>NC_140054.1:1410537-2843037 GCF_963513975.1 Fringilla coelebs | reverse complement strand
TTGCAGCAGCATTTATTTCCAGGAACCAGGATTGGGAGTGAACTTAAATATTTGAAATGTGAAAAGAATGGCCAGATACTTAATCAGTATTCATCCATGTGGTCTTGTTGATGTATGTGGCTGCTGAATCTGAGTAGGCGTAGCATTTGGTAGGTAACTGTTCAATGCATTTATCACAAGTCAGGAGGAAGATGGACATTCTTCTTGAGTACTAAGCAAATCTGAAACTCGTGTTTGCTTCATGGTCATCTCTTCATTTTCTACTTCCCCAAGTTCAGTTCTTCTGTGTGTCTAAGATTGAATGTGTTGCCCTATCATTCTTCTATTTGATATTTGAGAGAGGATGTTTTGAAGAAAAAGTAGCAAGAGTTGACACTATCTAACAGTGTAGATGTAGCTTATAAAAAAGCTTATAGTGCTTTTTTATAGGTGATGTCCTAGATTGGTTTTCTTTCCTTATATTGTCACAATTTATGAAAACGCTTCTGCTGTGTCTAAGTCTTGTCAATCTCTAGGCAGAGTGTCATGGTTAACCCTTTGACTAGGGTTATTGAGTAGGGTTTTAGGCAATCCATGTGTTCTTCTGTACAAGGATAGCTCCTGTTTGAGAGCAAGACAGGCAGCAGTCCTGCCCTGGCAGGTTGCAGTTTGTGCTGTAGGTATTGCAGTGCTCCCCCCGTTGGTATCAAAGGCTCAGAAGGTGTTTCTAGGTGCTGATGCTCTCTTGACACATCTTGTCCAGATCCATTTTGGTGCTGATGCATGTGTCTTCTGTCAAGGGTTTTTTTTCTTACCTATGTCAGTGCTGAAATGTTGAGTTAGGTGAAGCTGGCTTTCATTCTCCCTCTAGCAGAGACCATGCTGGACTCCAGTGAGCTTTATTTAGTTTCCTTTGAGAAGAAAGAATAGAATTCTGTGATGCAATGTTCCTGAGCTTCATTGAATGGACTATCTTTATGATGAGAGTAGCTGCAATCTTGAATTATAAATTGCATGTAGTAAAAGGAGCACTGTTTCCATAAAATGAATCATCCCTGATTTACAGGCTGTTTCAGGCCTTTAATTGATTTGCACAATCTAATATCTTTCAGTGTTACTGTCATTGCTTAGCTGAATACTAAGTAGTATGTGCCAGAAATGTTATTTAATGTAACAAGAGAATGTGTTCAGGTAGCTTGTTTACTTGCCTTTTGCTTTTCCAGGAGTTGTTTTGAGCTACTGCTTTCAATTCCTGAAAGTGAATTGCCACATGAGGTGTGGTTAGGATTCCATCAATCCATTCAGGTAAGTGTTCTGAATTTTTTTTTTTGCAATTTACATATTAAAAAAAAAAAAGGCTGCAGTTGTATTCCTTCTCTTCTACCCTTCCCCTGAGTTCCACTTGTCCTGCATTGCTGTTACCTAGGCAGCAAGAATTTCTGAGCAGCAAAAGTCTGACTGCAGCAACCATATTGGGAATCTTAATCCCCAACAGCATATTTATAACCACACAGTGATGGCAGCTTAAGCAGGAGAACCTTACTCAGTCTTGGTTGAATGATTTGTATGAGAGATAGACTGAGTTAAATGAAGTGATTTAACAGCTCTGAAACATTTATTTGATGATAAAAGAGCTTTTGTGGAGGCCTGGGTGGCAGGTTAGTGTCTGTACCTGATTTGAGAGGGATGGAAATGGCAGGGCAGGTCTTTAGTCCAGGTGGTTCTTAGAAGTGTTTCTTTATGGGTGGTGCTGAAATAAGCTCATACTACAACATTCCTACACTCAAATCAAGATGGCTAATGTAGACTGTGTAGGAAGAAGAGCTGTGTTCTGGGTTTTAGTCTGGAGGTTGTACCTAACTGTATGCAGGAACTCATGGAGCTGAAAGACAGGAGTGGTATTGCTGTACTCATATTGATGAATATGAATTCCAGGCCCAGAGACTGCTCTGGCTTTAGCTGTGACTGGTGAAATTGGAAGCTAATCTCAGTTATAAGTCACTGAAGTGAGGATCTTGTCAGGAAGTAATTGGAAGTGACTTAGACCTTGCAGCTGTCTTTATTGCATGACCTTATACCCCTTGACTGGGGATTTTCTCAGTCCCCGAGGTTTGGCTACTGCTGCTTTAGCTCTGAAGTTGTTAGTACTGAGCTTCTATTTTTGTTTTCCCTGCAGTCAAGGAAACAAGAGGTGTGAAAACTTTTCAGTAGACTGAAGATGAATAAACCTGTCACTTCAAACTGAGAGAAGCAGTCTAGCAGAGCTCTGTAGTCCTGCTAGTAGCAGAAGGGACAGAGGTGGTCTGTGCTTGAGTGAGTCAAGGTGTAGAGAAACCTCCTTTTCCTGAAACATCATGGAATATTTATTATCATGGGAACCCTAGAAACAGTTGTGTGTGGCATGTACTTGGTAATAGAAAGAAATGCAATTTAAATCCTACTGCCCTAGTGGTGACAAGGTTTTGTCATTTATTTTCAGTGCACAGGTCCTGTGACTCCCTCAGTGACTGTAACAGAGCACAATGGCCATGGCAGCACTCCAGAGCCAGGGTTGAGGGTGCAGCAGTTCATTTTGCCAGTGCCCAGTTATGCTGTCTGTCTGGCCATGGGCCAAAGGCTGGGCCTGTGCTCCCAACCCTTTTGTGGGGATGCCACAGATAAGGGTGGGCAGCCACAGTTTCATCTTTTATGATAGGGCTCATGCAAGACATGGAAACTTAGTGTTTCCAAAGTAACTCTAATTTACTAATACAGTCATGTAAAGAGGAGTGAATCAGAATCACAGAGGACCAGGTTGAAAGGACCTCAAGGATCATCTGGTCCAACCTTTCTTGGACAAAGTCAGCATCTAGACAAGATAGTCCATCACCCTGTCCAGTTAAATCTTTACATTCTCCAACACTGGAGAGTACACCTCTTCCCTGGGGAGATTACTCCAGTGGCTGAATCTTATTATGAAAAAATTTCCTTGGTTGTCCAGTCAGAATTTCCCCAGGAGTAACTTGTACCCATTACCCCATGTCTTTTCCATGGGAGTTCTTGTAAAAAGGGAATATCCATCAATTTTTGTAGCCACCCATTAAATACTGGAGGATGGTGATAAGGTCTCCCCTAAGCCTTGTGATCTTATCTTACACTAAAAGGCAAACATGTTTGTAACTGAGATGGCCTGGACCTGAAACAAGATGTTTGGAAAATGGGAGGGCATATACAGGCTTTTTGATAGCAGAGTTCCAGTGCAGCTCTAAAAGTTGCTAGCTTTTAACTGGAGGGATCTGCAAGGAGAATTCTTGTTAGCAAGTTTAGTGATTTCTGTGATGCAAGAGATCTGTGCATTTCTGGGATTTTGAAATGAGCAATTGGACTTTGATATGTCTGTCAATAGAGAGCAGATTTTTATTTTGATGAGATGGCTCTATTTAGGCTGGATATTTTAGAAGGGAGCATTTAAATTCCAGTGGTAGAAGGCTGTGATGTCCCACTCTTAAGAGGGACAGAGCATCCAAGATTTGTAAACCCTTGTGGCCTTAAGAATCTAGAGAAGTCAGAGGGTGCACAAAACCAAAATTTTATTAGTAAATTACATGCTTGGCATGGAAATTGGTGTATTAGTGCTTTACCTACTATGGAGGCACACAGCAGGGGGAGTTGGATAAAGGGTTAAGATAATTTCTCCAGCCACATTTTATTCTTTTTAATGTGTTATTAGCATCAATCCTTGTGTGTTATTACCAACAATCCTTGGTTGGGTTCTCAGCATCTCCCTCTTGGTGTTTGAGACAGACATACATGTGAGACTTACATCTTCTGGGGTTCTACAGAGGGTGGCACAAGCTCAGATCTCTCATGTCAACTCTTAGAACTAAAGGAAAATTCAAGATGTGCTGCTGCCAGGAGTAGTACACTTGGCTTTTGTAGTGACTTTTTGAAGCTACAGCTTCCAAGTTTAGCACTCACCTAATGCTCCCCATGGTTCAGATAGGGAACTGATTAAACATGATAATGTTCTGAAAACTTGCTGAAGAGGTTTGTGGACTTTTACAAACAGGTGTTTCTAGTAAGATTTTGAAGTAGCTCTCTGGCAGAAGTATGAGAATGACACCACTTGTCCCCTGCCTTGGAGTACAGTAGGAACTCAGCTGTCACCACAGAAGGAATGTGTGAATCAAATGAAGGGCAATAGGGACCTTCAGACAGGAATCACTTGTAGGCTATCTTGTAGCTTTAAAACCTGTGTGTGACTGTGATGTGCTGACCTCCAGGCAAGTCCAGCATGAAAACATGCAGAGTGTTGTGTTAGCACGTGCCCAAGAGCGATGGATGTAAATGTGCTTATTGCTTTCCTAACAAAATGGGCAAGCGTGGCTTCAGACTGGAACTCCTAATATGGGAGGTACTTTTTGGATCTGCCTGCAGTAATTGTTGCTCTGTAACAATCTACACAGGTAATGGGAGTCAGTGAAACTTCAAATAAATTTTCCTCCCAGGAATGTGAAAGGTGAGTGAGGGCTTGCATTTCAAAGCATCAGGGTATGGGGACTGTCCTAGACCTGAAAGTGGAGTGTCACTGATGTCCAGTTTATATTAAAAAATGCTGTAAAAATCTTTATTTGGTGTCTGAACCTGTTCATTCTGGTATCCTAAATAACAGCAGTTGTGCCCTGCAGTCACCCATGAGTCCAGTTTTCCTCAGCCCTAAGCAAGATCAGAGGCAGCTTGGGCAAAATGAAAACAAGATGGGAGATTTTATGGCAGGAGTCTCAGCATGGATTTATTCAGCAGCAGCAAGCAAAAAGATGCAGGCATGAGTGTGGGAATGCTGTAAAAGATGAGTGAAAGGATTTGGGCAGAATTACAACAGGGTTCTTGATACAAGTAAAATCTTTTAATCTGGGGGAGGAGCTCAGTGGAGAAGTACTGTGTGGATTGATATACTCTAGTCAGGTGAAGAAGGTAAAACCATGCATTCCAAAATGTCTTCAGTGGGAGTAGAGATGTGTTGTTCTGAGTATTGGGTTGTGGGAACCAAAGAGCATCAATGCTTTATTTAGAAAAACTGTGAGTTGAGGGAGAGCATAAGCCAGAAACTTCTGTGAAGCTGTAGTAGATGCTGATCACTCTAAACTGAAAAATCCTGATGTCTTCAATAAACTGTTTCAAGGCTTGTCTTTTCTTTTGAACTTTGTCTATAGGCTCTCACTGTATTATTCTTTCCTGCCTTCATCTAGAATGAAATGTTTTATGTCCTGCTCTTTAGAACCTGTTTATGGTGGTGTCATAACTTAATGAGATCTGTATATGTAAATGTTGCATTAAGTTTCTTCAAGGACTTTTGATGTATTCACAATAGGTATTTGCATATATTCCCATTAATATTAGCTTTATATGGTTCAGCTAAGCACTGTAGTGGAAGGGGAATGTAGTGACAGTAGTTCAATATTTATGTTGGTGAATTTTATGTTTGGTATTTTGATATTGATACCCTGAATCTCAAACACTGTGTTGATTCAGCAAATCAGCTTGCTTGTATCAAAAGCCTCTTCTTTCTCACCTTCTCAGGTCCTTTCAGCTCTCAGTACAGAGGTGCTGAAATGTGATGGACCCCCATAGGTGGGCTGGGCTCTGCTGGCTCTGTAGTGCATCCTGAAGCCCTCAAGTTAGGGAACAGTTGCTCTTGGGAAAACTTGTTTATGTTGGATATCTGGATCATTGAATGTCATCATCTGAGGGACAATGGTATTTTCAGTGCCTAACCCCTGTCCTGGTTGTATGATTTTTAAATTTTTGTCAGCCATGTCATTCCAGTAGTGATGGCAGATGAGTGGGCTGCTCTGCTGTTTCTGAGCTCCTTTTATTGGTAGTTCCACACCTTTCTAGGGCACAACACCTGTGCTGAATAAAGCTGATTAAAGCTCATCGAGTTCAGTCTTCCAGGTGAAGTATAGGCTCTTAAATGCTGATGGTTTCTTGGAATTAGTCTTTGACCTGATCTGTAGTTGAGACTGAGATTAATGCTGTAACATTAGTGTGAAGGAAGAGAATTTACCATGGATGCTCTGGCAACCAGTTGTGGTGGAAAGACTTAATGCTGTGTGGCATGTAGTTGGGAAAGGCCCAAAGCAGAGGTTGTTAAAATGGGCTTCTATTGATTTTTTAGGTAAGATCCAGTATCTTGTCTATCTGCACACCTGTAAGTGTTTTCTTAATCATCCTCAAGACTAAAGATAATATACATAGACTTTCCATAGGTAGTAACTACGAGTTACAGAAACTGGGCTGTCGTTAGGTGTTCCATGGATGCAATTTTAGATCAGTTTGTTGTTTTCCAGTGGTGTTTTTAAAGCTGTCCTGAGGCTGCAACTTGAGCATCTTTTGGCAGTAGCATTGTGTGTCATTCACCTGGCTGGTTCTATTGGCATGCCATTTAGCTCAGTGTAAAGAGGAGAATTAATAATGTTTTAGTTTTAAAAAGCAAAACAAAACTAAACAAACCCACTTCTTCCCTGAGGGTCTTTGTGGTGAGTTTTCTTCACTGTTCCAAGCATGCAGTGGGAGGAAAGACTTGAGAGGAAGAACAGCTGTGTGAGCCTAAGGATTGTTTAAGTGATGTTCTCAAATCCTTCAATTCAAAGGAAAATTCAATTCAAATTCAAAGCCTGAAATCTTTGTGTGTCAGTCTCTCAATGCTGATAGCTAAGAGCAGTTTGAGCTCTGGTCAAGAGCAGGTCAAGTCCTTTGTGTCTTTAGGGTCCAGGTGTGACTCTCCAAAATTCCTTTTAACCTTGTGAGTAGCATTTCAGGCTCAAGACCAGAAATCAGTCTTTGCAAGCATCCTACTTGGCTATCTTTGCACCTGCCAATTAACACCAACTCCTCTACCAATACCAACACCTGATTTTTGAGGTGCTCTTACCAATAACTCACTCACTAGTTTTACTTCCTTTATAATCACTTTCAGAAGTAGCGTGGTCTTCAATTATTTCAGTTAGCAGGTTGCTATGAGCTAACAGTTGGAACACAGTTACAACAGTTATCTAAAAATAAAATTAACTTTGGGGCAATATCTACAGAAAATCTTTGGTACTGCTAAGGAAAATGAGATTTTTAAAGTTACCAAAACTGCTTGATTGGGTCCTTAGAAGGTGGAAGTCTGCACTATAGTTCTGCATTTGGAAAGAACTCCTGATGTGTGGTTTTTTGCTCACTCTGGTGTTGGTTTGGTTTTTTTCTTGCAGTTGGAAAAATACTCATATAGGGCAGAAGCACTGACTTGCACAAAGTGTGCCTTCAGACATAGTTTGAAATTTCAGTGTGTTCAATCTGCAGCTCTCTGTGGGTTTCTGTTGTGCCAGAGGCATGAGTGTGCTGGAAGAAAGCTCAGTTACCTGATCCACCTCTTCACTCAGAGTAAGAGGGCTTTCTTCAATCAGGTTTCTTAGGGTCCTGCTCCACCACATGTTGTCTTTAAGCAATGGAAAATGCACAAATTTTCATTAGTCCTTTCAAAATGAGGGTTTACATATGGAAACACTTCCTGTACACACACTTAGAGAATTTCCTTTCCTCTGACTCCCTTCCTAGACAGCTCCAGCTACCTTCTGGCAATATAGTGAAGATAAAGACAGCTCTAAGATTTTCCTTTTCACCCACTCTTCTGCACTTGGTGGTCTTTGCTGGGTGTGGATTACTGTGGCAAATGAATTGTACAGGACAGTTGCAAACTAGGTGTTGTACTGCAGTGGAATTTCAAAAGTGGCAAGGAGGAATAAACACTTCAGGAATCCCTTTGTTATGCTCTGTGTGAGGTTGTTCAGCACAGCTAGTCTTGTTTGCAGTAAGGTCTCACTGCTGATTTACACTTAAATTACAGACCCTAGAGACCTGTGGTGCCAAACTGGAACCTAGCCAGCATGGCTGTTGGCCAAAGGTTGGGCCTTTGTGACCAACTTTGTTGTCACTTTGTGACAGTGACCAGCCTGTTCTGATGCTTGGGGTTGTACCATGTGCAGCCCGTGTTGAGCCTCCCTGAGTCCCTGGCAGTGATGCCCCCATGGCTGCCTGCCCAGCAGTGTCAGCTGCTCTCCTGCTTCTCTAGGACCTGTGGGCTGGCAGATAATGAATGTGCTTTGTCCCTTATTCAGACAATAAATGGGTTAAAAACAGCTCACTGTTGACCCTGAGAAGTGATACTGGGAGACAGCTGCCAGTTGGGTTTGTACACTTTGTCACAAGCCTTTTAAGTCTGGCTATTGAACTGGTTTTTTTACCTGTATTTTGTCCACTTTTCCTTATTTTAGCAATTTTGTTTTCAAGATACTGTGGGAGATTGTCAGAAGCCTTGCCAAGTATGACTAATGTCATCTGTACCTTATCTCAGTAGTCAGATTACTGGATGTAGTTTCCAGAAGAATTTGTCCCATGTTCTTTTTGGGGTCAGAAACCCTGTAGTTCCCCAGGGTTTCTTACTCATGGTGATTTCTTCAAGTCACTAGAAACCTTTCTCCAGTAAAAGGTACAACAGAGACTATCAAAAGCAAGCCTGAGGTTAAAGATTGTGTTAAAAATACAAACAGCTTGAAACACAGCTCAGTAGAAGGAGAGGGCATTGCCACATATTGAACTTAAGATCTGCTGTGAGAAACATTTTTACTGAAGGTGTAGCCACAAATTGCTTGGTTAGTTGGCTTTGTTTGTCAGCATTAGGAAATTCTGAAAGATGATATTTAATGCTTACAGTTCAAGTCACCCTACATCTGTTTCTCAAATAGGGACATGAAATGCCTGGAATTTGTTTCAAGCTGTTTTCTTTTCTCTGTTAGACTCTAGATTCTTCCCATGTGTAATGTCTTTTTTTTATTCCTCCTTTACTCCTCAGATTTCCAGAATTGAAAGCAGCAGGGCCCTGGTCACTCTGGGCCATGAGCTGTGTATGGAGGTTTTGTGGGTGAACCTCAGCTGGAGGCCTGCTGGTCATGGAGAGTCTCTGGGTCAGGCTTCACAGCAGCAAATCTGCTGGGATCAGAAATCCCTGCACTGGACATAGATTAGTTAATAAGAAATTTGCATCTTCATTTCCTGTAGAAGAAAGTTTTCATCTTAATGATGAAATATCCCATGGCATTCTTCAGCTAGTGGCTGATGGCTCTCATGACTCTCAGAGTGAATTGACTGGCTCATCTTTAGTGTAAACACTAAATGTACAATTTTAGGCTCCTACCATTGTGTTACTCATTTTGAAAATTTAGTTTTTCTCCTGAATTTTTCAATAGCATTATATGCTTTGATACAAAATCATCCTTTGTCTTTTATACAATTCCTGGTTTTTTTATATATATATATATGCACATGTACATGGAGAACCATAAAAATTGCAGAAGAGTTACAAGTGCAGAATAGGCTTTTTGATTGAAGCCATTTCAGTCAGTCTGAAATTGGAACATTTTGCAGTAGGATTAGAGAAGTGAGAGGACATTGGACTTTTAAAATCCCAATGCAAACTTGTCAAAGCAGCAATGACTGAGAGGAGTAGTGTGAAAGTATTAGCATGTAGTGATAGAGATACTGTAATATTACATTGGCTTAATTTTTAGCTAAGACTCTTAATGACTTTTTTTTACATTTTATAGGATTCACATGATGCTTTACTGGAATTTGGGAATAACAACCTCCAAATATTGGTGGATATCACAAGGGAAGGGGTATGGAAAAATCCAGTTCTTCTTAAAATTCTATCCCAGCAACCAGTAGAAACTGAGGAAGGTAAGAGTGTGTTTCTAGAGATGATGTGTGGTTGTTCAGAAATTACTTGGGGCAGTTTTGGTGGGTAAGCAGTGACTTGAAGACAGAAGAGTTGCATTTTAAATTGTATTGTGGGGTAGTATTCATATGTTGCTAAATAATATTTATTATGAAACTGTCTCACTGGCATTTTGAAGGATGTGTCCAATTGTACAACCAGTGCATCTCTGCTTGGACTGTACTATCCATCAGTTTGAATATTTTGAAATTCCATTTTTAAAAAGAATTATTTCTTTTTTGATCATAAAAATACAGAAATTTTTCTTCCTGAGATGCTTTGTTTCTCATAACTTTGTGCTTTTAAATGTTTTCCTGAACTATTCACAGGGAGGAACTGAGTATGTCCATACTTTTCAGAGGCATAAAAGATCCCTGTGGAAGGGCAGTGTGGAGTGTTATTAACTCTAGGTTGGGAAGCACTTTGTGTTTAGACAATGGAAATAAGATCTTGATTCAGAAATTGCTGAGAGGTGAGGAACAGGAGGTTCTATTGTCATTTTCTAGTAAATTCTTTCTTTACTCTGAATTTTTTTCCCATTAGTTGTGCCATTAAGTACTTGTAGGTGTTTATCTGTTTCATTAACAGTGCACTAGACTGCAGTTTATCTCTGGGAGTCTAAAGTTAAAAATAATACAGAAGAGAAGAAGAGTTTAAAATAAAGTCTTAAAAATTATGGAGAAAAAAAAGGTATTTTAAGTTTTCTTCTATAGAAGAATCCTTTGTTCTGGCTTTGGGTAGCCTGTCTTTGAGTTGATGTCATTTTAATAAATAAATAGAAACATGTTACAGTTATTGAGACAATATGTTGCTCCTTGTGCTAAAAAAAGAGCAGCCTTGCTGGACTGCAGTCTTCACTAGCCTTCATGTCAGGTATTAATAGCTTGGCAGAAACATTTGAACTGTTGTGGTTTAAACTCAGCTGGAAGCTGAGTTGTGGTTTAAACTTAGCTGCTCCCTTTCCCCCCACCCCCTCTGGTGAGAGGGAGACAAGGGCTGAGTTGAGATAAGAACAATTTACTTGCAAACAGCAATGAGATAAGAAAATGAACGGTGACAGCAACAATACCAATAACAACAGTTTATAAAAGAAGTGATTACATTCAAAACCACTCCGTGGCCAAAGTGTAGGAGTTTCTCAATCCCCTGCACTGCTGCACTCTGGGGACAGTGGCTGGGCACAAAGTGACCTGGGGGTGCTGCTGGACAGCAGCTGGACATGAGCCAGGAAGGCCCTGGCACCTGGCCTGGCCAGCAGGAGCAGGGAATTGCTTCTGCCCTTGTACTCAGCAGTGCCCCTGGAGTGCTGTGTCCAGTTCTGAGCCTCAGCTCAGGAGGGACATGGTGGTGTTCAGACATGTCCAGAGAAGGGCAGCAAGGCTGGTGGAGGAGGAGTGCCTGATGGAGCTGGGGTTGTGTAACCTGGAGAAAAGGAACCTTTCCACTCTCCTCAGCTACCTGAAGGGAGGGTGTAGTCAGGTGGGGGTTGGCATCTTCTTGACAGACCAACAGGCCACAGTCTTAAGCTGCATCAGGGGAATTGTAGGCTGGACATTTGGAGAACATTCTTCACTGAAAGCGTGATTGGGCACTGGGATGGTCTGCCCAGGAGGGAGTGGAGTGACAGTCCTGGAGGTGTTTAAGAACAGGCTGGATGTGGCACTCAGTGCCATGGTTTAGTTGATGAGGAGGTGTTAGGTCATAGGTTGGACTTGATGATCTCAAAGGGCTTTCCCAATGTAGTTAATTCTGTGGTTTTGTGACATTCATTGGAGCACTTCTGCATTTCTAGGTAGTCTGGAATATTCCACAGGCACAGCTAAACAGTCTGAATGTGACTTGGGAATCCTGTCTTAGACAAATCTGGCAAAAACACATTTCTCAAGAAAAGTGTTAGACATTTTAAGTAAAGGGTACTTCTGAGAAGTTGAATATCTGCCTAAAGTGTTGCTTCTACCACGTGTCTTGTATTTGTGGCAATTTTGGAAACCTTGGTTTGTTTTTTTTCCTTGCTCTATCTGAGAAGCTGGAATTAGTCTCTTGGCCTTGTGTAGGACATGGTTGGAGTTGGTATTAAGCAAGCATCTATCTCTAGATGTCTACTAAATTAACTTAATCATTTGTTACTTTCACAATCATATCAATTAATGCTAATTTCTGTAGCAGATTGCATGTCTCTGATGAGTTACAAGGTTTGTCTTTGTTCTTGTATGATGTTCTGTGCTAGCAGGCTCTGTTTGATAGAAATAGGAGGAATCAAAATGTATTTCCTGCAGGTCCCAGAAGGGATGGCAGTTCTGCTTTTACACTTGGGAGCAGGGGCTGCAGAAGGAGCTCCAGTGCAATGGATTTTCAGTTGCCTTAGTAAAATTGCCATTTTAACCTTCAGTACAACAGCAGCTTCACAAAGTGTCTTTTTCAGTCATCTGAAGCTTAATTTCTTTGAATAGTTTGTATTTCATGCTTTTTGGGGTTTTGTGATGAGTACCTGAAAAACATTCCTAGTTTTTGCTGCTGTGAGCCAGCTGTGAGAGTAGCTCAGTGTGCCTGGCTGTAGCTGTGTTTTGTGAACTGCTGGTTCATGTTAATGGCCATCAGATGCTAACTTAAGTGAACAATCCTGAAGGTGTGTCAGGTTCCTGCTTTTCTTGTTTAGAGTTCTTCATTTTAATTCTGGTTTTTAATGCACTGACTTGGAAAAGGAACTGACATAAAATGTAAATATAGTTTGCCAAATTTGTTCCAGCAAAAGTTTCATAGCAGCATTGCAGTGGGTTCTGCTGCCTCTATGGCTTTAATAAATTGCACTGCCATGTGCTAGCCTGGTGGCTCCTAATTTTTACTGTCAGCTGGCTGAGGATGGTTGCTTGGGGCATTAATATTTGCTTGAGGAAAGGGCTTTAAAAAAATTATTTCAGCTTAGGCCTTTTAGGTGACTAAACAATATGGCCCCCATGAGCATCCTGATGGGGCCATAGCTGATGCTGTTCAACAGTTGTGACATCCCAGGTAGTTCTGTGCCTCAGGCAGTTAGCTTTAGTACTGATTCCAAAACCTCCCCCCCACTTTGGTCTTAACAAACCCTGAACCAAAGAGGTTGGGGTCAGCTTGTGGCTGACTGCAGCAGATGAATGCCAACAACTTGGTATGTCTGTCTTGATGAGAGGACAGCTGGGATAACCATGCAACAACTGCTACTGTATAATAAATACACAGCCCTCAGTGCCAGCTGTGCATACTGAACATACCTTACTGCACATCAGCACCTGTCCTCTTGTCCTGTTCCACAGGGACATTCAGCAGAAATGCCCACCCAAAATGCTGTTTCCCTGCAGTGTTCATCACAGTAACCACAGAGCCTTTTCATGCTCTAGTGCCATCCATGCTTTATAAAGGTTGTATTCATAATATTGTGGTGGAACTTAAATTATCTTTCACTGCAAGTGTTTTGGGTGAGAGAGGAATCTTATTGTTGCTTTTTGGTCCTGGCTTAAGAGAGCTTTAAAGATATTTGTAGAGTTGGAAACTGCACTGCCCTTTTGGCTAAAGGGTTTGGAAGAGGGAAGGGTTGCAGGGTGTCTGTGCTGATTTTTATAGCAAGCTGTTTTAGTCTTGAGAAGTTTGATAGAACACTGTGACAGAGCACATAACAGCAGGAGAGCTAGGAAGAGAAGGAACAAGAAAGTCTGTTCATGGACATGTATGGAAATGTAACAGATTTAGGACTGAGTACAAAATTAGGTTCTCTGAGGGAAAACAACTTTTCTCATTTTGCTGTCTATTCCTCAGTTTTTGTTCCTTTTTCTGGAAAAGAGGAAACTTTCCCTTTAGATAAAAGCTAAGTGCTAGGACAGATGTCTGACTAGTGACTCATTTCTGCATTTTGCTCCTACCATCATCACTTACATCTGCATGACAGAGGAGCTCAGTTTGTCATTTGTCTCCTTTGCAAAGTTCACTACACACTCGTTTAGGTGTGAAAGAATTGGCCTGAGGACACAGACCTGCCACCCCTTGTGGGGGGAGCATGTGCTTACTGACTGCTCTCAGAGACTGCAGCAAGTCCAGACCCTCTTGTGCATTCTGGCAGAGCATCCACCTCCATCAAAGCTTCTCTCATTTGTGCTGGAAGATAAAAGTGTAACTGTTAAACTGAAAGTGTTTCATTTCACTGACTGCAAGTAGTCTTAAAATATTTCCTATGTCTTGACTAGCTGGCTCTGACACTTTAGTAAAACTTCATTTAAGCAGCTGCCAAGTGCATGTCTAGCTGTGTAAACAAGAGGAGTCTAAAGCATTCTTAGAGGAGGTAAAAAGAGTATTTTTTTTTTCTAGTATGTCCTTTATTGCTCTTATGGATCTGAAAAAAAAAAAGTATTCTGTGGGCCAAGAGGTGTAGAAATAGGGACTTAGAGAATTGCTTTGAATTGCTTGTGGGCACTGAAGCCCATTCCTGCTAGGCCCATGAACAGCAGTTCCACTTGAAGAGGTGGTGCTCTGATAGTGGGTAAGCCAGCTTTGTGGGAGCTTTCCCTAACAGTGAGCTCCTGGCCATCTGTTGTGGTAGCATCAAATAACATCAAATATCCATTTTGAAGCACTGTTAGCTTTCCTCGATGAGCATTCAAGCAGTGTCATACAGATGCAATTTTTAAGGAAGAGAGGAGGTTTGTTTCCTAGCAACTGGAGATCTTACTGCAGGCTGCCTCTTGGTCAGGCAGTTCTTTTTGCTTTATCCATTGAACTTCCTTTAATGTGAAGTGTCAGCTGGATCAGGAGTTTAATGCTCAGAGGTTTTTCCTGTGAAAAACAGGAACCATTACCATAGATTTCAATCTTAAAATGATTCTCTAATGGACCACTAAGCTGACTCCTGCAGAATACAAGTAAGGTTCCCTACAGGTATGTGGTATGTACCTGGCACCTGAAATGAGTTTTCTGCTCAGATGCACAGGCTGTGAGTTTTCTGCCAACTAGTGTAGTGTCTGTTAGAACACATTGTTGCTTGTTGGGCAATATTTTAAGTGCAGAAAGCATGAAAACTTTCATGTTATGTGCCATCCTCTCTTTCAGAAATGCACATACCATTGGTCTTTTAACTACTCATCTTGCATAGTAATAATAAGATGCTAACGTAGTGGAAGAGCCATTGAGTAGAAATATTTTCTAAGTTGTTAGTCTAAAGCCAGCATTCTTTTTTGACTAAGCCAGTCTCTTGCAAACACCAGAGGTAACTGGTTGACTACAGCTGCTGCAGAACACCATTCTAGTTTGTGTTTTATCAGATTGTCTCCTGCATTTCCATGATTTCTTGTACAGTTCATCAGCCAGTTTGTTCCTTGGTCCATATGCACTACTGCTGTAGTGTAAGCGTGTGTTGAACCATCTCTCTTAATTCACAAGAGTCTTTTGAATGATGTACAGATCTGGAGACTTGTATCAAGGCTTTGTGAAGATATTTATGTTAAGCTGGAAATAGCACCACAGATATTTTGAAGCATATGATTTCATCGTGGTGGTTTTGCACAGCCTGATTTTTGGTAGTGGGGGTGGGGGCATGGAGGTGGCTTCTGTTAGAAGCTGCTGGAAGCTTCCACCCTGTCCAGCAGAGCCATTCCCTGATGGCTCTGAAGATGGGCATGCTGCTGGCCAAGGCTGGGCCAATTAGAAATGATGGTAAGGCCTCTGTGATAACAGATTTAAGAAGAAAATGAAAACCATGTGGGGGCAATTTGAATTCCAGCTAGAAAAGAGGAGGAGGTGAGAACATGTGAGGGAAACAACATGGAAACACCAAGGTCAGTGGAGAAGGAGGGGGAGGAGGTGCTCCAGGAGCCAGAGCTGAGATTCTTCTACAGGCTGTAGTGAGACCATGGTGAAGCAACTGTGTCCCTGTAATCCGTGAAGTCCCTGGGGAAGGCAGAGACCCACCCACAGCCCCTGGGGATCCACGGGCGATGCAGAGATCCACCCAAAGCCCCTGGGGATCCACGGGGGATGCAGAGATCCACCCCCAGCCCCTGGAGGAGGTGCCCAGGCCAGAGCTGGTGGATGCCTGGAGCAGGCTGTGCTCCAGTGGAGAGGGGGGGCCCTGCTTCCAGGCTGGAGCAGCCTGTCCTTGCAGGACTGCAGCCAGTGTCAGACCAAGGCTTTATCATGTGCATGTACTTTATCAAAGCTTTTGATGCTGTCCCTCACAGCATCCCTGGATTAAATGTCCAGGGCACAGCTTGATAAGTCCATAGTAGGTTGGGTGAGGAGTGAGCTGGTAGGAGTCAGATGCAAAGAGTTGTAGTAAATGAGATTGTCAGGCTGCTGAGCCTGTCTGTGCTGGGGTTTCCTTAATGTCTTCATAAGTTATGTTGCTGTGGAAGTTGAATGTACATGAAATAAATTTGCTGGTGATGCTGTGTTAGGATCTGTGATCTCCTTTGAGAGCAGAGGCCTTATAGAGAGATCCAGAGAGCTGGGCAGACACCAACCATATGAACTTTAACAAGAGTAAGTCATGAATTCTCCACCTGGGACACTGTAATACTGGTCACATGGACACACCAGGAGATGGAGAGCAGCCCTGTGCAAAGAGGTCTGGAGGGTTTGGGTTGATGGCAAGGTGAATGTGAGTGATGTGCCCTGGTTTGGGTTGATGGCAAGGTGAATGTGAGTGATGTGCCCTGGTTTGGGTTGATGGCAAGGTGAGTGTGAGTGATGTGCCCTGGTTTGGGTTGATGGCAGGGTGAATGTGAGTGATGTGCCCTGGCAGCCAGAGGTGCCAGCTGTGTCCTGGGGTGCACCAGGCACAGCCACTCGAGCAGGAGGTGACTGTGCAACTCTTTTCTGTGCTGAGGAGGCTTCACCTTGAGTCCTGCTTTGGGTTGAGCAGTTTTGGGTGCTTCAGTGCAGAAAGGACATCAGGCTGCTGCATTGTGACCAAGGTGAGGGAGGCCTCGGGGCTCCAGCTGAGGTGTCTTGGCTTGTTGAGCCTGGAGAAGAGAATGCTCAAGGGTGACCCCATCAGTCTGCACCTTCCTCAAGAAGGCTCTGGGGAGGAGGGCTGGTCTCCTGTGTCTGGTGACCAGCAGCAGGACAGGAGGACATGGAATGAAGCTGTGTCAGGGTAAGCACAGGTTAGACATAAGGAAAATGTTCTTTACCCCAAAGGTGGTTGGATACTGGGACAAGCTCCCCAGAAAAGTCACAGCACCAAACCTGCCAGAGTTCAGGGAGCATTTGGCCAATGCTCTAAGTCATACAGTTTAATTTGAGGTAGTCCTTTGAGGAGCAGGACTTGAGGGTCCCTTCCAACTGAATTCTGTTTCTATGATAAACACCTGGGAAGAGAATGAAACTAAATCTGTGAGGTATTTAATCTAAATAAGCAAATTTTGCTTGCTATTTGCAAAAATAATCTAAATTTTTACTATTGAATTAGTTCATCAAGTCTCATAATGACTCATAGTATTGCTTGTTTAAGAGCATAAGCCTAGAATGTCTTTAACACAATTCTTCAAAAGTCCCACAAAGATAATATTTCCACCCTCAACTTCATTTTACATATTTTGGCATTACATGGGGTTTTAACAGCTTGGGTGGAAAACTTTGCAGTTGAAAAGCATGTAATGAATGACTTAATTTTTTTTTTTTTTTTGAAATATAAAATTACAGTTGAAAGGTGATGAATCTGAACCTCATTTAAACTGCTGGTATCTGTCTGGTGTGGTCAGTGTCCTTTAGCCATTACTAAAGGACATACATCCATAATGGTGTTGTCTTTTGGGGGGTGGCTGTGTGGGGGTTCTGTTTCTGTACCCAGCATTCTCTTCCTGCAGAGGTGGGGAGAAGAGAGTCCATTGCTGTCACTTGTCACCATGCCCAGTTTCCTAAAAACACAGTCCCTACACAGATTTGTGAAGAAGTGTGAATGCAGTGAGACAATTTCATTTAAGTATCATCTGTAAATTGGTCTGTTCTCAAAGGATTTTTTCTTTTCCTAGCTAATAAATTGATTACACGAGAAGGGCCTTCCTTTCTGCAGATGCGAATCAAACATTTGATGAAGTCAAACTGCATCCCCCAAGCAACTTTCTTGTCAAAATTGTGTGCAGATTCTCCAGAAATTGCAAATGTTTCATCTTTTCGCCAAGCCTACATCACATGTGTGTGTTCAATGCTGCCTAATGAAGACTCCATTAAGGAGGTTAGTAACTTTTTTATTATATATTTATGAAGCATTTTAGAATTTATTCATGTAGTACTAAGAATTGAAGCTGAAGAGTGAAACTGTTGCAGCAGAGTTCCATAAGAGGAATTTTGAAAGATTATTTTGAATGATTAGACAATGTGTGGTCATCCCTTTCCAGGAATTGGATGTGATTGGGCTGGTTAAGTCAGGTGTGGAAGTTAAATTGCTGAGCTCCTACAAATTAAACTACTTCTATCTATACCTATAAGTAATAGCACATATATGCACACTTCTCTAGAGGTATGTAAATACATGTATATTATGTGAATGTCTAACTCTGCTCTTCATAATGACTGCTTGTGGCTGATATCCAAGCTGACACCCTGCTTTGATGCTCTGGGTTGAT
The DNA here is from genome assembly GCF_963513975.1 of Fringilla coelebs. Lineage (NCBI taxonomy): Eukaryota > Metazoa > Chordata > Aves > Passeriformes > Fringillidae > Fringilla > Fringilla coelebs. The sequence goes on along the minus strand of NC_140054.1, from coordinate 2,824,674 downwards.
AACACAGAGATGTTTCTGTTCTTGCTGAGCAGTGCTCACACAGAGCAAAGGAGGCTGGAAGGAGACACAGCCAGGACAGGTGACCCCAGCTGACCAAAGGATATTCCAGACCATGACATCATGCTCATTCCATACAGTGAGGGGAAGGAGGAGGAAGGGGAGTGTGTTGAGAGATGGAATTCGTCCTTTCAAATCTCCATTATGCACAATTGTGCCTTGCCCTCCTGGAGGTGCCTGCCCATGGCTAGCAGTGAATTAATTCCTGGTTTTGCTTTGCTTTTGTGCATGGCTTTTGCTTTACCTATTATATTGTCTTTACCTCTACCTACAGGTTTTCTCTCTTTTTCCCTTCCACTTCTGTCCCTGGTACTGCTGGTAGGGGAGCTGAGCAAGCAGCTATGAGGGACCTGGGTCCAGCTAGGGTTAAACCATGACAAGTAGACAAATCCCAAGGAACTTGTGGAATATCTACTTAAAGTAGAACATATCTGTGTATCAAACCAGAGTATCAGCTTGGATATAAGCCACAAACAGTAATTATGAAGAACATTTACTACTAAGACAACATTAGGTTTTAATACATTTTTTCACTGGATCTATTCTGCTTCACAGAACAGACTGTGTTCTAGCAATATGTACTTTAAACAGCTGTTGATATTATAAACATTTCAAACTTTTTGCTCATCATGAATAACAATGACAGAGAACAAACAACAGGAAGTTAAACTGAGTTTTGCAGACATGTCTTTCAGCAGGAAGAGCAGAAGCAGGGATATTAACCCAGTTTCCCATTCAGGCTTGACACTGGAGTTCATTCAGCAATGCCAGCATTTTCTAGGGTCCACTGACTTTTGATGTTCAGCTTGAGACCCAGAACTGACCTCTTGCAGCAGACATTTCCAGAGCAATTCACAAGCTGCAAGGCCTTGCAGATGTGTCAGTTTTGCATTTGATAAAGTAAAATACAGCAGATTTTGGGGGAGGGGAAGGAAGGAGAGAGTTGTCACAGATTCACCCCTGGCAAGAGAGAAACCCCAGAAAATGATTTAGGTGCCAGTGCTTTGATATTTAAGGGAACAGACCCTAGCTGGACCCAGGTCCCTCATAGCTGCTTGCTCAGCTCCCCTACCAGCGGTACCAGGGACAGAAGTGGAAGGGTAAAAGAGAGAAAACCTGTAGGCAGAGGTAAAGACAATATAATAGGTGAAGCAAAAGCCATGCACAAAAGCAAAGCAAAACCAGGAATTAATTCACTGCTAGCCATGGGCAGGCACCTCCAGGAGGGCAAGGCACAATTGTGCATAATGGAGATTTGAGAAGACAAATTCCATCTCTCAACACACTCCCCTTCCTCCTCCTTCCCCTCACTGTATGGAATGAGCATGATGTCATGGTCTGGAATATCCTTTGGTCAGCTGGGGTCACCTGTCCTGGCTGTGTCTCCTTTCAGCCTCCTTTGCTCTGTGTGAGCACTGCTCAGCAAGAACAGAAACATCTCTGTGTTATCAACCCAGTGCCCAGCAGAAATCCCAAACACAGCCCCATACCAGCCAGGAAAAAAACTATCTCTACCCCAGGCAAAATCAGCACACTACTCTAAACACTTCTGTTTCTGTCATCATGCTTTGAAATGTGGTTGTTCAGAATCGGCACCTAGGGATGAGGAGAACAAGAGCCCAGCTTTTTCACAACTTTTGATCTTTTTGGAGCTGTGTTCTAATTTTCAACAGTAGCCCAAGAATCCCTGTGAGTGCAGAGACACAGAATGGGAAGTTATAGATTGATGGCTGCCTGCATGCAAGTATTTAGCTAAGCTGCCCAAAGTGGAAGGTTATCCCAAAGAAAACTGATATTGAGAAGGGCTCAGAACTAACAGGTGAACTTCTCACACCATTTTGTAGCTGAAAGGTGTGGCATGATCTCTGGGTACAGGAGATGTAACATTTTGTTTGTGAGACTTTGATATAGTAAACGTGCATTTCTTTTGTAAACATACTGAGAATAAAGTGCCTTTTCTTTTTCATTCTCTTTTGCTTTAAGATTGCAAAGGTGGATTGCAAAGAGGTACTAGACATCATATGTAATCTGGAATCTGAGGGACAAGAAAATACTGCATTTATTCTTTGTACAACATATCTTACCCATCAGCTTCAAACAGCAAATGTGTATTGCTCTTGGTAAGTATAAGCTGCTTCTGCTAACTGTTCCTCTCTAGCTAGAATTGAGTGAATATAGCACAAAACTATGTAGAGAAGGTGGATTTTTCCTTTAATTGAGAAGTGCATCAGACTGAAACTCTTCCTAGATAATTACTTATTTTGTCACAAGTTGCTATGCTAATAGAGCAGTTAGGCAAAAGCATTGTTTGAACAATTTAAAACTGAAACAGCACTCACACTGTTGGCATGAACACCAGTCCTTCTGTGGGGTGATAGATCTGTCAGTGGTGGTGGGTCAGTGCTCTGAGGGTTGCTATTAAACCTCTAGCTTTGTGGTTCCACAAAGTATGTTGTCAGGCTGTTCTTCCCTTGGGAATTCTTGGCCCCATGAAAGTCTGGTGCATTTTTTTTAACCATTCCACAGAGATATGTCAGTATTAGGAATGAGCAGAAGCAACACTCTGTTGCTTCTCTCCACTTCCCCTCCAAGATTATATTTTTATATATTTCTATAACTCCAAGAATTTTCAAGTTCCAGCTACCTTCCCTGGACATGAGATGGGAGAATGAAGTCTTCTGTCTACTGGTGATGCTGACATTGTGGAGATGTATAAATTGAAGGTCTGGTAGTGTACCTAGCAGTCCTTGTACAGCTGCTTGCTTATTGGAAGAGAAGTGGCAGCTTTGTGTTATGATTCATCTTACCCATTTTAAATTTCTGTGTGAGAGGTAAAGGCTCTGGAAGTGTGGGACTGGGGTTTTTTTTTGTCTAGAAAGGATGTCTGCAGCTGTAGATGTGTGCATTGAGATGAATCCCAGTGCCAGTGTCTTTCCCCTGTAAGGATCAGGAGATATGCTGGGGTTTGATCTGGTGCTGGAGTGGAGCACAGGAACAGCTCTCTGCAGTGTCACTTGGAGATCAGGACCTAATTGAGTGTGTGCTGTCCTTGAATAACACCTACATTTTTTCTTGGCATCAGCTCTGAACTGACACACTGTGACTGCACAGATTGTGTGTGTTTGCAATGTTCTTACATTCTTCAACTCTTCACAGGGAACTGACACTTTTCTGGAGCAAACTGCAGAGAAGAATAGATCCTTCCTTAGATTCCTTTTTGGAGAGATGTCGTCAGTTTGGCATCATTGCCAAGACACTACAGCATCTATTTTTCTTGATAAGAGTCATACAATCTGAAGTAAGTAACAGTCCTGAGTCTTTGGACACAACTAGAGCTGTCTACATGATTTTATTGTTTTCTTAATTCTATTGAACTGAAAAAAAATAGAGTTTATTTCATTATTCATACTTTCTGATTTCTGCCCAAGAAGATACTAATAAAAATCTTCTGTTTTCTTTAAACAGGCAGAGGAAGCAGGACTTGCTGTGTCTGTGTTGTTGTGTGTGAGAGCCCTTCAGATCAGGTCCAACGGAAGCGATGAAATGAAGACATCAGTGTGCAAAACAATTGCTTGCCTTTTACCAGAAGACCTTGAAGTCAGAAGAGCCTGTCAGCTCACAGAATTCTTACTTGAGCCAACTTTGGGTGGATTTAATGCCTTGGAAGAGCTCTATATGCAGCCAGACCAAAAATTTGATGAAGAAAACGCATTGGTTCCAAATTCACTCCGCTGTGAACTGCTGTTAGCTTTGAAAGCATATTGGCCATTTGATCCTGAATTTTGGGACTGGAAGACTTTGAAGAGGCATTGTCTTAAACTATTAGGGAAGGCAGCTTCTGATTCCGAGGATGATGCAGGTTGTCACATGTCACTCAATGAAACCGACATGTTAGAAACTTTCTTTAGTGACTATGATGAGACAAAAGAACACAAATATTATGATGGGAAAGACACAATGAGCCACCCTAAGGAAAAAGCAAGAGTAAAAAAACCAATTGGTTCTTCAGAAAGATATCAGAGATGGCTTCAGTACAAGTTTTTTTGTGTGCTCTGCAAAAGGGAGTGTATAGAGGCCAGAATACTGCATCATTCTAAGATGCACATGGAAGATGGTATTTATACATGTCCTGTTTGCACAAAAAAATTCAAGAGAAAGGAATTTTTTGTACCACATGTAATGGAACATGTTAAAATGCCACCTAGCAGAACACACAGACCTAAAAAGAAAATAATTTTGAAAAAAGAGAGATCACCACAAAAGGCAACAGCTTCCAGCAGCCCACCCCCAGTGTTTCCAGAAAGGTCACACCAGACCCAGCTCCCTGAAAGCTTTGATGATGACACAGAGGAATATGTCACGTTCAGCCAACTGGAAAATTGCCAGCTGCAAGACAGAGACATCTACCCCTGTCCTGGGACAGATTGTTCTAGAGTGTTTAAACAGTTTAAGTACTTAAGTGTACATCTGAAAGCTGAACATCAAAACAACGACGAGAATGCGAAACACTACTTGGACATGAAGAACAGGAGGGAGAAGTGCGCGTTCTGCCGCCGCCACTTCATGACCTCCTTCCACCTGCGGGAGCACGAGCGCGTGCACTGCGGGCCCCAGCCCTACATGTGCGTGTCCATGGACTGCTACGCCAGGTTCGGCTCGGTCAATGAGCTGCTCAACCACAAACAAACCCACGATGATCTTCGCTATAAATGTGAGCTCAATGGCTGTAATATTGTTTTCAGTGACTTAGGGCAGCTTTACCATCACGAGGCGCAGCACTTCAGGGATGCCTCGTACACTTGCAACTACTTTGGTTGCAAGAAGTTTTATTATTCAAAGACTGAATTTCAAAATCACCTTGCAGCGCATGATATTAAAGTGTCAAATGGGGAAGGGAAGCAAACGCTGAACCTTGAAGGGTTGGTTTCAGAAGAAAAATCCGGTTATCTTCCAGAGTCTCAGCTGCTTGAACAATCTGAAAATTCCAATCTGAACGATAACTCGGATCCCTCAGGCTCTCAGGAAATTCCACAGGTGAAGGAAGAATCTCTCTCTGACAGTGAAGATCTCAACAGTGAAAGTAATTGCAGCCTGCATTGTGGGAAGCACAGGGCAGATGCTGCAGCAAGCCAAGGTCAGACATCTCCACGGCTGCTTGGAACAGTGGCTCACGACCAGTCAGTTCCAGGTTTTGTCGTGTCCCAGGAAGGAGTATTTCATCCAGCAAATATGAAACAACAGTGTTCCAATGTGGCAGTTTGCTTTGATGAAAAAAATCTTTCCTGTGGTTTTGAAGGCTGCTGTTCCACCCACAAAAATTCCAGAAGTATGCAAAAACACCTTCGAAGGGTCCATCCATACAACTTTAAAGGTAAAAGAAATATGGAAATGAAAACGAAATACTTTCTCGATCTGTTGAATGATGCACAGGACAGTAAATCCCCTACAGATATGAGTCCAGAGTTAGGTCATAATTCTGATACAAATGCTGACTCTCCAGAAAGTGTGTGTTGTGCTGTAGATGCTAAAGGAAGCAGTGGCCTGAGGGATGAAACTTGTCCTTCTTCCCCAGAAACATCTTTTTATGACAGCTCTAAAGAGCTAGATATTGAAGATAACATGTTGGAACTAATGTTAGGCTTGAAACATCTAAGCTTAAAAAATAACATTCAGAATTCTTCAAGACAGAAATCTTTTCTGGGCTATTCATCTAGGGATGCCAAGTGCCCTGAGTCAGTTGATGAAGCTACCTCAAAATTTCACCTTCAAGAGCAAGAAGATAATTTACCCAGCCAGTACCTTACTCAACTGGCAGCTAAACCATTTTTCTGTGAATGTCACGGTTGTACATGTGAGTTTGTGACCAGAGAAGCTCTCTTAATGCATTATGTTAAAAAGCATAACTATTCAAAGGAAATGGTTCTTCAGCTAAATATGTTCCAGCATCGGTATTCACCATTTAAGTGTCATATTTGCCAAAGATCTTTTACAAGAAAAACACATCTTCGAATTCACTACAGAAACAAGCATCAAATTGGCTGTCAGAGGGTGGCTCACAAGGTGTGTCCTAGTGAAAAATTTGATCATGTAGGTTTATGTACAGAGGACATGCATAAGAATAGCACTGTTCCAGTGCCTGCCTGTGCAAACAGCGTTGGGTTCTCTGGACATTCGGACTCTGAACAGCTGTGTCACCCAAAAAAGGAAGACTGCTGTTCTGAGACTGATTTGGAGTCCAATGAAGAGACAGACAATGATGTAACAAGAAAAACATCTAACATAACTTCTCTGGACAGTCATAGGGAAGAACTGGAAGCAAGACAGGGAAGAGGAAGCAAAAGAACAGTTGCTAAAGGAAACTTATGTTACATATTGCATAAGTACCACAAACCATTTCATTGTATACATAAAAGCTGCAACTCAGCATTCACAAACCAGAAAGGTTTGATTCGCCATTACAGAACTGTTCACCAGTATAATAAGGAACAGCTCTGCTTAGAAAAAGACAAAGCAAGAACAAAAAGGGAACTTGTCAAATGTAAAAAAATATTTGCATGCAAACACAAAGAGTGTGGTAAGCGTTTTCTGTGTTCTAAAGCTCTTGCTAAACATTGTAGTGACTTCCACAACGAAATCTTAGAGGATCAAAAACTGCTTTCTGAAGCTGAGTCTGCCAGGTTTGCTTGTAACCAAGCGCACTGCCATGCTGTATTTTATACATTTAATAAGCTTAAACAGCACCTAATAGAGGAACATGCCAATGAAGAAAAATTAAACAAAGATTTTGAAATCCATTGTGACCTTAATGGCTGCAATCGAATTTTCACAAATTACAGTCACTATTCTCAACATGTATATTTCAGACACAGTGAATATTATGATAGTCTCTTTGGCAATCCCAAAGAGGAGGAAGATGATGAAGATAAAGATAAAAATGAGCAAAATTGTTTGAAAGACAGCTTTGGCACAAGCAAGCAGAATGGAAAGCAATTAAAAGAAAAAGCTAAAAGAATTAGCAGAAGCAGGGAAAAGCATTTGCTAAATTTCAAAACAAAAGAGGAAGCCCTACAAATGTGCAAAGAGAAGTCTAACCAGACCCAGTACCCCTGCATGGTGCAGGGGTGCCTGTCTGTTGTCAAACTGGAAAGCAGCATAGTGAGGCACTACAAGCGCACACACCAGATGACCAACATGTACATCGAGCAGCGCCTTCAGAAACTCGTTCTTTGTGTCAAATGTGGCATCATGATTGAAAAACAGTCTTGCTCTGACACAGCTTCAGACTTAGATACAAAAGGTGTAGAAGTTAACGAGGATAAATCAGCTAATTCTGAGCCTGTGCAGGAAAGTGACAAACCCCTTGTTCCAAACCCTGCATGTGATCCTCCAGATGAGGGTAATGAAGACCAAAAACAATGTTCACCGAGTAGTGTGAATTGTGATGCCAGTGCCTTTGTGTATTCAGGCACTTTAAAATATAACCACAGTTCGAAGAACACCTGTTTTGAAGAGCCTAACACCAGGGAGACAACTGTGTGTAAAACTGAAGATCTTTCTGGAAGCAGTGAAAGAGAGAATAGCTCTTCTTTGTCCAGTTTACAATTAGATTTGCCAAGAGAGAAAGACCCAGAAGGATGTCAACATAATGCTGTTAATCAGAATGCAAAAAGAAATGTACTTTGTGCTACAAAAGACAAATTTCAAAAGCCTCCCGTGTCCAAACCATTTGATTTAAAGACATATAAACCAATGGGATTTGAGTCTTCATTTTTAAAATTTATTCAGGAGAGTGAGGGAAAAGATGATGATGATGATGATGATTGTGATGAGGTCGTAGAATGGGAGTCTCCTGAGCAGTTGCCAGTAGATGAAATGTTGCAGAAAGAGGGAGACAGTCAAGGGAATACAGCAGTAAGCAACTTTGTAAGTGATGAAAATGTAATCATAACCCCAAATAATGCTGGGCAGCTAACAGAGATCCAGCCCTTGCTGTCAGAGTCCTCATCTGCCCCTTCCTTAGAAAATCTGAGGGCAATCTTGGACAAGGCCCTAACGGACTGTGGAGACCTTGCCTTAAAACAGCTGCATTACTTACGACCAGTAGTAGTTCTTGAAAGATCCAAGTTTTCCACACCTCTCATAGATTTATTTCCAACAAAAAAGGCAGATGAGCTGTGTGTAGGAAGTACATAAGTAGCTTTGCTTAGAGCAGATAGCCTCCACTACTGCTGTACGGGGAGAACTTCAAATTAGAACAGTAATTGTTACAGTACACACTTTTTAGGTTAGTTTTGACTGTTTAATTCCATGAATGTATAATATCTGTCAAAAGTAATGGCCAAGTTAATTTAGCTCCCCATTTTTTTCAATGGACAATGCTGATTTTGGTGCTATTTAACACATCAGAATACTGGGGGCTTCCTCTTGAAGAGTAAATGTGCATGATTGTATATGGAAAAAGTACTGGGGTACCAGGGTTTGGGGGGCGATGGAGTTATTACTTGACTTGAATGTGCACCCCAGGGTGCTTTGTGTAACATATTGTACACTACAGCATCTTATATTTTTTGAGTTATGAGTTTCAATAAATTACAGTTTTTCACCCATTTGTTTACTGTACAGTAAATCTTTAATGTGCTTTACTTGTAATTGAGTTTGGGACCATTCTGAGTGCATTGGACAGTGTTGCTTAAGTTTTATGCATTTGTAGATAATTTATCAGACTGATCAAATAGATACAGAAAAGTAAAGTATTACATTTTATTTTACAACATTCTCTGTGCTTTTTTCAGACTTGAAAGAACTATAATTAGTACAGGCTTACTAATTACACTTCTGCATGAGAAAGTCCTTGTTCCTTTAAAGGCAGAGGGTGTTTTCTGAGACTGTCTGGCACCACCTGAGTGTGTGATGAGTGTTGTTGCCAGACTTCCAAGCAGGTTGTGTCACATGAAAGTACCAGTATACATCTAGAGTTCCTTGGTCAGCTTTTTGGACAATGAATGAAACCTGGCTGGAAGATTCAACAGAAGAGTCAGCTAATATTTTAAGCTCTGTTTCTTGCTCTGTATCACCTTTCTTACCATCACAAGGCCCAGAATCACTATCCCCTACAGGGGGTATTTCCCCATCTCCATGAGGATTCTAATGAGCAAGCAGCAATCACAGCTTCTGACTGAGGGCTTGGGTGTTGTTGGGGCTTCTGGGGTTTTATACTGTGATCTGAAAAGCAGCAGTGGAAAGGAAATAGAAAAAACTTCAGGAAATGTTTAAAACAGAGCATGAGTATTGGTTGGGTGCAGGAATGATGGCAGCTATCAAACTGTCCAGTGAACTGTGCTATGGCCAAAATGAGGCAGAAATGGCATCTTTGTACTGCATTTAAGAAAATAAAGTTATTTGGGCATCCCTAAAAGTTAGGTTAAAAATTATACACCAATCAAGAGAAGTGTAGCTTACTGCCTAGCCTTTAATGTAATTTCCTCTTTAAACTGTAAGCTTCTTTTAATGAAAGAAATATGGTGCATCAATCTTCTCACAAAGTTCTAAAAATGGAAGTAAGCTGTGTCAAAAGGTTAAATACTGCAACATCATCAGACAGCCTTCAATGTTTTCCAAAGTAATCATGAAGTACCTTTTAATTTCAAGTTTGAGTCATGTTTTAACATACTTGAATCTTCAAGACTGTCAGTGTATTTCAGTTTTTGAACTCCTTCATCTACAAAATGCACTACTGTCTCCTTGAGCTAATAGGTGTCACACCATCAAAAACATACAGCTTGAACCTACATCTTTATCCCAATTTCTTCTTGGGCTTTTTTATCTAATTGCCTAGCACACATGGGTATCAGAGAAGGAACCCACAAAAGGGTAAAGGTTTAAAGAGTTTTTACTGTCTTATTTCTGTTTTCATGCCATGAGGTAGGCCATCATTTTCCCTCACAAGTGCTACCAGAATTTGTCTTACAAATGAGGTAACATGTCCAGCTTCTTGCTTTCAAGCATACAGTTCTGCAGTAAAGGAACACCATTGCATTGGCTTTCAACAAAAAAATTCTTAATGTGAAGAGCAGACACCTCAGAGAACACAGTTCATAGGGAATGATGCTTCCATTTTTTAAATTGTTGTCTTGAAGTGTGTGGATTTTATAGGACAAAAACATGTTGTGGGCTGCCCTGCCATGTTCCCATGGGTAGTAAAAACCTGTAAATACTCTAAATCTCTAAAATGTTTTAGACAAATTCTAACGAGGCTTTATATGCGTTATCGTGTGTGGTCTAAGTAACTTATACTGAAGAAATATAATTTAAACACCTGCCCAGATCCTCGCCATGCTGCCCTCCACACGCACTTCACTGGGGTGACCGAACCGTGCCGGGCAGAGCTGAGCCCGAGCCCGCCGCACCGGGGGTGCCCTCACGGAGCCCGGAGCAGCCGAACCTCGCGGAGCCCAGCCCGGAGCCCACCATGGAGCCCTCATGGAGCCCAGCCCGGAGCCCTCCGCAGCCGCACCTCGCGGAGCCCAGCCCGGAGCCCAGCCCGGAGCCCACCATGGAGCCCCTCACGGAGCCCAGCCCTGAGCCCAGCCCGGAGCCCACCATGGAGCCCCTCACGGAGCCCAGCCCGGAGCCCACCATGGAGCCCTCACGGAGCCCAGCCCGGAGCCCGCTGCGATCCCCCCTCACAGAGCCCACCCGGAGCCCACCATGGAGCCCTCACGAAGCCCAGCCCGGAGCCCGCCGCAGCCGCACCTCGCGGAGCCCAGCCCGCAGCCCACCATGGAGCCCCTCACGGAGCCCACCTCTAGCCCGCCGCGGCCGCCCTCACGGAGCCCAGCCCGGAGCCCGCCTCGGCCGCCCCGCCCCGCCCCGCCCCCGGTTCCTCCGGCCGCCAGGCGGCGCCGCAGCGTGTGGCGGGTGGAGCGGCCATGGCGCTGTCCGGCGACCTGTGGGCAGAGCTGCCGGCTGAGCGCCGCATCTTCTGCTCCGTCCTGCTCTTCTCGTGGGCCGTCTACCTCTGGGAGGCTTTCCTGGCGCACCGGCAGGTCGGTGGGGCTCTGGCGGGAACGGTCGCTGGCGGGCCGGGGCTGTGCCGGGCCCGGCCCGGTCTCACGTGGAGGATGTCCGGGGCCGGGGCTGGGGCCGGAGCTGGAGCCGGAGCTGGAGCCGGGGGACGCGGGGTCTGTCGCCTGCCTGTGGAGAGCTCGGCTCTGTCCCGGGGCTCGGCCTCAGCGCGCTGTAGCGGATGGTGGGAACGCTCACAGCAGCGAGTGGGGTGAGGGCGGTAGGGTCACGGCGGCTCGGCACCCCCAGCAGCTCAGTCCTCCTGCCCGGGACAGCTGAGAGAGAGAGGTATGAGCAAAAATGAGGAAACGCGTGAGTTGAAAAAGCGACAGTTTAACCGGTGGAGGAAAGAGGAAGGAAGCGCTGCACAGGCCGTCGTTCAGCACGTCCCCGAGCAGGCGATGCCTGGCAGCCTCCGAGCGATGGCCGCCCAGGAAGGCACATCCCAGCCCCGCTTCTTACTGCAGAATACAACACAGAGCACGGAGCGACCCTTTGGTCAGGTCCTGGCTGTCCCCTGACAGCCACATATCCACTCCCAGCCTGCCCACCTGGCAGGTTTAGCAGCAGCCGCACACCGGGGTGTTTGAGCCCTGGGGTCGGGGACATGCTGCCTGATGCCCCGGACAAGGGAGAATGTGTTTTGAAGTGACAAAGGGTAGCAGCTTTTCCTTAGAGAACGGCTAAGTATAGTGGAACAAGGCGGCTGAGGGAAAAGACTTTTAGTCTTAAAAAAATTTCAAGTGGCAAGTTCTTTACTGAAAAGGAAATAGCACCTCGTTTGTGCAGCCACGCCGCCGTAGCTCTGTGTTCTGGTGAAGTCGCACAGTTTGCACAGGAGGATCTGGTGTTTGGTTTCAAAATTAGCTTAGTTGTTAACTGTGGTGTGGTAAGTAACATCCTGTGGAAAAATCAGTTTACGTGATCACACATAGATAAATTAAGCCAGCAGTTCAGTTCCTGGTTACAACATAATAATTATGTTTCAGTTTTATATTTAGAACTTCATAGAAAACCGGAATTTAGGAATAATTGTTCCTTTGTGTGTTGTTTTTTTTTTCTTTTTAACTTTCTGTGGTGGCCCATGGGGTCATTTTATGTGTTATTTTAAAATCTTATTTATCTCCTTTAAAATATTAGGTGTAGACTTTAAGTTTTGTCTTCAATTTTTCAGAGGCGGGTGTACAGAACAACAACACATGTACCACAGGAGCTGGGACAGATCATGGACTCAGAAACATTTGAAAAATCTCGCCTCTATCAGCTGGACAAAAGTACTTTCAGCTTTTGGTCAGGCCTCTATTCAGAGGTTGAGGGCACTGTAAGTACATTTCACATGATATTTTTTATGTACTCAAACTATTAAGTGCTTTGATTCTTAGTGAACCCGTGCAGCTGCACCATTGGCATTCTGGTGTCATACAGCAAACGTTGACATTTATATTCTGGTTTTGTTTGTGGCTGTATTTGCTACACAAAAAGAAGTAATTGTTCAGAAAGCATGTAATTTCTTTCTGCAGTGCTGAGTCATACTGCACAACTACTGTGTTAGCTTACATTTTAATTATGTTCTATAGTAGTTTCCATTGCAAAATAATTAAGCAGCATGAGAGTTATTTTAAATTGTTAAAATACAGACCTAGAGCTTTCCCTGTGTTTGGAGGAATGCAACTACTTTCATTTTTAATTCAAATGTAAGTAGAAGGTAAAAAGAGAAAAAAAAAAGGTGCAGTTGAAGTGGCTTTCATTTCTCTTCTTGTCTTATTCACCCTTAAAAGGTTCTTATCATGCTGAAATGTTAAGACTAAGATGACAGTGTGTTTCATACTGCCTCTGTGGTATGTGGTTTTGTTTTTAAGATGATTCTCCTCTGTGGAGGAATTCCTTTTCTATGGAAGCTGTCTGGTCAGATCTCTGGTCGTGCTGGGTTTGGACCAGAATATGAGGTAAGTAGGCTTTAAATTCCTGTGAAAGTATTTGGTCCCTACTGCAATAATTATTTTTAAATTGGTATTTAGTTAAAAGTGAGATTTAGCTGACCTGTAATACAGTAAATATAACAGATTTTTTCTGGTGCACACAATGACTCTGTGATTCTGAGAACTTGTAACAGTAAATTGTCTTGCTTTTAAACTAGCTTACTAATTAAAACAGCCTTATGTGTTAAAAACAAAGTCTGGCATCTGCTTGAGTCAAATGAGGTGGTGGGCTGGGTTTTTGGGAGCTCTTTATTTGGGTGTTTTCTTTTTACTAATCCTGCAGTTGATCTACCTGCACATTAAAAGGGTTTGAGTCTACTGCTTATGTTACCTTTGTGCTGTGGATGAGGCATATATCCAAATTTGTGTTCCAAATCCTTTGTAAGCTATTTCAGTGAGCAATAATTAGTCATCATGAACAAGTTAACTCTGTGAATTTATCTAGCATCATCTTCTAACTGGTTTCAGTTAAACCACCAATGTAAAAGCCATTTTTAACACTCAGAATATTTGTTAGTATGGGTCAGTAAATATCAGGTGGTTTTGTTTTGTTTTTTAGATTGTTCAGTCACTGGTATTCCTGCTGCTTGCAACACTCTTCAGTGCAGTGACTGGTCTCCCATGGAGTTTATATAATACATTTGTCATAGAAGAGAAGCATGGCTTCAATCAGCAGGTATTGCAGAGAGCCCTTGTACTGACCAGATTGGTTCAGACTGGTTGCACAGACTGGTGCTTTAATGAATGTGCAACACAAAATCATGGTTTGGGTCAGGCCTTGCTGAGAAGAGTTCATCTGCCTGGGCTTGAGTCCATGGAAATGTAAGGAGCTACTAGGAGAGTTCCTTTTTTGCTGACTCTGATTTTCCTGTGACACTGGCATTGCTGTTTTACCATTTGTCAGTTCACTAACCAGAGTGGCATATTAATATTTACATTGATGTCACTGATCCAATTTATCCTTTCTTTGCAGACTCTGGGATTCTTTTTTAAGGATGCTATCAAGAAGTTTGTTGTGACTCAGTGTATTCTGTTGCCAGTGACATCCCTTCTGCTTTACATTATTAAAATAGGGGGAGACTACTTTTTTATCTATGCCTGGCTCTTCACATTAGTTGTTTCCTTGGTGAGTATGAGAAGATGTTTGGGTTTCTTCCAGATTTCAGCTTACTGGCATGGCTCAGCATGCTGAATACAGCTGAAAGGAAATGAAAAATCTAAATCTCCTGTGAATTTTAATGTCTACAAACTTTAACAGAGTGTCTTGCTCTCAATGTACTTGTTCAGGAATAATAGGTCATATTAGTTGTCTACATTAATGTCATATATATCTAATCTGTTTAATACTGGAGTGTCTTCATCAATTGAAAGAGAAGCACTTGGAAAGCTTTAGAATAGGTACTGGAAATCCAGCACTGTTTTCCTTTCTCCTGAATGTAGAGGTGAGAACCAGAACATATGCAGCTGAAGCCACATTCCTCTCTCTCCCTTTCCTATCACAAACTGGTATTTTATTTTTGCTCTGCCTGTGCCTTCCCGTTGAGCTGCCCACGCAAATTTTGTTCTGAGGTTATACAGATACTTTAGAACCTGATATAAGAGGGGTTGGTCTATCTTTTATGCTACAAAAGCTAGAAAATAAAACATCTTGGTAAAACTTCAAATTTCTGTATTGAAAAAAACACTTTCCTGGCTCACTCTTCTCTTCTGAGCCCTCTCCACCCCTGAGGGTTAAGTGCATGCTTAGACAATTGGTGTGTTGCCACCTCACTGCAATTTCATAGGGTTTCAGGCCTTGATGTGTTTGAACAGCCTTTGACATGCAAAATCATCCTGAGAGGTATTAGATTTACCCTTTAGAGTCTGGTTTTGGGAAAAATTCCAGTTCCATAACTCTGTAATCAGAGTAGAGTTGCATCCTCCTACTAGTCTGTTATGCCTGCTGATGCCAAGGCATGACATAAAGATCTGAGATAAAACCTGAAAATTAGGCCCCACATACTATATAATCTGAAACAGTAGTCTGGACTGAAAAGCTGATTTCTGCTCTATCAAGTAGCCTCCTACACCTTCTGCAAAATATCTGCAGAGGTTTAAGCCCCTAAAAATTACAGTAACAAAACTTACTTTAGTGGTGTTTCATATTGATGCCCTCACTTGCTGTGACTTTGCAAAAGTCAGTTTTTCTGATTTTTGATTTCATTGGGCTTTTCAGCAGTGCACACACTGTTAAAAGCCCAGGTATTTGTTTTCAGTGAAGTAAAATGCATCAAGATAATTTTGAATTTAATGTTGATGTCCATTTGCCTCTCATGTCCTGTTCCTTTTTCACTAACTAGAATTTAAACTTAAAAACAAATAAATAAAAATAACTTTGTGGTGATCCAGGGTGTGAGGAAGGGAGGTGAAAGGGAGTTCAGCTTTCCTTTCCATCACATTATTATTGTTCTGGCTTTCTCAGCTGGGCTGCAGCTGATGCTAGTTTGAAGAGATGCAGGTGTGCTGTAGTGATGTTTTTAGGTCAAGGCTATTAGTCATTGTGGAACCAGAGGCATCAGGCAGACAAGTGCCCTAGCCCTGGAGACAGCTGGCAGACAGAAAGAAAACAGGGGACATAAAATTTCTTGCCTCTTTTTAGACAGCTGCTTTGCAAGCTAGCAGGAATTAATCCCTCTTTTTCTAATTCTTGGTTCCTTCATCTCTTCAGCTGAGTATGAAACACTTCAGAGCTTTCTAGGGTTGGTGGAAGTGACAGCCTTTCACTGATGAGCCCCCTGCACCCAGAGGCTTTGTCTTCTGCACTCTTCACACCAGTTCTGCTCAGGTGTGTAGGTGGTCTGTGCACAGTTTGCTGAGCTGTGGACTGACCCCCAGACAAAGCAGCCCATAGAGAGCCTGCCCATAGATCCCACTTCATACAGGACTCTGCTTTATCAAGTGTTTACTGAAATTGTGCCCTCTTTTTGAACTTTTTGCTCCACCTTTAGTACTAAACAGGTTTGCATGCCCTGTTTTTAATATCTGCATGTGTTGCAGGTGCTTGTTACAATCTATGCAGACTATATTGCACCTTTGTTTGATAAATTCATTCCACTTCCGGAGGGAGAGCTCAAGCAGCAAATTGAAACAATGGCAAAGAGCATTGACTTCCCACTGACTAAGGTGTATGTTGTTGAAGGTGAGGTTTTGTTGGTTTTTTTAAATAAAAAGGCCTTGTAATTTTAAATTTGTGGGGTTTTAGCATTGACTGTGAATGCTGCAGTAGGGCAGTTGATTGCATTGCTCAGATACTGCAATACTTGCCAATGTCTGTAGCATTTTCCTGGTCTTTTTCCTGAAGCTCAGTGCACAACCTGAATTCATCTTCTGGTTGGAAGCATTTTCCTGAGTCTGTGGAATGGAAATACACAGCTTGGTCAGGAGTGGAAGCACAAAAGTAGTCAAGATGATAATTTTAGGACTGTGAAACAAGGGGAATAGCTGTTTCCATTCACTTTTGCTGGCACATTTGAAAAAAAATCTACATAATTTGGCACAGGTTCTTTGCCTGGAGCAGTGTCAATTCAGAATGCTCTTTCCAGTCTAAATCTGAAATTGCAATAGGATTAGCTTTCTTCTTCGACATTAGATGTTCACAACTGCTCTTATGGTTTTAATGCTTTTAGTGATTACATGCTGCATTTCTCTATTGGAGTCATCACTGCTTAGATTTTAGAATATGCTTCAGCTTCCAAACAGATCTACTTGAGTTTGTCTACAGTTCATTTGGGGACTTTGAGAATTCCTCTGGAAAAATCTGATCTGTCATGCTGTGCAGGCTTCAATGCATGGGATTATTCAGATCATGGTGTTTAAATTTCCCCCATCAGGTTCTAAGCGTTCTTCCCACAGCAATGCTTATTTCTATGGATTCTTCAAGAACAAACGGATAGTGCTCTTTGACACACTCCTGGAAGACTATTCTGCTTTGAACAAAGAACCAGCAGAAGGAGAAGATGGTGAGAATGAAGAAACAAAGTCTAAAACCAAAGTGAGTTTGCCTTTCTTGTGTTGTTCATATTAACTGCTTGGTGAGATATTCCCTTTTTTTTTCTAATGTATTTTAAAGGTCTTGAGTAAGTTGCTAAAACCAAACCCTAATGATTTCAACACCAAAGTATGACTGGTTTGCTAATGGGAATTTCTGGGGCTGTGTGAGTTGTGCAGATAGCACGAGAGACTGTAAAAATCCACAGGCACTTTAGCAAAACATTAGTTCCCTGCATGGAAAAACTAGATTTTCCCTATAATTCTCTGAATAAGGGACCTGTTCAGGGTTTTAGCTCATCTTCTCTTGGGACTGCCATACCAAAGCTTCCCTTTGAAGGAAATACTTTTAATTCTTAGTGTGTCATTTGTGTGCCTTTTACTGCATACAGAGATTTTGGTGCAGGAGGACAGACAGATTGCACATGTGCATCCTCCCATGCTCTGGTCAAGAACAGGATGGTGGTCTGGCACTGGCCTCTCCTTTGATGTGCAGCTGCACATCATGAGTCTGCTGGAAGAGCTGTTGTGGCCTCAGAAGAGTATGGAAATGACTAAAGCTAATAGAATATTTTGTGAATAACCTGAAGGAGTTACTCTGAGAAAAACAAATGGCCTTGTGCAGCCTAAGGTTAGGCCAGTGTCTGGATTGTTGTTCAGTCCAGCTTCTGCTCCTTGACACCATGTCAGTGTGTCCAGGGTTTTGTTTGGCAAATACTGCAGAAGTGGGTGGTGAGAGGAGGGCATGTTGAGCTCACATGATTTAGTCATAGTGAGAGTCTGTGATCCATTTCAACAGGTTCTTCAGCCTTTGTGTTTGCTTCTGACTTGCTAATGGAACTTTGAAGGTGCAAATGTCCTTCCTAATTATAGCTTTAAGATGTGTCATAGGGCTTTTTGAAGAGTTCAGTTCCTTTTAAAAGCAGCAGTACTGCCTTGGGAGGAAAACTACATGATGAGTGTTGAAGGAAAGTAGGAACAGGGCTTTGCTCTCAATTCTCTGAAAGTCTGCAGTTCTGAATACCTGTTTCCAGTGTCATGCTTTGCCTGAGTAAAGAAAGAGGATGAGAAGGGTTGGGAGTGTTTGGAAGGCAAATCTTCCAGTGTTCTTTCCGGTTTGCATCAGCACGTCTGCATACATAGAGATAAGAGAACACCACCTCATAGTAGAAGTCTTCTTAACCTTAAAAGGTTTTATTTCTGTAAGTATCTTGATGAAAAAGGCTCAGCAAGAAATTATATCTGTGTTTCTGGTATTAGAAGGGAATGGCCTGGTCTAGGGACACTTAAGTGATCAAGAAAAAACCAAATTAGTAAGAAATTAATTTGGTTGTGTTCAGACATACCTGACAATACTTCTGCTTTGTTATTCCCTCAGAACAAGAAACAAGGATGTAAAAATGAAGAAGTTCTGGCTGTACTTGGTCATGAATTGGGTCACTGGAAACTAGGTCATACTGTCAAAAATATAATCATCAGCCAGGTAAGTTATTTTAAACTGATTTTTTTTTTCCCTGGAGCATCTGTAATTGTAGCTGTTACTAAATGCCTTCTTCCAGATTTATTAGTGTGCATTCACCTGATACACTGTGTGACAGGAAGTTGGTCTGGATCACAGCCATCCTTCTTTTCTCTTCTGTGTGTTTCAATAACAAACAATATTCTGGCACCTTCTGTTTTACTCTAAAAAACCAAAAAACCACTCTGATAACTAATCACCCCCTCTAGAAAACTTGGTGAGGGCATGGTCCTGCCTCTTGGCTCTGAAAAGCCAGGCAAGCACAGTGTTTGTACAGGACACTGCACAGCTTGGATGGAAGCACAGATTGTTTCCAGGAGCAGAAGTACAACACAGCACAGACACATTTTGTTTGGCTTTAAACTCTTCAGAACCTATGCTTAATTCCAAAGAGATGGGTTCTATCCTGTACTCCCTCCTCTCATCTCTTCTTGCTTTTTCATCTCCATTATTTGTTTCTTGCTGTCTGGCAGAAGACAGTGCTTCTTCTACTGTTGTATTTTCAGAAGGCAGGTAAAGACCAGCTGTTTTTTCCTCTCTGTGTATTAGTTCAAAAGTAATCTACTTGGAATTTTTTACAGTGGCATCCATGTGCAAATCTATAATGTGATGTTATGTAATGACATCTTAATCAAGAATGTTTTTTCTTTTCTCCAGATGAATTCCTTCCTTTGCTTCTTCCTGTTTGCTGTGCTAATTGGTCAAAAAGAACTCTTTGCTGCATTTGGTTTCTATGACACCCAGCCTACCCTGATAGGCTTGATGATTATTTTCCAGTTCATTTTTTCACCTTACAATGAGGTAACTGGTTTTCATGACATAGACTCTGAAGTATCATCCTATTTAAATAATGATTCTGTTTTGTCAGGGGAAGTTTGAATTTCTAGGGGCTGTGTTGGGTGTCTCATTTTGATAATCAGGCTTAGTGCTGCATGTTGGGCAGCACTCCCAGTTTCAGGTGTGGCTTGGATAAAGCTTAGTGAGATCAGTCTGCAGCCACAGCAATGTGTGGGATGTGGGAAGCTAAATTTGGTGGTATTTACTGGCACTGAAGGAATGTGCAGATAGCTGGATTTTAAAATAATTTTAACGCATTTCTCTCCACAGGTTCTCTCATTTTGTTTGACAGTGTTAAGCCGACGATTTGAGTTTCAAGCAGATGCATTTGCCAAGGAACTTGGGAAGGCTAAGGACTTATATTCTGCTTTGATCAAGCTAAACAAAGATAATTTAGGATTCCCTGTTTCTGACTGGATCTTTTCAATGTGGCATTACTCCCACCCACCCCTTTTAGAAAGACTTCAGGCCTTGAAAGATGCAAAGCAAGACTGACAGCAATGATTGCTGGTCCAGAGACAGTGCTTCCATCTCAGAAGCAAAGTTCAGAGCTGCTTTTTAATTTTTTTTTTAATGGATAATGCGAATTAAGCACGCTGTTAACAGCACCACACATCTGAGTATCCTGAAACAGGTATTAAATTATAAATTACTTCTTTTTAATAAAAACAAAACTGTGGAACTTAATTTAGAATAAGTGCTGGGTGAAGACCTTCCCCCCCACCCACCACACTGACTTTTATTTCCATATCATAGTATAGACTTTTAAAGGGAGGAAAAGAAGTGTAGACTTCAAAGCACCTTTTTCTTCAGTTTGTGTATGCCTTGAACATTGCTTTTGATCCTTTTTCTATTCTCAGCATTCTGTGAACCTTCCCAGGCTCACCCTCTTCACAGTGAAGAGGCTTTGGGTGACTTGATTTCCTGTATAATGATACTTGTGCTTGCCAGTGTGTTTGAAAAAGCTGATTTCAGCTGCAGGCTTTTCTCCTGCATTAATGTCTGTCAGAATGAAAAATGCTACTTAATAAAACCTTCTTTCTCTGAAGTGTGGGAAGAAGGATGAATTATAGCTGAGGATATGTACCATGTCTTCCTTGAAAATGAGAATTATTATTTAGTAGCATTATAGTGGATTAGGCTGCTCCTATTGCCCCAGGGCTGCTGGGGGTATGGAAGGATGTTACATAGAATCAGACCAGGATCCACAGGTTTGAGAAAATTGCTAATTCTCTCTTGTATTCCCTTTTTCCACATCTCAGTTCCTCCATTTCTCTTGTACTTTGCCTGGATTTCTTGTGTATGTGGAAGTGCCCAGCTGCTCAGCCAGTGTATTAAGCCACACTTTGATTCTGAGGGGGCTTATCCTCCATTCCATTGAGGGTTTTTCATTAATATGAATCCAGCTGAAATAGTAGCTGAACTTATTCTTCATCATTGTTCTTATATATAAAAATTCCTACATATAAAAAGCCCAGGAAACAGTTTGCCCACATCAGTTACTGAAGAAAAAAGTGGGTAAACCTGGAAATGGCATTGATTATCTCAGACTTTTCTGATGAAAAATAGGATTTTGTTTACTTTTGTTGAAGTAAAAATAAAAGTAAGATATAAGTTTGCATGTGCATACAAATGTTTTAACCAGCGTGAATATAAAAACTCCATATAAAAATCAGATTTTCTATCTGTAGTAAATTAAAAAGTTCTGCTCAACTCTGTCCAAAGAGAGGAGTCATCGAAGCAAATTGTCATTGTTTCACATGTCAGAATATTCTCGTATATTTTATTGGTAGCTTACATTTGTTTTTCTGATCATAGGGAAAAATGCCTTATAAGATGATGGGCACAATGATGTCTTGGGTGAAACAAGATGTTGCTGAAAGCCCTTTGTATGCCTTATTCTAATTGTGTTTATACCCCAGCAAACATGGAGCTTAGCTATAGATACGGATTTAGGAGACAGTTTTACAAACCTGGAGAGCCTATATTTGTCATGTGAACTGTATTTAATAAAAGGCCCTCAAAAATAAAAACATAAACTAGAATCTGTCAATTCAGAAGAATAAATAAGTGTGTCAAGTTTTGAATGAGCTGTTGGCTGGTGTAAAGCTATGGAGAACGTGTTAAGTGTGCTCTGAGAAAATAATTTATCTCATCCATTAGGTAAAAATTGTATGCAAAAACTGAGATGTTGGAGCCCCTCTGCTCTGGAGATGGGCTGGGAGAGCTGGGGGTGTTCACCTGGAGAAGGCTCCAGGGAGACCTTAGAGCCCCTTCCAGGACATAAAGGGGCTGCAAGGGAGCTGAGTGACCGGACAGGACAGGGAGGGATGGCTTTAAGCTGAAGGAAGGTAGATTTAGATCAGATATTACAAAGAAATTGTTTACTGAGGGACAAGTGGCACACTGTCCCTGAAAGTGTCCAGGTTGGACAGGGCTTGGAGCCGCCTGGTGGAGTGGAAGGTGTCCTTGCCCATGCTTTAAGGTGATCTTTAAGGTTCCTTCCAATCCAAACCATTCTGGGATGAAATAGGCACAAACCTCTGTCGTTCAAAGCGTTTCAAGGCCCTCCGTTTGTTCACACAGGACTGGTACGGCCACAGGGCTCCGTCCTGCTGTGCCCGTTCAGTGCCAGCCCTGTGCCCACCCTGTGCCCGTTCAGTGCCAGTCCCGTGCCCGTTCAGTGCCCGCCCCGTGCCCGTTCAGTGCCCGCCCCGTGCCCGCTCAGTGCCAGCCCTGTGCCCACTCAGGCTCCCCCGGGAGCGATGAGCCAGCGCTGTGCCTGATCAGTGCCAGCCCTGTGCCCGTTCAGGCTCCTTGGAGTGATGTGCCAGTCCCGTGCCCGTTCAATGCCCGCCCCGTGCCCGTTCAGTGCCAGTCCCGTGCCCGTTCAATGCCCGCCCCGTGCCCGCCCCGTGCCCGTTCAATGCCCGCCCCGTGCCCGTTCAATGCCCGCCCCGTGCCCGCTCAGTGCCCGCCCCGTGCCCGTTCAATGCCAGCCCCGTGCCCGTTCAGTGCCCGCCCCGTGCCCGTTCAGTGCCCGCCCCGTGCCCGTTCAATGCCCGCCCCGTGCCCGTTCAGTGCCCGCCCCGTGCCCGTTCAATGCCAGTCCCGTGCTCGTTCAATGCCCGCCCCGTGCCCGTTCATGCTCCGCGGCCGGGCGCGGCTGCCATGCCGCCCCGCGAGCAGCAGGGGGCGCTGTGGCGCAGGACCCGCCCGCGGGGCAGCAGCGCCCCCTGCTGCCGGCGGGGCCGCCCCGGCGCGCGCGCGCGGCGGCCCGGATGTGACGTGGGGCTGGGGCCGCAGCCCCGCGCGGCTCCTTTGTGCGGCGGGGGCGATGCTGGCGGGCGGCAAGAAGGGCGCGGAGGCGGCGGCGGGCGGCGAGGCCGGGCCGGAGGCGCCGGTGCCCCCGCCCGCCGCCGCCGGGGCCCTGGGCTCCTCTTCGGATAGCGGCGGGGCTTCGGAGCGCACGCCCCGCAAGAAGGAGCCGCCGCGGGCCTCGCCGCCGGGCGGTGTGTCCGAGCCCTCGGCCGTCGGTGCCGCTCCCGCGCCCGGCGCCGAAACCACCGGCATCGCCGAGACCCCCGAGGGCCGCAGGACCAGCCGCCGCAAGCGAGCCAAAGTAGGTGTGGGGCGGCCCGGTTAAGGGCCCCGCCGGCGCCTCGTGCGCGACGCGCTTGGGCCGGCAGGGGCGTCCCGGGCCCGGCCCCGCTCGGCCGGCCCTTCCTCGGGGCGTCCCGGGCCCGGCCCTGCCGGGGGGCTCAGCACGGGACCCGGCCCTGCCGAAGGGGGCGGGGGCCATGCCCGGGACCGAGGGCTCCGGTGTCGTCAGTGCGAAGGATAAGCGCGCAGGAAGCCGCACTGGCTTGAGATTAGGATCCCCTGTTGTAGCTCATTTTCGTGGGTTCTTGGCAGGGCTCGTGCTCTGCCATAAAGGAGAGCGTTCTGCAGTTGTTTAGGAACTTGCTGCGGTTTCTGAGCGGATACCGAGCAATAAAAACACCCTAAATCCATGGCAGTGCATTGGGTCTCTCGGGAGCTTACGTTTTATCAGCAAATTCTTCTGTTACTGTGGTATATGGATGCAGCCTCTCCAGGCTCATGTGCACGGGATGATGCTGCTTTTGCAGGGTTGTGAAGGTGATGAATGTGCTCAGTCCACTGTTCCTCACTGGTGTTGGAGAGCTGAGTCAAGGCTGTGTAAGGGTGGGATTTAGTAATGAAATCTAACAGCTGTGAAAGGTTAGTAGTTTGGGCCTGTAGTATGTAGTTCTCATCTGTTGTTCTGAATATATAAGAACGTTTCCCTTTTTTTTTGGTGAAACATAGTAAAGATCTTGAATGTTCCCAGGGTCAGAGTGTTTGACATGGAAGCTGAAATGACTTTTTGGAACTGTTTTGTCCTGTGGCTGTTCAGAGCCATTGTGTGTTGTGATGACTGAACTGGTCCTTGACACATAGCAGCTGTTGGGTTGGTCAGTCTGGTGCATCTTTTAAATCAAAATTAAGATGGGTGTAGACTGGACATAAAGAAGGCATTTTTTACAGCGAGGGTGTTGAGGCTCTGACCAAGTTGCTCAGAGGAGCTGTGGCTGCCTCATCCCTGGAAGTGTTCAAGGAAATGTTGGACAGGGCTTGGAGCACCCTGGTCTGGTGAAAGGTGTTCCTGCCCATGGGTGGGTGGAATGAGATGGGTTTGAATATCTCTTCCAGTCCAAACCATTCTGTGATCTTCAGAGGCAGCATCCCTTCTTTAGAGTGCTCTGGTAACTAGTAGGAATTAGTGCTCTGTGTGGGTTGTGTGTTGCTGGTGTTCTTTGCCCTGACAGTGCCCATCTGCAAAGGGTGTTTGTCTCTTGTGGCACCATCTGTCCCCTTGAAACCTTGGCCGGCATGAGGTCACCTTCCCCTGAGTGTTTGTAGTTGGGGAGGGTATCTAGGTTAAAAATAAATCTAGAGAAGAGCTTAGGGTTTTGTACTGAACTTGATTATTCTTCAAAAGTTGTGGAAGCTCAAAGGAAATGGGAGACTTCAAAGGGCCTTTGGACAGGAGTAGCTGTGTGTGGGTTCATTACCCCTGGTGATGGACAGATGTGCTGAGTGGTCACTGTTAATTCTTCAGAGTGGGAGTTCACAGGAGGGCCTGGAGGTGCAACAGTGTGAAAAACTGAGTATGCTGGACATTGTGGAATGTAAATATTTAAAAGATAGCAGATAATGGATTATATTTGTATTTTTAATAATCCAGGGTTTCCTGTACACAGGCTTCCCAAAACTGCTTTGAATTGTGCCCATTATTGATCTTTTTTAGTGGCTGAACTTGGACTATGAAAGATATTTTCTTTTGGTGAGAAATCCAGAGTTGTTTTTTTGTCATTTCCCGGTGGAAGCTGACCTGTTCGAAGTTGGAGGTTCACTAGCTGCTTTCTTTTTATTTTTCCCATGGCAGCATATTGAGAAGTGTTTTTTTTCCTTTCCAGCCAGCAGGGAAATTCACTAGCAGTATACAGATCTTTCTTACTTTGGATTAAAGCTTGGTTGGCTAAGCAGTATGAGATGCAGCCCTCCCAGGCTAGTTCTTGGGGTTCCTTCAGGTTCAAGTGAGTCTTTTTGGCCAGTAATTTTATTTATTTTTACTGGGGAGTAGTAACAGAACAAGACATATATGGCAATAAAGATTGGAGGTGAGGGGAAGAGATGTTTCTTGTGTTGAGCCACTGGTGTGACCATTCTGGAGAGGAGGCAGCTGTGAGCCCCTGTACCAGGACAGGATTCCCAGTGAGCAGGAGACCATACAGGGCACAGTGGGATTTCTGCAGGAAATCATGGTGTGCTTCTGGTCATCTGTGCTTAGCAGATGAAATTCAAGTTTGAACACGTGGAGTGGACACACACAGGCTGCTTTTCATCCCTTGGCAAGGATGTGAAGGAAGGGAAGAAAACCAGAGAGGAGGTTAAATGATAATATAGCACACATAAACTGGGCTTGATGAAAGCTCCTACTACAAAATGCTGAAGATTTTTTTTTTTAGGTGGAGGCAAAAACATTAGGAACTTGTTAAGTTTTGTTGCATTTTATAACATGGTATCTGCAATAAGAGTCTGCTTAAGGTAACTCAAGCCTTTTCTTTAAACTGTTAGCAATTTTGTTACTTGCAGCATTGATGTTAGCAGCCTGATTTACAGGCATCTTCAGTGTGTTTATGCTCTGTTGTGCTTTTCACAGGTCGAGTATAGAGAGATGGATGAGAGTCTTGCAAACCTGTCAGAAGATGAGTATTACTCTGAAGAAGAGAGAAATGCTAAAGCTGAGAAAGAGAAGAAACTACCCCCACCACCTCCACCTGCTCCTGCAGAAGAAGAGAATGAAAGTGAGCCAGAGGAGCCGTCTGGTGAGTAGAGAGAGACCTTCTCCTCTGAAACTATTTACCTGATTTGTTAGCAGAAATTAGGTAGGGCTGGGTGTGGCATCATGAATCCCATGTCTGGTTTCAATCTGGTTTTGAATAATTGTTCTACAGTGTTTTATTTGCTGGCCCCATATATGGAAGGAGGTGAGAAATGCAGAACAGCCTGATAAGGATAGGAATATGCATTCCAAATGAAGCCAAACCTCTTGTGCTAGATTCTCATGATCCTTATAGACTTGTCTTTGGAACTTATTGACCAGAATAGCCTCTCTGGCTCTCTGCTGCCACACCTGCTTGGGTATGAACATTCATTTATTCCTCAGAAAAGACCTTGGGTTTATGGGGGGGTTGTTATGCAGAAGAACAGATTTAAACTTCTGTGATTCCTGTGGCTTTAAACTATGACTCTAATCTTAAACTCTGGTTGGATACTGTTTGCTTAAATTTCAGTATTAAATATCAGTATTCAGTGCTTTCCTCATTAGCTTAGAGAGAGCTTCACTTTAAATTGAGATATTTTTTGGTCAGTCTTGTTCAGGAGGCAGCTTTTGAAATTTGTGGTAGTAGCAGTTCCCTGTTCTTTACCTCCATTGTGTTTACAGCTGCCACCATGGCTGAGGTCTGTTGGTATCACTCAGCTGCTAGAAGGTGATGCTTTTGCAAAGTTCAGAGTCAGAGATTTCATGAGATAACATGTATAGTGTTTGGTGTTAGACAAGAGCTGAAATCTAGCAGTTGAATCTTTGCAGGTTCATCACTGATGTGAGTCACTCTTGGTTTTCAGTTACCTTAATTTTCTTTCTGCCTGGCAGGTTTGAGAACATAGGACTGATGTTAGCTTGGGGATACCTACCTTTAGTCACAGGAAAAATATTAAAAGCTGTGGGTGTGTTTTATCTCTTATAATTTGCCATTGTAACCTCTCCTTATTGCAGCTGTTGGCTCCTGCCTTTACAGGAGTACTGTAGTTCCTATGCTTGACTGAAATACTTGCAGGGATAAAAATCCTGCCACCCCAGTTGTAGCTGATGTAGCAAAAATGGAATTTTAATAGGTGTAATTAAGCAAATATTATTTCTCTCAGATTCCATTTTGTGCCTCTGAGGATAATTATTGAAATCAATTTGAGGCATAATCAGTGAGGTACAGGGGAACAGGTTTTGTCCCATGAAGGAAGAAGCATGGAAGATGAGCAGTGATGAGTCATGCTGTTCTATACACACAGCAGCCTGCTGGACAGTTATTTTGCAAGCACTGTATTTAACCATCTAAGTACAATCAATTTTCAAACAGGCTGTATCTAGCTGCCTAAAAATGAGTAGATTTCAGGTCATCATATCATTTTTCTATTCCCAGAAATTCTGTGAATATGCATGAAGCAATAAAGTTGAAAGAAGACAGGTTTCAAGCTGTCATTCCACAGCTAGTCTTACTGTAATTTTAAAGGTTTCTGAGACTGTATATGTTTCTGGATCTCTCTATTTTTGTCTTTATTAATGTAGGTGTCAAGAACATCAGGTCATCTTATGCTGGCTGTTAAAAGTGCATTGAAACTTCTAATTCAGCCCCCCTTTAGAAGGAGAAGGCAGCGTGGAGTCTGCTGTATATAAAAGCAGTGTTGATAATTGAGGTTTTCTCTCTGTAACTTTGAAGGAAAAATTGAAGTGTTCAATAAGAAATACTGAATTGGACAGTAATACTAGTGGAGGATTGCATACTGAAAATTTTAGTTAGCCTGGGTATTACTGTTAATTTATTCTCATTGACCTTAAAACATTAATTTCTGTGTTTAAAGCCTGTAAAAATGCAGGTAATGAAGTAAAAGAATAAAGTTGTCAGATTACAGCTTTTGAGCTGAAAAGCCTGATTGTGCAACTTAAAAATGTCCAGGTGCCAGTGTCTGGTATTTCCTTAGCCTGTCCCCACAGACAGCTTACAGTGAAGGGGATTGGTAAGTGTCACACTGCAGGTGACAGCACAGTGCTGGTTTTCCTTGAGTAGGTTCCATTCATGTGTTCAGCTGTGGGGAATTCCAGGTGTGCTGGCTGTTACAGGGTGGATTTACAAGCTATACTGCATTCTATTGCAGAGCAGTTTTAACAGGTGTGACAGTATTTCATGGTAAAGAGAATTTTCTTAGAGTATCTCTTCTCTTTTTACTTGAGGAATATTGTCTAATAGCAAAAAGCTT
This sequence comes from Fringilla coelebs, assembly GCF_963513975.1. NCBI lineage: Eukaryota > Metazoa > Chordata > Aves > Passeriformes > Fringillidae > Fringilla > Fringilla coelebs. The sequence goes on along the minus strand of NC_140054.1, from coordinate 2,796,591 downwards.
CCAAACTCTCTTTCAGTGCTGACTGATGACATTTGTGTTCTTGTTTGCCAGTATCCCTTTTAGAATCAAGGAGATCACTTCTTTTGTTTTTTCTTTTTTTTTTTTCTCACTAAATTGGATTTTCATTTTTAGAACTACAGATGATTTTCTTTACTAGCTCCTGGCCTTCTAGTGTTGTCAGTATTCTTACTTTGTGGTATTTTTAGGTGCTGTTTTCCAGGGAACTGAATATGATCAAAATTAAGATCAAAGGAATGGTCAAACTTAGTGGTGCTTTGTCTCTTTATTTTATCTGACTTGTCTGTTTTCCTAAATAAATTCAGTACTCTGTGATACTCATGTGCAGCTATTCCTAATTTTGAGACAGTGGATAATGATGATATGAAGTAGATTCCCTTCTGGACCTTCTTCCTCATTGCTCTTCAGCTCATGGTCTGTTATTGTGTTGCCTTGGGGCTTGCAGCAGACTCTGCTCTGGCCCAGGTTCTGTTGAGCTGTGATAGTTTGATGTTAGCAGGGATCAGTGGTTGGCTTGCTGTTGGTTCCTTTTCAACTAGAACCTTTCTTCCAGGGAAGGAGAGGCAATCTTCATAGCAGGCCTTGTTTCCACACTTCTCTGCTCAGACTGAGTTTAGAATTGTGTCCAAGCAATCTGTAATAGTGATGAGAAGAGGAAGATTCTCTTTCTGAAGTAAACTGAGAACAATTTTTTCCCCTCTGCTCATTATCAGTGTTAATTCAGGGATTAGGAGTGCCAGAGACTGAAGTCAGAGTCTGTTTGATTTCTTAACTTATGGAAGGCACAGGTGAAACTATTATTGCAAATTAATGGCCTATGCTTGACTGTAAATAATCATATTTCAGTTGTGTTAGTCTCTCCCAGAATGGAAGCAAGTCTTGAAATATTCTCTGCAAAATAAAAGTACTTGCAATGTAATCAAGTAAAGAATTACACCCTGCTGTTGCAGAATGTAATTCTGTATTCACAGAATCATAACTTGGGTATTGTGAGGCCTTTCAAAATACAATTATTTGTCACAGTCTCTCGGTGAGGTTTTTCATTTCCCTGCTGGCAGACTGATTTTATACAAGTTCTAACTATGGCTCCTCTGCTGTACTGAGGGAAAATGTCTGTCTTGTTTCAGTTCCTACTTTGTTTTACTTGTAGATGTTTAATGTTGTGCCATTCTAGTTTAATCCAGTTTAGCACAGTATGGAAACATTTGTTTAACTTTCTGCATCTTGCTTTAGGGGTTAAATCTCTAATTCAGATGAAATTCTTCTCAGTTAGTATGTCCCCAAAGAGCCTTAAATTGCATTCTGGCAAAATTGTCCACCCAGACTTTAAAGAGTGCTCACAATTATGTGTTTAACCTCAGGTTAGACCTTGCTCTTATCTGTTTGGAGATATCACCTGAGCAGTTGTGCTCTAGGAAGCAGCTGTTCCATTCCAGTGACCATTGCAGTGTGTTTCAGTGCATGTTGGTTTGGACTTGATGCCTGTTGAAGTGTGTGGTTTGAAGGAGCCTTGGTCCAGCAGGAGCCAGCTGAACAGCACTGGGCCATCTCTGGAGTGTGCCATGGCTTCCTGGGCTCTGCAGGTGATGGGACTCTCCTGGTGCTAGAAGAATATTGCTCCTGAGCTCCCCTCAGAGCCAGTGAAGTGAGCAGTGTGTGAGGTGTGTAATGGCTTTGTTCCTGCAGACACTGCAGCTGTACTCATCTCTCTTCTCAACATGCTCTGTTCCTGCTTGTGTTGCAGTCCTGTTTAGGACTTAATGCAGGCCAAGGTAATTCTGACACTTCTTCAGATCTTTCAGATGTGTGTGCTTAGCCTTTTCCTCATGTTTCCACTGCTGGGAATGTTGAAAGACTGATGTCTTTCAGTGGCTGGGTATTGATCACATCACTGATCAATGGTATGATGTGTATTTGGCTTCAATGACAATCTCAGTGTGTTAGAACACTGATGGTGTATCAAGGGTGAAGCCAAATAAGTGGTCTTGAGCCTTTCAAGAATTGTTCTAGCATCAAGCTTAAAGGAAGGGTTTATGGGGGAAAAAATAGGGTCTCCTGAACATAAGAGGCTTTTCAAAATGCTTTAAACTATCTCCTTGGGATATGGGGAGACTTGGGAGCACCAAAGGCAAGATTATCAAATTCTTAGGGTTTGAGATCCATAGAATCTGATGGTATCCATCTGCCAGATCATAAGTATTTAGCCACCAGGAATGCTACATATGGTGTACTTCTTTATTTCCCATAAAATCTGATGTAAAGCGTTCCAGTAACCTGGATAACACTTCAGAACACAATTTTTTGGTGCCCTGAACCTAGGTTGCAGAAAATGGGATTCTCAGAAAGCGGGTTTAGTTAGTTGGTGAAATTTAATACCTAAAACGCCAACTGCCGGGCCTTTATGTCCAGTATGGTTTAATTTATGGAGTAAGGTCCCTGAGTTCTCCTCTTTCCTTCCACAGGGCAAGCAGGAGGACTTCAAGACGACAGTTCTGGAGGGTATGGAGACGGCCAAGCATCAGGTGAGGGTGGCGTTTGATGCTTGCCACTGAGTAGCAAGAGCCGCCAAGTTAGGGATTGATGCTTGCAAGTGCGCATGGGTGTGGTTGTCCCCAATCTAGCAGGAGGTGCAGGAGTTGTGTTCCCACCTGTTTAAAAAGTGTGGGGTGTTCAGATTTCAGTTGAGGTCTGTTACAACTGTGGAGAAGGGCGCTAGCTAACCTGTGCTGAAATGCCTCAGGCCGATCTCTCATCCCTCCACTCCTCTCCATGTTCAGAGGAGTCTAAAAAGAAAGCTGGTTCTTGCCTAGCCAGGTTCTGCCACCTAGATTGACACAGAGAGCTTTAGAACAGTGTACCCTTTTTTCTAATCTGCTGAAGAAACATAGCACAGAGTACCTTTTTGCTCCTTTCTTTTTGTCTTTTGAAAGGGTTTGTGTTTGACCTGTGTGCCAGCACTTAGCCCAGGAGATTGTCTGCTGGGCAGATTCAGAGTCTGCTGGACTGGATTGTGCATTGCATTTGCCATTTGGCCTTGGTGCTGCTGCTGGCAGTACTCACTCACTGCTTCCTTCACAGGATTGGTGTCTTTACTCCTAAGTACTTGGAGTGCTACTTAAAATCTTCCTCCAACTCTGCTGCTTTTGCTCTCACTTCAGGATTTTAGACAAGAGTCAAAGGCTCCAGAACCTATTCTGTACCTCCAAGTTGCTCTTTTTGAAGCAAATAGATACTCAAGATACTCATCTAAGAGTGCATCCTTTGCTGTTGTAAGGGAGCCACATACTGTCATGGATGTTACCTCTTGCATGGAGCTGCTGGCTGCTATGGCTCATGAGGCTTAAGGATGCCTTGCCTATTTCATTTTTAGGTAGGCATTGGCTGATTGGAAATTCTGCATATTTTGTATTATATACTGAGAGTATGCTCTAACAACTGTCCAATTCAACAGCCTTTCATTCATTGTGTTCATCTGCAGATGTTTTAGTAAGTCTTTAAATGGACAGCATCCCTCAGGATTTCTTCTGTGGGCAAGGATATACTCAAAACTTCACCCAATTAGTTCCTAGTTCTGAGTGTCAGGAAATGAGCAAGAGTGTGTGTGCAAGTGTGTGTGAAGAGGAGCTGATAATCCATTCTAGGCAGAACCTTTCCAAGGAGAAACATGTAGTTTTGAACTGGTAATCCCTGTAATGTGTAGCTTTCATGAAATACAAGCAGTAAGGGTGTGAAATGGGATTCAGTCAGCCTGAAATCCATTTAGATTTGAGCTGTGTAGTTGCAGAAGTAAGTTCAAAGACATGTAGTTCTTAGAAGATCTTCCAGTGGTTGACCAAATAAAAATGCTATCTTTGCTATTAATAGCTATGCTTTTTCTAAATTCCTGTATGAAACACTCTTTTGGGTTGTTTTATTAGCTTTTTTTCCCCTGAATACCTATGCACATCTGGAGCTACTCTGTTATTCTAGTTTTAAAGTTTGGGTATTGCCATGATAGGTACTTGGCCTTAAAAGCCCCCCCAACTCAACCCACCTTGGGAGTTCTTTTCAAAACTCTTAGTAGCACCATGATCTCTGGCTGCTCAATTTGAAGAAATAAATCCCAAAGCTTTTCAAGACACTGCCAAGTTGCCTTAAATCCACACATCTGAGAGTTTGCTGGTGTTTGATGACTACAGGGCTTTTTAGCAGGTACCTGGAGAAGCACAAACCTGAAGAGTCAGGGAGTCAGGTTCAGCATTTTAGGTCTGTGAAAATTGTGCTGCTGAGCTTTTTGCTAGCAGTTGAGCATCCAGAGCCTAAATTAAGATTGTTAGCATTAATGAATTATCAGAGAACTGGTAACTGATTTGATTTCCATGCCCAGTTTTACAGAATTCATAGTTGAGCATGAGCATTCCTGCTCAGGTGTTGGCACACTTGGGGCAGTGTTAGATGGAAGGACAGCAGAGGGGCTGGGCAGTGGTTGTTCCTGGAGAAACTGAAATCATAGTAGAGTTTCTATTCCACAGCTGAATATTAGTGCAGGAAACATTGCTGGTGTGTCATCTTTTCCTATGGTTAATTTTATTTTACTTACTATGCACTGTAGCTTCTGTTACTAATTTCTTCTTGCTGTAAAATTTGTGTAAATGATTACAGTTTTCTTTACCTTGAGTCATCACACAGATATTTTGATCTTTACTTGTGAATTTTTGGTTGTGGGGTTTTTTTTGGTTGGTTAGTTTTTTGTTTGGTTGTTTTGGGGGGTTTTTTGGGGTTGTTTTTTTTTTGGTTGTAGGTTTTTGGGGTTTTTTTGGGGGGTTGTGGGTTTTATTTGTTTGGTGGGTTTTTTGTGTGCTTGTTTTTGGTTGGTTTGTTTTGGGGGTTTTGTTTTATTTGAGTTTTTTGTTAGTTTCACAACCATCTCCTTCCTTGATTATTTTTCAGCACCTTTGGGAAGTAAAAATGCTTGGAAGTTAAAGGGGTGTGTGGTGGCACCAGAATTAAAAGCAGGGAACTCCTGTCCCTGGCACAGTGACATGTACTGCTGTACATGAACTTCAAACTCTTAAACAGTTGTCTTGGTTAGTGTAACACACTGCAGGCTTATATTTTCTTTGCTATTTATTGTAATCTTTTGAGCTATTCCAGTTTCAGCAAGTGATCCTAATCATCCTGTGTTGCTTGTGGGGTTTTTTGCCCTTGGGATGTATTGGCTTCTGTCCTTTCTAGATTGAATGCCCTGTCCTCTGTCCTGATCAAAGTCACTTCTAGGACATGGGAGATTTATATTTTTCTTGCTGTATTTCACATCTCAGTGCTTTGTTTTGCTTGCTGTGCCTTCAAGATTTGCTTTCTGCACTTGTGCTGTAGCACTTGATGCAGCTGTGTCTTAGTTTGTCACTTTTTCTGTAGTGCAACGTAACAGAGACTGAGGAAAGCAGGGTACAGAAATGCAGTTACATCCCTGCCAGTGTGTGAATTGGTAGAAGTTCAGGTTCCTGTATGAATGAAAATTTCCATAGAGAAAAGCTCTCCTGTATGGGTTCAGCATCAGTCTTTTACATGTGGAGCATTTAAAATGAACAGTAGGAAATCTGTTGTTTGGGGAGGGAGCACAGGAAATGCATAAATGTGATTGTATTTCATTGCACTGCCTGCTGTAAATATATCAGATATAAATGAGAGTTTAGGGTGGGTTCCTCTAGCTGGAGAAGGTCAGTGCAAATGAAACTTTGAGAAGCAGGTGAGAGGACATGGTGCATGTTGTGCTTGTGTATTACAGATATTTTGGCTTTGAACAGGTTCTAAAACAGTTTTTCAAATTAAGGGCAGCACCTAAAATAGTTCTGTTTTATTGTTCACACACATATATATGTGTGTGAGTGTATATATAATGTATTTATTTTTCAGGCTTTTTGAGGGGGATTTTGTTTGCTTGTTTGTTTTATCCCCCCTGTAGTGTAGCTTTTTCATTATCTCTAGATAACTATAATTCAAAGAACTGTTGACTTGGAAACCTATACATCTTGCAGAAGTAAATCAAAGAACTAAATGAAAGCATCCCCTGAAATTCGCCACTTTATCATCTCCTGGCTGCATGCACAGGCTGGGAAGGGCAGTGTTCCTGTGCAGTGCCTGTAGACTACTTGTCTTTTTATTGTAGGTGTGGAGGGTGCAGCTTTCCAGAGCAGACTTCCACATGACAGGATGACATCTCAAGAAGCTGCCTGCTTCCCTGATATCATCAGTGGGCCCCAGCAGACTCAGAAGGTGTTTCTGTACATCAGGAACCGCACTGTAAGTTTGTTGTAAAAGTGTTGGTGAAAAAAGGGCAGGAAATGTGTGTACCTTGCTAAGGCTTTTTGGGCAGGAAATGTGTGTACCTTGCTAAGGCTTTTTGGCAGTTACCATGTCTAGTTGAATTTTTGGTTTTGAGACAGTGGGGTTTTATTTCTGTCATGCTCTTTATGTTGTTAAGAAATGTGCTGTCCAGTTCTTGATCTGTACTGTGAACAGCATAAAGAATCTGTAGTGTATTTACAACATCCAAAACGGGGATCAGGGCTTTCTCCTGGATTTTGAAAAGAGAATTTTGGAAAACTGAAGTAATGTTAGAAAAATTACAGTGGAAAAGCAAGAAATATTTTGAGAATTGCTGTGTTACCATAGTTAAGAGACAAAATACCTTATGCACCACTCAGTTTTTTCAGAGACTAAAGATGATCAAGAAACATCATGGGGCATTGACACCCAGTGCTTATTAAGTTTAAGAAGTTATTTAAAATTTATGTGTGATGGACATCTTCATGCTAAGAGCATGACTTCTGCTATTCCTGTGATGTTTTCCTCTAATTCAAGTTGTAACTTCTGGGAAGTCATGAGATGTGTAAAAACAGGCCAGAGCATGCCAAAAAGTTTGGAAAACAATTTGCACAAAATGAACAGTGAGTAATCCTTTTACAAACGTGTTGGAAGCAGAAAAATCTTCCACTGAAACTAAAGAATTACTGGAGAGAGATATTTGCAGGGAAAAGCAGCACTGCTGGGCCTTATTCAGTAGAGAGGAACATTCCTGAGCAAGAATCCTGTTTGAGGAAGGCTTGTGAGAGGAACTCTTCCAGCAAGAATGGCAGAGACTGTGGAGCAGCTGATATGAACCCAGTGCTCAGCAGAGCTGCAAACTGCAGTGTGCAGCCTCTTAATGAGCCATTTGCCTCAAATAGCCTCCCAAATTCTAAGGAAATTATTTCTTAACCATTCCTATTCATTATAGTTGTAGGATTTCCAGTTTAATTTGGTATCTGTGAAGCTCAGTAAAGCAACTTGAGAGAAATCACTAATTATGGAATGCAAAATGGAGTGGAAATGCTATGTATGACCTAGGCATGGAACAGTAAAATTATTTATTTACTCCTGCCTCTGTGCTACAAAGTTCTGTTGGGAAAGCAGTTCTTTTCTGGTATGAATTGACCTACTAACATATCACACAGTTCTTCCTGCTCAGTTTTTGAACTGTAAATGTCCTGTATTTGTGCTTTTTTGTGTATATGTGGCCAGTATCGTCCATAGCTGTGTCTTATATTGGTGAAGATGGATTGGATCATTAAATATTGAAGATAAATAAACCTTATAACATGATAAGTACTACTGTAGCTTTTATGACAACATGAGATGTGATGCCAAAAAGACAATGCTGGCTGACTTTGCCAGCCACACGCATCTTTGTGCTACTTTGGTGCATTTCCATTCATTTGAAATAGTGTGAGAATTTCAAACATACTGTATTGCACCTTAAGGAACACTGGAAGGTGAAGTTCAATGTGGCTTGGGTAGTCTTGCCAAAGTTTAGGGGATTTCATCTCATTTATTAGGGGGTTTCATCTCCTGACAGTGTTTGGTAGCAAACATGGGCCTGGAAAACACCTCTTTTGTATTGCTTAATATGATTTGTTGTATTGTTTATTTAAATACAGCTGCAGCTCTGGTTGGATAACCCAAAGATTCAGCTGACATTTGAAGCAACTATTCAACAATTAGAAGCACCTTATAATAGTAAGTCAAGTTTTTCATTGCCAAAATGGATGTATCATTGCTGTTTTCTCTCACTTTTTTTTGAGGAAAAGCTGCTTCAGATGCTTCAGTCCTTTATTAGTGGAGTTCCCATTGTCTGGTAAAGAAATATCACTAGCAGGATTCATAAAAGTTGCTAAAAAGATGGATTGTTACAGTGGGGTTAATTCATGTGCAGCTTTTAAGTTTTCCTGCAGGTTCTTGGTGGTTTTTCAGCTGTAAAACATTATTAATCATATGGTTTTTGGGAGGGTTTTTAAGACTTAAACAAACTGGATGTGATGTAAGAAGGCAGTAAAAGAGTGAGGAGTTACTGCTTGCAAATGGAGGCCATTCCACACTTCTCAGACAAAATCCCAATAAACTGGAAAAAGGTGGAGGGTAACCATAAAAAAATTAATTTAAGAGGAAAATAATGCTAAAATGAATGCAAATATACTGTCAAGGATTGCAAAATAGTGAGTTATTGTCCTTTTAAAAATAAAAATGAGAATTCAGTGCTGCAGTAAGTATTGCATAATACTGGCAAATCACATCACAGTTCTGTGTCATGATCTTGGGATTTTGCAGTCAGTTTCAGAAAAGGTGTTCTTCTGCACTGTGTGAAAAGAAGCACCTGATGTCCTGTGCAGCTTTTCAGGCAGGACTCAGAGCTGCAGTACAGCATGGGTGTTTTCAGACCAGGAGCCTCAGCCTCAGGAAGGTGAGTGGGTCAGTAGGGCAGCAGAGCTGTAGGGCAAGATGTGTTTAGTGGGACTTTACTGTGACTTGCTCAGTATGTATGTGATGCTGAACATACAGAATAATTTTGAAAATTTTCCCATTTTTTAGGTGACACAGTGCTCGTTCACAGGGTTCACAGCTACCTGGAGCGTCACGGCCTGATCAACTTTGGGATCTACAAAAGAGTCAAACCCCTTCCAAGTAAGAGGCTTGAATATTGTTTCTAGCTGAAGTTTTGTTTTATTGTTCTGTGATTTCTTAGGACAGTTTTTTGAGTGTTGTTTTTTAGAATTGCAGTGCTAAGAAAATAAAAAAAGGCTGGAAGGCCATCTGGCTATTGATATTAATGTGTTTTATTTTGGCATAGAGAACCCATGTATTTATGTAAATCACTTGGAGAGGAAAAATTGTTGGCAAATCTTTTGGAGATAATTCAGTGACTGTCACTTTTTAATGAGTTATCTTGATTCTTCATTTGAATACCTAAAGTCAGAAACACAATATTGTACTTAGATCTGTGGTTCTGGAATTTTGCAAGTGCACTTCTCTGCCCTTTTTAAGTTTTATTCTTCTGGGGCAGAAAGAAATCAAACTATGATACTTTGTCCCCCATAATTAACATGAATTGCTTTCTTCTTCAGACAGTTGTCTGGAAGCATTTTTTTCACCTGGTTTTTTCCTTGTGTATTTTCCTGCTAGTGTATTTTCCTTGTTCCTGTCTCAGCATTACATTCAGAATTACTTCAGCTTTCTTTTTGTTACAGAATTTATTCTGTCAGAACCACTCATGAGAAAAAGCTGCTTTTTTTTCTTGGTATCTCTTAAATGCAACTTTAAAAAGACTGTTTGCAATTTAATACTGCACATATAAAGGACTACTGTAGCTAATTTTTCTCTTTCTTTAGCCAAGAAGACAGGAAAGGTGATCATTATTGGTTCTGGAGTCTCTGGATTGGCAGCAGCTCGCCAGTTGCAGAGTTTTGGAATGGATGTCACAGTTCTGGAAGCCAGAGTATGAATTTTTGTGCTATTTTACTTCTATTACAGCTTAACCAGTAACCCTGGTCAGTACTAGAACTGGGCTGTGTCCCTGCAGCTGTGGGGTGTTCCAGGCAGTCAGGATGAATTGCTGATGCTTTCTCAGAGCTGGGCTGGATGGTTAGAAATGGTTTCATGGTTAGAAATTGATTTTTCATCAGAAAGCCAAATGCAAGTCCAGAATGGCAGACTAAAGGAAAGACTAAACAGAATTTCAAGAGTGTATTATTAAGAGTTTGTTAAACTGTGGGAGAAGGCAGGAAAAGTACTCTGTATTGACAGTTTACAAAGTTACAAATATGTGAAAAATATAGAAAAAGCTAAAAATCTTTAGGCATCAGGCAGGAGGGGAGGAAGAAACCTAGTACATAACTAAATTTGTACATGGCCAGTGAAGAGATTGGCTTTGGAATCACAGTGGATCCTTCTGTAGAAATAGTGAAATATGCCCAAATTAGATTAGACATTGTTCTTTCTATTTCTTTCCTTTTTTCTTCTCCTTTCTTAAATGCTACTTAAGCATTTTATTCCTTAACTTAGGCAAATTAATTGTGATAGAGTTCATTTGCAGAGGTTTTTGGAAAAGTGAACATTGTGTTTATTGAGCCCTCAGTTAAGAGAATTCTTGCACCATGTTTTGTAGATGTTTCAGTGATTATATTTCAGTGGATTTCTTACTGAATGTAACTGGAGGTTTAATATCTTGTGCTTTTCAAAGGACCGAGTAGGAGGAAGAGTTGCTACATTTCGCAAAGGGAATTATGTTGCTGATCTGGGAGCAATGGTGGTGACAGGACTTGGTGAGTTTTTCAAAATCAAAAAGACAGAGGAGGAAAACTGAGGGGCAAGATGCTATAAATGTGAAATTTTATTGCTATTTTAATTCATGGCCAAAATAGTTGGGTATTTTTAACTCTTTCAAAGTGTGTGTTCTCATTCAGCCTTTTAGCAGTTAGTGTTTTCATAAATAGCAAAGCTGTATGATGGGAGAGACCCTGAAGAGACAGAATGTATTCTTTCAATTTACATGGGAAAATAATGGAGGAGGAGAAATGAAGAAACATTCTAAAGAGAATGGGGTTAAAACCCCAAATGTACTTTCTCCATGTGATTTCAAAAATAGTTGTAAAAATAATGGCAAACAAGCCAAATTTCTTCCTATTTATTACTGTTTTATGGGATGGCATCAGTTATTTACATGGCTACTCTGCTAAGAGCAAGTGTTTAGTGTGGAATATCCTTCAGTAATGTAGTGAAAGGATAAAACACTGTAAAACCCATAATAAAACCCCTGTTTTACTGACAGCCTAAATTTGGTATCTGTCTCATGATTAGTCTGATTAAATTGCATACAGAAACCGGTTCCAAACAAAGAACTGAACTTGCACAGTCATGGAAAAGCAGATTTCAGTTTGCCTGTTGAAAGGCTGTAATATTTTTATGTTTAACTCATAGAATCATGGAATCTTAAAGGTTGGGAGGGACCTTAAAGATCATCTAGTCCCAGTTGCCCTTGCCATGGACAGGGGCACCTTGAGCAGCCTGTTCAGTATCTCACCACCCTCACAGGAAAGTACTTATTTCTAATAATCCAGCTGAAATTTCCTCTCATTCAGTTTGTACCCATTACCCCTTGTCATATCAATACTGCTTCTGACAAGGGGTCCCTCTCTGGCTGCCCTGCAGGGCCCCTTCAGGTCCTGGAAGTGGAATTGTGGTGGTTTTTTTCCATGTCCTCATTGCAGGAATCACTGTGAAGTGCAGACCTTTGGCAGGGTTACACTGGGTCACTGGAATGCACACACTGGAGCTGGTGTTTTAGTCCCTGAAATTGCTTTAACTGTGGGGTTTTTGTTTAATTGCAGACAAATTTTACAGGAGTCTCTGTTAATTATATAAAATCTTTTCCAGGAGGAAATCCCATGGCTGTGGTCAGCAAACAAGTAAATATGGAATTGGCAAAGATCAAACAAAAATGTCCACTTTATGAAGCAAATGGGCAAGCTGTAAGTCTGATACTGTTTCCATGAACCTTTTAAAAAAGAAGTAATATCTCAAGTATGTTTGTTACCAGGCTATTGATCTAGCTTGAGATGGCTTCCAGAGAGGGAAGAAAGAAATATTGTGTCCTCCCTTTTAGGCATTTTAGTTACAGTGTAGCATACCTGCACATATTCTTCTAAAACCTGCTCTTTCCACATGAGTTTTTACCTTTGCATTTCAGAGGTTTGTGGAAGCCAAGTTCTTTCACCTTTGTTTAACCTGTGAGTGGTTTAACAGATGTGAGGTTTGCTCTTTCCAGCACTTGAGCTCTCATCATGTAACAGGTATTTTCACACTGGCAGCACTCACTATTTAGCTGAGTATCATCAGTGCAGTTAAATACCACCTTTCCATGTGTGTCCTGCAGCGTTTCCACCACCATCCTAGAAAAGCTGGATTGGTATTTCTTACTCACAGTGACCATTCCAGAAGATAAATTACTGTCTGTCTACTTCACTGAGCTATGCCAAGCCTTCTAAAGGCTTTTGATTGTGTAAAGCCATCCTACCATCAGAGTCTTTTGGCAAATTTCTGTAGCTGTGATGAACACATCTTCCTTTCCAATTTGGAACTCTTATGAGCCCATAAGGCAGTTTGGTTTTCTCTTGCCACAGAAGTCTGTTGTCATTGTGGTTTGACAGCTCTTTTTGTGCCCATCCTGCCAAAGTGTGACATTATGTTGTACACACCTTGCTGTCTGACCATTTGAGACAGTTGAGGGTATTAAATATTTTTTTTTCCCAAAGGCTATTCTCAGCAGCTGCATTATTTATGAGTGAGTTAAGAACAATGCTTGTTCTTTTGTCTCCTAGGTTCCCAAAGAGAAAGATGAAATGGTGGAGCAAGAATTTAATCGTCTGCTGGAAGCCACGTCCTATCTGAGCCATCAGTTGGATTTTAATGTTCTCAATAATAAACCTGTCTCCCTAGGTCAGGCTCTGGAGGTTGTCATACAGTAAGTGACTTCTCTTTTTGGTAGACTTTCCTATTTTGGGGATGAATTTCCAAGATCCCTCAAGCAATTGTGGTGCTCCTAGATGTAAGCATTATCTCTTAATACTTGATGTCACAGATGGTTAAAGGAGCAAACCTCTCTTCTTAAAACTTGCCTGAAAATCATTGCTGGAGTGGCTCAGTGTGTTTGGTGTCTGTACAGGGCACTAACACTACTTGAAAGCTAATGGCAATAGTAATGAGCTTTAATAGCAGAAGGTATCTTCACACTCCCATTTTAGCTAGTCATGTACCCCTTATTTACAGAAACTTCCATTAATTTTCCAATTGCCACACAAGTATTTACTAAAATATCCCATGACATGTGGTTTTATTGCATTCCACTAATTAGATTGTGATAATAAGTTTTCTCATTAACACAAGGATTTTATGCTGAGGTGACAATTGCTTCTCACCTTTTTCAGATTACAGGAGAAGCATGTGAAGGATGAGCAGATTGAGCACTGGAAAAAAATTGTGAAAACACAGGAGGAATTGAAAGATCTTCTTAACAAGGTCTGATGATGACATTTAGAACAAGATGATAAGCATTGTGTTCCTCAGAAAATGGCAAAATATACAAAAATGTCCAAAGAAAAATATCAGAAAATTGCTATTAATGCTGTTCTTAAGATATGTCTTTGCTTAAGACCTATATAGAAGCCCTGTTAGGACAAAGGTGTCACCTGCTTGAGGAGGAAAAAAATTGATTAGGCAGAAAACCATAAAACAGAATATGGGAAAAGAAAAGAAGAGGACAGACACAATAAACAGTGATGTTTCACAGCTTCCTTTGGAGATGCTGATACTGGCTGAGGCTTTTGGGGGCTATTTAAAAATGTTTACTGTCTTCAGTACACATCTGATTTGTAGACAGAAATAGTGCTTTAGGACAACTTCCATTATTTTTGCTCGTGGTAAATGATGTTTTTACTTTTCTATGTTTCTCAAATTAAAAGTGCTTATGAACTGCTCTCTAATTACTTGCAACATAGTAAGAAATCAATGATGTTGGGTTTCAGCCATGTTGTTTAGGGTTGGTGGTGTTTCCTCTGGCTTCTTGGAGGTGGAATTGAATGGATAATGATACCTGCCAGAACCAGGAAATCTTTTTGGTATAATGGCATAGTTAGAGGTCAATATCCACTTTACCCAGTAACATGCTGAAATCTGCCTTTTGTCATTTTTTTCCCCTTTCTTTCTTCTTTTTCCTGCTCTGTCTTAAAAGATGGTGAATTTAAAAGAGAAGATTAAAGAACTTCATCAGCAGTATAAGGAGGCATCAGAAGTGAAGCCACCTCGGGATATCACAGCAGAGTTCCTTGTGAAAAGCAAGCACAGAGATCTGACTGCACTTTGCAAGGTGAAGGATCACATGCATGCAGTGTGTCTGTCTGTTTTCTCAGGACTTCAGCAGCCAGAAATTAGCCAATTAGCCACATTTTTCAGGAGATAAAAATAGCCAATGTAAATGTTTCCACATCTCTCACTGTCCAGTGCTTTCAAGAGAATATCATTGACACTAATTCTGGGTTCTAACACTGCTCTGCATTGAGTACCTTTAGCTGGGGAATACTAAAGCTCAGTTTTAGCTAAGTCTGCTGGCTCATGTCAGCATGTAATGTTTTGAAGATGATTTTCTCTCAGATTTGGTCTTTAATACAGCTGGATTTCCCAATAGTCCGGAAATAAAATCTGCATTTGTAGAGAGATAACTTTTCTCTGAGATAAATTAAGTGGTTTCTTGACTAAAAGATTTATTTCTATCTAAAGATTATCATGTACAGAGCTCTGTCTTGACAAGCAGAGTTACTACCCCTCTCTGGGAGTATCTTGATGTAGAGATGTTCCTTAAAAAGGAAACCATAAAGACTTGAATTAGATCATGTCTTTGGTTTTTAAGTGTGACTGATTCTGCTTTGGAAATCTTCATGTTCTATATTAGCTATAAAGTTTTAAGAGAGAGAATAGAAAAAGTAGTTTGTGGAATATGAAGCTCTCAGAACCATGGGAAGCCTTAAAATATCAGGAGTGTAATGGACCCTCATGTTCTTAAGTTCTGAGTGCTTAAATTCCTGAAATATCACCAAACTAATCTTTTCTGCAGTGTGACACAGAGCTCTGTGTATCCAAAGAGCAGAAGAGCAAAATATGCTGGATTAAATGTTGAAAAAAGTAACAAACTTGATTTAGCTTCCACTAAATCCATGAAGTGATTTTTCTAGTGATTTCTCTTGAGACCAGGTCCAGTCTGATGCTACATGTTGTCTTCAAGCCCTTTTAGATGTAAATTGATTTTAATGTTAGCTTTTAATCTTAATAGGAGTATGATGAATTGGCAGAAACACAAGGAAAGCTGGAAGAGAAATTACAAGAACTTGAAGCCAATCCACCAAGGTAAAGAGACAAACTAAAAGGAAAGCAATTAATTCTTTTACTGCCTTTTCCCTGAGTTTCAAAAATGGGATGGTATTATGGGAACTCGAGAGGTTGCAAAGGTACAAACATGGAGTTTGAGTTCCCTCAGCTTTAGAACTCACCTTCCTCATGTTTAGAGATGACTCAAACAGAAAAGGTGCTTCTGAGAGGGTGATTCTGTAGAAATCCTGGCAGTAATCAGTGCCTGATCTCAAAAGGCAGTTGAGATTTTAGATGCTTGTCAGTAATGATATCATACAATCCTACTTAAATTGGTAGAATATTATTATCCTCTGCAATTTTACTAGGTTTTTTGTTGTCCTTATGCATGCTGCTTAAGCCATTATTTATGTAACCTTTTTTATTTCTGAAGTTTTTAGCTTCCCTTTGAGTATTTTACATGAATTCTGCTTTAAAAACCTGAATTAGCTGGGTTTTGATACTCAGCTTTCATGAGAGAGGTCCAGGTGTTTGAAAGAAAATCTGTGTTGTTTTTTAATATTTTTATTTCTGGACTAAGGAGAGAATCAAAAATGACTTGAGAAGAAATTTTGAGAAGCAATGCATTTACAATATCCTGTTCTAACAAACTAAATATCTTTGTATTATATTTGTTTTTTCTAGTGATGTTTATTTGTCATCAAGAGACAGGCAAATACTTGACTGGCATTTTGCAAACCTAGAATTTGCTAATGCTACACCCCTTTCTACACTGTCACTGAAGCACTGGGACCAGGTAGGTAGCCAGTACTCAGCAATTCACTAAAAATTTGAACTATGTTTATTTAATTCTCATGAAAGTCTGTCAAAATTAAGAGTTTCTAACTGTTAATTACCTGCTTTTGTGCAGGTACTGAATTCTTACATGGTTATTATTTGATGATGAAATTCCAGACAGCTTTTTGTTAGTGCCAAAACAATCTCTAACAGCACTCCCTGCTTAAAGTTTCCATACTTATTACTTGATAAATAATCAGGAATGATTTCACATTTGTTTGAATCTTTAAAAAAGGTTTTGAAATATTTTTTGCCATTGTGTAGAGTTGTTGATTATTTTCTATTGTCTTAGAGGACTTCATTATGACTGCATGCTTTTTATGCCTCTTCACTTTAGGATGATGACTTTGAATTCACAGGCAGTCACTTGACTGTGAGGAATGGCTATTCCTGTGTGCCAGTGGCCCTGGCAGAAGGGTTGGACATTAAATTGAACACAGCAGTTCGACAGGTTCGCTACACTGCCTCAGGTACCTGAAACCTCCAGGAAACTGCTCTGGGGGGCATAGGAAGATTTCAGTGCTTCTGGAAGCAGTTGTGAGAACTGATATTGTAAAACCCTTCCCATGACATGTTTGGGGTTAGATAAACAGCCACATTTCTTATTGGAGTTCTCTATATAGTTGCTGGAGGTTTATTAATCTTGAATGGGTTTTTGGTTATTTCTGGGACTTATTTGACACAATCTTTTTCAGTTGTATTTACTGATTGTTTGTCACCCTGGGTTTTTGAGATTTCTAGAAGGCTTTCTGATATTGACATTCTTTGTAAAGAACTTTCCCACACACTTTTCTGTAAACAACTTATAGTTTACATTCTTGTGGAAAAGGACACTGTTGATGGACTGTTGGCTAAGCCAGTGTCTGTGGAGAGGTGGCACTGTCACCCTCCAATCCACTGTCACCTTTGTAAAACTATAAATTATGGAGTCAGAGAATAAACGCTCTCCTTTTCTTCTCACCTGGAGAGCAGTGTGTGCGTGTGTTCTTTCGTGTCCTACAGCGACAATTGTTCACATTTATTCTCTTATTTATTTACTTCACTGATTGAAGCCTTTGGAGTCAGAGGTCTGGGCCTGCTTAAGGCTTGGTGTCACAGGACCTGGTATTAGAAGTATAAATGAATGTAATGGAAGGAATGTATCTGTTGTTCTTGAAAACATTGGGCTTGGGAAACTGTCAGCTCTGAGAGCAATGTAATGAGAGGAACACTCTCTACTTGTTTATTTATGGATATATTTAAATAATATTTACTGACCTGGATGAACCTTTAGGCTTATCCCAGTAAGGCCATTTTCAGATGCTACCTTAATTGTGTTTGCTGGAACAGAGTTAAATAGCCAGTAACAACTTGCCTACAAGTTAAGTGCTGTTAGTGTAAAGCTGTCTCCATTAACAAGATACTTTCTGATGTGGTATGGGTAATTTCTTTCATTTTTAATCCAATGCTCTTGCCTCATGGCCTGTTAAACTGTTTTTTCTCCTCTTTCCAGGCTGTGAAGTGATAGCTGTAAATACCAGATCCACTAGCCAGACCTTCATTTATAAGTGTGATGCTGTGCTGTGCACTCTGCCCCTGGGAGTGCTGAAACAGCAGCCCCCAGCAGTTCAGTTTGTGCCACCTCTTCCTGAGTGGAAAACTTCTGCAGTGCAGAGGATGGGCTTTGGCAACCTGAACAAGGTACATGGGCACTGGGGAGCTGCAGCAGAGCAGAGGTGGTCAGAGAGAATCTGAAATGTGGGTGGAATGTGGCTGCTGGGGGAGAGGCAGAATGCCTTTTCCACAGCTGTTTTGCCAGGGTTTGGTGATGAAAACTGTCTGAGGAACTTGCAGAAGTAGATCTGATGGAATTTGTTAACCAGAAAATGGAGAGCACACTGACCTGTGGAAAGGCAGTTGCAGGCATACACCTCTATGTATTGTGTGTATGCACTCTATATTCACCACAGTGATAAACATCAATGAGTGTAATTGTCTTTATTTTTATTTCTTCCCTTCACTCTTCCTAACTGTTTACATTCTTTCTTTCCAGGTTGTGTTGTGTTTCGATCGTGTCTTCTGGGATCCGAGTGTCAATTTGTTTGGCCATGTTGGGAGCACTACTGCAAGCAGAGGAGAGCTTTTCCTCTTCTGGAACCTGTACAAAGGTACCTGTGGTGCATGTCTGCTTTTGCCAGTGTCTTATTTGTATACTTACAGATCTAGAAAAAACAACTTTTTAAAATGCTGTTATTGTTCACATGTAGCTATGATAAAAAGATAGTATTATTGGGAAGCAGAGAACAGCAGTGATTGCAGACAGTTCCAGGCTGTGCCTGTTAAATTGCATTATTACCACAGCAGCACTTTGCCATCAGTAGTTTTGGTTTCTGTGTAGCTGGTGCTGCCACAGTAGATTGTCAGATCTCTGTAGTAAATGTACTGGTTTTGTTACAGCCACTGACCAGACTAAAAGCAAAGGTGTGTATAAGGAGAATTATTAAATTAGTTACTTGTTTAGCAGGTACCAATGAGTTTTCTTCCATTCTGTCATAAGCAGGACAGGTTTCTCTGTTAACTGGAAAAAAATACTGTGCAAGGGAAGCACCTTTCTGGGCTATTGAATTATTAAATTATTTGGTAAGATTTTACTGGAGAAATACAAGTAGTGAGCCTTGGCTAGCAAGGCTGTTCATGTGGCTTTTGTGGCTTTGTGCTGGCTCTGTTATGTAGTTCACAAGTAGGGTCGTGGTTTTGGTTTAGATGGAAAGATCATGTCATGTACAAATCAGCTTCACATGCTGCATTCTAAGCCTTCCTTCTCATGAAGGAAGAAGCAGGTAGAAATGAAACAGAAATGCAGTAAAATCTCTTGTTGAAGCACAAGTCGATGGCTGAAATCAAAAACAACAATTATCATTTCTGATGGATGGTTGGGTGGCACTTAATGTGGTTAGACTGTGAAATATTGCAACATCATTCCTGATGGTTTTATTTACTATTTAATATATCAGTTCTCTTGATAATTCTTAATAGTACCATGGCATATAAAAATATATTTTCTTTTTGTTATATTGACATGATGGTGGAAAATTTAGGCCTACTTTTGTTGGATTTGTTTAGTCTCTAACTTTGTGCCTTAACTGCAGATCCGTTTCTATCCAAGTCCAACTTGTCTGATCAAAATATTCAATTTCATTAATTCAATTGTTCTTTTTTCTCTCCTACCCCCCTCCAGCACCGATTTTGTTGGCCTTGGTGGCAGGAGAAGCAGCAGGGATCATGGAGAACATCAGTGATGATGTCATTGTGGGTCGGTGCCTGGCCATCCTCAAGGGCATCTTTGGCAGCAGTGCTGTGCCCCAGGTCAGTAGAGGGACGAGTGCATTGTCAGCATGTGGGTGGTGGAGAAGGAACAGAGGAAACAGCACACACACAGCAGGTGTGTGCAGCTATCAGTGTCTGAGTTCCAGCTGAGGATCTACATGCAGCAGGGTCTGGTAATAGTTTGGAAAGACTTAAGGAATTGCCAAAGATTCACCTCAGTATGTGTTCCCATAGAATATAAACCTGGGGTTCATCACCAACGTCAGCCCAAGGACTTTGTCCCTTATATTGTTGCAATTTGCATTGTTTGTATTTGTCACAAACTGTGGAATTTGCACTTTGCCAACAACTGAAGCTCCTGTCTTGTCTCAGCCCAAAGAGACCGTGGTGTCCCGCTGGCGTGCTGACCCCTGGGCCCGGGGCTCATACTCCTATGTGGCTGCTGGATCCTCTGGAAATGATTATGATTTGATGGCTCAGCCAATCACTCCAGGACCAGCCATTCCAGGTGCTCCCCAGGTGAGAAATTATTTTTAGAAAAAGCTCAGAACAAAATTATTTCTCTGAGAAATTTGCATGCATATCTAAACACAGGTTTAGATAACTTCCATCTTATGATGAATGATTAAAACCTGTAAAATAATTAATTTTTTCATTCATTAATTCTGTCATCACAGGTTTAATGTCATTTGTTGCTTAAAAAAAGAGCATTTTTATTCAGAAAGCCAGTTTGGTTATGTCTGAACAGAGTATTTGATATTATCCCTGTGTTTTGTACTCCATATTTTTATTGTCCATTACCATATTTAGGTGAGTTGTAGTCATTTGAAAGAGGGTGAAGGCCAGAGTGAGAAGAACAGGTATCAAAAGGTCTCTTCCAAATGGGGAGGGGGGCAACACAATGAAGGCAGGGATCATCTCCAGATCATATTGGGAGAATTAAGTTTGAAAGCAGCAGCCACTCTTGAAAGCACTGCCTGGAAAGGCTGTGTGGCTTTGGCTTTGAGTTCTTGTTCTAATGATACAAGTCATTAATACACGCAGAATATAAGATATGAACATTTATTTTTCTCCCACTTTTCATGATTCTGTGGGTAGTTGTTTAAGGTCTCAATTTAAACAGAAACTGCTGATTTAAATGAATTGTTGAAGTTTTTGTTTGCTTACTGTGTGACATGGTTGGATGCTGTGTCCCCATGAAAATACATTCTCCCTAGTGCCTACTGTGAGATGTGACCAGAAATAGAGCAGAGCAGGCTCTATTAGGAGTAAGGGAAAGAACTAGAGTTCATGTTCCAGGATGAGAAAGTATTCTTCCTACACACTTTTGGCTGTGGAGTTACAGTTCCAAACACCGTTTATCAAAGAGAGCTTTATTTTCTTGGTAATTTGTGCAGAACTTAAAATAGGTTCAATATGGCCTATCCTGTATGCACCACCTTCACATTAGCAGAGATCATGCTGTGATTAAGAACCTTTAACACCTCCCAGTACCATTTGAACCTGCTCCAATCTGACTGAGCCCTGCTGTGTTCTGTGCCCTCAGCCCATCCCTCGGCTGTTCTTTGCGGGCGAGCACACCATCCGCAACTACCCGGCCACGGTGCACGGCGCGCTGCTGAGCGGGCTGCGCGAGGCCGGCCGCATCGCCGACCAGTTCCTGGGGGCCATGTACACCCTGCCCCGGCAGCCCACGCCAGGAGTGCCCCCCCAGCAGGCTGCCAGCATGTGAGGGGGGCTCTGCAGGAGGAGAAGAGGAGGGAGGAGCTCGCGGTGCTGCGCTGGAGATGCTGGAGTAGTTTGTAGCGGTGTCTGCCCAGAGGAGTCCGAGTCGCTGGACGAGCCTTGTCTGAGAATGGCCTTACAGAAGCTTGCCAGAGCTTTGGGCTTGGCAGCCTTTTACAAAATCTTAGAGCTGTTTGAAAGGGTCATTGTAAACAGAATCCTTTACTGCAAAGCTGGTCAGGGACTTTGACTCTGCGGATACTTCTTGGAAGTTAAAATAGCTGGAGGGATTTTTAGGGTGTTTGGGGGTTTTTTCTACCTATGTGTGTATTTACAATTTGGTACTTGCACAAGAGCCTCTAGAAGCTGGTTGCTACGAATACTAGCTTAGTGTAGAATGTATGTAAATTTCTTTGTGGTTTTTTTATGGCTTTGTTTTGAAGAGTAATATTTTTGACCAATTCTATTCCTGTCTGGCATTCAGGAATTTGGGGCAACTGTTTGCCTACCGGTAGCAAATCACACCTCTCCAAAGTGGTCCATGGCTGCTACACCACCTGCATTCTGCTGTAGAGTAACCTGGTATCACTGAGTATGCTAAGCATACTGATTTATTAAATACTTCCAACAAAAGGTACTGAACTGTGTTCCAGTGTCCTGAGGTGAACTCTGTGTGTAGTGCCTGGTGCTGCACTGCTGGCCACCTGTTGCAGTAGATGAAACCACTGAATGGCTCCTGGTGCGTTAAACATCCCAAAGGAGATGGAAGTGATCGTCCCAGGGCAGGTAACGGGAATGCCAGTGCTTGTCCTTTAACTTAACAGGGACCAGGAGAACAGGCCATGCTAGCTGGGATGAGAGGAATAATAGGACATCCCCAGCCTGGAAATCCCTGCTTTGGGGCTGCTGTCTGATGTAGGGACATTGGTATCATGCCTTGGTTGTGGTTGGATCTTTCTGCCTGGAAAGCTCTGGCACAGGGCTGACTCCTGGTACAGTGACAGTCTGGCTGTGACCCCCTGCCTTAACCTGCAGCAGAACTGGAGATGCTCTTTGTGCTCCTGCTCTCTGTGGCAGCAGGCTCGTGGCAAATCTCCACTGCTCCTAGAACCCCTCGTGTAGCACAGGCCATTCTCAGCAATGCCGAGTCCAGCTCAGGGAGCCTCAGTTGAGAATGGCTGTGTACAACTTGCTGTGCTGTCTGTGCACCATCCCTGCCTCAGATGCACCCTGAAATGGGGGTGTGAGATCTGCCTCACCCAAGGCACAGAAGGAAGTGCAAGGTGCTCAGCTTCAGCACTGAGCCACCCTGCAGCACAAAGAGAGACAGACCCACAACACCCACACACACACACAACTCTGCTGCCACCCCCAAGCAATGGGCACTGCTGAAAACACCACATCACACATGTAAAAAGAGAAGAGTGTTTATTGGTTATATACTGTAGCACTGACAGTGTTTGAGTCAGGAGAGACATGCAGATAAGAGTGTGTTTACATTTGGCATGCAGACTAAGAGCACTGTGTCGCTGGAAGGAGGTGAGCACCATCTGTATCCACTGCATGGGCAGCCTGGGGAGGAAAGTTCTGGCTTTCCTCTACTCAGCATGCTGAGACAGGGCGAGTTCTAAGGGTGGAACACTGCTCATAGCTCTATTGGACACAGAGTTTATTTTAGGGGAAAAGGCAATACTGCAACCCTGGAAAATCTGCTTAACTTGGATGAACCTGTGATTATGAAAAGATTTCTTGCATTATTTGTCTTCTAACTAAGCTGCCCCACCCAAATATATGTTCACAAATACAAAAAAATAGATTTATTCTCTTAAAAATACATTCCATGCAGCCTGGAGTGCTGCTTCCCCAAAGCAGGAGCCGGCACTGCACGTGGGGCAGCCCAGGGGGATCCTTTGGGCCCTGGGTTCTGACCGTGGGAGGCATCTGCTAACAATGGCTTCGTGTTCTGTTCACAGCTCAGCCTGGGGGCTGGCCTGGAGCAGTGCCCTGATTGCTTCAGCCGTGTGCAAGGGTGGCAGAGATGAGGTCTGCTACGTTAGAGATGACACCAGTGTGACTATTGCTTCAACCTGGAGCTGGGACATCGCTTGTGTCGAGTGTCTCTTGAAGCAGCAAGGCACGTGGCTCTGCCCTGTGCTTCCTGCCCTCTTCCCTTGCTGGGGGCCTGGCCAGAGGCTGCACTGCACAGCAGCGGTGGCCAGGCTGTCACAGCCCCTCCAGGAGCAGGACAGGCAGCTCTGCAGGCTGCAGAGGTGTTCCCAGACATGAAGGAAGCCGTTCCATGAAGCAGTGAGCTGCTGGGCCCTCAGACTGGAGCCAGCCCTTCTGGGGAAAGCACTGGCTCTCCAAAAGGGACCAGCAGCTGAGGTTCCGTGGGAGCAGCAAGCACTGACACACTTCCTCTGTACAGCAAATACATTTACAACTTTGGAATTACCCGAGGGCTCGATGCATGGCCTTGTGCATCATCAAGCCTACTGGAAAGCTGGTTATATTTATATGCTAAAATTACAAATACTTCTTCAGTGATGGCAATATTTACACATATACTCTATTTTACAGCTGTTCAAAAATAGTGTGCAATTCGAGTAAACACATTGTGTTTCCTGAAGTCATTGCTATAAGATTAATAATACAATCAGCTCCTATTGCACTCATTGACTAGAGGGCATGGCCCCTTTCCATACTAGGTAGGGTTTTCTTTCTCAGATTTAATCTCAGTTGTGGTAAAAACAACCAGTGTGCAGTTACCAAGTGACATCTGTGTCCAGTATTTACAAGCAGTGAAACTGAGTCTAGAGCAGGAGTTCAAGGAATCTGCTGTAAAATATTGAAGAAATGACTGAGGCAGCTGGAGAAAGGAGAGACATCATCTGTGAGGAGCACCTGAAGACAGTGCCAGCAGCGCTGTGTTGCTGGGACAAGAGCTGGGGCTAAGCCAGCTGAGCAGCAGGGTAAAGCCCTCCCATTGCTTGGGCAAAGCCTGGTCCTGGCTGACAGAAGGAGAAAACCCAACAGCTCTTGCTGCTGGTGGTTCTTCCCTTGCTCTTCAGACACAGGGCTGAGTTCTTGGGGTTGAAAAGCTGGTGGGTGAGCCAGAGTTCTGTGGGTAGGCTCAGGGCAGCCTGTGTTCACCCCACAAGTTGACTCACAGGGATGCAGAGATTTCCTCACCACAGCTGAAACCACTTCCCTTGGGAGGCTCTTTGGGAGCACCGTGCTGAGCCACATCCAACAAGGTGAGGAGGAGGATGCTGCTGGGTGTGCAGGGCCGTCCTGTGGTGTGTGGAGCTGTGTCCTGCAGCAGGATGGGGCTGGGACTGTGAGGGAAGGCCTTCAGTCACTGCCCAGAGGGATCCTTGTCCTCAGTCTGGCCGTGCTGTCCAGCAGTGCCCAAGGGCAGGGGAGCCTCACACCCTGCAGGGTTCTGGGGGCACAGCAGCAGAGCCCAGCCCGGGCTCTCCACAGCCTCTGTGCTGGCCCAGGGGACAGCTGGAGCTTCAGGAATGTGCAGAGGGAATCCCTGTGACATCTGAAGAGACAGGGACATGCCAGGATCCCTCCCAGCTGCTCCCAGGGTGAGCAGGCAGGTAGAGCGTGAGGCATTGGGGCAGCTGAGGCAGCAGCCTGTGGTGGGCACTGCTGGGCAGGGAGCAGGGCACACAGGCAGGGGAAGCTGCTGCTGCTGCTCAGGCAATCCAGCTGGGGCTGGGTCTGAGAGCTGAGCAGAGCAGGGTGCTCAGGAAGGACACAGCCACTGGTTTCAGATTGCACAATCCATAAGGATTTCCAATCCTTCCTGATAAACACGGGGCAGGGGGAGGCAGTAAGAAGTCTGAATTTAGCTTCAGAATTTAACTTGCAGGGGGAGGCAGTAAGAAGTCTGAACTTAGCTTCAGAATTTAACTTTCTTTCATTTTTACTTTAGAGTTTAAATCTTTTCCCCATTATCTCATTCTACTAGCACTACCATGTCAATGGTAAGAGAGAGCAGTTAATACAATTTATTTTAATATAATTTAAAGATTATTAGAGCTGCCACTCAGTACTAATTTAAAAGCATCTTTTTGTCTTGTTATGCAAATTGACACATATGTCATGATATGTAAAAGAATAAAATGAAGGGTTAAAAATATACACTTGGGAAAACATCTTTAAAATTCCAAAAAGAAACATTTTTTTCAAAAATAATTTTTCCCTTCCTCCAAATAATCTTTGTAAAAAAAATAATCATGTCACTAAAACACATCCCTTTTATATAAATGTTTTCATAGATATTTTGCAACCAGCTCTATTGTTTTTTCCACTTTTTTTTTTTTTTTGATTAATTTTCTTCTCAGAATTGAGGTGTGCATTTCCCAGGCCAGGGAGGAGCTGCAGCACAGGCAATCAGGTGGCTCTGCTACCTGCTCCTCCAGAGGTGGGATGTGGGCACAAGTGTGGGGTGCAGCTCAGACAGGGAAGCTGTTGGGGTGCAGCTCTTCCCACAGCACCTCTGAAACAGATCAAGGACCTTTTCTGTCTGGAGCATTCTCCTTGTCCTGCTGCAGAGGGGGACAGGCAGCACTGGGGGTGCCAGTGGTGTTTGTGTAGGGGCCACCCAGCAGCTGGGATGGGATGGGATGGGATGGAAAGGAAGGACTGACAGAGCCCTGCTGTGAGCCAGGTGCCATCACCTTGCTCAGGACAATGCTGCTGCTGACCTGAGCACCTCCTGGAGCTGTGGGGACAGGTCTGCCCCAGGTGACAGCAGCTGCACTGCTGGGGACACACACCTCTGTGTTTGGAGCAGTCTCTGACCATACCTGGCTCCCAGCTGTGGCACACAGGGCTCGAGGCACAGACCAAAGCTACCACAAATCAGCTTAGGGTCCAATCCATCTGTCTCCACTCTGTGTGGGAAGGAACAAGGACATTCTGCTTGTCTGTGAGGAAAAGCACTTACTTTCTTTTTCTCAGAGGGCTCAGCTGCACTGCACAAGCCACAGAGTTGTTGCCTGCAGAGTGTAACACACAAAGCTCCAGATAAATGGCTCCCAGGAGGAGGAGGTGTCACTGCTGTGTTGGTCTGGCTCACTGGATGACTTCTTGGTGCAGGATCTCAACTGGTGATGAGTAGATCATGCAAAGCTCGTTGCAGAGATTGACAGTGGTAGGGAACCAACTCCTTCTAAACAACATTTTCTGCTCTCCTTCCCTCTCAGTTTGTAAAGTAACCAGTGGGGAACAGTCTCCTCCTGCCTAGACACTAAGGGTGCTGAGGTGACCACTACCCCAGCCAGCAAGGGTGTATTAGGAGAATTCAAACTCTCCATATGAACTGAAAGCTTTCAGTTGTGGTGGACAGCTTCGTGGGCTGGTGGATGCAATCACAGGGACGCTGCTGGGATCTTGTGTGAATGCAAGTGAACAAAAAGTTCTCTCATGTGCAAGGAGTACCATTGTTCAGAGAGGCTAGGTAGTCAGACTTTCCATATGGAGACAGACCTATGATCCTACAGGGAAGATTAAGATTGCAGGTACAGAGATGAGAAGTGGGAGTCCCCTGAGCAAAGTCTCTGCAGCTGCCTCTTCAGCAATGAAGAAAAAGAATTCACTGGTAAAGCTCTTGTACCTTTCAAATCGCATTACAAAGCTGGTTCCAGGCTAGTTGAAGCCTCAGGAGAGGTTACAAACGGGTGGTGATGCCTGTGAGCTTGGTGCTGTCCTGCCTCTTGCTTCACCATGGGCACTGGAAGGGGATGCAGCTCATCTCCGGGATGTCCGGCCAGCCCGGGCAGCGCCCTGCGAGACACAAACCCACAAGGTCACAGACTGCCCACAGCTGCCCTGGAGCATTTCTGCTCTGCAGACAAGATTGCTGTTGCCCTTGGCAACCATCCCAAATCCCACCAGGACCACAGTCCTTTAGGTGGCACAGCAGCAGGGGTGTAGCAGCAAACACTCCAGCAGCAAAGCTGCCAGCTGAAGCAGGGACTCTGCCTTTGTCTGCCCAAATGGTTTTTTCCTTCCCTGACTGATTCATGTACCAGAGGATGACTAGATGCAGTGCCACTTAGTTATTTGAGAATATCCTTAGCCATAAAGCTTGCTGAAACAAGTTTATAACAGAAAATACAGCAGCCACTCCACCCCTGGCAAGTGCTAACTTCAGACTTGATTTGTCCTACAAGAGTGGAGACTTTTTGGACAACTTCTCTACATTTGGTTACTGGATTGGCTTCCTGCCTTGTAACCACCTTCCCTCACATACCTGCTCCTCTCCTTGGAGCCCTGGTGGTGCAGGGGAGCTGGATTCAGGGTCCTGCAGCTCCACCCTGGTGGCTGTCCTTTTGCTCAGAGTGTCAGCCTGGAGGAGGTACTCAGAAGAGCCATACTGCTTCCTTCTGGAACTGGACACAAAATCCTTGCTTTCATCCTGTGCAAAGGAAAATAAAAAGGGTTGGGACCCAGGGTCTGTGAAGGATCTGGAACAGCACTGGGGTGCTAGTGCCAGGTTTGCAGTGTGAGGTGTGGGTTTGAGTCCTTTTAGCAAAGAGGGACTTAAACCACCAGGCCAGCCCAGCCATTTATGTGCTATTTAATAAAGATCTTTCCTCAAGAACCATCCAGTAATTTTAACCCAAGTTATGGGGGCACAAAACAAGACAGATCCCTTTGACAAAATTACTGAGTCCAAGGAAAGATTCATCTGTTTTCTCTCTCCTGTCCAGTTATGGAGGGGCTTTGGTGAGAGCCTGGCATCCAGCCAGGGTCAACCCACTAGAGATGCCCTGTATATTAGTCCCCAAAGCAGAGGAGAGAAAGGGGCAGCACATCCCTGGACACTGGCTGGGAGACTTTTCCAGCAGAGGCACTTCTACCATCAGAGAAGTGACCTTCCCTTGAACACAAGCCTACCTTTAGAATTTTGCCAATTTATGCAGCAGACAGCCCAGCTCCAGGGATTAATGTCAGAGGCATAAGAAAACCATGCATTCATCTGACATTGCTGCTGCTCATCTGCTCCCTGCCTCCAGCACATTTGCACTAATTTTCATCAAACATCACACCAGAGGAATACAGACTCCACTCTGTGAAACATGAACCCAGCTCAATGACTGCCTGAGGTCTTGCATTGCCTCAGCTCTTTGGGGAGCTGGAGAAGGCTGGCTGCCAGCAGCAGAGGGAGCTGGTCCCCAGGCTGCAACACCCACTCAGCCATCAGCAGCTCCTGCTCCCTGGGGCAGCCTTCCAAAGAGTCAATACCTCCTGTAGCTGCATTAGAGACATTTGTCCAAATCAGCAATACACAAAGGGAAGGTTGCAATGGAAGAGAGGGAGATAGATTTTGGCAAAAACATCACAAATCTCATGTTTTCCCACGTAAGATTCTCAAGGCAATGTCAGACTGTGGATAGTGGAGCTGGAAAGAGTGACAGTGATACCTTCATAGGACAGCTCAGTGCTCAGCCTTCTGCCAGAGAAAAAGCCACATCTTTAAATGAAACACAAATCCAGCAGAAACAAGCTGCTGTGATAAGAGGCATGTTACAAGCCTGAAGATACCCCTCAAAGGGCTTTTTTCCAAGAACACATGCAACAATTTAAGTTGCATACAATTTGCTGTATCTAGTCCAATTGAGTATCTGCAGTCTTTCAGGTTAACTTCACACTCATCATTTACAAACTAACACTACACAGTCTATGACCAAGAGGTTTGTGGTGCCAAGGGTGATTTTATTACAAAGCCTGACACAGAGAGAGATCCCAAGTTCAGTTCTGTGTGAACCAACCATGTGGTTGCTCTCCTGACACAGAAAGGCTGGAATCCAGCTAATCCTGGATATACCAGACAGAGATCAGGCTGCTCTGTCAG
This sequence comes from Fringilla coelebs, assembly GCF_963513975.1. Taxonomy (NCBI): domain Eukaryota; kingdom Metazoa; phylum Chordata; class Aves; order Passeriformes; family Fringillidae; genus Fringilla; species Fringilla coelebs. The sequence goes on along the minus strand of NC_140054.1, from coordinate 2,767,619 downwards.
GTACACCTCAGCTGCTGTGAAGGTACACTGCACAGCTGGCAAATTTATCTGACAGCAACCTGGAGAGCACCTGCAGAAAGCACTGCAGAGCTACACTCAGCCCTGGGTGGGCTGCCAGGGGAAAAATGAAAAATCCCTGAGTGCCCACTGCTAAGGGCTCTACAACCAACCACACATGAACTCAGCTGTAAGCAGAGATTGCTTCAGTTGTGAGAGACGAGGCTGTGGGCACAGGGAATTGAAACTCCTGGGATAAAGGACACCCTAGGAATGGATGTCTCATTTCCCAAGCACACAAATTGCTGTTATGCAAAAGAAAAACTTCACTCATATCAGCTCTGCTTGGATTCATGAATAAGCAGAACAGATTGCCTGTGACCACCCTGGCCAGGGAGACAATGTATTCTCAGTTTCCAAAAGTAGCTGGAAGGCCACCCTGTACTTTCTAACACCAGGCAACAAACTCTCTGTAAAGCTAAGTGCAAATTCTTCTGTGCATATAGCTGGTGAAGTGGAAGAGATTTAAAAATGTGAAACTCCTTGCCTACCTCCATCAGTTCATCTTTGTCAATGCCAAAGCCATTCAGTTATGAACCCATCCCCTCTGCCACCAGCCCTGTCAGATTACCCAGCTTGCTTCCTCCTGCAGACTGGCAACAGCAGGAGCTGCTCAGAGTCATGCTAAACAAACAGCAGAGGCAGGAGCTGCAGCACCAGCCAGGGTGGGGTTTGATGGCCAGAAGGGCACGTGCAGCCAGTGAGTTCAACTGAAATCTGCCAGAGCCTGCAGCTCCAGAGGCAAACACATCCCAGCACACCAGCTGTCTGCATGTGTCCCTGCTCCCAGGGACTCCCCTCACTGGTACCAGTCAGCTGTCCTTGTGGCTCTTGCTCCTTTTCAGGTGCAATATTGACACAAATCAAGGAGGGAGCAGCCTTGTGTTACCAACCACCACCCACCTGTTTAGGGGATGCCCAGGAAGCTTTTCCAGACCAAAGTTAGGTTTCACATGAGGAAACCATGAAGTTCTTACCAAAAAGAGCTCTATCCATCTCTACAGCTGCCATTAGAGCTACAACTCTGCTTCAGGCACAACCCCACTCAAATCTGCTCATTTCCATCATTTTTTCATTGCTACTCCAAATTTAAAATGCTACATAAAGTTACTCTGAAAAGCATGCCACGTCCTACTTAAGCTGTGACTATGTCTTCTCTGATGCTACTATGCAATTATTCATATGGCATTACAAGACCCAAGCAGATGGATCTTATTTCAAGAAGGCTAAATCTGGTAATTCACACATGAGAAAGCTGTGGGGGCTGTGAATTGTGAATTCACTGAAGGAAGACAGCAGGAGCTGAGAGAGGCAGCACTTAGGAAATAAGCTGCAAAATTTCAAATCATGCAGCCTACAACGAACAGGAAACTTGGAAAACCCTCATCAACTGGAAGAGTGTTGCAAACAGGATACTCACAGGTGGTGTGGTGTGCTGCCAAGCAGCAGCTGCTGCAGGGTCACTGGCACAGCTCCTGCGTGGCAGCAGCTCAGATGCACTTAAGTTACTTTTGGTCCTTCGGGACCCCAGCTCAGGGGCACCCCAAGAATTTGCTGTGGCACTTGTCCTTGATGAAGTCTGCTCCAGGAAGTCTGGTTTTGAACTACTCCCTTCCCCTTCTAAAAGGTCCACTGAGGATCTACACAAGTTTGTGGCACTGAAAGTTGCACTTTTCTCCACTTTGGTTTGAGAGTCCTCCAGGGAATGCAGGCCTTGTCTTGTTCTCCAGGAACTTCTGACGGTGACGTGCTTCGTTTCGGATGAACCCGCATCTGACGAGCCGTGGCTCTTCCAGCTGATTGTCTCCAAAGGCGTCTCACTGTTCCTCTCTGTCAGTTCAGAAGTCTTTAGCATGATGCTGCTTCTCGAAACCATGGTTTCAGCTTTACTTCTTGGTACTGCCTCTCCACTTCTGTCTGTCTCAGATGACTTCAGAGCACTTCTATTAGCTGACACCTCAAAGGGTGAAGGGACATTGTTTGTTATTGATGGTGAAGGCTCATTTGAAGCAACTCTGATGTTGCTGGTGGTAACATGCCTTTCCTTTGCTGCTGTATCTGCAGTGCTCCTTGGAGCTGTTGGCTCAGAAGGAAAGATTGTAATGCTGCTTGTCATTTTATTTGTTACTGTTTTAAAAGCAGACTTCTGTTTTTCTGGCTCTGCCTCTGAAACAGTCCCTCCCATGATTGCCTTCATATCCTTCTCAACAATTGCAGGTTTAATGATGGCTTTTGATCTCAAAGCTTCTCTAGGGCTGAAGGATCTTCTGGATTTCATTTCTCCAGTGCTGGCATCTAATGGTTTTATGCACTTGGTAAAGTCTTCATCGTTCACAGTTTTTTTGTCATTTTCAAAAAGTGATGCTCTAAAAACTCCCCTGGAATTGGAGAACTGTTTGGAACTGACTTTCTTTCTGGTCTCAAAATCTGCCTGAGTGGTTAGTTTTTTGCCTCTCCCTGATTCTTCATCTGAATTAAGTTTTTCCTGGTTACTCCGGATGGTTTTGGAGTCAGTTTTTAAACCCATATTTGCATGATCTGTTGCTGAACTTGAAGACTTTTCGGTGCCTTCTTTATCAAGACCAGTGAGAATCTGCAGAATGTCCTCCTGACTCCTGGAGTGATGGGAACGCTTTGTCAGGGTTGAAAGCTTCACACTTTCAAGTGCTGTATCTGCAGCTTCTCTTTCCTGGGAGATTACTGCCCTTCTAGCCCTCCCCTCTGAGGGCTGTCTGTGTGATGCAGCAAAAGTGCTCGCTGCTTCCACTTTAGAGCCAGCAGAGTCTGAGACTGACACGCTGGAGGACACGTGGTACCTGTATGCTGAGGCTGTGCCATTGGAAGAGCTGTGGTTACCCCTTGTGAGCTGTGCATCCCCCAAGCACTCACTGACTTCAGCCTGACTGGTCTTCAGCTTCTCAGACAAAGAACCTGTCGATTCTCCTTTGCTTGACTTTTCATCTCGTGTGTCAGCGCCATTTTGGCAGTTCCCACGGAACGCCTGAGATGACTTTTCAACCTTGGATCTCAGGCCTGTATCACCAACAGGTTTGGAAGGTGCTTTCCAAGACTTCTGCTCCTGTGCAGCAGGAGGATAGCGGCTGAGGACAGATGGCTGCTCTTTGGACCTCTTCCCCTCATTCTGCATGATGCAGCCTTCCTTCTGACCAGAAGAAATAGTGGAAACTAAAGATTTCTCTTCCACTCTCCTTGTATCTGTGACAGCAGTGTCTGAAAGGGCAGATGCAGCAGAAGCCTTCCCTGCTCTTCTGTTCATTAAGCTTGGACTGGGCACCCTCTTAGCACTCTGGCTGTAGCTGTCATTGCTGAGAGAGAAGTCTCTGTTCCGAGCTCTCTCCCGGCGCTGCTGTGGTGAGAGCTCCCTTGGCTTGTGCTTAGCAGCTGCCAAATCAGTCATGACACCTCTGTATTTAGGTCTATCATGCTTTCCCCTGCTAGAAAAGCTTGTATCTTCATTTTCAATTTCTCCATTCTCCAGCTCTTTCTGTTTCTTTATTTGCATTTTTATTTCTTCTAGCTGACCTGTTAATAGTTTGTTTTTATTCTGCTCACTCAAGTAACTGTCTTGCAGATCATTATTTTTGGCTCTCACTTTTTTAAGTTCTTCTTCTAAAGATTCAAAGTGTTTTATCTGAATTTTAAGTTTCTCAATTTCTTGGGTGAGATCTTTCACTTTGTTGTCTTCCTGGTTTTTATTCTTTTGGTTTTCTGATTTATTCCTGGTTTCATTTTCTACATGTTTCAGGTAATCCACACTTCCCTTCCTCCTGGTCTCTTTAGAAGGCAGTGCAGAAGTCAAATCATCTTCAATTCTCATATCATTTCTGTCCAGAAGATTGTTGGATGACCTTTCTAACAAGTTGGATGTATTTCTAGTTTGATCTGCCCTATTTAGTTTATTGTTTTGTTCTAGTTTCTGTGTTAGCTCCTGGATTATTTTTTCATTTTGCTTTTCTCTTTCATTAAAATGTTTTCTTTCCGTGATAAAGCTCAGGGCTAAGGATTTCAGCTTTTCTAGCTCAGCTGTTAAGGTCTGCTCAGTTTTATCCAGCCTGTCCTCAGATGATTCCAGTTCTTTCACTTTCACCCTAAGTATTTCTAATTCTGTAGATATCTTTTTGGTCAAGTTCTTTTCTTCATTGAGGCTAAGACACAGCTGTGTACAGTCGTTCTTGCTCCTGCTGAAGGCCTCCTCCAGCTTCTCCAGCTCTGCCATTCTCTTCTGAAGGAGCTCAATTTCTGACTTCAGATCTCGAGTGAGGCTCTCCTCCTCTTCAAGCTTTTCTTTCATTAATCTGCAAAGCTCTTCAGCCTTCCTAATTTCTTCATCCTTGCCTTCAATCTTCAGCACTCTTTTCCTCAGGACTTCAATGTCAGCCAGCATGCTGGAGTTGCTGCCTTCTGCCTGGATAACTTTGTCCTGGAGGTCAAGCAGTTCATCCTCTGCTTTCTGCAGATTTTTAGTTGCTTCCTCCAGTTCATCAAGGCGGCGACTGAGGCTCTGCAATTTGAAACGTAGGTGCCGATTTGAGGTTTCCTTGTAACCTGTACATTCTGCCATGATTATTTTATTCCTTTTAGAACAAAGCTTTTCTTAGTCTGGGTGAATGGTATACACCTTGTGTATTTCCAGTATGTTATTGTTCCTTTGAGTGGAGGCAATCTCACCCTGAAAGAAAAAAAATGCTCAAAATCAATATAAGAGCTCAGAATATAAATATATTCACTGTTTAAATTAGGCTATCAATGCTTATATAAATAACTTTTTAATTAAACACATTTCTGAGTACTAAATTGTACTAAATTAGGAGAAATTAAATTGCAGAGAAGAGTCACAGTCCATTCACTTTGGTTCTACAGGGTTTCCAAAACCAGCCTGTTCCCCATAGCTAAGGGCAGGAAGGGTCCTCCTCTGCTGGTCTGCCCAGGTGGTTTGTGCAGCACCAGTGGAGCCTCCCCCAGGGCTCCACAGCCAGGCAGCTGCTCACATGTGAGGTCCCAGGCTGTAGAGGGTCACCCTCATGCAGGATTCAGGTCCCTGTACACAGACATGCCCATGCAGCAGACACCTCTCCTTCCAGCACTGCACCTCTCTCCTGAAGACACCTCAGTGCTGAAGATTCAGGAACCATCAACAGAATCAGGAAAAGGCAAACCCCAGCCATATGGTGACCACTGAGGATGGGGCAAGCCCCCATGCTAGCTGGCAGATGGAGGGGTCTGGGACCTGCTGCCATTTGACACTGCCAGTATTTCTTCAGCTGCTCAGCAGAAATCCTCACCTGGGCTGTAGTCACATCCCAAGGACACTCTACCAGCAGAGTTTCAAGTTTCTCCCTCCCATTTCCAAAGCTGTTGTTGCCCTCGGCTGCCACCCACTCACCCACCCAGGAGATGAGCAGTTGCTGATGCCTCAGCATGAGCAGCAATTAGGACACATCAGCACACTGACACACTCAATGTGAACTCTTCCCAGCCCAGCTCAGAGCTGGCAGGCTGTTTTCTAAGCAACCCCTCTGTGCTTTGAGGGAGGAGCAGGAAAGGGCCCCTGGGAGGATCTGAAGTCCCCTCTGGCACTCAGCATCTGCACTGTCCTGTCCTGGGCCTGAGGCACAGCCCAAAGCACCTGAGGGCTACTGCAAACCTGAGTGGAGGCAGGATGACTGCAGCTCTGATCTGCACCCTTGCTCAGGCAGTCTGTCCTGGAACAGGACTTGACCTCCAGAATTTTTGTGGACCTCTCTGCAGAGGAAACAGGCAGGAGTTTCCTATTGCACGGCATCAAGCAGTGATGAGCAGGATGTGGGGAGGAGGCAGTGCCAGTAAGGGAGGCAGCAGCACCCTGACACACACCCTTGGGCTGGAGGGGATCCCTCTCCAGGCAGGCAGGGGGCCCAGGCTGCACCCACCATGGGGGATTTGGGGGAATCACCATCCCAAGGGGTTGGGCTCTTCCAGCCCCTGAAGGGAGCACTGCAAACAGCACCAGGAGAGGAACCTTGGTGTCCTGAGCACAGCAGTGCACCCAGCCTTGGCCACGTGCCTGTCCCCTCCCTTATCACCGTGGCCATGTCCTGCTCCTGGACCACCTTCCCTCATGTCCCCACAGCACTGAGGCCACTGCAGCTGCCTGCAGGCAGGACAGGCTGTTCAGCCCCCAGCAGAACCCCAGAAACGTCACTGGAGCAGCACAGGGAAGGCCACAGTGAGCAGACTCGCAGTCTGAAAACAAAAGCCTGTCCCTGCCAGGCCAGGAGCTGGGAGTTAATGGTTAACCCAGCAGCAGCTGGGCTGGCAGTGAGAGCAGCCTGCTCCCCAGACAGCCAGAGCACCCTGCAGGCAGGGCTGGGGCTGCTGCTGGATGTGGCACTGCTCTAGCACTGCCACAGCGTCCACACAGGCTGTGGGACATTCACAGAGCTGTACCAGAGATGGCTCTGGAACTTCCCAGAACCTCTCCAGCTGACATGATTTACTGCCAGAGAGGAAAGAGGCTCAGTCTAATTAGTTTAATAAGGAGAAGGAGATGTAAAGCAACATCTTCTACAAACAATAAGATCTACAAACAAAAGGATCTACAACAAGCTCCTAGCTGGAGGCCCATTAACTTCCTAGCATAGCCAGAAGTAACCTCAGTGCTTGGAGACAGAACCAGACCAAATCAGTACTACAAATAAAGTGGACATGTATAAGACTGAGGGGAATTGGCCAATATAAAATATTATCTTAGGAAGTGACTGCTTTGAAGTCATGATTTGAGTTAGAGCTTGGACCAGAGAACTCAAGGGGACTTCCAACCTAAACTGCTCTGGCTGTTTGTGACTGCCCTTCTCCAGTCTGTCAATGATATTAAAGTATCAGGACAAATGGTACAGGATTCAAACACTGGGACTATTACTAATGCTACTTAATATTGTTGGTAGATATTTAAACAGGAGCTGTTAAATAAATCTGATAAAGCTTGTAAATGCACTGAACAATCTGATATGGATGTATGGACTTCGTATTTTTCTCTCTTTTGGAAAAGAAATCAGTTCTCAGCCTATCTTTATCCTACAATTTTTAAGAAAAAACCCCATCAAATACCCAAACCAAAACAAAGCCCCAAAAACCAACCAAACAAACAAAAAACCCCTCCCCAAACCATTGAAAACCCACACACAAAAAACCACCACAACAACAAAAAACCCCACCCAAAAATAAACAAACAAAAACCCCAACCAAAACAAAAACAACCACAGGAAGAAAAGAGGATGATAACTTTCATAAACATCAAGTGAACTGTGGCAGTAGTAAATGTACAAGAGGGGTTCAGTTTAACAGAGCCATCTGAGTCAGCAATAAAATCAGATTAAAGACTGGCAGGCCATATATTCCTGGGCACACTGAAAAGGCTCAATGGTCACAGCAGCAGCTGATGTTCCCCTGCAGCTCAGGACAGCTCCTCTTGGCTGTACCAGAGGAAATACTGAACAGAAATACTCCTACAACAATGGGGATGACATTATTTTGTGTGTGGTACTGGACTGTATATTGACACACCCAAGACTGATGCGTCTCACTTTGCTTAGCTCTAGAGTCTTCTAGACTGAAAGAGAAGAAGATGCTCAGCTGTCTTCCCCTGACCTTGCCAGGGAAACAGGACTCTGCACAGGAGGAGGAGAATTCCCCCCTGACAACAAAGGAGCCCAGGGATCTGGATGGCAGCTGCCTCCCCCTGCAATGATGCCACTCTTTCTCCAGGGCCATGCATCAAGAACATGAAATGAAAGCCAGGACAGTTTCTGAAGAGCTCAGAAAAGCAGTCAGGTGTGCTTCTTTACTCTTTAAAACTTCAAGACCTGATTTTGCCTCAACAACAAGGGCAGTCCTGCATTAAGCCAAGAGGCACAAGAGCATCCCTTTGGATTTGAGTTCTTGAAAGAACATGCTTCAAATGAGACACAGGATGCCTGGGGAGCCTCCAACTACCTGTTACTCAAATGAAATATCAAGGCAAAATATGTGGCCAGTAAGTACCTACAGGGAAAAAACATTTTGTCTGATCTAAAAGGTTCTTTATTAGAGCACATGGAGTCAAACCCCAACTTCACACATTTTAACCAATTCAAAGCAGTAACATAATACCAAACACTGCAGTGAATTTACCAGGATTCACTATTTAAATGACTCATTCTGATTCTACTTTCCCCCACAGATTTACTATTGGGTTTTCTGATCTTCCTCAACAAGTGTGCATATCTCCTAACTACATTCATATTGATCATTATCAATGGCCTGCTCCCACAGTTTAAGGCAGACAGCCTTTGAGGGCTCTTCTGACTCTGCATGGTTTTGGCTACACCATCCTGTTAAACAGCTGTGAGAATGCAGTGTTCAAGACATTTACTAGAGTCATAACTCTCAACTACCCTTCATGTTCTTAAATTTAATTTTTTCTGCACACTCACTTTTGCTCATTATCTACAATTTTATGAAAATGCTTCTTTAGCAGAATTGTGGGATTTAACTTCCCCTGGAATAACTTTATCTTGCTTGCACAAAATACATAAAGTCAGTTCACAGCTGTGAACAGAGGAAAAAAAAAAACCCAGCTAGACACATTTGTGATAGCTAAGCACTTTATGAATTGGGAGATAAGAATCATCTATTTCAGGAACAATAATTAAATGACTGCTACCTGAGACCTACTCACATCATCTCTGCCAGAGTTCCTTAGGCCTGCAATGCTGCTCCTCTCCAGATGCACAGATTGATCTCACCCTACACATCCTGTTCCCTGCTCTGGTTTGGTTGTTGGGATGAGTCCCACAGGCACCCACTGCTCCTGAGTTCAGGATGTCCCCAAAACACTCATGTGGGAAAATAACTTGGAACAGACTCCTGCTGTGCCCTCTGTTATGCCAAGATAGAAATGCAGCCAGCTGCCACACATCTGCCAAGTACTAGGAGACACTGGCATCTCTCACAAGCACACTTTGCATTTAATTTTGGGGTTTTTTAATCTTTTTGCTTGCACTTTAATACTGATAATGCAAGATGTGGCTGTGTGAGCCTGAGCTGGCAGTGATGGCACTGCTGGTGTGTCACAGCACCCATCATCACAGCACATATGATACATGTCCTACAGATGAATGAGAATTATTAATGGCTTAGTTTGAAATCTCTTTTTACTAATTTATTTGTTTGCTCTTAAAGTTGCCAGGGTTTCCCATAGACTCTGGAGAGCAGCACTCATCAAAGGCAATAGAAAATCAATAGATGCAAGCACAGCTATAATCAGAGAATAGAAAAGCAATTTGCCCCACTGGAGTTTGAGTCCTTGGGATCCTCTGTGCTGTGAAATCACACAGGCTGAGCTTTGCATTCCTCAGCTGACAGGTGGCCCAGATTGAGGTGAGGAGCAGAGCAGGCCTATTGTCCATGCTCTTGTGGATGCAGCATATACCTGGTACTACTCCCTCCACTTCCCCAAGTGCTGGGGTGAACTTAGATCCCCCCTGTTCTATTTTTTGCTAAACTATTACCCAGAATATTCCTGCAAGCTGTATTTTTGCATTGAACACAGAGCTAGGAGCGTTTGGACACATCTGGGGAAAGGGAACCTTAGACAATATCTCCAGACTATGAATTCAAATTACATTAGGTGGCTGAGAGTCACTTCAGGCATGAGGACAGCTCTGAGGATGCACATCAGCAAAGCCTGGGGTAGCAAGGGAGTTCCTCTGAGCAGTCCCCAGTGGCCAAGCAGCTCAGGGAGAAGCTGATGAAACAATCCCCCTGTTCTAATGCATACTTTTCCAGCTGAGGTATAGGTTAGATGTGTTGGTTGGATTCTGCCCCATGTGCACATACACCTGCAGTTTTAATTAAAAGGTTTCTGGTGGTGCATACGTATGGAAGGGAGTGTGAACATGTCATGCTCACATACAGTAATGCTGCTGATGAATCATGCTTGTATCTCAGCTCAACGTGGTGAGAGCATCACTGGGACTTCTCTTCCCTGCCCCAGGGTGAAATGGGCTGGGAGGAGTCCAGCATGTCATCCTTCATTTGTAAAGTAAAATTTCTCTACCATCTATACAGAAAAATGACAGAGGTGTCACAAATTGCAATATGCCACAAATGGCAGTACTGTGGCCAGAGCCTTCAATCATTTAAAAAGAGAAGGAAGGAAAGTTTTTCTTAATAGAATTTTGCCTTTTGCAAGTTCTTTCCAGCACCTGGTTCTTGACTTGTTCTCATAACTATGTGTCATTGTGTCAAGAGAAAAGCACTCAAGAAAATAAAAAGGGTATAAAAGAAGATTGAACAAGGGCCAAAGTCCCCTATGTGACATAAATGCATGCCACCTGCAGGCACCTATCAACTCCTGGGACAGCTCAGGAGGCAGATGATGTATTTGCTTACAGAGGAAGGGGACAGAGGGTCCCTGGCCCCACTGAACACAAAGGCAAAGTGACTTTTGGGGGTGCACATATTTTGAGGGATGAATTGTCTCAGAAATGGCTGCATCTAATGGGAGAGGAAATTTTAAAAGTCAGAAAAAAGCTCAGCAATCTGGAAGTGGATTGACTATTGACTAATACAATATGAGACTAGAGACATGAAATGATGAGACAGCAGTCAAAAAATAACCACAGTGACCACAATCTTCAAGGAAACTCAAATTATGACACCAAATAGCACCCACAGCAATGTGAGACACTGCAGCAGGCTCTGCAGATGCCAGAGAGGATCTGGCACATCAGTGAGTCACACTGACCCTACGTCAACACTCTAATCACCCAGTGAACTCCTCAGCATTGCTCTTCTCCTTGCAATATAAAATAAATTTCCCTATATGGAGCTGGCAGGGCCAATGCAAAGGCAGCAGAGCATAAAGCCACCCAGGGCTGCTCACAGCAGATGCTCTGAGTAGCACTGGGGTTTGAGCAGTAGCGCTTTACTGTGCACACACAGCAGAGATTCTGCTTTCCTCTACAAAGCCACTCTCCTCCAATTCCTCCTTGAAATCACTGCTTGATTCACAGTGGAAGGGCTCACTGAAAGCAGGTCTGAGCATTTGCTGACCAGGTGCAGCATCTTCCTTTCAAGTGCCAAAGAGAGGGCTGCTAGTGGCATCCTTGCCCTGGGAGCTCCAAGGCAAGGAAGATGTTTCCCATGCTCTGTAACTCTTGATCAGAAATGGGTTGATACTTCCAAAGCCCCTCAGCATGCTACTCCTAGGTGCCATCCTGCACTGGAATCAGAGCTGAGAAAGATGTTTTATTTCTTCCCATGCTGCCACTTGTCCTGTCCTCAGAAGCAGATTTTACTGTCACATTTGATTTCACAAACACTATGCAGGCATCTCTTCAGCGAGTCACAAACTTGGCAGCATCCTGCAGATGGCATGGGAAAAGCAGCCCCAGCTCAGTAGTGCTTTTGTAATAATTACTGGACACAGAAGTCTCCCACCTCCTTCACCCTCCCATCCCTCCCTCCCATCTCCATTAAGCTCAGCATTGAAAGGACTTCAGGGACCATGGCTCCCACCATCACTTCAGCCCTGAAATATGTGCTAGCATGAAGGTACCTGAGCCACCCATGGGCTGGCTGAAAGGCCCAGATTAACTGAAAAGATTCAGGGGAGATTCAGAGCAAGCAAGAGCCAGAAAATAGTAAGAAAAATGAATGAAATTATATGTCAAAGATTATTGAAGGTGAAGAACCCAAAGTTCTGTGACTCAGGACATCCCTGGAAGAAGACAATAGGGAAACATTCATTATTTTCATGTTCCTCCCCAACATCTGGTTTGGGCTATGGGTACAGCTGGGATGCTGAGGAGACAGGCACTTCTGCTGGACCTACAGTGCCTTCTCCTCTGTTCCTTTTCTTCTCTCCTGCATCAATGCATCTTTTGTGCTTCTCAAACTTCCATTATTCCCAGATATTCAGCATAGAGTAAAAGCTCTTCTCAGACTTCTCTTCCACATTGTCACTTGACTCTTGAACTTGCTCTTCCTACCCTCTCCATCTGGCCACTATAAATCTTACCTTTCAAGCACAATGCTACTCCCTCCACCCTCTTCTGGAATTATTGTGCTGAGAACTGGGCCAGTACCATCAATCCCAGGTCCTGCTGGTGTTTTCACTCCCTTGTCCCACCCTGGTACCTTCTGCTTGTCTCTGGTTGGGCTCACTCTGTTCAGGGCCCTACTTCTGCTTGCATGTAGTGGTACACTAGGGAACTTCTTGCTGCACAATGTTATGGAAGCTAGAAGTCCTCATGGGTTCATAAAGCAGCAATTAGATTCATTTGTGGAAGAAAAATCCCTCAAGGTCATTCCTACAGGGACCCACTCCTAGTTCAGCAAGATCACTTGAGACAAAAACTTGCAGGTTGGAAGAATCCTTTGATCTGCATGGTTGCACATTTCCCCTGCTGCTCTCCCTCCTTCCCAGGTGTCCATTTCCAGCCATTGTTCTCATCCACTAGAGCTCTTATTATCTTCTTGAGCTCCTTTATTGTCCTGTCACAAACACTTGTTCAGGGGAAACAGGACTAACACTGCACATCTGACAAGTGCCACACTGCAAACTGGCTACACACCCAAAAGCACACACAGTTTTTCACCCAGCAGCATCTACAGAGCTGGGAAAGGCCTGCCTGGTACAATACACTTAATAAGATTAACTTCAAGTATTCATAACCATCTTTGAATCATTTTGCTGATTAGGCATAGGCAGCTCTAACCTTCACATTCTTCCTAATACTATACCCAAGAGCCACATGGCTACAAATATATCCCTGTTGGCATTAAAATTATGGAGTATTGTGTGTTTCTCTGCATCCTGTCTGATACAGAGCACATTCCATTCTCCTAACAGAGTAGAAGGACATCTGAGTCAGCTTTGCAGGAATACTCCTTTGATTGCTGTGAGTTTTTCTGGCTAAAAGATCGGCTCAGGCACTCAGAGGTTTCCATGTAGATCCCTACAAACCCTGCAGAAAACTGGGATTAACCAAAGGTCCTCCCAAAAAAACAAGCTCATGAACTCTGCAGCACAGACAACTGGCTACTCTTGTAACTTTCTCCCTGGAAGAATTTATTCAATCAAGTTTCTAAGTGCTAAAAGGAAAGCTTTTCAGCTCTCTTACAGCTGCCACAGGAACAGCCTGGGGAGCTGCCATAGCTACTGCCTCTCCTGGACTGCTGCAGTTCCCAATCCATCCATTTTCTGCCTTGGAGAAAAATGAAAGGACAGGCAGACAACCAGCCTGTGTGTGGTACCTGTGTACCCAAAATGTAGTCTGCCAGAGCTGTGCATTCAATACAAAAATATTCAGGCATTCCCCACAGACAAAAAAAGTCTGCAGCACTGTCAGATAATCACCCAGCTGATCCCAGTTTGTCAAGGCCAGGTGGATGAATGGCCTCTTGAAGACTTCAGTACTCTTCAGTAACCAAGAAGAGCATTAGGGTTCACCTGCACCAGTACCTGAGCCTGGCTTAGGTCTGTCCTCTGTGCCAAGGCCAACCCCTGCCCTTTTAAACCTGCTTGCCTCCAAACATGACAGACCTTGTCTTGGAAGATCCAGGCCAAGCCATGCCAAGAACTCTACAAACATAAGGCAGCACTGATGTGATCAGGATTGTCCCCACTCCTTAGTACTAGCAGGGAAAAGCTTTTGGGAACAGCTCAGGCTGTCAGCTTTAACTCCATTTCAGGAAAGGTGCCCTGTCCTCTCTGCACACCTTGCCCTGCACTTCCTTCTGCTCTGTGCACCCAGGATTTTGTTCTAAGCAGGTCCAGCAGGCACTGCACAGACCCTCAGACTGATGGCATGGCAGCACAAGGAAATAAAATGTGACCTGAAATAAAAATGATCATTCATATTTCACTAAGTGTCTAGATTTTAATTTTCCATTAATCTTTACTAACTGCCCTGTAACTCAAAAATTCTAAGCAGACATCTAAGACTAATTACTCTGATAAAATTCAATATTCAAGCATAAGCCCAGTTTTAACTTCTATTTTGTAGCTGAACTTTATAAATCATTAGCATTGCTATCCACCCATTGAACAGAACAGCCCTACAGCTAAAAAGAAACATGATCATCAGAAATCTCCCAAATCAGAAGTTTTACCCCAAGTCTCTGCAGAGCTGCTCTTGCTGAGGGGATCCCTCTTCAGGGCACGCTGCTGTTCCCCTTGATTTGGCTGTGAGAAGCTTGGCCTAGCTAACACCTGACACAGCCTCCCCTGTGCAAATCCACAACTTGCCCTGCTTAGTGCAGATGCAGAAGATTAAATTGCTGGCAGGTTTTCAGGACCCTGCCCTGGGATAGATGGACAGCAGTGCTTCTGCAGGCATGCTCAGCAGCCTGGCCTGCCCTGTGTTTGCAGTCAAAATGCAAAGGGCTGAACAAAGCCTGCAATTAGTAACAATTCACACTTGTGGAAGGACCCCTGAGGAAGCCAGGGAACCTGATTCTGGTTACAGGTGCCAGGAGCAAACCAGGGTTTAGGCTTGAACTGTGAACTCCCAGAGAGGACTGTGTGTTGGGGAGCTGCAGCATGCAGGCACGCTGGCAGGGGCAGCACTGCAGCAGCTCAAGCAGGTGCTGGAGCTCACTGCAGCTGTGCCACTCTGCAGCTTTTGGACAAACATTTGTTAGAGATGTGGGAGAGACGAGCAGCACACCTCAGTTCAGCTGCCTGGGGGACAGCAGGGTTAACATTGCTGTCATGAAAAGTCCAGGAGGAGCCTGTCAGCCATTAGAAATGCCTCTGGCATAAAGGCTGGCCAGCTTGGGTTACAGCAGCAGCATCACTTCCAGCCTGAGGCAAACCTTTTGGCCACAATTCATGAAATCCACATGCTCTGAAGCAAGACACCAGGTGCTGTTACCAAACCAAGGTGCCATCACCAGCTCAGGGTCTCTTCCAGAGCCGCTTGGTGGCCCTGCAGGAGCAGCAGCTGAAGCCAGGACAGGAGCAGGCAGGCAAGCCAGGGCATGATGCTGCAGCAGGACACCTTCCATCAGCCAGGTACCCACACAGGCACTGACTCACAGGCAGGGCAGCCAAAGCCTGGCTGATTTCTCCCCAGTCATGTGAACTGGGTGGACCACAGGAACAGTGTCTCACAGCCACTTGCACAGGTAAGTGAAGGCTGGCTGGCTAACCAACACACCCTGAGTAATCTCTACATCCTTCAAGGCCGCCCAATACAAACAATTGGTAACTCTGTCCCCTGTTAGCATTTGCTGTACCACAAATACTAATTGTGATCCTGGACTCCCTTATAACAACCAGCTTTTCTTTCCTCTCTGAGCTCCCAACCTGCAGCTTTTTTGTTCACTAGCAAGTGTGAAGTCAAATGAAAAGAAGTATTCAGGAACTTTAAAATGTCTTATAAATCACAAATATGATTTGCTCAATGAGGACAGCTGGGTGGATTGGAAGATCCTAACAGTAGTCTTTGTGTTCAATTTATTGCTGAAAATACCCTCAGGTAACAAAAAAGTAAATAAAATAACATTTACAAACGGGAACATGCTGCCTTTGTGAGAGCATGCTTGTAGCTGTGGGGACTTTAACCTTAAAATTAACACTCCATGGACAATGGGGAGACTTCAAGACAAGCTGCCAAGATGGTGTTATGACCCTGGGCAGCTCTGCCACTGAAAACTGCCCACTTGAAAGCCCTGATGAATTTATGGATGGAATACATTCACTTGCAGGCTGAGCCTCTCAAAACGACCACGGACATGTCACACACAGACATAGAGCATTGTGCCAGGACCAGGGCAAGCAGGACATAAAGGTGAGGGCACCGGGGCACCTCATTGCCCCAGCAGGCAGAGACCAGCCACATACCCTGCACCACACCCTCTGCTCTGGGAAGAGCTGCAAGGGCACCTGGCATTCTCCATAAGCCAGAGGTCCAAGGTCTGGTAACTGGCTGGGGCATTCAGCAGTCACTGTTGGGATTCTCCTTAATGTAGAGAGAGATAGCAGAGAGATACCTGGCCTCTGCTCCTTCTTTCCAAAAATGGGTCAGAATAACTCCCCATTTGCTTGGGGAAAAGCATCTCCTTTGACTAGGAACACAGTGAAAAAGCACAACATCTGTAACTTCCCAGAGAGACCAACCCCAGCACCCAGCTGCCTCCTTCAGTAGGCAGCTAAGAAGCTGTTTGGAGTCAGAAGTGTGGAACAGGCTCCCATCCTGAGCCATACTTCTTCCAAGGCTGAATAACATCACCAACTTCAAAGCTCTTCCATCTCCCACCAGCTTTTTGTCGATAGGACATGAAAGGATTAAAGATGCCACTCCACTCATTACTATAATGGGAAAACTTTGTTCCAAATTCTCCATTTCATGCTGCTAGAAAACCAACAATCTTGAATTACCTTGTATTAAACAAGACAGTTCTACAGGGCAGGCTGCATTTGCTTTTAAGTCCACTGGTTATCCAAGGTTGTTGACTACTGGACAGCAGACAGACAAATTCTACTGCTCCTGCAGCACAGGTACTCCTGCAAGCATTACACAAGATGCTAATGACAAAATCTGCAGGCTTAATGCCAAGCATTAATTTATCTGAATCCTATCCTAAATGAAGATCAGAGCCAAGAGGGCATATGCTTTTCTTGCAACATGTTTAAGAAGTGGAGAGTGAGAAATAGAGCATGAAGCAAAAATGGCAGCAGAGGATCCACTCCAGGACTCTCCTTGTATAACTGTGCTCACTTGCATTGTTATTTACGTAGTTTTTTTCCCCTTGTACTCCCTGGACTGAAGGAAGGAAGGATGTTTCATAGGAAGGAAGCACTGGTGTGGCTGTACTGAGACAGGACCACACTGCTTCCCCCACCCCATGCTGCTTCTTTCTACAGAGGAGGGAAAGGGTAGGAAATTCACATTTTCTCTCTCATCTTAGTTAGCAGTAAGGGGAGGAAGCTAATCTTGGTCCAGCTCTGATTTCAAACAGGGTTAGTGTCCAAAACTGGAGCAGGTTACTCAGGACTGCATTAAGCTGTGAAAATCTTCAGGGTCAGAAATGTCCCAACCCCTTGGGCCCTGTTTCCTGTCAAAACAATCTCAGGGAGAAAATTATTTTCCTTTATGTTCAGTCAGAATTTACCACACTGCCACTTTCTGCACCTGGGATGGAGCAATACCCAGCATCAGTTCAGACTGGTGGATGAATAGATTGAGAGCAGCCCTGCAGAGACAGACTTGGGGGTGTTGGTGGACAAAAAACTGGACATGACCCAAAAATGTGTACTTGTAGCCTAGAAAGCCAACAATGGTCCTTGGCTGCATCAAAAAAATTATGGCCAGCAGGTCAAGGGAAGTGATTCTCCCATTCTGCTCTCATGAGACCCCACCTGGAGCACTACATCTGGAGTTCTGGCATCCTCAGAAATACTACAGTGGGTTCATAAGAGGACACAAAAAAAGAGCCAAGGACTGTAATATTTTTATAAAGAAGGGTTGAGAGTTGGGATTGCTCAGCCTGGAGAAGAGGAGACTCTGGGGAGACCTTATAGTGGCCTTTCAATAGATAAAGAGGGTTTATAAGAAAGACACAGGCAGACTTTTTACCATGCATTGTGGTGATGGGATGTGGGCACTGGTTTCAAACTAACAGAGTAGGTTAAGAATGGATATTAGGAAGAAATTTTTCCCCGTGAAGGTGTTGAGTCACTGGCACAAGTTGCCCAAAGGAGCTGTGGATGCCCCATCCCAGGAAGTGTCCAAGGTCAAGCTGGATGGGGCTTTAGGCAGCCTGGTCTAGTGAAATATCCATCTGAACCTCATGACACATGACAGCATCTCACCAGAAAAAAACAGCCTTCTCTTGATCTGCCTCACAGGCAGTCACTGCCATGCTGCCACTGCTTTGCTGAGCCTGTCCAGCTTGCTGCTGCCATTCTTGCTTTTGCAGAGAGAAATGCCCTGTGTGCCCCACCAGCTCACACACAGTTGGGCTCCAAAGCAAGGACTGTGCTGAACTCTCAGCCACATGCCCCAGCAGTTGCAGCAGTCAACAGAGGCACACAAGCAGAGATTACTAAAAAAAGAAAAAAAAAAAGAGAAAAGCCACCCTGCTTTGCAAATCAGCTCAAAGCGTAGGCAGCTGAGGAAAAGTGAATGGAGATGATCTGTGTGTGAGGACTTGGGAGCGTGTTCCTGTCGTAAGGCAGCCAGAGAAAGCAAGCTAGAGAATGGGGCTTGCCACTCCTGCTGCTCAAGGAGGGAAATGAGGGGCAGGTGACCCAGACCCAAGGAGTACCACCTGGCAATCAAGGCAGTCAGCAGGGCACAGCTGTTATCCTGCACTCAGCAGTTGCTGTTTCTCTCTGCCTGCACCTCCAGCCAGCCTCTCAGCCCAGCTCTTACACACCAGCTACCAGCAGCCTGTTTGTGCTCTGTGCTCTGCAGAGAGTACACCCCAAAGAGCATCCCCATCTTCCCATCAGTGCTGGAAAAGAGTTCCCCACCTCCACAGCTAGTAATGCCCCACTGCAGCATTGTTCCTGCAGTCACCTTCAAACACACACAGTTTCACAGCTTCCCCAAAGCACTGCTGATACTCACTGTTCCCTTCACAGCCCCTCTGACAGTGGTTACAGACAAAAGGAAAAGATCTATTCCAAACTGGGCTTCTTGTTCCCATGCTCTGCCCAGTGCATAAAAGGTAACATCCAGAGAATTTTAGAGCATATGCAGGCAGTTTACAATATACTAACAGCCAAAACTCACACAGAAACAACACCCACGTTACACAGGATGTCTTTATGCAAGGACATTAGTCATACTCAGCAACATTAAAAACAATCCTGAAGAGCAGCTATACAGAATAGGATGCAGACAGAAGAGTGAGAGACTTCATTAGGAATTCTCAATTGCTTCAAGTTCAAATTCTCGCCACAAAGCAGTACTAGTAGTTATTTATTATCATCCAGGAATTATTGTTTTCCAGTAAAAACAGACATATTTCCAAATGATTCACACTACCTGAGAAATTAATGTTTTTGCAGCTCTGTTCCAGATCCTAGGTCAGGAATCTCCATTCTATTCCGGTAAATTCCACTAAGATATCACATGTAACAACAAGTTCTTGAAGAAGTTTCATCAGATTTTCCCTTTAAGGTAACCCACTGCACTCCCACGTGAGGCACAGGCACCTCAAAGGCACAAGCAGCAGAAAGTGCTGCAGTGGAATCAGATGATCAAGACAACCTTGGAGCCTCTGCAGCCTCAGAAACATATCCTGTGATTTTCAAATCAATCCAGTGGGGAAGACACGAGCCAGTGCTAAACCTTAAGAGCCAGATAATGCTTATAGAAGCAATTTTAAGTAATGCAATTCTGAGAATGAATGTGTCTGACAGATTTTGCTGCAACACGTACGGAGGGTGCAGCACTGCAGCAAAAGCTGTCACTCCCATCTGTGCAGAGCTGTGCTGCATGCAGCACGGGTGGCAGGGCTGACGACACCAACCCTCAGAACCACCCTGTCAGAACCACCCTTGCTGCACAGCCCAGAGCTGCCTTTCTGCAAGCACTGCATTGCATGCAGCCACAGAGGAAAATGTGAAAAGGAAGCATTCAAGGTAAAGAGAAACATTCTTGAGCTAATTAAAGAGTTGCTCGAGCTTACGTTCATCGTGATCAGTCATGCAGAAAGACATTTTCAGCTTAGGATGAAGCTACCATTTTTAGAGGTCAATTAGAACATTGCAACACTCACACAAGAAGGAGGAACACAGGCCCTGCCATGTCACACAGCAACATGCTCCCTCTTTTGCTCCCACACCACCTTTACCCACCCTGGCACTTGCACTTCCAGTGCAGGGTACTTGCTGTCACCTGCTCCAGGACCCTCAGGGGACATGGGAGCAGTCCCTGGGATGACCTGCTACATGTTGCCTACTGGCTCCCAGAGTGGGAGAGCTGCTGTTCTGGAGCAGAGGAGATGTGTGTCACCAGAATGCACCACAGGACTGCTGTGCCATGACACAGCTCAGGCAGCCCTCTCACATCACCTGCCTACAGCCACAGATGCTTTCCTACTGCACAGCCTGACACATGAGCCCCAAGCTCCAGTGGTTTTGTAATATTAACCACCAAAGCTGAATCCTACCAGGGCTAAGAAAGCCTTGGTTCTCATCTCCTGCTGCTCTGCTTTCTCAGAGGCATGCAGTGCACAATCAAGGATAGCCACAACACTATTTGCAAAGGGTCTGAATGAAATCGGTCCTACTACTTCTGAGCCAAACAATCACAAACCCAAGCAAGGAACACAGGGGTTTTGTGGCAAAAAAATCTTATTTAGATCAACGCCCCCTCCCCCCCTCCAGGCATCAAGTTTGCAAGTTGAAATCACAAACCTCAAAACCGGCTGAGTTAATGAGTTAATTCAATACTAAGTAAGGTTTGATACTATGGCCTGGGCAGTACAGCAGGTCAAACTATGACTTAAAAACCAATTAGCTAAGTAAAAATTCAGAACTATAAATGTTTACATGCAGGGGCTTGTCCACCCAGTACTGATTAAAAATTGTTAAAGCCTACACTTCCCGCTTTGTGACTTGAAGCAGCTAAACCACCACATTCCCCACAAACCAGGGCAGACAGCAAGGAGGAGTGATGAGGAAGTACCCACACCTGAGAGTGCATGTCCCCCTTTACTTCATCCTGAGCACTCAGGAGCCCACCTGTCAGAAGCAGACATGGAACCATGGAAGCAGGCCAGTCTGCCTGTGCCTGCAGCCAAGGGAGGGCAGTGAGCATGGCTGGGTTGGACAGCTGGTCCCCTGGCACACAGGGCAGGGCAGCATGACAGCTATCACACTGCAGCAGGCCAAGGAGCAGCCATGTGGAAGTTTCCAGCTCACACAAAGTATTTACACACGTGAGACCGGTGCACTTTGCTGGCCCGTGTTCAATAGAGCTGCTCAGAGCGCAGATGATAGGACTCTGAAGTTACTTTGTGAGGACAACATTTAGCTTTGTTCAATTCAATGAAGCTCTGACAAACAGGGCCAAAAAGATTGGGACTTAATAGATGTAGAAAATTTTCCACTGAAGTCCTCTGAACATGATGTCTCTACTCCTCTGCCCAAACCTGGGCAGAACTTTGTGTGAGCAGGAATTTTGCAAAGGTAGCACACCCAAACTCACTGTGAAAGCATGGTGGTCACAGAGAACTCAACACAGACAGACATGTTTAAATGTTCAAGGGATGCTATTACTGCACAAGTGACCTCATAAACTTTGGACCAGACCCTCAAACTTGAGTTTTAGTCATTTTCAGGTGGCCCTGCGCTGTGTCTGCCTCCTTCTAGCCTCATGCTCCCCTCCCTTGGCCAGAGTAAAGCAGCCCTGCAGCCAGGCTGGGAATCTGGCAGGGCTAAAGGGAGTGGGGGGAGGCTGATGGTTAATTTTCACCCAGATCAACTCTCTGAACATGGCTGCATGGAGTTTTTGTCAGCTGGGGTAGGGCTAGAAAGGGCACTTGGGAGGAGAAGGCAGTCAGGACAAGGAGAAAGGCAAACCCACCTCCTCCAGGCACAGTGCCCACCTGCACTGATGTGGCTCTTCCCAGATCCACAACTGGAGAGGATGTGAAAACCCATCCGTCCTCTGACTTGACAAGAGCAAGCAGCCACTCTCATCCGCCCACAGTCACACAGAAATAAACACACCAGCTTAGGTGCTTTACATGTTATACCCGTGTATTGGCAACTTTGTTCCTAAGCAAGGAAGGGATACATTTCATTCCCAGGGTTATTGTGGGGGATCCTAAGGGGCTTTATTAGAAGAGACAAAGCTGCAGAGTAGGCTAAGTACAACATTAAAACTCTTCTTTTTCTAAACACCCCCTTCTCCTTTCAGCCCATCACTCACAGGGTGCATTCACCTTTCTGGACTGTGTTTCTGTGTGAAATTCAAATGTTCCAGAACACAAATGTTACATTCTCCGCACAACAAAAATATTCTCAGCTTTCTTTTACAGAAAAGGAAACAGCATTCACACTTCTGTGCACAGCGTTCACACTTTTGTGCATGCTGCTGTCACGCTTAGGTAAAGCCATGTGTTGCACCTGCAGATCTTACTCCACCCTGGTGAGGGTTAAAGCACACAGGGCTGAGGCATCCTTACAAACCCTTATCTGCCCAGATTAGCGCCTCAGCAGGGGAACATCACTGCCAAAACCTAAGACACGCCAGAGACACAAAAGCATTACGGCCTAAATTGCCACATTCTGATGGCTGACATCCAATGCCACACTTTCTATTTGATCATTTCAAAAACACTGTTTTTCAGGCTGCTGAATCAACCCAAACCCCACCGACTTCACAGGAATGGCATGCCTGGCATGCCTTCTCAGTCAGGGTGGTTATGAAGGCTCCTAAATCTGGACAGTTAAGGGCAAATCGGTTTGTGGGTTTTCCACCAAAATGATTCAGTCACCAGCTGTAAACCCTCAAATCCAGAGAAATGTGACTGCTCACAGTGTGTGCAGTGAGTAGCTGCAGTCACCACCAGGAGAAGGCTGCCAGCCCCTGTTACCCTGGCAAACACATGAGCTTGGACAGGGAGATTAATCACACCTTTGGTGGCTACCGAGGGAAGAGGAGATCAAGTTAAAAGACTAAAGCCCTCCAAAGCTTCAGCCCATTGAAAGCAGAGAAAATAACAGTATGGAAGGACAAAGCCAACCACCAGCTTTGGGAATGCAGGAAGTGCTGGCAAGCAACACCTGCTCATCAGCTGCCACCAAGTATTTGAAAACATTCATGCTTTCTACTTCACGTGTGCAAATACAAGCATTACCCAAGGCAAAAAGTCTGTACAGCAGGCCTTAGACGTGTGAAGACGAATGTAACCGTGCCATAACCATCACAACAAAGAGTTCTCCCTTCCAACACGTTTCAAAGGCTCCCACGATCTGCAGCCCACTGTTTAGTGTAAAACATATTACTGCTACGAATCATCACCCTTGTGGGAATCTTCCAATAAAAACGACCTCCTAAAGAGATTATATGCTTCATTTTAGTGTAACAATTGTATCAAAATTGTCCTTCTTTGTCATTTCGCTCAGTAACGCCAGCCATACTTTCTGAAGAACTCCCATGAGGAAAGAGGCCTCTGGTTCCTCACCCACGGAGGGAAGGAAATGTCTCATGGAGGACTTGCACAGCCTCAGAGTCCCTGGGCACAATACTCCAGTAAGGTCATGCTCAAAGATGTAATCACCAACCCATTCGAACATACAAAATAATGTGGCCTAGATTGCAAGGCATACTGGGCTTTTAAATATTATCATTTCTTGTAACAGCCACATTTGAGAGTTCTCTTTTTTAACACGAGTTATTTTTGCCTACAATTCCTAGCCTCGTATTAAATAAAGAAAACCAGTAACTTCCTCTCAGTTGGGCAATTTTCTGAACACAGAGACAGCCAGAAGGCCAGCAAAAAGTCTACACTCTTGTAACTTATTTCTACTTCTTAGGAAGTCAGCATTGGTCAGATTGGCCTGTACTGGAGTGCAGAAACTTTATTATTTCATAGTATTATGAGGAAGCTGAGATTGAAGAACTACTTATATCAGGTAGTTCTAATGGGGACCTGACTACTCTTGAATTGTCCTGCTCTCCCCACACTCCCTTTACCCCAACTCATTCCTTCCCCCAGGAACTTTCAGACATATCCAGGAGAAACACAGCAATCAGCTCTCCACATCCTCCTCGCAGTGCTGCAGAGGGCTGGCTGCTCTGAGCAGCCCCAGGGGTCCGGGCACGATGCCGGTGAGGGGGTCCCATGCCCAGGGGGTGCCAGCCTGGCAGGCACTGCCGCCCGTTTTGTGCAGTCCCTCCTGCTGCAAAGCCGATTCAATGGAGGAATTCCACTCCTGCAAGTGCCGCAGATGCGAACCAGCCACAGAGCACGCTGTCCCTGCCGAAATGTGCCAGCTGGTACTGGCTGCACAGAGCGAGGAGAGCACAGAGCTGCCGGTTCCGTGCTCGCACAGCCTGTAACGCTGGGGAACGACGCCTCCCCCCAATGTCCCGCAGGTCAGCAGATGCATACCTCTGCCATGAGGCTGTAGGCATGTGGGAAGTTACTGCATTTTTTCCCCCTCTAAACACGGAATGCCACAGACGATTCCAGGTCGTAAAAATCCCCCTTCCCACTGTCATCACTGCGGTGAGAGGCGCTCACCCACCCCAGCGGCTCTCGACAAGAAACAACCCCAACACACGCGGCAGAGATGAGCACTCCTTCCCCCGATTTTTGTGGAACATTTTAACAGAATTTACGCAGCAGTTAAAACCTAACCCCACCGCACCTAACTCAAATGCGCTGATTAGTTGGGATGGTAACTTTAACTTGCGTTTAATTGGTTTAAAGGCTTCAGATGTAGCATTACAAAGGGGAAAAAAATGCAGACATGCAATGAAAGCGCAATCACCAAGGACAACGAGCAAAGGTTTGCTGTGCCACTGGCTTCACATGCCAGCACATGGGACACCTGACAAAGCCAAATGAGGGACGTTTCAGAAATTCCCGAGAGAGGCAAAAAAAAAGTTTCACAATGCTCCCTCAATTAATTCCCTCACGACGGGGGAGCAAAGAAGACTGAAGTGATTAACAAAGTCAGAGCATCAGAAAAGCACACATATAAAAGAACGTTATTAATTATATTATAAACGTGGGCGGGCTGGGAAAGAAGGAGGAATTCAGGAAAAATAAGCAACAGGAAAGGGAGTATGTGGCTGCAGCAAGGGAAAAAAAAATGGTTATCCACAGAAAACGCGTTAAGCGCCTGGAAACCTCCAAAATCTCAACCAAGCCGCAGCCGATGGAGTTAGGAACTTCCTTGCGGGCAGCTCGCTACAGCGAGGACCGGTGGGACCGTGCCCTTCCCGGGCGGGGACGGGGCCGATCTCCGCTCAGGAAAGCGGCTGTTCCGGTCCCGTCGGAAGGAGCCCGACGGCGGCTCCATTTCCGAGCGGGAGCCGAGGCCCCGGCGGGCGCCTCAGGGCCGGGTCTCCCCCGGGGGTTCCCCGCCGCCGCCGCCGCCGCCACCGCGGGCGAGCCGGCCTTGAGGCACCCGCTCGCCGCACGGGAAGGGACGGGAAAGGCGGCGGCGGTCAAAGACAAAGCGGATGCCTCAAATTCCTCCCCGCCCCGCCGGTCTGCGGCACCCCCCGCCCTCCGCCCCTTCATCGCCCACCTCTGCCTACCTGGGCAGCAGGAGCGGCCGGGCTTCGCTCCCTCCCAGCCCGGGCTTGGGCAGCCGCAGCCCGCGAGGGGCTCCGGGGCTCGGGCGGCGGGTGCGGGCGCTGACAATGAGGGGAGGGACGCGGTACCGGGCGGTGCTTGACGTCACGGGAGCGGGCGGGGGCTGGCGGCCCGGCCCGGCCGCCGTGCGGCTCCGCCGCGCCCGCCCCCGGCCCTGGAGAGGGCGGGCAGGCCCCGGCCGCCATTTTGGGGGGGCTGAGGGCGCTGGGGCAGGGAGGGGAAAGTTTCCGCAAGGCCCCGGCGCGGAGCTGGGCGCGGTTGGCGTGGCGGACGGGCGCAGCGGAGCCGCTGCTGTGGCTGCTTTCACGGGGGGTTCGTGCTCCAGAGCCTGCCGGACGGCCCCTTCTGACCCGGCCCGGGCTGCCGCTGCCTCGGGGCTGTGGTGTCGGGGCAGGCGGTGCCCGTCCCGGCTCGTTAAAAGCCAGGTGGCACAGCGAGGTTTTATCCTCCTCTCCCGCCGCATCCCCCCTTTAGTGCCATCTCTTGGAGAGTGCGGGACTTGGTGGTCAATCCAGCTGTGCTTGGTTCCACCTCTGGTATCTGCAGCCCGGGGATGCCGAGATGGGATGAGGGACAAGAGACCTCCCGCACCACTAACCGGGAAAAGTTTCTCCCGGTGTAGCTGAGCGGTGAACAGAGCCCCGGGAGTGCGGGTGACACGGTGAAGGACAGCGGGAGGTGCCCGGTGCTCTGCGAGCAGCGCGCTGCCCTTGCCCGGCCGGGTCCCCAGCAGACGCGGTCAGAGGCCGGTCAGCAATTCCAGGCTGGCAACCCGCTGCCCATTGTGGGCACATCTGGGGAAAAAGGGGAGCTGCCTCCTCACCTTGTAGCGTCCCTCATTCCACTATCTGTGTCTGCACCTTCCACTGACTGCACTAAGTCCCCATCATTAAAAATATTAAATGGAAAAGTTGCTTTATCCTAGAGCAGCCAGAGTTTTCTTTCGTTTACATCATTTCCTTTCCCTGGACAGAAATTTCTAAATGTCTAACTTCATGCCACTAAGCTTTTTTCTTCAAAACACCAGTCTGGGCAGTGGCAGCCCTTGTTGCCACGGGCACTGTACCACCAGCTGCAGCTATGCTGTTTCTGCATGACACAGAGTAGGCAGCTTGTCTCTCACTTGGATCCCGAGATTTGGCATTTATCATTTCCTCGGTTTCCATTCACTCTCTTCCTCGCACTGCAGACCCCACCCAGCAGCTGGTTCAGTTGCCTCCTTGGTGAGGGGCTTCTTTCTCTTCCTTTATCAGCTCAGCTCAGTCTGTTTCCCGTCACCTCCCTCCATCACTCATGCTGGGTGGGTCAGGACTTTAGCTCACACCCTGTGCTTTCCCTCCAGCAGCAGTTCAGTTCACTGTGCCAGTGCTGCTGGCATCTGGTGGCACAGGAGGCTGAGGAGTGTCTCTCCGTCCTTAGTGAGGATTTGCTCTTGTTTGCACTGCTGCACGATGAGGACTCACCAAAGCCTGAGGCATGGTTGCAATGCTTGTGTCTTGGATTGGAAGTGTGGGTGCTGGGTTTCCAAAACCCAAAGCAGGGTGCCAGCACCACTGGTAGAAAACTTTCCCCCCAGATGTCCCCACAATGACTGATAGAAAGGCTGCATAGTCCCAGGGGAGTGGGGTGTAAGTAATGTGGGCAGGTGTGACCAGAGATGATGGGCAAGGAGAGATGACAAACACAATAAAATCACAAATGATTTGGGGAAGCAGCAGAAGCTGTCAGTGTGTCTGACAACAGAGGATCCATATGGGTGTAGTAGCTTTAAACAAATAAAAGTAACTCATGCATCTTGTGCACAGCTTGATAACGTGAGAAGTGGATGGCTCTAGGATGCCATGAACACCAGAGGCATGAGATTCAAAAAGGATTAGCCAAACTTACAGAGAGGAGATTTCTCTGTGGTTATTCAAAATGTCTGTTTGAGTCATCTTCCAGTTCATGGTCCCTGAACTGACTCTTCAGGTATTCTTGCTATTCTGTACTCCCTCTGTTTGTATGATGAATTTAAGTGAGGTGTCTGAGTTGATCTTGCTGCTACTGATATATGCATGTCCCTACTAAAATTACTTCTGTGTGTGCTGCTTCTTCTGCACCAGTTCTGGCATTTGTTCTGTTTATCAAACTGGCAGACAACTAACTCAGTCAATACTTCTCTGTCTCTAGTGAGTTAAATTAGCCCACTGTTTTCTAAGCCAGTGGTTCTTGCTTCTCTCTGCAAATTAGAAGTGGAGATACTCCTGTTATTACCTGATTCCAGGTGTTCAAGTTTTAAGCATTTAGAAGATCAGAGTCATTATAAGATCCTAATATTTATTTAATTAATTTCTAACAGCTCCTGACAGAGCTGGAGCCTTGGTTGTGCAAGAAGCCACACAGAGTTTAGGAACAGTATTAAATCCACGGGCAGCAGGGAAAAAGAAACAGAATCATGCTTGTGTGGACAGAAGTGCTGCATGGCTTGCTAGTCTCACATCATTATCAGCAGTCTGTATAGCAGTGTAAGTTTTGTTGGGTTTGGGGTTTTGTGTGTATGACTGTTTCTTGTTCCTAGAACCAGCTAGGTGCCACCAGGAGTCCCCACAGAAGCCTGCAGCCGTGTCAAGGTGTGGTAACAAAGGAACTGAGAAGCCTGCAGCACATAAGAAACAGGCTGATGTCATGTTAGTTTGAACTGCTGCCATCTTCCTCTCAGTCAGAAAGCATATTCAGTGCAGTGAGAGCACCATCTCCTCAAACCAAGGGTTTTCATATCCATCTTCACCAGCTACAGAAGGAGCCAGAACCTGACACACCTGCAGAACACCAGGATGGGGAGTGGCAGTTGCTGGAAATAATAAACAGGATTTACACACACTATCAGGAGGGTTGGTCTGAACACATCTTCACTACTGATTCTTCTACACAAGTCTCATTTCAATCTTGCAACCTAGGTAATGTAAATAATGTCATCCAAGTCAGTTGTTTTGAGGGGATGTTTCACCTCTTCCTGGAGCAGACATCTTAAAAATGTCAGCTAAATTAGGTCTACACATGGGGCCAGAAGGGGTGCGTTTAAGGATGCCAAGGGTGCTTGCCAATATAATTTCAAGATTGGCACCATAGCTACAACTGTCTCTCCTAACATTTGTTCAAGGACTGGCAAGGTTTACTGCAGAGAGAGTTGTGAACTCAAAAAAGAAAAGCAGGGTACCGCATAGTTGCCATGGTAGTTCAAAATTTGAAATTGTCTATCCATCATTAACTGCTATGGAATAGACAGGAAAATACAAAGCATCAGTACCAAAGTACCTTTTGCATTAGAATATCAGAGTGGGAAAAAATCATAATTGTCAATGAAAGCATTCTGACATTGTGTTATAAAGTGTGTTCTGCAAAAACATTTCCATCATGTCATAGACTGATTATAAACAGGAAAAGGACTTTTGGGCATGTTTGTTTGTGAAGATGAGATCTGTTCCTCAATAGGGCTTCATATACTTAAGTAGTCTTACATACTGTTCTTTTGCTCCTTTGTGCATTTTGTTCCTATTGTGCATTGGTTCCTTTGTACTCTCCTGGCAAGGAGCTGCTTTCAGATTGGTGAGCATGGTGGGATTGCTTCAATGACCATATTTCTTTCATGTAGGAAAGTTCAGGTTTGTCCTGGAGGAATGATTATATTCCATGTTCATTGTCCTGCCAGTCTTCTGTCATGCTGACTCCTCATTGCTGCCACTCATCCTCTTCCCTGGTTGTAGGAATAACCTGCACTGGAATTTAAATGCAGGGTGCTGCAGTGAACACACATGCTTTGATATATATTTAGCTATTTCTTCTGTTTTCAATAAATATGATATTGAATGATATTATAATATCATTGAGATAATGGATATTATAATATTATTTAAATAATTGATAATATTTATCTTATAATATCACTGAAGTAACTATCTTCTTGGACATATCAATATGTACTTCTGTACAAACACAACATGTTTTAACTTATCTTTGTGCTCAATATTGCAAGAGCTTCACTGGAGAGGCACTGAGGTATCACTCAGCCCTCACGTACCTTCTGTGAAATACATTTGTGTGCTCTGGACTGCAATTCACAGAGCATTGTAAAACATGGTAAGTATGGACATTGATCTCTGTGACATGAGAGCCTCCTCCTTTCAACTCAGAGGCTGTAGGTGCTATTTAATTTATGATCATCTCTAGCAAGTGTTTTCATCTGCCAGTTCTATATCACTGTTTTTTCCAATAGAAATTAATGAGGCATGCTATCAAATATTCACAATAAGAATGGTGTAATATTAGACCATGTGCCTTTTAAAATTAACCTATAATCTAACCAAAGAGAGGGCCTACTTTGTTTACTCTTGAATTAAACAGTGTCAAAGAAGAGTGGTTGATCATCTTCTTTTGCTGTATCTTGCCATTCTGTTCATAATTTGAAATTTTCAAGGGTAGGAAATACAGGAAGAGAACAAAAGCACAGTTGATACAAGCAGGGAATGGACTAGCCAACCTCTCAAAGGCCCTTCCAGGACCATGATCTGTAATTTCATATTTCACACTGAGCAGGTGAATCACCCAGGGGTCTTGGGAATCATCACAAACTGGCCCAAAGGTGAACATTTCAGACTGTCATCCTCAGAGGAGGATGAAAAGTTGACTGTGGCTATAACAGCAAATTGAACAGTACCAGGGAGTGGCCTCAGGTGTGGGAGTTCAGTTGTCCCCTGTCTAACTTCCCATATCTTGTCACCAAGGAGTGAAACTTCTGGCTATTTTATGAGGCCCTAGTCATTCCACACTGGCACTAACCATATTCTCCTGTTTCAGTTTATGCATGCAAAAAAGTTAAATAACAGAAATATAAGATCAATCATTTTCATGCTATTTATTTTGTAGCATTTTTTCACCAGCTGCTCTATTCATGATAAAATGTGTAATAATTAATTCAACTAAATTGTCTCCTTTCTACACTTCACCAAAAGCATAGCTTCAAATGCAGCATTTGTGAAATATCCACATAACTTACATCTGTGCTATGCTGCTCTGCCCTGCTGCTGATTATAGTCAGGCTGTGTCACACATCTTCTGAAAGAGTTACAGGTTTTATCAGCTTCACAGGGGTAAGATACATGCCATAGAAAATAGAAGGATCAGGTCCTGCTCTCCAGAAACTCTCTCAGCTGACATAAATGGTTAATAATATACAGCAGAAACACTAAGGTCTTGTAAATACACACACAATTTCCTCCCATCAGGGTAATGTGTCACCTCATCCCACAAGATAAACTCCCTGGTTCTCAACCTTGCCTCATTGCAAAGCCTATTTCATGTGTCATTAATCTTATTTACACACATGATCACTGCAGTGACCATGGACAAGTTCTGTTTTGGCATGTTCAATCCCAGACAGAAAGTATCAAACTGGCAAGAAATTCCCAGTTACATGCACAGAACAGGGGAGCAGCAGAGATGGGAATTACCACTCAGTTCCTTAGGAATAAAAGCATGGAAAGTTTCAGGTAGGCTGTGAGATTGCACAAGGGTCAGTTACACAGGAGGAGAGTCTCAAGAGGAGGACTTTTTGAAAAGTATTAGTTTTTGGAAAGCCTGTTTAAATTCTTCATTAAAAGCTGTATAAATGACTGGATTGATTAATGAGTTTAGGTAACCCAACCAGGTGCAAAAGTCCAGTAGGATGGGATGAAACCAACAGGCATCTTGGCAGATTGGTAGGACTAGGGATATGACAAAAAAAGGCAGCCAGCAGAAAATGAAAGCTCCCAGAATAATGCCTAAGGTTTTGGTAGCTTTCCTTTCTCTCGCAGCAGAAATTCTTTTCCTTTCCAGCGCACTATCTGCAAGTTTTATTTTAACATGACCCAGAAATATTGGGGATCCACCTGAATGGGAGTGCCCTTCATGGAGGCTGGCATTAATGGAGCAGAGGGAAGAGCCTGCAGAACCAGTGATCAGGTGTGCAGTGGTAAAACGTTTCCCATATAATGAGGGTGGCTTCAGAATCCTGGATCGAGCTGCTGCATAAATTCTCCCATACAATATCAGGAGGAGCACAGTTGGGATGTAGAAAGCTCCACAAGTCGAATAAATGGTGTAGGAAATTTGCTCTGTGTTTACAGCACACTTTGCAATTTCTTCATGAGCTTTCACCTGCCTCCAGAAAAAAGGTGGCACAGAGATACTGATAGATATCATCCAGACCACGGCAATCATGAGGGCTGCTCGGCCAGCAGTGCGGCGCTTGGAATATTCCAGAGCATCTGTGATAGCCCAGTACCTGTCCAGGGCAATGACACAGAGGTGCAGGATGGAGGCTGTGCAGCACGTGATGTCTGATGACAGCCAGATGTCACACAGCAGCTGGCCAAAGGCCCACGTGTGGGTGACAGTGTAAGCGATGCTGACGGGCATCACCAGCACGGACACCAGGAGATCAGTCACTGCCAAGGAGCCTATCAGGTAATTTGCAGGTGTGTGGAGCTTTCTAGTCAGAAAAATTGTGATAACGACAAAAACGTTTGCCAGGATTGTTGCCAAAGTTATAACAGCCAGAAGGACTGACAGTGAAATCTTCAGCCCGAGGAGGGTCCTTTCATCCCAAGACAGAGGTGTTTCAGTGATATTTAAGGATTTATTTGTCGAGCTCTGGAGAGAGAACTGTGCTGAATGGTTGTACTCAGTCATCCTCTGCTCTGATTTCACCTTCCAGTGTAATCTTTCTGGGACAATGAAGAAAGATGCTCACTTTTGTAGATAAAATAGAATTTTTCATACTTTGGTCGAACACTGAAGGATTATTAACTTGTTGAAAACTTCAGCTGACACAGTAGATAAGGTGCTCTCCTATGCAAGATTTTCCATCACATCACATCACATCACATCACATCACATCACATCAATTACATCATTGTTACAGCAAAATGTCATCCAGACACAAGTCTGGTGTACAACAATGAAAACAGTGCTATAAGTGATGAGAATTCAAGTGGTTTTCATCTTGAAGAAAACAAAATAATTCTTTGTTATCTTTTTTTCACACCTCCTTTCTGACCTAATCTTCTACAAAGTTTCATAAATCAATACTGAAGGGTAAGAGATGGAAAAGAAACATCTGGGCATGCAGTTGATGCTCCTTTGCTGGAGACAAAGCTACCCTCAAGATTATTTTCCTTTTCTCTCTAATAGCTGAGTGTCACATTTTTGGTATTTACAAGGGACACTTTATTAGTAGAGTACCTAACATATAGAACAATACTTCTGAATTCCTTCTGTAAACATAATTTCTCCCAGATTTGCAAATCAAGACTTCTTCAAGCACAGATCTCCATTTTCATTTATTTCTCCAGACTATTCAGGTTTTCCCTTCCACAATTAGTCTGCAAATGCTGAAGTCAGGTGCTGGGTGCCAGACCCCAATGCACTGGTGCACATTTCAGCACAGTTTGCAATCTGAAGGCTTTCCATAATTTTCCTTTTATTCACCAGGACTGGATTTCCTGAAGTCTTCACAAACCTGAAGGAAACATCCTAAGAGAGATTTCACTCATTTCCATGAGTACCAGAATGTCACCTGTATTATGCCAGCCCAACCCTTCTTGAAAGAGATCCTCAGAGTGGGTCAGGAATGGCTTTGAAGGGTGCTGTGAGGGCTACAAGGAGGAACACCCAACTTCTGCAAGGAGACAATCCCCAGGCCAGCCTTCTGCCAGCCCTGGAGGAGAAGAGCCTCTCTCAGTCACCACTGGTACCAATTCGTGCCATCCATCCAGGCACTCAGCTGGGAATCTGTGGAGCAAGAGGAGCAAAATATTCTACATGAACCATCAGCACTTTGAACTCAAACAGCCTCTCTTGAGCTCCTAAATCCTAATATAAGGAGCAACACTTTTCAGTTTGGTGTGTTTGATTTTTTTAATATGCAACCATCTTCTGTCAGTCGACCATTTTCAGACATGCTTTTTCTTTTGAGGTGTACTTTTCTAATAAGGAGACATAGAAAAGTCTCACATTTCATACTAGATTATTACTTCCTTGATTTTTTTTCTCTCTAGGAAGAGAAAATCCCTTCCTCATGGCCATTTTGTGACACTGAGCAAAGTCAGTACATGATTATTTATCATGTACTCAGGAAGAATAGCCATCTAAACAAATGAACATATTCCAAATAATTTAGTATTTCAATGAAGTTACCTTTTAATCAATCAAAGAATGATGAATACAAGTAAATTATTTTCCTGTTAAAAAGAAAAATAAATTTTCCTGTTAAAAAGAAAAATAAATTAAGTTTGTATAAACTACAGATACTGAAGGAAAATAATATTAAATGACAAGGAGTAATCAAATTATGTCAAGTACCAGCTCATATACATAAGTGCCTGTTGAGGAAAGCAGAACACAGATGCACAGACATTACAAATCCTGAAAGAGCAGAGCCCAGGAGTAGGAAGTGGCTGTCCAGCATGTTTCCTGAGAGCAGAGGGACGTGCACACACCTCTGGAGCATGAGGAGCACTGGGCAGAGCCTGGATGTTGAGGAACACATTTAGTGCCAGCTGTGCTCAGCAGTGTCAGGACCCAGGACATCCCCCTGGCTGTCCTGAGCAGCCAAGACCCTGCCAGGGGGCTCAGAGACCCTGGCACAGAGCCCAAAATGCCCAAAATGCAAACTGTGGTTTTGATTACGACCCATGGAGCAAGTTACCAACCTTAGATGAAGATCTGTAAGCCACGACAAATTAAGTGGAATGACAGTGAATTTATCACGAGGTGAAAAAGTAAATTTGGGGGTTTTTAGAATGGGGGTTCAGGGGGCAAGATGGAGGAATCTGGGCATGTGATGTAAAAATTTGGAATAGAAACTGCTGAGAAAGCTTCTGAGCACCCCCATAAATACCTGCAAGCCCCAAATATCGGTGTGCAGTTGGAGGGAAAACTTCCCCCACTGTACCCAGCGCTATTTTGCTCACACTTTACCACATTCATTAATAAATTGATTGTTGCTTGAATATTGGCCTGGTCAATCTTTTCAATTATAACAAAGTTTCCCTGCTGCTGGTGCTGTTATCACCTCCAGATAAGATAAGATCACCTCTAGATGAGACAGCATCATTGGTGTGTGCCCCTCTCGGTGCATGGGGTGGCAGTGCAGCCTGCAGGCAGCTGAGAGCACCGGCCCGACAGCCCCACCCGGCAGGGCACGGCAGGTTTGTCACCCTGGCTTGTCCCCAGCTTTGTCACACTTCACAGGACAGGAATCCTCGCAGGTGCCTTGGCTGCATCAGCACTGCGCTCGGTCCGTCTTTCCTTGGGCTTCACTGTGCTCTTGGCCACGGACTGTGGGGATTTTTTTTTCATTTCAAAGCACCTGAAATAAATGGAAGGTGATGTCACAGCCAACCAGAGTGAGATTTGCAGAGCACAGCATGCTGACACACAATGCCAGGCTGCAGCAAGCCAGTTTAACTCTCTGCAGCTGGAGAGCAAGGGAGCAGGGAAGGGTCTCTTGGAGGAAAAACAGAGCACCAGGGGTGCCAGGGCAGGAGAAGGCTGGGTGCCACCAGGAGCTCCTCAGGACCAAGTGTCATCCTGTGGGCTCTGGGCATGGAGCTGCAGAGATTGCCCTGATAACCAGAGGTGCTCAATCCCAAGGGTAAAGAAAGTCCCAACACATTTCTGTTCCTTCTGGAGCACAGCCATTACTGGAGAGTGGGGCAATTCCTGCAGACTGTGATTTCGTGGTGCAGCTGATAGACTTTCTGAGGATGCTGGGCTGCAAGAAGGCTTCAATGCACCTCTGCAGGGCTGGGCTGGCATAAATAATGTATACAAAATAGGTATGTTGAAGTAAAAATACAGAATTTACTCTTTCACTAAATAGAACAGGAAAAAAAAGAAAAGGAAAATTAGATTAAAATGTCCTTTAGTAAGTTGCACATTTCCTTTAAGTTCACGCTAAAATTAGAGGAATTAGGGAATTAATTTTCTTCTCTTGAAGATGGACAATTGCAAAGGGATGTCTGAGAACAGAGCTAAAGTTCAGCCAACTACTGAAAATTCATTTTGTAGCTTATTTTCACTTTTCATTTAAATGCAGAATCCACTAAATAGAGCAGGTCTATTCTGTCATGCTGAGTGTGATCAGCAGTGAAGCTGCTTCCAGTGAGAGCCAACAGCAGGTGGCCAGAAGGCAGGACAGGAGGTGGCACTCTGGCCAAGAGGAACCCCTTTGAAGGCCCTTTTCTTAAAAAAGGGAGCAAGTTTTGAGTAAGTTCTTGCACATTTGGGACAATTGACTCAAGCATGCATCACAGAGTAGGTGTGGAGCCCAACCTGAAGACAAAAGCACTGTTCAAACAACATGAAATACATTTAGAATTGGCTCTGGGAATGTGCCCATCCAGAGATCATAACCAAACCTGGACACAGCTCCTGGGAGAAAACCAGGCAATGCTGGAAGGTGTTGCACTGAAAAATCAAAGGTACAAGTATGTTTGCATCAGAATTTCTGGTCCCTTCAGGGCTGAGCATCTCTCTTCACTGCCAGTGAGGGGAGCTGGTAGAGAAGAGTTCATGTTTCTGGAGAAGTGTACCTGACTCTGCAAGTGTTCACTCCAGCACAGCTCATGCAGCATGGCTGGATGTCTAATCTGCCAGGAACATTGTGACTATTTCCAGGTAAATCAGGTCCCTGTTTTGTTCATTTGATAGAGAGAACAGCATTCTATATGAGAAACTGTATGCAAAACATTTCTCATTTTAAATAAGCAACTATAGTAATTGGCAAGCAAATATTAGCAATGTTTAACACCTTCACTCTCTCCCCACCTTTGATTTTTGTTCAGCTTGTAGGAAATTATTGGTATTTTCTTGTAAGAATTATTGGTATTTTTCCTCTCTTACCTTTATTTACCAACAGGTATTAGCCATCCAACCCATTGATAATTACCAAGTTACAATTGCTGTTAGACATTATAACTAAATATTACTTATCAAAGTCTGGGGTTTAATGGGCAGTGATTCTGGTAAATGCTACCTTGCAAAAACAGCCTCTGCAATATGTTCCAAAGTTCTTTGGAGGGAGCAGGGGCTGGGAAGCTCTCAACCATGAAGTTGAGCTTAAGGACAAGTGCAAGGTGGAAATGAGCAGTTCCCCTCTTGTGTGATGGAGAGGGAGCAGCTCAGCAACAGCTCTGCTCAGTGTGGGATCAATGTGCACTGTCAGCAGAGCCAGTGACACTGTGCCAGGGCAAAACAGCAAACACCTTGGTGAGTGTGTACCTGGGAATTAAACCTTGAATAGATCTTGTTCTGCTCCTTTTGGACAAGGCCAAATGGCAGCCTGGCATTCAGCTCTGGGCGCTGTTCCCAAGAAGATAGAGAGCACACAGCAAGAAATCAGAAGAAAGCAGCAGGAATCATCAGAAAAGAAAATGTATGGGAAGAAACTGCATGGGAACAGGAATGTTGGGGTTTAAAGAGCACAGCTGAGATGTTCAACAGTCTTTCTGTGCATGCAAGCCTGCAGAACAGGAAGGAATAGTCTGTTCCCTGTGGCTGTGACTAATATCACTGAAAGGAGAGAGACTTTACAGCAAGGAAGACTGAGCCCTCAGGAAAACTTTGGAGATAGTAAGAGTAGTGAAACAAAGTATTGCTTAGGGACACTGACATTTCCATCTCAGAAAGTCACAAGGACAGGTCACATAATCTTTTTGGAGTGTGATTTCCTATAACCAATGAAGCACCAGGAAAGTAAAGTGAATTCGTTTATCCCATGTAAAATGGTGAGGGGATCACAGAAGGTGGATCACAGCTTGTGTGCACACCGAGGGATGTCTTCCTTTACATCCTTTATCTCTGAGCACATCACCCAGGGACAGAAAGGAATATTTATCAAAAGACAGAGGAAAATCCAGTCAACTTTTATGCTGACTTTTGATATCTGGATGGTTTCCTCCAGAGCTCAATGTAGGACAGTTCTATCCAGGCAAACAACAACTGCTGTGTACATGCCAGAAGTGACTGATATTTGTCACTAAGTTAAGTTCTGCATTTAGGTGAGCACAGTACACTGCCATCATTCTTACTCTGTGTTAAACACTGAAAGTAGCCAGGCCCCTCACATCTTCCTGCATTTTGACACGTCTCAACTCAAGAAATACATTTCCCAGATTTCTAAGTAAGCTGCAAAGCAGCAGAGTTCACACCACGGGTTTGATTTTTTAAAAAATTTCATTATTCTCGGCACGTGCTTGATTCCCAGCCCATCAGAAGTGTGATACATCAGAAGAAAATGAATGACTGATAACTGGTGAGAATGCTACTCTGAGATCAACAGATCTGGGGGTAAATGTGAAAACCAGAAAATGTTACAAGCGACTGTTTGTTTGGTATTTGCTAATTTTAATATTTGAGAGGCATGTAAGAACACATCATAAATCCTCTGTTATGATGCTGCTTTAACTTTAAAGACAATATGAAAAGGAAAAGCAAATTTGCCTTGAGAAACCTCACAGGTCCCAGCCATTGCTCTCTGCAATAATCTGTTTTACACTCTGTTGGCGGCAGTTCCTAGAAGAAGGAAGTTACAATTACTGGCAAAAGAATCCCACCTCTCTGAAGTCAGTTGTCCCCTTAATTTTGCAAAGGAAGTTTTTTTCCCTGGGGTTTACATCAGGCTCACAAGTGGGAAAGGGACTGTTTCTATGGGGAAACATGATTTTTCTTGAAGTGCATGTTCCAGTTTCATGCACTGCTGCCCGCAGTACCCTGGAAGCACCAGACTGCAACGCTGGCAGTCCTTGTGCTTGGCTGGGTCCTGCTCTTTGCTGCAGGACCAAAGCCCATCCCAAAAGTGGCTCATATTCATCATTGATGCAACAGGTGACAGGTGGCCCGCTGGCTCCAGGTGAGAAAACAGAGCATTTTGTCCTGAAAAGCCTGGCTTGCATCCAGGCAGGTACAGAGACATGGACAGGTGAGGATTCCAAGGGTTCAGGATCACAGTGGCAGCTCCTGGCTTTGCACTAGCACCTAATCAGAGGTGACCTGTGGCCACCATCCTACCCAGAGCAGGAGTGAAGGAGAAACCAGGCAGCTGTGTCACTCGTGGAATACAAACCAGGATGGTGTGGGATGAAAATGGAACAACCCTTAAGGCAACCCAAAGCTTTCCCCGGGGCAATCTACATAAAATTACACTTCTAAAGTGGTCACTTTATTTATCCAGTATTATCCTGTACCTGGAGGAAGAGACCTGCAAGAAGCATTTAGAGCTCTAAATCACCTGTGAGCTTCCCTCCCAGACACGGCATGCAGGGTCAGCACAGGCTGCGGCTCGAAACATTCAAGGTCAGCTTGGACGGGGCTCTGAGCTACCTGATTTGATTGAAGATGCATCTGGTGGCTGGGAGGACGGACTAGGCGACCTCTAAAGGTCCCTTTCCACCCAAACCACACCGCAATTCCGTGATGCCGGTGTCCGGCGCAGCGGGGTCCCCGCTCTCTGCGGCTCCGCAGGGCGATGCGGCCACGGAGCTCTGCCCGCCCCATCCACGGGCGCCCGCAGAGCCGGGGCGATGCCGCTGATCCCGGGGCGATCCCGGCTGATCCCGGGGCGATCCCGGGGCGATCCCGGCTGATCCCGGGGCGATGCCGCCGCAGGCCTCCCGACCCCCGCCTCCCGTTCGCCCTCCTCCGCCGGGGTTTTTTCCGGGGCCGCCGTGGCGAAGCCCCCGCGCTCGGTCCCCGGGTACCAACTTCAGCCGGGGCCGAGCGCCCGCCCCGTCGGCTGCGCCCCGGCATCGCCCCGGCCGCCAGCACTCACCCGCTGTCCCCGCTGTCCCCGCCGTCCCGTTCTCGCCCGGCTCTGGCAGAGTCCCCCCGAAACACCGGCGGCCCCGGCCGGGCTCGTCGCGCCCGCGCTGCGCGTCCCGCTCCTCTCCGCGGCTCCGCTCTCCTCCCTCCCTCCGCTCCGCTCAGCGCGGCTGCGGCTCGCCCGGGGCCGGGGCTCGGAGCTCGGAGCTCTGCCCTCCCGAGGCTCCCTCCGGCCAAGGGGGCTGCGAGGGGCGGCTGCGGCCCCTTCCCGGGTGTTCCCTGCGCCGGACCCCGCCGGGCAGCCCGGGCCGTGCCCCGGTGCTGCGGGGCTGCGCTGCGGGGCCGGGGAGCCTGGTGTTGTTCCGGTGGATGCGAGGATCGATAACTCAGGGGAGCGGTGATGAGCAGAGCGGCTGGGGAGGCCGGGGATAGAGAACGGCTCGGAGCTCCTCCGGATGGGCTTGACCCAACTGCTGCTTCAGCTTGGCTCCGACCTAGGGCTTGCACACCCTCTCAGCACAGCCCTCCTGCTTCCAAACCTCAGAGACACAGTGTGAGTTCCAGCATTTTAAAGTGGATTTTTACCAGTTTCAGTTGCTAACTAGAAATGAATGTTATTTTTTCTTTTTTTTTTTTTTTCCCCGAAGAAGCAGTAACTATGTTCACACTAGACAAAACTTTAACATAAAAGTAATTCAGATTCCAAGGTCTTGAAACAGAGATGCTCGAGCCGCAGCCCCTTTGCAGCATCATTTGGCCTTAAATAGATTCTAAATTGGCCATTGCCAGCTGTCTCCATTTTCCTCTGGCAGCTAATTTACATATTGGATTACTTTCAAAATACAGATAATCTCATGATTTTTGCACTCTTAATATTGTGGAGACTCAGGCTCTGCCCTCTCCACCACAATGTGTCAGTAAATGATTTTTAACCCTGCTGTAGTTTCAAAGAAGTCACTCTCCCTCCAGATATCTTGGAGGGTTCTGTCCCAGCTTCAACATCTCAAATAACTGGCTGCTCCCAGAACAGCAGCACTTTACCTGTTCTCTGCAGTGGAGAAGGGTTTGGAACCCAGAATGGCTGAGTATGGTATAAATCACAAAGCCTCCCTTGGGACTGAGAGGATAATACGAGCTTTTTAAACTGCAGCCACATGGTGTGAATCTTACACAAAAAATAATAATTCCTTGCAGCATCACTTCACTCCCAGGCTGGGAGAGGACACATGGTGAATCTTTTGAGCCTCCAGAATTTCCCACTGAGACAAGAGTAGCTACAATAGGTTTTCTCTGAAAGTCTGAAGATGCCTCTCCATTTATTTTCCTCCCAAACAACGTGGGTGTTGTTCTGTGGGTGGGAATGTGTTTGATGTGATACAATGTGAAAGGAAAGAGGTTGGCTCTTTTATATCTCCAGCTGAGGAATAAATTCTGCCCTTGGGCTAGAGATACTCCATGGGATCTTGCAGAGCTCTGCAGCAGAGTGCAGGCTGGTCTGGGGTCTGTGGCCACCCCAAGACTCCTCTTCAGGAGAAGAGAGCTGGTGTGCCACAGACAGAGGATAGATTCCTCCTAGAATGGGGAAAAAAGGAATAAAGGTGCTGTAAGGTTGTTGTTCTCCCATGCCATGACTTCACATATGTTATTTTTCACAAACAGTAATTCCATGCAGAAAAAGGAAGTGTCTGGTGGCTTTCCTTAGGCTGACTGGGAAAATCAGAGAGAATTTCAGGGTCCAGACTGGTCTTCAGATATTAAAAAAAAAAAATACTTCTCCCTCTGACTTTGATCCTCCAGACACTCTCTAATAAGAGCTAGAGCACTTTTCTCTCATGCTTCACAAGGTCAAGATCAGTATTGTATTTAATATCCTGTGTTGAAAGTCCTGCTTAGAAAAATAATGCAACTACTCTTTTTTTGAGATACATTATCTTCATTTCTGATGGAGCAGGTGCACAGAGAGAATTTGTGCACAGGCCCAGAGCTGGTACAAACGTGTACCAATAAGACAGACAGATCTACAGATAAAGCAGCCTTGGAAACAAGTCTACTCTTTGGCCTAACACTAGGGGGAAAAACCAAACCCACAGCTGCACTGGCATGGTTGGCAGAGTCCCAGCAGTCTGTTGGTGCTGCTCAGTCCGTGGGTCCCTATGAGGGATTGGAGAAGTTGGTGCCCTAAATCAGTAGAGCTCAGGCACATCTGCATCCACTTGGTGCTGTCTGGGGTAGGGATGGGTGAAGATCAGGTTTTCATACACAGCTTTTAGTAAGTTTCTTCCTTTAATCCACTTATTAAACTTCCACAAGGCTGATTGTATTTTTCCTTGTTAAACTGAGCCCATCTCAGCAGTCCTGCCTCTAATTTTGTTTCCTATCATGTTTGACTCTCAGAATTTCTCACTGCTGCTACTCACAGATTAAACATTTCCCCAGCAGCCTGAGCCAGTTATGATACAGCTGAGCCTTGGTCCCCAGGCTGGGGAGTGGTGCAGTAAGGGTTACAGGCTCATCCAAGGAGAATTAAAGCTCATCCAAACCACCTGTCTCAGAATCCTGAGTGAAAGCCCCACCGTATTGACCAGACTGGAGTGCTCTAAGGTGGTGATGAGCATTTCCTGGGTGTCTGATTTCACAGGGCTCAGGTTTTTATTCCCTTGCTGCAGAAGAAAGGATGAAAAGTTGCTGTTTTCACAGTGTGGGGAGCAGTTTCTTTCCTTGGGGTAGCTGGAAGGCCGTCAAAGACAGAGCTGATGCTGCTCCTCTTGAGGGTGGTGTCTGTCCAGGCTGTCCCAGGGTGAGCCCACAATCTGTGCTGAGAGCCCTCCCCTGGTCTGCTCTAATTCAAACCCCAAACACTTTGGGGTGATGTTGCTTCCCCTGCTGTGACTCCTGTTCCAGATTGCAAGGCAAGGTGTATTCTATTGCCATCTGTATGGCAGTTGTCTGGTGTCAAGTGGGCAATTCTCCTTATCTCTCTTCCTGAGAGATCATAATCAGGGTCCCTCAGCAGGGGAACATCTGCTGATAAGGGGCTATTGAATGTCACCACATGACTGATAAGAACTTTAACATCCCATTGTGAGATGCTCCGCCCAGAGGGAGGAGCCAAGCATTCCTACCCAGATATAATCTGGAGATTCTGACACATCAGCACAGCTCTGCTCCACTGGACTCCCCAGAGGAACAGCAGCTGCTTCTGCTTCCACGGATCTGTGGAGGAAGAATTCACCCCTTTCCTACAGGACCCCCCTGCTCCAACAGAACCACCCCTGACACTCCAGGAGGACTGCAGCCCCTTTTCCAACTGGACTGCTACCAACACCCTGACCCACAGGGTGTCAGGTTGAGTTCTGACTCTGTCTGTGTTGTTCTGGTGGATTGCGTTTTTTTATTTTATCCTTTTATTTTTTTCCCTTCCCTACTAAAGAACTGTTATTTCCTACTCCCATATTTTTTGCCTGAGAGCCCCTTATTTAAAATTCACAGCAATTCAGAGGGGTGGGGAGGGTTTGCATTCTCCATTTCAGGGGAGGCTCCTGTCTCCTTTAGCAGGCACCTGTCTTTTCAAACCAAGACACTCCCCAAGGAAGCAGGATGGTGATTAGCTGTTTAACT
The DNA here is from genome assembly GCF_963513975.1 of Fringilla coelebs. Classification (NCBI taxonomy): domain Eukaryota; kingdom Metazoa; phylum Chordata; class Aves; order Passeriformes; family Fringillidae; genus Fringilla; species Fringilla coelebs. Next base: position 2,724,764 of record NC_140054.1, on the reverse strand, counting down.
TTCCCAGAAATGCTGGAGGAGTGTTTTAACTTGTTTGAGCTGGCAGGAGGGGTGACAATCAGCAATGAAAGCCCCTGCAGGACTGTGCAGAGGCACAAATTAATCTGGTGCTGGTAAAAGGCTGCTGTGCTACACTGAGAACCAGCACAAGCAGAGACAAAACCTCTGAGAATAAAATTATTTTGCTGCCCTGCTTGTGGCTTTTTCAAGAGCTGGACATTGTCCCAGTCTCCTGGTCCAGCATATGGGAGGGGCAGTGGACTGAGCAATTCCAGTGAATTCTCATGAAAACCATCACCTGGACACATCCTCCTCAGACAGAGAAAATGACACTAAAATGGCTGTTTTTGTAGAAATACCTCCTTCCCCACCAGCATGGCTCCCTGTGGATGCAGCACTGTCAGACCCATGGCTCATGTGAACAGGGATGCTGCTTTTTCTCTTTGTAGACCTTGCCAAGCCCAGACTAGAGAAGAAGAGAAGACTGATGTCATCCTGAGTACTACAGCAAACACTTCAAAACTGTTTTTGCTCACCATTAAAGTGTGGTGAGAACACTAATACCAAAGACCCTCCTGGTCTGCAGTCTAATTTTGCCCACTTCTAATTTACATCTATTTCTCCAGCATCCAGCAGGACCTTCCTTGAGGTTTGCCCTCATGATTTACCCACCAACTTTTTTTTGAGGCAACAAAATGCACTGGCTCCTTGTCACAGAAATTTACTGTGGCTGAGGAAGACAGATGCATCACGTGAGGTCCCTCTTTTTGCTTCAGGAATTCTCTTTTCTTTTTGATATTTGTTGTCACCTTACTTTATCATTGAAAACTTAATTAAAGACCCAGACATTCCAAAAAAAGGAGGAAACTCACAGTACTTTTTTCCTACATGAGTCATTTTCCTCTGAATTCCACGTTTTTGTCACATTCCAAACCTCACACTTAGATGCTGACATATGGAGAATTCTTCAGGCACTGCTTCTCCACAGAAGGTGTATTTTGGCTTTAGAGCTTTATTCTCAGTCTTACAAAGGAGCAGAACCAAGAACCCAGCCAATGCTTCCTTATTCTGAGGCTCCTCTCTTTCCTTTCTCTCTACCAGGTAGAAAAATGCTCAGAAATTGGTAGATAATCAAAATACAGACCCTCTGTTCTGATTGCTGAGGTACCTTGTGGCAGTGCCTGGCAGTTGCTTTCCCCAGAGTTCCTTGAGCCTGTTTTAACCCTCTGATTTATGCAGAATAAGGCTGAGAAAGGCAGTCAGCTCCCAGCAATTTGTGTGTGCTCACTGAGCTCCATGAGGTCTTATTCACACATTAAACAAAACAATATTGTTATACACAGACATGAGTTTTCTTCCACAGAAGAGAGGAATTCCCTGTCAGCACTGCTCTCCCAGTGACTCAGTGAAGCATTTTTCTCATTTTTCTGCACAGAGGGACACCAGGGCTGGAGAAACCCACCAGGCATTGTGTCAGGGAAGGCTGGAGCACCTGGCAGGTTCATTTTGGAAAAGACAAGGGAGATCTAAGTGCCATCCTCAGTGAACTGATGGGGTCATGGAAGATGCCAGTGGGTATTTTGTCATGTCCTATAAAGAAATCATCAGTCCCAGGTGAGGTAAGGAAAGGGCTCTAAAGAGGCTGAGCCAACATTTCTTTATTTTGACAGTGATCCCTGCATGCAACCACTGAGAACCCCTGGATTTCAGGCTGACATTCAGCTCTGATGTTGTGGCAAATCCTCTGTGGAGGAAATGTCTGTCTGCTCCAGGTGATCATGAATGGGAAGGCTGCTGAATAAAAATTTATACTCTTGAAATATTAGAATTTCTATAGATATAAAACATTTTTAATATATAATTTCTATATTAGAAATTATAGACCTGTATCTGTTCTTTGCCATCCTTTCCTTGCCTTACAGGCTATTATGAATTTAATGTGTGTGGAGAAGAAAACACTGAAACACAACACACTTTGATTTTATTTTAAAAAACCACTTTTCCCTGTCAATACCCATTATTTTCCTAACAGCATGCTTTGCTAGGAGGAGTTCAAATCCCCAAAGCTGTGAGAAGAAGCAGCCCATGATGCTCTCCAGGGAGGAGCTGCAGGATGGTGCCAGCAATGCCACCAGGCACAGGGGCAGTGAGGTGTCCTCTCACAAATGTCAGACTGAAATGTTCTCACTGTTTGGAAACAAAAGAAAAAATCCCAGGAGAACTGGAAAGGATCCCTGGTTCATAAAGAGTTAAATCATGGGGTGCCAGGGGCTGAAAATGAAGTTGCCTCCCTGTGGAAGCAGCTCCTGTGAAGGCAAACCACCAATGGTCCATTGACACATCCCAAAAAAGCACAACTGGCAAACAGCCAGCAAGGTGTTATAGATTAGAGGATTATTGCACATAGCAGGAGAAGGAGACAAAAGAGATTAAAAAAAAAAAATCAAAGCAAATTGAATGTTCATGCCTTTAATGCATATTTCAAAATTATACATTTGATTTTTCTCAGTGGCAAAAAAATTGGAGTAGAAAAAGAGAAGGATCAGCCTGGGAATGGAAGATCTGCTGTTCATGATTCACCTAGAAGAACAAGTCTTGTAGCTAGACAGGAGAAAAACAGAATGTACAGACATAATAAATAATTCCTGATATTTTGTGAATTTATAGGTAATTACACATTAGAAACCATATGGGGAAAACAACACTGAGGGGGAAAAAAATCTCAAAATAATTTCTATTTTGTACATTTGGAAAAAATTAATTTTTGACATTTTGTCCAAAATCTCATTAGATTTTTCCAAATTTGTGTTTCCAAACTTCTTATTGGCTTGGTTTTTTCTGTCTTCTTTTTTCCCTTGGTTCAAAATTTGGAACAGATTTTTTGTTACTTTTGCCCCATCTTCTTTTCCTTGCATTTGACATTATCTCAGTGGGGCTTTTTTGTGAACAAACTGAACAGTGAAGCAAATAAACTATTTATGCTCATCCCAATCCTGTCCAAAACTACACTGGAAAAAGAAAATGAAAGAAGGGAGAGGATAAAACCCATTTGATCAGATGAAATAAGGACAGCACACTGTTTATTGACCTTTGTGTTATATTTGTATCAAATCTCAGCATCAGAGTCCTGCTTGCTATTGCTCATGATGTTAGTGAGAGGCTTTTTCTATTATTATCTCCCTTTTTATAACAATGGAGCTACTTTCACTTTAATATCATATTTAGATTCCATGCTTTCAAAATAATTGCTTCAGTATCTGTCATTGTCATTAGGGGAAGGTATTTTGGATGTTTCCCCTGGGTCTGATCCAATTTTTCCTTGAGAATTGTAGCAAGCACCCCCATCCTTACTGAGGCAGTTCACAATGGAGCTTTAGTGCCTAAGGAGTTTAGTAAATTACTTTTTAAAATTTTAGCAGACAGCTAGAGTAGATAAATGCATTGCTTGTGCAGCTCAACAGATAAAGACATTGTTCATTTTCATAGCACTGGATAAAAATACCTCAGAAACTTCCAAGCCTGGCAGAAAAGAAAGAGCTAAGCATGATAATAACATTTAAATGCCAAATAAAGAAGCAGATACTGTGGAGTTTGGAACAGAGCAGCTTGGGCCACAGCTCCCAGAGAATTGCAATTGCTGAGCTGAACCTGGCCCAGCAGTTCTCTGCTGATCTCTTACAGGAGAGCTTTTTTACATCTGAATATTGCCAAGGTGAAATGCACAGAGCAGAGCAGAGCAGCTGGACCCTCACCAGGTAAATATCTAAAGGATATTTCCTAATTATTTTCCTTCCTTCTTGCATTTGCTGTGCCTGCCCCAAGCCTTGAATTCACAGCAAAATCTGAGGGATGGCTGAGCTGAATTGGCTCTGCAGTTCCCTGGGGCTGGGGTGCCAGCATCCCTCCCTCCCTGTGGCAACACTGGGGCTGCAGTCACAGAAATTCAGTGTCAATGGCCTGAATGCTGCATTACTAGAAAATCTCCACTGGGAAAACTTTTTGTGCTGCAGGAAATCTCCCCCAGCTACTCCTGCTCTCACTCACAATGCAAGGATCCTCCTAGAAGTTCTTTCTCCCCCAGCAAGTTTCCTTACAAGCTGCACAAAGTAGAGAAAATTGCAGTGATGCTTCATTTCTCTCTCTGGGTTTCTGCTTCTAGCTAGGGGCAGGGCTCACCAGTAGTCTTTCCTTTAAAATGAGCACTGGCAAATTGGGAATTACTGCTCTGCACAGGGCACCTTTCCCTGCTGGCATTGTAATTCATGGTCCGTGCTGTGGGTGAAGTCACACCCTCCTTGCTTCCTTTTTTTGTCTTGTTCTGCTATCTTTCTTTTTTTTTCAACTTTTTTTAGCTTTCCTCATGAAGCAGAATTTACATCACTTGCTTTAAGCCTCCACATTGCAGCTGTCTGAATGAGTCACCCTGGAAAGGCAGAAAAAAGCAGAGACTCCCAGGAAGGGACTGATCTGATCTGATCCTCCTGGGCTCGGGCTAACTGCACCCCAGTGAGTTTGCTGCTAGAGGAGCAGTGAGCTGGACAAAACCCACAATCTTCATCCACTCTGGGGGTCTGTGGCTGCTCAGAGTGACCCTGAGATGTGTCACAAAGTCTCTTTACCCAGCCCAGTGCTTGAAGAAGGAGTCAGAGCTCTTCAGTTCTTGGTCTCAAGGTTGTTTCTTGTTTCTTATCTATAAAACTCTTTCTCCTGTCCAGCTAAGATCCACTCAGCAGGACCGTCAGAGGCACTCTGCCTGCCCCCAGGGTGGTGTTGTTAGCTTTTTATACTAAAAACTACGTGTACACTATTTACAATAACTTCCCAATGCCTATCACCTATGTCAGACAGTGAGCTTCTACTCTAAACCAATCCAAAAGTGCCACCATCACAGCAGAGATGGAGGCCAAGAAGAAGAAGGAGAAAGGCTGGACACTCCCAGATCCCTCCATCTTGCCCCCTGAACCCCCACTCTAAAAACCCCAAAATCTATTTTTCACCCTGTCATAAACTCATTGTCATTCCACTTAAACTTTTGTGGCTTGTAATCCTTCACATAAGGCTGGTAATTGTTTTTTCCAAGGGCTAAATCAAAATCACAGGTGTCTTGGGCTCTGTGCCAAGGTGTCTGAGCCCCCTGGGCAGGGGCTGGAGCCCTCCAGGACAGCCAGAGGGATTTCCTGGGTTCCCACACTCCAGCGCTTCCACAGGGCAACTGGGGCACCCTCCAAAATGCCTCTGACCCCAGCACCTCCCCTGCCAAAGGAGGAAAACCAACAGGAAAACCTTCCTGTCACTATAGGACACGAAACACGAGCACACTCACTACTGCTCTCAAGGTGAAGAAAAGAGAAGTTTATTTTCTGATTCCAACATTTCTAGGTTTTTAAGTGACAGTGGATTGGAGGGTGACAGTGCCACCTCTCCAATGATACTGGACAAACCAACAGCCCATCAAATTTCTTTTCTTCTATAAAAGAATGTAAAACAATAAGTTATTTACAGAAAGTGTGTGAGACAGTTTGCTACAAGAATGTAAACATCAGAAGGCCTAGAAAAGTTTAAAAAATCAGGGTGACCCCTTCCTTTGGAGCTCTGCTCTGTGTCCTTTGCAGTTGGTAAGGAACTGGGAGAGCTTTGCAGTGAGGAGTGAAAGGTATTAAAGGGAATCACTACCAGAGCCAGAACAACCAGACACATGATTTATTAAAATTATGGATATTGATCTAGTACTGATATCCAGCTGTGACAGACAAAAACTCTCTGACAGTTTAGAGTTACAAAGTGTGTGTTTATTGTGGGATGGCTCCCAAATACACACCGTGATTTACAGGTGATTACAGAGCCCTTTTATCTATACAAGTATTGAATACCCAAAATACAAATGCATATTCATGACTTTGGCACATCCCATTCCCAATATGGATATTGATCTTGTACCAATATCCAAAAACTCTCTGACAGTTTAGAGTTACAGAGTGTGTGTTTATTGTGGGATAGCTCCCAAATACACACCGTGATTTACAGGTGATTACAGAGCCCTTTTATCTGTACAAGTGTTGAAAACCCAAAATACAAATCCATGTTCAGTACTTTGGTACACCCCATTCCCAATATGGATATTCATCTAGTACCAATATGTGAAAACTCTCTGACAGTTTAGAGTTACAAAGTGTGTGTTTGTTGTAGGATAGCTCCCAAATACACACTGTGATTTACAGGTGATTACAGAGCCCTTTTATCTGTACAAGTATTGAATACCCAAAATACAAATGCATATTCATGATTTGGCACATCCCATTCCCCATATGGTAATTAGTTCAAACACCATTAACCATGAGTAGTTTGTCCCTTGAAATGGGTCGGTGGTCCTTTTCATGGGGAGGGGTCCCAACATGAGGAAGTCAATGAAGTCTTCCTCATTCTGACCTTTCTACCTTTTCAGTGCAAACATGACAAATGAACCCTTGGTAGGACTCCCATTCCCTGTCTCCAATTGGTTTCAGAGCAGAGGAGGCCACAATTGTCTCATGTTCCTAAAGCATTTATCAGTTTCTATATTCTTCATTATAAACCCAGCTAACCAAACATTGTGTGGACAGCAATCAATTATCAGTTAACTACTAACTCTTAACTTCACCAAGGCCTACCCATTTATTTTAATTAACTACAATAAAGCTGATCTCTAACTGAAACCTCAGCTCTTCTAAAATCCCTACATCCCTTAAAGTTTATGCCTCACACAGCCAGAACAAGCCACTTCCAGCTGGAAGAATGTCCTACAACAACCCCTTCCACAGGGCAATCCTTCATTTTTTCTTCTGGCAGGTGAGCTCAAGGATGCTTCAGAGGCAGTGGAGGGAGCTCAGTCCTTGCTGGGCTGCTGCTGCCACAGCACAGCTGCCATGGGAGGGTGGTGGGAGAGCTGAGTCACCAGCTGGAAGCTCTCAGCTCAGAGGCTGAGCTCACTTCAGCACTGCAGTCAAGTGGAGAGCACAAGCAGACTCTGAGGATTTTCCTTTTGGGGCAGAGTCCTCACCCTGCTCCTGCTGGGGACCCTGAGAAGGTCTCACCACAGGCATCCATGGCTGTCTCTGTCTGAGATGGTCTGATCTTGTTTATTGTTTATTTATTTTATCTTATCTTATTGTCTTGTTGTTCCAGATTGCAAGGCAAGATGTGTTCTATCACCATCTGTATGGCAGTTGTCTGGTGTCAAGTGGGCAATGCTCCTTACCTCTCTTCCTGAGTGATCACAATCAACAGGGGGCATCTGCTGATAAGGGGCTATTGAATGTCACCACATGACTGATAAGAACTGTAACATCCCATTGTGAGATGCTCCGCCCAGAGGGAGGAGCCAAGCATTCCTACCCAGATATAATCTGGAGATTCTGACACACCAGCACGGCTCTGCTCCACTGGACTCCCCAGAGGAACAGCAGCTGCTTCTGCTTCCACGGATCTGCGCAGGAAGAATTCACCCCGTTCCTACAGGACCCCCCTGCTCCAACAGAACCACGCCTGACACTCCAGGAGGACTGCAGCCCCTTTTCCAACTGGACTGCTGCCAACACCCTGACCCACAGGGTGTCAGGTTGTGTTCTGACTCTGTCAGTGTTGTTCTGGTGTATTGCATTGTTTTTATTTTATCATTTTTTTTCCTTCCCTATTAAAGAACTGTTATTTCCTGCTCCCATATTTTTTGCCTGAGAGCCCCTTATTTAAAATTCACAGCAATTTAGAGGGGTGGGGAGGGTTTGCATTCTCCATTTCAGGGGAGGCTCCTGTCTCCTTTAGCAGGCACCTGTCTTTCCAAACCAAGATACTTGTTTATTCTTTATTTTTTTTAACCTGAAAAAAGTGTATCTGGACATTCCAAAGCAGTCATTGGGCAGCCCTGAGGAGGACAGGTTTAAAATATCCTGGTAATGAGGAGATGAACCCCACCTGCTTTACAAGGTGTGAGACATGGATCCAGCAAAGAACCCTGTGTCTGTGATAAACCTTTATCAAAGTGATGCCTCATATCAGGACATTTGCTCTGCCTGGCTTTGGAGTGACAAACCACAAAGGATTAAGCATTTAGTGAGGTTTCCTCCATGAGTAGGTAGGAAAAACAATTTCCACATCTCAGATGGTTTTGGATAGTAGCATTCAAAATATCTTCTGCACATACTCTCAAAACTTAGGGTGCACCAGAGACCCACTCATAAAACCTTTGTGACTCCCTCTGCTGCCAATGGGGAACATTTCCTGTGCATTTTGCCCTCTTTGTGAACCACAAAACACAGAAATGTGCAGCTTGTGGATGTGGAGTGGTCCTTGCTTTATCCTGGGGGTTGTCATGACTTGGCAGAGACTTTGAGCTGCTGTAACGCAGGGGAATTCTCAAACATCCAATTCCCTGAACATTCTTGCAAACCCTTTTATTTTCTTCTTGTAGTTGTGTAGCCTTTTTCCTACAGTAAAATACAAAGGTGGAGCTAACAGCATCTGTTACATCAAAAATACTTTGACTTTTTAAACTTCTAATTTTACAATGACCAATTTACAGAAATGTCATATTTTAATCACTCTTCAGTATGCCAGAAAAAATCACTTTTAAAAGGCAGTTCTATCTGCATTTTCATGTCAGTGGGAGAGGTGCAAGCCAACATTTTGTCAAATATGCTAAATTTCATGAGGGTGGGGCCACATATATCTTTAACTGAGGATGCTGTGCGAGGAAGGACCTGTGTGGAGAAGGCTCTGGCAGAGAGCAGTGAGTGATGGCAAAGCTTTGGGCAAGAACTACTGGGGAAAAAAACTTACAAAGCAACATCCATCACAGCTTTGTCCAAATGCAACCCCTTGAGAGTTCAATTCAAACCTTAATGAACAATTCATCAGAGTTTTCTTTATTTGTTTATAAATTGCAGAATTATGGAGTAATTCTAGGGGCCACCTGGTCCAACCAACCTCCCTGAAGGAGAAGCAGCTTTAAAGGTAAATTGTTTTTCAGATTAACTGAGGTTTTTGAGGGATTTCATATTTAATATCTTCAAGTATGCAGCCTCCAGACCCTCATTGGGTTTCTCTTCCAGTGTTTCATTCCCTGTCACAGACATGTTTTATGAAAAATCCTTTCTTTAGGATTTTTCCTCCTGAGAAGCTGAGAGGCCACAGGAACAAAATGTGAACAATGATTGTCTGCTGCTGTGGGATGCAACAGGTGGAGCTGGGATTGGTCTCATGTGGTTGTTTCTAATTAATGGCCAAGCACAGTCCAGCTGTGTCTCTCTCTGGTCAGACACAGGATTTTGTTATTAATTCCACCCTTTTTCCTTTGCTTGCAAGGCTTATGATGAAATCCTTTCTTCTATTCTTTTAGTATAGTTTTAAATATAATATATATCATAAAATAATAAATCAGCCTTCTGAAACATGGAGTCAACATTCTCATCTCTTCCCTCGTCCTGGGACCCCTGTGAACACCACCACAACTCCCCACTTCATTTGGAGCCATTTGGCATTTAGAAATCTGGAGACAGTAACTCATATTCTTCTAACAGCCTGAGCAGGCAAGTTCCAGACTGTTTGACAGAACTGAAAAATCAGCAAGGCTCATGAAATAGTTAATGAGATCAAAGCCTCCTGCTCCTGAAAATCCCAGTCCAACAGGCTGTTTGTCTCATGTTTTGGAGCTGTTTCAGCACAAACCAGGTGGCACTCATCCCCATCCCAGTTTCCTGGGCAGAACACGTTAGGCTGCACTCGCTGTGTTCCCTGAGCTGCCTGATGCAATCCGAGCCCATGTGCTCTGACTCACTGGCTGGATCCGACTGGGGGAGCTCTCAGAGCCAGCTGATTTGCAAGCTGCTTCTCTCCTTTAATTGATCCTGTCTGCCTGTGAGCATGTTTGTACTCCAGACATCTTTGATAGGAGATGCAGCTCCACCATGGCAGAGAACAGCCCATGACCAAACAAAGTGAGAATTTCTGTGTCACCCTCAGTGTCACTGAGTGCTTTGCATCTGCCTGGCAGGGCAGGAGCAGACAGGCAGTTTGTGGCTCAGGCACATCCAGGCACTCTGCAATGCTGTTGGCAGACTCTGCCATGTGTAAGTCTATCATATGCAAGGAGGGAAAGTCTGCAGTGGCTCCCACAGGATGTGCTTTCATGGGAGCAAAATAGTGAGCTAGCAGTGGAGGAAGGCTCAGCACCAGCTTTTCCTGGAGCTGGGGGTGCCAGTTCATCTCCTGGGATAATATTTCCTTTTTCAGGGAGCCATATCTGTCACTGACATGTTTTATGAAAAATCCTTTTTTTAGGATTTTTTCTCTTGAGAAGCTGAGACCTCAGGAACAAAATGTAAACAATGATTGTGGGATGCAACAGGTGGATCTGTGTTGGTCTCATGTGGTTGTTTCTAATTAATGGCCAATCCCAGTCCAGCTGTCCAGACTGTCTCAGTCAGAGACAAACCTTTGTTATTCATTCCTTTTCTATTCTCAGCCAGCCTTCTGATGAAATCCTTTCTTCTAATCTTTTAGCATAGTTCTAATATAATATATATCATAAAACAATAAATCAAGCCTTCTGAAACATGGAGTCAACATTCTCATCTCTTCCCTGCTCCCCTGTGAACACCACCACACCATGTCCATGCCACATCCATGTTGTTCCAGCTGTAGCATTTTCAGTGTAAAATTTAAATTAAAAATCAGTGAGAGTAGAAGGCAAATTGTGTAACAAAAATGGACAAATATGCTTCCTTGTACATCCAGCCCATCACTCCTGCAGGAGACACATATCCTATTTCAAATAAACCAGAACATTTCCTGTTGGTCCCAAAAGAAAACATTTTGGTTTCCCAAATTCAATGAAATGCAGTATTAAATGTAGTGAATGCTGAAACCACAATGTCTGCATTCCCTCCTGTGCACGAGCAGCTGTTTCAGAGAAAAGTGCAGGAATCTCTTTATAGCAGTGCTGTCCCAGCCCTACCAGACCAAACCATCTGCTCCTGGGCTGAATTTCAAAAGGGAGAGAGTCTCTAGAGAGCAATATGCAGCTTATCCATGAGATCCACACATCTAGAATTCCCAGGAGGGTTTTGGTGCTCTTTTCTCCGTTCCTCCAGTCTGCTCCTCTTCCTACAGCTCTGAGGTGAATTATTCTTTACCCACAGATTAAAGAGTGCACTACACACAACAGTTTGCATTTGTATCTCAGTTCCACCTGGCCCCTGCCCTGCTGGGGACAATGTGGGCACAGAGCAGGGTCACTGAGCCCCTCTGGAGCAGGGCTGGGCTGGCTGGGGGGAGCTGAAGCCCCATTCCCACTGTCAGGATAAAGCCCAAAGTTCTCCAGGCAAGACTTGAGCCAGTGAAAATCTCACTGCTTAACTCAGTGTCAGCTGAGTCTTGCAGAGAAGGTTTCTAGCAGAGGCGAGTCCTGTGATGCAGAATTGAGTCTATATTTGTGCAGGGATAGGAAAATTCACCCACTCTGTGGAAGGAAACCTCAGAGTGTCGTGTGTGCTCGCTGCCTTTCCTGTGTGTGCTCACACACCCTCTGGGGCTAATTTAGGCTGCTCTACAGAGCCATCCCTGCTCCTGCTGATGTCTGCATCCCACAGAGGCTGCATTACACAAGAGAGAGGAACCAACACAGCCATTCCCCAAACTGTGCCTGCAAGGAACCCTGCATCACCCTCCAGGAGTCACCATCACCCAGATCCTGTCACAACAAAGAACATTTTTTGACTGTGTGCTCAATCCAAGCATCTAACTGGGAATTCACTGCAATGAAAGTGCAGCAGAACTTTTAAGGAGATTTTTAAACTTTTGAGTAAACCTGGAGTATTTTTCTCAAGCCTTAATAAAAATTCAGCTTTGTATTCTGGAGTTATTTAGCTGTTTCACTTACATGAAGCTCAGTTTTGTAAGCAAATGTTGAATATTTTCCTTTAGAAAATTTTTGCACCAAAAATCTTATCAGTTTGTCTCCTTCTTAAGACTTAGCTTTTATATGAAATGTAATTCATGAGATATTGTGTCAAATATCAAATTTAATCACCCTAATGATAATTTAAACAATAAGCATGTTTAATAAACAATATTTCTTAAAGCCTAATTTCACAAGCACTCCAGTGGTCTATTTAAGTAGCCTTTCCCTTTCAGCCATTCACACAATCCCTTTCTCTGTGCTGCTTCATTTTAGATTGAAAGGGAGGAGAAGGAGGTGTCCTTACAAACAAACTGTGGGGCTGCTGGCAGAAAAAGCCAGAAGCTGATAGGTGAAAGAAGCAGTGGGGAGGAACCAGAAATTCCACAGGAATTCCACGGATTGACACAGACTGTCACTCACTCAGGGCTGTGTTAAATCCCTGGACTTAGAGAAAAAGAAGAGAGATGCAGGGAAGAGGAAAAGGGAGGGGGGTTGGACATTAGAGTCTGTGTTAGGCATTTGGGAAGTTTGTACCTCCCAAGTACCTCAGACAGTGGCAAAGAGAGAGGGAAATGTGGCCAGAAAATTGGGATAAAGAGGAGGCTGTGCCCTCTAACAACTGGAGAGACCCCACAGCCTCTCCCCTGATTGGAATAAAGCTACAGGACTCCTCTGTCTCCTTTTTGGACATAAACCTCAGGTGTTTGTGGATTCATTTTCCTGACAAGATCTTCTGAGCAACAATCTGTCTCCCAATCAGCACAACAGGAAGAGAAAATGTGTGTTTGACCCGTGGTACTTTGTTTTGAGGCTGCTGTAGGAGTGCTGCTGTGCTCTGCTGAACTCATCTGCATCTTGTCTTGATAAAAACGACCCTTCTCCCATGGTCCTTACCCTGGTTTTCTCCTGATGCTTTCACACACAAGACATGTGAAAAATTCACTCAAAGTCATGTGTCATGGAATGATTTTCTCTGCACAGCCTGGGCTGTGTGTGAATGAAATTATTTCTGTTGCATGTCCTGGCCAGAACAAAGTGATGCCTCAATTCTCTGACACTGAGGATGCTGTTGGAGAATTTTTGTTTTCCCTGCAGTTTTGGTGACAACCTGAACCTGGGTGAAACTTTTGTGTGGTTACTCAGATTGACATCCAAGCTGTCACTGAGGTGGGGATTGATGCTCCCTTTCTTTGCAGAGCAATATTCAGCTGCTGCTCTGTTTAGGCACTCACCACCTCCACAGCCATATTCCTTCCTGGTACAGACACCTCCTACTCCTCTTTGCACACAAACCTTCCTATTCACATCCTCACCAAGTCAATTTTCTGCACTTGATGCTCAGAAAATAGGGTGGTTGGAGTACTAATGGTGCCCTTGGTGGTTCTGTTATTTTCTTTCAACAGCCATGCTCAAAGTTCTCAAATGGGCTACAGAGGTGGGATCATGAATTTCCTAGAGACAGATTTATCATCCACAGCATTTTGATAATAGCACTTCTAGTTAAATAGATATTTTTAATTTTTGTATGAAGACTGTAAAGTCAAAAATCACTGATTTTGGCTTGGATATGTGAAAGACTTAAATTGTCAGTTGAGTGAGTGGCCACATGGATGAATTATGCCTGTCAAGAGGTCCCAAGTGGAAAAAGTCCCAAGCAAGTTGTTACAACTGGTTCCTTCCAGGTCCTTTCATTCTGTGATCACAAGTTCTATTAAACAGTCCTTTATGGTTTGTGGAATAAAGTGACACACGTTTTTGTTAGCATTTCAAATGCAATCCTGAATTTTCAGCAGCTCATTAAAGTGCTCATTAAGGCCAGCTCAATGAGTGCTTTGAGTGGGTATTTGCATCAGTGAAACAGGAACAGTGAAACCTTGCAAGGAGAAAATGGGAAATGACACAGAATGCAAAACACAAGTGCTCAGCTGAGAACGTGCTCTTTTCAGCTAAAGCAGCACTCAGAACCAGCCTCACTGAGCATTTTCCACCCAAAATGAATTATTGGCACTAAGTCAGCTTTCCTGGAGCTCTTAGGACTTGTTCTTGGAGCACTCTTTGAGGCACCCTGGGCTAAGGCTGGCATGTGTTGGATTTGGGCTGCAGGTCAGCACTGAGGGCTTGACAAAACCCTGTTATTGATCCTGAGCAGTTCAGACACTCTGGCTGCCACAGCACTTTCTAGCAGGAGTAATGTTACCTTCATCAATAATTCAACTCAATGACTGTTGCCTCATAAGGAACCAATAGGTTATGTTGAAAAATGACACAGTGATCTTATTTTTAATGCAGGAAGAAATCAACAGTGATTATCTATAGGAAAAAAAACCACATTGAAGTACCAATAACTCTAAGAAATTCTCTTGAAACAATAGCATCTCAGTAACATGGAGAGGAAGAGGGTCAGAGAATATGCCACAGATGAGAAAGCAATCAGGAACTAGTGCAGACAAACCCTTTAAAAATTAACTTCCATGCTGTCCATATGCTGCATTATTTAACAAACTGTGGTTACCATACACTTTCATTTATCCAAGTTGTCATCTTAGAACCAATTCCTATGGCTCTGGAGATGCCTGGGACAGAGGAACAGTGTGGAAAACATCCAGTTGAAGCTGCTCTTTGAGGGCTGAGACAAGAGAGTTGGGTGTCCTCGAGGGAAGAAGTTCACAGCCAAGGCAATAACACAGCTCAGGGACCAGCTGCAGGCACAGGTCTGGCACTGCAGGGTGAGCTCAGGGCTGGGGCAGCCCAAAAACTCCCTGGTACACTACACCCAGTGGGATCTGAGCTACCCTGGGCTAGCTGAGCCTCCATTCTCCCTCTCACAGCCTCCTCTGAGCCCAGAATTCTGTGATTCTGCAAATCACAGAATTCCAGCAGTGCTGTGGCAGGAACCCTGCAGGTCACCAGTCACCCTCCCAGGTGGAGCAGGGCTATCCCCCAGTGTAGTATAACCAAGAGATTGTTTAGCTTACAGAATATGCATGAATTTATTACATGTTGTGTATAACTTACAGAATCTGCATGAGCTGATTACTTGTAGTGTCTAAAAGTCTGGTGCTTATCAATAAAGTTGGAGCTTGCTGATTCTTACATTAAGAGTCCCAAGACTTCCCTCACTGTGACACCCCAAAGCAGCTCAGGTTGTTTAACCCAGCTCTTGCTGGCCCATGGTTGCACTCCCTGGGGGGAGTTTTTCTTCTCCAAGCTCTTATTGCACATTCAGACATCGTGCCCTGCTACATGTTGGGCTGGGATCCCCAGATCACAGAGAGGAGTGTGACCCACTGCCCTGCAGGACAACCTTCCCCTAGCACACAGGCTGCTTGGGAGATTCCCTCTCTGATGCTGCCCTGACCTCCTCCATCAGCCAGAAGAGGAGGCAGCTGGAGGAGCTGCAGCTCTCTGCTTGCACAGGTTCCTTCTTCCCCCAGCACTGGCAGCTGTGGAGTTACAGCCCATGTTCCCAGGGCATGACCTGTGGCTCTCAGCACCCTCTGCCTCTGTGAAGCAGCTCAGCAGTACCACAAGGGCAGCACTTTGGGGTGCTTCCCCAAAGGACCCTTCTCTGGACCCTTCTCTGGGCTCCTGGAGGTGATGTCTGGGTTTTTCTCAGATCATTTTCCAAGAACATGTGAAGCCTCACCCTCCGTGTCACCACATTTCTCTTCACAGAGAAAAGCAAGGCACAATTCTTCCCAAGAATATTTCTGGGTTTCACATTCTCTGAACCTCAGAAGAAGGAAAAGCAATTCTTATCTCATTTACTGCTCCTGTGTTGTTCACAAGTGGAGTGCATCGTGGAAGATTGTTTACCTGAAGGGAATTGATAATTGGATTCTGGTGTGAGTGTTTTTATTCACTGACCAATTGAATCCAGGAGTGTGAGCTGGGACTGTGGGCTGACAGGCACGAGAGAAGTGGAGATGAGTTCTTGGCAGATTCAGTTTAAATGTAATTTAATATAGTGCAGAATAATATAGTATAATAAAGTAATTAATTAACCTTTTGATAAGATGGAGTCCTCCTCATCATTCCTCTCCTTGTCAGGGGCAAAAATATCCACGATCCCTCTGTACTTCCCCAACCACCACATCCACGTGGGTCTGTGTGCCAAGAGAAGGGACCAGCTGTGGTTTGGCTCACATCCACCAGCTGCTTCTGACATCCCCAGCTCTTGTTCTGAAAGAGGTAAATGGGAGATCTGAGCCCTTCAATATAAATGGGATAATCCTGAACACACTCCTGAGGCATCTTCTGTGCAGTCTGAGCTGTCCTGATGTATTCAGCCACACAAAAGTTATTCCTTAATTCTTGTTTATGTTTGCTGCTCCTTTCTGAACTCCTCCTTGCAAGTTTGCCTTCTTCAAACAGATGCCACAGACAGCATCACTGTATGGACAGGCTAGGGGTTAAAGAGCATTGCAAACACATCTTATATTCTTTTTAAGCACTTTTAGTTTCTAGCATCTGAGTCAAATTTAGACCCCCTGCTGTCTGGGTAAATCAGGATCACTTTTCTTACACTGATCTCACTTGCAGTAGCTTTCCCAGCCTTGCTGAGTAGTCATCAGGGCTTTAACAAAAAAAGCCAGAGGATTCCACTATGTCATCTTCAAGTACTGTACCCTTTGGTCTGGTTTTTTGTTACATCTTTAACAAGACTTTTTGTTTTCCTTTTTCATCAAACACTACTGCATGTGACTTTGTCATTTCACTGCCCCTGCACAAGGCAAATCAAACCCTCTGCCCAACCAGGCCATGTCAAAAGTCATTCCTCTGGTGGGATCCCTATTCTCTGCTGCACACAGCAGTCACTGTCACCCTGTTCTTCTAAATTCTTCTGAGCCTTCTGATGTTTATATTTTTGGAATGGAGTTTCTCATGCACTATTCATGTAAATAATGATTGTTTTGCATTCCTTTCTGGAGGAGGAGAGAACTGATGGACTGTTGGTTTGACCAGTGCAGCTGGACAGGTGGCAATTTCATCCTCCAACCCATGGTCACTTTTGAAAGTCTATAAATATTGGAGTTTAGAAATAAACTACCCTGTTTTTACCTTGGACATCTCAGCTTGTGCTTGTTGTGTCCTGTTGTGACAAGTCACCTTTCTTGCTTTTAGTCCCTCTGTTTCCTGAGCCAGCTCTCAAAGTTCCTTTAGCTTGTAACTTCACTCCAAAAGAGCCTTGTGTTATTTGTTGAACCACTTCTTTGACTAATGTGACCTCAATGTTCCCTCAGTGCGTGGCACCAGGTGGCAGTGACACTGGAGGTGTGTGACATTCCCAGCATCAGTGGCTTCCTCACTCCAGGTGGCTGCTGTAATGTGCTTTCTGGTGTCCTCATTTAAAACTAGGATTTCAGTTCTTCACTCCTGGCATCTGTGAGGAAGAATGAGACACTTCAGGGGCTAATGGGCCTTAAATGTGATGCACCACAGGATTCTGTGATCCAGGAGCCTCACATGACTGTCCCCATTCCACTGGCCATCCTGCAGTGCTGCTCCTAAATCAAATAAGATTTTTAAATCCCAGTGGCTGACTTTGAACTACAATCACATAAGCTTGTCCTCAGCATTGATCCCTCACACTTGCTCTGCCTAAAGCAGACCTGACAATTTCTGCAGCATAAGCAGCAGGAGATTTCCTCCCTGCAGCCATCCTTTCATTCCTCAGTGCAGGAGATCACAGCCACTCCTTTATCTCCCAGCATTCCAGCACAGCCCAGCAGCATCAACATCAACACCCCAGGGGAATGACAAATACCTGCCTGGGATAAACACAAGGAGTGTAAATGCCTTGGGAATAGAAGATAAAAACCCTCCCACTGCCCACCAAGGCTGGAATGAAAGGTGAAGAACAGATTGGCATGGAAGGGGAAGAATGTGTGCCCTGGCCCAGCACAGGTTAGAGGGCTCTGGAGGGCTCTGGAGAGCTCTGGAGAGTTCTGGAGAGTTCTGGAGAGCTCCTCCTGCCGTGTTTGCACACCCCATCCTGGCACCTCCTGACTCTGCTTGGAGGTCAGCCTGATCCAAATGCAACTTCCCAGTGAGTTTGGGAGTTCCTCTCCCATACACAAGCCTCCTCCTCTGGATGCAGCATAATTATTTGATGCCTGCCTTGTGGACAGCTCCCAGAGCAGCCCAGGAACTGCTGGAAGGTCTCTAGAGGTTGCTCACTGTCCTCCCATCACAGCCTTGCTTGCAGCAGAGCCAGGGTTTCCCCAGCCCTGGTTGGAAGCAGGCAGCAGAGCACTGCAGCCCCAGGCATGCCTGGCCCAGTGGGACACAGACCATGGGGACAGCTCTCTGCACCATGTCCCTGTCCTGGCAGGAGACAGAGCTTTGCTCACAGCAGAAAACCAGCCTGAAGTCCTGAAGCCCATGGCCAGAGCAATGACTGAGAGCCAGCTGGCCTGGCACAAGGCTGGCAGAGGTGACAGGGACACCTGAGCTGTCCAGGACAGTGACAGCAAAGCTCTCCTTCGCCCAAGGGCACCTTGTTTCTCCCTGAGGCACACAGCAGCTACAGGGAATGGCTTCTTCATGTTTCATTCTGCTGATTCCTGCTTTCCACAACAACCCCTACACCTTTTCCATGGTTTGCCAAGCTGTCATCTCAGGAGCAGCCCGTGGGAGGGCACAGCTCCATGGGACAGGCTTCCTCTGCCTCCCTGTGCAGCTCCTGCACCCCCTTGGCCACAGTCCCACTTTGTTCCCAGTGCAGGCACTGCTCAGGCAGAGCTTTCCTCATCTGCTGCTCAACATTGACCCCCCCAAACCTTTCCATGAGCTCCTCAGAGTGCTCCCAAGGGTTTCTGTAAACCTGAGATCAGCCAGCTCTGCCAGCACAATGGCTGTAGCAGGAGCCTTGTGGGCAAATGCATTTCATCATGGTTTTCAGAAGTGCCTTTTTGGAAGGTGTCACATTCCAGACCCAGGATGGTGCAAAATCACTCTGGGAAGGGACCATCCCTTCACTCAGCACATTTGCATTTGTCCCACTTCTATTCCTGTAGACCTAAAAATCATCAAATTCCTCCTCTCTGATATGCAGTACCACCCTTCCCAGGATGCTGTACCACAGCATTTCAGCAGAATATGTCAGGACTACACAGAAAATATTTTAAGATCCTACCCTGCGTCAGGAACTCCCCCAAACTCACGTCTGTTCTGATTTCACTTCACCCCAAATCACCTGGACAGTCAAAACAAGAGACAAAATATGAACATGAACAACACTTTTTTAACAGCTTCTCTGTACAATTTTTTTTTTTTCAAGTAAGAAAAAATGATACCACAACCCAAAACTTCAGGCTGTTATGCCTGCAATGAGCACTGACCAGCTGGTGCTGCCTACAGCTGGCACAGCCCAGCAGCCAGGCTGAGCTGTCTCACCCCTGATATTTATTTACCACGAGACTTCAAAAACCAATAACTGAGAGCAAAAAGCTGCAGCCAAGCAGTGGCTTCTTGTATAATTCTGAATTCCACAAGCTCTGAGCACTTGAACAGATTGCCACAAGCTGCAAGCACCCAGGGACTCTTGCAGGAAATGTTGCAGATCCTGACAGCCACCAAGGACACGGATGGCCAGTGGTGTCCTGTCCCCAGCCTCCAGGGCAGCAGCAGGACAGGGTTCATGCTCTCCCCAGGACAGGGCCTCTTGTCACTGGTCTAGCTAGTGCAAGGTGATTTTTTAGGTGGTTTCCTGGTGGAAGGTTGGGAGGTGAAGCAAGGTTGTAAAGTCATCCCCCCCACTTGGAGCAATCAGTGAAGATTTCAAACCAGCCGAGATTGGTGGATTTCTCTAACCCCACTTTCTTGGGTAAATGGAATTTGTCACAGCTGGACAACACCTGGGACATGTGAGGGCTGCAAGAGTCCTGCACAGTTCTGACAGGGATAACAAAATGGGGCTCAGGCCGTTGAGTCCAGCCTGCCCCAGTCCTCTCCTCCCCACAGAAATGTTGAGTGGGAATGCCTGGGAAAGCAGCAGCAACCCCAGGTGTGCTGACTGAGGCATTCCTCAGGAATGGGACCACCAGGACATGTCCTTGTCTCCCACAAACCTCCCAAAGCAGGAGTGGGACT
Organism: Fringilla coelebs; assembly: GCF_963513975.1. Taxonomy (NCBI): domain Eukaryota; kingdom Metazoa; phylum Chordata; class Aves; order Passeriformes; family Fringillidae; genus Fringilla; species Fringilla coelebs. Next base: position 2,704,738 of record NC_140054.1, on the reverse strand, counting down.
TCCTCCAAGCCTGTAAACTGGAGGCCCAGGGCAGCACAGGGCAGGAGTTCCTCTGCCCTGGGGAGCCAGGAGAGCAGCAGGGTCCTGTGCTCTTAGACCAGGGGGATGCTGAGGCCATGCTTCAATGAAACATCTCTGAGGGGGCACACAGATCCTGGGTATAACTCTTTGTGCTGGTGTTCACAGGGCTCCCAGGACGAGGGAAGAGATGAGAATCTTGACTCCATGTTTCAGAAGGCTGATTTATTATTTTATTATATATATTATAAGAAAATGATATATTAAAACTATACTAAAAGAAGAAAGGATTTCATCAGAAGGCTTGCAAGGAAAGGAAAAAGAATGGAATGAATAACAAAATCCTGTGTCTGACCAGAGAGAGACACAGCTGGACTGTGATTGGCCATTAATTAGAAACAACCACATGAGCCCAATCCCAGATCCACCTGTTGCATCCCACAATCATTGTTTACATTTCATTTCTGAGGCCTCTCAGCTTCTCAGGAGAAAAGATCCTAAGGAAAGGATTTTTCATAAAACATGTCTGTGACACCTCCTGTCCTATTCAGAGGTTTCTGAATGTGCCAAGCAATCAGATCCCAGGTGAAAAACTTTCCCACTTGGTTCTCTTCAGCAGCTCTCAGCCTGACTGGAGAAAAACACAGTTATGTCCTGCCCCAGCCATGCCCTGGAGCTGTGTGTTCAGGTCACAGCATCTCCATTGCACAAATCTCCCTAGAAAGAGCATTGTTACTGCTCACATTGTCCCAGCAGTGATTCCCTCCTGCCAGGACCCTGCTGCTCAGGAGGAACCAGCAGCCCAGAGCCATTCCTGCAGTGCCAAGCCCTCCCACAGCCATGTGCAAAGGGATGCACCTCCAGCAGGAGAGGGAAAGAGAGTACTCCAAAAGGCTGCAGGTGGGAAGAGCTGTCCCCAGCCTCTGAGGAAAGCTGGTCTGCCAGGGTCACCACTGCCTGCCTTTGGAGCAGCACCTGTAGGGATGTCCCTGCTCAGGAGGTGATAGTTGGGTCCTGTGCTCATCCTGTAGGAGCACAGTATGTCCCATGCTTCCACAGATAAAAGGACATTAGAGCATCCAGCCCAGTGAGTCACAGAAAACTGCAGCACAGCTGGAAGGGAGCACACTGGGAGAGGAGGTCCCTGCCTGCAGGGCCTGGCTTGGGCAGTGCTCCAGGCACAGCCTCCAGATGGGCTTTGCCAGGAACAGGGGCCTCCCTGCCTTTAGCAGTCAAATCTGCACATAAATATATTCACCTCTGGTGGGCAGATCCCACAGCAGCCACTCTGCCTGCTGCAGCCAGAGGCCATACCTTCCACCCACTGGGAAAACAATTATTTTTGCTAAAAAGTAATTAAAAAAGCGAAAAAGCAGAGCAGTAGCCCCAGCAGGAATTTCCTCTGGGGCTGGAGTGGGTCTCTCCAGGGCTGCTCTGAAGGGATGAGGGGCTGGGAAGCAGCTCCCCTGCCCAGGCACAGGGGGCATGAAACCATTCCCACACTGCACAAGGAAGATGAGGGCAATTGCACACTTAAATCATGAATCCCCAAGCATTTAATGCACTCAAGGGACCTCAGGATCTCAAATCTGATCAGAGTCGCTTGCTGCCCCCCAGGAGGTGGCTCCAGTTTGCAGAGGGGTGCAAGGAAGCAGGAAATGCCCAGACTGGAAGATCCCAAAGCAGAAGGCAGGCAGAGCTGTAGGTTCCCAGCCAGGGCAGCCAGGGCACAGATTTCCCAGAATTTCAGCGCAAAGACCTCCCGTGGAGGCTCTGAAAGGTTTGGTGTAGGAGGGAGCTCAGTGATAGAAGCTGGCTGTGGGAGGCAATGACAGCAGTGGCAGACAGATAACGAGGCAGAGCCTCGGAGCAGACAATGCTCAGGGGAAGAGCTGGCCCGTGGGTGTGGGTGGTTTCACAGAGGGGATGCATGGCGGGAGTTCAGGACCACACCTGAGCAGGGCCAGTCACACCCAGCTCCAGCACCTCTTTCCCAGGTAGGGGAGGCCATGGAGAAGGGTGAGGCTGTGAGACAAGGCAGGGCAAGCCCTGGAAAGCAGATGTGGCCCAGCTCCCCTAGGATGCCATGGCCTTGTTTTTGCTGATTTATGCATTTGTGCTAAAAATGCACAACACACTCCAAATCTCCAAAAGCCTTCCTCATCCAGGAGAGCCCCAGAGCTCCTGTACCACACACAATCACAGAATGGTTTGGGTTGGAAAGGACCTTAAAGATTATCTAATTCCAACCCCTTCCATGGGCAGGGACACTTTCCACCATCCCAGGGTGCTCCAAGCCCCATCCAACCTGGCCTTGGACACTTCCAGGGATCCAGGGGCAGTCACAGCTCCTCTGTGCACCCTGTGCCAGGGCCTGCCCACCCTCCCAGGGAACATTTTCTCTCCAACATCCTACCTAACCCTCCAGCAGTGGGAAGCCATTCCCCCTTGTCCCTCCAGATCCTTGTCCAAAGTCCCTCTCAGCTCTCCTGGAGCCGCTTCAGGTCCTGGAAGGGGCTTTAAGGTCTCCCTGGAGCTTTCTCCAGGCTGAACAGCCCCAGCTGCTTCCAGCCCTCAGAGCATCTCTGTGGCCTCCTCTGTGCTCCCTGCTCACCCAACCCAGCCCATCTCTGGACACACACAGTCCCTGAGGGATGGGTAGAGGGGTCTCTAGTAAATACTGTAAAACCTGAGGTGTGTAAAGCTCTGGGAAGGTCATGACCAAAGAGATTTTATTACTTTTCATGTTTTGCAAGACTCTGTAGGAAATCCAGTTCATCATAAAGCAAAAAGAAGCTGCATAGAGAGAAAATACAGGAAAAAACATCAGAAGTCAGAAGCAGAACCAGTGAAGTCTAAGGCAGAAACCAAGCATAAACTTTTGGAGCACTGGGAGTGATCACAAGGCACATATTTAAATTAGATTACAACTGACAGTTCATTACATTATCAACACAAAAATAATCATTGTCACCTGCTGTCCTTTAATTTAATATTTACATCAGTTGCAGGTGGGTCAGGTTCCTCCAAGCCCCCCATGCCAAAGGAAACTTTGCACTTTCCTGGTGCACCCCCAGGTGACAATGGGACAAGAAGCTGATTTGTAGTGACCCTGGCTGGAGTGTGCTTTCCAGGCACATCTTGCACAGCCACCCAAAAATCATCAGCACTGACACAACCAACTCCCAGTGAGCCAGGCTGCCAGCAGTGTTGGCTCCTGCAGAGTCTGAGCAGTGGAGTTCAGAACAGCAGAGCTCAGGAGAAAGAATTAGTAACAAATTTATACTGCAGAGTTGTCCAATTCCATTCCAAAGCCCATCTTGGATGAAGGGAGGCCCAGGAATGCAAAAATCCCCAAATTATCAGCAAGGCTGCTGCAGTTGTCTGGAAACATTTATTTCTGGAGCTGGAGGTCCCAGTTTCCCAGCACTGTGATGTCCCCATTCCCAGGGCTGCAGCCCAGACTACATCTGCCACCTCAGCTGACAGCACCAACATTTGCAAACTATTTTCCAATTCTGTCTACTGCCAAATTTTCCTGATTTCCTTATAAAGATCAAATTCAAATATTGGCTTCAGTTGTTTTCTCAGTTGACCTTTACAAACAAAATGATGAGCCAAGCCAGGGAGTGCTTTGGTAAGGGACAGGTTAGCCTGCATTTCTTTAAGTACATCTCCAATGCACCTGCCCTCATCCAAGGGCATTTCAGGTAGCCAAATATATATTTTAAAAAGTCTGACTTTTAATGTGAACTCCAGCAGGTGGCAATAAAATCACCTGTAAAGAGCTGCTTGGTAATTTTTAAAATGCAAGAACTGCACACCATGAAGAATTTTGCCTATGACTGATCAAGTTAAATTGTCGAGGGCAAAAATAAAAGTAAAAAGCTGAGAATGTAACTCTGTTCTAGCTCTCCTTGAGCACTGGAAAGGGCTCTGAGGTCTCCCCCAAACCTTCTCCAGGTGAACTCCCCCAGCTGTCCCAGCCTGGCTGCAGAACAGAGGGGCTCCAGCCCTCAGAGCATCTCTGTCCAGCTGCTCCTCGTCCTCCTTGTGCTGGGGACCTCACAGAGGGGGATGCAGCACGGCAGGTGGGGTCTCACACAAATACAACTTACACACAAGATTCATTTCCAATTCACAGGTGCCTTTGGAAAAAGCAGGAATTCACACAATCAAACACAAACATTAAGAAGTTTATTCCTGTTCTGGTGGACTTGCAGGGCTGGGGATGGCTCCTCATCTGTAGCCAATGATTCCTTCAGGCCAGTCCTAGTTGAAAAATGTCTCTTCTCTCCCCATGAAAGTGATTTGCTTGGTTATTCACAGGATAAACCTTTTCCATAATAGGAGACATTCACTGAATTTTGATTGAATGCAACACCACACCACCCTGCTCCCAGGGAGCAAGCTGCCTGCCAGCAGGCAACACCAGGGCCTGTGTTCAGGGACTGCACACACAGCACTGACACCACCATGTGCCAAAATTAGACATTTGAGAAGGTTTTGTTTGTCTGAGGAGGGTTAGAGCTGAATCAAACATCAAAACTTTTGGATTTTAAGTTGCCAAACATGTTTGGTTTTGGATGTTTTTTTAAGTTGCCAAACATATTTGTTATAGGATTAACTCTGTTTTCACAGCCAAGTCTCCAAATTAACCTCATGCCAGCTTCTTAATTTACACTTCTGTAGTAGTTGTTGTTAGGAAACTACATTCCTGCTATTCAGCAAGATTAGTACAGTGCTGGATGTAAAAAGGATTAAGCATAGGAAAAAACAGCGTATTTCTGAGGGATTCTGGTAATGTCTGCCCAACTGAAACTGATCTCCATGACATGCCAGAACACTGCTAGAGAAAAAAAGGGATTTTGAAGTCAATACACACATGCACACAAATTTTCACCTCTTGAAACCAGATCTGCATGGGCACATAGGCTACCTTCCATCCTCCCTGAAAGAACCAAATGGAGGAATATAGAAAACACACCATTGGGTGCATTCTAGTCTCTTCTCAGTCCTCCTCTGAAATAAAAACTAGCAAGCCAAGATGAAGCCAAACTCTTGGGATTCATGGAAGCACAAGGTAGCTCACCTTCATGTGGCTGAAGTTTCCCCACAGGACTTGGCATTTCACAGGAACAAAAGCCCAAGATCACAACTTCCCATTTGTTTTACCATCATCTCCCAAACCAAAATTCAGAATTAATTTTTCTTCATGAGAAATTTCTTTAATTTTTCCTTACAATGGTTTTCTGTCTGATCTTAAGCATCAGGATACTCCAAGCAAATACTCAAAACAGAGAAACTACTAGTGAAGATCTTGTGTGGACACAGCAGCTTCAGATAAGGTTTTTATTCAAAAGCAGCAGTTATGAGTTTCTCTTCTCCTCCCTGCACGATCCAAAGAATACATCAGAAGGATGTACCTAACACATGGCAACTTGGACCCTTGGAAATCAGCCACAAAGCAAAGACTTCAAAAGATGTTTATTAGGAAAACCAGACATTACAAGAGGGCCAAACAGATTGTACAAGACACGTGCAGTTTCTGGTACAGTGCAGAGAACAAGAAAAGTCTGCAAATACAGGTAACACACCCACCTGAACTGCTACCATGGGCACATCAATGCTCAGCTCACTTGCCATGAAAGGCAGACACTGGGGTCCTTCAGGTAGCCAGCCAGTCCCTGGGATATTTCACATTTCCTGCAGAAGTACAGATTGTACACAGAGCTTTAATGGCAGTTAAAACAAAATTACTGCTCAGGAATTCCTACATCCAAGTTGGGGCATTATATACTGTATCTCATAAAATTTTATTTCTTTGTTTTCATTCAAGGTCATCTAGATTTCATGTTCTTATAAATGCATTTTTCCTCACAGATAATAAAACCTTGCTGTCAACACATGATTCTGCCTAGCAAAGCATATCTGAGACTGTTTGCTTCGTTAGCTGAGGAAGAGATCCAGATTTAATGACCTGTCAAAAGAAGGTAATTCAGATGTATTGACAGGCAAGTCCCTTATAGCTCACATCAGAGAATTGAGATAGATATTAGCTAATGTTTTTATTAGGCTTTAGAACAAACATGTCCTAAACTCGACCAAACCCAGGAATTCTTGTCTTTAAAGCACAGCTAACAGCAACCAGCAATCCTCCATCACAGAGTGGAGAGCAAAACTCACTGAGCTCAACACAGAAAAATGAGCATGACCAGCTCAATAGCTTCTAGCAACAAGTGTGACATTAACACTAATTCTCAATCAGGAAAATTGATAGGAAAAATATCTCACTGAACAGATTGGTGAATTTGCATCTGTGTCTGTATCTTAAAGGACAAATAAATACTGCAAGAATGGTTAAAAATCGAATTCTCAAATTAGTCTGTTCTCCTTCCCATATAATATATAATAAATGCCCTGTTTCTTGCCATTTTGTAATGGCTTTAGCAGCTGTCTAATGTCCATAAATCCAACATCTGCCTATAAACTTTAAGGATTGTACCAGAAAAAAACCCAAAACAGATTAACTATCCAGAGCTTGTCAACCCCTTTGCCCCAGCTCTAAACTTACCTTCTCTGTTGCAACACAGCTGTTGGATATGCTATAAATAAAGACAAACATTTCAATCAACACCAAAATTAATAAATGGAGAAAACCACAGCTAAGACACACAGCACCTAAGCCCTCCTCAGACACACCAGACCACGGGGATCAGATAGGAGTACCTGCCACCAGAGTGCACACTTCAAGTCCATGCTTTAGTGCCCATCCTTCATCATCTAAAAACAGACCAGAAATAATGGCATTTCAAAGAGGAGAAAGTGATTAAGACAAAGAGCACAGATCCTGTAATCCTAACCCAAGGAAAAGAGGGAGCTGGCATTTAGCAGATACAAAAGCAGAAAACATGAATAAAATAGAATTCAGAATCTCAGGAAAGGCTCTTTGTGGTGAATAATTTGAGAGTACTAGGTAGTAATATTAATATGCAAATAGTTAATCATCTCTCACACACACTGTTTACAGAACTGCAGTGAGCATGAGCAGGTGTTACACCATCCTCCTGCTTCTCTATAAAGCCAAAGTAAGTGAAGCAAAGTCACCTATTTCACATGCCACCAAATATCCCAAGTTACTGAGGTAGACTTGGAAAGATCCTTACTGGGTTTTTTTTTCAAAATAAGCTACAACTCTTTGCATCAATTATCTGTAAGCTAAAACTTAGAACTGAATCTGGGAACAAGAATGCAGGTGATGTTCACCTGAGCTACTGCTTCAGCTCACTAAAGGAAATGTGACATACTGCCAGAGCTGATTTCAGCTGTTTTCACACTTCAGTTTCTGAATACCAGTTTGGAGGTTTGGTGCATGGTAATGAATATCCACATTTCTCTACTTTAGTGGTAAGGCTTTCTTCTTTTTAATTCTGTTCCTCCTGCTATATTTTAGAAGCTTCTCTTAAGCATGCAGAATAAAAAGAAATCCCAGCTATAGTGGAACAGACCATCATCTTTTCCACACTGGCCATTAAGGAGAGAGAAGCTGTTAGAGATGGATCAACCTGAAAATCCTGCAGATGAAATAAAATGCAACAGTCATTTCACTAACATCTGCTCAGGCAATTCACAGAGTTGTGCAGCAGTGACATTACCTGGTGTTTGCTTTCTCTTTTTCTAAGAAAAGACAAGGATTTGAAGTCCTAAATGACTCTGATGTGCTCACATGAATGATGAACAAGCAGGCTGCAAGATTTTGTGGTGCTTATGCAAGTGTAAGAGATGATACCTGTCAAGGTGTCACCAGCAAGGTGCTACTGCAGGAGACAGTGCACTCACTATCACACTCCCCAAGAGCATTTCCTAAGAGTAACAGTCAAAAGCCATGAATACAAAGCAGCCATTTCCAAAGAAACTAGAGATTTTGAGATTCAAGAACTGTGATCACAACATCCTAGTTCTCTAAAAAATGAATGAAGCCTGAAGAGATCAAGAGGCATAAGCTAAGCCAGGCTGATGATCCAGCCCAGGCCAGAGACCAGAGATCAAAGAAGCCAGAGGAAAATCACTCCCCTCAAATGAATGCAACCAACAAATAACTGTTCCAAGAACCTGTGAAGGTTGATGGGGTCCTGCCATCAGTGTGTGGATATAAAGCTCTAAAGCTCACTCAAACCAAGCTGACTTCTGCACCTACAACTCTTGGGTCACAAGATATGCAATTTGTATTAGAAAGGGCTCAGACAACAGAGCAAAACCACACAGCCAAAAAGGGCTTGATCTCATCCCTCCTGTCACCTCTGGGAGATGGAAACTCTTCCAACTCAGCAGTGCCAGGAAGGCAGCACAACAGAGACAGGAACACCTCAAAGGAATGGGAAGGTTTTCAGAGTCAATGAAGCAGAATCACCTCTAACAACACCACCTCAAACATCACCAACTATTGCCACACCTCAGACATTACCCTGCACTCTGAGAGATGTCAGGAGGTCCTATTCATGGACAAAACCTACCAAAATGAGCAAAAGGACCAAAAATATTTTACTTATTGTAAATATAAGCCAGGTAGGAGACTGGAATACCAGCCTTGAAGAGCCATCATGAGAAGGGGAAAAGGTCCAAGTCCAAACAGAAAGGGTCACACATGAAGTGGAAACACAGAAAAGCACAGACCTCCATGGCAAAGCATATAAAAGCTGAAATGCTGCAGGCAAAGCTGCACTTTTTGTTTGGATTTTGGCAAGACCAGGAACTTCCCTAAGAGAAACTGGAAAGGATGCAGGTGTATGGGGCCTGACACCCTTGTGACCAAAGAGAAAGAGGCTGCAGGCATAGGTAAAGCACAAAGACAGCAAGGGGTGAGCAAGGAAAAGCTGCACCAAAGCCTTACCTGTCTCCAGCTCCCTAGGGGTGCCCTCCTTCAGCCAGGTCATGCAGCTCTGTGCTGCTCTTCACCAGGTGTCAATGGACAAAACACCAGAACTGTTTGGTTCAATTCTTCTCCCAACCCAAATCACAGGTGAAAAAAGCAGGCACTGAGCTCCACTTCTGAGAACATCATTGATTTTTATCCTCCTCTGCCTCTCTTGGTGAGTCAGTCTCACAAATATTCCACGTGAGCCTTGCAAAGCAGCAGGTACCTGAGAAGGCACTGAATCAGGTGACACCCAAAAAGGTGTTTTCAGACAAATATGGGCAGTTACACAAACACTTCTCTATCTCACCTCTACTAAAAGCTCATTAAAACCCAGCTTCCTATTCACTTCAATTTAAAATACAGAAAACCAGGAAGATGTGAAATATGTGTTTCTTTTATTTTCCTTAAAAGTCTGCAGAGTTCTAAACTGTGAGGTAAATATGAGCCAAACCTTCTGACCATGCTGACTACTGGTGCATGATGAACCATAAGAGACTGAGAGGGACAAAGCCTAAGTCCAGGAAATGTAGAAAACACCTAGAAGAGGAAAAATATTTTAAAAATGTAACAATAAATATTGAAAAGAAACTAGGGAGTCATATAATCTTCTGTCCAACTTCTCTACTTGCCAGTTATTTTTTCTTTATTTTTTTTAATTTTCCCCCCAGTGTAAGGTTGCAAAGGGGCACTGAAAAGCTATCTACTGGTGTGCCCAAATTCCTTCAGTCCACATTCAGCTGAAACTTGTGAGAAGCAGCAATTAGAAATACTTCAAAAACAAGTTTTGCCTGAGCAGTTTCAATTCAAAAACCACTGGGCTAAAAATAAAGTTGATTTAAGTAGTGGAGCATATCTTGATTATTCCAGGTATTATTCTAACAAGTTTAAGAGCATGGTACCCAGCCCAAGAATCCAGGATGGGACTGATACTTGTGCTCTAATAATCCCTTTCCACATGTTTCTGTTCTGCCAGACATCAGCCAGGCAGTGAAGAGCAGCATTGCCCTGCAGCTACAACCCAGAGCACTGCCACAGGCCAAGAGCCACCTACAGGGAAACAGCAATTTTGCTAGATTTTTGTAAATTTAAAAGAATATCCAGGCTCCAACTGATTTCATTCTGTGCACAGCTTTAGTATCCCAGTGTGTGTGCAGAGGCTACAATACCAGATAGCATAAATGAAGTCCTGAAATCCTTTCAGGAAAGCCAGCAATCAAACTTCTCTACACATACAAGAAGTAACTTACCAACTTAATTCATATGGCATCATGAATGTGATGAGAATGGAATATGATGAGAATGGAAGCTAAAACATTATTGGTAGATAAAGGAGTCCAGGCACTTGTGTACTAAGATATAAAAATGAGTTTTAACTTCTTCAGAGCCTGATTTCTGATTGCTGTTAATAACTATAGTTTCTAAAATAGCTTATTTAGACAACTAATAAAGAGAAAAAGTGTGCATTTACACAGCCATAGGCTTCTTCTCCTTTCATTCTGCCAGCAGTCATCTTCTTACAGGCAGCATTGAGACACCTGCACTGGCTGAACTGTGTTAATGACAGGACTGAACCATGAGTGTAACAAGCAAATGAACATCTAATCACACTTACATCTCAATTTTCATCAAGCAATCCTATCTCTGTAAGTAACTGCAATCATCCTCAGGCTGTTGGTATTGAAGTCTGATTGTGGGGTTTTTTTCTCAGTAAAGGTTTTGTGGTCTCAGTTTGGAAAGGAGAAGAATTTTTTGCTAAGACAAACAGAGGTTCTGTGCATCAAAAAGGAGTCTGTCTTTGCTTGAGATCCACCTGGCTCTGCCAATCCCACACTTCCTCCTGGAAGTCTTCTTACATATTTATACACTGCAGTTCCTCCATGCCCAGGGGATTAATCAGTTCAGGCATCATTATCTAATTTTCACCTACCAACACAGTACATGACAATACAGAATCAATGTGAATTAGGTACCCCATGTTTTCTGTTACATCAAGAGCAAAGTTCACAGTCTCTATGGTCAGATCCAGCTCTGTATCTGAAAAACATGTATTTTTAAATTCAAAAAAAAGTTACACCAAATGTCCTTGTGGTCTGTCCTGCATTAATAACTTATTACTAGAGGCTTTGTAAGAAATACACAATGGTTAAAAAGATGCAAAACACACTACTTTGCATTTCAAGCTCAAACTGAAACAGCCACAGAAGACAGCACAGATATTATTTAGTGTTAGTACTTCCTGCTCCTCTCCTGGTTACCCAGCCTATAAGCAAGTTGCTACTTTGGATTTGGATTTCACGCATTAGTGAAAAAGACTGCCTCTACTGACTGCTTTCCTAAATGTCTGATGTCTCCTCTTTTTCCCAACGTCAGTCATTCTGTAGAAATAGTGAGTAGAAAACTTTCTGAGCTAATTCACTTCCACCCTTTGTTCACATAAAAGTAACACTGAAAATAGCCAATCTCAGTAGGAACTGCTCAGATCCTATCTGCAGACACAGGCTTTCAGTTGCACTTGATAGTTCAAACAAGACCAGTCTACCAAAAAATAGACCAATTCTCTTCATAATGCCAAAAAACTCTACTCTGCAGAAATAATCTTCATGGAAAGTCAGGATACCACACCTGAATCCCAAGAACTCAAACATATGGCCTTTGTATAATTAGAAACACAGAATCAGTATAAAAAGTTCAAACAAGTGAAAATTACTGAAGTTAAAGGAAAAACCATTTCAAGTGTTGCCTCTGGGAAGAAGGATGATTATTCCCACAAAATTGGACTCTAAACCATTATGCTAGAGTCTAGACTTTGCTGGAACAGAAGAGCACTGCTTTTCATGTATTCCTGAAATGCAAATTTCCATTACTACTTACTCCTCGGTCAAAGAAGGGGTGGAGCTAATCACAGCAATTAAGAGCTGAGCAACCACATGAGTGTTCTTCCATATGTGTAAACAAACACTCTGCCCATCCCACACTGCACACATCTCATACCAGAAAAATCACAAAGAGCTACTCAAATAGTTGCACATCTGTATCTTATTTCAGCAACTTCTACTGATACATTCACACATTTGATGTTCTTTAGCTGCTTCTATTTTAAACCTCAGCCTAACTGCTAAAAGGATTTTTCAAGCTACTTCCAATGAAAGAAAAAAGATGACCTACATTGGTGGAGGCACCTCTCTGGCCACACAGCCTCCCACAGTGGGGAAGGTGCAGCCTTCACTGCACAGACCTCTCTTTGGCTCAGTGAAATAGATTTAATTTGTGACCTTTAGATTTTACATGCTACACTGCAAACCCTTCTGAACCCACTCCTAAGGCACATAAAAAGAAAACATCTATTTGACATGAGAGAAAATGCAAAAACTTTACAACCAAGAGTCAGTCAAGTAAAAAAGGAGATGGAAAAAACACATTTATTTTCTATTAACTGCCAGAAAACAAACATAGAGAAGATTTAATGTTTACCAGAACATTGAAGAAAATATATGTTCTAATGCTTCACAAACATGATGAATGATGAATGTGAATGTTTTTGGTATAAAATGATTTTATGAGCAAATTAGCTCCTAAGTGCATACCTGCAGTTCTCTGCAACATCTATCATCTAAAAATGCTGACAAAATTAGTAACTCAAGTTCTCATACTTGATGTAGGTAAGGAATACTATCAAAGAACTTGGGGAACATCCAACCAACAATGGGAGAGGAAAGGAAGAGCAGAAGTGAGAAGCTACAATGCTACCATTAAGGGTTTAAGCATCCTCATTTCTCAGGAACCTTAAATTCAATGTCTCTGCTCATAATCATTGGTTTGTCCAGCATGAGAGTTGCAAGAACTGCTTGATGGCCAAGTATCACTTAAGATCTGAATGAGAAGCAGCTGAGAAATCCTGCTGGCAAGTTTACCAGAACTGCTACAGACTCACTCTTCAACCCTGAACTGAATTTTGTTTCTGACCTATGTGCTCAGCTCAGCAGTGCTCTATCAAAAGCCTACAGACTGCTTATTAGATGTGATGCAATGTATTAGCATCCTGCAAATGTACAGCAGTTTGAGAATCAAAGCTACAGAAATCAAAACCAACATGTGTAGTACAAAGACTAGGTAATTAATAGGGTTTATGTAGTGAACCCCTAAATAACAGATGAAAGAAAATTGGAGGGGCAGAAAAACAAATTTGACAGAAATGGTTATGGTTAAGAGTCATCTTTAAAGCTGTGTCCACCAAAAATTTTAAATCGAATCCAGAACTGTCTGGAAACAGGAGAATAAAGGTGGCTGTTCAAATTTCTGGAGTAAGCACAATGGGACAAGCATGACTGTCCTTATTTATGAGCTACTGCTCAGCTATCTGGCTATTAAAGGACCTTTTTATGATCTACACTCCTCCAGTTTTGACCCTGTTGAACTTGACTTGCAGAATGCTAGGGTGCTAACATTCTCCTGGCTTAATTTTTAGCACTGTACAAGATCTCTGGATTCCCAGCAGTTCAATGAACCCCTCACCACAGCCCTTTAAACTCTGACCTTCCTGATATTGCATCAAGGACACTTCCAAGGTGGGAAGAGAACACCCACTGCAGCATGAACAGATCTATAAAATACCTGAAAAGTGGCCATACCAGCAAAAAGAGAAAGCAAAAAGAATTCACAGTTCTTTTCCTCTTCCTGGAGTGGCACAGAGCAAACTTAGGTAAGAGGCTCCAGACCTGATGTCAGACTAGAGTCATCCTTGTCAATAATTCATGTTTACTGAAAAATGATCCAGCTGTTCCTGAACTGCTGCATTAGTGGGGTGTTTCCCAAACATGACCAGCAATCACCTACCTGTAAGGACACTACTGCAACTCCTCTGCCCTTCCCAGGGAGAGAAGGAAAAGGTGCCCAGTCCACAGGGTGCTGTGGGCACAGCCATGCTGTCTTTCCTTGTTTGGGACTTCGGGGTTTTGTAAAGGTTTTTTGGTTGATTTTGGCTTTTTTTAACAACTGCAACTATTTTTAATCACAGGACTTTTAGTCCAAGCAGCATTTCACTTCTCTTTTCCTGCAGCAGTTAAAGCAGCACAGCAGGGAATTCCAGAACAGAAAGAAGCATCCATTGCTAAGACAGCTGAATGCTCTCCAGAATTAGATTCCTCTCCTATCATGAAATTAATGCTTACACCACATCTCCTCTGAAATTCCAGCTGGGTGTGCACCTTCTGCACACCAAATGTGAAATGTCTGAAGGTATGCCAGAAAGAATAATGTCATGTGAACAGGTGCTGATACAATGGATGCTCATTCCTCGAAATTAAAATGTAAATACAATCACCTCTCACAGGTTGCTGTGAAGATTTAAAAACAGAGGGAGAAAAAACTGTGTATCCTACACTTACACAAGCTCTGCAGGAAATTCAAGAGGAGAATCCAATGAGAAGACTGTAGGCTCACTGGTGCTAAAGGAGGAAAAAAGTGAAGCTTGTGTCTGAAGCAAGGAGGGCAGGAATTTGGTCTGCTTTTCATTATTTTTCCCCCTTTTTATTTGCCTTTAATGCAATTTGGCAGCTTACAATCACATAAATACATACTGACATTGTGTTTTAACTCAAACTTCACTGATAAGAGACTGATGTTTTATGAAAGGAGCATGTCCCATTCCCATTATTTCCAGCTATCTCCAAATTCCACATGTGCAAAAGCCAATCCATTCAGTTGCTTTTTCTCCTGTAAGGACCTTGCCATCCTTTCCCAGAGACATGCCACCTGAGCATGTGCAACACATCCTACTACACTCACTATCAGCAGCTCTCTTGGGACATGCAGATTGGAAAATCCAGAATTAAGAGATCATCTTTTTTCTGCTTATGATCTTTCAAGTGAAACAACACTGATGACTTTGTGTGATCATAACTGCTCTCAAGTCGTGGTATGCCAAGTAAGGTTTATCTGGAACGAAACAAATACTTCATTTCTGAAAATTCCTTACAAAACCTGTACTCACCAGGCACATTTCTTCTGCAGTTGGTGTCAGAACTGGCATGCTATTCAGTCCCACGGTAAACAATGACTGCACCTGGAATGCTCCTCTAGCCTAGTAAGCTTTTCCAACTTCTCTGCTCCTTTCCAAGTACTGCATGAACAAGCAGGAAAAGACAAGTCTGCTGGCTGAGGAAAGGTGCAAGATGAGCAGGTGCCATGAAGAATTCAACATGTCCAAGTATTTGATTTGCAAACCTGTTCTTCAGCTTTTGCTATTTTGCTATTTGTTTGTCTAGAATCAACATATGCCCTCCACAAAAAGAGATGATTATTAGAATCCAGTGGGATTTTACAATGGGATCAACTACAGCTGTCCCTTGGTACAACAGCCATTCTCTCTTGATTAGACTTCTAAGCATTATCATGTTCAATACATAAATGATTCAAACTCATGATGTGCCAGTTTTGTTATTTCCAAGGTAAAATTTTATTATTTTTCAGAGATCTACTTGGACACTTTTCTTAACAGCATTCTTAAGCTTTGAAGAAGTGTGCTGCAAATTCTTTGCTTTTCCACAGGTGGGGAAAGAAATCCAACCCATACCTGGATTTAATCAGAGAGGAAAAATTTAAACGTTCAAAATGTTTTATGTTTCCAGCACTCCTAAAAGAGCATCCACCTTTCTTCTGAAGTGCAAGTCATCTTTATTTTCAAATTAATTTCAAGAACCTATACCATGCCTCTCTTGAACATGGACAAATTTAACCTCAACTTTTACCTTCCACACTTGCAATCTCTCCATGGTAATGGCAGATTTTGAAAGTTATTCCAGTGCTCAGGTCTGTGGAGCTCATATCCTCCCTCCTCCCACACCAACCCTTTCACCTTACTGAAGGAAATGAGAAAGAAAGTTTTCTTACCTATAACTCCAAGGTTAATGTCCCCTGCGAACCCCACCTAGCAAGTCGACATCATGACATGTCAGGTCAGCCTCAACCACGCTTCCCTGATAGTCAGGTAAAAGGAAGGAGTTAAAATACAAAATTGACACTTGCAGATTTCTGGACATCAGAAAATATATTCTGAACTGTCTTTCAGAGCTTCTGGTAACCTCCAAGTTGTTAAAACAACATTTCTTCAGAGGGATTCTCCTGTTCTAAAATTTCAGAAGTTCCTGATCAATAACCAAGTATCGCAGATCCACCTTGTCTATTTTATTTGAATGAGACCAAAAACTTAGGGTTTCCCTGTAATACAAGTGATTTTTTTTTCTCCCTACTCTACACATTTTATCAACTAATACATGCTCAACAGAACTGCTCTGGGTTTCAAAGGACAATTTAAGCCAATAGACTACAACAGCTTCATTCAAGTTCTAAGTTAACAGAAGCTCTAACTTCTTTTTGTTGTTGTTTTAGAAAAAAACAGGAACACAACGTGGTACACTCTTTCTATAAGGCTCTGAGCTACTCACATAGGTCACATGAAAGACAGAATTCCACTGACAACCTCCACCTTACAAGCAATCCTTCATCACACACATACTCCACCTCAAGTCATGCATGATCAAAGATTGCTGATGACAGATTTCTAGGAGAGGTCCTTGCTGCTCTATGGATGGGCCACCAGCACTTTTGGATAACAATTAATTCTTGCTGAAAATACATTCATTCAGTAGGGTCTATGGGTTCTTGGTACCAAATGTTTTTGAAAGGTTTAAGACTTTTTGCTCAGCACTTCACATTCATTTCTCTCCTAGCCTTATAATAAGAGTGCCCTCAGTATTTTTTTTCTGTGCAGTTCAAATTATAGAAATGGGCTTAATGTCCAAATATAGAAGGGACAAAAAGTGGTCAGGTTTTTATACAGAGTCACCAAAATCATGCGGTGATCTTCTACTTCGAGTTTATTTTGGAAAGGTTTAAGCAATGCAGTTGTCATTCTTTAATAATCAGACTACAGAAGCTGAGATTTAAAAATAAACAATTGCTAGAAAACACTTTGAAAAAATGCAAACTATGTTGAATGAAATACTAAAATTTTAAGTTGAGTTTAGTAAACTAAATTGTTAATAAAGTGAAATTAAGTATATAATAACACAGTAGCTGTAAAGTATTTTGCTCAAGTTTTGGAACTGCTAGGAGTCTGGTAACTTGCTTCTTAAGTCAAACACCTTATCAATACAGACATTTAAGCAACTGCTATAAATGAGTGATCAAATGATTATTAAAACTCCATTTCATGGCTCCTCCTCCAATGCCAGCAGGACACTCATAAAAGCTGAATATTGGTGTGCAAGTTGAAATCCATTTTCAACATATTATAGAGGATTTTTGCTAAGTTATACTGAAGAAACAATCAAAAGAAATGCACAAGAGTAAATTTAAATTTATTTTTAAACTAGATGTCAAAATTGTGCTGAGAAATTCTTCAATTGAGTCAGGCATGGTAGCTTTCCACTGTACTACAGTATCTTTGCTTGATAATTTTTTTCCATCATTTCATTAAGTTCTTCAAGTTCAGCACACACCACTATTCAAGTAAGCTGTAGCACACATTATCTAAGGATTAAGTAAAAGTACTGCTGCAAATTTAAAAGGTGAATTTGAGTAGCCATAAACCATGTAAATCAAAGAACTTGGTATATCCTGCAAATATAAACTTCTACTGAGATTAATTGTTAGGATTTTCAATTATAAAAATTAATAGCTCGCTCCACATATTTAATAAAACTACTAGTAGAAATGATGATTCGGGGAAAAGTAAATACAAGAGGCAACCTTACAGTTCTTGAGGAAGACAATTTTAACATTTTTGTTTCTCAGCTCTTTTGTAACCACTATAACTGAGGTGTTTAACTTCCTCCCCACTCCCCCACAGCACTTACTAGCACCTCACCTCTCCTAGCTACGTGCAATATGGGAACACTACCTTCTTCCAAGATGGAGAGGACTTGAAATAGGATTCCAATTAAGCTCCTTATACTAGATCCCCTTTACAATGAATACTGAAAAGCCAATACTTATTGGGACTACAGGGTTCTGCTCAGCACTACAAGAGCTGTATAACTACCAGAAAGTCATACGGATAGGGCAGCAAAACTTTGTAAGAACAGAATTACAAACCACATCCACTTCAGGTAAAAGCCTGAAGTGTACTCAGGCAACAGCCCTCTGAGTTCACTGCTCAGGTAAGAAACAGAGAGGACATGATTTGGCTCCATTAACTTTATGAAGGGGAAAAAAAAAAAAAACCCAAACCCCAACATACTAGATATTGAGTTTTTTAAAAGCCCTTTTAAGCTATTTATGACCAATTCTATTAATTAGAAGAGCCTGACATGGGCAAACCCATTTCTGAGAAGCAGATAGACATCTTCGATTCAGGTCACAACTCAAACCCTGCAATCCCATTCCAGATCCATAGCAGTGTGGGGAGGCTCATCTTACTGGGTATATTCTGACATAACACACTTGAGACACCAGACAGGAATAGAAGACAAAGGGAGGAGTATGACCACTGAAGTTTAACTTCCTCAATAGTCTGTGTTTGGAATGCTGTAAATCAAGTATGAGCAATGTATTGGATTTGGATATTTAGAGGTCCGGCAATAGTTTTCTTTAGAGAAAGTATAAATCCGTTTGTTTCTCTCTTTTCTTGAGAAGCAAATGTTCTTCACTGCGGTACAGAATGGCTTAGATGCAACACAAGAGTAATGTCATGATTTGCCAGTTAAAATTGACATCTGGGAATGTCCAAGACAAGGGTCAAAGCAACACATAATATAATGTAGCTAGCAATGCCCTCAAAAGATAAAGTCTTAAACTTTTTAACAGCCTTTATTTTAAGGCAGGAGAATTCTAAGGCAAATTGTTCATCATGGCAGAACATCAAATTAAAATGTCAAGATAGAAATAAGCAGAATCTGGAGAGTATGTTCGTGTTATCCATAGCAAGAAATTAATTTAGCGTGCCATAGCACCCAAGCTGTAATTCTCATTCCTAGTCAAATATTATTTGAGATTAGATTAAGATGCTTGAGATCAAAATAATTTCCCTGTGTGTTTGTACACTCAATTATACAATAAGGCTGGATCCTACCAGAACAGCCTCCACAGGGACTCCACAGGACATCACCAAAGGAACAAAATTAACACCATTGTAGGATCTGCTTCCTTCTCCACATTACATTAGAAGACTAGATTTAAATTAGATCTCTGAATGCTTGGATACAATTCAACACTTTTAAATAGGAATAAAAAGTTTCAAAATTAGATGCCGATAAATTATTGAACAGCAATTAAACAGTGAGTGCCTTTTGGGCTGTCTGTAATTTCTCCTAGTTTTCAGTCTGATGTCCACAGTGCTACATGTTGGAAAGCACAGGAAATTTTGCACGAATTTGATCACTCACATAGGCAGTTATACTTTGAAAACAATATTTTTCACAAGAATTACCAATGAAATAATGTTTTAGGACACAATTGAATTTGAAATAGGTAATGTTTTGAATAGATTTTTGAGTTTTATTGAAATCTTACATGAACAAGAAATTGGAAATACAATCACATCAAGGAACAAATTGCCACGGCTTTGACGTTTTAAGCCAAACAAATTTTGTAGGGCAGATTTTCAAAAAGGTGTGAAGTTATAACAATTTAAAAACACAGTTATCCTACTTCTAGGAATGCAAAACATACAATCATGTTATTTTCAATACAAGAAAACTTAATTTGTTGTAATTTCTTAAAACTACTAAGACAAAGCACTAGCTTTTACTTTTATGTACAGCATACTCCTATGTAGTCTATCCCAAATCCAAAAAAAAAAAAAAAAAAAAAAAAAAAGAAGAAACTGTCCAAAACCAGAGGTTCTGCAAAATCATGATTGAACAGTGTGCCATTCCTGCTTTTAAACTGCTAAAGTGAAGCCTAAAATGATAAAAGCGCTGAGACCCCATAAGGAGTTCAGGAATTCTGCAAGCCCAGTAATGTCCAAGTGCGTTTATGAAAAAAGAAAACTAAGAGACTCGAGTATATACACAATAGAGTGATTCTTCAGCCCAATACAAATGGCAGCCAATCGCTACTGAAGGATGAAACATTAAGCCAATTTTTTTTTTTTTTGAAAGATGTAGAGCTATAGCCAATTCTATGTTTCCAATATTCTCAATCCCTCCTCACTTGTCTACTTCCACTGTTGCCCATAAGTATCCTGATAAAATTCCTGGTTGTCATTATTGTAACCATAGTTACCGGCATAGTCACCACCTTGCTGGAGCGGCTGCTGAGCGATGGGTTGGGAGCCCCAATTCTGCTGGTTGTTGGTCTGACGGCGCTTGGAATCAGGCTGGTTGTACCCATCTGCCTTTCTCTTGCCTCCTACGTTGCCCCCACGGTTGCCCCTGGCTCCACGAGCACCGCGTCCTCTCTGCTGCTGCGCGGGGCCCCCTCTCCCCCCCCTGGCTCCTCTCGGCGGTCCCATGGGTGCCCCCCTCTGTGAGTAGCCAGCTCTACCTCTTGGTGGTGGTGCTCCCCGCCCCCTAGGTGGTGGAGGGGCACCTCTCCCACCCCTTCCTCCTCCTCCTCTTCCTCTTATAGCATAGCCATCATCATAGCCGTAATAGGGATCTTCATAGCCACCACGGTAGTCATGATAGTCATAGCCATAGTAATCATCATAATAATCTTCATAGCCATAGTAATCTGGGGGATAGCCATATCCACCTCTTCCTCCACGGCCTCGGCCTCTAATAGGAGGTGGCATGCGAGGCGGAGGGTAGTAATAATAGTCTTCATACCTAGTAAAGAAAAAGAAGCACAGAATTATTTCTCTCCAAAAGCAACCCAAAATACACTATACATTTGCCCTTGTTGATTAACAATATGCAAAGTGGAGAAAAGTCAAGTCATTCAGTTCTTCTAGACCAGCCCCTGTTCCACAGCACAACTCCAGCGTGCAGCTTTACCACGGTGCGAGGGTGACACTCACGCAGTGCTCCGGGAGGCCTGTCTGGCAGCCTGACGTTCTTTCCTTTTCTTATCCGGTGGCTTTGCTAATACTATTTCAATTTCTTCCCCTTCTATCTCTTTCCCATTCATTTCATTCATAGCCTGTACAAAAATTAAAAGAAAAAGAACTAAAAATTTTTTTCCATTCAAAGGGAACTAAAACTTACTGCAAGAAACCAGACAGCTGGGCTGCTCCAGGCTGAGCTGTGCCATGTGCTTTGCTTTTGTGCTACATAAACAGAATGTTACACATCACTTTTCCAAGTCCCACTTGATTCACCAGTTACAGGGAAGCAATATATTTTTTTTAATATACTCTTTATATCATAAGATAAAAAAGAGGATTAAAACATATTAAGAATTATTTTGATGAAGTCAGATATAGCACCATCAGTTTTTATGTTCCTGTATCTCCTAGAAACCTTTCAGAAATAAACAAGTTCTCACTACTCACACTGACATAAACACTCACTGCACTTATAAGCCTGGTAGAACATGTGCACACAAGAGAATGAATTGTTACATTTGGGGTTTCCAGGAACCTGAATGTGAGTCAAGTGACTGAGAAAATCAAGTAGTTCTGAGGACACATACTTGAGGAGAAAAAAAACAAAGAAGATTACTGAAACTTCGTGAGCTCATCAAGCAAGCCCTGAATCCTCCAGAAAATTAATGTGCAATGTTTTACTATCAAGTGCACCCACAAGGAGAACTTAATACACAAAGTACAATTAGGACTAAACCCCCCAGTTCCTCACCTGGAGTCATCTGCTTTGCATTAAACTTTTTTGGGTATTAATATTTGCATTAATGAAGACTTTGTGTCTGTACATCTATGTGCCTCAAAAGCATTAGAAATGGTGGCAATTTATTTCCACATTATTACTGATAAAAATCAGTAAATCAATGAGCCAGTTCCACACATTCCACACATAAATGCCATAACTTCATTGAAAGCCAAAACACATCCACACACAAAAATATCTCACAAAGTTCACAAGCCAATTTAATGGCCATGAAGCAGTCACACGGGCCAGGTGTGGTAGTTTCCAGCTTGAGGTGAATGTTAGTGATGCATTTGATCTGTCTTTTTCTCAGCTGCTACAAGTTTCCAGATGCTGAAATCTAACAGAGCATTTATCAGGTAACAGTACTTGGAAAGGGCTGGAGAGTGTTTACAGACATACTACAGAAAACCACATCCAGAGGTCTGCTCACTTACCCCTTGTTTCAACAACTTCTTGTCCTCCCTCAGACATGGTCTAAACCTATCCAAACCAACCTCAACCTCATTAAGTACAAGTGATATTCATCTTAAAGCCATAATCAAGACTATTCTAAAACCTAATCTCCTGTGTAGTAAAATTCTAAGCAATTAAATGGCTATAAAATCATTAATAAGAAGATCAACTACAGAGCCTTTGAACTGTCCATGTAGCCACCTACACCACATGCAATATATCTGCTTCAAGACTCCCAAAAAAAACCACTTCCTACTCTCCTTCCCCCATGAACCATGGATTTAAAAGACAGATGAAATTATTTCTACAGAATTCAATATACTGAATCACAGTCAGCAGACATTAATGACCTTCTCAACAGCTCATGGACACAAAGGAAGAGAACTCTGAAGCTTACAACAATAATCTTCAGTATTTAACAAGTCATTGAGAAGAAACCTTGGGCACACGCAGAGTTAAAACCAGGTAATGCTTTAAGAGTCGCCAACACCACTCACCTCTCCTTCACAAAGCAGTTTCTAATTACCTCCCAATTTCTATTTGATACTTTTGTCACTCCAAAACTACACACAGCCTTTTTAAACAGGGGTCTTTGAGAGACAACTGATACCTTCTGCCAGTGTTTCCTCAGAAAAATTGTCTAGGTTCATCTTTTTTTTTTTTCCTCTTCTCTAGACTCTCCTGCATTGCTCTACACCTCTTTTCCAGTCTACTTGTTAACTTGCTACAGTTTTGTCCTTTCAAGTTTCACATCCTCCTAGCTACTGAAATCATAGGAACAAAATTATTAGCATTGAAATTCTCACAATGGGAACCTTAGTAAATGGGCTCTATGGTTTGTCTTACCAAGGTATTTACTGTAAAGAAATTTCTTAAAACCATGTGTAAAAAATAAAGTGCTCTCACCAACTTAACCAAGAAAGAATAATTAACCTACCTTCACTGCTGCACCTCTGTCCTCAAAATGAACAAATGCATAATCCTTCAACTTCTTTACTCTTTCCAGCTTTCCAAATTCAGAAAAGGATTTCTCAAGAATTTCTTCTGTCACAGTAGTGGCCAAGTTTCTTACAAATAAAACTTTAACCTGGAGAAAAAATGAGAACAAAGCTGTAATCTTTACAAGTCAAACCTCAAAAGAAACAACCAACTAGTAATTATTTCCTTTTTTGTTGCATTAAGAAATTTGGGTAACTTTACTAATTCTGAATCTGTTAAAAAAAAAAAAAAGCCTTGTAGTTACCTGTATGAAGTTTCTACAACTTCTCTCCTTTCACAGTTCCTTTCCATAACCAGAGGAATATCCAACTTTGATTTTCTGCTTCTGGGATGCCACAAATCCCAGCAAAATTTTAGTAACAGACCTCAAGGACAGCAAGGAGTTACCCCAGAACACTGGGATAAAATGCACATAATCATTCCCCCTGCTGAACTTCACCTTTATCTCACTCTGGAAAATAGCTTTACACAATACCTACCTGGTATTGATTACAGCTAAAGCAGAAAATGCACAGCTTGATGTGTGAATCCAGCAGGATAACCCTGCACAGGACTAGCTCAGATGTTAACAGCAGTTAGTAACAGCACATTTCCAACATCTTCCAATGGCAACTCATCCACGGTGCTCAGACCACACCATTGGCACAGCTTAGTGTGAAAATGCCCTCTAATTGCTTTTTGTGCCTCAAAATTAGCCCTGCTCAGCTGCAACAAATCTTTGTCACTAAGGCATAAAGAAAATTCTTCCAAAGCACAAGAACATCCAGTGAAGCCTTCACTGACCTTTGCCATGACTTCTGGATCAGGTTCCTCTACTGGATCAGCCCATTCCACTGTAACAACATTTCCCCAGACTTTTACTTTCCCACTCATCAGGCGTCGGCGAGCTTGTGCTGCTGACTTGTGATCCTCATATTCCAAGAAGCAGAATCCTCGATTCTTCTTTTTATCATCAGGTTGATGATATAAAATTACATCCACCAAACCCTCTGAAAAACATATCTTTAGTACTGAGCTTCAAAAGGAAAGTAAAAATCTAGAGTCTACCCTAAAATGCCTTCACTCATGTTTTGTAGTGAATTTGAATTTTACACCTGAAAGGGAGTGGGAGCACAAGAAAAGCAAAACAAATAGCAGATATTCATCCAATTTACCCAGAAACATGTCACCTAGCAATTAAAATTCCTCAGAATAGGCTCTGCAAAACATCAACCTCAGCAACTCACACAGTCTAAGTTTCCTATACTTTTTTAATCACTTTTTACATCTTTGAAAGGCAGCCAGCACTAACACATGACCTCTCCCCTGCCTCCTGCAGAACCTAGAAGGAACATCTTCCACCTCTCTCCAAAAGATGAGAGAGAACTAAATGAATATTCACCTTCTGTTTTCACCACTTCCCTAAGTACTTATAAATAGCAATCCTAAAAAAGAAGCAGGAGGTTAAAGCTCTCCTACAGGAACAAGAGCAAGTGACTCAATCTCTTATCTAAGGCAGAAGCACCCTTTCACTGATGAGCTGACTTCTCTTCTTCCTACTTGCTGCACATACTGGAGAATGCTGAAAAAACTGGGACAAAAAAATTAGTCTGTTATTAACTATTTCTCTCATAATATTCCCTCTAAACCAATTTAGTACTCCCTCCTCCCCTTCACTACTCAGGAATACATTTGCTTCAGGCTCGCCAAAAACTTCTCCATGTTGACAGCAGAACTTCCTGTAGATCCAGTCACAAATATAGAGCCTTCAACTGAAAGTTTAAACAGGTAACAGAACTGGAACCTTCATTTTCTTCAGAGTTCATGTGTGCTGGTTTTTGAGTTCATATGAGCTGCTTTCACCTCTAATTGTAAAGTTACATCATCATTCATTTAACAACCACCAAAACAAACACGAGTCCTTCACACTCCACCTTAAGATAGAGTACATATATAAAATTTCCAACAAAGTCAAACTTGGAATCCCACTTGAAAATAGTAAATGATACCTGAACACATCTGTCAAACAACTAGACCTACAAAGCAGAGACTAAATGGTATTCTGGGACTCATTAAGTCTTACCTGTGACTTTACCAAACTCTTCCAGTATGTTTTCCTTAGTTTTGTTCTTTGGAATTGACCCAACAAATAATCTGTTGTTTGCCACGGAGATGCATACTCCAAGGTGCTTTCCAGGACGGATTTCATAGTTGTCACACTGAAAAAACAAAGCCATTGATTTGTTTTATCCACAATACTATGCATAAAAATATTCCCAAATCATAAACTCAGGTATTTTCTTTATCATCTACTACTTTTATACATAGCACATTGAATTGGCATTGCAAAAGAATTCCTAGAACAGCTGTTTTTGTGTCAGCATTTACTTGGAGAACAGTGCCATGCTTAGGATTTCCACAGACTTCACAAGTCTTGTTGAATGGAAAGCTACAAAAAAACCTGCAGTAACAGGAAGAACATGGGACCATATACAAATTGCATTGCATGAATTTATTCACCTACTGTTTATCTCAGACTTGAAAGATCTTTCTAGCAACTGGTTACTGCTTCCCCTGCTGTCAGTCAACTGCTGCTGCTGTTATCAGTAAGCAAATACATGGCATTAAAGATACTGGGAGTTTTTCCTCCTTCCTTGGATTGCTTTGAACACTGAGAAGGTTTGCCAAGACAATCAACAGTCTAAATCAGTCTGTGACCTGGCTTCTGCCCCACCCACAACAGCAGGCATTTTTTTGACTTTGTATACGATAGGATTAAAAACTTTTACCATCAAGATTTAAAAATTCCATTAATAAAAAATCTAGTCCACTGCTTTATGCCTGTACTCACAGTTGGACTGCTCTGAAAACAAAGACTCCAATAGGCCTTTAAAGGTACAAGAACTCAACCTTTAAAAAAACATTCAAGACAGACATGGTCTTTGTTTTAATGAGGATTAAAGCTGGAATCAAGTAGGCTCCTATCAATCACCTAAGTACTCTGATCAGTCACAGTAAGGTACAGTAGATAACAGTCTTATAAGTATCTGTATTTGCTAATGAAATCAGGAGGCAATTTTTAAGAAAGTAAAATTTTGTGTCTGTCAGTGGATGCTTTGAAGACTTCATTACTTAAGAAATTAAACATGTTTGCTGTTTACTTTGTCTTGACCTGTCTGGAAGAAAGTTAACTCACCAGCTTGACTGCTTCTTGTGCTGCATCTTTACTACAAAAGGTAATGAAAGCGTAACCTCTGTTCTGACCAGAAAGAGGATCCATCATGAGACGCAGATCCCAAATCGGACCAGCTTTCTCAAAGAGTGGTACCAATTCATCTTCATAAAGGTCTCGGGGAATTTTACCAACAAAAACCTAAAAAGGAAGAGGACACTTGAAACAAAGCTTTTTCAGAAATACAAGGTTATTTTTACCACTTGGAAATTCCTGGGAAAGGAAGAACAATGCAGATAAAACAGCAGAGCAGAAACATTGCAGTCACCAGTGCAGCCTTCACAGCAGCTGATGTTATTGCACGTCACAAGTGCTCTAATCCTCCTGCCATTTGTATGAGGTTTTACACACAGAAAACCTGGGTTTGTTATTTATACTGAAGAGGCTGTGAATTTCCCCTGCTGAAGAGATAAATGGTTCTTACCTGGTTTAAATTTTGGCAGTTAAAAACTAAGACCTTACAGACTATCTAGTTGGGTATCATATGTTAAAGCAGGCCAAGCACTTCCTTGCTCTTGCAGTATTTTCAAATCATTCTGTAAATTACTCTTCCTTGGAAAGCTACAGAGATGGAAAAATAATTTAATAATAATGATTTCCTTTTAATTGTGTGATGCATGTTTTCCACTTTTAATATATACAGTAGTCTTGTTTCTCGTCTGCATCTGTTTCAGCTTCCACCAACAGAATGTTTGATATTTACTTAAGCAAACCTGTGAGTTCTTGTGGTTTTGTCCCATACAATTAACTTGGGTTAAGTTTTGTTAAGGTTAATATCTTTAGCTGAGGTCTCCCTAGAAAGATGCCCCCAACTGTTTAATCACTGCAGCTCTCCAAAGTCTCAAAACCTCTTCCTTGTTAATACAAACAAAACGTTCCAAACACCCATTAAAATAAAAATAAATTTATTTTAACTTCAAATATTTTTTGTAGGAAAAAAAAAGCCATGAGTCAACATTTTCCTTCTCAGTAAGGCTTTGTCATAATTGTACCTCACACTGAAGGCACAGCAGAATTTCAGAATTAAAGACACTCAGCATGCCCATATTAAGCACCAATAAAACAAACTCATGAGGAGAATATGACTAACTTGAAAAACATGGAAGAAGGTAGCGCTTCTAGATACTTCATGTTATACAGATATTCCTGAAATTCAGTTTCCAGAACATTTCTTAAAAGCTTAGCCTCTCTCAGTTCAATGTGAATGTTGACTGAATATTATTTATTGGGAAAAAAAAGAAAGGAAGTGATTCATCACACTAAGTGAAAGTTTAATGGCACAGCCAAAAGGTTTTCCCCACCATCTCCCTAGAAAGCTTAAGGTATTCCTCTAGATAGATATTTACATTGTCATTACTTCTAGAACACTTAATTGTAACTCATTTGCAGCTTTTAAAGACAACACCTCAATTAACATAGAGCACACAGACCCAGACAGAGCTTGAGAAGTTATACACACAGGACTCATTCTAATTATTTACCACCACCACTAAATTAACTTTCCTTCATGGAATATGAATGTTCCCTTCAGAAACAATCCTTACTGTGATACTTCTTGACATCATCTTGACAATAAACACATGAGCTTCAGCATCTCAAAGAATGGAACACTTATCTATAAATTGAAAGATATCAAGGAGACTGATTGTTTTCTCAAATCTAGTCTGGTGGTTTATAGAAAAATCTCTGAAAGAATTCCTGTATCAGACACACAGCAGTGTGACAGAGTATTTGAAGTGTTCAGCATGTATTACAAAACAACCTGCAAGGGACTGAAACCTTGTAGAAAAGCTAAGTGAAGAAATACACAGTTCAAGCATTTTCATAACCAAACCTAAATTTGCTCACAGCTTGCTAGGAAGATGCACAGGCTCAGCCACAACCTTAAATTTCCAAATAATTGCTTACAGACTAGACTTCATCCTTTGGAAGGAAAAAAAAAGTCTTTGAAACTCTTCTATCTATGTTTTAACTTTGAAATAACAGTTTTTTAGTATATTCCACATCTTTTTTTTCTCCAGTTTAACCTGTCTTCCTGCCTTTTGCAGAATACTGAGGAGTAAGAAATATTGATTAAAACACACATAGAAGATTATTTTCCTCTACAATACATTAAACTTGCAATATGGTTTATTTTCAAGTATTTCCTCTTTATGAGTTTGCATAAGTATACAAAGCAATTATCAGATTAGTCTGTCTATACCAACCTCTGTTCCAATGCCAGGCTGAACACCAGAATACACAGTATCTGGAGGAGGACCCCCATATTTCCTCTGTCCTGTAGTTACATCCAAAGTGTAACCAGTCCGCTCTAGCAAAGCCTGAAAAAAAAAAAAGTCAGACTACTTACAGGAGAGAGGGCAGTGGGTTAAAATATACCAAACAAAAAAGGCATTCCAAGATAAGCAATACTTTATCTGCTCCTTACCACACCTGATAAGATATAGATGAAGAGATAAAACCTACAAAAACCTCTGTCATTTTGTGGCTTTAAAAAGCTATCGCAAACAGCAGCATTTGTTTTTTGTTTTATATTACAAAGTCACTGCAAAGAACTTGTTTGCCTTTTCCCTTATTTTCCATTTTATATGTAGCACCCCAAGAAGTATAGAACAACTGCACAGAACAACTCTCAGCTGACAAGTGAGACAACTCTCAAACAGGTATCAATGTTTTTATAGAGCTTAAACTTTGGCAACTGTGTGATCAGAAAGAGCTGCATTTCCAACAACCCTTCTCTACAGAATCTCTATCATGCACGCAGTTCTTTAAAGCCTAGTGTGAATACACTTATCCAGGTGCTATTGATCCTTTTGGAGTTCATACTCAGTCTATGTACAAGTAACATGTCAACTGGTACAGCATAACCAGGATCTCTAAGGGTTACCTTAATCTTTGCTTCATCTGGTCCCTTCGTTGATTCCTGTACTTTGCTGCCTTGTTTCTCTCTTTGCCTGTAGGTCTTCATAACTCCACATAAAAATGCACTTTTGTTCTGTAGATACAATTTACAAAATGATTCAATTGTGTGTATGACAAGCCCTGGGAATCCACTGAATCTTACACTCCATACCATGAAGTCACAACTTCAGGTCAATGGAATAAATCAAATGTCAAAAGAATCCTTCAGGAAAACACAATAATTAATTGAACAAACTTGTCAGATTGAAAAAGTCATCAGGTTCCAAAAAGCATTTTAACCTATTTTCTCAATTACACACATATTTTTATTATCTGGGAGGTTTTGCTTTGTGCTCAAATACCTACACATTTAAGGCATTTTTTAACAGACTTGTTATTTGGGTTTGAAACACAGCAACATCAGTGAATTTCTAAGTTACAACTCCCCTGCCAGTGGTGCCAGAACACTATTTATACTTATGTGCTCACACTCCTGGGGCTCTCACCTTACCTGTACATGCGACAGGTCACTTTCTTTAAATTGCTGTAATACAGAGAGGGCTCCTTCTTCATTAAATTCCCTAAGAGCATCAATTGCTCTTTCATCAAGATCGACATAAGCTACCAAGCCTAAAAGTTAAAGATAAAGAAGTTACAGATTTCTATTGAATTTCATACAAACTAAGAACTATGCAATTTGCTTTTAAAGCCAAAAAGTTACATTCCATAGCAACACAATTATACATTTAATTATATATTCCTACACAAGTATATGAAAGAATATGAGTACAATGAAAAAGTTAAATTAAAATGTATATACCTAAGCACTAACTGACGTGCAAGATCATATCCCATGTGTAACAGTTTTCTAGCGTTCAGGAATGCAATCTGCTCCATAAAAGCAGTATTACACACCAGGGTCTGAAACAATGAACTCTGGCTCACTTTTAATGATTTGAATTTTGTTTGTTTATCCCTCATTTTAAGTTTCACACTTCCTTCTCTTGAGTTGAGCTGTTTTAGAGTAAACTGACAGGTGAACATTACAAGTATCCTATTGTATGGGGAAAAGGACCTACCCAACTGATGATCAAACACCTAGGAAGCTCTACCCCACAAAATATCAGGAAGCAAAAATGATTTGTTCACTCTTTCCTCCAGCTTCAAAAATGCAGGAGTCAGTGGACTTCATGTGAATCTTAAACAGTGTTTGGGGCTTTTTAAACTTATTTTGTTGCTGTATGCAGTTCCAAGAGACAGAATTCAAAAAGCTATTATTTTGAGCCCTATGTACCCAGAAAAGCTAATGTTAATTTTACAGGTACAGACTCCCCCAAGAAACATTGGACCAGTTCTGAAGCATTTCTTTTTAAGGATCTTTACAGGGTTTTTCTTTTTCCCTTTTGTAATGCACTTGCATCAGTTGTGGAGTCAGACATATAGACTGAGATTTACACTTTTAAAATCATAAAGTCAAATTTAGGATCAATACTAAACTCCACATACTTTGCAACAGCTTGATCTCCAAAATACACAGATTATTTCACTGCTACTTGATTTGGAAAATGCACAGTAGTGCCAAGCCCAAGGACTACATTTCAGAAGTGATCCTGCATATTGGAAGGCACCTGTATCTTTCATAGAAGACTTCGGCAGACAAAAATTCAACCCCAAATTTGGCTCAAGTGTCTAAAGTAGTTTGCTTCACTGACAAGCCCCTCCACAATTCAAACATCTTCAGTGGCATTAATGAAGTGTAAATAAATGTTTTCAGGTTACTCATGCAGTGGAATTATACTTGGTAGTCATGTTCTGGGCTAAAAAGCTTTTAAACTCCTTAAGAACTCCTCACAACACAACCTAACTGCAACACATGTTAGAACCCCACGAGTTCCTCTGCCCAGGTATTTATTTACACCTTCTCTCAGACCATCAAGTGCATGTCATCATGACCCACAGTTGGAAAGTGCATCTCTATAGCCAATAAAAGCTGGTAAAGGCTTGAAGAAAGCTCACTGTGAATGACTTCCAAAAGACATCACCCACATGAGCCATTTTCACACTGAGGATTGATAAGGTATTGGTTTTGAACTGCCTTCACTTGATCAGGGTAATTTTAACACTTTTCAACAAAAACTGTCATTTTGCCACCCAGGCATTCAAGATAAGCACATAGAGCAGTTCTACTGCTTCTTGTAAATCTGTTCACAGAACACACTCTAAAAAGGAAAAGAAAGCCTCTGTCTATAAGATAAAATAGGGTGGTTATAAAAACAAAATAGGAAAACCTCTGTATATGAAGAAACCTCTTTAGAAGTTGCAGAGACCACTTGCTACCAGCAAGGTATTACTCAAGTTGCTAGATAGCTTAGTCCTCAACTTTGTTAGTGTCAGGCTGAACATTTCAGTGTAATAACCAACATGGAGTAAACTGTCCACTCAGAACTAGGGAGAACAAAAAATCCACAGGCAGACTCAATTCAAATGTAGTCCCAGGCAAGACAAGCTAGTTGCTTCCCTCACTAAGTCACCTATCCAGCCTTTGAGTGTTTTAGAATCACTGTGACAGTGACAGTAGAAACATAAAAGCAAAATGATGATTTGGACTGAAGAAAAAAAAAATGTACAGTTTAGTATGCAGAAACATACACCTTCATTTGTGGTCTAAGAAACTAGTGTTCTGTGCCCTAAAGCAACTAAGATATCACATACAACTCCAAGGATGTGTCAAGTAATTAGTCAATGTCAAACCCAATTTGCCTTTAGGGAAATCAAAGTAGCAAAACATTCAGAGCTACACAGATCAAAAACAATGAATTTTTAAATCTTAATCTATAAAAATTTGAAAATGGTATGCCCTCACTTTCATAACCAATCAGAAACAAGAAATGCATATTATACCTGTCTGAAATATTTCATCAAGTCTCTCTGCCACCTTCTGTGGGAGGCCTGCCTCTATCAGTGTCTTGTAGTGTTCTGTGTGAGTTACACTGGAAGTATCCATTGGTTCTTCCTCTTCTTTTAACTGTACCGCATTACCATTCACCTGATTAGCCATTTTATTATGCTGCTGGAAAAAATTCAGGAGCTATATTACAATAAGCCAGAAATAACTAGTTTGTAGGACAATGCATGATTTATCTAAACTAATTTGTATACATGCTGCAAAATCACCTGTATCAAGTTTTATTTAATACTTTTTGGATGCAGCTGGTCTAAGTTTCAAAAGAAAATACAACCCTTAATACTGTGGAAAATGTACATGGAAGAATTTACATAACTTTTTAAAAATGTACTTCATGTACATAACAATGTCTAAACTCCATCTACTGATTGTCATTAACTGGTTACCATAGCAGCTAGAATGTATGGGGACATGGCAGTAACATCCTTCAGCAAAGACTCAGAAGATCTAATGCTATTTCCATTTCCCATTCCGCTAGTTTTAAAACAATCGTTTAAAATGTAGTGAACACATAACCCTGCAGGGTAGCTTAAGGTATAAAAATGTTAATACTTGTTTCTTGTTAATACTTTTTTCCACTTGCTTGGCTTGTCGCCATGTCTTCCTTCAAACCCAACATGCTGCACAAGACTAGCCACACGCTTTCTCACGACGCTGTCAGATCTCAAGGACAGAAAGAGAAAAATTGCACTTTGATGGACATTGTTATTTGAAGCTGCAACGCAACAGTTTCCATGCTTTCAGTTTCCCTCAAATAGGAGCTGTACAAATCACAGCTACTATTTCAATAATATATCCCTTATTGGTTTAAAAGGAAGGCATGACTGCAGCATCTTCATTTCTTTATATTAATAAAAGTACTTGCTTTCAGAATTAACAAACTGATTCCAAATACGTGCACTGAAAAATGTACAACTATCTTCTCAGACAATTCCAGTGGGCTTTGCCCAATTCATTAAAGACTGTTTCAATTTCCCAATTAGCCAGCCAGCTGATATTCAGTGCTTTCAAATAAAAAGGCTGACGAGAGACAATTCAACTACCCGGCGGAGAACATAAGGATGATCAGCTGTTAGGTTCAGAAATGAAACAAGCCTCAGGCTTTAAAAGATGGGCAGAAGTTGATGAGCAGCAGCGAAATGATAACCAGGTAGACAATGCAGCATGGCTGGAGCAATGCAATTAAGTACTGGAATACAGGTATGAAGATGATTCAAGAACAGGTTTTTTTAAAAAATGCTGAGGCCTCAAGCTATTTACTAAGCTGCAAAACAAGTCTCCAAGCATAAGCACACCTCTAACAGTCCCTTGAACACCCAACCCTTCCAGACTACAGCTCATGAACTGGCTGGAAGATATCCTATGAAGATTTGCAAGCTAGAGCAAGGGAAGAAAAAAACCAAATCATTTTTCTTCAGACAGTAATGATTTTACTAAAGCTGTCTTATCTTGAAGGGCAATTTTAGAGACATGTAAAGCAGCCTCACACTGTTTCTGTCAGGTGCCACTTCTTTAAGCCATTAGTGTGGAAAAGAAAGGAAGTTTTCCATAGCTACATGGCATATATATACACACACACACACATTCTGTTACTTGACAAAGAGAAATTACTTTCTAACCAATTCAGTTTACTTAAAAGCAACTACAGCCTAATTACAGAAGAAAAAAAATGCTACCTAAAGCTACAATAATGCTTACCTATCCTTACAGGTATTAACTATCAAAACACTAATGAACACCAATCTTCTGTAGGTTATGAACATCACAGAAGGCAAAACTCAGCTACACGTCTGCTTGCTAGACAGCCTTAGGAAGATCTCAAATTTGAAACAGTGCAGGGCAGAGGGGGTTTAATTACACCGAAAATGCTTTGGGTACAGCACTATTCTCAACCCCTCTTCTCAAAAACTCACAAGGTGAGACACACAATAAAGATATAAAGAGGACGGCATTTTTGTGTTCACCTTCCTACTGCCTTATAAAATCATTTAATTACACATATCCTGTCTTCTCTATAAACAGAAAAAAAACCCCAAACCAAACCACAATGAACTGAGAGGCTACAGCAACACATAAACACAGAAAATTTACTTGAAGCCATTTCTCTGACCTTCTCAACTACAAGGGCTTATGGTGACACTCAATGACAATTTTTTGATAATCCAGAGTAGCTTCCAAGTGTCACATACCCAAAAGTTTAACACTTTTTTCAGTGTTGCCTGTAAGTGAACAAAAGCTTGACAAGCTATGCTGTGCCCAGGTAGAAACATCTCCTCTGGAGTAGTGATTCAAACTTCTGACAGGCAAGATTTGCAGCACAAAAAGATATCAGCCTTCACCACAAGCATGTACCAGTGGAGCAATATCTAACCCCTAAGAATCAGATTACTGCACAGCACCACAGCTCAAGGGCTTTTTAAAGTAGGCTTTTAGGCAATGTAAATTAATACCTAGCTTTGTAATTTACTAACTGTACTGTTTATTTTTGCTTAACATTTAGTTCATAAAGAACTAAAGTCAAATACAATGCATGTTCAGTTTGGGTTCAGATGTTAGCTATTTCCAGTTACACAAACTTAATTTAAAAGGTTTTCCTAAAGAAATATACTGTAGAAAATTCTTAAGTGACACAGCTACCAGAATATTCAGGTACCAAGAGCATCCAGAAGACATGTATTTCTTTTCACAGATATAGCAATAGATCCCCTAATGGCTTGGCAAGCTTGGCCTGAAATATGAGATTAAATTGATTTTTCTCCCACAACAATCACCAACAAGCAAAACTGCATCTCTTATAACACTGAATCCTCCCTCTGAGTTCAGCAGAGATACGTGGGTGAAAGTCATGGCTGAAAAAGGCTGTTTAGCTCTCCCTCTAGGTAACATCAGTTAGTTGTAGTTAACAAGAAAAATATTTTAAACTGAATTTTATCTAGTAAGTAAAACACACAATGATTACTTCAACATTTTTATTCTGCTCTAAAAGATATTAAAAGCATGGTAAAGAGGAGTGCTATCTCTGTTTGCATGCGCAGTGTGTCCATGTGACTCAGCCTATGACAGACCAGCACCCGCATACACTCAGGTTTTCATCTGCATTAAATATTAAAATATCTAGAAAAGAGGGAGACTGCCTGAATTGGAAAGACTTCAAGGGTGGATGATAAGTAAAGAATTATGTATATAAGTACATGTGGGATATGTGCTTGTTTTTAAAACATGCAGAAATGGATGAATTTAGAACAGTGTACACAAAACCATGCTTACCAAATGAGCAGAAGTAATAAATAGACATCGGGAACAATTTTACATAGGCAAGGAGAATTCTCACTGGTGCTCAAGATGTTGCCTACCCTCACACCTCCTAACTGCATACCAGAGGGGTCTTGTTTCATGTTTCACACTGTTGTTGCAAAAAATGCCTTGCTAAAGACTAAATACTTCATGATAAAAACCTTGTTTTTAGCTGTTTACTATTTTTCACCCAAAAATTCCTGCATCTCGAGAGTAATTTACAAAGTTACTAGCCCTTTTTTTAAGCTCTGGTATGACAAGTAGAAAGTTAAAACTACAGTTGCTTCCAGTGTATCATAACTTAAATGGCTCAATTAGTAATTTTTCTGGAAAATAAAAAATATAACAGAGGTATAGTCCTGTCAGTGTATGGCATCTTGGAAAGAGATACCTGATCACAGCCTTAATCTGACAATCACTGGATAAACAGCCATGATGTTACCATTCCCTTTATCTTATACCATGCCTCTAACAGAGGTTGCCACCTACAGACTATCTAAGTATAACTCCATCCAATTAATTATAAATTCAGTCTAGTTAACTCAAAACATGCTTAGGAACAGCTTAATTGAGAAGGAACAGAAAATTTCTGGCAAAAGGGCAATATCTAAAACAACCATAACAAACTTCACAGTGATTATACACCAATACTGGTTTTACTGCTGAAAACTTAGTTTCATGCAGGAATGGAATTTGTTTAGCTCAGGTGCACAGGAAGCCAACTAATGCATACATAAAACTCTGCACCCAAGTCATTCAACTTGCTTATGTTGCTACTCCTAACCAACATATTGTCTGTGTCAAGCAGTTAAACCACGTTAAAGATAACACTGAAGGAAGTCTGGGGGATATTTGTTTGGTTCTGTTGTTTTAATTGACCAAAAGAAAACAAATGCAGTCCCTATAGTTAAGCCTCACACTTCAAGAAGGCTCTCCTCAAGGCCCCCACAGACAAGTGGGGGGAAAATAAGAATTCGTATTTAAAGTCTGAACTGGGGTTTTATTAAAAACTCACTTGTTCAGAAATATTTCTGTACAAAAGGGTGGGCCCTTCATTCTGTACATGAAGGCTTTATGGCCATTTCTTTTATACCTAAGCTTACTGAATCACAGAAAACACATTTTAATAGCTTAATTATGATATGCTAGGTGTTTCTTGGCATGAATTGCATGAAACCTTATTCTGAAGTAATCACAGCCTGAAGACCTTTACACAGTAGCCAGGACTTCTCACTACCTGTAAGCCAAAATGCAGCCAGCACCCTCAGTTCTCCAGTTCAGCCTTGGAAAAATGTGAGAACCTCCAGTATGATGCTAAGCAAGAGACCAGCACAGCCCAGAGAGAAACAAACTCTGCATCAGTACCCACACAACTATGATTGGGAGATGACTTTAGCACAGCAGGTTAGCAAGGTGCCCATCAGCGCCATGAAAAAACACTGACTGCACCAACAACTCCAATGTTTTGCTAACCTAAACCATAAAGTCTGCCCATGCTCATTTCTCACTGGAGTTGGCTATTCACAGCTGGGTTGTACTAAACAACACTCCTGGTACTCCAGTTCCAAGAAACACTTCAACAGAAATGAGCTTTGTTCTAAAGAATTCATCCTCAAAGAATTTTGCAGATGTCTGTCTAACAAAGCAGGGAGTACTGGGATTTTTGACTGAACTAGAAAGTTGAGTGTCAGCAGGAGACTCGAGTATTATTCTAACAGTGTTCACCTAGACAGAAAAACTGAGAGATAAGGACATGTAATGCTTGTGGGAAATACAATTTCAAGGATGCAAAATTTTCAAGCAGACACTGCTCGTTTGCAAATACTATACTGCATAAGTTACAAAAAACCTTACACTGCGAGATGCAAAATTTGTTAGATTACTCTTACAAGTAAAAAACAAAACCAAAAAACTCTGCTAGGTGTAGTCTCAAAGGGAAAAAAAAAAAAAATCAAAAAACCAAAGCATCAGCTTCATTTTTTTTTCAGCACGAAGTGCCGGCGGGATCCTTTAGAGCCATAAACATGGGAAAGGGAAGCCAACACACTGTTTCAAAAAGAGTAGTCCAGCACACATAATGTACTTAAGTAGCACGTTCAAATACTGACAGGCAACAAGGCTGCTCAGACCGAGTAAATAAAGTCTTATTTTAAAAGTATTCTCAACAACGATGCATTTAAGCAAAACTTTTCAAGATTTAGCAAAGGCTTTCAACAAAAGTTAATTCAGGAAAAACAATGTCTTAACAACAAAACTTTGGACAGTTTCCCCTTTAAGTACTCGACAAGCGTTATTCCCTCAATGGAAGCAGGAAGGGCAGACCCGAGCGCTGCGGGTGGGTGCAGCTGTCCCTCCCGGCTCCACCACATCATGCGCTACCCAAGATCTGAGGGCGCGCTGCGACAGCGACGCATTTGCCGCTGAGAGCGTTCTTCTGTGCCCGCGGGCAGAGCGGACCGGACGCAACCGCAACAGCCGGGGCTGGTGCGGCTTTAAGGGCCCGGAGGGACCGAGCAGGGACCCGACCCGACCCACAGCCCCCGGAGAGGCGCGTCCCGGCCGCCCGTCACATGCAAAACCCTGATCCGCACGGCTGGGCGGAGCGGGCCGGCCGCCCCCCCACCCCCACCCGCCGGGCCCGCCCCCGGCCCCTCCCCGGCGCCGCTCCCGCGCCCGCCCGCTTTGCCCGCGGAGCAGCCCCGCGATGGCCCCCGCCCCCCTCCGCTCCGCCGCGCCAGCGCCCCGGGCCCGTCCCCGCCCGCGCCGGGCCTGCCCGCAGCCCGCGCTGCCCGTCCCCTCGCGGGGCCCACGCAGGAGGGTTCGTCGCGGCCGCGGAGCGCCCCTGCCCCGCGGGGCGGCCCCGGCACTCACCGGAGCGGGGCCGGCGCGGCGCAGCTCGGGCCCAAGCAGCGACGGCAAATGGCGCGCGCTCCTCCTTCTCCTCATGGACGGCGGCGCGACCCCGGCAGCACGCGGGGTTTCCCGGAACTGTTTCCAGGGACCGCTGCTTCGCCCACTCAGAAACCCGCGCTCCGGACGGGCAGCCGGCGGAGCCAATGAGATGCGAGAGGCGGGACGCGCCATTCCTCCCGGCGGCCAATGAGAGGGAGGCGCCGTAACCAATCGCAGGGCGCCTTCCACCCGGCGCGCCGGTAGGGCCGGACTGGGGGCATTTAAAGGGGCAGCACCTCCCGCGGCCCGAACAAAGGGAGCGCGCGGGGCCGCTGCGCTCGGCTCCGCCCCGCGCGCCGGGGCGGGGCCTGTGCTGAGGGGGCGACGCCGGGGCTGGAGCTGCCCCCGGCCCCGCTCCCCGCCCGGGACCCCGGGTACCGGAGCTGCCCCCGGCCCCGCTCCCCGCCGTGCGCCCGGGACCCCGGCACGGCCCGTACTGCCCGTGGGGCCTCCCGCGCTCTCCGAGCCTTGTCGCGTGTGAGCCCCGGCCCGGGTCTGGCCGCTTTGCCCTCCAGGCCCGAGGCAAGGAGGAGAAGCCATGCGGCTGCGGGAGCTGCGGGTCAGGCTCGTCTCAGGACACTGGCGTGCGGGGCTCTGCAGCTGCTAATCTGTAATTAATCGGTGATTAAACCTTACTTGCCTGCTCGCCAGATTTTCTTGATGAGGCTCTCGATGAGTGCAGGCTGGACACAATAAATAGATAAGTCAGGAAGAAATCGGCCTGTTGGCAGCGTGGTGTGCTGGCTTCACGTGCTTGTCATGCTGTTGCATAACGTGCAAGTCAATGTGTGCTGGGTTGGCTCAGGCTGAGTCCCAGAGTGCTGTGTCAAACTAAACCCAGAGAGCCTGAGTGTGTTCCTATGGTCATGCCAACTGTGCATCTGGAGTCTGGTGAACTAAAGTAGCAGCTCGTGTTCTCTCAGAGAAGGTTCTTCCAGTACCTTCACCCCAGAACTACTTTCCTGAAGATGGGGTGTGTCTGTGTGGTGAATCGTGTGAGATATCCCACCACTGGAAATGTGGGACTTGTGGGAAAACTGGTATGTGATGCCCAATGTTTCCAAGCCAGAAGCTGGAGGCAAGGTTGTGCAGATACTGGAGGTGTTCAGTCTGTCTTGCTGAACCAGTCTGGTGATAGACATGCTGCTTCTCTTGTGGAATTGGCACTGCCTTAGTGATTTCCCTCTTGAGATTTGGCATTAGAGCCAGCTCTTCAGTGCTGGCTGTTGGGTCTGCTGTGGTGTAAAGATGGAAGGAGGGGTAATCATTCATTGCCTTGTTCATCCCAGTTCACTGCAGTGGTTTTTCTGTGAGTTAAGAATGATAGGTTAAAGGAGTTCTTGCAATATTGAGAGGAATTGAGGGAGCTGAGCATCTTTAGTGGTGCTTAATGAATGTCCTGTAAAGCTCTTAAATTTTTTATACTATAGTATCTAGGAATGAATTATGAAGTATAATGACATATGTCCTGTCAGCTGGCAACTGAACATGATGAGGCTAATGAGCAAAATGCATATTGAGAATAATTTCTACAATATCTCTAGCAGCTCCCACCCTAGGTTCTGTGTGCTTTGCAGTGCTTTGTTTTTTGGTCTCATGGTACAGACTACAGCCTCAGCCCAAAATGATCTGACACCTCTAGCCAGGAGCAAGCTATAGCCTGCAGGTATTTGGGTTACTGCCAGACAGCAAGCAGTGCCTGAGAGGAGGCCCTAGATTCTCTGAGATAATGAAATTTAAATTTTTACTAGATTTCTCAATTTTAATTTTTGCCAGAAAATCCCAGAATGAGACTCTCATTCTGGGATACAGCTCTCTGTGATTGTAGCTGAACAGGTACGTGTGAGATCTGATTTAGTCCTGGGCCAAGACAAAACAAAAATCATCTTGGAACCGAGGAGAGGGTTAATCTCAGCTGCTGAGAGCTGGGAGGGCAGGACAGTCCCCCTGCTCTGCTCCTTCAGCACCTGTGAGGGAACAGAGCAAAGGAAGTGAAGGGATACAGGTTTTCCATAGCTCTGTATATTTACTCCTCAACCTGTTGATGTTTTCCCGTGTTCAGTGGCCAGAGGTTGCTGAGGCTCAGGGTGTTCCCATCAATCTGTCACTTCTCTTCCACACTGGGCTGAAATTCCCGTGTGTTCACATCAGCAGCAAGATGACAGATTTGAATCTGCTGTAATTTGTAGGTTAGCTGTTAACTTATATATGGAATATGACATTTCCTGATGCTCTAACTTCTTCTCCTGACCAATCATTAGTGCAGCATATTATGTATAATATGTTACAGATGTGCCCACCTCCAGTAAATATCTTGTTCTGTGGAGCCCTGTGTGCAGCTCTAGCATGTTTGCTAAATCCCAGGCTTTCAGGGAGAGGTCTGTCTTAAAAATCTTCAAGCTTTATTTATCAGCAAGGAACTTTCTGAGCACCCCCAGTGTGTTCCACCACCTCTACAGCAGGGAAATACTCAGGAAAATTTCTGCCTGCAGAGGCCATGCTACTGTTATTACCCTGTGCACATGTGTTTATTTTGCTTCACACACATGTGCTTTGTCTTTGCCTTGCCTCTTTCCCTTTATCTGCTCTGGAGTGGGGAGGTTGAGTGTGACAAAAAGGCCCAAAGAGACCAGACTGAGCTACCTGGGTGCCTTGCACTAAAACCAGCTTGCTTAAGATCTTGGATCTCACTTTCCTTTCTTTTCATTTTTTTCCCCACCCCTGAGCTAAGGATTCTTAGCAATTTCCATCACATTTGTGTAGGATGGAGGACAAACCAAGCAACTTGGGAAATCAGCAAAAATCAGCAGCTCAGTTTTAGCTGAAAACAAATTGCACTTTTCCTACTCCTGCAGTGGCCGAGCAGTGTTGGGCAATGATCTTTAGGAGCACAGTACAGAGGATCTGGTGTTAAGGAAGGATAAAAGCATCTCAGTGAGACATAAAGGCTGCTCCAACAAGTGAAACTTCTGTGCTGTAGGTGGCTATGGGAAGTCAGGGTGTTGTGAACAGGGTCAGTCCAAGATGCACCACTTCTGGCAGAGAAGAATCCCTTCCTTTGTGTACCCCTGTGCCCGTGGGACAAAGCAGGGGACAAGTCATGCCATCAGCCATCCCAGGGTGATTGAGGAAACCCAGAACAATTAGTCCCTTTATGACCTGTGAGCTGAGTTCAGCACTATCCTTGCAGCCTTACCAGTTTCAAACATCAGCTTTGGATTTGGTTGCTCTCAACCAGAATTGCCTGGAAGCAGATGGCAGAAATTTGTAGCTTTCCAAAAGACAACTAAGCCCTGTTTTCCAGGTTGTATGGACTGAGGGGAAATCCTGGAAGGGTGTCTAGACATCTTGTGCCTTTTTAACTCCCCAGCAATCACCCAGGTCCAAGGTATAATCTTGTTTTACTCCCCAGCACTCCTGCTCTGGAATCCTGCAGCAAACATTCTGTAGCTGGCATCTGTCCATCCACAGGCCCTGGAAGTGGTGAGTGAACCCAAACTGCTTGCTGCAAGTCATTCAAATGTTCCTGTCATTTGCTGGTGGCCAAGAAAGCTCTGTGGTGTTGCAAGGTACTGACTTGCACACTGCAGCCCTGAGGGACTTCAGAGAGTTGGTAACACCTCTCTCTGTGGCACAGTAGATCACAAAGGTCCAAATCACTGCCTTCCCTTATAACAAATCCCCTCTCTTACAGGTGCTTGGGCAGAGTGACTGAGCTGCATAGTTAATGCACCAAAATGCAGAATAAAACGCAGAGATGTGAATTTAAACCCTCATCTGTTCCCTTCTGAATAGAGAGTTGTTCTAATATTTATGTCAGCTCTCCAGTCCACTGAAGCTGTTATGCCAAACTTCTCACTAGTGACTCTGCAGCTTTTGGGGAAGCCAACCCCAGCTGACAGATACAATAGGAAAAACATTCTGAAAAAGGTAAAAAAATGGATTTTTAAATAGTTATAACCCAAACCAAATAGTATATTGCTTTTCATGACTCAGTTCATCTCACCAGGTTCAGCGAGGTGGGGAAGGTGTCCATAATTTGTTAATTAGCCCCAACCTAAAGGAACAAAACCCACAGGGAAGCTCTGTGTGCAGCCTTGGCAGAACTCACCACACCACCATCTCTCACATCTGAGCACAGCCGGGCAAGGACACTCCAGGGCTGATCACATGGGTGACATCTTCATTGAAAAAGTGTTTAAGGGCACAGAGTGACAGTGCTGTCACTCTGCAGACAAGATGTGCCACTACCTGCAATATTCACCGAGTGAGGGCAGCCCAAAGGGAGGAGCTGGCTGGGGATGGATCAGGGAACACAGGAGAAACTGGGACACCTTCAGCCAGCCAGTCACACCCTTGGAAACCGCTTTCAACATCAAAGGCATCATTTGCCTCCTGCACTTTCAGACAGGGCAGTTCCAGGCACGGACCCACCCAGTTCAATGTCACTGCCACCCTTCACTGACTGGAACACAGGCAGCTTTCAGCAGTGCTGCACAGCAAGCCTGTTTGGGCAGATTTACAGAAATCACAGGTATGACAGAACAACTCTTCTCTTACCTGCCTGTTGATACAAAAGTCCCCTTCTAGTCAGTGCTTACTGCAGTAAGGCCACATTGTTTCAGATCACTTATTGTGTATTTTGAGTTTCCTACATTAAAATGTCAAAATTGATTGAAACTGCATAAAATTATTTTAATTCATCCTTCTTTGGAAAGGGACTTAGATAAGGAACAGAGAAGTTGAGACAGTAAAATAAAACTCCTAATCTACTGGGCAGTTGTGGAAAAGAACATTCACATGAATCAGGATCTCTGGTGTCTTGCTCCAGGAACTAGAACCACCACAAGTGACACCAGTACAACTTTGAAAACTATTTTCCTCTCTCAGTTTATGGTGCTATACACTAAGTGCATCAAGTGAACCTTTTTTTTTTTTGTCATCGACTAGCTCATTGGAGACAACACCCCCCTAGGACACAGTTTACATGAAACAAAGTTACTTCTCTGTGACTGGATTGCTACACAGGTACCATTTTCCTCCAACTCTTATTGCAGCTTTAAAGTTAACCCACTAGGCACAAATGGTCATTTCCTTCATACAAATCTAAAAAAAAATAGTTCAGATCTGTACAGGCCTGCCTACTCAAGAGTGCAGCTTTACTTTGGAATAAAATGAAGCTTAAAGCCAGATAGTGAGGTTGGTTGGTTTTGTTTCATTAACAGTTGCTAAGCAAGAAAGTGAGACTGAGTAATTTATTTGATGTTGTTGCAGACCATAATTGTATGGATTTGGATTATGTTGACCAAAAAATACAGTCTTCACGCTGATTTACACCATGATCAGTATTGGCCATGCACATTCAACAACAGCACCAGCTTAGTCATCTTTAAGCTCCTTGATCTTATGCTTATGGCGCTCGATTTCTTTCTGCAGACGCTCAATCTCTTTCTGGTGGTGGTGGATCTCTTCCTCGTGGTGCTTCCGTAAGGCAGAGAGCTGCTCCCGCTCCTTTTCCCTGCAAGAGAGGACGGCAGGACGTGCAGCCCCGCAGCCCAGCGCCGCGGGAGAGGCGGGCCGGGCCCTGCCCCGGGCCCGCGGGGAGCGGCTCCACAGGCCCGGGCACGCTCACCTGAAGTACCGCTCCTCCTCGGCCGCCTGCTTCTTCCCGAAGGCACCGCCGGCCTCGCGGATGGAACCGCCGCCGCCGCCGCCCTTGCCGGCGCCTTTCCCCAGCTCGCCCAGCTGCGGGAGAGACGGCGGTGAGCGCGGAAGGACAGACGGACAGGCAGAGGGAGGGACAGCCGGAGGGGAAAGGGGCACTGTCGGAACACCCACCTGGTCGGCGCCCGATCCCGAGCTCCAGCGCTGCTGCTGCGCCAGCAGAGCCCCGCGCAGGCCGCCCCGCGCCGCCACCGCCGCCACGGCCGCCATAGCCGCCTGCCCTTGGAGCGCCGGACGGGCCGCCGGGCGGGCCCGCCCAGCCGCGCCTGCGCAGCCGCGGCCCCGCCCCAGGGCCCGCCGGGGCGGGGCGGTCTCTGTGACGTCATAAGGCGGGGCCCCGGGCCCGCGCGCGCCGTGGGGGCGCGGGGCCGATCGCTGCGGCGCGCGCCGCGGTCACGTGTGGTGACGGCGCGGT
This sequence comes from Fringilla coelebs, assembly GCF_963513975.1. Taxonomy (NCBI): domain Eukaryota; kingdom Metazoa; phylum Chordata; class Aves; order Passeriformes; family Fringillidae; genus Fringilla; species Fringilla coelebs. The sequence continues at coordinate 2,660,122 of NC_140054.1, read as the reverse complement.
CACGTGTCGGTGGCGATGGCGGCGGCGGGGCCCGGCGCGGGCGCGGCCGAGGACGCGTTCCTGACCTTCTACAACGAGGTACCGCCCGCCCCGGGGCCTGCGCGCCCTGCGGAGCCGGGCCGGGCCGGGCCGGGCCGGGGGCCGCCGGTGGGCGGCACGGGCCGAGCCGAGCCGCGCCGCTGTGGGGGCGGGCGAGCGGCGGGTGCCGCTGGGTCGGTGCTCGGTCCGGCCCACCCACAGTCCCGGTGCCGGCCGGGGCCGGGAGCCGCGTTCGGGCCTCGGTGCGCTGGGCTGAGCCCCGCGGGAGCCGCGCGCTCGGGCTCGCTGTGGGCGAACTGTCACCGGGCACGGCCTGGGCCCCCTCCCGCCGCCGGGCCGCGGCTCTGGGCACGGCCTGAACGGCTCCCCCCGGCCCGGCCGGTTCGCTGCATGCACGTTTGTTTAAATAAAAGTGAACGTTAAATATAAATACATGGCTTGGTTCGGTATAGTCCAGCGAAGGGTAAAAACGGAACTAAATAAGCTGTGATTATTAAAAGCGGGTATGTGTGTTTGCATCAGTGACACATAACGTGTTTAAAGGGCTGCCCTGCCAACAAGGGGTTAACAGTAATAGCGCCGTGGTTTCCAAGGAATCACAGCCAGAACTGCTGGAGGTGCATGGGGAGGAGGGAAGCTATAGAGAAACAGAACAAACAGAACTGTTCTGCAGAACGTTTTATAGATAAAATGTGATGTTGAAAATCCTGTTGGGCTGTAGGAAATGCTAAAAAATATGTGATGCTAGTGCCTGAGAAAATAGCTACAGGCTTGGGGTAAGCAAGGGGCATTAAGAATTGTAGTACAGGACAAGGATGACTGAATACTAACAGCATGAATAAACAGGTAAGGGTGTTGTGATGGTCAGTTGATACAGGTCTCTCTGTTCTTCAGGTAAAGCAAATTGAAAAACGAGATTCTGTTTTAACATCAAAAAACCAAATTGACCGGCTGACCCGACCTGGATCTTCATATTTCAACTTGAACCCTTTTGAGGTTAGTTGGAACGTTCTGAATTGATGCATGAGCTTTCTGATTCCTGAGTGTTTATTGCAGTAAAAGACAACATAAGGAAAGAAGAAATTTCTCTGGGTGCAAATTAGTGTGCAGAAGGTTTGCAGAGGACAGCAGGATGGTGTATATGTGCTTATTGCCTTTCTCAGTGTTTGATGGCAGGACAAACTGTATGTTGTCACATTTCCCTCATACAACAGCACTGGAAGATTTGTCTGGGTGCTTTCTGAATGTGAAGGTAGTAGCTGGAGGTGGCAGCTTGGCAGGTTCTGGTCATAGCTTTCTTAATTCAGTATTTGTAGTTGTGTGTTTTATTTTGGGTGTTCATCCCACTGAACTTGGATAGAGCAAGAAAAGGTCTCTCAGTGGTCACACCAGTGAGAGTCTCTGAGGAACCATTGGGTAATGGATAATCCCCTTGCAGTTTATAGGGTTTGATTCCAGTTGCAGTCAGTTATAAAGTCTTCGTAAGTAGGAAACCCGAGGAAGGCAGTAAATAAACAATATTGTATTCATCTGGAGTTGGCTTTCCCTGGGTGTGTTGCTTCCTGGTGTCATCTTCACTGCCTTTTTCACGCCTCAGGTGCTTTTGTAGTCCCAGTTCAGGGCTAGCCAGCCAGATGAGTCAGCAGATTCACTTTGACAATGATCATTTTGTATAGGTCTTAGTACTTAAAGAGTAAATTAAGGAAGCTGTTTCAGAGTAGACTGTAGCTTTCCTGTGGGAGAGTGGTTTTTATTTATGGATTCTTAAAAAGAACAGCATCTGCTCACTTGTTGCTTAAATCTTACATTCAGTAAATTAAATCACAAAAGAGTTCCTGAACTCTGCCACATCTGTGAAGATCAATAAACAAGTGGTGTCACTCATAGAAATCAGACAGTAAAACTCTAGTGTCTTCCTTCAAAATGATAAAATGAATAAATGTTTATGAAGAAGTGTGTTTCCAACATTCTGAGTGGCCTGGCATTGTCCCCAAGCTACCACATGCTTTTGTTTCTGTCAGACTGAGCATTGCTGCAGGACTGATTGAAGGTTCAGACCAAGACCTTGGCATAGCCAGAGGAACCTAGCACTGCTAAAAGTAGTGTCATAAATGTCAAAAAGATTGTGAAATGTTTCTGTTTTCCTGGGTGAAAATTCATATCACTGTGGGGTGAGCTTTCTGTTGTGTGTCTGTGTGCCAGTGAGCCAAGTGGTACAGAATCTTAGAATGTGCTGGGTTGAAAGACACCCATCAGGATCATCCAGTCCAAGCCCTGTCCCTGCCCAGACACCCCAGCAATCCCACCCTGGGCATCCTTGGGAGTGGTGTTCAAACACTCCTGGAGCTCTGGCAGCCTCAGGGCCATGCCCATTCCCTGGGGAGCCTGGGAAGTGCCCAGCACCCTCTGGGGGAAGAAAACCTTTCCCTGATCTCCAACCTCCCCTGACCCATTTTCATGCACTTCCTCATGTCCTGTCCTGGCCATGAGAATGAAGAGCTGCCCCTTGGGAGGATGTTTGGCTGTAATGAGTTCTACCCTCAGCCTCCTCTTCCTCAGGCTGAACAATCCAAGTGACTTCAGCCACTCCTCATGGGAGTGTTAGAGCTTACTGAGAGGAACCTGAAACGTGGGGAGCAGCATCAAACTTGCTCTGCTTTCATGGTCTCTTTTAGGTGCTGCAGATGGATCCTGAAGCCACAGATGAAGAGATAAAGAAAAGATTCCGACAGGTATTCAGCTTTTACACCCAGAGTTCATGGAGGGGAAGTAGAAGTGCTGTAGAGATTGTGCAGCTGGGTGTGGGCACAAGAAAAATGGCAGTAAGCTGTGTCTGGGTAGAGGGGTGTCTATTTTTGGCAGAAATGCATAGAGCAATGCTTGTATCAACAAGAGGAGAGCTGCAGCAGTGTCCCTGGTCCAAGCATGATAGGCTGCTTTGCCTGTGTGATTGCCAGCTAATATAGCCATGTATGATCAGCCTCTTGAGCTTAAAAGGAAGATCAAAAGGTATTTTTCTCAAATATATGGACTTGGATCTAGATTTTATCTGAGGTTTCTTTAAGAATTTCCATAGTCATTTTTAGTGGCTTGGTTACCTGGGAAAGAGGCAGCCCTGCTTACTGGAGATCTGCAACACAGGAAGCATCACCCCAGCCTGCCTCTGCTGGCAGAGCTGCAGGAAAGTTTTCAGTTTAATCAGTGCCTACAGCAAAGAAACAGTGTTTGGGAGGGCTGCAGCCTCCACCTGCATTGATGGTGTGAGTGTCTTTAGACAGGAGGATCCTGGGGGCAGAGGAACAGGATATGGGCTCCTCCTCCTGTGTGTGGGAAGTGAGAGGGATAACTTTTTGGTCTATTATTGGCTTCTCACTTCTGCAAGACAATAAAGTATGACATTCTCAGCTTTGGGCTGGTAAAAGAGTACAGGGACATGTTCAGGGTAATGAAATGAAAACTGTGCATGGAATTGTGCATTGAAGAAATCAAACACTCAAGTGCAGAATGTGGAACAGTCAACAAAGGAGAAAAAAGGCACTGGCTGAAGTAAATCTGTTCAGATCTGAAGGCAAACCTTTTCCTGGGAGCTACAAACTGGCAGCTGTACAGTTCCAAAAGTAGTTATTTTGTATTCTTCAACACTAAAGCAGCTTCAGTTGCTGCTTTGTACAGCAATGGCAAAAATAAAAGGTCTGTATAAAAAAACATTTAAAAGAGGCCATATGGAAAATTTTAAATAACTTTCTGAGAGAGGAATGGAGGATGTGGTTTCCAGCCCAGTTAAAGTTCCCCTCAGGATGGTAGTGATCTATCTCCTGTCTGCCAGGTAGAGCACAGGCAGGAGTTTTCTTAACTTTCAGTAAAGTGGCCTAAGGAGAAATGACAACTCTTAAATAGTTTGGTATTTGGACAGCCTTGGGCATGCTGGAGAACTTTTTGAGAGACTTTGGTTGAGGATGATCTTTTTATGTTTGTTTCTTGTCAAGACCAAGGATACAAATCTTTGATGACCAAGAGGTTCATATCAGCTGAGGGGTGTTAAATTGTTCCTCTCATCACAAGCTGCAGCTTTTCTTGGACAGCCTGTTTGTTACAAGGATTGTTTGTTCTTTCAGCTTGTACTGGCACACACTTCTGCACGTTGTCAGCTGCTTTGTCCATGTCCAAATTAATGTGATCTCTTTGGATTCTTTCTGTTTCCCTTCTCTCAAAAATCTCTAAAATACTCTTATCTTTTACCATGCTCTTGATAGCAATATCCTTTTTCTTGCAGCTGTCAATATTGGTGCACCCAGACAAAAACCAGGATGATGCAGATAGAGCCCAGAAAGCATTTGAAGGTAATACTCTTTCTCTGCCTGCTCTGGGTTAGTAGTGTCAGCTTTTCTGGTGCTGAAAATTCATTAGGGTGGAGGGGACAGAAGGGCTGCAGAGGTGCTTTAGCTGGGGCAAAAGCAGCTGTGGCAGCAGCAGCTGTGTGAGGTGGTGGCATTTCAGCAGGTGGCACTAGGTGGCATCAATGCCATTGTCATGTCACCACAGGGACAGATGTCTTCGTGGGGGTGTGGGATTGTTCAAGAAGAACTGTTTAATCTGTGCATTAGATTTTATTCAAAGGCCATAGGACAGAAGCAGAGTGATGGTTTTAGGTGTGTGCTGTGCAGGCAGGTAATCACAGCAAGGTGTTCATGCCCATAACTACAGCTGGGAGGAATGATGCTTTCACCTGCACCCTCCAGATGGTATCAGACAGTTCTTGTCACTACTGTACCCCAAAACTCATTCAACTAATCCTATTTTCACTTTCCCAGATGCATTTATTAAAAAAAAAAACACAAAAAAACCCAAAACAGACTGCCAAACAAATGACCTCCACAAATTCTAGAAGCAAATTAGTAATGCCACCAAGTAGCAGTCTTGTGATGCCTTGTGAACATGACTACTGGTGCTATTAATATTGATGCTTTTTGTTTAGCTGTAGATAAAGCTTACAAGCTGCTGCTAGATCAGGAGCAAAAGAAGAGAGCCTTGGATGTGATACAGGCAGGAAAAGAATATGTGGAACACACTGTGAGTATTCAATGGGAACATCCAGAGTTGGGGTGAGTGCTAATCAATCATTCATATCTTGCTTTTTGGTACACTTGCTTCATGTTTAGGTCACTAAGCTGAGCAAACCTCATAATGGCACTGTGCAGGTGGGCTCCAAGCTCTTCACAGCAGAGCAAGCCTGCTGTGTCCAGGACTGCTGTTGAGCTCAGTGCAAGATAATTCAGTGAAATTCAGTACTTGAAATAATCAGGTCAGACCACGTGATCTGACCTAAATATTTTTTTTCCAAGTCTGTGAATGAATGATGCAGTTCAGATATGTGTAGGTGGAAGAGAATAGGTGGTGACAGCAGGAGACTGGAAAGTTTGGGGGATATTGACCTATAAGATAAGAAAAGGAGCTTGGATTGCATTGGCCAAGAAGTTAGAGTGATGTGGGTGGATTAAAACACAGAAAGCTTGAAGAAGCAGATAATTTGGGAGAGCTCAGATACTCTTAACACAAGGAACACTTGATGTTCTGTTTGTTGTTACTCACTTGAATATCATGAAGCAAAATCAACTTCCTGCTGGTTTGGATGGTGTATACTGAATAAGAATATATTCAAGATATATTCAATATATATATCAAGAAACCAAAAGGGATTATGTTGGAGGAATAGTATCCAACACAGTATTTTTAATTACTACAGTTCATATGATAGTAATCTTGTATGTGCTTGGGCCTAGGAGGGTTTGGTGTAAAACAAAACATCAATCAAGAACAGAGTGCTATCTGTACATTGGAATAGAAATGCAGAACCACTTGGATAAAATTATGTAAGCCCTATAAAATTTTTAAGGTTCTTATTTTTGTTCTTAATCATTAGGTGAAAGAAAAAAAGAAGCAGCTGAAGAAGGATGGAAAACCTCCTACTGTAGAGGAGGATGATCCTGAAGTTGTAAGTCATACTATGTTCAGAGAAACTGGAGAGTATAAAATGTGTTCTGAGGAATTAAGAATGAAAGCCAGTACAGAAGTAATGCTGTAAATCCTTACATTTACAGAAGAACAAATTCTGCTTAGCCACTGTAGAGTGTCATGTGTCAGGTGATACCTGTGTACTGTGGAAAATAGCTTCACTGTAGTGTAAAGAGCAAATATATTGTGAGATTATATAGATCAAAGTACCCTGTTCTTTTCTCAGAACAAGTTTTCATTGCTTGTGCATCTTGCAGTGTTTTTTGAATTACTTGTTGTCTTCTGACTGCTGGAACCATGACATTCCTGCTGCAGAGTGACTAAAATGAGCTTGTGACCTTTTAATGAGTGAAGTTTTAATGAGAGCAGTTTCCTCTGTTTCATTCATGTAGTACTGAGGGACAGATGTGCTGTTCTGCAGCAAACCACTGTATTAAACAGGGCATGGCAAAACTTAGTTCTTCTTACCTGGGTTCTAGTCTGGAGAAGTCCAGCCATATGAGAGGATAGGTGATCACCAAACACTGACTTCATTGGTCTCATCACCCTTTTTTTTCCTGGAAAGGGATTTCTTCCTGTTGATATCACCACAGCAACCCCATAACCATCCTATTTTTCATTTTTCAGAAGTCTGTTGCTCTTCTTTAGTAATGAAGATTGGTTTAAGCATACTGATTTCCTACTGGGAAGCCAATGCTAGATTTTTACAACACATCAAGAAGATCTGCTGGAAAATTACTCTCTAAAACAGTGACCATTTTGCCTTTTTTTGTCAAATGTAACAATGCAAGACTTTACCCAAGAATAAGAGAGTTTGAAGTGAACAGTTCTGTTTAGGCACAGCTTCATGAATACAAATTAAAATGAGACTAATATGAGGTTAATATGCAGTTGTTTCCTGATGCCAGGGCCAGAATTTAATCAGCAGTGGTTTATACCTCTCTGTGTGCTGCTGCTATTGTCAGGGCAGCATAGGGGTTATGTGGGCATACCTGTGGTTTGCTTTCTTTTTAGTTTCATACATTTGTATGTAAAACAGACTTTAACTGTGTTCACAGGCATTATTTTAAGACTGGATTTGTGTTTTACAGTTCAAACAAGCTGTATACAAACAGACAATGAAGCTCTTTGCTGAACTGGAAATTAAGAGGAAAGAAAGAGAAGCAAAAGAAATGCATGAAAGGTATAAATGACATTCCACTTGTGCAATTCAGGCTCTTCTTCCACCTCATGCTTCCTCAGAGAAGATATGGGATCAGAGAGTCTTGGAATAGACTAAATTGGAATGAACCTCTGGAGATCATCTGGTCTGACCTCCTGCTAAAAGCAGGGCCTTGGATTAGACTAACAGGGGTCCTGTCAAGCTGATTGCCAATAATGTGGATTCTGCCATGTCTCTGCCAGCCTGTGGGTTTGTAGAGCCTGATGTTTGAGAAAAGCACACAGGAAATTTGCCCTCCTGTGCTGAAGATGTCAATATATTTTATATGGTTGTATTATCTTATATGTACACATGGAGGCCAGCCACAACAGTGAAATGGTGACACAATTCTGCATGCTATTAGCTTGCAGAGAATTGATTTTTAATTTTATTTAAATGCCAGAACTACCCTGTGGCGTGTGTGATCCTGAACTATTTTAGGTGATTTGATCATGTGCTCACTGTGAGTACACTTCCTGCAGCAGGGTTCTGTGCTGGTCAGTGAGGTGGCTGCAGGACATTGCTTTTGATTACAGGTGAAAAGAGGGGGTTAAAAATTTAATTTGTACTTTGCGTGCTGAAGTGCTTATTAACTTCTCAGAACGTGTACCCTCAACAATTTTAGAGACTTAGCACTAGAGTGATGTCCAGCTTCTTGGATGAAGAAGTCCAGCTTGTTTTGCTGAGCAAGAGAATCCAACCCCTTAATTGTCAGTTGTCAATTGCCATCTTGCTCTCAGTGGGTCCAAACCATCTTCTCTGCTCACTGCTCTTCCAAATTTGAAACCAAACTGTATTTGCTGTGCTATCTTAGGTGTGCATATTTATCTCTTCTGTAATCTGCCAAATAATTAGAGGAGATTTCCAAGATGGTTTGAAAGTATTACCTTGCTTTCTAAAGTGGATGCTTGTGGGTTCATAACTTTTGTGGCTTCTCTTCTAGGAAGCGGCAGAGGGAAGAGGAAATTGAAGCACAAGAGAAAGCCAAACGAGAACGGGAATGGCAGAAGAACTTTGAGGTATTCAGCACCTGAACTTACAGAATGGCCTCAGCAATTCTTGCCCATGTTGCAGGGGATGCCTCTAGAGAGATGAGAGACCTTTTGTATGCAAGTCTGTAAGATAATTAATAGATCTGCACCAGGCAGGGTTTGTTCATGTGTGTGGAGAAGAGCCCATCAATAGGGCTTTGGTATCACCTGTGCAGAAGCAGGTCTGGTAAATTGAGGTATAGTGTTTTTTCATCTCTGTCAGCAGTTCATTCTTATCTTTAGTTGTAAAATAGAATTGCTGCTTTGCCCAGGTCACTGGTGACCATTAAACCCTAACGTGGAAGGTGTTTGTGTGGACTGTTGTGGTACTTTCCAGTCTGGTTATCCCAGCATCCAGATCCCTGCTAGTGCTGGGCCCTCTCCCATCCTGCCAGGGGAAAGGGGGCAGGGAAACAGACAGCTGCTCATCTGCAGCTCTGCTATTGCAGAGATGGGCCTGCAGTGGACAGATCACATGCTGTGAAGTAGATCCTTCCTGGACTGTTCTGTCCTGCTGTGATACCTTCAGTCTGTAGAGATCATAGGTTGGCTTTGTGGGGAGATTTGGGGGTTTAGGGTACTTTTTTTGTTTTTTTTGATTTGGTTTCTGTTTTGGTTTTTTTCTCCTCCGGAGAGGTTTCTGCTTCTCAGCAGGAAGGGCAGGGAGAGGAGAGAAGTGCACCAGAGGCCTTTTTGTCTCATTGTGTCAATGTGATGAGACTGAGCAAGGAGCATGAGAGAAGGCAGCAGCACATTTCCCTTCTCTGTTCTTCCTGTAGCACCAGGAGAGGGAGGAGTTGAGGCACAGAAGGGACATGGCACGTTCTGGGCTGACAGATTAGGAACATCCATTTGAGAGGTTTCTTGTTTCCTTTGAGGATTCTGTAGAGAGTAAGGACTGCCCAGCCCAGTCTGGTGGCTTCTGAAACAAGAGTTCAGCACAGTGCTTATCCTGGTGTGTGTAAGCTCACTTGTATTTCCAATGCACCGTGCTGCTCTGGCTCTTCCCAGTGTCTTTGTGTCCTGGCTGCCAGGGGCTGCATGCTGGATAAGGGGAAATTGCCACTGATCTGAAACTGCTGTGTACTACCTGTGCTTTGGCTATTGCACTTGTTAACTCACCACTTCCTCCCTGTTATTCCCAGGAAAGTCGGGATGGCCGTGTGGACAGCTGGAGAAATTTCCAGGCAAATACAAAGGGCAAGAAAGAAAAGAAAAACAGGACCTTCCTGAGACCTCCCAAAGTAAAAATGGAGCAGCGTGAATGATCCTGGAAGCACTGCCCAAGTGCAGCTCCTCAGTCCCTTCTCTGCTTTTAAGGACTCATTGGCACCTAGAGTAAGATTTGCTTTTTAGTAGACTGTTTGTTTCCAGTACAATTAATTATCAGTCGAAGTATTTTTTGTACTCTGTCTGTTTGAAATAGGGCCAGAGAATGACCCCGGCCAGGGCCCCGCTCCACGTAGAACTCTTGGCTTAGGAGAGTCCCTGCCATTCCTGCTGTCCCGTGTGTCTGCTGCCCTGTAACTCGGTGTTTTGTACTTCACACAACTGTGCTGTTTCACCACTTCTGTTTCTAGTTTGAGAGCTGAACAAAATATTGGAGATGCATCCAAACCTTTCCAGGCACCATCTTTCTCAGTGAGTTCAGCTTGGGAAAGATCTGGACTGACTCTGGGAATATCCTTCCAGGCTGGCCTGCAGTTAAGTCCTGCAGCTCCTCACTGCATTGGAAGGAACCTGCTCCCAAAATCTGATTTCCAGACTAAAATCCCAGCTCTCAGGCTTAGACTTCTGTTAATCTCAGACCAGCTGGTCACTTCCTATAAAGGAAAATAACTTCTCTTGATTAATAGTTAAGCTGCAATGGTCTGTATGTAAAATAAATTTTTACCCAAGTTACCGTTTTTTTTTTCTTGGAATTATTAAAAAATACAATAGCAAGAGTGTGAGTGGAGTGCTGTCAGTGCTGAGATGCTGCTGCTCTTCAGCATGAACCTGTTCTCCAGGCTCAGACTGTGGTGCCAGCTCTCTGTCTTTCCAGTTCTCCACATCCCTTTTAAGCTGCCCAAGCTGTTCCAAGTGCAGTGTCACCAGCCTGGAGGCAGAGGGGACATTAACTGTCCTCATTCTCTGGTTGTGCTTCTTCCAGAGCCTGACTACCTTAATCCCCAGCCTGGCTGGGAAAGGCTGTATTTCCACTTGGCTGTTGGGCTGGGAAGTTGGGATGTTTGCTGCAGCTCTGCAGTTGGGTGCCTGGGGAGCTCCAGGGCATGCAGCCAGCCAGTTCCTTCTGGCAGCAGTGCTTTGTGCACCAATGGGTTGTGGCTGTCTAGTCCTTCAGGACTGTCTTAAAAGCCTCATGGTTCCTTTCCTGCCAAGATAAGAGCCAGTCGTTACCAACAAGGAAACCCCAACAGCATTTCTTTGTTAAACAACCCATGGGGTGTAAAGGGAGCAGACAGAAAAACATGTGATTTCTTGTTATAAGTGACTCAGGTGGATGTTGTGCCCATGACCTGAGCAATGGCAGTGCCACAGAATATGTTGGGGGAGCCCCCATGTGGAATCTGGGCAGAGCAGTGCCAGTGGCAGCAGGAAGGAGTGGGTCCTGCATGTCCCTGACCACCCTTTCTTCCCAAGCTGAAGGAGCACAAGGACCAAGGGGGGCTTATAGTACTGCAGAAGGGGTACAGGAATGAGCTGCCCCTGCCTGAAGTATTTTCTGGCTGATGTTTTCTGATTTGGGGATTCCCAGAGCAGAGCTGTGCCCTTCCTGGTACTTTGCCTGATGAATCTCCACCCATCATGGAAGCCCTGGAACAAGTACTCACTGTGCTGCCTCCTGAGCCCAGGACCTGGAAGGAAATGAGGAGCCCAGAGGATGGATCTGCTGAGGGTACTGGGACCACCTCTGCACCCCTGGGCCAACCAGGGAGTGCCCCTGACCTGGAGCTGCTCAGGGCTGGGCTACCCCATCTCTGGCCTGTGAGGCACCAGGTGCCACAGCAGTGTGACAAGCCCCTCACCATCAGTGGAGCCTCAGCTGTGTCACGTCTGTGCCTGCCCAAGGAAGGACCACAGGAACTGGTGTCAAGCTCCAGGGTGCAGCCAGGGCACGGCTAAGCAGGTCACAAGTGCCAAGAGGGAAGTGAGTCACTCACCTGGGAGCCAGCACCACGCCCTCTTTCCTGTCAGAGCCTCTTCCCAGGCAGGAGCACACACACGGCTCAGCCCTGCTGGTCTCTCCCCCTGCAGCACAGACCTGGTGGGCTGGGGTCTGTGACTGAGCTGGAGCAGGTGCTCTGTGACCCCAAGGTAAGACACTCCTCTCCCTTCTGCTTGTTCTCCCAGGCCTCCCTCCCCAAGCTCCACGAGCTCCTTCTGTGTCTGGGTAGCTCAGGACGTGGGCTGGCTCAGCATCCCCCTGGATCTCTGAGCCGTGGCACTTCAGACAGTGCCAAGGGCTTCTGAGACATCCTCATCCTCCCAGCAGGGTGTGGGGGGACAGAGACACTCCTTGTTCTGTGTGCCCAGCGAGCAGGGCTGGGGTGATGAGGTGCACTGTGACAGCATGAGTCAGGGAACTGCTGCTGCCTTGGGGCTGTGGGAGGGGGCTGCTCTCACCCGGGTTCCATTCCACCCCTGAGTGACAACGACCCTGTCTTTGCTTGGATGCTGTGAAGCAAAGAGAGGAGCCTGCCTGGACCTTACTCCTGTGAGGAAGAGGAGGCAGTGCTTGGAACCTCTCAAGGAGGGCAGGCCCCTCACCCCACTTGTGCACAGCCCCTGCCCAGGCTGGGCAGGCAGATGGAACAGAAGGCCAGCAGCTGTGGCAGGAGGTGCCTCACTGCAGCTGGGAGCAGCAGGATCACTGTCCCAGCTGTGGCAGCTCAGGCAGGACATGGCTTGTGCCTCCAGCAGAGCTGGGACAGCCTGGGGCTGTGGCACACAGATCCTGACACGGTGGCCCGTGAGCTCACCCCTCTGCCCTGTGCAGCAGGGCCGGGCTTGGGAACCACAAACAGCTGCAGGCTGCCCTGCTCCCTGCCTCAGCCACTGCTGGGGAGGCTGCCCAGCTACCAGCAGGGACATTTCTCTGCCAGTCTGGGCAGTCCCTGTGGCACAGCCAGCTGCAGAAGCCATGTCCTGCCTCAGCTGTCATAGGGGACCCAGGGAGTGCCCCTGCCACTGCCCCAGGAGTGTCTTTGGCCCGTGGGTTGATGTGTTTTCCTGCTGAGCAAGCCCAGCTCCAGGGCACATTCCTGCAGGGTTGGTAAGGAGGTGGGCACAGGCTGTGCTCAGCCTGCAAAAAGCAAAAGAAAATTCTGCAGAGTGTTCTGTGAGTAGTGGGAACTCACAGACAGTAACACAGCACCAGCTGAGCGTGTGCTGCTGCTCCAAAAGAACTTCTTGCTTTTTCAAAGACCTGTCCTGGTACTCAAGAATGTGTCCTGGGGACTGGATCCAGCAGGGATCAAGCTCAGCTGTGTGCCAGTGGCTGATGCTGTCAGGAGCTGCATGCTGAAGTTTCATCTTGCTGCTTGTGTTACTGACAGGCAGTCACAGACCCATCAGCTGAAATGCTGCTCCTCCATTTGCACTCCTTGGAGAGCTCTTCTCTGCCTACACAGTGTAGCTTGCTCTTGGGAAGAAATCTCTGGATATTTGCTTATAAAACCAAGAGCTTCTGATCCCTCCAAAATTTACATGTGGTTATCCAAAGTGAGTAGGTTGCTACCAGGCTACATCTGAGAAGGAAATTACCTCAAGGGTATGTGCCAGAGGCAGGTGGGGCTTACAGGAGGCCCTGGGCATCTGCCATGGCAGCATGTGCTGCCACAAGAATGCTGCTGGGTGCCAGAGCCCTGGGGAGCAGCCACTGCTCACTGCTCAGCCTGTGTGGGGTTTTCCCCAGAGAGTGGAATTTGGATCAGCTGCTCTGGGATCCAGCACATACAACAACCTGAAGGACTACCAGTGCCCCTTAGGAAATCAGAGTAAGAGAAGTTTATTTATTTTTTATTAGGTTGCAAGTTGGCTTGATGAAAGTTAAGGCATTTTCAAGATTGTTTTTTTTCTCAACTCAGCCTTGCATAGCTGTCAGAGCTATCAGCTGGTGTGTGCATTCCCTGGGCAGGAAGAACAGGAAATATTGTCAAGCAGAGGGCAGCCAGACTGCCAGGAGTGCTGAACAAGCCCAGCCTCCACTGGCAAAATTCATCTTAATATTGGAGTGCTCGGCAATTGGCAGCAGGGCCAGGAGAGCAGGGAAAGAGGGTCCCTGGGTGGGAAGGGGGTAAAAGGGAGGAGCTGGCTGTGGGCACTGCATGGGGGCAAAGGGACCTGCTGATGCAGAATGGCCATGCTGCAGGGCTGAGCAGAGGAAGGATGGAGGCTTTTGAAGGCTCCTCCCCAGCCCAATACCCGCTGGGCTTTCATTTCCTCTAAAGGCTGGGTTGTGGCAGGACAGTGAACCAAGATTTGTCAAGTGTTGCTACATCCCCTGTGAGCACTACCCTTGCCCCTGACATTGCTGGCTGCTCTTTCCAGAGACTTGGGCTGGCTGTGGCAGGATCTTGTTTGGTTTTAAGTTTAAACCCCCAGGTGCAGCCTAAAGGGCAGAGCTGGGGCTCTGTCTCATCCCTGAAGGGTCAGGTTCCTTCATCCTTACAGCAGCTGATGGGAAGGGGAAAGGAGGGAGGATGTCTGGTGGCAGAGGGAAGGAGATGGCTGCAGCTTCCATCCCAGCACAGCTCTGGGGCATCACTGCAGGAGCCTCAGCTCACCCTCATGTGGCCTGACAGGCAGAGCTTGGCTGTTCCTTGCTCCACATGTCAGCCTCCCATGCAGCCCGCCCTGCTGAGGCTTCCATCCCATGTGCTGCAGGTGCTCCAGGGCTCCCTCACATTGCAGGGGCTCCACTCTGCCCAGGGAGCTTCCAAATACCTTGGCCACCCCGAGCTGTGGTGCCAGTTGTGGTTTCCAGGGACTTCTGGTTGTCTTGGAGCTCCCCCTGAGAGGGGTTCAGAGCTGCAGGAGTGGATTGTCCTGCAGTTTGCAGAGCCCTTGCACATCTCCAGCCTGGCTGGAGCTCCCCTGGGGATCCTGGGCCCTGCCTGGCACCGGGGTGCACACCTTCAGGGCACTGTGCTGAAGTGCATGCCAGGTGTTTTCCTCTGTAGTGGCCCTGGAAAAGGCCACCTGCATCCTCTGGAGAAGAGCCAGTCCAGGCAAAGAAGCTCAGACTGGTGCTGGGGCTTTGTCTGCTCCTTGCTGGAGACATCCAGGCACTGGCACAGACACTGGTGGGTTCTGGAATGGTGATAGCTGCCCAAAACTTTGTGACTCCTGAGGCCAGGTGAGCCAGAAGCCAGCACAGAGCAGCAGTGCTGCTGTCCCCCTTGGCCCCTCTGTCAGTACCCCATCTCCCTCAGTGATGGGGAAACTGCCATATCCCAGCTCAGAGCCAGGGCTCACCAGCCCAACAACAAAAGTGTCACTTGAAAGTGTCCCAGTGTCTTTGCCAGAAGTTTGGCTGATGTCCTCAGTGGTGAGGCCCAGGGCACACAATCCTCAGCCTGTCCCTGTGGCTCCCAGGACATGAAGCCACACCATGGGGGTCTGTGGTGCCCCCACAGCAGGGACACAGCCAGGACCTTCTGTGGAATGTTTGCCACAGAGGGGCATTTCCTCAGAAGAGCCAGGAGAGCTTTTCCCAGAGGATCTCCAGTGCAGACTGGGCTCTTCTGCTGCTGCCTGGGGCCTGCTGCTGCTCAGGAGCCTTGTGGCAGGCTCAGACACCCCTTTGTCCTGGTGATGGACTCTGCAGCTCTGTTCCAGGGTTTTTCACAGTGACCCCAAGCACCAGACTCAGGGCTCTGGTTCCTGTAGGTGTGACAGGTGAGAGGTTTTTCCTCTAAGCTCACATCTGTGCTGTGTGCAGGTGTAAGAGTAGAGGCAGGCATGGAGGGCAGGTTAATCATCACCATGGGAGCTACAGCCTGGGATTTACAGCCTGGCTGGGACATGTGGGCAGCTTTGCTCATCACTGGTGTCTCTGAGCACCCCACCATCAGCATCACCATGCTGAGTCAGCAACAGTGGCCATCATATGATGGTGTATGGGACAGGTAACAATCTGCCCTGCTGTGGTGTCTCTGTCTGCTGAATATCCCTGAGATAAAGGGAGGCTTGGGATGGTGGAATTCCTGAATTATTTCCAGCACAAGTGTGAAGGAGAGTGCTAGGAAATTAACCTGTCCATATGTCCATATATGAACCTGTCCATATGTCCAAATGAACCTGTCCAGGAGTTTCCTGTCCCTTTCTTGGAAATTATTAAGTAGAAGCTCTTCTGCCATTCATCTGTTTGGGAGAAAGATGCTCAAAAAGTTGTCTATTCCCAAATCTAACTGGGGACACAGAGTGGATTCCTATTCTGCCTTTAGAGGAAAATCCCAATTTTTCCCTCTTTCAGGATCATCAGGAGCAGAGATACCCTGAGGAAAAAGACTTAAGGACTTTCCAGACTTTTGCTGTGGCTAATTGCCTTTCCTCTACAGCTTATTTTATTTCTCATTTCCTTTAGCTGATGTCACACATTTCCTCTCCTCTAGTGACTCTGCAGTCATGTTACAGTTTCTCCCATTCTGGTGCCCTGTTCTTAAGAGCTGCCAGTGCAGAGACTGTCCAGCCCCAGGGCAGGGAAAATAACATCTGGGAGACCAGCAAGCATCCTCAGTGAAACCCTCACTGCTGCTAAGGCTGAAGATGGACGTATTGTGCTGAATTTTTTTCAACTCTGGTAAGCAGAAAATATACTTTATTAGTACTATTCCTCTTGGAATCTATTATTGCTGATGGCAAAGCTTGCTTGCATCTGTAAGCCAGTAAATCCTGACTGGGAGGGCACAGCCCATGGCAGGATCTACAGATCAGGAGCAGGATTGGCAGGTGTCCTGACCCAGCTGCTTAATTCCACCTTCAGCCCTGCATCCAGTGCAGCTGATGGTACAAACCCCTGGAATTACTGGCTGGGGGGCTGTGGACAAGGCCCTGCCTTGGGCTGGAGGTCTCAGGGGGTTTGGCCAGGCAGCACAGGCTCCTGCAGCAGCAGAGAAGAGCACCCACAGCCCCCGGAGCCTGCCGTGCTTGCCTCTCTGCCAGCACAGGCAGCACAAACAGGCTTCAGAGAAAGGGGAACTGCCTGAGCAGGACAGGCTGAGGAGAGCCCCCACAGAGCACTCCAGAGCTCAGGGCAGTCACAAATGTACGGAGACATCAGCCTGGGTTCCTCAGGCTGAGGAGGGAACTGGCTTTGGGTAAATTTTGTGAGGAGTGTTCTATGTTCCCTTCTAGCTGTGCTCTGTACAACTTCTCACTTGGCTCATGGGAAGGAAAGGACACCTCTCCTGTGATTCCCTGCAGGACCCTGGCACTGGCACAGCACAGCCTCTAATGCAAAGATAGCTGAGCTCTGCCAGGTGGTGCTGGGGCAGGAGAAGGCACTGCTATCTCCCACCTTTGCCAGAGATTTCAGCAGACTGGAAGCAGTCACAGAGCGTGTTCTCACAGTCACCCCTCCATTTCAGAGCACAACTCTGCTGTAGAGGGGACATGCATGGTCACTCTCCCTTCCACCCCATCTGCTAAATCTGGCAGCTGGTGTGCAGTCTGCAGCCAGTAAAGTTCACCTGAGCTCCTGGGCAAGGTTTGGTGGCCACCATGCCATTGTGCAGAACCAGAAATGGAAGTGTGGGTGGACAGTGCCCTAGGGAACTGTCTGAAGGGATTTTGTGAACAACAGCTGTGCCCATGTATTGGATGTAAGCACTTCTCGTGAATCCTGCTAGGGAGATGCATTACCTGTTTTTTATCCCCCCAACTCTTGGTGTACTCAGGTCTGGTGCTACAGGAATAGATCACCTTTCATTGCAAAGATCCCAGCACTAAGCATCAGAACTATTTGCTGGTGTTGCAGAGAGTCACAGCAGTGTGAATTTATGGCACATATTTGAAAAAAAGGAAAAAAAAAAAGGAGTTCTCTAATGATCTTAGGTAATTAGGACTTCTTGGGTTTTTATTCCTTATTTCAGTGTCAGACTAGTGTACCAAACATTACACTCCCTGTGACAAAGCCCACCTGAATAATCTACTGCTCTTTGGAGAACAGGAGGCTCTCAGAAGGGTGGCAGAGAACAAGGGGAATGAGGAGAAATACACGTGGCACCTGGGGCCAGCTCCCAGCTCCGCCAGGCTGCGTGTCCGTTCTGCTCAGACCGTGCCTGGCACACTGAGCTTAAGGACACTTGGAGCTCAGCAGTGCCCAGCGTGCAGCTGCCTGGGAAGGTCCAAATCTTGTAATTGTTGTGTCCTTAGGGGACCTGGGAGGGGTGAGGAAGGATAGCACCCTCAGGAAGATGAGGATGAGCGCTGCCTTCCTCTCCTAACGGCTGGAGAGCAGCACTGAGGGTTGCAATTCTGCAGAAAAAGGGAGAGCAAACTCCAGCTCCAGCTGAGTTCCCCATTTGCAGAGGATAATTGCAAATGTGTGAATGTGCAAATGAGGAACAACAGCAAAAGGGCACTGGGGGACACCCAGCCCAGAGAGGACAGGATGGGGGCTCCTGGCACTGCCTCTTGCTGGGGAGGATCCAGAACATTTTGAGACAGGAGGGCACCTGCTCAGGAGCAGCAGGTGAGGAAAGGGATCCTGCCCCTCTACTCAGCCCAGGTGAGGCCACATCTGGAGTGCAGTGGCCACTTCTGGGCTCCTCAGTCTATAATTAAAGCCCTCAAGAAAGCCATGGAGCTCCTGGAGTGGGTCCAGTAGAGGCTGCAGAGATGATGAAGGGACTGGAGCATCTCTCTGGTGAGGAAAGGCTGAGGGTGCTGGGGCTGTTCAGCCTTGAGAAGAGATGTCTGAGTGGGATCTCATCCCTGTCTGTCTGTCTGTCTGTGTCTGCAGGGAGGGGTCAGGGGGACAGGGCCAGACTCTTTTCACTGGTGCCCAGCAGCAGGACGTGGATACCAGGCATAAACTGAGACACAGGAAGTCCCAACTGAATATGAGAAAAACTTCTTGGCTGTGAGACTGACAGAGCCCTGGAACAAGCTGCCCACAGAGGCTGTGGAGTCTCCTTCTCTGGAGCTATTCAAACCCTGCCTGGATGCCCTCCTGCACAACCTGCTCAGGATAATCTACCTCAGCAGGGGCTGGGCCAGGTGATTTCCCAAGGTCTTCTCCAACCCCAACTCTTCTGGGGTTCTGGGAGAGGTTTTTACCACATATTGTTTCACATCCGGAATTCTTTAAAATAAGTGTAAAGAAGTTAAAAAGTATAAGGAACTGTGGTGGGAGGTGGGGGCATGGGGGAGGTGGCAGGGAAAGACAGAAGAACCACATGCAGGGAGAGGATTAGTCATAGAAAACACGCCTGATTCTAGTAAAAGATTAAGAAGCTTGAGACAGGGAAGTGTAACAGATTGCTTTTATCTAAGAACTTTCATGCAGAAAAGTATTTTAAGATTAGAGATGAGTGATCTGAGACCTCACTGCGGGAAACAACGCTGGATGAAGACACAGAGGTTTGTATGCTGTGGAAATGGGAACAAAGAGAAGACCAAGGAGACAGGGCAGGTGTCTGGCTGGAACCAAAGCATCAGCAGAACTCCTATGGTCACAGACAACTGATAAAGAAAGGTGGGGTTTGGCTTAGCCATAGTGCCAAACCAATCAGCTTGATTTCTGCTGTCTATTTTTAGGTAAGAAGAAAACCGTGTCAGGAAACTGAGCTTCAGACGTGGCCACTCAACACCATGATGTCTGGAAAAGGCAAAGGAGGTGCAGAAGGCAGTGCTGATTTCTACATTTCATGCCACATAGACTCTGAGTTTCGCTACAGCCTCTTCACTGTTTTCTACAGCATTATTTTCATTCTAGGCTTTGTTGCCAACTGCTATGTTCTCTGGATTTTCAGCCGTATTTATCCCACCAAGAAACTCAATGAAATCAAGATATTCATGGTGAACCTGACAGTAGCTGACTTGCTCTTCTTAATTACGATGCCAATGTGGATTGTTTACTACCACCACCATGGAGACTGGATCATGCCTGAGTTCCTCTGTAACGTGGCTGGCTGGTTTTTTTTTGTTAATACCTACACTTCTGTTGCCTTTCTGATGGTCATCACATACAACCGTTACCAAGCTGTGACTAATCCTATTAAAGCTGCTCAGCTGACCACCCAGAGAAGAGGTATCTACCTATCAGCAGCTATCTGGATCATAATAGTGGGCAGCTCTTTGTATTACCTTTTTGACAATAATACTAATCAGGAGGAGGTGGACTCCAGGAATTTCACGCGGTGCTTTGAGCGCTACGACACCACGAGTAGTGTTTCAGCTGTCCTCGCCATTCACGTCATCATCTGCATCCTCTTCTACATCATTTTCCTTTTAATCCTAGGTTGGAACGTTGTCATTATCAGGACGCTGTTCTCCAAGTCAGCTCACCCACGGAAGAGCGCTCCCGTCAAGCAAAGGGCCCTGTGGATGGTGTGCACAGTGCTGGCTGTGTTCATCATCAGCTTTGTGCCCCACCACATCGTGCACCTGCCCTGGACTCTGACTGTGCTGGAGCAGTGGCAGAAGGAAAACTGTCAGCTGCGCCAACAGCTCAACGATGCTCACCAGGTGACTTTGTGTCTCTTGAGCATGAACTGTGTGTTGGACCCGATCATCTACTGCTTCCTCACCAAGAAGTTTCAGAAGCACGTTTCAGAAAAACTGAAAAGCATGAGAGGGAGTCGCAAATGCTCCAGGCAAACAACTGATACAATGATTGAGGGCACTCTTCACCAAGAGGATGCCATTGGGATCTGTTAGGGCCGCTTGGTGTTTTCTGATTGCACATGGAGAGGGGGGAATTATTCACTCATCTTTTCTCAAGAAGAGGCACTGAGGGACACAACAGAGGACCAGGATTTTACATTTTCTTTTTCCCATTAGACAGAAGAATGGATGCTCCTTTCTTCTGCCACATGCAAAGGGCAGAACTGGAGCCTGCAGTAATCTGGCAGCAAAGCTCCTTCTGTGCAGGCTGCTGTTCTCATGGGCACTGAGAACAGCTTTAACATGAAAGAAGTGTGTCACTGAGCCTCTGCAGTGAGCAGCTAGAAGCTGTGTGTACCAAAATTACCCATTGTGTCAGTCCAGACAGCACCATTCTTGCTCCTCTGCCTGCCCAGCTCTCGCACTGGATCCTGTATCAGAGCTGTAAAGGACTTGTAAAAGACCTGGAAGAACAGATGGAGCTCTGAGCGTCATCAGCTGGCTCTTCTAAGCAGCTTACATGGTCTGGTGAAGAGAGTCTGAGCTAATGAAGCTCTTGAGTGGCTGTAAGGGACATAGTCCATGGAATTCCTCAAGTCCTGTCAGAGATCTGCACCTCAATCCCTTCATGCCTTCTTAGCAGCTCACATGGTCTGCTGGGATCCAAACTTGACAGATGTCTGGGAGCAGCTGTTATGAATCTTTGCTTCTAGATATTGGGTCAGTAAAGTAGGGAAGGAAGGGAAGAGAAATTGGGAGTCCCTCAGCACATCTCCACCTCCCCCCTCCCTCCACCAGATCAGCATTATTGCCAAAGGGCACTATGGGCTGCCCTGGTTTCCTGTGTGAAAGCAGAACTGGCCAGCCAGTGGCCTCATGCACTCAGTTTAGTAATTTCTGACTGACTGCAGACACCCAGTCTTGCTCAGGAGGCTCCAGATAACAGAGAGCTACTGTCAGCATGGGCATTATGATAAGGAAAAAATGCAAAAAAAAAAAAAAAGCTTCAATATCTTTGTACTTATTTATTTAATTTAGGATTATAGCCATTATTTTTTCCTCCATTATTTTTTCCTCCATCCTGTTGAAGCTGACTAGTTCTTGATCTACAGCAAGTGAAGTGTTAGGTCAGGACACTTGACAGAGAAATAATTCACACACTCCTTGCCCAGGGCTGGCTGCAGTCCACTGGGGCCCAGGGCAAAGTGGTTTTCCATGGTTGCTGAGTTCTGTTACCAGTCATGAGACACTTGGGGTTCCTTCTCTGACCCAAATTGCTCAATCTAGCACAGGAAATTGGGCAGGGAACTTACTTGTTTTCACAACAGTTGTTGGTTCCCTAAATGTCCTAGTCTGTTGATGACAGGAACAGTGTATCTGACCTGTGACACCAATTATTCATGTGCAGGACAGCAGCCCTCCCACACCTGCCCAAGAACAGGAGAGATAAGCTCAAGCCTTTCCAAAGACAGGACCAATATTTGTACTGCTTTGCCAGTGGAGATACAGGTCCTTCAGATGTATCCTCCTGGAGCTCCTCAGGCAGATTTTGTCCTTAGTTGTTCCAGTAAGGAAAAGAACTAGGATGTTTATTTTTCTAAGGCCATTACCAGGGCCAGCCCTGCACTCCAGGCCCAGTGCCAGAGGAAAGAGTCTGATCACAATAAGAGTGCATCTCCCTCCTAGTCCTGGGCTCTGCTCCAGTAATAGCCACCCAAAACAAACACTTGCCAGTGCCTCTTGCTCCTCAGACACGTTCAAAGATGCACCCTGAATCTGCAGAGCCACAGCACACAGGAAGGGAGCAATTTCTGTAATTCAAAAACCAGAATCTGCCTCTATTTCTGCACTGTTCTGTGAGCACATTCTGGATGAGGAGCTCTCAGCTGGCAGAGAGAGGGACCTGCTTTCCCCCCTTGGCTCCCAGCAATAGTGGAGCTCTAATTTCACAGACCCTAAAGCCCTGATAGATGGAGTTTGGCAACTCTTGGAGGAAATGGAAAGGATTTTTACATGGAAAGCTGGCATGATCTTCCACTGATTCTTGGAAAGCTTGCAAGAGTTTACAATTTCACTCTTTACCATGGGTACGTAACAGGCTTTATTCCACAGCAAGCACTGTGGGCTCAGGGAACAAACATAAACTTGCATCTGAGGAAAAGGATAAGCAGAGAGAAAAGCCCCAAGGCCACTTCAGGAGATGTTATGCTAATTAGTCAGTAAAAATGCATTTCTAAAATACAGGCTAAGCTGATACTTCTGTTCCTGGAAATGCTTTCTTGTTCTTATTGCAATGTTGCATTACTCTGCTTTACCTTGCAATTAAATGGATCCTCAAAAGTTCTTTTAAATAAAGTGTGTTCCCAAGTGTTTTGCCCTTTAACTTTTCCCACCTTCTCATCTTTCTGTATTTATACTTGAGGGAAAGTCTTGGTACCACACTGAAACAGCATCAATATGTCTTCTTTTTTTTTTTTTTTTAGCCATCATATGAACTCTTGGGAAGGGTGAAATTAAAGGCTCAGCAAACTTCTATCTGCTAAAAGGGAAGGGGAAGAAATAATTTCAGATAGGCAACAACTTCTGAAAAACCTGCTTTAGCTCTCCAAAACCCAACCAGACAAAACCCCCTGAACTCTTTGGCCTGCATATGGGAAATTATCCAGCCCAGTTGTGTGGCTGCGATGTGACAAACCATTTCAAAGCCCTGGGTTTGCAGGGCCAGGCTGTGACACAGGAGGAGGGCAGTGCAGAGGGCTGCAGGGCTGGTTTCTGTGCCAAGCCGTCAGAAGCTTTCCCCCGTGTCCCATGAAGCCAAAACCATTCGGCTCCAAGGCGGACCCGAGCCCATCAGTGACAGTGGCAGCACCTTTGGGATAACATAATAAAAAAGGAAAAAACACTTATTGCATAGGAGCAATGCGCAGCCAAAGAAAAGAGAACTGAGAATATGTGAGAAACAGCCCCGCAGAGCCCAGCGTCGGTGGGCAAGGAGGGCAGGACCCGCTCCGGGCGCTGGGGCTGAGACTGCCCGGCAGCCCTCGGCGGGCAGGGGGCAGAGCTGGAGGAGCCCAGGCCGGAGCAGGGCACGGCCGGGCAGCTGTGACCGCGCTGGAGCAGGGTCCGGGCAGGACTTGTGAGCCCTCGGGGGACCCGGGTGGAGCTGCTGTTCCTGGGAGACTGACCCGTGGGGCACACCCCGCGCTGGAGCGGGGAACATCCTGAGGAGTGCATCCTTTGAGGGAGGGAGGAGAGAGCGTGTGATCCCGTTCCCCCGCTCCCTGCAGTACTGGGGAGAGCAGGGAGGGAATCGGGAATACAGCCGAGTCCGGCAAGCCCGGAAGGCTGAGGGATTAAGTTCTGGGTTTATTTCTCGTTACCCTACTCTGATTTATCTCGCAATAAATTAAACGGATTCCCCCAGCCGGGCCATGTCTGCCGTGCCGGTGCTGGGTGAGCGATCCCTCCTGCCCTGCTCTCGGCCCCCACAGCCTTTCGTTCTGTTTGCTCTGCCGGGCTGAGGGCGGTGATGGAGCGGCTTTGGTGGCACCCGGCGGGGCTCCGCTCTATTTAAATACAGTTGGGACAGTGACTGAGGGCGACGGCGGGGCCGCCACAGCGCCCAGACCCACACGGGGCCCGGCTCCCTCACGGCAGCGGCCCCGCCCCGGCCGGGCGGGCAGTGACGCCACTGCCGGCGCCGCGCTCTGTTCCGGCGGCGGGCGGGAGCGCGGGCGCCGTTGCCATGTCCGCTGCGGGCCCCGGGCCCGGCTCCGGAGCCGCCTCACGGTAAGAACCTGCTCGGGCCCTGCGCACGGAGCACCCCCGCAGCCCACGGTGCTGTTCGCGGGCTCGGGCTGGCACCGGCGGGCCGGGGCTGCGAGGCCGCGGGCGGCGAGGCCGACGCGTGTGCTCAGCGTGTGCTCCTGCCCCTGCTCCGCCGGAGCGCGGGCCCGAGCGGCCGCGGCAGCACCGGCGGCGCGGGGCTGGACCTGGCCTGGCCGCCCCCGAGCCCGGCGGGGCATGCCCGGCTGTCCCGGCTTCTTGGCCGCTCCTGGTGCGCGGAAGGGCTGGGAGAAAGGCAGGAGGGGCAGGGGGCACTGCCCGGCTCCCTGGGCTCGCCCAGGCACTGAGGAGCGGCCAGAAGGATCCAGAGGCGGCCCCGCCGTCTGCCCAGGGCTCGGTAGATGGCCACGGGAGGGACTGCGGCTCCCGGGACCGGGCACAGGCTGTGCCGGCTTCCCCAGGGCACGGTTCAGCACACCTGCATCGCTCTTGGATGGGTTTAGCTGCTTGTGCTGAAGCTTGTGCACTCTAATGGGATGTTTGGGCTGGGCTTGAGCTTCACAAGCTAGGTTGGATCCAGGTGGGCTCTGCTGGATGTTCCTGGTTCCGGGGATGCTGTGCGGAGTTGTTGGAGCTTTATGTACAGCCAGGTCCAGCACAGAATGCCTTGTTAGTTTGGTTGCTGTGCAGCATGGTGTGGCTGAATAGTTTCCAGACTAGAGCTAGTCCTTGATGGAACAAAGCTGCAGCCCTGATGAAGTTTCAGAGTCATGGTGGAGTTTGCTTTCAGAATGGAGCTAGCTCTGGTTCTGTGATGCACTTAATCTGTAGTGTAGTAACCTCCGGCTGGTAATTACAGGCAACATACTGATGAAGATAATGATAATCATAAAAATCTTATCTGCCACTTACTTGGTTTCCTTCAGTTTTGTCTGTTGTGGATTATCTTAAACTCTGGAAGCTGATTAAGGTATCTTTAGTTAAGAATCACAATTCACATGCCTGAAGTCAGTGGCTTCATAATAAGTTACTTTTAAAAATGCATGAACATAGTGCTTTTCTCTGCCTGCAAACCTACAGGCTTGTTGGGCTGAACCTACTGTGTTTGAGGGAATTTTCTTTGTCACCTCATGGTATGATCCCTCTTACTTGTGGGGTTCTCCATCCAGCTTTTTCCACACAAGCAGTGATCTGCTGGTACATTCTCCCTGCTCTGTTTGAAACGTCCTGAGCTCGAGGTCCTGCAGTTTTCAAGCTGCTGCGATTCCTGCAGTGTTTGCCTGCAACTTTTGTCTCCCCCTCAGCTCTTGCCTCAACAGCAGTTGTGGCACTTGGAGAACTGTGTATTGTTGGATTGTGCAGCACATCTGATTGGAACATTGTTGCTTTACAAATAATTTGTTTGAAAAACTCTCACGGATGTATGCAATAGCTGTAGGAATTCCCAAATAATTGGTGACTTATTTGTGACTTCTCAAATCTTTGCCCCAGAAATATCCAGATGTTGAATGAATTTTGAGTTGAATATGTCAGGGGTCACTATAAATGGGTTTCCATGTGCTGTATGAATGAGTTGGAGCCCCTCTACAGTAGATTAATGGACCCTTTCCTAACTTCTTTGTACCAAAATGTGGTTATAGATGGCTAAACATTAAACTAGATAAAATATACTGAAATACTTAAATTGAACTTAAAGTCAGGCAAGTAGTGTGTGCCTGTGTGCAAGCCATGCTCTACACTAGGTACTCAAGGCATAAAGCAGATAATATTGGGATGTGAGTAGCTCCATGCCTATACTCTCAGTGAGCAGAAGTAGGGTTATTTTTTTCCCCTCTTGACAAGTCTCTGCTCTTTTTCCCTGAAATCTGCTCTTAGAAAACGGATGCTCGATAAAACTTTTACTGGGTCTGCAAAACCCTGTGATTGGAGAAGGAACTGCCAGGATGGAGAGGTGTGGAAACTTTTGAGCCTGAAATAGAATTGTGTCAGGACTTTAAACTGGTATTTTATGTGTGTTCTTGCACCAAGCAGTGCCTACAGACCACCCATCTCCAGACAGCATCTTCTTACAGGAATTTGGGAGTGGTTTTTGCCCCTATACCATGACCAGCATCCCTCACTGGTTGGTTATACATTGAGGATGGTATTTTTCAGCTTTTTCTTGCTTTGTCTAACCCTTAATTTGCTTCCTTTATTTCATCCTGATTTGTCTAGAATTTTTTTCCTTTACTTGGTTAAAGGGCTGCAAGCCAGCATCTCTTCAGCAGTATTCTCTGGTGGCCCCTCTCTAGCAGTGATTCTGGGATAGCTTGTGCACATGCCATGACTGGAGTTACTCCAGTACCTGAGGGAGTAACTTCAAATCCTTTCTTTCTTCTTGCAGCTGCCTCCAGAGCCTCAGTGAAGGTGATGTTGCAAGGGCTGGGATCTCCTCCTGATACCCAACATGATGTTTAGGAGAGTGCTGTGACACAGCAGGGCACAGCAGCCTCTTCAGGGTATGGTGTCACTGTGATTCACACCAATCACTGCCCTGTCTTTTCCAGGTTGTCACCCATCAGTCCTGTAACTGAACGAGCTAACTGCAAAACAAGCCTTGTATTTGGAAAACAATACAATATTGTCATGGGGACTCGTTCCTTCTCTTAAATGGACTTTTATTTGGGGTTAAGGGTATGTCTAGCCTAATTTCAGAGGTGATGGAACAGTTCAGTTCTGCAGCAGATGGGTCTCTCCTGAGTTAAGACTTGACCAGAACACTGTTCTTGCATCCCAGGAGCTTCCTGCTTAGTCTTGAAATGTTTCTTGGTTGTGTTTGAATACTGACAGTGCTGTTTCCCTGAGAGTCACCACCTGGAACTTCACATAAAGCATGTGGCAGCTTTAAACCTTGGGTGATGGTTCCTATTTCTATATAGAATGCACTATTATGTGTAATTCCATTTCTGGGATTTTACAAGTCAGTCTCATACTAGTTTGCTCGACCTCCCAGATTCTTCCTTTTTGAAGATCCTTAGTCAGAAGTTGTCTGTCCAGCCAAACTGTCCTCCCCCTGCATTTGCTCATTTTCTTGTCTCTTGGGCTGGACTGGGCTCTTGTGCTTGGGGAAGCTGTCCTTGATGATCAAGCATTGCCTCTTCAGGCCCCCCACAGCATCAGATCAGCCTTCTGAGCAAACTATAAGCTGTCTGTTTGTTATCTTCACTTCTGGGACCTTGAGTACAGGTCCTGAACTGTAACTGAACTGAGTACAGTTGAGTACTGAAAGAGTTCCCCTAATAGAAGTATAGGTGCATTTCATGGCAGCCTCTGGTGCTAGCTGTGTGACTTTTTGAGATGTATGAGTCAAATCTTTTATTGAAAATGGAATTTAGAACTGCATAATATCAATAACTTTTTTGTGGTTAATGTGATACAGATTTGCTGTCTGACTGAGAGAAGTTTAAAAAGTTCAGTCTTTTGTTCAGGAAGTGTCCTAATCTATTAGGATATGTCTGAAGTGGCTTTTAGGAATTAAAGACAGTGTGTCCTGCTGTTGGGAAGGTTGTTTATAAAACCATGGGAGTCAAACAGCATTTTTTTTTTCTGTTTGGGGCTGCAGCTCTAGAAGTTTGTGACCTGTTTAATTATTTCCAGAAACACAA
The DNA here is from genome assembly GCF_963513975.1 of Fringilla coelebs. Classification (NCBI taxonomy): domain Eukaryota; kingdom Metazoa; phylum Chordata; class Aves; order Passeriformes; family Fringillidae; genus Fringilla; species Fringilla coelebs. Next base: position 2,632,574 of record NC_140054.1, on the reverse strand, counting down.
AAATGTATATAGGCTGTGAGATTTCAGGTACCACACTCTGTGTGGTCTTCAGGGGAAAATCTCTTTGGTCTCACTGCAGGTTGTATCCTCAGGAAGAGAGGAGGGAATCAATTGTTCTACTTGGCTGATGTTTCTGTAAATCACTGTGCTTTGATTCTGTCACTGGAAGGTAGCAGCAGTTCTGTGTTCTCCTGCCCTGTGAGTGATGCGTGTTGGCTCTTTCTAGCAGGAGTTGCCACATGATTTCTGGGCTCAGTGGGAGTTGTTTTTCTTGAGGATGAAGTTGTTCTTTCCAAATCTTCCTTTTGTGAAAACAGTTCTTTTCCCCATTAAAATTTTCCCTGCTGTGTTTCAAAATCGAATTGAAAAAGCATTGCATAAGAACTGGGAAAACAAGCATGTGTCATGGGTCAGGCAGAGTGAGCTGCAGACACTCAGAACACTGATAGCCCTGCAAGAATCTAAAAATCATGGGGAACTTCCTGTCAGTGGAACAGGCATTGCTTAGGAGGAAACTAGATTTGTATTTCCATGTTTGATTTCAGTTATTTTATCGCTGTGCTTATTTCTTATTTTATTTCTCACAGCACAGTTTTTTTTCCCTTTTAAGGTTATGAAATTTTAATCAAACCATGATTTTTTAGTCCTGCAGGACAACATTTTCAGGCTTGTCATGACCATCCATACCTTCAGAAATAGGGCATACAAAATGCCTTCCTTGTAACTTTTACAATGTTTAATTCTGAAATTTCCTGGCTAATAAAGAAGGGAAGAAGGAGCAGGGACTCATCCAGCAGCACTCATCACAAAGGTTTATTTGTCTGATTGTCACAGTATTTTGCAGATACCTGTGTGTGTTGTACCCAGGGGCATGTGGGTGTGTGTGGAGGATGAGAAAAGCCAATAGTGGAGTATCAGTGTTTGCTGTGAGCTCTGCTGCATTGTGCAGTGCATAGTGATGTCAATGTGTCTCTTCTGCTTTTGTTTTTATTTGGGTATTCTAATTAAATCTAAAAAAGGAAAGGGGGGTAGATCTGCCATGCTGCACTGTGCCAAGTTCTGCTCCTCTGTCAGAAGCTGTCATGTGGTGAGTGGCACAGAGTGAAAAAAAAAACATTGTGAGGAAAAGCTCTGCTCCAGTTGGGTGATGTCTTGGGTTGTTTTGGCTGCATGCTCTGATGCTGTGTGTGTGTAATGCAGCAGCATGGGCACATTGTCATGAGATACCCCACCAGAAAATATGGGAACACCACACTATTCTGCTGCCTAATTCATGTATTTTTGTTGCTGTTCATTGTAAGGTCCTTGAACGTTTAAGGAGTGAAAGTGACTTGTACAAAAAAACTTGCACAAAACATTACAGCCATTGCTGTAAAAGACAATTAAAAATGTTTCTATAAATACATACTACAGCACTTAGACAAGTCTCTGGGGCCATGTAGGATCCAGTGAAGGGCACTGAAGGAGCTGGCAGAAGTGCTCTCTGAGCCACCTTCCATCATTTCCCAGCCTCCCTGGCTAACCAGGAAGGTCCCACTTGACTGGATGCTTGCAAGTGTAATGTGAATCTAGAAGGAGGGTGAGAGAATGGATCTGGGGACTGCAGCCTGCCCTCAGTGGAGTGGGAGGCTGTAGAACATACCATCTCCCATGGCATCATGTGGCACATACAGGACACCCAGGGGTCTCAGTCCCGGTGTTTAGGGGAGGCAGATCCTGCCTGACCAACCTGATCTCCTTCTCCAACAAGGTGACTTGCATTGTGGATAAGGGAAGGGCTGTCTGTGTGTCTACCTGAACCTTAGTAAACCCTTGGACTCCATTTCTGCTGGAGAAAGTGGCTGCTCAAGGCTTGGGCAGGTGTACTCTTTGCTGGGTTTAAAACTTCTGTGTGGCTGATCCCAGAGAGTGAAGGGGGATGGAACTGCATCCCTGTGGGACTGGGCACTGGTGGAGTTCCCCAGGGTTCAGGATTGGGACCAGTCCTGCTTAATATCTTTATGAATGTTCTGGGCAAGGGAATGGAGTGCAGCCTAAGCACAGCAATCCCATGGAACACTCCATGCTGGGAGGAGAGTGGTGGAAAGGGGGCCCATCAGGAAAGGACCTGGGGGTGCTGGTTGACAGCTGCTGAACATGAACCAGCACGTGTGTAGGTGGCCAAAAATGCCAAGGGCATCCTGCCTGTGTGAAAAATGGTGTGTCAAGCAGGAATAGGGAAGTGATTTCCCCCTCTTTTGGGTTCAGTTTTGGGCCCTTCTCTACAATAGATATTGAAGGGCTGGGGCATGTCCAGAGAAGGGAACAGAGCTGGGGAAGAGGCTGAAGCACAGCTCTGGTGAGGAGCAGCTGGAGAAGCTGGTGTGGCTCAGCCTGGAGGAAAGGAGGCTTGGGAGGATCTTATTGCTCTCCACAACTCCCTGACAGGAGGATGGGGCCAGGTGGGATGATCAGGCTCTGTTCCAAGGGACAGGACAAGAGAAAATTGCCTCAAGCTGTGCCAGGGAAGGTTTAGATTGGATATTTGGGAAAATTTCTTCCCTGAAAGGGATGTCCAGCCTTGGCACAGGCTGCCCAGGGCAGAGGTGGAGTCACTATCCCCTGAGGGGTTTAAAAGACCAGGCACTTGGGGATGTGGGTTAGTGATGGCCTTGGCAGTGCTGGGTATTGGTTGGACCTAATGATCTTGGAGGTCTTTTCCAAAAGAAATGATCCTATGATTTTATTCCAACACTCTTTAATAGATGTAATTTCATTACCCCAATCAAAACTTTGTTCTTAGGGAAATAGTGACTGTTTAAAGTCATATAAAACCATAGTCAATTAGCTTTTTTTTCTAATCAGTATAATTACTGTGTGTTGGTTTTATCACAGTATCCTGACTTTAATTATTTGCAGCTTGGGAGAACTGTTTCTTGCATGAAACTTTATATTCAAAGCCAAGGCAGATGGGCTTGAAAAGCACAAGCTGAAAGTAAATAGCAGTCTATCCAGGTGCTGCTCATAGCAGGCAGCTTTCAGAAATTCTATCCAGAGTAGCTAGTTTGAGAAAGTCTGACCAAGCTGGACTTTGTATTTTAGGATTTTTAAAACAGGATTTAGTGCAATAAACTGAAGATCACTTGCCAGGGCTTTTAATGGTGAATTATTGGCATCAAGATGTGCTGAACAGAAGGCAGCTGCTGAGAGTGATTCTGCAGCCCATATCTCTGCTCTGATGCCTTCTGGTTTGAAGTTTAGATAAAGTGGCTCCTTAAGTTGAGCAAACAAAATAGCCCAATTCTTATTATCTTGCATTGTTGGTGTTCCATGCAAGAATTAAAAAGGAGGGTTATTCAAAACAAGTCTAGATCAAATAAAACCTGGTATTTAATTCACATATTACAGAATAGTTTTCATCAGGTAATTAACAAAAATCATCCCATAAAGCAAAAAAGTGTGGTACTTTGCTGGTTTCCAGAAGCAGAACAATGGACTCATTTTTCTGAATGTTTCTTTCATTGCAGCAGCTCATTTAATAGCTTCTTGCACACTTGCTTCCATTTTGTACTGTTTTTCTCATTCACAAACCCAGTGACCCACAGAAACATTCTCACCTCCTGAATCTTTGATACCTCTGCTGTTGTGTTCACTTAGGGTTTAAAAATATTCTGTAGTAATGTGTAAAAAAATAATAAAGCTTACCTGAAGTGCAGTTAACTTGGTTTTATACTAGTTAAAATCTCATTTTGAGATTTGATGTGCAAAAACCCCCAAAACAACCAAAACAAAAAAAATTCCCCAACAAAAAAAAATCAGCCTTGTGCATTTTCAGTTTTTAAAAATCATCTTTGTTGCTGGTGAGCTGCTGGCTCAGTGTGCTCCTCTGAGGCAGCTCAGGCTGAGCAAGTGCACGATGCTGGGTTTGATTTTTGGGAAAGCCAAGCTCTGGGTGGTTCAGAGCTCTCACACTGGGTGAGGAGGTGTCCAACAGCACCTGGAGGGGTTGAGGCCCTGGGCCATGCACCCACCAAGGGCTGGGGCTGCCTGGGGACATCTGGGGATGAGCTGTGGTGGAGGGGGCTCTTAGGGAGATGAATGGGGCAGGAGCAGCTGCTCCCTGGATGATGCTGGTGGCTTCAGCCTTGGAGCTGAGAGCAGCTTCCCTCAGCCTCTCAGTGCAGGAGGAGAGAGGCAGGGAGAGGTTCCTGCCATGCCTTGATCCAAGGACTTTCTGTGCCCAGCCACAAGAGGATGTGTGCCTGCTCTGTGTGAGAGCCTGGTGACTGGGTGGGTGGTACAGGTGGAAGGGCTGTTGTATATTTATCACTGTCATGTCTCTGCTTCATCAAAGTGGAACATCAAGTAGATGATAAAATGATGGTTTCATTTACCATGGCTGTGACTGAAAAGGGACATCCTGCTGCTCTGCTTGCTTGTTTTTCCTGACCCTCATCCTGCTGGCTCCCCTGGAACAGGGCTCTGTGAGGCCAGAGCTGATCTTTCTGTCATCAGCTCAGCAGAAAGACTGTGCTTGGGTCTCTTTCTTTTCCCTTGGCAGATCCTACATCCAGACTGCTGTTCAACCTCACAAGCCTCTGGAGGCCAGGAAGGAGGGAGTGGGAGGCAGGCAGGAGTGGGGTGCAGGAGGCTGGGAGAGGCAGGAGGTCAGGAGAGGCAGGAGCTCTCCCTTTTCCCACACCACTGTTGGGGTGGAACCACAGCACACCTCGAGTGTGAGGTGTCCTCTGCCTCTGCTGCTGTTTCTGGAGACACAGGGAAGGCACAAAGCCACCCTAGGCCAAGTTCTCACTTGGAATTTTCATTTCCCTGGGACAAGGCATGAAGCCACCAGAGGTCAAGTTCTGCCTGCCATTAAGGCAGGCACTTCTGTTCATTTGCTTTGGTTCAGTCATTTGCTTCCAAGTGCTACAAGATGTCCAGCTTATTTGGAAAGTGTGTTTTGTTCACACATGTAAAATATTCCAGTGGGACTCTGAGAATCTTTTTGTCTTTGTAATTATTTAAATCCTTCTGAAAGCCAAAATTAAAGAACTGCTCACAGCTTTTAAGCAAAGCATGGCATAGGAAGTTACTGCAGTATGGATCAGTGGAATGTAAAATATTTTTCCATACTCAAGAGTTTAGTTTGGGATTCTTCTATGAAATTACACAGCAAAACAGTCTTAAATAACCGAAGCAGAGGATGAGAGACAGGACCTCTTAGTATAAATTTCAAATCTTCTTGTGCTTGGCCATTGTATTTTGTACTCCTTTGTATGATCTCTGAGTGGCAGAGTTTCTCTTCAGTCCTAATTTTTCTGTTATTTCTACAAAAAAATAAATAAGATTTATGTTTAAAATAAAACCGATTGAAACTGGTGGAGGAAAAACTGGAAAGGTGACAGTAGTGCTTTGTATTGTAGACTTGTGTTTTGTGAATAGGGTCATTTCCAAAGAACCTGAATTATGGAAAAGACTAATTGTGAATTTAGTTGACTTTGAGTTCAGGCAATAACAGTAAGTAGCTTTGATTAGGGGTGGCAGCCTCGCAAAATCCTTAAACCCTCAATGAAATGTTATCCTGCCACATACAATACACCCTGGCACGTAAGACCTGCCCTGAAATGAGGGAGAAACCTTTTGTGTTTTCGTGGTTCATTTGGAATGATTGCAGGCTGCACAGCATCCCTGTGGCTGGCACGTGGGGCCGGGCTGCGGGCGGGCTGCACGTGTGCCAGCCTAAGTAGGTCTGGCAGGAGCCAGGGAGGGGACACAGCCGTGGTTTTCAGGACACCAGAAAGTTGTTTCTCTAAACCAGTTCAGTCACTTTGTGTGGGGATGATCCCGTGGTTTGAAGGTGCCTGGATATTCCGGGCAGGGTGGGTGAACAGAAGGTCCTAGAGGAGGGAGTGTGTGTGAAATAGCCTTTTCACATTTCTGCAGACACTTAGAGCTAGGCTTTTGTGGCTGTGGAGGCAGGAATAGGTTGTGCCACAGCACAGAAAGTGTCTGGATTTAACTTCTCTAACCCACTGAGAGTTTTTCAACATTTCTTCTGATTTTTGCAGTTGTGCTGTGTGGGCATGTGGCAGAGGAGGCAGCTCAGGAAAAGCTGCTCTGAAGAGGTTGGGGTTGGTTTTAATACAGTGGCTCCAAAATGAGATGCAGAAAGAACAAAAACATGCATCATACTGCTTGTGCACATCAGGTGGGCACAGGGGAAGCCAGGAGGACACAGGCCTTTCTCTTTTGCCCAGCAAATTGCAGAAGTTAATCAGGTTGTGAAAACATAATGCAAAATTTCGTGATTTTAAACCCCTGGAAGGCAGCAGCTTTTTGATGTAGTATATAAGATCTCTCTGCTAAGTGCTTCCAAAATAAAAATTCTTTTATAAAATTTCATCAAACTTCTCTTTTTGAAAGGTGCAGTTGAAATAATGAACTTGCTTTGTGAATTTGGTGGGGAACAGCACTGTGTGTAAATGCATTTAGGTGTACAGTCTTGTCCTGATTTTTTTTTTTGATTGTTATATAAATGTTCTAAATTAAAACAGGTTAGATTGAATCATGCTGTTTACTGACCTAGTAGACCAGACTTGATCATTTAAACTGTCTTTAAAATCATGGTGCACGTGTCTGATTAGTGTGTTAGCTTCTGCAGTCAGCGTGGTCCAAGCAAATGATGTAGAAATGTACCATGTGCATGAAAAATCTGTATCTTCAAAGCTTAAAGCTAAATCCCTTGTTTATGAAATCTTTCCATATATGAATTTTGTATTTTATTTGGGAGATGGCCACACGAGTTTTAGGGGAGGAGTATATAACAATTAATATTCTCTGATAGCCTACATGATAAGCCCCCCAAAAAGTACATAAAGCCATGAACACCTTTTTTTAACAGGGCTTGAAGACTGCTGAGGAACACACGATTTGAATCATTGAAGCATTAAAATAATAGTAATACCCATGGAAGAGCCACAAGACTTACCCGAGCAACCAGTAAGTACATTTAAAAAAGGCTGAAAATGAAAATCTAAAACAAATTAGTGATCTGACAATTTTGGTATACAGTTATTTTAACTAATATTGGAAAAGAAGGCTTATACTTAGTGTATTTATTCAGAGGGCAAAAAGCATTTTGTTGTTCATAAAATGTGCTGTACATTTAATTCACTTTTATTGTACAGGCAGTAGTAAGAAAAGAGCAGTTATAAGTTCTTGAACTTTATGATGTTTCTATGCAAAATGATTACTTGTTATGCTTAGAAAACCAGACTTATCTCAAGCCTGTTGTAGAGAAAATTCACTATTTTAGGGACAAATTCAGCATGCTGGCTATTCCAGAGTGTATAGTCTTTAATTTTTCTTATGCTTGAAATCTTGAAAAGATCCTGTGATTCATTGCTTCCACGAGTGGAAGGCATTTTTAAATGACTGATGTAACAGTACCTTGGGGTAGGGAAGCATGTCTGAAGGTTAAAGTTGCTACACGTGAAATATTTGCAATAGTGTTTTCATTATCAATAACTGATATTAACACAGCAAGGAAGTGTTGGGTAGAGAATTATCAATACAGCATGAGATTAATTAAATTGTGTATCTAAAACATAATAGCATAGGTATTAAGCAGAAATATTTGTATTAATGTTCTGTTCCCAAAATAAACTTGGCACAAACTCAACAAGAAATTGCCAAGTTACAATGGGAGTGATGCTTGTAATCTTGGAGACCTTGTCAAATGCACACAGAAACAGAAAAATGTGCTTGAGGGCACTTTGGGTGTGTTGTAATTGAAAAGATTTTGATGCCTTTTTAATGTGAGAATTTAATATTTTTCAGTTAAATTGGTTAGAAAATACATTGTAATGTCATTTATGCCATTTTATGACTCGGGAACAAAGTCAAATGAAATGGAAATGTAAAATTATTCAGAATCTGGCTTTCCTCAAGCTGCAGATGATGGGCCTGAGTAATATCCACAAAATGTGAAACTAAGCAGCAAAACCATATAGTTTGTACTCCAGCTATTTGAAGAGTTTAAAAATTAATTCCCTGTACTAAAAAAGGAAATCTCTCTAAACACATCCTAATATAATGAAAACTGTCCTTATTCTTTAGGGCATGAGAGATAGGGTACAGCTCATTTTCAGTGGTGTGTCCTTTAAGCAGATTCTGCTGTAATATTCAGCTAAAGATTTTCTTGGTAATTTCTTTTAAGAATACCACTGATACCAGTCAGTAATTCTGGGACAGATTATGAGACTAGATGGATCATAATGAATGAGTGAGGTGGTAATGGCATGTTCTTGCAGGAGAAACCCTGGCATCCTTCTGAGTTTCACAGTAATGTTTGTAGCCTGCAGAAATCAAATTTGTGTTCAAGCCAGTGCTGCCAGTGGTGTAATACCCTGTACAGGAGCAGGATCCAGCTGGCACCTACAAAATGAGAAAAGGGCTGTATTGGTTTTAATCAGGAGTCAAAACTCCTCATTTATTACAGAAAAAGCATTCATGTTCCTATCTTTATGCAGTATTAAAATATAAGAGGAAAAGACAAAGTTCATGGCTGTAATGCTGAATCTGTACAGAGTAAGATTTTTTTAAATTTATGACTGTTTTATTCAATTTCCACAACATTTCTTACCAGCCATTTTTGTGGCTTTATATCTCAGTACCTGTTACTAATGTAACTAACATGAGTAGTTATTCAGTAATTCTGCTGTACCAGATCCAGTGTTAGCCCTTGTTTTCTGATTAGGAGGAAGCTTGTTTTGAGATGAAGAGCCCATGGTTACACTGGTGAGTTCTGGAGTGCAGGACAAGGCTGGGAGTTTAGCCACCACTGTGAACCCTGTGTTAGTTGTAGCTCTGAACATTTTTGTCTTTGCAGGTAAAGAAAGCCAAGATGCAGGAATCCAGAGACCAGAGCCTGAGGTATGGGATTTTAAATTGGATTTTAGTGTGGAACACTTCTTTATGATCTTTTACAATTATAAAGCTTTCATTTTAGAAATTTGCCTCTTGATTTATTTTTTACAGAGCTGTGGAAAATATAGTTGTATTTGGATTTGGTATAATTTTGATTAAATTCTCAATAAAAATTAATTAACTGGCCCTGTGGTATAAAGCTTTTATAAAAGTGGCCACAAAGAGTCTTAATGGCATCAGCACATCTGTCTTTCACAGAATGAGACTGAAATAACTTGCATTTAATTTGGTGAGACTCAGGACATATTAATAATAGCTGTACTACTATTCTTAGTGAAACTCTGTGGATAACTGCTTTGAGAGATGAAACTCTTGAATTGTAGCCTCTCCTATTTAAAGCTGTTGTGTGATACTATTTTTAGCCTCAGTAGATGCTTTTTGATGGGTATTGTATTTAGGAATTAACTGTTGTTATTACTACTTATCATGAGAATAGCTATATTAGGATTGATTCTGCTTCTCTGAGTAGCAGCAAATACAGTGAGGAAAGATTTCTTTTTTGGAGTCTTTGCCATTCCAGTAAGCAAGGAGGAAATGCCATTTCTGCAGGAGTGCACATGGTATATTCTCAAAATTAGAATTTTGATCTAATCACACAAGCTCCCTTTCTGGCCCATCTGAGGTCAGAGAAATCAGATCCTAGGGAGGTTTTTTCACCTCTCTTGGGTAGAGGGGGCAGCATGGGCAGATCTGAGCATGCTGGGGGGCTCTCCCTTCTCCCTCTGTGCTGCCCTGCTTCAGTACAACCACACCTTCCCTATGGGCACAGGGAGCTCCAGATCTGGGTGTAAACATCCTTGGATTTTAAAATTGTGGACATCCAGTTTTAGAAACAGAAGACAGGGGAGGGATAAAGTTGCATTTCTAACTTGATTAAATATTCTGTTTAAATAACCTGTCCATGTTTTTATGAAGCTGTACATGATTTTAAGTTTGACCAATGGATAAGTTTAAAAGAATTTATTGGTCCTATTTCTCCCTTTCCTCTGCACTGCAGGAGGTGGAGGGAGAAAAAGGTCAGTTTAATTGGGCCCAGAAAGCAGGGATGGGTGGGGAAAGGTGTTGCAAGATTTGGGTTTATTTCTCATACAGCCTCCTGCTCCCTGTGTTGTTCAGCACAGACACCTTTAGGCTCTTCCTGAGAGTTGAATTTGCTCATCCAGCACAAAACCGTGCAGTTGTTTTTTGTTGGGATGCTGAATGGAGTCAGGTGATGGAGGGAGGCCAGAGCACCATGCTTGGTGCACACCTGAGCTACAAGAGGGGAGGTCCCCCCTCAGCAGCAATAAACAGCTCCTTTGGCTCCTGCACCTTGAGAAACTGCAGTCTCAGAATGTCACAGCAGCACACAGATGGCTCAGAACCTCATGAAAAGCTGTGTTGCAGAGCTAGCAATAATAAAACTAAAGCCTGGAAGGGATGGCAATAATCAAGGAAAAAACAGTTTCATTCAGAAATTACCTGTACTTCCTACTCTGTACATGAACAGAGCAACATCAACGTGGAACTGAAACAATGTGGGACAAATCCAGAATAATCCAGTAACCTGCAAATGTTTAAGTACAGAAGTGCCCCCCAGTTCAAGGGTGTTTCAGCACTGCTCCTAAGGGACAAATGCAGCAGTGAGGCAATGCCCATGGGCAGGGGAGCCTGTGACAGCAGGGTCACACTCCACTGCTGGCAGCAGTTCCTTGGCTGCTGCAGCTTGGGGGCATGGAATGGAGATGCCAAGAGGTGTTTCTCACAGAAGCCACCCCTGCAGTCCCCATCTACCAGACCCTGGTCACTCAAACCCCATTTAATTTGATGTCTAATTCCAGTGCAGATCTCAGAATCTTTTACTGAAATACCAAAGAACACAGAGCTAGGTTTTGTGAAGGGTTAGTTTGCCTTGGTCAGAAGGGTTGAACCCAGGTGTTATGATGCCCAAGGATGTTAATTTAAGAGTTCATAATGCTAATACTGAACCTTTGTTGTCCTGGCAGTCATGTGAGCAGCACAGAAGTCAGTGATCAGAAAACTGAATCTTCAAACCTTGGTTCAAACCTTCCCATGTCCAGTGAGAGTGAGTATCTGGAGTTCTCCCATTGTCTTTCCTCATGTCTTTCCCTGGTCTCATGCTTCATCATCCACAAGCTTTGTCTCCTCCTTGTAATCCTTAGCCTGCTCTCACTATCAGTTGTAAAGTGAACATTTGCTGTAGTGTTTACAAGTGTTAATGCCTGATGGTAAGGAAATATCTGTTTCTAACAAATATTTTTGTGTCACTGCCCCTCAGCTCTCTCTTGGGTGCTTTTGAGTACTGCTGTATCTTATCTGCCTTAGACATGATTCTTCTTGAGGGTTGAGTCAATATCAGTTGTAATGCCTATTGTAAACATGTTTTATAAATCATTATCTCTACACAGCTGGTTGGGTCCTTTGTGGCAATATGCCATACACTTCATCTTAGACTCTGAATTGTATTGAATGTCTGCAGAAAGCTCTTAGGAAATAAACAGAGAAGAAACAGGCAGGGAATACAAAGGTTGCATACTAAGTGAAAAGTGGAGTGTATTCTTTCTCTTGGAAAAAGAGGGCTGGAAGTTATTAGGAAAGTCAGAGTCCTGTGTGGATTACCTTTGACTGTCAACCCATATTTTGAAGTGTAAGTCAGCTCACCTTAGCTGAAAGTGTGTAAGGTGTAACTTCCCATTGTAATTGATTTAATCATTGCTATTTTAATCCATGTACTCTGGTGTTGCAGGAGTTACGAGAAGTTTCATCCTGCAAAACCTGCTGCCTAACTAGATAAACTATTTACAAATCCTAGAAATTGCATTCAGTTTATTGTGGGATTTTTTGCTTTTTTTTACACCATTGCCTAATTCTTTGTATAAACACAAATTCTAGAAATATCATTACTACATAACTATTCAGATGAATATTGACTTTCTTTAAAAAACCCTACAAATCCTCAACATGTGGGAACTGACAAGTGTTAGAGGAAAGCCTTTAGGTCCAAAAGTTCCCAGTTTCTGTTTCCTGTTGTATCCTTGTGCTATGTGGGCTTCACACTGTGAGCAAAGGCAAACACTGAGGAGCAGAGGAAGGTGATTCATGGATCATTTGGGAGGATCAGCACATGTGGTTGTGTTCAGATCACACAAAGAGAAGGTTATTGAGGTGGCAGAATGCACATTAGGGTTAGAGTTGCCTGTGGCACTGTCTTGCTGTCCTCAGTGTAACTCAGGAGAGTTTACTACATGGTCATACAAGAGCAATGATGCGGGTCCAGTATGGAAAGCCCAACTTTTTTGAGCACATTTTTGGCATTTGGATCAAATCCCAAGGCAGAGTATGCTGCTATCCACGACCCTGTGCTGTTTTGGAGGCTGTTAATTGAGGGAGAGGGAAAATGTGGTCTCTTGTAATGGTAGGTGTGGGGGAGCAGGGCCCCTGGGCCTGCACAAGGGATACACAGCACAGGTGTGTGCGCTGGGCTCCTGCTCATCATTGCTTTACTGATGGACAGCTGATATTTAATCAGCTGATGTGAATCCAAGGGGTGTTTAATGGCTCTTGGATTAAGCCATAGGATCCCAAACCCCCATCTCCAGCCCACCCTGGAGTGCTGTAACAGAGCTTTCTCACACAAGGTGTACCAGAGCTGTGCTGACTGAGAACATTTGAAACATTTCCACATTTCCTCCCTGGGTTGCCAGCTGAACCACTCTGTCTTACCAGCTTCAAAGTGTAATTGTCGTGGATTTATTGAAGCAGAAAAATCTGGTTAAATGTAACTACCAGCTTATTTTAGAGGCATCTCTGAGCCTTGTGCACTGCAACTGTGCTTCCCTGGATATGTGTGATGAAGTTCATTGAGCTGGAGCTGTTCCTTTTTGCAGGAAAACTGTTTGCTGGAGCCAGGCATGGACAGAGTACCCTAAAGGAGGAGGAAAGCTTGGCAAAACAGATGTTTGGTCTCTGCTTCAGTTCACAGAAGTGTTACACTTGGTGCAGATGAAGCCCCTTTGGCAAATATGCAGGGTTTTGGGGAGGACTGAAATCAAAGTTTTTTTATGACAGTTGTAAAAAATTATTGTAGCAGCTGATAAAGGGAAAGAGCCCTGTTTCACAGGGAGGAATGGTGTGACTGATTGATCTACCTGCTGTGAGCTGGCAAAACATTTTTGTGCCAGTTTAACAGTGTGTTTTTGAGAATTTGCTTTGAAACAGATATTCAGGGCACTGAAAGTCTTTGTAAATATTGTGTGTTGACTAAAATGTACCATGAGTATTGATATTTGTCTTTATTTGTCGGGTTTTGAAAGCACCTCTGTAATTACACAAACTTTTTTTTTTTCAGTTATGACATGCACTGATTATATCCCAAGGTCATCAAATGATTATACCTCACAAATGTATTCTGCAAAGTAAGTCAAGAAATTGTTACTGAGTTCTGTAACTCTTACTTCTCTCTGAAGGAATTTTTTTGTATTTATGCATTTCTCTAGTGCAGTAAATCCCACTACTGGCAGCAGATACTCATTGCTGAGGACACTGAACTTCCAGAATTCACTCTTCAGCTTTAGTGACTGTTGTTTTATAAATGATAAATGAAAGCCCCACAAAGATAAATGAAACCCTACAAGTAATTAACATGATAGTCTTGGTGAATAATGCACATGATATTTGTCAAATAAATTGAACATAAATAAGTCTAAGGGGAATATAAGATTTTCTCATCATTCACTGTGTTTAGGGATCTTGTAGTTCTTCCTGTTGGAGCAGGATGGGCTTTAACCCCTGCTGCTTGTTTTTGTGTAGTTTCTGTGTGTGTCCCACTGGTTCTTACAGGTACTGCTGGGTTACAGTAGTGTCAGGGTCTGGTGTGGTAAGGCATGATTAGTGGGACTGACCACTCTTGCCTGTTGGAATGGGGAGTGTGTCCCTCCCAGTCCTGGATCTCTGGCACTGGAGGAGGGAGTTTCCCTGCTGTCACTGCAGGCAGCATCTATAAACTCTAGAGCCTGCCTTGGGAAGCACAAGGAGCTTATTGCACTAAGAGGACATATCAGTCTGAGTAGTTTCTCCTTTCTGGAGCAATTATTGAAGGTGTCTTCTGGTTTGAAGGCTGAAAGCTGCATCATGTAAACAGTTCTTTCTGACTTTTGTTCTCTCTTTTCTCCAAGGCCATATGCACATATCCTCTCTGTACCAGTATCGGAAACAATGAGCCCTTACCCTGGTCAGCCTCAGTACCAAGCACTACAGCAGTCCCAGCCCTACACCATCTACCCCCAGACCACCCAGACCTATGGACTACCTCCTTTCGGTAAAAAGTGATTTTTCAAAGGTTTCTCTGTGCCTGCAGTTACTGTTTTATGTCTCAGTAAAAAGCCAATGTTAAGCTTAACCAGGTGTGTTGGAGAGAAGAGTTTGTAGGAGGGCACCTGCATAGCTTAAACTGTAGATAGGCACTGATCTCTTGATGGGGCTTCAACTTAAAAATAAGATTTTTTACAAAGCTGTTACTTTGGATCTCCCCGTGAAATTTGCCATATGGTTCTTGGTTTGGGATCATAATTGTCTCTGGCTGTGGTATAGCTGTGTTTGTGCAGTTTCCTTGTTAGTGAAATGACACAACACCCCATACTACAACTCCTCCTTTCTCCTTTCTCCTTTCTCCCTCCTCCTTTCTCCTTTCTCCCTCCTCCTTTCTCCTTTCTCCCTCCTCCTTTCTCCTTTCTCCCTCCTCCTTTCTCCTTTCTCCCTCCTCCTTTCTCCTTTCTCCCTCCTCCTTCCTCCCTCCTCCTTTCTCCTTCCTCCCTCCCCCTTCCTCCTTCCCTTGTTGTTGTCCACAATTAAGACATTTTTATTTCATCTTTCACCAAATGAGAGCTCATGCTAAAATGTCTCCAAGTTTACTTTAGGCAAATAATTTGCTTAATTTGCTCTAATAACTGGACCCTCTTGCTGGCTGTGCCAGTCTATACAAATGCAGCTCCCAAAAAATAGGAGGGAGCAGAGGCTGTTTTATCCCTTAGCAGGGAGCACTGATGAGAGGGGAGAGCATCACACCACCATGCAGGGAACCTGGGGGAGCATCCTGGCTGCCTGTGGCAGTGCTGGAGTCACCACCCCTTGCAGAGGACATGGTGCAGTGGTGGATGTGGTGGTGCTGGATTAATGGTTGGACTTGATGATCCTAAAAGTATTTTCTAACTTTTGCCATTCTGTGATTCTAAATATATATCTCAGGTGCTTGTGGTTGTACTGCACAATCATATGCACTGAGCCTCTTGCAGATTTGTCTGTAATGCTAAAATTTTAGTACCTTGATGTGTGTAAACATGAACTTTTCTTTAGTTAAAGAATTAGATGTCTTTGAATAAAAACAGCTGCATTTCTGGCTTTTGCTAGCTGCTGACACAACATGGGCTTTTGTAAAGGTTACAAAACAATTGATTTGTCATTATATATTTGAAAGATGGTGTAGGAAAGATAATAAATCCAGACTTGGCTTTGTTAAACACAAGTTAAATTGCTAACACTGTAATTACTAATGGTTGCTGGAACATACTCCTCCTCACTGGGTGCCTGCACTTTGGTTTCAGTGCCTTGTTGCACTGCTTTTTGCTGGATCTGAACAGTGCCTGATGGTTTCCTTTGCTTCATTTATTTGGTGTTTTTTGATAGTGTGTTGTGCATGGTGCACTGAGGCTGCTTCGTGTGCTGTTGTGTGTTTTGATGTGTCACATGTTGGTGTTTTTAAAGGCAAATATTTGTAAATATGTGGAGTGCTCCAGTGAAGTTGTTTAAAACAGTGGTTTAGACTTCTACAATTCTGAAAGGAGGGAGGGAAGGTGTAGGGGTTTTGTTGGTGTATTGTGTGTGTGATGTTTTGTTGGTTGCAGTAGTGGTGGCTGTATTTGGGGGAGTGTTCATTTTTTAGAGGCAAAGGTTCTGGAGTGCAGGGGTACTCAGCTGCTTCAATATCACAGTCTAAATGTAAAACTAGAAATTCTTCTGAAGACCTGGAAGGAGCTCAGCATTTTCTGTTGTCTTCAAAGGAACTTTCATCTGTAAAATATCCAAAATGTCATCAGTTACTGGAATGTCTGGTGTTGATTTTGAGGTCTGTTGTTAAACATCTGAATTTTTAGTGTGAAATCAAGCGTTAGGAAGATGTTAAAAGTCATTATTTCCAGTAATGGAGTGGTCATGCTGAGAAGATGGACTTTGCACAATGTGATGGAGAGGTAAAGGTAGAGGATTGAACATGCACACTGCAGAGGGAATTCTGGAAATTGTTTCTGCTCACAAAATCTCCAGTGAGCAGGTGAGGGCTGACAACTTGGTGACATGTTTTACCAGCACTAGAGGGCAGGTTGGTGTGTCTTTCTACCTTGTATTTGTTTCTATGCCAGAAAGAAGGCACCCTGGGTTCTCTCACTGGAACAAACCAGCATGAAATTCAGGCAAGCTGGCAAACACAAGCATAGTCTGGAGGTGGCTGAAGTCAGGATGCTCCTTTTAGAGAAGGGATGACCTATGTTCTTGCTGATTTGTCACCTCTCTGGTGTTCAGGTCATTGTTCTGCATGGGATGCCCTTGTGGTCTGGAGAGATTTTATTAAAGAAGCATTAAAATAAGAGTAGTGACATGCAGGCTGCATAGAGCTGGTATTAGAAGCACCCTGGATGTGATGGCTTACATTAACTCAAGAAAAACCTCCTAGTGCTGGGATGTCCTGTGTGGGGCCTTTCCATGGTTGTAGATGTGTGCTGGGACATTCTGTGACATACAGGGCTGCCATTGGACATGGAAGAGTCTCATTCCTCCTCTCACAGCTTCTCCTCCATCATCCTTGAGGCTCTGCCAGTTTATCATGCTGTCCTGCAGGACATATGCCACCAGTCCAGGTATAGAAAGTACAAAGGACATGTCATGGAAGGCAGGGGCTGAAAGATGCCTTAGCACATGCCCTGAGTCACCCAGCCAGCACTGCCAGCACCTCTGTGTGTGTCTGACCTGCTGCCACACTCCCTGTGTGGTCATTGTCCCACAGCATCCAGGGTGGGTTTGTGTTTCACTGTCAGGTCGTTTGGCACTTCTGCATGTCCTGTCACCATCACATCATGTTGCTGACTGCTCCTTGTCCCTCTGTCCTGTGCCCTAAGGAGCTTCTGGTTCCTGTCCCCTGTGAGAGCTGCTCACCCATTTGGAGATGGTGGCACTCCCTTTCCAGGCTAAACAAACACAGCTACTCCCACTCCCCTTGGAGGATCTTTTCCCATGTGTTTTGTTCTGGAGTTTCTGCAGTGTATCTAGAGTCTTTCTTAAAGCCTCTCCTTTTTGTTTGCTAATTATTGAGGTTCTGGAGGTCTGAAAGCTTAACAAAGACACAACTTGGGAGTCAGAGTCAAACCCTGGGGTGACTGTGCAGAGGGGAGTGATTTAAGTTGACTCATAGGTGTCAGTTTGAGATCAGATATGTAAATAAATCAAAGGGCCATTGCAGAATTTAATTCTGACAAAGCTGCAGCATTGAGTGACCTCCTGGAGCTGCTGCTCATGTCCAGCTTGATGGAGTCTCCCATGTCATTTAGGTAAGGAACCTGGAGCTCACAGCCAAGGCTCAATCCTGCTGGAGTGGATGTAGGGCTGCAGGTGGCTTCTGCAGCCTTGGTACTGTTTTCAGGAGGGTGCTCTTTCTGATGGCCCTGAGCTCTGTCTAGCTCCAAAGCTCTTTTGTCCCTCTGCTTTGCACACTCCTGCTTGTTTGTAAATAGATCCTCTCAAAATGTTTCTGCTTCCTAACCAGGGCCAGGGAGAACTGTCTTTGACTTTGGCTGTAGGTTTGGAGACACTCAAATGAAAGCCTGAAGAACCCTGAAGAGTGAGGCCTGAGCTGAGCTGCCTCATTTGGACACTGTGCAGAGACCTCACCTTAACACAGCACCCAAGCTGAGCCACATGCTTGGTGTGCCCTGTACACATAATTACAGTCACTCTGCTCTCTGTGCTGTGCCTGGGTTTCTTACAAAAGCATTCCAAAACAACAGGAAGTCTGGAAGAAACATTCAGATTTTTAAATTTTTTTTTTTTAGCTCTATATTTGTTGTTGTCAGTCTAGGAAAATTACTGTGGCTTGGTTTAAAATATTCATCCCAAAGCCCAGTGGAGTAGTGGAAGTGTTGAGCTTGGCCTTGACAGATCCCAGCTTTGGCCACACTGTGTAACAGCTGATGTCACTTGCAGTGCAGCTCAGGTCAAAGTCACAGCCACTGGCAGGTCCTTTATCTGCACTGGCAGTGAATCTCAGTGACACAAACAGATTCTTGTTAAAAACTTTGCAAATTAGTCTTCTTGGTGCTTCTAATTTTCTCTTTTTCAGCCATTTTGTCACCAGCTCTAATCCCTGCACAGCCTGACAGTCAGTGCTTACTATTGCCAAAATTAAACATTTTCCATGTGTCATTTGTTACTTGCTTTTGTGATGAGCAAAAATCTTAATCTGAGGTAGGAGCATGCTGTTTGGTCCCAGCATATTTGTTTGTAACTGGTCCAATTTATCTGATTCAGGTGCACTGTGGCCAGGTATGAAACCTGAAAGTGGTTTAATTCAGACTCCATCTACAAGTCAGCACAGTGTTCTTACCTGCACTACAGGGTTAACCACAAGCCAGCCCAGCCCAGCACATTATTCTTATTCCATTGAAGGTAACTTGGCATGGTTTTTATCTGCATTCTCTCCACCTAACTGAGTCCAGATACCAAACTAGAGAGGCTTGCACGCTTGTCCTTGGTTTGTGCATGCTTCTTGATGCTTTGCCTCTTTTCTCTTTGTGCCTGTGTGTTTGTGGGGTTGTGTTTGCCTCCCACCTGTGTGTGCACCAGGCTGGCTCGTTGGTGCCATGCTGCTGGGCTGAACAGGGTGAAGAGCAAATGGGAAGGGGAAAGAGAGACTCCATGTTGTGTTCCTGCATGCTTTATTGGGAATGCTCTTGCATTTCTCTTTGTTTGTGGTCTTTAGCTTGATGTCAGGAAATATGCTGACTGCAGTGAGATTTTTAAACATTTGTTTTTAATTCCTTCTGGAGGTAGATGGCTCTTGAATGTCACAGACAGCAGGTTGGTAGATCTGCTAGGAAGTGAATTTCTCAGTACAGAACTATCACTCAAATATTATAATTGCTGGAAGTGCCACATCCAAGAAGGCAGGTGCTGAATTTCACCAGCTTCCATAGCAGTTTTTAGGGGTGAATGTGGCAGATAGCTGAATAATGGAATATTGTTGCTTATGGCACTTGTGTGCAAATTGATACCTTTTCTTTAGGCTGGAATTTGCCATTTATGTTTTGGTGACAAATGATGAAAATTTGTCTCTTTCTCTGGAAATTTTATAAAGCATTTCAGGAATTTGTAATCTATGCCTTCTGGAATATTTTCACAAAATAATTCAGGGACTTGAGGAGGTTTTTAGTTCAGCTTCCTGCTCAAAGAGTAGTTGATACAGAATTCAGAACCAGATTGCTCAGAGCTTTATCTGGTTACATCTCCAAAACCTCCAAGGATGGAAATTTTGCCAGGTCCAGAACCTGACTGTCATTATGATGAAATGTTTTTTTCTTCTGTTGACTCAGAGCTTTCCCTCTTCCATGTTCTGACCATTTCTCTCCTCCTGCTGCTGCACACCTGCAAAAAGAGCTTGTGCCTGTCCTCTCACTAATGTCCATGCAGTACCAGCAGGCTGCATCAAGTCCCCAAAGCCACCTCCTCTCCTGGCTGGACAGTCCCTCTCCCCTGAAATGCCCCTTGCAGGGCACATTCTCCAGATCCCTGACTGGTTTGGTGTCTTTTTAGCAGACCCACTGAATTTTATCAACATGTTTCTTGTGCTTGAGGGCCCAAACTGAATGCCACAACCAGATGTGGTCTCATGAGAGCCAAGAAGAGGAGGATAATTCTTAAAATTAGCAGTGGATTTTAGCATGTCTGTCACAGAGGAAAGTCATGTGGTGTGCCATGGTACTTGCTCAGCTTGCATTATTGAGACAATCAATGGCCCAGTGTAGTGTTTATCCTTAATTTACTTTTCACATTCATAGCTGCATTCATAAATTGTTAACTGCAATGAACTGATCATTTTTTGTGAGTGCACACAGGCTCCAGAAGCAGCAGGATCAGAGTTTTATTCACTGATTGAAAGAAAACAACTTTGTGCATCTTGACACTGAGCAAACCACTGTGGAATTCAATTAGTTAAATAAAAGGAAAGCAATACTGGAAATCCTCCCTTCTTCCAGCTTCAGCCTCCCTCCCACAGCAGAATGACTCACTGTGTCTCACAGCACCAGCTGGAGTTGCCAAGGCTCAGGAATGGTTCTGCACCATGTGAGCCCTGCCAGATTTCCCAGTGCTGCCCCATGGGGGGCAGGTGGATCCCTGGGGGTGCTGAGGTGACAGACCCATGTCAGGCCTTGCTCTGTAGAGTTATAAAATCCCAGACTTTTTTGGGCTGGAAGGGACCTTAAAGATCATCCCCTTCCAACCCCTCTGCCATGGCAGGGACACCTTCCACTGTCCCAGGTGCTCCAAGCCCTGTCCAGCCTGGTCTTGGGCACTGCCAGGGATCCAGGGGCAGCCACAGCTCCTCTGGTCATCCTCACAGCCAAGAATTCCTTCTCAGTGTCCCATCTAACCCTGTCCTCTGGCAGTGGGAAGCCATTCCCCTTATCCTGTCACTCCATCCCTTATCCAAAGTCCTTCTCCAGCTCTCTCTGAGCCCCTCTGGATGCTGGAAGGGGCTTTAAGGTCTCCCTGGAGTTTTCCCTTCTGCAAACTGCTCAACCCCAGCTTTGTCAGGCTTTCCCACAGGAGAAGAATTTTAATCTGTGCTGCTGGAAGAATGTGTGATGTGAGAAATTTCCCTGCAGGCTGCTCTCTGAAAGTGTGCACAAGTCACCCCAAAGTGTGCAAAAGTCACCCCAAAGTGTGCACAAGTCATCCCAAAGTGTGCAAAAGTGACTCCAATTGTGCAAATGCTGTTGCTTTTTGGAAAAACTTTTTGCAGACTCGCAGGAAATATTTCTTTTTTCAAATTTGCTCTATTTCCTTCTCAAGCAGCCCACCAAGGGTTCAGGTCAGTACAGGGGCTGGTGGTGGAGAGCAGAGCTGGAAGGATGGGCAGAGTTGTTTCAGTAGTAATCCCTGGAATATCTGTTTTTTCTCTCCACTCAAATCAGGGTGAGACACAGCTGAACAATGGTGCTGACCCACTGGAGAGGAATTTCAGTGCATGGTTCTGGCTTTGGCTCTTTGAAAATGAAGCAAAGCAGATTGGGATTAATAAGGTAGAGGCAGGGATGTAATATCTGAGGATGAAGTCTGAGATGGGGGATAAAAAAGGGAAAAGAGGAAAAGAGTCATGGCATCTTTAATTCAGTACTTTGTTTGTTGGTCTTTAAACCTCAGCCCTTGAAGTCATGTTTGGCAAATCCTTGCCAAATATTTTTGCAGGGTTCTGGCCCATTCACAGGTAAAAGGAAGTGACCCACAGTGCAGAAAGAATTGGTTCATCCATGTGGTGGGAACTGTTGAAAAAAAATCTGGTATGTAGCAATGTTTAGATACAGGATTATTAAAAAGACCTGTTGGAGGGAGACCAATTAAAGTTAAAATAAACAATGAACTTCAAGTGAGGGAATGCCAAACCTTTTTTCTCATTTCTTAACTTCTGTAATCAATCTCAGTGGAGAAGCAGCCTCTGCAGAGCATTCCAGATAAGAATCACTTTCTGTTTCCTCTCCATAGCAGTCTGGAGAGCAGTGGTGTAACAGTCTCTCTTGCAGAGGGTTGCTCTGCCCTGGCTGCAGGGCAGGTTTGTTCACTTGGCAAGGGTTTTATCTGGACAGCTGGGCTCCATAGGGGCCTAGGAAGGGACCTTCTCTTAAGGTGGTAACATCCTTGGTACTTTCCATGATGTGTAATTAATTGGAAGGAGCTTTATTTGAAAACTGCCCCTGTTTTTGAGCAGTTGTTTATGAGGGGTGGCTGTGACAGGTTCCTGGGCTCACACAGCTGGCCTTCACTACCTGTGGAGCTGCTGTAGGTCCTTGAGTGCCTTCACTGCCATTATTGCTGTTCAGTGCAGCCTTTTTGCCTTTTTCTAAATGTTTCTGGGGCTAATTACTTCCCTTTGTTTCTGCTTCCACAGAGATGTCACCTTTCATATTTCTCATCTCTTGTAAATCCTGTGTATTTCTACACATCTTTTAAGATCTGTTTCTTTTGTTTCCTTAACTTTTTTGAGGCGTATTTTGGATCCATTCCTCTTTTCCAGGAGGCACCAGGTAGTAGTGATGCTTGCATAGCACAACATACACTTTTTAAGAGTTCATGGTGGGTCTGTTTTCCTGGGGGAGCAGGACTGAAGCCTTCAGAAGCTTGAGTTCTTGGGATGAATTTTGTGGTGGTATTTGCAGAAAATAAGGGTTTTTCTCAGCGTGATGGTAAGGTAGGGATACTGTGAATTTCTGCAAGTCTGTATAAACACCTAAAAATGATTTTTTGGTTTTATTTGTGTGCAGAGGTAGGTGGTTTAGAAAAGAAAATAGTTCTTGGTGGCATCTGGTATTGTACATTCTGGTTTTTTTCCTGCTGATTTAATTATTTGTTGTTATCCTTGTGAGTCCCAAAGCCACATGTTGAGGAATGTTTAATGGAGTGGCCCTGTGTCTGCAACCCCCAAAAAACTGCTAAACCACTGGTGTTCCCAAGTGCTGCTCTAGCAGCCTCTTCTGTGTTTTGGGAGAACTGAATGCAGTGACACAAAGCTCAGGAAACATCTTCAAGTTGGTGCCAACAACTGCACATCCCTAAGAACTCATCCTGTGAGCTGTTGACAGAAAGTCACATCCAAAAAGCTGTTCTGGACACAGGGATGTTGGGAGAGATACTCACTTATTTGAAACATTCTTAATGTTTCCTTAAATTTTAAATCTAGTTAGACTAAAAATGCTAAGTGTGATGCATATTTTTTTAAACAGAACTGATTTAAACACATTCATGTCTTTTTTCTTGATTTACTCTGATTCATTTTCATCTGCTACTGATTGATCATCAGAATGTGACTGTTGTCTTATCAAATGTGTAAAACCTTTTTAATTCTACACCAATTGCTTAGCAACCATGGAGGGAAAATGTTTCTGAACCATTGGAAAGGACTGTTTTTAAAGATGTACTAGCTCTTCTTTCCTGTAAACCCAACTGAAATGTGACTGGTGTCAAAATAACCCCAGTCCTTTTCTGGGTGTTGGTAGCAGAGTGCTGCTGGAAACACAAGTGCTTGCACATTTGCCTAGTAAGTATTTATTTCACAACTTCTCATTTCTTATGCTTTTCTAGAATATTTAATGCAATAATTCTCAATTTTGCAGCATCAACTACCAATGCCAGTCCAGTCTCTACGTCCTCAACTGTTGTCAATATTTCCACATCAGCAGTAGCCAGCATCTCACAGGTAAAACTTCCTTGGTAAATTTATGTGCTCCATCTCCTTTATCTTTGTTTAACATGTTGCTCAAAACTAACATGGAAATGTCACTTCAAATGGAGCACAGTGGTACTGGAGCTGTGGGGCTCAGTGTGTAACTCAAATCACCAAATCACTCCTGCTGTCTCTTTGACCATGATGCTTCCCCCTTTGGCCTTTGCAACAAACTCACTTCATCTTTTCAAAGTTGTTGTCTCATCTGCAAATTGTGGGGTGAGTCTTAAAACTGAGATCTCTGCAAGAGAGATGGAGGGGAAGAAACAATTCAGCTGTTTTGAGGACTAAACCTGCAGGGAGGATTAGAGTTGGATGTTTTTTTGACACCTTTGTTCTCACTCAGCAAGAATAGGAAATGAGGTTGTACACAAACAAACCCCAGCCCAATAAAGTGGAGGTTGCATTCTGATGGTAGACTAGAACAAAGTGAGAAACCCTGCAAGCTACAAAGACCATTTCCCCCTGCCTTTTTCCTGGCTGGATGGTTAACTGCCATTCTGAGTACTTGGTTATACAAAGGAAGCCTTCAGTGTCCAGCTTTTCAGAAAGAGAGTGCAGGAAGTGTGGAAGATGCAGTTGATGCACAAAAATCCCTCTGTGCTTGTGCTGTTGCTTTTTGAACATAAACTTGTTTGGAACTGTAAAGGGTAAAAAAGATTTTCTTTTAGTATTTCAGACCAAGGTATCTGGTTCACAAACCCAGGCTGCTCTTCAAGGGAATCAGGAGAGCACTGTGTACCAGAATATGTGATGTGACATTTGCTTTTTTTACTGTCAGTAGCAGAAGTTAAAATCCTCAAGCACAGCTCCAGGTGCTGAGCAATCTCCTAAATGAATGAAGTAGTTTTCATAAATGGATGCAGAATTATTGCTTGATGAAATCAGCACATGAATAAGGGCCATTTATCTTGTAGTTGTGCCCTCAGCAAGGCCCAAGTTCCCTTTCTGTCACTGTCAAATGCAAGACAAAGCCACACATTGCAGAGCACAGAGTGCACTGGTGTCTTGGCATCCACTCAACTGCCCTGTTACTGTCACCTCATTCATTATGAGTTAATTTTTGCAGACACTGGAAGCAGAGGAATGGCCCTGTGATCACTGGTGTCCTCTGCAGAACCTGCATGTGCAGGGGCCACTGGGCAGCCAGAGCCCTCAGCCCTTTTTGGGAATGTCTTACATGTACAGAATGAAACAGCATAAAGTCAGACTGTGCTCTTGCTGGGATTTTTCTTGGACAGGATATTCTAACACAAAAGTCAGAGATTCAGAGTGTTTTCTGAATGAGATGTCCCACTAACTCTTTCCCCCCACAGGAATATCCTACCTACACCATCCTTGGCCAGAGCCAGTACCAGACCTGCTACCCCAGCCCAGGCTTTGGAGTGGTGCCACCAGCAGACAGCAGCACCGAGAGCCTGGCCCTGGCCACCACCACGTACCCAGAGGAGAAACCAAATGCCCTGGTGCCAGCTCAGGCAGTGCAGAGACCTTCCTCTGGTGAGGCTGGGGCTGTGAAATCCCTCTGCTAACACTGCAGGGGGCAGCTGTGGGGAAACATCTCCAGAGGGTACCTGCAGCATCTTGTCATGCTGGGCACAGTGGGACACTTGCCTTCCTTGGCAGAGCCTTCCTGACACCTCCTGGTGTGCAGAGTATTATGGTGTGCCAGCCAGACTTAGGTATCAGAAGCCTTCTACTGCTGCCATCCCAGGACACCTGGCACTGCTCTGTGTGCCCCAGGCAGAGGGAGTGCTCTGGTCACCTGGCTGCAGGGGTGATGTCCTCTTTCCCTAGGGAGGCTGTTCTCAGCAGTAGCAAACAGGCTCCATCACATCTCCCTGTCAGTCATGGCCATGCTGCTTGGCCAAGGCTGTGGCTCCCAGGCCAACATCATCACTATTACTCTTTTATATTCAACCATCAATAAAATTATTATTAAAATTACTATTAAATAAAATAGCCATAGTTGAGTAATAGAGTCGTTCCAGGGCAGTGAAATGACTGCTCTGCTCTGGCTTTGCTCTGCAGGCAGTAGCTGTTGCAGTAGCTCAGTTCTGGGGGGCTGAATTGAGGAGACAAAGCTGTTTTGAAATGATGGGACAAAGAAATCATGGTTTATGGTCTAATCAGGGTTCAACATAGTAAAGTTACATCTTAGGTTTTGCTAAGGTGGTTTGTGGCCAGTGCTGTACTGGTGTTTGTTTTGGCACAAGGAGATGAGAGCTGTGTGATTTCTTTCTTCCAGGAGATGCATCCACAAGTCCTTTGCTACCAAGAGCAACAGCAAGTAAAGAGTTAGATGAGCAAGCAAGAAAAAACATCCCTGGAAAGAACAGAGGGAAGAGGAAAGCAGATACCTCCTCCTCCCAGGACAGTGAACTGGAGGTAAATGGTCCCCAGCACTGGGGCTGTGGCTTTGTCTGCCTGAGCCACGAGAGCCTGAAGATCCTGTACCTAGAAGTGAGATCCTGTACCTAGTGATCTGTCCCAGCACTACCACATCCACCCAGAGAAGGAGCTTGTCTGTCTCTACTTGGAATCTCCCATGCTGCAAATTTCCCCTTTTTCCACAGCAATTTTCCATTTGCCTCTAGTGAAAAGAATTTGTCTCTATGTCCTTTGCAGTTCCCTTTCAATTAGTTGTGGTGTCCTGCTGGATGTCCCTTAGTCCCTCTTTGCTGAGATAAGTCATCCCAGTTTCCTTAGCCTCTCCTGTGGGCTGCTGACCAACTCAATAGCATTTTGCTGGCAACTCTTATTTCCTCACAGATCCCTGGGACCAGGGATGCAATCTGGGATAACCTTCCCAGTGCCAAATACAGCACCTCCTTTCTGGCACACATGGCTCACTCCAGCAGGAAAGTCACCTGCTCCACAGGGAGAGTGCTGCTGGCTTGTCCAGTTTGCCCTCCAGCTCCTTCAGCCTGGACCAGTGTGAGGGGTTTTTCCACCCCACCTGTTGGCCCAGCTCTCAAAGTCCTTGTGTACCAAAACTCTGCCATTCCTCATGGCAGCCCATTGCCTTATTTATAACAAAGGTTTCTCTGACAAACACCAAGGGCATGCACCTGGTGCTCTCCAGATCACAGGATGTACACTTCACCTCAGCAGGACTCTAAAATTCATTAGCACTCTAAGCTTTACTTTCATAATTATAAAAGCAAGAGAAGCTTTTGAAATAGTTTGACCAAACAGCCAGAGCCTGAATGTGTGCTTCTGTGGCAATAAATAAACTCCACTGCCATAAACTGAAAAGTTGAATGTGTTCAGCCTGTAAGATGACAATTGTTCATACCTGTTAGAGCATACTGCAGCTAACCACAACATTTAAACTTGTTCCTTTATTGCAGTTCAGTGCCTGGAATCTCTCAGCTCTAACCTGCTCTTGTTCTCTCTGCAGCGGGTGTTTCTCTGGGACCTGGATGAGACCATCATCATCTTCCATTCTCTTCTCACAGGGTCTTATGCTCAAAAATATGGCAAGGTAATACTGTCTGTTCCATGGAAGAAAAACTATTTCTGTCATGCAGAATTTAATGTTAGTCTTTGGAGAAAGAGTAGTTTGGGGTTTTTTTTTAAACTCTCTGTGGTGGTACTTTAAAGTTGTTGGCAGTTTGGGGCAGGGAAAGAACTAAATTTGGCTTTATACAGAGCTAGGATGTGGACATCACCAGCATGTCCCTTCTTAAAATGCAAATCTGTCAAACTGGTTTCATCCTCACTGGGAATAACTGAGGGCCTTGGCACATAGGGGAAAGAAGTAGATTTTTTAATGTTTTGTATGTGCTCACTGTGAAAATGTATCAGTCTCTCCTGTGGGGCACTGAACTGTTTGTTTTTTCTGGTTTTTTAATTGAGTTGTTTAAAATACTAGGGAAATTGTAGTTCACACCATTGAATGTAGCTGGGATTATGCCAGGTTTGATAGACAGTGGAAACTCTGTGCAATTTCACTGATGAGAGATTTATGACAATTCCCTCCTGCCTGTATCCACAATGCATTTACATTTTCTTTTTATGTTTTTCCAGGATCCAACTCTAGTGATTGGCTCAGGTCTGTCCATGGAGGAGATGATTTTTGAAGTTGCTGATACTCACTTGTTTTTCAATGACTTGGAGGTACGTGGCAAATGTGTTTGAAAGGCAGAACTCCACGTTACCATGTCAGAATTACACCTCACTCTGTGAGGGCTCTGTGCTTCAGAGCCTCTTACTGCTTGTTGTAAGCACAGCCAAATCAGGGGGGCACTCTTAACTGAGACAGGCATTCTGCAGCCTTCCTTCCAGTGTCAGGAGCTCTCTCAGTTTCTGCTGGGTTTTTGCTTGGGTTTTTGTTTTTACAAATAAAAAGAGTGATGTCTGATCCATCCTGGATTTGCATTTCTGGACTGGTGAGCACTTGGCAGTGTGGCATGGCTTGTTGCTGTTGGGAAGTGTGAAGGGATTGGTTTCTGTCACAGTTTCTTTAATCTGCAAATGTCTGTGTGTTTCTGGATTACCACAACATGACTTTATTTTTGGTTTTTTTTTTGTCTTTAACAGGAGTGTGACCAGGTACACATAGAAGATGTGGCATCTGATGACAATGGCCAGGATCTAAGGTTGTACTGATGAATGCAGGAAATGTATTGAATGTGTTGCTGATGTAATCAGGTTTTGTCAAGACTTCAAATTCAGATGGGGTTAAGGGATGGAGCCAGGGAATGAAACCAGGCCAAGTGTTTGTTTGCTGGGGGGCATTTCTTTGAAGACCTACAAAGCATTAAGAGTTTTGAAATGATATTGTGGGTTACACTGTCCACTGTTGAATGCTGCCTCTGTGCTCAGTGACAAATGAGGAATGGAGAATCAGCACTTCAGATCTCATGATGACAGCTTTAGATTAGTAACCTAATCTAATGGTTACTCTAATTAGATTAGTGGAAAAAGTCCCTGCCTATGGCAGAGGTTTAGAATGAGATGATTTTGAAGGTCCTATCCAACCTAAACCATCCTGTGATTCCATGATCTTGACCTTTGAAAGTCCCCCTGTGGTTTGCATCCCTCTGAGAGCTTATGGTGCTCACTATCAAACAGGGGGAGGAAGGTTTTTTACTGAGCTGAACTGGCTCATGAAAAAGTCAGAGAAAGATATGTCAGGGAGAAAGAAATACAGGGAAAGTGGTGAAGCAGGACTTGCTGCAGTTTTAAACTGGAGAAGCAGCTCATCTGCTTGTGGAGCTGCAGTTGTGATGGAAAGGCATGGATGCTGTGTTTGGAAAGTGATGTGCTGGGGGTTATTGCTGCAGGATGAGGAAGGAGTCAGTGGGAAGGATGCTCTGTATGGCAGAGGAGTGAGCAGCCAAAGAGTAAAGGAAGGTTTTGTAGTGGAGGGTGTGAAAGGAGTTGTATCAGAGCCAGCAGCAACTGTAGTTGGGTGTCTGCATTCCCACAGGAGCCAGGCTCTGCTCTCCAGGTGCCAAGGTGCTTGTGAAGCTCCTCTCTGAGGTGTTCTCCAGCTGCTGCCAGTGCAGCAGCCTCACCAGACACTCCATCAGCAGCCTCACCAGACACTCCATCAGCAGCCTCACCAGACACTCCATCAGCAGCCTCACCAGACACGCTGCAGTGGTTCTGGTGCTGTGGCACACCTCGTGTGGGGGTGTTTGAGGGTGCCAAGGACAGGGGAAGAGATGAGAATCTTGACTCCATGTTTCATAAGGCTGATTTATTATTTTATGATATATATTATCTTAGAAGAAAATTATATATATTAAAACTATGCTAAAAGAATAGGAGAAAGGAGACATCAGAAGGCTAGAAAAGAATGAATAATAAAATCTTGTGACTGACCAGAGAGTCTCACACAGCTGGACTATGATTGGTCATCAAGTAAAAACAATCCACATGTAACCAATCAAAGATGCACCTGTTGGTAAGCAACCTCCCAAGCACATTCCAAGCAGTCAGATAATTATTGTTTACATTTTGTTTCTGAGGCCTCTCAGCTTCTCAGGAGAAAAATCCTGGCAAAGGGATTTTACAGAAAATATGTCAGTGACACACCTAACACATCTGCTTTCCTGCAACAGCAACTACAACTTCTCCACGGATGGGTTCAGTGGCTCGGGCAGCAATGCCAACCACAGCTCCTCGGTGGGTGTGCAGGGCGTGGACTGGATGAGGAAATTGGCCTTCCGCTACCGCAGGGTACGCGAGATCTACAACAAATACAAAACTAACGTTGGAGGTGAGTGGGCAGACAGAGCTCCAGCCTTCCTCAGAGCTTTGGCTTTCCTCATGTGTGGACAGAAGTAAAGCATTCTCCCAGTGCTAACTGGGATCAAATTCCATGGAATCTAAGAGGGTTCCTGTTCCAAAACCTAGCAGTGTGCCAGTGCAGGCTGTGATTTATCATGGAGATAAGGATGGGCACTCAGTCCTAGAGGCTAAAGGTTTGGTGCAGATAGTATCCCTTTGCTAATTGGGTGTGAAAGGCTGCCTGGCACTCTGCTCAGCAGTGACTCATTTGCCCTGCTGCTCACAGGGTCTCATTCTTGTCTCCACAAAGTCTGCCTTTGCTCATGCCATTGTCAGGAAATACAGGGTCACCCCTGGGCTGTCAGGCCCACAGTTTGATATGACTTCTCTCCCTCCACAAAGTCACTTAAAGCCTTCTAGTTTTGCTTCCCTTTCAACTCCAAAGCAGTCATAATCATGCAAACCACAGTGAGCAAATGGAGATGAATTTTCTGTTTAGTCTGAATCTTGGCATTGCCATCCCTGGAAAAGAAAAGTTCCTGGAGCAGCTCACCTGGTAGGGTGGCTTGACCTGTTTGGTTGTGGGCTTGGGTACCCTTTGCCTACACAAAAACCTTGATAAATGGTTTTTTTGGGACATATTTTCTAAAAACCAGGTGTTCAAAGTTACAGCTTTCAGCCTTAAAAATCTCCCAGTGTAGGTCTGCAGTTCATTGTGCTGCAGTTACCTGATTACTTGTAAGGGGGATCAGACCATGATTTCATATTTTGCTTATGGGAAGTATGGATGCAGAGTTTTTCAGGACCTGTGGGAAGCTGCATGATGAAGCAGCTGTCAGTGCAGCCTGCTGTGGGTCCCTCTGTGGCCTCAGTGTGGCAGAAGTCTGGAGTGAGGGGGCTCAAACCTCATGGATGGAGATTGGAGAGATGTGCAGGCTCCATGTGCTCCTTTCTTGCTGTGTTTACTGTCAGGAGCAGAAATGGCCTCCACTTCTGTCTGCTTTTAATTCAAAACTGGAGGCTTGAAGAAAATGGGATCTAAAAGCAATTACAAGCATGGGAATAAAAGAAGGGGGGGTTGTTAAAAAAAATATGTAAAAGAGCTTAAAGTGGAAAGGGTCCATGAAAAGCAGAAAGTCAGAGAGGGAGATTGTAGGAGTTCCTTCCCCTGCTCTGTGGCCTTGGATCCCTGCTGCTGCAAGTGCTTTGTACAAGAGAAGTGCCTTTGTCTGTATCCTGAGAAATGCTGTGAAATAATTGTAGATACATCTCTGCCCAGTTCCCATGATCAGAGTCCTGGATGGATGTCTGGGCTCATCATGTCTTTGGGAGCTGGTTTCTTTCATTGCTTTGGGACAGACAGTCCATCTTCCAGAGGCCTTCAGTTGTGTTATTTATTGCAGAGCAGGCAGTTATCTATTGCAGGCAGTTGTGTTATTTATTGCAGAGCACTGGGGGACAGCCCTCCCCTGTCAGGCTTGCCAGGCAAACACATGTTCCTCACCTTGCAGGCCTGCTTAGCCCACAGAAGAGAGAAGCTCTGCAGCGACTGAGGACTGACATAGAAGTGCTGACAGATTCCTGGCTGGAAACTGCATTAAAATCCCTGCTGCTCATCCAGTCCAGGTATGGAACCTGGAAGTGCTTTCTCAGCCCTTTCTGGCCCTGAGGTGCAGCACGGCCCCTGTCACACTGCTGCAAAGTGACTGAGGGCAGTGTTTCTCTGTTGCAACACCTGTAATTAGCAAGGTCCCCATGCTCACCAAATGGTTTTTCTGACAGGGAACTCTGCCAGAAGCAAGCAAGCAAAAATTGCAAAACCTTGTCCTAAAATGCCTCCTGAAAGCAGGACAGCAAAGCACATGGCACCTGGGGAAGCTGATCAGACTGCCTGGAGCAGTCCTGGCACCACTGCCTGTAGATGTGCTGTTACAAGTGTTTTTCTTCTTTCAGAAAAAACTGTGAGAACATCCTGATCACAACCACCCAACTGATGCCAGCTCTTGCCAAAGTTCTTCTGTATGGATTGGGCGAGGTGTTTCCCATTGAAAATATTTATAGTGCTACAAAAATAGGTAAGGGACTGTGCCAGGTCTGGAATTGTGCCATCTGCTGAGGTTCAGCTGGGATCTTTACATGGGGAAATGCCATTTCTGCAGCTGAGCACCCCATGCTGTGATCCACCTGCTGAAGGCTTCTGGCCTCAGGAGCTGAACTGGGTGCTCCCCCTGCCCAGTAAGACAAGAAGCGTTTCTGTACTGGGAGGAAGGGACCAGTTGAGGCTCTGTTTCTCTCTGCCTGAGGCTCCTTACAGGGGGATTGTCTTTGGCAGGTAAAGAGAGCTGCTTCGAGAGGATCGTGTCCCGCTTTGGGAAGAAGGTCACCTACGTGGTGATCGGAGATGGCCGTGACGAGGAGGTGGCAGCCAAGCAGGTGGGTGTGACTGCAGAGCTGGGCCAGGGCAAAGGGAACTTGCTGCCAGGCTTTCCCTGCAAGGCCTCTCCTTCCAAGGCTGAACTCTTCAGGCCAGGGCAGCCAGGAGCAAAGTTTGCCTTTGATGCGAGAGATCTTCCATTGTGCTAACCTGGGCAGTCTTCTGGCTCCTGGGTGTTTAAAGTTTCTCTTTTAATGTTGTTTAGGATTGCATATGACCCTGTTCCTGTCAGTAGTGTCTTAGTGTAGCATGCTGGATTTAGCATGTTGAAAGCTTGGACTCAGTGATCTTGTGTGGTGTTGTGAGGTCCCCAGGATGAGGTGAGAGATGAGAATTTGACTCCATGTTCTCAGAAGGCTGATATGACATGATATGACATGACATATTAGAAATTATATACTAAAACTATACTAAAGAAAGAGGAGGGATACATCAGAAGGCTAAACAAGAATGATAATGAAAGCTCCTGACTGACTCCTCAGTCTGACACAGCTGATGGTGATTGATCATTAATTAAAAACAATTTAGATGGAACCAATCAAAGATGCACCTGTTGGTAAATGATCTCCAGACCACATTCCCAAGCAATCAGATAATTATTGTTTTCATTCTTTTCTGAGGCCTCTCAGCTTCCCAGGAGAAAATCATGGGCAAAGAGGATTTTTCAGAAAATATCATGGTGACAATTTTGGATGTCCCTTCCACCCCTGATGATTCTGTGGTTCTGTATGCTGATCATAGCCTGTGACTGTCAGGATATTGTGGTTTCTCAGGAGTGTGGAGGAGTCAGGGCTCAGGAACAGCAGCAGATCAATACAGCACCTGCCATTAGGTTGGATTACAAACAAGGAGCAAAGAGATTGATTGATTGATTTGGACAGGCCTGGGTGGGTTGTTCAGTTGTGCTAATTAGTAGTGAAGTGCAAAGATGACGTCAGGACCTTGACTCTGCAGGCTTCCCACACATGTGCCAGAGCTGTCAGCCCTGGACAGGCATTCCTGGGTGCAGCAGCAGCTCACAGCCAAGGTTTCCATCATGAGCAGCTGACAGTCAGTGCTGGTGCCTGTCACACAGCTGTGCACATAAGATGTGCTCCAGATGGAGATGTGCACATGGCTGAGGTCTGTCCTGAGAGTGCTGTGCTCAGAACCACCACACTGCACGGCCCTGCAGCTCCACCCAGCCTGCTTTCACCTCAGCTGAGAATCCCTGCATGAACCTGACTGTCCTCTCTCTTTCCAGCACAACATGCCGTTCTGGAGGATCACAAATCACGCTGACCTCGTGTCCCTTCACCAAGCCCTTGAGTTGGACTTCCTGTAAGAAGTTGGAGCAAAGACACGACTGCAGCTCCCGCCAGCCCTCTCCATTTCTGGGGGGACAGAAATCTCACATGTTTGGGGACTCACCTTTCAGCTTGATGAAGAAAACATACCTAATTCAAACTGTACAGTGGAATATGACAGCAGGTTGTTCCTTGGGAGCACAGGCCCTGCCAAGTCCAGAGGTGTCCTGTGAAGAAGCCCTAGACTCAGCAGAGCTAGAGCTTGTCTGCAGAAGGGACTTACAGAGCCAGCTGAATGCCTCTGGCCTCCAGAGGGAGGGGCCATAAAACAGCAGATTTATGTGTAAGAGCCTTCTTCTTTCTATTCAGCTTAGTTGTAGAACCCAAGTAAACACAAAAATTTATTTTTATAGGAAAACGCTGATGGCAGAGCTTAAACCTTCCTTGTTTTGCAAAGCCGAAGAGCTATGGTTTTTTTTTCATAGGAAATATTAATGAAAATGTCAAAAATACCTCTATTGCTGTAAAATGTGTCCTCTCTCCTTCCCTGGGTGTTCAAAACAGTTAATTTATTACAATGTCCTTATGTTATTTCCTCAGTGTGGGATTACTGGAAAATATAAAGGTAAGGGAATGCTTCTGGAATATGTGGTTCCTTGTAGAGGCAAGTACTGGTGTACTGAATTAATCCCAGTGGCTTCTAGTCAATGTGTGCAGAAGCCCTTTTAGCCAGCAGGAGATCACTGGATTTCAGCCTTTGTCTGGACTGTAGATCCCACAGATTTTCCCTGCAAAGAAAAATGAAACTGCCTGTGAACATCAGGTACAGCAGACTGGTGCAGACTGCCCAGATGTGAACTGAGTCCTCACCTGGACTAGGAATAATCTAATTCCTAAATCCTCATGAATGTTGCAGAGAAGGCTCTGGCTATGGTATAACCTTCACCTCTGTGTTCCTGACCCTATTTGTAAGTTCCTTTTAGTAGAATCAGATTCAATTTTCTTATATTCTTTGCATTAGCCTAACTACATAGTGACAAACAAATGCCTTGTTAAGAGGGACTTAATTTTCTAAGACACTGTGACTTGGCAGCATGGAGCACTTGGGAGGGATGGTGATGCTGATTTTTCTGTAACTGTCTCAGAACAGAGGCTGGAGTCAGTGACCTGCAGCTCCCCTGGCCAGGAACAGCCAGCAAGGACTGGGGCTGGTTTTGTGCCAACTCAGGCTGTGTTTGGGGGTCTCCCCCATCTACCCTGAGATGGCACCAGATCAGCAGGTACCTTTAGGACAGGTGTGTGCTGTGCCCCAGAACCTGCTGCTGCTGCTCCTGCAGAGCCAGAGCTGTGGCTGCACCCAGACCCCTCCAGATCGTGGTCATCAGCCCCACATCAGCCAGGGGGAGTCTGGGCTGAAAGTCTGTCACTGCAGGGAGGACACTGACCCATTTGCTGTGCCCATACAGGCAGGATGTGTTTGCTGCATTCCTTTCATGGCTTTAATTATTGAGGGTTAATTTCCATCAGTGCAGGGGGAGCTGCTGGGCCAGCTCTGCACAGGCTCTGCTGTGCCCTGGGAGCATCTGTTCCTGGGCCAGCTCCAGTGACCACAGGGCAGAAGGTGCCTAGAGCCAGGGTTTGGATACCTCGTGCTCAGGGACTGACCTGGGAGGTTTATTTCACATGGTACCTGCTCCAGTTTCCCTTTGGGTTTGGTTGTTTTTGGGTTTTTTTAGATTCAATTGGAATCAAAGGCGATTCTTTCTCCAGGGTGGTCACTGGAGTCAGGAGTGGTCTGCTTTCCATTCAGCTCCTGGCCAGGTGTTGGCATCCCAGGTGGATGCTGGATCTGTGTATTTCCCCAGGAGCTCTGCAGCAGGAACATGCTGTCTGTGGGAGCTGCTCATCCCGTGAGGAAATTCTGAGGAGTCTGCTGTGGGTGTCACTGGGCAGCTCAGCAGAGGGAAGGGTGTTGGGCTGCCCTGGGGGCAAACAGGCTGTGCTGGGAGTGCTCAGCAGAGGGTTTGGAAAGGGGAGCAGGACCCAGGGGTGTTCTCTGTCTACACCAACTGGAGAGCCAAGGTGTGTTTGCACCTCTTCCAAGGCAGCTGAGGCAGCTCCAGCTCCCCTACTGCTGGGTGCAGAGTCCAGTTCCTCTGGGGTCCCTGTGAAGTGCCAGAGCTGTGGTGAGGAGCAGCCTCATTGCTGCCAGGGTTGGAAATGTCACCAGAGGATCAGGACTCAGTTGTAGTCACAGAAGAGTCTGTGCTGATGCTGAACATCCCTCAGCCCATCCAAAGGTCTCCTGTAAGCAGGTTGGGGAGTTGTCCAGCCTGTGCAGCAGCCTGTTGGGAGCATATCTCATACTCCAGCTGGCTGAATTTGGGATTAAAACCTGTGCCTTAACCTCCCACCACCGGCACGGCCGAGCAGCCCACGAGCTTCACTCCCATGGGAAGCAGCTGAGCAGAGCCGTGCTGGAGAGGGGCTGGGTTTGCCCAGGCACTGGCAGCAGGTGCTGCACCTACAGGCCTGAGCTGCCTGGCAGCTGGCTGTGCTTTGTGTTTGTTTACTTCAAATGTTTTAAGGAAATTTTAAGATGTTGGTAAAATTTTAGCTGAGTGTGGAACTCGCAGCCACTGACATTTCATACTGGTATTTATATGATGTTTCCTTGAATGTATGTAAAGTACTTTTATAACAGGAGGTTGATGGTACATTTCTGTGTTTGTTAATAAAGGGGTGACCTGGCTATTTTATTTTTTCCTCTACTGGCTGAATTTAAGCCTTTTCCTGTCTCTTTTGAGGCAAGAACAGCATCTCTATCCAAGCATTGATTTTTTCTCCTGTCTCTGTCACCAGTTCAGCTACAGTCAGGTCAGGGGTAATGGGAGAGCAAACCTGAACACCTGAGGGACAGTCAGCCTGCAGGCCCAGAGCACCTGAGCTCACCTGGGTGCTGCTGGCTTCCCCTTCAGCTTCAACACGGCCACAGAGGCTTTAAAAAACACCTGATCCACTACTATTTGTTGCCTCCAACAGCCCTTGGGGAGATGTCTGTGCTGGCACTGGTGGGAAGCAGCAGGACCCTTGGAGCCCACAGCACCTCTGTTGCTCTGCTATGAGGGGTGATCTCAGGTGCTGCTGGCTGTGGGGCCTTTGCCTGTTCATGGTCTGTAATGGGAACTGTCCTGTGAACTGGAAAAAATAATAAAGTCTTTATTTTCTATAGTCAGTGCTTCAGCCTGTTCTCTGCCCCTGTGTCAGTCCCTGCCCCTGTGACAGCCCAAGCCGGGCCTGGCAGCACTCAGGGTGCCACAGGTCACCCTGCAGCCACCAAAGCCCCCATGCTCCTGGGGAGCCAGTGGGGCAGGGACCTGCTCCTAGGCCCTGCTGAGGTGCCCAGGGCAGGCACATGGTGCTTCCTGCACAAAACCTTCCTGTTTCTTCTGTTTCCATTTTCTTTTGCACAAGGCAACACCCCTGTCCCACCCTGTGCTGCTGGCCTTGGGCAGGGCTGAGCTGCTCACAGGAGCTGTGAAACAGCATTTCAGCTGCTCCTCCACCGCATCCAGATGCCTTCCCTGGTATGGAAGTGTCCTCCTGGGATGGGCTGCTGGGAGGGATGCGATGGAGGTGAGGGGAAGGAGCCAAAGGTCGGTGCTGTGGGCAGCCAGGGTGTGCCACAGCTGCCAGCTGGGCAACAGCAAAGGGCAGGAGCTGCTCTGGGGCCTGCCTGGGTTTGGGCACTGAGCTGGGTGGAGGCAGCCCCACCTGGGGAGTGGTGGGTGTCTGTGCCCAGGAGCTGGCACACGCTGACCCCACTGCTGACCACACTGACCACACCAACAGCCACCAAAGGCTGAGAAATGCTGTGGCCCTGGGAGCCCTGCCCAGGCTGTGGAGGTGGGAATGGCAGCCACGGGAGCATGAGGTGTCCAAGCCCTGAGCCACCCTGCAGCCACTCCTCCCTCCCTGAACACAGCGATAACAGGTGAGCTTTGACCTTAACACCAAAACTAACACAAGGAGGAAAATCCTGGCTGGAAACAGAAAGGTCAGATAGCCACAACCATGGAGGAGACAAGTCCTCCTTGCCCCACCACCCATATCCCAGCACAGCAATGGCAGCAGCAAGCACAGGACAGGCACAGAGAAAATAAACCAGTGCTCTTGTTTTCATTTTTCCTTTTTTTGAAAAAGCTACAAATAAATAACAAAAGTTGACAGAGCAGCGCAGCCATATGCTGCAATGTGCTGGACTCACCACACTCTGGCTTTCCCTGAGGGTACAGCCATGGGAGCCATGCTGAGTGCCATGGGACTCACTGGGTGTTTGCACATCACCCCTGGTTTCTGCCAGCTCCCTCCAGCTGTCCAAAACAACAGCCTGGGGAGCACAACCAGGGGCACATCAACATATCCACCTCCCCTCTCATGTCCCTTTAGAGGAGCTGCCCTCAGACAGCAGACTCCACAGCAGCAGCCCCATTCAGGAAGTGCTGGGACAAGGAGAAGTGGGTCCGGGCCAACGACTGCATCCGCCTGTTCACCAGGTCTGCTTCCAAAAACGAGCGAAACGCCACCTCATCACCCCCTCCATTGGCATCCACCTCGTCGTATCTGCCTTCCTGCCGCACCAGCACGTTGGGGTGCAGCCACTTGTAGTAGGTGACCCTCAGCCCCAGCCCCAGCAGGTAGCAGGGCAGGGCTGCAGAGAGCACTGGGATGAGGTATGAGTGCTCCTCCCCGGGAGCCCGGCCCCAGAGCCAGGCGAGGCCCAGCAGGGTGCTGTCCACCAGGATGAAGCCGTGGTAGATGATGCTGCGGTGCAGCGTCCTCCCCTGCGCCACGTTGAACCAGCTGAAGTAGAGGATCACGGCCACCACGGCCCGGTACAGCTGCTCGGGGCCGGGTGACTCCATGAAGTCCGTGCCCTGCAGGCTGACCCAGATGAACATGGCCACCCACACCAGCGGGAAGTGGACAGCCAGGCCGTAGGGCCAGAGCAGGGCGAAGAGAGCGAGCACCAGGATGCGGGGGCAGATGAGGAAGAGGTTCCAGAGGAAGTAGATGACGGAGGAGCCCAGGCTCAGCTCGTACTTGTCCTGCAGGAAGGAGCGCAGGGACTGGTGGTAGTCCAGCAGAGCCCAGGACACACACAGGAACGCCGTGCCCATCCCCAGGCCTGCAAACACACAGGTGAAAATGCTGAGGGGGGGATCAAGGGGTGGCCCAGCCCGGCTCAAACCTCTCCTTGCCCACCACTGCTAAAATGAGTTTTTCCCCAGCTCACAAAGCAGCTGCTGTCAAGGACCTGCATCTCTCCCCTGGCCTTCTGCCCTCCCTGAGGATAAGGAGGCTGGTGCCTGGCCTTGCTCAGAAGAAGGGGAAGAAGTGCTGGGATTGAACAGCTCTGCAGAGCCCATCTCCCAGGCATGGAAGCCCTCAGCCCACACAGGCAGGGGAGTGCTGGCTCCCACATTGTTGGGCTCCCCATTTCCCTGCAGTGCTTCCCAGCCCAGGAAGGGCACCACAGCCCCTGCTCAGTGTGTGCTTCACCCATACCAACATCAGCACCTCCCTACTCCCTAGAAGCTGCCTGATTTCTCACCTGACCCTCATCCTCTCCTGGGGCACATAAAAGAATGACTACAGTGGGCCCACAGCTTCAACTCCCCCACCCCAAGCCCAGCATGGTCCATTTGGGCATGTGAGTGCAGGACAGGGGTTCACCCTATACAGTGACATGTCAAAGGAAGGAGTGACATGGGAGCAGAATGACACTGCAAGTGTCTTGATGGGTCCTCCAGCCCTGGACAGCCCCTCTGATCTCCCCCTCCCAAGCCTGCACCCCCACAGCCCCCTCCCTTGGCCCCAGTCCCCTCACCCTGGGAGAGCTCAGCCTTGTTTGTGCGCAGGATAATGTAGAGGAGCAGGGTGAGCTGCGGGGTGTTCTCCAGGAAGGTCTCGAAGAGACGCAGCATGCTGATGTCGTGGGAGATGAAGGCCATGTGTCTCTGCTCATCCTCCTCCTCTGCCTTCGCCCAGCACACCCTCCAGCCCACCTTCAGAGCATACAGGCACCTGTGTGGGGACCAGCTGGTGGTGAGGGGCTACACAAGGCACACACCTTGGTCCCCACGCTGTCCTGACAGCTCAACAAACTCCTGACAGAACAAACCCCACTGATTCGTGTCCAAACCCCTCCTTCCCCCTGCCCAAACCACACAGGATGCCACACAATCCAAGTGTAAAAAACTGAGCACCGACCTCAGCGGACCTGCCTGGATTACTCCCTTCCCCCGGCTCGGCCTCGCTGCTCCCCTCATCTGCCGGGGGCCGTGACGAGGTTTCGGGGCGCTGCTCCGTTTATCTGGAGGGCACCGGCACCAGCCCCGGGAGACAGAGCAGAGCCCGAGGGAAACTCCCCCGCTCCCACCGACACTCCTCACCCGGCTCCAGCCCGGGCGGGGCCGAACCGCTCTGCGCTGGAGCCTCTCGGCCCTCCCGACAGCCGAGGCACCGCTCGCCCCATCCCCGGGGGCCGGGAGGGGCCGAGAGGCACCGGGGGGAGGCCGGGGCGGAGCGGGGCCCGGCGGCGGGCGGGAAACTCGGCGCGGGGCGGCCGTACCTGAAGAAGAAGCCGAGCTGTAGGAGGTGGAGGGCGACGAGCAGCGCCGCGGGCACGGCGGGGCGCAGGGCGGGCGGGTCGGAGCGCAGCCAGAGCCAGCTGCAGGCCTGGGCGGCGGCTGAGGCGGCGGCGAGCAGCGACAGCGACAGCGCGGCCCAGCCGGGGTGGCCGCGCCGCGCGTACTCCGCCGCCACCCAGCCGTCCATGAACAGGTCCAGGGTGGCCGCCGCCGTCCCCGCCGCCGCCAGCGCCAGCTGCAGCGGCCCGAAGCGCGGCGGGGCAGCTCGCGGAGACATCGGGGCCCCGCGGCCCGGCCCGGAACCGGCGGTGGCGGCGCCGGCACGGGCCGGACACAACCCCTGACAGGGCCCGCCCGCCCCGGGCAGCTCCGCCCCGGGGTGTGGGATCGCCCCGGGCTGTGGGACGGCCCCGGACCGGCAGCCCCGGCTCCTGTGACCGCCCCGCGCCGTGTGTCCCGCCGGCAGCCCCACCCCGGGCCGTGTGTCCGCCCCGGCTCCGCTCCCGCCGCCGTCGCAGCCCTGGTCCCAGCCATTTATCCAATTATACAGCTGTTCTCCAGACTGCAAGCACTTCCACTCATCTTCACTTCCAAAAATCCTCAGGGCTTTTCTTCCTAACAGGCACACCTCCTACAAAAAGGAAATTACAGTACTTTTGGCTTCTAGGTATGCTGAATTCCACAGCCAAATATTCAGCTGTTACACACCTACTGCATAATTCAGGCACAGAGGTGCACCACGGGCTGCAGAAGAGCCACTGAACCCAAGCAGGATACAGCAGTAACTCCTGGCAGAGCAGAGCAGAGGCCCTGGGTCACCCTGCCAGCCCCACGGATGAGCCCATAAGGAACTGCATCTTCAAAGCCAGGTCCCTGATGAGTCCTAGGCAAGAGAAACTCTACCCTACCCAGAGCTCACAAGCCTGTGAGCCCTCTGAACTGAGCCTTACCTGCACACACTGCCATTCCAGCAGGCTCTGTGTCCCTGGACATTCAGCAAGCTGCAGTGGAAGGACAGGTCAGCACAGCACTAAACCGCAGAGCAGCTGTTCTGGTGGCAGAAATGGTTCTGGCCCTGTTTGGAACACTGATGCATGTTGTTTTCTTCAGTAGCACAATTATTTAATTTCTCACTGGCCAGACATTCACTTCAGTTTGAACCTTCAAATAGTTAAGAATAGTTAAACTGAAAGTATGAGCTGTGCTTTTAACCCCAGGTTTTGTCAAGCAGTTTTCTTCTTCAAGGCAGAGAAGCCTCTAGAGTCATACATGACACAAGGTGTCCTAAGTTAACATTTTATTGGAAA
Source organism: Fringilla coelebs (assembly GCF_963513975.1). Taxonomy (NCBI): domain Eukaryota; kingdom Metazoa; phylum Chordata; class Aves; order Passeriformes; family Fringillidae; genus Fringilla; species Fringilla coelebs. Next base: position 2,591,145 of record NC_140054.1, on the reverse strand, counting down.
AGTTCAAAAGCTCTAGTTAACAAGATCAGCTCTAGTACAAATATAGATTTAAGTGCACAAACTAAAAAATAAAAACATCTTCTCATGATTGCTGTACATCAGTGGAAGATTACTCTTGGCTACCCACTTTGTGAAGAAAATGGAATGGAAGCTGAGTTAGGAAAAACAGCTCTAGAAATAAAAGACAAATCATAAAGAGGCTAACAGGCACTCTCTAAGGAGCCAAAACAAAATGAAAGCTCTGAAGCTTTGAGGAGTTCAGTTTTCCTGTCTGTTTATACTTTCAGTCACATGGTCACAGCATAGAATCAGTCCAATTACCAGAATCACACACGTTCTGCTCATCCTTGAATTCCAAGGAGTTGACATTCACCCAGTAACCAGGACTTCCCACAAAGAGCAAAGGTCACCTTCCAGGTAACAGAGCTCAGCAAGGTATCTTGAAATATGGACAAACATTTGCTTGGAACTAAAATCAGGTGGAAGGAACTTTACTCGGCATCTGTTGACTTGTAGTGATCATCATCCACCGTGGAGTAGATGTGTCCCTCGCTGCTGAGGAATTCCACAGCTTGCCTTGAAGAAAAACCCCACAGCTGGTAACTACTCAGCAATTAGTTAGCAAAGGGAGGTAAGTCACCACCTTTCTGATTTACAGAATTCCCATTTACAGACCCCATGCCCACAGTTCCCTCCTGGCAGCTGCCCAGGGAAGCTCTTGGTGTCTCTGTCCCATGGACAATGTAAGTGACACAAGAAGTTTCTCCAAAGCTATGGCAATGTGCTCACTCTGAAGCTCAGGCTCTGCTTTCCTAGGTAGTACCCACCAGATGGGTACTGAACAGGGGTACTGTTCTGTCCCATGCTCCAGAAGGGACAGAACATAAAAAGGTCATGGAAGGTAATTACTAGTTTGGCAAGTCTCAAGAAGATGTCATAGGAGACTGTGAAGTAGAATAGAACAGACTATTTGTAGATTTTTATCAGGGTGCAGAGAGCAAGGTAGACCTTGAGCAGGAGAAATGCTACTGAGGCACTGCAGTACATTGCCACTGAACTGATAAACAGCTCCTTTTGAAAACAAGGAGCAAAGCAACTGGCAACAGCTCATTCAGGGTCTTTCAAAAGCTCTGGCTCCTGTGCTGCTGGGACCACCTGAATTACCCACTCTGATTCACAGCTGAGTGTCTGGGCTTGTCCACTATCCTCTCTGCCTCTGGAAGGACTGCCTGGATTCCCACAGCATCCTTCATTTCTGCACACTTACTTGATCGTTGACATACTCATACTGTGGAGCTGGAGCTTCAAGTCTTGTAGACTCATCCCCTCTGGGACATGGCAGCTTTTGATCAAGTTCAGCACCTGGATGAGCAAGAACCACAGCAGGTGACATCAGAGGAGCCTCTACTGCCACTGCTGTGCTCCCAGAAGAGCTGCTGGCACCCACCTGGCTCTGGTACGCCGTGAGCCCGTTCACTGGCAGGCTGCCACCTCCTCCGTAGCCCCCCATGTCACTTATCCCAGCAGAGGAAAATGACTGTGGCACTCTTGATGCTGACTGGAATTAGGAGAATAAAATTGCTGTGGTTACTCAGGCTGCCCAAGCCTGCAGAGTTAAAGACTCACTGTTATTTCTAAGCCAGTAAGTTAAAAATAGCTTCTTTTGGAAGTGGATTGCAATACAATCTCTCTCCAAGGAAGCCAGGACTCCTGTTACACCTTCAGTGTTGCCCAGCTTTACACTTTCCAGCCCCACAAGGAAGGGATTTTCCCAGTGAAAGGTCCCTCTTTGGGAGGTCACCTGTCACCCAGGAAAGGCCACGATGGAATCAGGGTCTTTGTACATACCATGAGATTTTTTCTGAGGATCATGTGTGCATTGACAATTTCCAGTATGTGTGTAGTGAACTCATTCATATTTTCCAGAGGCATGATCTTAAATGCTACCAAGCTCTTCTTATTCTTTCAGAAGGAAAAAACAAACAAACAAACCAAACACAAAACAAAGAAAACAATTTACAGCACAGCAACACAAATTTGCCTAACAGCCAACCCAGCCATTTCCTGCAGGAGTGTGGGACAGCAGTGGGGAGAGAACAACACCTTCTCTGCTTGCAGCTCATCCAAAACCTTCTGACCTACATCTTGTGCTGGTTTTGGCTGGGGTACAGTAGCATGGGCTGGTTTTTAGTCATTGCTCACCAACCCTTGCACAGAGCCAAGGGATTTCTTGCTTCTCACACAGCTCCACCAGTATTAAACTGGGACGGGACAAGGAGCTGTGAGCCCTATGCCCCACAGGAGAACCCAGACCAGCCAGTGTCATGCTCAGTTATAAAACTGGTGAAAAAGGGAGGAAGAGGCACACCTGCCTGCCCATAGGAAGTGTGGAATGAATTCCTTGTTTTGCTTTACTTATTAAACTGCTTTTATCTGAATCCATGGCTTTTCTCACTTTGACCTTTCTGATTCCCCCCATCCCACTGGGAGCAAGCAAGCAGTGGGGGAGGAATGTGATTCTGAAAGACAATGGAGACAGAGTCACTCCTCTTTCTAACCAGCTGGGAATTAACTGCACCTTGCCTTAATGCACATACACCATTATTTGAAAATTTGCACCACATTTGCTACATGAAGTGCTACAAATCCTACAGGACTCACACACAGGTAACACAACCTTACCTGGAAGGACCGAAGGTGACCAGCTACTTTAACATAAGTTCCTGGTGGTACCACAACATTCTCACCTCCTGCCTCCTAACAGAGAGGGAAAAACAGGTTTGCTGTTTCCTCTTTCCATTTCTCAATTACCACAATAAGCAGCTTAGCAAAGCAGGCTCATCTGAAGCAAGCACAAACAATGTGCATTCCTATGTCACACTAAACTTACAGTAAGGCAGCTGAACTTCCTGCCTGATTACCCTCCCAAAACTGTTCAGCTGAACTCAGCTATGCTAAACAGGCAGACAGTCATGTACACCACCAATGATCTCTGCTACAGCAGCATCTCCCTTTGATTTCAGGGACATGCTATCCCTAAAATACTTTCCAGAAAAGCCACACGTTCTGGATTCAAAAAGCTCTGTGAGAAGTAGGGAACTGGTGTCCATTAATGATCCTTACGGGTTCCTTCCAGTTGAAACACTGTATAATTCTCCACCAACTTTCCCCAAAGCGGGGAGAAAAAGAAGAAGCTTTTCTCCACCCGCTGCTCCCCAAAGCTGCCCAAGAAGCCTGCTCACAGCAAACCCACTGCTTACATCGGTATCAACCCACTGCCGGACGTCCATCGGTGCCGCTGTCATGTCGTCCACCTTGTAGAGGATGTTGGTGGGCGCCTTCTCGGCGTGCCGCACGATGCCCACCAGGGTGACCTGCGGCGGAGCAGGAGGGGTCACTCGGGCCGGCCCCGGGGAAGCCCCGCGGGGCCGCGCCCGCCCCCGCGCCCACCTGCGAGATCTCCACGTCGCAGATGCGGAAGGTCTCGTCCACCTGCTCGGCCGCCAGCAGCTGCGACACGGTGCAGGGCACGATGTTCTGCGAGCGGCTCCGCTGCAAGGGCCGGAGGGGCCGTCAGAGCCGGCCCTGGCCCCGGCCCCGGGCCCGTCCCGCGGCCCCCGCCCGGCCTACCTGCTTCTTCTCCGCCTGGCCGCCGGCGGGCGACCCGAACCCGCCCGGGGACTGCGTGTAGCCGCCCGGGAGCCCCGCGCCGCCCATGTTACCGTACCCGCCATCGAAGTTCCCTACGGGGGGGAGAGAGAGGGACCGTGACGCGGTAGCGGGGACACAGCCCCGTTCCCCAGCGCTGCCGCCATCACGGGAAGAGGCCCCTCTCAGGCCCCGCGGCCCCCGGAGGCGGCGAGCGCGACCCCCGGCCCCGCGCACCGTGCCCGCTCCACATGGCGCCGCTCCGGTCCTGCCGCCGCCCGCCCGCCGGCCTTTCCGCGCCGCCGCCCGCCGCCCAATCCGGGAGCGCCGCTCTGCCAGCCGGCAGCCAATCGCGTCCCTCCGCCTTCCAGCTCCGTCCAATAGGAGGAAGTCGTGGAGAAGCCGCCGCCGCCATTTTGAGAGCGGGCGCAGCCCGGCCTGGCACGGATGAAGGGGCAGGGCCGAAGGGCGGGGCCGAGCACAGGTGAGGGCAGGGCCCAGGTGAGGTTGCTGCTGTCTGCCATACAGCCCATGGGCCGCTCTGCTGGCCGGCAGCCAATCGCGTCCCTTCGCCTTCCGGCTCCGCCCAATAGGAGGAGGTCGCGGAGAAGCCGCCGCCGCCATCTTTAGAGCGGGCGCTGCCGGGCCCGGCAAAGGTGAGTGGGCGGGGCCAAGGGGCGGGCCCGAAGGGCGGGGCCCAGGGGCGGGGCCTAGGAGCGCCCGTGAGGGCCGGGCGCAGGTGAGGGCGGCGGTCTCTGCCATGCCGCCCCCGGGCCGGTTCGTGGTGCTGCTCCTGCTGCCCCTGCTGGCCGCGGCTCTGCCCGGGGCGGCCGGCGGCTCCGGGCGGTTCTGGCACCTCACGGACCTGCACTGGGACCCCGGCTACGAGGCGGCGGCGGCAGCGGGGCGGCCGTGCCCCTCGGGCGGGGGTCGGGCCGGGCCCGCCGGGCCGTGGGGCAGCTACCTGTGCGATGCGCCCTGGAGCCTGCTCCGCTCGGCCGCCCGGGCCATGCGGGACCGCCTGGCCGCGCCGGACTTCGTGCTCTGGACCGGGTGAGAGCGGCCGGGCCCGCCTGAGGGACACCGGGGCTGGGCGGGAGAAGGGCAGTGCAGCCCAGGAGCTCGTGGTGCGTGTGGCAGGGCTCTTTCCGTGGTCCCCGCTTTGGAAAGGAGAGGGCAGAATGCTCCTCGTGTTGCAGAACGGGTTTGGAGGAAAGCACAACCCCAGCGAGGGCGCTCGACACTGGCAAGACGCTCGTGGAGTGAGGTGGCAAAAGGATCACAGCTCCCTGTCCATCCTTTGTGCGTCCTGTCCGGCCATCACAGCTCCCTGTCCATCCTTTGTGCGTCCTGTCCGGCCATCACAGCTCCCTGTCCATCCTTTGTGCATCCTGTCCGGCCGTGTGTGATCCCACAGTGAGTCTGAGTGCCTGGAGTGCCCAGGGGAAGGAGCTGTGGGCTGTGTGTCCGTGTGTCCAGCCCTGCCGCTCAGAGCAGTGGGAACAGCACGGTAAACCAGCTTGCAGCGTTTCTCTGGCTGCAATGAGGCACCTGGAAACCTGTCTCAAGAAGGGACAGTTCTGCTTTAGGAGTCAGAGGGAGCTCCCCAGTGGAGGATGTTCTCCCCTGGTGTGGTTTCCAGGGGTGGGTCCTGTCCTACGGGAGGCCTCAACAGCACTTACATATGGTAAAATCTTTATTTTGCATGGTGATTGTGTATCCTTCTTCTGATAGTGCAGCCTCAGCTTGCTGTTATCTCCAGTTCCAGTCTGCAGGGCTGTTGCTTGTCCCATGTTTTCATTTTCTGTCCCTGCAGATGCCTGTTCCTACTTAAATGCAGTTATTGGTTCTTGTGACTTTATGTTGAGTATTCTTTTTCCCTCAAGGAATTTTCCCCAGTCCTCTGACATGATTTTGAATGTTCTCCTTTCTCTCCAGTGGGCAGCCCAGCATCATCATGTTAATGCAGACACAGACAGGAGCAGCCCTAGACTGCTGCCTTACAGAGGCATTTCCTTGTTTCACGGTGATCACAGCTGTGCAAACAGCTCTGCTGCACTACTGCAGATCAGATGCCCTCAGATTGCAAAGTGCTGACCCTTGCAGTGTTTCCAGGCAGCTTCAGTGCCTGTGACACACCCCAAAGCAGGGTGCACAGGGGTTTTAAGGTGAAGTGAGTCCTGGAATCACAGAATATCCTGAGCTGCAAGGGACCCACAAGGATCATGGCTTCCAACTCCTGGCCCTGCACAGACACCCCAACAATCCCACCCTGTGCATCCCTGAGAGTGTTGCTGAGCACTCCTTGACTCTGGCAAGTTTGGAGTGCAGCTCATTTTCCCTATGAGCAATTTCTAGAAACTCCCTCATTGTCTTGGCCAGTCAACATAGCACTGACTTCTGCACCCAAAAGCTTAAACTTTCTCTTCTAGGAGGCTCAGAGAGGAGTTGGCAAGTTTCTCTGCCTTGCTCATTGCTGTAAGCACAGGCCCTGTTAGTCCCAGACAGTGACTATGCTGCTTCTCTTTTTCTAGAGATGACACTCCCCATGTCCCCAATGAACAGCTTGGAGAAGAAAAGGTTCTGCACATAATAGCAAATCTGACTTCTCTGATAAAAGAGACTTTTCCAGGTAGGATTTGAGGGGATGAGAAAGGGAGAGGGGCATAGAGACTCATGGGAATGGTTAACCCAGGATGGAGACATGACAGAATTGGGACAGGGAAAGGCACAGAAGGGCTGTGGTCACTGGGACTTGTTTGGTGGCTTCAGTTCTGCTGTGCCACACAGCATTGATGCACACTCATGTTTCAGGTTAGCTCACTCAGAAGGGAGGAAAAGTTTCTGTCATTATTAATGAAGGCAGAAAAGGCTGCAGGATCCCCTCAGACATAAGGGGGCAAGGAGCCTTACTGCTGGTGACAGCTCAGTCACTTGGCTGTGGGTGGCTTGTCCCCAGGGTGGCTCAGAGCCACGTGATGCCCTGGGGCAGAGGGTGGCTGGCCTTGGCAAAGCTCCCTTCCCAAGGCTGGGAATGCCTCAGGGAGCTCAGAGGGGGCTCTGCAGCACTGACCCCCCTCCCCTGTCCCCTCTGCAGCCTGACCCCCCTTCCCTGTCCCCTCTGCAGCCCTCACCTCCCCTGTCCCTCTGCAGCCTGACCCCCCTTCCCTGTCCCCTCTGCAGCCCTCACCTCCCCTGTGCCTCTTGGCTCCAGGTACCAAGGTCTATGCAGCCATGGGCAATCATGACTTCCACCCCAAGAATCAGTTTCCTGGGAAGGAGCACAGGATCTACAACCAAACAGCAGAGCTGTGGCGGCCCTGGCTGAGTGATGCCTCCCTTCCTCTCTTCAGAGCAGGTCTGGCACCACTGGCTCGTGTTTAGAGCATGCTGGGGATATGGGGAGGGGTAGGAGAATACCATGAACAATTTTCCTTGCTTCTATGCTCAAAGCAACAGAGGATTTGCAGAGGTAGGGTCCAATTTAATGCTGATTTCTGTCTTGGAGCTCTGCTTGCAAGAGGAGAAATTATTTCATTCTCTAGTCTCTTCTGCCATTATCAAGTTACTGGAAAGAGTGCAGAGGGAGGAAAAATATCTTTAAAGGTAGCAGCTGGTGCTGGGGCTCTCCTGAGCTGCCCAGCTCCTGGTGCTGCCCATTGTACCCATTCAGGTCTCCCTTCACTGGGAGAGGCACAAGAATGGCAGGACACACACAGGGAAGAGTCACTCCAAATCCCCATCCTGGAGTGCTCAGGGCACTGTCCCAGGCAGTGACCCTGCTGTGGCTGTTGCTAAGGAGAACAGAGAGAGGTGGAAACAAAGGGACCTGGGATCACAGCCACCAGTGTGAGCAGATCTCCAGCTCTTCCTGTTGGTTGCATTTTTAAGGAGCTTTCTACAGCGAGAAGCTGCCTGGCCCAGGGATGAGGGGGCGGATGGTTGTCCTCAACACCAACCTCTACTATGACCAGAATGATGAGACAGCTGGTGAGGAGGATCCTGGGGGGCAGTTCCAGTGGCTGGAAGAAACACTGACCAACGCCTCTAGAGCAAATGAAAGGGTATCAAAAAGACTGAATAAACAACCTGGGCTTCTCCCCAGCCTGGAAGCTCTTCCTGCTGTGTTCCCTCTGGGTGCAGCTGGGTGCTGTGGGCTCTGTGCTCAGGGCAGCTCTTGCTTCTCTAGGTCTACATTGTGGGGCACGTCCCTCCTGGCTTCTTTGAGAAGAAACGGGGCAAGCCCTGGTTCCGGAGGGGCTTCAACGAGCGCTACCTGGGAATTGTGCAGAGGCACCACGCGGTGATCGCTGCCCAGTTCTTTGGGCACCATCACACAGACAGCTTTCGCATGTTCTACAGCCCCACAGGTACCTGCTCTGGTCACCCAAGCACTTGTGTGACAGCTCTGATTGCTCTCAGAATCACTGTCCATGAGAGGTTTTAGTGGCTCTTGGCTGAAAGGGGCTAAGAAGCCAGCAAAAGCACCTGACGTGCTTCAGGCAGCAAGAGGCAGCAGTGGTTCTCATCTCTACCCTCAGTCTGTAGCTCCTGCCCTCCTTCCTATTCACCCTCAGATATTGCTGTTTCCCCTCAATGCCTGGCAGCTTCTTGTCTCTTTTCTCTTGAGGGCTTTGGACATTACTGAGGGAGCAGTGCTGAATCTCTGTGTGTGTGGGGTGTGCTCTGGGTGAACATATTGCTGAGTGTGGTTCCCTGGCCACCCTCACTGCAGGAGCCTTTGCCAGCATTGGAGAGCCCATTGCTGGCTGTGCTCAGTCCCCAGTGTTGTTCCACGTGTTACTCTTTGTGTGTGGGGTGGTACAGGGAGCTGGGGACAAAGGTGCTGTCAGCAGTGCAGTCTGCTCCGGGTGCTCACTGTGATGGGGACAGGGTGTGGGACAAGCCATGGTCTCCATCACAGCTCGCTTTGCATTTCTGTGAAGGGACTCCAATCAATGTCATGTTCCTGGCCCCTGGAGTGACTCCCTGGAAAACAACATTACCTGGAGTGAGCAATGGAGCCAACAACCCTGCCATTCGGGTGATGGACTATGATCAGGACACCCTGCAGGTCTTGGTAGGGACCCCTGTGTGCAGCACACTGCAGCTCCAGAACAACTTTAATTCCCCCTCTAGTCAGAACAGGATTTCTCAGTCCACAGAAGCTTGAGTGGCTGTGTGGGAGAGGAGTCTGACCCAGGATATTTCAGCCTTGTGTCTGGCACAAAGATTTAGGTGGAGTTTCAGTGAGTTGAACAAAGCATGGCCCTGGCAGCCAGGGCATCCTGCTGGGATGGGTTCCCCTGGGCAGGGTCAGACCGTTTTTGTGGTGTTCTTCATGTCTTTAATGAGTTTCATTTGACACTTGCTTTACTCCCCAGATAATATGGATCACAGAACTACTCTTTGAGTAATAACAGACTTGTCAGACCTCCTCCAAAACATTTAAACCATCTGAAAAATTATTTGTGTCCTTCTGAATTGAGGTGAATTGTAGGGGCAGCTTCTGTTTCCCATCTCTTGTTTGCCAAGAGGTGGAGGATGGGTGCTTATGCCCTGCTTTGTAGTGGATGAAGCTCTCTATAGTTGTTCTGTTTACAAGTTTATAGCATAGAAGTGAATGCTAAGATATGCTGTGCAAAGCTGGGGAGTCAGTGAAGCAGAGAGAAAAAGGGCAAGTCTGATAACAGAAGCTGTGAAAAACTTGATTCTTCAGTTTGTTCACAGTTGAGAAGATAACTTGCTCAGTAACACTCGTGTAGCCCTTGCTTCTGCTGCTGGACAGTGTTGATAGTAGCTGACTGACGTCTGAACATGCCAGGCTCAAAGCTTCTGACGTTTGGAGGTCAAAGTCAAGCAGAGCAAAGCCATCCCTTCACCCCTTGGGAAACAGGCTCTGTTTGGGGTGGGTGGGTGGGGGGGTCTCACCTGAGGTGTCCCCTGGGTAGGAAGCCACATCAAGGGCAGCTGGGCCCTTGGGGTGGGGGGGGGTAAGGCCAACTCAGTGTCTCACCCAGGGCCAATCTTGTCCTGATGTCTCCCCAGTTCTGTTTTTCTCTCCCTCAGGATATGGTGACTTACTACTTGAACCTTACTCGTGCCAACACGATGGCCTCAGCAGGGCAGGAAGAGTTCCCAGAGTGGGAGGAAGAGTACAGGCTGACAGAAGCCTTCCAGGTCCCTGATGGCTCTGCAGGCTCCATGCAGACAGTGCTGGAGAGGATCTCCAAGGACCCCCACTACTTGCAGCTGTACTATGAGTTTAACTCTGCCAGGTATGACCTGGAGCTGTGCCAGCAGGAATGCCGTGTGGATCACCTGTGTGCCATCAGGGAAGTCGATTTTATAAAGTATGATGAGTGTGTGAAAGCCAACAGCTCTGCCTCTGCTGCCAGCAGTGTTTGGCTTTTGGTTTTCTGCGTGCTCTTAGGATTTCTCCATCCTCAACCAGTGCTGTGATGGCCAAGAGCAAGAGAAAAGGAGGAGGATATGAGATCACACTACACTGCATGTGAATCGGTGGTTTTGGCATTGAGAACTTGCTTGGAAAAAAGGACAAAATTGTCAATGTTTACTAAAAGCCCTGTGATTTGAAATTTTCTAGAGAAGCTTGATGTGTGAAGAGCAATGTTTTTGAGAGCCCTTTTGTGCAACAAGGAGGTCTCCCCTGTGCTAGGACTGCTGGGGCAGCCTCACAAGTCAGATGAAGACCAGGCCTCCCTGTGGACATGAACTGGCAAGAGGTGAGGGTAGGGAGCTGCCACATGTTCCAGAGGCTGCTGCCAGCATTCCTTATTTTGGCACACACTTTTGCAAGTCTGCACAGCTGGTGACTCAGGAAGTCTGGCTTTGTTTCACAGCAGCCTGTGGCTGCTGAGCAAAGCAAGGTGGGCTGGGGTGACAGCCAGAGAGGCCAGGGCAGGCTGCAGATCCAGTGACAGGGGATGGTGCCTCAGCCTGCCCAAGGCTCCTCTGTCAGAGGAGCAGGCTGAGCAATGGGAGCAGCAGAGCTGGGCTCTGGAGTACAACTTACAAAGAGGATTATGCCAGAACCAGATAAAACTTGACTGGGACAACAAAACCACTGTTCAAAATCCACTGTGAAGTGTCACCTCTGTACCAAAGTGCAGCACGAGGCAGCAGAGCAGGTGACAAGCAAAGCAGCTGGGGCAGCTTTAGGAGCTGCAGCCTGAGGCAGCCCAAGGCCAAGGCCTGCAGGGAGAAGGGCATTTTGCCATGGCAGGATCCTCCCCTGAGCCACAGCACGACAGGCAGGCTCAGCTGCACCAGTGCAGACTGGAACAAACACACTACACTCTCCAACCTGGCAAAATCTGCATTTAATTTACAACATAGTAAAGGTTACAGGTAAAAAGCTCAACAGAAGTGTGAAAAGGCCTATTACATATTACACAAGTGTACAAATGTCTGTACAAAGCCCCTCGATGTTCCTGTCCCCTCGTGGCCAGCTGTGGCCCCTAAGCTCTGAAATAATAAGAGCTGATTCAGAGTCTGAGAGGAGAAGAGCTTTAAAAAATGAGCAGTGAAGTCTCCCTTGTCAAGAAAAATCTTGCAAAGAGCCACTTGCAAAAAAAATCCCCAAAACCCCCAACCCAACCCTCTTCCCCCCAAAATAAAACAAAAAAAAACCCAAAAGAAAAAGAAGGAAACCTGCTCAACTTTTGTTTGTCCTGACTAGTCTTACTCTAAAGAGTTGCCTTCAGAAAGCAACTGGCTGGGAAATGAAAATCTTAGAGGCCAGACTAAAGAGGAAGATTCTGAGTTATTGTGGGAGCACTGGGAAGCAGAACAAATGCCCAACAGCTGAACCATCAATGGCAACTTAAACACAGAGCAGCACAGCTGGATCATGGAGCAGGTGCTGAATCCACACAAGGAACAGTCTGAGCTGGATGTGATGGTGTGGGGAGGCAACAGAGCAGTCTCTGAAGCCATGGCTCTTGTGAGCTGGGCAGCTCCCTGCTGGCACCTCAGGGACATGATAGAAGCAATCACTGCAGAGCAGAACTCGGATTTTGGGGCATCTGTCTGAAATGGGTCTGGTGCATCCAGCATCCCATCTCACTGGAACACAGCACTGATCCAGCACCATCCCAGCTCTCTGGAACACAGCCCTGCCCAAACAACCTGGCACTACCTCCCCAAGTAGCTGCAGTCCTGCACACAGTGAACAGCCAGGTACATGCTCTCATTTCAGTGCACATTTCCTGGATCCCCCAAACAGCAAAGGAATGTGACTTGTAGCTGAACTGCATTAGAGTGTGTACAAAAATCCAGAATAAACTTAAGGATAATAAAGCTCTGGCCTTACCTTGCATAAAGTACAGCCACAATATATCTGAGTATGTGAATAATTTTCAAATATAAACCCAAGGAACTAAAGGGCTTGAGCAACAACCCAAGTCCACTGAGAATTCCTATTCTGGCTCTCAGTAGCACTCAATTCTCACCTGCAGTTCCCAGCAGCTAAAATATTAGTGTGTGGGGAACACGCCAGTCCTCCCAGCTTTTTGTCTTGATGAATCTCATATACTCTAAACTTAGAAGTTCCATTTGCAAATAAGAATGAAACTATTTAAGTTACAGGAGCCACCAAGTCTAAAAGAAACTCCACTGTGTTAACTTCACGCTGAGTTATCCAGGGGAGTCACCATGGCACAGTGCAGACAGTGCCTGCTCCTGTTGGATGCTCTGTTTGCACCCTGTATCCATCCCACAGACCCCATCCTGCAGCACTGGAACAAAGCTAAGGAACCCACCTGCCTCCCTGCTTTATCCATCTCACCTCATGGCTCATGGGATGATCTAGTGTTTTATGTGGAAATCAAAACAAGCTGTAGCCAAACTAAAAATAATAATGATAATAAAAAAGACAATGCCCCACATTGGTGGGGTTTTGAAAATATAAAAAATAAAAGCTGACCTATATTCTGTAAGTTTTACAACTCCTTCCAATGGGATTCTGCAAGGCTTGGCCCCACAAACATTTCCTCTTGACAGAGCTGCCCTGCTGTGAGAATGTCCAGCAGGAACAGTGTCACCAGAGCGAGCCCAGCACTGAAATACACGGACCTGCAGGGTGATGCCATATGATAATGAAACTGTGTGACTGCCCCTTCGACTTGTGGATCCAAACTCAGCACAAAGACCTCTGGGACAGTGGTGGCTAAGAAAAGGCTGTATGGGTTTTGGTTCAAAAGGAGACAGGAGCTGTATTTTTTTTTTTTTATAACAGACATATAAAAACATTTGAAGACAGATCTTTAAAGGATATTTCACTCCTCCAATCTTGGTATTACATCTGTTAGGACACTGAAATTTTAAAAAGACGATACCGCACATGAAAAGTTTCTGGAGTTGTAACTCCTCCCCTCCCTCAGCCCGGCTCAGATCAGCAGGGACGGGGTCGGCTTCTTGCCCGGCCAGGCCTCCTTGGCGTATTTCTTCTTCTTGGGTTCATTCACAGCTTCAGGGTTGAAGACAGCGGGGTTTGGAGCCGGGTTCATGTTCACTGTGGAGGGCACAACTGGAGTCAAGTCCACATCGGGGGCGAGGTTGGGGTAGGGCATGGGCAGCCCCCCGATGAGCGCGGTGCCGTGCACGCTGTGGGGCTGCGAGCCGGCCTCGCTGTGGGTGGGGGGCAGCCCCCCGTAGAGCCCCCCGCTGTAGGGGAAGCTCTGCATGCGCCGCGACGCCGACTCGTCCGTGGGCAGCGAGCCCGCGTTCTCCAGGCGCTTCTTCTGCAGGCAGGAGGAGTGAGAGAATTACTCACAATGCATGGAACCATCAACCCGCTTCAACTGGGTGCCAAGACTGTTTTCTGTTGTGTTGGGATTTCAGGGTTCACCTCAGAACCCCGGGTCCCTCCCCTGAAGATTCCCTGCCAGGTGTGTCAGTCCCCTCTCCTTTCCCCTCCCAGCACTGTCTGTTAGTCCTGCCATTCCAGAAGGGCCCTGAGTGATTGGCAGGTTCAAAGGATGCCCTCTACCCCCGGGGGCACTGGGCCATCCAGGTGTCCTTTGTCCCTTGAGACCTCCCCTCCTGTGCCTGACTGGTGGCTCCCTGCCCCTTCCCTGCCCCTCTCCCGGGGTTAAAGGAGCAGCAGCCACGGGCTCAGGAGTTCTGCTGGAGCTGCTGTGGGTTCAGAGGCTGTGGGCCAGAATAAAGCTCTGGATCCAAACCCTCCAGCAGAACCCACTCCTTTCCTTCCCCATCGCCCCAAAGCTGCTCTGCCAGAGGGAACCCTGAGGAGCAGCCCCTGCTATGGGGGGAGGCTCCATCCCAGCACCACCAGAGCTCCTGCACGCCTGGACTTGTCCCCACGTGCCCAGGGCAGCACCCAGCCAGCCCAAAGTGTCTGTGGGGTGAAACACCACCCAGCCATGGCCAAAAGTGTCTGTGGGGTGAAACACCACACAGCCATGGCCAAAAGTGTCTGTGGGGTGAAACACCACACAGCCATGGCCAAAAGTGTCTGTGGGGTGAAACACCACACAGCCATGGCCAAAAGTGTCTGTGGGGTGAAACACCACAGTGCTGCTCTTTGGTTCAGCAGCAAGGGCACGTCCCATCTGGCTATATTGGTAAATTCCAATAGTTTTCCCCAAGAGGCACCTAAATCTGCCACATACAAAGTGCCAACAGACCACGTCCCAGTCTTTGTCCTACAAGGTTTCCTCCGGGTTCCCTTGAAAACCACAACAATAAACTCTTGTAGGTGCACAGTGCAGGAAGGGAGACAAGAGCTGACACTCAGGTGTAACTTAGATGAACTCTGAGCACCTCTTCACCTCCTTTACACTCCTGCCAGTCTTGAGCTCATCCTGAACAAAGACCGAGTAGGTCACAGAATGTCCTGGGTTGGAACAGACCCACAAGGCTCCCTGAGTCCAACTCCTGGCCCTGCACACAACACCCCAAGTCCCACCCTGTGCCTGAGAGCATTGTAACACAAACCTTCCCTCCCCTACAGAAAGAAACTGCAACTTCTAGATCACTTGGGTAATTTTGCTCCTGATCACTGGAATCTTCTCCTGCAGTCTGGGTTTATGGAATATTATCCTTCTCCACATGATGTTATTTAGTCTATACCAGCAACAAGTGAAATTGCTGTTACACAGTGGCTGAGCTGCTCTGAAGCTCTGCAGATCTTTCTTTCTCCTTGCATACTCCAATTAAATAGAACACTCCTCTTGGAGCAAAGCCTAAACCTGCTTGTTCTAGTACACAAACGTATGAAACATCAAACACAGTATTTAAATAAACAAACTCTCATATTTCCCTTCTATTTTCCACATTTCCCACAGTTTTATCTGACACCTGGAACTAATGCACTAGATTTCTAGAAAGTGTTTCTTTTTGGGAAGAAAAAAAAAATCACCATTGATCCCACATGTTATTAAAGAAAAAAGCTAAAGCTGGATTCAAAGGGAAATGGTCAAATTTGCTAAAAAAGACAACTGTGAAACACAGACATGACTTCTGCTTAACAATGAAACACCTCCCATGTAGAAGCACTCTGTTTCTAAGGTGCAATTCATAAATCATAAAGTGAGTTCATCAATGTGCTAATGAGAAAGTCAGGAGTCACCCCATACCTTAACAGGGACCACTGCTGTCTGTACCATGTTCCTGAACCGCCCCACAGACGGGTCCACGTCCTCTGCAAAGCAAGAACAGGGATGACTGTGAGCACAACTGTGAGCAGAACCTGTGAGCACAACTGTGAGCAGAACCTGTGAGCAGAACTGTGAGCAGAACCTGTGAGCACAACTGTGAGCACAACCTGTGAGCACAACTGTGAGCACAACTGTGAGCAGAACCTGTGAGCAAAACTTGTGAGCACAACCAGAGATGCCTTCAGTGAGCACATAGGAAAAACAGCCTCTGTGGGGTAATGTAGGAATGTGCCCCCTGTGGATGGAGTGACCAAATTATTCTTTGTCTCCTTAAAAAGGAAAAAAGCCCAGAAGTATCTCCCCTCAATTCAGTAAAAAGACACCTCATAGGACCTTAGGGACTTCACCTCAAACCTAAGGATAGCAATCCTTACCCGGATTGATGATCTCATCATCATCACTGAACGTCACCCTGGAGTTCTTCCGCTTTCGCTTTGGCCTCTGGATGTCCAGGTTCCCCTCCTCAATGGTCAGTGTGGAGATCCTTTTGTTGTGGGCTGTGTTAAACTCTGTCAGATTCTACAGCAAATTTAGAAACAAATGAAGTCTGATTTAATCACACGACTGTGCATATCAGAAGACCACAGGACATTGTTTAGTTTCAGCTTCACTGTCAAATTTATGGACCTGATGATCTTAAAGGTCTTTTCCAAGCTAAATGATGCCATGACTAAGCAAACAAGCAGGGGATGCTGTCCTTGCTGGAAATGCCATCAAGGCAGTGTGCCATCACACTTGTGGTGTTTGTGAGGGTCCCCAGGATGAGGTGAGAGATGGCAATCTGACTCCAAGTTCTCAGAAGGCTGATTTATTATCTTATGATATTATATTACAGAATGCTATACTGAAACTATACTAAAGAAAAAAATGCATCAGAAGGCTTGACAAGAAAGCATAATAAAAACTTGTGACTCCTCAGAGCCTCGACACAGCTGGACCATGATTGGTCATTAAATGAAAACAATTCCCATGCTGGATAAACAACCTCCAAACCACATGCCAAAGCAGCAGCAGGGAGAAGCTGAAGCTTCCCAGCTTCCCAGGAGAAGAAATCCTGGCAAAGGGATTGTTCAGCAAACATCATGGTGACATATACTCACATCCAGTTCTGTCTCCTCCTCTGGCAGCCCCAGCAAACCCTTCAGCTCCTCATCCTCACCACCCATCTTCTCATCCCCCTTCACTGCCGAGGGCAGCGTCTGCGGCTTCTCTCGCAGGGTGTAGGCGCGCGTGGAGGCGCCGAAGGAAACCGTGGAGTCGATGGGGATCTGCTGGGGCTTGTGAGCTTCCAAACGGATGTGGCCCAAGAATGTGCCATGTGCTGAGGACATCAAAATGCAAAACAGTCTGTTGAGCTTGGGCTCGTGGTATTGCAGTTCAAGTTTAGAATGTCAGAAATGGTAACAATCGTTCCAAGGTACAAGGCACTGAGGTACTGCTGGAAGCATCGGCTGTGCAGACCCACCATCTCACAAACTGAGATAACACACGCCAGAAGTCCTCAAAAAAATAAACTACAAACACCTTTTACTTTCTGTATTCCTGCAGGTCCCAATGTACTGTCTGGACAGTGCAAAAAAACACCTGACAGGTTTCAGACCTTGGGAAATCACCTCAGAAGACAAGGCTTCACTAAAATTGTGATGGGAAGGTTAAGACACTTTCCTCCTCTCCTTTGGCCTCTTACAAGTTAGAAATGTTTGAAACACACAGTGAGGCAGCTGTAGGCTGACTGGAGCAAACACTCCCTTGCCCTAACCCTTGTCTTTTCCTACCATGCCAATTCAAATTATATCCATTTGCCCACAGTGCAGACAACAATGGAAAAGGAAAAAGTGTCTCAGATTCAGAATGTTTAAACACTGAAGCATAGCTCTTCTGTCTGGTTAATGCCACACTACTTACTGCTGTTCAGATCTATGAGGAAAACCCTCTTGAGATGTTTGTGATAGACCAAGGCAGCATGGACCCGAGAGCAAGACTGGTGGTCAATGGTAAAATCACACAGATCAGGATTTCTCCCAAAGAGATAGTATTTCTTCTCATCAATGATGAGTTTCTGAGGTAGAATATCAAACAGAGAAGCATATTAGACTCCTAGAATCTTTTGGAACTTCCTGAAAAAAATTCAAGAACATCAATAAATAGAGCAAATTCAAGACAAAGCATCAACAGCTCATCAATATTTCAGTTTAGTCTGCCACTGTTAAATATATAAACTCAAGTCTGCTCCACAAACACTGATCAGCTCTGCAAGCAGTTACCTCACAATTTCAGTTACCATAAAAACTGATCAAACCATTTCTCATTCTTGCCCACAACCGAAACCAAAATCATCCTGTAAGTTTTCATTTGCCTGTTCCACGCAAACAGTACTGCCCTGACTGGGCAGCACTTCCAAGAGATTTTGCAAAGACACAAATTCATGGAAGTTATTGCAACAAATCATCAACAGAGAAGATAATTGTATTGCCTTTAATTCAAGACAACATTTCCAGAATGTTCTGTGCCTCTGAGCTATAACCCAGTGTCTTTCTTCACACACTGAGCTTAAACACTGCATGGCTTGTTTTGCTGTTGCACTTTGCAGACCCAGCAATCACAGGGTGCCCCTCAGGCCTCTGAAGAGGCTGGGACACTGATGGCTCGGTTAGTATCAAGTGCTCAATAACCCCCAGGGTTTAACAAAGCTCTTCCTTTGTTCCTGCTGCCTACCAGAAAAGACAAAACTGAAAATCTCTTTGCCACCTGTATTGAACAGAGAAACACAAGGATCACATCCAAGTGCTGTTTGGCTCATCACTACAGGATCTTGCAAGAATCTTTACATTAGTGGAACTTGTTGGCAATGGCAGCTACCAGCAGTAATTTTTCCTTCTAGACAGAGAAGAGGAGGAGATGAGGAAAACATGGGAGGGAAAACATCATGGTGGCACCAGGGGCAGTGGAGAAGGAGAGGGAGGAAGTGCTCCAGGTGCCAGAGCTGAGATTCTTCTGCAGTCTGTGGTGAGACCATGGTGAAGCAACTGTGTCCCTGTAATCCATGGAGTCCCTGGGGGAGCCAGAGATTCACTCACAGGACATGGGGATCCACGGGGGATGCAGAAATTCCCAGGGGATGCAGAGATCCACCCCCAGCCCCTGGGGATCCACGGGGGAGGCAGAGATCCACAGGGGATGCAGAGATTTACTGCAGCCCATGGGGATCCACGGGGGAGGCAGAGATTCACCCCCAGCACATGGGAAAAGGGCTCCCACTGGAGCAGGTGAATGCCAGAGACAGCTGTGATCCAGTGGAGACCCAAATGGAGAGAAAGGGCCTTTGGTTCCAAACTAGAGCAGCCCAGCCTTAAAAGACTGCACCCCATGGATGGGTGACCCACACCACAGCAGTTCTGGGAAGACTGTTTGCCCGTGGGAGGGACCCCATGGCATAGCAAAGACCCCTCTCCCTGAGCAAAGAGAAGATCTCCAGTGATGAACTGATCAAAACCTCCATGCCCCACCAAATCTCCCTGTGCTGTCAGGGGGAAAAGGGAAGGGCTGATGGAAAAAAGGTGTTTTAAAGGCTTATTTTACTTGTTAGCCTCCTCTGACTTTGTTAATTTACTTTATACCTTTACATTTGAACCTGTTTTGCCCTTAGGGTGTTTTTTTTCTCCCAATCCTTATCTCAACCCATGAGACCTTCATTTAATTTTTCCCCTCTCCCCTGCCCAACTGCAGCAGGAGAGAATAAGTGAATTACTTTTGTGGGTGCCTGGCATTTGGCTAGTGTCAAACCACTACACCCAGAAACATTTCTGTTTCAGTCAGCTTCAAGTTAGGAGTCTCTCCACACTGAAATACTTTCATTGGTTTGGGTTCTCTCTGTCAACAATGGTAAAGAGACTTTTCTTTATTTATTACTTTAAGTGTGATATAAGACAAAATATGAAATAGAGAATGAGATGGTGCTGTAATAAAAATAACTTGCTGTATCTGTGCTGATCACAACACTGTTCACAGATCCTGAATGTGGGAGGAAAAATCAAATCAAACTATATTTCATACTGTAGGACAGAGCAGCACTCTTGCAAAATACAGAATGCCTGGTTAATCTACTGTAATGCAAAATAAAAAAATAAACTGACCAGACAGGTTTCTCAAACAAGCAGTACAAAGGGAAGAGGTTTAACTGATGGAAGCCTGCATGGCATGAGACTGCCTTGCACAGGCAAGGGAAAAGTCACTTAATTCATTGTTTCAGAGAAAAAAACTCTGATTTGAAGATAATGAATACATGAGAGAAAGGAAATATGAATAAGTGTGGAAAATGATGGGGAATGTTCTGCTGCCGGTGCCCATGTACATGATACACCAAATCCATCAAACCCTAATTCCATACCTCAATGAGTTTGTCTCCTTTGACTACATCCAGATGTAAGCCAGGTGGTGGTTTCCCTGCCCTGGAAATAAAAAGAAAAATATAGTATCAAAACAGTTAATAAAAAATTTATTGTATTAGAGCTGCTTGAGCTACAGATCAAACCTACACAAATGTAGGCAGAAGTATTTTGGGGAAAACATGAAAATACCATGATTTTCTTTTCCTCCCTGCAGATTCCTTCTGACAACACATAAACCAAGAATTTTTTATGGTAAGAGTGAAGGTAACAGGACATGAAGCATCTCAAGCTTTACCTCTCCAGGTGAAAACCATCTGATTCACACAATTATCAGAGCAAGTCCTGAGAGGAATAGTGTGAGACCAAGAACTAGAGATGGGGACAGGCTGGGACTGTTTGCTGAAGAGTTCTGTTTCCTCATGTCACCCTCAAAATCACACATCTCTACCCTTGGCTGTTGATAGGATCAGAAACTTCTACCACCTTTCCCCTCTAGGATGGTGATGGCAAAAACCTTAAAGGAGCTCTGCACACACCTGTAGTATTACAAAGTGCTGGCCAATAGCCAGTGTTCTTCACACTCACCTGTGTGAGTGACAGGGAACACAGAACAGCTGCAGCCCTAGAGGGACCCCTGTCCTCTGGCACCACATTCCACACAAAGAGCAGCCCCACTGCTCCTGCTCACCTCCTGGAGCAGATTCACCTGTCAGCAGCATCATTCCCACCTGGGCAGAGGGAGCACAGAGGCCTGAGGGACTCAGCACATCACAGCAAGGGGTGAACTCATGGGGGCAGCAGGAACATCCTGGGCACCTACAGTGCTCAGAGTCAGGATGCTGCTGTGCCACCTGCACCACACAGGATCCCTCAGCTCCTGGCAGCAAAGGATCTTTTTCTGCTCAGATAGCTCAGGATCTGCATCTCTAGGACTTGCTCACAGGTGACATCTCTGCTGCTTGTCTCCAAGGCTGGAGCAGCTTTCCAGGCAGCAGCAGTGACCTAGTTCTTGGCTGTATTGCTGGCCTGCTGAGGAACTCTACAGAGATCATGTTCCCATTCTGCTCTGTGCATGAGCCAGCCCAGGGAACAGTGACAATGGCAGTGATGTTCTCAGGGTGGCTGGAGAAGAAAGAAAGGTCACTGGTAGCTGAACTTGTTTGAAGGGGTTAAATACACATGTTCATGTTTCTGGGGTGTGCCTTACATTTACTGGTTTCTTCTGTGTTGCAAGGTCAGCTCCCCTCAATAATTTCATGTAAGAACACAGACTCCTGTTATTTCTACTTCATTTCTTTCCCAGGCATTTTCCTTTCTTGTTTCCAATCCACTACACCAGCCTGCCCAGATCTCTCTGGCCCTTTCTGAATTGACCACTTGGGACTTTCATGAGTTCTCTTGTCAGGCCCTTCTCAAAACCTGTGGATATACCACCCTAACAAGTATATGGTTAATTCTGACTCCTATTGTTTTGGATGAACAAACAGCAGCAGCAAAAGCAGAGGATGCTAAACTCCAGCACAAGTGGTGACTTCACCAGTAAAATGGGATTATGGTGATGTGGGGGACAGAGCAGCAAGCAGAAATGCTCCCAAAGGTGGGACACAGTCTGTGTGATGAGCTGGAGTCCCTCCAGCACAGCCAGGGAAGCTCCTCCTCTTAGGCACTGCTCGAGCAACTTCCAGCCAGGCTGCACCTGAGCACTGCTGTCTGCTCCGGTGCCCCTGCAGATCCCAGTGCTCAGCTTTCACTGGAACACAGGTTCCTTTCATGGACTCTTGTCCACTTCTCAGTATTCCCTCTTTCTGCCTCTGAGCACTGGAAAATTTGTTTTCCCCCCTTCCTGTGAAATTGCCAACTTCTGGTTACTCTGCAACCCAACTTTTGGTAATTTTCACACTCTGATCAAACAACACCTACTTCCCATTTTTTTTTTTTCTTTCCAATCATAAACCTTTCAACAAATTCATTCTACAAGTCACCTTCTTATTCAGCCTGGCCTCTGCTTTTTCTTTCAGTGATCTCTTCCAGGACACTCAATGGTCAGCCTGTCCTAACACATTTTAGCAACTCCCTCCCTGTACCTGTCAGGTCACAGGAGAGCCCCCAGGAGCTCCAGCACAGCAGAATCCTGTCTGATGCTCATGTTTTGCTATATACCAGCTCTGCTTTTTCATTGCCCCCTCTACTTTTAGGTTCATTCTTGCTCTTACTTTTACTCTGCCTCTACCCTCAACTTTATTTTCAACAGATAAACCAAGCTCAGCAGTATGACAAGGCAGTGCCTTCAGCTGTGAATTAAAGTGCTAGAAAAATCTAACTATTCTCTGGCCTCTTTTGGACTGCAGAGAATCCTTTGTAGGCAGTATTTCCCCCAACTACCTATTCCTGCAAAACACTGAACACAGGAAGGTTGTAAATATTGATTATGATACCATGAAAACAAATTCACAGCAGTAATTTCTTTGGAACATTTTAAGTCAATGTCACAGTTCAGGCTGCCCAAGTTAGATACCATGAAAAGCCTTTTAATGAAAAAAGTAGGAAGATTGTTCAGTTTTATATTAAAAACTAATTGGCTCCAAAGCCACTAAAGATCAGAAGTAATTCCTGGATTTGGAAGTATCAATCACCCTTCACATGCTCTGCCCCATCAAACCTCACACCTCATGATGAAGGAGTAAAACATGAAAGGAAATCTTGTGCACAAATCTCCTAGAAGAAAGTTTGTTAGCTGGCCTTATGCTGGTACAGCAGAGCAGTTTTTTCCCATTTTATGTCCAATGTTAAAAAAGTCCTTTTCCACTAAACTAATTCCACTATGTGCTAAAATAGCCACTTGACTAATTTTCCTGCAGTGTTCTGAAGGATGAAGAATTACTTGAGGTCAGCAGATTGTCCTCTCTACAGAACACAAAGAGCCCTTAGCACTGCCCAAGGCCAGTGCTCTCCTATCACAACTTGGCTCCAGCACAAGTGCTTGTGTTTGAAAATGAGAAAAAAGCAATTTCTTCTGTACCTTGCAGATGGTGCATCACAGTTCCCAGTGCCTCCCCAGGGCAGCATCCTGCAAGTGACCTGAAAATAACACCTGCAAATGCACTGACTGTGGTGGTCACTAGCTGAGTGAGTTTGACTGAGACCCGGGATCTCTGACTGCCTCCTGAATCCTGGAACTCCTGGGAGGGGTGTGAAGCCTTCCAGAGAATTAACAGAGCTGACTGGCAAGGAGAACTGGAGCATTCCCAGCTTGGGATTTCCCACAGCAGCTGCACATATGGATTTGCTGGCCTTACAGAGGACATCAACTGCTTACAATGATCAGCAGTTAAATATTTACAAGGGATACCACTGAATAAAAGCAGGTTCCACCAGAGGTTTTTAAAAGATTTAAATACCTACAAGCAAAGAAATCTTTCTTCTGTACTAGAAACAGAAAATTGTGTTTCTCTGCTTTCTCCACCTCACGTTCCACAGGCCAGGCCATGTCTCTGTAACAAAGATAAAGCATTTTGGAAAAGAAGGACAAGGCCATTAACACTGGAATTTGCCAAGTAAGAGAGCTGAGGTTTTACAAATCAGGATCTCTTCCACAGTGCAGATTCAATGCTGACATGCCAGAAGGGTTATAACATCTATATCCAGCTGAAACTCAGCAGCCTGACTGATGTAAGTCACTACAAGAAATTTGGAATTGTTGCTATTAAGGACATAGACAGTACAGACATAATTCTATTGTGTTAGTTTAAAATTAGGTCAATTATTTGGGTTCCTAAACGTGACTCAGAAGCTAAATTTAGCCACTTCCTAAAAATCTTGGCCTCTGTGACTCATGCACACACCTTCATGTCCAATTTCAAGGACAGGGTGGAATTTGCAGAACTCTGGAGCTCATACTCTCCAGAAATCTGTGTAAAAGCAACACCAGGAATAGCCAGTTTTTGGCCAAAGAGACTAAAGAGAAACAATTGCTGCCTTCAAACAAGCTATTTCTAATATATGTCCATTCCAGGACAAACCTGACATCCCCACTGCTGATGTGTCAAAGAGAGTAAAGAAAGAGTCACAATTCCAAATACAAGTTACACTAGGACAAAAGGACAGGCAGGCAGTACCCACTAAACATCTGATGGTCCCTTCAAAACTATAACCTGTACCTCAGAGAAATCACTTTTACCACCTAAAGCCAGCTCAGAAGGTTTGCAAAATTCTTAATCAAACTAAGATATCTAATTGTTATCTAAAGACATTTTCTGATCTCATGGAATGGGTAAGTTTTAACTACAGGAAGTATTGGCACCCTCTTTATCCCAACTGTAAATGCACAGCCCAAATCTTGGCTAGCATGTTCAGAGGAGTTACAGCACATGTATAAACATGTTCTGGCATCAGCAAGGTGGCAACCACTGTTTTTCATTTGTCTGAAGTTTAGCTGCTGGAAACACAAGGAGAGAAAGAATAAATATTGTATGGATTATGAAGAAGCAACCTATAACAGCACAAAAACTAAATCAGAGCCACAACTTAAATCAGATGAAAACTGGGAATTTCAGAGCAGAAGTCTTTTCTGGAAATGGGGTATTCAGACACTATCCAAATTATGGAATATGATAGAGAAGAAAAACGACTCCTTTTGGTTATATCTAAGAGGTATTTCTCATATGATTGGTGCTCACAGGCCCCAGCCAGCTTTCCTTAGAAGCAGGAACATAAATAGATAGGTAAAGACTGTGATTTTGATTTTAATAGAGGTTGAGGAGACTGAACATTATTCACTGCAGAAGAATCTGCTTCTGACTGTGAAGCCTCTCTGCAATCCATGCTTTTGGTCACCCAAAGCTCCTGGAGTGAAGCCCTACAATGCTGCCTGCACAGGAGACTTTTTGGTGAGGCTTGTGGAAGACCTAGCTCCCTGCAGGGAATCTTTACATCCTCTCAAGTCAGAGCTTTGAATAACACCACTATTGGTCCAAGCCTGCTCCTGCAAACCCCCTCCAGTCTGGAGAATCCCACCTGGGAAAGGCCCAGACTGGTTCCACATCACACCTGTGCACTCTTTGCTTGGCTCTGAAGGGAACAAATACTTTAAAACCAAGAGCTGGAAGCTGCAGCTCAGCAGATGTCAGCAGAAGGCATCCAGAGCTTTAGCATGAAATATAATCTACTTGTTTTGCAGAACAGAAAAGTAACCAGAAATAAATAAATGCACCTGCTAGGAGAGCTCCTCGCTTCCACCATGGTTATCACCAGCCAGCACCACCCAACACTTCCCATTTTGGGTTCACTGCTCAGAACACAAACACTGTGACTGGAAGCTCTCCAGGCTGCCTTCCTGCTGGCTCACTTTTTTATTTTTCCTCTTATGAAAAGTTTTTGGGTTTCAGAAGCAGCATTAAGGAAAAACACAAAGCTTTCACTGGTGTTAGCTGTAATGTCTGCAGGTGCCAATTGGACAAAATCAAATTGTCTCAGGCACTCCTTCACTTCACAGCTACAAATACACAAAAAATGGTCCCTAAAACCAATACAACGTGCAAACATACAACAGGGTCCAAGAGAAAATGAAAAGTTTCCTTACAATGTACAAGGAAAGAGTCCAGACAGGAACTTTGCTGCACCCAAGAACTATTTTGGAATTTTATTGTAAAAGGACATTCAGGTTGCAATAAGTGAATTACAAAAAACCTTAAAAATATGAGAACAAAACAGGACCTGGCACCCAAACGTGCCCCCCTGACCCCTGGGTTTGGATCATCCCCCAGATCCCACCTCATTTCTCATCCAGCACAACAGATTGTGCTTCAGAACCAAACCAGGGCAGGGACACAGGGAAACTCTCCCTGTCTGACCCTGCTAAAGACACAAACCAGGTACCTGAAGAGACCCTCACAGTTACAGGTGTTACAGTTCTCTCCTCCAGATGGGATTTCTTTTGGAATTCTTCTGCAATAGCATGCAAGTTACTGAGACTGAGCACTTTACAAGCTGTGTTTCCCCAGCTCCTCCATCTACAGCTTTCAAAGGTAGAAGTAATTCCAATTTACCATGGAATATAAAGGATATTGTGGTCACTGTTGTATAAAAACATTAGGGGAAAAAAAAGGATAATATTTAAAATTTCAAGCTGAATATCCAGAATAATCTTTGGCTGTATCTGGTTTATTGTGTCATCATCTCATGGAACACCATCCTGTCTCATGTAGATGTGTATGTTCAGCACAAATAAGGCCCTAAAATACATGAGAAGATGAAATGGCTTTACCAACCAAAGCAGGCACTTAGAAAGCAGGTCTGAATTACAGCACATGAGCACTGTCACAAAGCTCTGAGAGCTACAACACAGCTGGGTGAGCAGGGAGAGCCTGGGCTCTGCAGGGACAGGCATGGCTGGGCCACACAGCTCCAGCTCCCAGGTGCTGTGGGCTGCTGGTGTGATTTAAAATACCACAGTGCCCATCCCAGTGCTCTGGTACCCATCCCATGGCTCCTGTACCCATCCTGGTACCCATCCCACTGCTACTGTACCCATCCTGGTACCAATTCCAGTGCTCCTGTACCCATCCTGGTACCCATCCCATCCCAGGGCTCCTGTACCCATTCCAGTGCTCCTGTACCTATCCTGATGCCCAGGTACCCAACCCAGTGCTCTGGTACCCATCCCATCCCAGTACCCCCGCATCCATGCCATGCCAGGCTATGCCATGCCAGTGCCCGGCACCCATCCTGGAGCTCCTGTATCCATCCTGGTACCCATCCCAGTGCCCCTGTACCCACCCCAATGCTCCCGCACCCATCCCATCCCATCCCATCCCATCCCATCCCATCCCATCCCATCCCATCCCATCCCATCCCATCCCATCCCATCCCATCCCAGTGCTCCGGAACCCTAAGAAGGCAGGAGAGCCAAGATCTCTTCAGTGATGATCAAAACCCAGAACAAATGACCAAGGGCACCCTGCTGCCAGGCTGTGCTCCCGGCAGGAGGGCGAGGCAGGGCATTTCCAGGGATCCCCTCCACCGCGGGCTCTCCCCGCTCTCACCCAGCCCAGGGCACGGTCGCGATGCTGCCTCTGCAGCACTCAGCCTGGCTTCTGAACTCAAGTTAATAAAAACGCCAGCCTAGTCTCAAGCTGACAGATTTCCCGTAGCGGACACACCCCCTGAGCAGGATATTTAATTCCTACCACACCACGGATTCTGTCTGACCTCTCAGGAAAAGCCTCGGCACCCCAGGGAGGCCCCGGGCCCCCCGCGGCGCTGTCGATGGCGGCACCCGAGGGCCGCGCCCGGACCCCGCCGGCCCGGCCAGCACTGTGCGGCCCCGGGGAGCGCAGCCCCGCGCCCCTCACGCCCCTCGGCCGCGCGGCCGCTCACCAGCTCGGGCACTCGAACAGGGACCCGCCGCCCGCCGGGGCCGCGCTCGCCGCCATCTTGGCTCTGCCCCATTCAGCCGCCGCGGGGCACCATGGGAGGCGCGGAGCGGCGCGCGGCGGTCCCGGCGTGCCCCGCGCGGCGCCGGAGGGGCGGCGCCGGACGATGCCCCGCCCACTGACGGCTGGCCCCGCCTCCGCGCGGACGCGGCGCGGGAGCTGCGGGCAGCGCCGGTATCGACCCGGGACAGCGCCGGTACCGACCCGGGGACAGCGCCGGTACCGACCCGGGGACAGCGTCGGTACCGACCCTGGAACGCGGGGACAGCTACCGACCCTGGGACAGCGCCGGTACCGACCATGGGACAGCGCCGGTACCGACCCGGGGACAGCGCCGGTACCGACACTGGAACGCGGGGACAGCCCCGGTACCGACCATGGGACAGCGCCGGCACCGACCATGGGACAGCGCCGGTACCGACCATGGAACGCGGGGACAGCGCCGGCACCGACCATGGAACAATGCCGCTACCGACCCGGGGACAGCCCCGCTACCGACCCGGGGACAGTTCCGGTACCGAGTACCGCGGGGACAGCGCCTCTGTCCGAGCAGAGCCCCGGGCACGGCCCGGTACGAGCGCTCCCGGCAAAAAGCCGGCTCTGTCCCGGCTCGGCCCGGCCGCCGCAGCTGTGCCCGGGGCTGTGCCGGGCCGTGCCCGGTCCCGCAGGCACGGCACGCTCCCTCCCCGGCTCTCACAGAAACTCCCGGAGGGGTCGGACACACCAAGAGCCAGGATGTCGCCCTGATTTTTTAAGATTTTCTAAGCCTTCTGATGTTTACATTCTTGTAAAGAACTTTCTCACACACTTTCTGTAAATAACTCATTGTTTTGCATTCTTTTATGAAAGAGGATAAATTTGATGGGCTGTTGGTTTGTCCAGTGTCATTGGAGAGGTGGCACTGTCACCCTCCAATCCACTGTCACTCTTGGAAATCTATAAATGTTGGAGTCTGAAAATAAGTTTCCTTTTTACCTTAAGATGCAGCGTGTCTGCATCCTGCTATATCATGTCTTATAATGACACCAGGACCCTGTAGCAACAGCCACGGGAGTTTCATTAATCAAGAGTGTTAAAACCAGCAGCCCTGCTACCACCATCAAGGATGTTCAGAGAGGAGAACGAGTCAAGCAGTTACAGAAACCCAGAGCTCAGCACCCTGTACCCTCAATTCCAGTTTCAAGAGGAATAAAACAGGCTAGAAGAAGGACAGAGCAAACAAAGAATGCTCCCATTTAGGTCTATGACCTAAACAAACAAACAAACAAACAAAACTAAGTGCTTTTGTTCTTATATGGCAGCGTGACACCCAAAGGGCTGAGCCTGGCAGCAAGCATGCACAAATCAATAGCTCCTGCCATTTCCAAGGAAAACTTTAAAAAAGGATCACAACACAAAGTTCCCTTGCTTTCAAGTCAGATTTTATCCTACAGGCTCACCAATGGCTCCAAGTTCTAGCAAAAGCAAATAGTCAGAGCTGACCCAATGCTGCTCTGAGGCATGAGATTCATTTTTCTGGGATCAGCTATTGTACAGGACTCTGCACAGAAGTATTCTGTATGTCCTTGTGAAATGAATTTCGTGTTTTCAGGGAGTTTCATTCTGAAAAATCAGGGAGCATAGAACTAAAGCTGCAGGAAACACTACTATGCTGATGTAAATGCTTAGAGGGGAAACAGCAAACACACCTTTGCCAATGTCTAAACTGCAAGAGAAATGAGCTCTGACAGAGGCTTTTAAAAGTGTTTATTGATGATTATTAGATGGAATGGCGGCGCAATAGTGCAAACCACTGTGCAATTGGGAGAACGCTCCCTTCCCAGCTTTCACGTTTACTTTATTACAGACGAGACATGGAAGAAGGATTAAATACAAAATGGGTCAGTATGCTGCATTTCCCACCCCCACTGGGCTTTGGACAGATTACTGTTCCCTCAGTGCATGTCAGTTCAGAGCTACATTGAAGTGGGGAGTGCCTGCTTGTTCTGCCCAACCCTGTGAGCTGGAACCAGCAATCCTTGTCATTTGCACACACATCCCCAGCCTGAAAATCCTAGCACTTCACTCAGCCAGCTTCTGCACTTTCTATTTCATAAAGAATTGAAAATACCAAATGTTCACAAGCCACACATAATATTGACTAGAACACCACAAGTGAGCTTCAAGAGCACTTCTTCAGAATCAAGATTTCTGCTAAAACTCTTCACTAATCTTACTAGCTTGTAAACTTAGGTGCCCACTTCCTCATTTTTAAGTGTTTTTCCCCCTGGAAGCTTCTGAAAAGTTGGGAGTGAGCAGCTAAACCTTTTATATTTAGTGCTTGAGTCAGCATTGGAAGAGATTTATTTGTCCACTAGCAAGCGACCAGCTAGTTTGTCTAAGGAGATTGCACTGTTAGATTCTAAGTCAAAGAACATTCTGTCCTCAAGTGATGCATTTTGTGAAAAAACAACCCCAACCACACCCAAAAAAATTAAGCTACACTGTTATGAGTCTCAAGGCTAAACTGACCAGCATGTAGAGGTTCAAATCATCATCCACACATACCCTCCTTGCCTCTCAAATCTGTGACAACATCCTTTTCTTCAAGAGAATCTAGAACCACAGCCACTTGGAGACAATAAAACCATGGGGCAGATACTGGAGACTTTAGAAACTGCTGGATTCACATAATGTGACTTGGTGGTGGGCTGTCTTTGAATGCCATTCTCATTCCAACAAAGTTACCTACACATACAAAATGTTGAAGTTGTGCAACTTGTCAGAAACAAGACATCTCCAATTATTGATTACACTTCAGCATACAGCTGGGACAGGGAAGAACACATTACAGAAAGCAAAACCACGAGATTTTAGTTACATAAAACAATATAATTTGTATATAAACTGATAAATACTGTCTCCATGGTTCACTAATTCCATATACTAGTTATCTGCACGTTAGTTGCTAATATCTATTATTAGAAGTAGTTCCAACTTGTGCTCTCTCAGGGTGGTCAATTCATCTCCGAGACTAGTCAGCCTGTTTGCTCTGACAGAAAAAATCTCAGCTGTGAGACTGGGTCCCATGGGAAGATTTCATGTTGTCTTCCAGATAAGGAGTCCTATGATTATACAGACCACAGCAAGGCCAAGAACCAGGATACAGATCTTCTTACGGGATTTCTTCTAATAAGAGAAGAGAAAAGAAGCCACTAACACCAGGAACACTTGAGGAAAAAGCAAGGCCACCATTCATGTTACTGACCTAGGTGTACAAGAGCTCTTGGTACCCCCACAGTTATTTGAGAGAAGCAACCAGTGTAGTCTGAACACTTTTACATGTTCCTTAAACTCACTGATTCAACAGGTGAATGATTTTAATTTTAGGAGTGCAATGGTTCATGAGATGCAGCTAAGTCAAAATGTGACAGGTTTTGCTTCTCTTAAGGAAAATACAAGCCTCAGAGAAGGCCAAACCTTTCTAGCTATTTAGATTTTTTTTCCTAATCAAACTCCTAAGCAGTTCTCACAAAATCTCCCCTTGGCCATTTGGGCTTGGTGTTGCATTTCTACAATTTAAATGATTTCATGTACAGTTACTGAACTTGGATTTCACAGCTTTTCTCACTTTATTCATCACATGAAACTACAGTCCATCCACATACACCAAATATTTTTAACTTGGCAACTAAGGATTTGAGGGTAGCTATATATAACCACTTCTTTCTCCATCCAGGAAAAAAACCCACATGCAAAGTATGTCCAACAGCTCCCAAACTTAGATTTATAAATACCTCAGAACTTTGGCAAGGAAGCCATGGAGGGAGAGAATTCTACTACATGCTGCCAGATGGTAAAACCAATATTCCCAGCCTTGCACTCAACAGCATTGGAGTTTTATTGCCCTCCAGTACCTCCCACTTAACAGCTTGGAAGACTCCAGTATTTTCTTGTCTAAGTTCCAGCAGTAATGGGACTGACTAAAGCAGAACCCTTACCCCTTCAAGAAGTTGGGGGACAAGAATGATGAAAGGAACCTACAGAAAACACTGGCTACCATACAGCAATGAGAGGTTTGATGGGACAGGCAGCACAGACTTTGGGATAGAAACTCAACAGCTGGACAGGAGTGTTGCAAATCCTGGTCACCAGAAGTTACCAGAGTCTGGGCAAAGATTTTTGCATGTCAGAGTCCTGGCTGATTTGTTTACAAGTTGGATATAATATCAGAATTTGTTCTTGTTTTTCTACTAACTCTTAACAACAAAGACAGGTAAACACTTAGGCTTACAGAGTGTGAAGGGCCAGACTATTTCTACTCTTTTACTCCCAAGTAGAAGGTGAATTTCAATACCATGTTTTTGACTCAAGTGTTTTATATACTCCTTGCAGGCAATTTTGAATGAGTGCCAGCTTGCATGAGCTGGTTTTAATTAACTAGTCTGGTGTGCTGCAGTCCTCAGTGTCTTGCTTGCCTGTTTCATTAGTGCTCAATACACTGACAATCAAGCAAGCACACAGAATTTACCTGATAATAGGCAGCTCTCTGTAACTGCTCACTGGCTCTTTCCACATGGACTTCTGCACTTTCCACATTTGCCTCTATGCTATCTATGGAAAAAACAGGAGAATTCATTGCAAAATATTTCAGAGCTTCAGTGTTTAAAAATTACAGACAGAAATACAATACTTTTAATGCAAAATACTGAAAAATTTAATCTATGTAACTGGCAAAACACATAACTAAATAAAGAAAAAACTTATTACCCAAATGCACTTACCAATCATATCTCCTTGGTCATGAATCATCATGGCTAAATCCTTAAATATCTGATTGACATCCAAAATGTCTGCCTGAAGACAACAGTTTAACAAGTTACAATGAACACTGGGTACAATATTTTCTAATCCTCACTCTTAGTACCTCTTCTGACCATCACTCAAAGGGTCAGAATAGGCACCAGAATTCACTGACTTGATGTTACCACCTGTGCAACTTGGGATTAACATGGGAGCCCACAATGCTCCAGCTACTGAATATTTATTTAATCACAGCAGCAATTAGCACAGCATGAACACTGTAATGAGTTGCTCCAGCCATATCTGAAGGATCACCAGTCAACACTGAGGGAAAATATAACTCCTTCAGATTATCTTGGCATCAACCCTCTCTAGGAGGAACTCTATTCCTCCACCCATCCCATTAATTATCCTTTAATTTATCTCCCAGTGCTGTTAACTGTGCAGGATTGACTGGTCACCTCTAATTGCCTGATTGCAGTTTCTCTTTCTTTAATGAGTTCAAGGTCCTGTTCAGTAATTGCCACATCTTCTTCCTGAGATTGCATCTGATTCCAATCTTCACCACTGGAAAGAGAGGGAAAGTCAGTGTCTCTCTGAGGATAGGTACTTCCATGCTGCATTTTATGGCAAAATGAGTTAAAGTTGAAGAGTTTCCTACAGACAAACCCTCAGGTTCTTGGCCCTGTCACTGTGTACAAGGACAGGACCAATTTGTGAACAAGTCACAAACTGGAACAATTGAAAAAAGGGACAGATCAGGCAGTGTGAAGGCACTGGAAATCAGTTACATGTACAGCATACTCTGTTCTAGAATATAACATTTAGAAGAAATTGCCTATTTCAGTTCTGCTTTTTTTAAAAAATACTTCTACCTTCCCTGCTTCTTACCATCTCTCCAAAAGGGAGAAATCAGGGTGAAAGTTCTGATAGAGAGCAGCCTGCAAGCACATTTACAGAACAGAAGAACACCTGAAAAGCATCTGGATTCAAAGACTCTTGCCCATCTGGCATTTGGAGATAAGACTAAAGTGTTTTACTATTTTAATTCATTAGTCTAGTAGGAACTTTGAATTAAATTACACACCAAAAGAGATAGTAAAACTCAAGTAACTCTGCATCCCAATCTACCTCTCTCTTGATGAGCTGGTTCTTCACAACTGCTGCAGAAGTTACATCAATTAGAGTGGAGCCAGCATCTATAATACAAAGCCACCTCTATGTTCAGCTTAGAATATTCTTCCAGGGCAACATCTCCATCTTTTCAATAGAGAAGTGTGCCAGAAAACATTGTATCAGTCCAGTGTTTGGTACAACACTAAACAGTAAGTTTTAAAGTCTTAAAAGTGCCTAAAGAAATGAAAATAACCTACATGACTAGGTCAGACACAGCTGACCATTCCAGTAGTTCAGCTCTGAGATGACCATAGGGTTTGCAGATCTCAAAAGCACAAGTTTCTGACAAACAGCACACAAGAACAGCTTGGACTGTGGAATAGCTGCTGTGTGCCATCATCTCTTATCTCTGGGTCCCACTGAGTGTGCAAGGCCTTCAAACCCATCCCAGCACCTGCACAACTGAACACCTGGGGTTTCAGCCCTGGCTCAGGGCTAACAAAGGGACACACACCAAGCAGCTGGGCAGATGAAGGGCACTTTGCAGAGGGAGGATGAGACAGGTAAGCAAGGTCTCTTGATTCAGGAAGTGAAAGGATTTACACAGACAGGGCCAACAGATTTCAGCCCAGTTGAGAGATTAATCACAGATACTTCTGGAGGGGCTCAGGCTCTCTTTACCACACTGCAGAGTTGATGTAACATTTTACAAAGCCATCTACCACACAGGCACGCTGTTACTGCAGAAGCAGCACAACTGTCTGACAGGTGACAGCAATGCTGTCTTGTGCACATTCCAGGATTAGTTTGCCAGTGCACAATGTCCAGGACTTCTGATTTTTAGGCAGCCTCATCTGCTATTCTGCTGTAGTTCCAACCAGGCTGCTAGAGAAAATCCAAACCCATGATGATATAAATATGCAGCTCTCTGTGGAAAGAGTCATAGTGAGTGAAATCCTGTCTGGTAATCTTGTGTTTACAGGCCAGAACACTGGGAGCTCCAGCTGCTACATCCTAAGGGCACTACTATTCCCCTCAGGGTAGTAATCACACAATCTGTACTTAAGGAGGATAAAATACTGTCATATGCAGTTTTTTACATAGTATATTACATGTGTTGTAATAGTTGCTTTTCAACTCTTTTTGCTTTGCATTCAGCCAGCAGAGCCTGGCCCAAATTACATTAATATATCACACCATAAAAACTTTAGTTATATGCAGTGAAAACCTCAAGAGTACAAGAAGTTATTACCTATCAAAGGAAACAAGCTGTTCTTCTCTGAACCGCTCATCAGCCTGGAAGAGATAAATGAGTCACCACTCTCACACACTACCAGGACCATGCACAAAATCACCAGCAGTATCTTGAAGATCAAGGCACATCCTGTCCAGAGAGTTCTTGGAGAATGCCACTGTCACTGCAGCCCTCAGATTTAACTCAGGTTATGTAAGATTAGTTTTAGCTTCATCTTTAGATTTAATTTTTAGATTCAGATTGGAAATCAGAGGCAATTGAATGATCAAAAGCAGCCAGTCCATGTTCTTGGATCAGCTGTCAATGTTTGTAACCTCCTTTCCCAACATGAAGCAAAACTTTAAGAGCATAATTCAATGGATATATGTGTTCCCTTGCAGAAATTAGGAATGCATACCCAGCAGAAAGCCCTGAGGCAAGAGGAGAAAAATGCTTTCATTGGCCATTTTATCAGGAATTCTTAGGAGCCACAGGGGTTTGTCAAAACATAACAGTGAACATACATTGGAGATATTAGCAGGACAGAAATTATAAGAATATCAAGCAACACAGTGTGAGATTTGAAATATAATTTAAGGTGTGGTAAGCTTCATTCTGAAGTCTTAAATTTCATAGCATAGGGCTGACATGAAGTGAAGAGCATCCTGCAATGCTTTGCTCTTCACTATGCTTTGACTCCTCATCTCATCATCTGCAACATTTGCAACTACCAGGATTCCTTCCCTCCTCTACACTGAAACAAGAAATTACTTCCAACATCTGGATTGGAAAACTACTGCACCAAGGCCTCAGCTTCACTCAGTCAGGTGTCAGTAAAAAGGTCTGAGGTTGGAAGGCAAGTACAAGACCTCTCAGAAGACTCACAGTTCAGTATATCACTCCAAAATTCCCATAAATACTTACAGAAATACGGGAGCCAGCTCTTGCCCTTGCTACAGTCTCTTTTTCCTTCTCTGACACTCGCCTCTGTACTGCCTGGAAATTGTTTAAGGCTGTGGAGAAGTCATTCATTAATCTTTCCTTCTGAAGCCTCTGTTGGCGCTGAGGAATCAAACACAAACAAGGGTTCAGACATTCCCATTCATTTCCAAGTGACTGCCAGACTTAAAAAACCATCACAACAGCAACAATGAACTGGCACTCAGTGATCTTGTGGTGCCAGTGGTCAGAACAAGAAGCCCACCACGTTTTAATTCCTTAAACCAATGCTCCATGCCTTGCCAACTGCAGGACAGCTTTGTGCAACAAGGCTCTCCAATTTTAATCTAGTTCTAAAGTCTGAGCACAGCATTACTTTTATTCTAATTACATTCCAATAATTCACCACATTTAATTACATACCTTTCAGCTACCTACAATGACTTTTCCCTCCATTCCTTCACTTAGCAAACCTCACAGTACTTAACAAAATACACACAAATTCCCACTTAAATCATAAAAACAGGAAGCCCCACACTTCCAGAACTAATGACAACACCCACTGTCCCAGTCTCCTAAGCTGTCTCTCCCAATCATGCCACTATGCAAGCCTGTTGTTTTTAGATCAGATAACATCCTTAGTCCTGATAAGCATTTCAGTTTATCTTTTCTTCAAATACATTAGTTGCAATAATCCTTTTCATCCTCATTTTACAATGTTAATTTATTTAGCTTCCACAGGACATCTCCTTTGAGTGCTGTGACATTCCAGCGATGGGAAATAAGAAATTATGGAAAAGGTTGTCCCAAGGACAACATTAGGTCAGTTTTTATGTTTTCTGATTGAGAGATTTGCCAAACAGCTGGCTCAAATTGTGGGATTTCCAGGACTGCAATCCTGCAATGAGCTTGTACCAATTCAATAATCATTTCAATGAAAAAATTAATTTTCAAATATATTTTTTTCTATAACAAGCCACTACAGCAGCCTCATAATACACTGAGGTTTCCATCTGAACTCTCTGGAAGCAACAACCCTTCTTCCAGAGCAGATCTTCAGCATGCTGATTCCAGCTTCTGCAGATTTTGACTGAATTTTCCCTGGGCTGCATTCAGTGAGATGCACATGACA
Source organism: Fringilla coelebs (assembly GCF_963513975.1). NCBI lineage: Eukaryota > Metazoa > Chordata > Aves > Passeriformes > Fringillidae > Fringilla > Fringilla coelebs. The sequence continues at coordinate 2,554,774 of NC_140054.1, read as the reverse complement.
GGATTTTGTTCATCACAGAAGATTAACTGAAAAATATTTGCTGAACAAACTAGCAAAGCACAGCTATGCTTCCAACTGGCATATAAACCTTCAATAGAGAATTAGATCAAGACAACATCTGCTGACCCACATCCCAAGATGATCCTACAACAGCACCCCAAAAGCAGGCAGTGGTGAATTGCCACTAGCAGCAGAGGACTGTCCCTTCCCTTCCCCACAGGGAGCAGGAATTACTATTTGGTAAGAGAAAATCATCATCTTTGCCTCATCATATTTTGCTTTACTCAAATATAAGCACAGTGAGTCAGCTTCTCCCCCTCCACCACTAATAAATCACATGCAAGGGAAAGCTTTCTGGCATGCTCACATTTCCTACTGACAGGCATTTCACTCTGAATTCTTATCCTAAAACACTACCTTGCACCACCAGGCACCTTGTAAACAAGATTATTTTTCAGAAATTTACTCAGAAAACCAGAATTGCATACTGAGTTCTCCCCAGACATTCAGGGCCTCTTACTCTCATGTGGGGAAATTTTATACCTATTTGCTCCAGGGAAACATGGTTTTCCCAGTGTCATATAAGCAGCCAGGATGCAGTTTCTGTACTTCACCATCATCCTTCATTGCAAAGGCTGCTGTCTCTTCAGCTGTGCCAGTTCAGCCTTTGTGACACTGTGGTCTACCCTAGTTTCATGAAATGAGTGATCTAGAAATATGTCCAGAAAGTTCTGCCTGCCTACCTGTTCAGAAGCAGACAGGGGAAGAGGTAGAGACCCCAACTCCTTGAGATATTCATTGGTCTCTTTGGCCAGGCGGTTTGCAGAGTGCTGCAGCTGTTGTCTGAAACAGAAGTTCAAAAGCAGTTACACACAGAAGTTCAAAAGGAGTTACACAAGATCTACTTAAAAAGCAGCCACTGAGCATTTTAGCATCCAGAATGATGACTAAATAGGGGTTCTGAGATCACACAGCTTTACAGTAGGTTTTTTTCAACTTAAAGGATCAGAGATGTACTTTGTTTTTTTAACAACAACTTGACTCTGGATTACATTTTTAGAAAAGATTCAAGTAATTTCTTTGCTCCCTGCTAACTAGTGTAATTCAGTAGCTTAAAAAAATATCTTTTTTTCCATAAGAGGTGAATTGCCACTTTCTCCATAAGAGAAAAAGAGCAAAACAACTTTATTCAGACAACCTAATCCCTGTTTAAGGGTGAATTCCTTGTGGCACCAGTTAGTAACTAACTCTTTACTTGACAACCACCAATTCCATTGGTTAAATGTACATTTGATAAAAGTACAGGAACCCTGATATTAAATTCTTCATTTTTGTGGAAAACAGTGATTAGAAAGAAGAACAATCCAGCTTCAGGAATTGCAAGGGCTTTCCCTTAAGCCTTTATGTTTTCCAACAACATTGCAATATGAAGATATTGTTGTGAAGAATCTAATACAATTATATAAATCCTATATTTTAAACTAGGAAGAAAAAATAGTAAAATCAGAAGGAACTTCTTTTGCATTCAATGGGTACAAGATACTTAAGTGGATGTCACTTTCTCGGCCCAATGGCCACACAAATCAAGGCATTCAGGTTCCATTATTGTATAAGCTGTATATGTAAACTAAAAACACTATCCATGCATTTTGGCAAGTTGGTATGGCAGCTGACAGCTTGTGGGGTGCAGCCACTCTCACCCCAAAGAGGAGAGATTATGCAGTGACGTTCAATGGGAAAGCATTCGTTTGGTCACCAGTGATTAATTCTTTAATCTACTGATTAAACAGAGATTGAGTCAACTGAGCAGCTCAAGGAAACAAATCCCTTTCTCTCCCAACTGGACTCTGATCTCATCCTTCAGGAGGTTTGTGTATCTTTCACCACAATTCATGAACTTACTCAAAAACCACTATTATAAAAACCAGGATAATTGTGCATTCAGAGATTCAAGATACTGTCATGTGGAAGAATGTACTTTTAAGTTTTCTTTGATGACCTCAGAAATTATTCTTTCCATAACATGCTATTTATTTTCCATAAGTTTGTAAAAGATGCACAGACACAGAGAACCCCTGTAGTCTCTCCAGGGGTCAGTTTGAATTACACCTGTATAAATGTCTTCTACATTGTCCCCCACTGGCATATTATTCCTCTGAAATGACATATGACATTTTGTCTGCCATATACTGACTAAATCCATCTGTACTACAAGCTACTTTTTCTCCAGTTATGGGGCTCCCTGTTTTTCCTTACTGGTGTCATGGGAGCACCAAATACCTGGTATGGCATTCATTTCTCCTCAATCATGAGTGAAGCTATTATGACTGCTCCTCAGAGGACAGCTAATGCTAATGCATGGCTGAGGTACTACTACTTTTAAAAGAAAATATAAAAAAATAATATAAAAGAACAATATAGGCAGAACTGTTCGTACCCAGCAGTTTTGAATGGCTTCTCCAGAGTCCTGCAGAAACACCTTAATCTGTCCAGTAAACTATTTAATGCAGCTAGAAATTCTGGGTTTGCAGGACTGTATTAAATTTATGTAATAAAGCATCTCCTCAAAGCAAGTAACCCACTATGCCTAAGAACACAGACAGAAATGAAAGAACATCTATATCAATGTTTGCTCATTTAATACTCACAAATTTTCCTGAAGCTTGCTGGAATCCTGCTTGGTTCCCAGCTGGCTCATTAAATTCTTTATTTGAGCAGCTGAAGATAAAGAGATCACAAGATGAGTTAGTAAGATAAATTCAAACATTTGATTTCTTGAACGTATTCTTTTAGCTTTCCCCAAAAGAAAGCTAAAAGCTAAATTTATTCCAGTGTCTGACTTAACCTAGTAAGGCAACACTTATATTCTTTGCTTTAAATATATACAAGTATCTTATGGGTGGATGGCAAGAGGATGGGGCCTGACTCCTCTTACTGGTGTCCAGAGACAGGACACAGGACAGCAGCCACAACTGAAACACAGGAAGTTCCATCTAAATATGATGAAAAATTCATTTGCTGAGAGGGTGACAGAGCTCTGGAACAGGCTGCCCACAGAAGCTGTGGATTCTCCTTCCCTGGAGATATTCAAACCCTGCCTGGATGCCCTCCTGCACAACCTGCTCAGGGGAACCTGCTTTAGCAGGGGCTGGGCCAGATGAACCCCAGAGGTCCCTTCCAAACCCACCAGTTCTGGGGTTCTGTGAAATGCAAAGTGTATTTTAAACATCCCCACCTACACATGATCCAGCCTAACAAACTAACTTTCAGACAAGAAAGTGACAGTGAGGCATAGATACCCTCAAGAGAAGTCAGTGGAGTTGAGAGCTTGTGTACTCCTTTTCCTCAACCTTTTTAGACCAGCTGTTTCTACCAGCCTTGCTATTTCAGTATTTCAAGCTATCACTGCTGCAGAAAAACTTCATTATGCTGTATTGCCAGTTTTACATTATTTTTAAGCTACTTCACTTATTAGTGCTCTGTTAAAAAAAAAAAAAAAAAAAAGAAAATGCCAATTGTTGCTATTAGCTTCAAAACTCCCCGCCCCAGACCTGATTTTTTCTACTCATGACAGTCCAAAGCTTTCACAGTACTGGCACAAACAATCTTTCAAGAACAGATAGCAATGTGCACCTCACAGTTTGCCTTTGTCAATTTGAAATCATGCTGTAGCACAGAGAGGTATTTTAGACATCCTTCTCCCTTATCTCTGATGTTTTCCCACTATTTTCTTTGTGTAGGCACTCATGATCACGAAACCACACAATGAATCACATCAAACCATTAACCTACCTGAAAAGCAAGTACATTTTCTCTCCCCAATCCCTCTACCTTAGAATTCTTTTCTGACAGCTCAAGAAGCTGATCCACTATTCTGCAGCAGCACAGATTTTATCATAACTGAAGTGCTGGGCTCAGCAGTACAAAGATTGATTGTCCCAAATCAATCATGAAATCTAAGCTATCTCATCATGCAGTGAGAGACAAGACCAAGGAGGATTCACCTTAATTCAGTTCCACAGACAACTGAATTGAACTGAATTATCCCATGATTTTAACAAGAGTTTCTTCCAATTCAGAGACACCCTCCTGTGTAACTTCTGCTTTCAGCCTGGAGTCCCTGCACTTGATTAAATGTGTCACTGGAGAAGCATCAGATCCCTACAATGGCCACTTCTTTTAAAGGGATGTCCAGTGGCTTACAACAAGGGCAGCTCAGCTAAGACTGCAACACAAGTTAATCAGTAATTAGCCAGCAATTAGCTTTTACATCCACCAAGTGTATTCTCACCTAGAATTTCAGACTTCTATTAGGTTATACAGCGAGGAGTTGGTTGGCAACTCCTCATAACCTAAGCCTGGCTTCCAGCAAGCAAGTCTGCACATATTTCACAGCTCTGTCAGACACAGGAACGTCAGAAAAATTCAGTCAAGCTGGTGACAAACGGCACAAGGACTGCACTCTGTGTGTGGCTGCTGAGGACTTGGCAAACAGCATTTGTGCCATAATGTCCAGACATTCTGTGACTTATTTCTCTCTGCATGGGGAGATTCTTGCACAGCCCCATTTCCAGGCCAAGCAATGTCTGTCCTGCCCTGAGCCAGGTTCAGCAGTTTGCTTTGCTTAGTTTATCTGAGCCAACAGCAACACAAACAGTCTACAGAAAATGAGAATAAAGTGTCTAGGAAATGAAAGGAAGAGGCTGGAGCTCTTTATTCTTTGGATAGTGGGTATGCACCAACACACAGAGCCCCTCGGTAAATAGCTTTCCATCTCCAAGCCCTTTAATTTCAGAAAGCAGAGCCTTCCACATACTCACTATCTGACAGCTAAGGTTTCTTGAAACACTTCAATCTCTGCTGTAGCTGCAAGTCTGCTACGTTACTTGAGCAAACAACAGTTTTGCCAGCTAAGGCCACCAGTTTTCTGTACATTTTGTGTGAAATGCTCACTCCACAGAGACTCCCCAAAGAAGTGAATAATACTCAGCTGTGCACACTGTTTGCCTGCTCTTTCCCTTATAGGGGAAGAAGAAATGAGGACAGCCTTAAGGCTTCAATATATCTTCTTCTCTTGGCTTGAATGGAAAGCTTTTATATAGTGTGCAATAAAGTTAACTACTGTAACATTAAGTCAGATGTTCTGTGTGTTCCCACCCACCTCGGTACAACTGTAGGACTATTTGTTTAACTTGAGATAGCAGTGCATAGAGACAGGAGGGCTGCAGGTCATGAGACAGCAGAAGCCTGTCCTATGAGAGAGAGAAGCTGAGCTGCTTGGAACAGGAGGCTCAAAGAAATCCCATGGAAGGAAGGAGGAGTGTAAAAGAAAAAATAAAAAGGGGAAAAAACCTCAACAACCTATTTGGAAAACTTTGAAACAATTCAGCAATGTCTACACCAAGGAGAAATGAACATGACTGAGCAAAGCATTTTCAGTAACATAAATAGCTTTGTTTCATCAGAGAAACAGAGCTTTGTGAGGAACCAATATGTTCAACTGATCTAGCATGGGAACCTGAACAATTAATGTCATTTTTAGCAAAGCCTGTATCCTTAGGAAGGATTATATCAAAGACTCCCCTGGATGTGACTGCTTTAACTGAGTAATCACTACTGAGATTTCTATGTTTATCATACAATACCGGTAACTTTCTCTAATGACAACAAAGTGCAGCACCGTGTCCTTAGGGACATCCTGCCCGGGAGCAGGACACTGCCAATACAGCGAGGGGGAACCGCACCTTCCCACGCCCATTGGAGATCCCTGGGACAGCAGCTGCTCCCGGGGCTCCTGCTGCCCCCGGAGCCCCTCACTGCGGGCCCCCGATGCCAGCGAGCATCGGTGCCGGTGCCTTGGGGGAAGGGGGGCTCGGTGACAGGGACAGACACTCACCGAGAGCGCCCGCAGCGCTCACCCCGCCCTGCAGCCGGGCTGGGCATCACCGCGCCCGGTGCCTGCCGTGTGCCCAGCCCGGGTGTGCCCGGCCCGAGCTGCCCTGCCCGGCACCGCTCCGGGGAGGCTCTGCCCACCCCGGCTCCCACCGCACCCTCACGCTACCGGCCGCGGGGCGCTGCCGGGCCGGGCCGCCCCGTCCCTCCCCGGCCGCGCACTCACTGTACTGCGCAATGCGCTGCACGTTGCCGCTGCATGTCTGGATGATGCCGCCGAAGTCCCGGGGCGGCGGCGGCGGCGCCCCGGGGCCGCGGGGGTCCAGCGGCCCGTACGACATGGCCGGGCCGGAGCGAGCGCGGGCCCCGCTGACAGCGCCCGCCCGCCCCGCGCCTGCGCGGCCGCCGCGCCTGCGCGCTGGGGGCGGGCTGGGAGCGCGGGCCGTGTGAGGGGAGAGAGGAGCGGCGTGAGGGGCGGCCGAGGCTGGGAGCGCACCTGGGGCGTCTTCCAGCCCCACCGTCCGCCCAGCGCTGCCATTGCAACCCCTCAACTACTAAAACAGCCCGACATCCTGCCTCTTGAACACCTCCAGGGGTGGTGATTCTACCATCTCCCTGGGCAGCCCAATGCCTGACAGAGCAGTTTTTCTAATATCTCACGTGAATCTCCACTGTCTCTGCTCAAGGCCATTTCCTCCTGTCCTCTCTCTGCTGGCTCAAGAGAAGAGACCAGTACCCCCCTCACTACAACCTCTTCTTGGGGACTTGTAGAGAGTGATGTGATCCCCCCTGAGCTTCCTTCCTGTAAGATCTGAAGAAGTTGGTGTATGTGTGTGTCGAGAGTAAATATTTCTTTAAGAAATGCTTGGTACAAAAAAACCCCTCTGATTTAAGAAGCATCCACACCAGCTCGAAGTGATGGTAAATATAGAGCAGGGCTGTGGATGAAACTTGTGCAATAGAGTAAGAGAAGGCTCCAGGGTGATCTTATTGTGGCCTTCCAGTGCCTGAAGGGGCTCCTGGAAAGTTGGAGAGGGATTTTGGCCAGGGGAATGAGGGACAGGACAAAGGGGAATGGCTTCCCACTGTCAGAGGGCAGGGGTAGATGGGGTATTAGGAAGAAATCCTTCCCTGTGAGGGTGGTGAGGCCCTGGAAAGGAAACTCCTGTCTCCCCACCCCGATGTCACTCTGGGAGTCACATTCACACCCAACCTGCGACACAAATGGAAGTGGGAAGATGGGACAGAGGAGCTCATGGGGGAGGAATGGAGTTTTGCAGGAGTTACAGTGACAGCAGTAGCTGTTGAGGGAATCCCCATGGTGCTGCTGTGCTTCCAGTGTGTTCTGCTTCAGCAAGGAGGATTCCCAGGGCTCTGGCTCCTCGCTCTGTGTTCTGAGGGTGCACAGTGTGAAGATACCAACACTGTCACACACATCCCTGCATTTCTGGAGCAAACAGCGTGGTTCTGGGAAGGATGGGGTCAGCACCTGCTTCTGAGAAGGCACCCCAGTGTTGTCAACCCCAGGACCCTCAGCACTCATCACCCAGGTCTTGGCACTCTGCCCCCGAACTTTCCACCCAGCACCCAGCACTCCAAACCCCACAATCCACATCCCGCACTTGACACCCTGCACTTAGCACTCCGCACCCAGCGCTCAGTACCTGGAACCTGGCACCCCTCACCCCGCACTCCGCTCCCCACACTTCTCTCCCCACTCCCCGCACCCCGTTCCCCCGCTCTTCGCTCCCGCAGCCTGGGGCCGGGCATGGCGGTGGTTCTCGCCCCGTGCCGCGAGGGGGCAGCAGCGCCCCGCGGGAGTTCCCGGGTGGCCCCGAGGGAACGCGGGTGGCCCTTGGTGGCCCCGGGTGCCGGGGACCCCTCCTGCCCACGCTGGCTCTGTCAGCACCACGGCTGATTAGCGGTGCCCGTACCAGGGCGAGGTCTCCACCGATGGCCCCCAAGCAAGCACTCCGCAGCACCTGAGCGTCCCTCCTCATTTGGGGACGGCCACGCTGGCATGGGGAGGACGGGCTGTCCTCACGCCCTGATCACAGCCTGTCCATACTCTTTTCTGCTTTACACTGGCTACTCCAAAGAGCTGACTTCAAGATGCTGCTGTGGCAAAGGACCCAGCTACATACAGGGCTGTTCTTCCCCTCTACTCCTACCAGTGGCAATTCTCTCCTGTCCCTTCCAACCCCTTTGCACCGGGCATCAGAGTAGTCTGGGTTCCCAGGGATGAAGACAAAAGGAAAAGTTAGGGCATGCTCTCCAGAAAGTGCCAAGATTCCAGAAAGTGTGTCTTCACTTGAGAGGTCTGTGAACTACTTTGAGTCAGACAAGTCCATAAGGAAGTTCCCATGGGGCTCTGCTGGGCTGAGCTGCCCAGTGCTCAGAGCAGAAGCTGCAGGCTCTCTCCCATGGCTCCTAGCTCTCTTGTTGCCAGTCTCACACTGCCAGAGCATTCACTTGTTTTTCCTCTGGGACACCATGTATTTAACCTGTAGTCCAGCCCAGGTGATTTGTGGAAGTGTGGTAATGATCTTTAATGAGAGGCTGTGCCCTCACACCCTGGGCACTATTCCAGTATGCTCAACCCCTCTTGAGCATAACCCAGGTCAGCAGTCCAGAAACGAGGGCCCTGATTGCACATCCTGTGTTAACGAGCCTGCCTTCTGCCTGGTGACCACGTCAAAACTGCCACAAACATTTCTGTGGAGGATGTGACTCAGGGTCTCCTGCCTGCCTCCCCATGGCTGAGGGGACCCCAGCTGTGCCCTAAATGCTGGAGCTCGCTGAGCACACGGAGGCAGGTTTTGCATGGGAAGATTAGGAGGGCTTTTTTCAGCCCTGAAAGCTGTTTATTCTTTACTGCGTACTGACACCAGAACGGAAAGGGCCTTTTCCTGAAACTGGCTATTTATAAACAGGCTGTGGTGAAGAGCCTTCCCTTGCAGGGGGGCAGGGACTCTTGCAGCTTTTCTTTTGCTGCCTTGAGCTCACTCAGAGATCCTTATGACAGGAGTGAATAGAGCAGATCTTGCTGCCCATCTGCTGGAGGCACGCTCAAGTACCAACAGCTTGAAGTAACTCTTTGGAAATGTCAAACTCCAGTGAATACCTAATTCAGCCCTAAGTCCCTTGGCTGTGCAGTTGGTGCTGTTCACAGCCCTGAATTCTTACAGAGGCTTTGCAGGAGAAATTGGCCATTTGTGGCAGTCGTGCCTTTAATGTATGACACAGCTGGACTTGTCCAAAGGGGCAGATCCCCTTTGGTGCAAGGGCAGAAATCAGGAGCACTTGTAGCTCTATCTTTCCAAGTGCAGTGTCCACTGCATCCACAAACACCAGAGGTGGGATTTGGCTGCTCCAAGAGCTCTAAAGCACAGCCTTGGAGCCTTGGCTAGCTTTGCTTCTCTGTTGTGTATCAGTACAGGTAGGCAGTCAGGACAGCCACAAACCCATGGCTCAAGCACAAAGAGCAAATTTATTCCCATTACTGAGCTGTCCCAGGGATCCCCAAAGCAACACCCAGGAAGAGGTGCACAAACTTGGTCCATGCTGGAGGAACACGGGTCTGCTGCTTACACTGCTTTATCAAGGGTTATTCCCAGCTGCAAGGTCACTTGAGCATTTACAATCCTCCTCACCAGTCTTCTTTTTTTAACCCATTCCTCCCCAACACCTGTGAAAGGAGGGGAATAAGCACCTTCAAATTTCATCTCCATGAGATGCCTTCCTTTGGATTTTACCCATTCTGTGTTGGGATGCTGGGCAACACTCTCCCTCCCTCCTCCCTGTTTTTTGCCACAGCAAGCCAGGGGCTCTATGGGCAGTGCTGTGCTCCTCTTCCTTTGGGGACACTGGGACCCTCTTTTGAACCCTGCCAGAAATTCTGAGGAAGCTACAGCTATGTTTAGTTACTAAAATTACTGTTCCTTTCCTTACCTAGCAGTGCCCTCTTGACAAACCAGGTTTGCTCTTGGCACTGCTCACAGTACTGCAGTGTTACCTGTATTCTCCCACCTGTTGGGTATGTGATGGCTTTTCGTTGTGACTCTGGCACAGAAGTGTCCCTGGCAAAACACCTGCCACAGGGGCTTGCCTGAGAATTCAAGAATTAAATAAAACCCTCTGTCCCCTTCTGGAGTTTGTCTTGTGCTGTTGAAGAAAGGCAGAAATGTGCAGAGGGATGGGGAGAGGATGGGGCAGACACAATTCTTCAGCCGTGCAGGGAGAGCCAGATTTCTATGGGGAAATCTGCTTTTTGCAGCTGAAGCAGCAAGGATGGACCATGGATCAGAGCCAGCAGCATGGGAGATCAGAACACTGGTGCATTGAGGTCTCTTCACCCTCCTGGTATTTCAGTGGTCATGAGCAGGTCATGAATGTTTGTAGCAGGCTGAATTTGCAGAATTCCCTGGAAATGTGAACTCAGGGATATTTTTGGCAAATCTGGAAAGGAAATAATAATCCATCCGGAGGCTGCAGGATGCAGCACAGCCCTTGCACATGGAAAGGTCCCACTGCCTCTGAGCTGCACATATACAACAGACACGGGACTTGGCTGACTTGTCCAAACTTTCCTCAACTCACTACAGTGCTTTGCAATCAACTGAATTTTGTATTTGCAGTTGAAACAGGAAAAGCAGGACTTGGTCCATACCTTGGTGTAGCAATTATGAAGCAACCTAACGGCAGACTGACTGTAGCCAGCATCTGAAAATGGGGAGTGTTGTAACGTGCTGAACAACCACATGCCCCAGAAGAGCCCCTCAGCATCAAATACTGCTGAGGTGGACCACAGTGTTACCACTGGCTTTCTAAAACAGCAGCATGGTATCACAGCCTTGAGGTGCAGATCCCTGTTTTCCCTCTTCTTCAGGGCAAAGGCTGATCTGGGAATTGGGCTGGGATCAGATGCTTGCGAAAGCAGTCACTTGCACAGCTTTTACTACAGGCTTAGTGCTTCTTCTCTGGAATATCACTTGGATTTGGCAAAGAGCTGCTTTCCCTAATCCCTATTCATGCAGAGACATGTGGAGGTTCCTGGGAATCCTTGCTGCACTAGGGACTTGGGTTCAGCAAAGTGGGACTATTCCCCGGGAATACTCCACAGTGGGATCCTCAGTTATTGTTGCAGAAGCACTCCAGCAGAGAGTCCAGCTGTAACAAATCACATGTAGGATCTCAGAGATATCCTCATCAACATGTGCTTGTGACTTGAGCATCTGGAAGAGGGAACAACACAGGTGTTTCTGGCATTGACACAGCCAGACTTACCTCTGGTTTCTGTTGTGATCAACAAAGGACCTGGTACGTGGGATGCCCTGCCTGGCCCCCTCATCTGAAGGTATTCTGCCTCATTGTGGCAGCTGTGAGACTCTGTCTTGTCTTTGCCATTGGCTTCTCAAATCTATATTGCTCCTTTTCCTTGGCAATGTGATTGTCAGGGAGCTCATGCTAACAAGCAATAATCAAGGGGCTCAGTGCTGTTCAAATGCAGAGTGGGATGGAGTTGGAGGTGGTGGAGTCATGCTTTCCTTGGGAGCTGACACCTGCCTCTGCCTCTTGCTGTATACCCCAGAAGCAGAGCTGGGACATAGGGAGGGGCTTACCTGTAAGACAGGACTGGAGTTGATGTGTGGAGCATTCTCTGGACTCTGCAGGTGCCAGTGTTTGTGGGGTGGGTATCCTTAGCAGCCAGCTTGTATTTGAGGCAGGTGCTGTGACTTGCTTTGGGAACTACACAGGATGACCTCAGGCACAGCCACAGCTTTATTTTTATAAGTTGACAGTATTTGACCAGGAACATCTCCAGTTTTCTAGAGGAGAAAACCACATTTGAGACACTTCTGTTGTAGCCAAGAACATGAAAGCTATTTGAATATTTCTTAGTAACTGTGCTTTGGAGTTTTGTAAAATTGTAAAATCCCCTTTCTTCCTCACCCCTGTGGAAGTCCAGAGAATTCATGGGCAAAGTCGAGATGTCACAAGAACAAACTGTATTCTTTGGCTGTTTTGAGTAGGAACAAACCATCCCCAGAAGTGTGCTGCAGAGAAACAGAGCAAAGCTTCCCCCTGCTCAAGGCAACTCAGACAGGCTTTTCTCTAGAGGCTTGAGGAGACAGTGGTGCAGAAACTGAGGCCCTAAGATGGCAGCATGAGGAAGAGGAGCAGATGAGACTCCTCACTCCAAACTTTTGAGGCAAATGCAAACCCAGCAAGGTTTAAAAGAATGAAGAAACAGAGCCCTAAAACTAAAACAAGGCTCCAAACAAATCCCATCCCCTGAAGTTTTCAAAATCTGCCTGGACAAAGCCCTGAGCAGCCTGCCCTGCCTTTGAATGCATCCTGCTTGGAGCAGGGGATTGGACTGAGTGACCTCAAAAGGTCCCTTCCAGTCTAAATATTTCTGTGGTTCTGTGATGGATGTTTGAAATATAGAACAACCAGACCTAATTATAGCATTGGCAAAATCCATGACACATCCATCCAGAGCTTAAACCAGCGCTGTTCCCTCCCCCATCCCATCAAGCTAGAAACAGAGCAGAAAAAGGCGATCACAATCTGCAACACACAGTGGTTCTTGGACAGGGAGACACTCAAGAGGAGACAGCTCAGGAGCTGCAAAATCATTAGTAATGTGGAGAAGATGAACAAGAAATGATTGGGAATTCGGGGACATGGAACAAAGTGAGGGGGTGGCAGGTTTAAAATGAAGAGGAGCTTAGAGAGCTTAAGCTTCTTACAAAGACCTTGATTTCTCCCCTGTGGATTTCACTGGCGCAAGACATCACTGAAGGAAAATGTATCTATGAATTAAAAACAAACAAACAAACAAACCCAACCAAACAAAAAAACTCACCAAAATTCCCTCAAAAAAAACCCAAAACAAAACAAACATCCCCCTATTTCTGAGCCAGGAGATCTTTTGAGCCACAGGTCAGTGGTTTTGGCCATACAGAAATGTTCAGGTATCCCCAAGTGTCCATGTACCTCCTATACTGTCAGAAAGAGCTTCAATGAGCTACACATTGCCTGCAGAAACACCTCTGTTCACTCGGGTTTGACCCTGGCCTCTGCTAAACTTGCAGAGATCAGCAGATATCTCCCATCACACTTGGGGAAAAGAATTCCCTGTCACCTTCTCCTTTCACTTACATTATAAACTTCTGTTGCCCAGCTTCTTCCTGACTGAGGAGTCCCAAGCTATTCTGTGGCTTCTTTTGAGAAACATTACTCTACACCTCAATTGTTTCTTCTTTTTAAAATCAGAAAAACAGTTTTTCTAGTTTTACATTATCAGTTTTCTATAAACAGACCAGAATTTTTGACAATTCACCATCATGGGTCTGATTCTGTGTTGGTTCTATAGGGCATTCACTGTTTGATTTTACTTTTCATTCATCTTCTCATGATTTTCTAGCTTTCTTTTTGCTTGTCTGGCTTCTCCTGAACAGCAAGCTGAGATTTTTCATAGAAACATTAATTGTCACAGTAAGATCTTTGCTGAGTGTGGCTAGTTTAGAGCCCAGCACTGTGTGAAGTCAAGGAGGATTAACCCTCTAGCCATCATTTTGTATTTACCAGGCATTGCTCGTGTTATTGACTGGCCACTCACTGTTAGCAGATCCTTCACCAGCTCTGCACCAGACTTTCACCTTTGCAACTCTACATCACCCTGAGCTATCCACAAACTTCATCACCCCAAGAGCACATGGTCAGAGACAGGCATGTGGAAAAAGGCCTTGTCTTTCTGTGCTTTCACACTCACATGCTCCCAGAGGCTGCCTCAATCCCTGGACATTACATAAATAGCTACAAAACCTATTTGAAGGCTTACAAAGGATCCAGCCTAGGTGAGGGGACATGGTGGGGTTTGAGAACCTCCCTTCTTCCACAATACAGAAAGTAATCTCCTGGTACCTCAGAGGAGAGCTGCTTGTCTGTAAATTAGCTCTCCATGTGAGGAGTTCACTTATGTACTCTCCAAGCTCCCAGACTGACAGGACCTGTCATTCAGCAGCAGTGTGCAGTGCTCTGCAGAGCCTGTCAGTCCCTACCAGAGCTTGGGGTTCACCCTCCTGCCCTCCTGCCTGCACTGGGACAGAGAGCTCAGTGTCAGCTGTGTAGGAAAAGCAGAACTCAGCCCTGTTATATTTTTGGTGACCTTTGAGGACCTCACCTGCAGACCCAGGTAGCTGGGCTGTCCTACTGTGCCACCCAGTTCACAGTCACCCTGCCAGGGGACCTGGGCAAGCAGGGTGCACCACACAGCTGAGTGCAGAGGGAGAGCTGAGCTGTCCAAGCTGCAGCTTGTGCTGCTGTACAGGTCCTGTGTGCCTGAACAAGGCATACAGAGCCCGCAGCATGAAGGTGCAGGGGGCAAACTGCACCTGAACTAAGAGAGGATTACAAAGGAAATTATCACAGCACTTGGCCAGCCCAGCCCAGACAGAAAAAACAGCTTCCAGCAGAAATGATAAGTGGTTTTGACCTAGATTTTCTAGAAAATCACAGACTGACCACACATAACAGGGTCTTTTGGGGAATGGGGGTGACATACTGAAGAAGCATTGAAATAATCTCAACTGAGCCTGCTGGGACAGACTCTCAAGAAAATCCTGACTGTGAACCCCCAGTCACTCCACATCTCTGGTATTATCAGTTCCTTACTCTAACTTAAATCAACAGCACCTTTCCCAGTGCAGCACACAGCCCTCAGAGAGGATGTACAGACAGGTTCCTCTGGCCATCAAGTGCAAAGTGCTTATCACACAGAAACCTCGTCCTGGGGAAGCTCTGCAGAAATTGCTGAGTTGATAGTCCTCATCTGTGGGATGGACACAGCTCCTCACTTGTAACTGGGACACCATAGGTCACAGTGGTGTGTACCACAGAGCCTGCACCCCCCTCCAACAAGAACTGACAGCCTAGAAAATGGTTATCTTGTGGTTGCATTACTTTTATTCTGAGGTCGCCAACTCTTCACTGCTTACCTACAACCTGCAGCTACACAGAGACAACAAAGTTCTTCCAGGTCTCCAACAGCCCATTGCCACAGAGCTGACAGCCTAAGCAGGGCTCTCCCACCTTCAACAAAAGCCCCAGCAGTTATTTTTTGACCAGGTCTCCAGACTGCACAGGCATAACCACCAAAAGGAGGGGACTTTAACAATTGGTCTCGAGTTGTGCAAGGAAGAAGACCAGGGGACATTGACAGACAGCTCAAAGTGGTTCAGCCATTCCAATACTAGCATCCACAGCCCCATTACTACAGGGCAGGAAAGGACCACTTGGATGTATCCCTACTCTGCAAAGGAACTGGCTGGAAACCCTTTAAAAAGGAAAATCCAAGCCCTGTAAGAGTAGGAGAGCAATGGCTGTCTTGATTTTTAGAGCCTTTGCGGTATAGAAAACTGCAGCAGAGAGCTGGAGCCCAGCTGTCAGAGGTGGCACTCAGTCTGGAAGGAGTCACCACCCACATGTCCAAGCAACTCAAAATGATCTTTTCCAACCATTCTTTGATTCTATCACCTGGCTCAGCCAGCAAAAGCAGCCATTCTGCAACAGAGCAACATCATCCACATCTGTAATTTCTCCTCAGTACAGAAAAGGAGCCTCTCATCCTCCCAGCCACACTTCAAGGACTTAGTTCCAAGCATTAAACTAGAAACCCAATCCTTCCAACTCGCATATCAGGTGGGGCACACAAGTGACAGGACCTACAGCCCACCAGCAGGAGCAAAGGCAACACTTCTCCCAGTGGTCCACACTGCACGGGCACTGAACAAATGCACACGGGAGATATTTCAGCTTTTATTCGCAAATCCATCTGTACATTCCGACTCGCCGAGTGGCAGTTGCCAGGGGCCGGCAGCACCAGGGGGCAGCAGCAACCAGGAGTCATCGGAGCGCCTGGAAACAGGAGCCAGCGGAGGAAACCAAACCCCGCCGGCTTTTGCATCTCACCTCTGAGCAAGGGAATTGGAAATCGAGTCATCTTTATCACATTCAGAAAGGTGTTGGATTTAGAGTCCTGCGCGTTCAGCATAATGATCTCGAGTTGAAGTGACTATTCTGCAGAGCAGCTTGAAAACTATCCCAGGCTTGCCTTTCCCAAAGCCAGCATCTTAAAGCTGCAGTACTCTCCAGGCATCTTTCCCAGCAGTCCCAAAGCCAAATAACAAAATGAGCCCTTGCAAATAAATAATCACAGGAAAATAAATAAGATTAGAACTGAAATATACAGTTACATGGTCTTTATTTGGTTTCAGAGGTGGAAAAAAGTGGAGCCAGACTGCAGCTTTAAGCCTCATGCCTGAATCAACCTCAAACACTTGGTAAATTTTACAGCTGATTAGCAGTACAGGTCCGAGATCTGAAATTCCACGGAGATGAACATTTAGGCACAAACGCACACCCTTCCCCAAGGCATACTTTATTTTTGCGAGTTAGAAAAAAAGCCTGCTATGGGGAAGTGCCCCT
Organism: Fringilla coelebs; assembly: GCF_963513975.1. Classification (NCBI taxonomy): domain Eukaryota; kingdom Metazoa; phylum Chordata; class Aves; order Passeriformes; family Fringillidae; genus Fringilla; species Fringilla coelebs. Next base: position 2,538,388 of record NC_140054.1, on the reverse strand, counting down.
TCTCGAGCTGAATAGACATGACTGAAGACCTATTTACTGTCACAGTAAAACATCCCAACAAATAACTAACCCCACCCATGGTCGCAAGGGAAAACTGGTTCAAACCATGCACCAGGGAGACAATTCTCTCTCAGGATCCTTCAACTCCACTGGCACCACAGATTCCACGAGGAAATCCAGCTCCCAGCAGGGCTGCCAGCTGCCTATGGCTTCTTGTGCTCCAAGCCTAGTCGAGGAAAGTCATAAGTCCATTATTTCTACTTAAGCCAGAAATCCTGTTAATGTCATTTAGAGGCAGTTCTACAGCAGGAGCTCTTGATCTGCTCTCTGTTTGGGGTGCACCAACCCCCTCTCCAGAAACTCCCATACAGAAAAAACACACAGAAGAGAAAAGCAATCCATTGCAAGCCAGTGTCCGATGATTGTCCCTTTAGGGAGGGCAGGAATCCAGGACGGGGCAAGGCAGGGGAAGGGAGGAGGATGGCAGGTGGGGAAAAGTTAGAAACAAACTCAAAACCACCAAGACACAAGGAGGAGCTCAAAGCCCCTCAGCAACTGATGGCACTGGGTTGCTGTTTGCTAACAAAGTCTGAAATGAAGTCGAACTCGTTCTGTCCCAAGAATAACTCTGGCAGCTCCTGAATCCGGTCCAACCCCAGTTCCAGGACAAGGGACGTCAAGACCTCCTCATCTATAAGATCAGTGTCCATAACATTCAATGTCAGCGCTGGTGAGGGCATGTGCTGCATGCCCGGGTGCTGGCCCGGCCCCACTCTGTACTGCTGGGCACCCGCTCCCATGGGCCCGTTGCTCATGCCCAGCGGGTGGCCCTGGTACTGGGTGTTGAGTTTTTGTAGGTGCATGCTGGCCATGAGCTGCTGGGTGCCCACCGGCCCCATGTACTGCTGCTGCTGACCCGGGCCATTGAACATCATCGCGTTCTGCATCTGGTGGTGGCCCATCTGTCCGCTGAGGCTGGGTCTCGGCCTCATGGCACCGTCCATGCCAGCCCCTCCGTAGGGCATCATCTGAGAGGCGGCAGGCAGCGTCCTCAGCACATGCTGCCCGTGCTGCGGGGGTCCCTGCAGCCCGCTCACCCCCATGCGGTAGCCCTGCAGCCCGGCGCCACCGTGGCTCATCGGCATCATCATATGCTCGGCCATGGCTCCAGGTCCCGGCGAGATGACAGCGGCTCGGCCACGGCTCCCGGGGACGGCTCCGCGTCCCGCTCCCGCCGAGCCGGCTCCGACAGAAGATCCCGGCGAGCTCCCGGGGGAAGGCACCGCTCCGCTCCCTGCGCAGGGTCCGCTGGCGGGGGAAGCTGCGCGGAGCCCCGGCCGGGCCCCGCCGGGAGCCGGGCTGTGCCTGCGCGGTACGCACCGGTCCGGGCTCCGGCTCCCCTCTCCGGCAGCGCTGGCTCTGCCGAGCTGGGCTGAGCTCCGCGGGGCTAGGCTGGGCTGGCCGGGACGCTCGGCCCGGCTCCCGCACTTATAGCGCGGCGGGCGGGGGCGGCCCCGGCGCCCATTGGAGCACGGGCGGGCGGCCCGGCCCCGCGGGCGGGAGGGAAGGAGGCGCGGCGGGCTCGCTCCGGCTCTGCTCGGCTCCATAGTCCCGCCACTGCATCCTTGTGGCACTGCAAGCGGAGCCCCGGCGGCTCTCTGCAGTCACCTCTCCGGTGCCTTCCTCCTCACAGTGCCCCTGCACAAGCCTTTGTAGCCATTGACACACTGGGCCTCAGGGGCCACTGCGGGGCTTGCGCTGAGCTCCCTGTTTGCGCTGAAGGATGCACCTTTGTCAGGTGCTCCCAGGGCCGAGAACAGCTGCTGGCATCGGCTGCGTGGTTGGTTACTCGGTCAGAAGCATCTTCCTAGCAAGGATGCACCAACCTTCCAAATGCAGATGGTGCTGAGGCTATTGTACACACAGGGGTTTGCTGGTAAAACTGTCTGCAGCAGTGTCTGTCACCTCTGAGGTGAGCTCTGTCTCCTGTGCCCATCCACCGAGCTTTGCTAGCCAAATTATATCACCACGCTCTGGTGCTCTCTTCAGGATGTGGTGCATTCCAGTAGTGTATGAAACAGCAGCAGTGATCTTCCTTGTCTGCTTTATGTGTTGAAGGAACCTAGAGACTTCATTATAAAAGGAACTTATATTAGTGTTGCATAGTTACCTGCTTGGAAGGCACGGAATGACACAGTTCAACTTGCTTCCCCAACTTCATTCTTTGTCTCTGTCCTCTCCCAGACAACTCTTAACCACAGCATTACAGACCATGGCACTGGTAGTGACAGACACAACTTTCCTGCTGGCTTGGAGCAGGTTATCTGTGGAGTTTTAAATGTTCTGCATATTCAGGGTACTTGCAGAGCCTTGTGAGCAGAGGAAAGGTCTAAGTCAGACAGCATGGGCACCTTAGGGGAGTTCTGAGGCATGGTACAGACCCAAAGGGTGACTGTTAAGAAATATTTCTGTATCAAAACACTTTAAACCAGCAGCTCAGAGCAGGGAACACCTGGAAGCCTTCAGCTCTGAGATGCCAGCAGCCAGGAATGGAAAGTGTCTTCTCTTATCTGGACAGAGCACAGGGCCATAAATCTCCAGGACATTCTGGGAGCTGCATTTGTTTGTGCCACCTTCTGCCTTGTTAGGTGTCTGGGATAGGTTTCAGGTGTTGTTGGTGAGCCTCTAGCTGATGAATCAGTTGGTTAATTGTTCATTATAATTACGTAATGATTGTTTTTTAACTCTAGAGATTTTGACAAATGCATTTTTAGTACTAATAAACACACGCTCACATACATATACCTGCCTACAAGTTCACATGCAGATGCACACCCAGGTGAGGAATAAATGCTAGGGGAGTGTCTGCCCTGGTCTTTTCAGAGGCATCCAGCTATGAAAACATCTCTCACTTGGAGGAGAGGTGTGGTGTGTCCTGCAAGACCTGGGCAGGGGCAGGAATTCTTGGACAGGAGTAACAGGTGGGAAAGGGCTCTCCACAGCATTTGCATTACTGAAGACCCCCAAAGATGGTACACTGCCCTTCATTTTGGAAACAAATCAGCAGATGACAGAACACTCTTGCTGAACACAAATGGGAAGGTCCCCTCTACCTCTCTCCTCACTCATGCCCCTTCTCCTGCAAGGGTAAGACCAATCAGCTGCTCATCCAGTCTGAGAAGGATTTGACCAGAAATAGAGCTGTGTCCCAGCTTTGTGCCATTGTCCCTAAATATTTCCCCAGCATGACCTGGGGTGTTTAAGAACCAATGCCTGCAGGAAGGGAAGGGCACAGGGGGATGGGATGATGGGAGGCAGTGGGCAGAGGTGTCCAGAGAGCCACAGCTTCCATGTTTGCTATGTGTGTGCCAATTTCCTGTGTCTGTGTCCTGAGGGCTCCCTGTTCTTGGACCAGTAATATTTTATTTTACAGGGACCAGCTTAGACAGGCCTGCTGCAATTCACACTGCCCCAGCTGCTGGCTGGGGAGCAGAGCTGGGAAAGGGCTGACCAGTTCTGCTGGCAATCCCTCTCTTTTGGCCCAGAGCAACCAGTGGGTCCTTGTTGTGCTCAGGTCTTGAGGATTAAGGACCCAAACCTCTGCAGCCATATTTACAAACACTCTGTGTGACCCATCTAACCCCAGGCTTGTGTCTCTGCCCTGCCATCTGTCATCAGCCCAAGGACAGACTGGCCTTTCTGGGAAGGCAGATAAACTGCCAGATCCAGCCCTTGGGCTCTTGGTCAGTGAGCCCTGACTGAAGTCACCACATCAGCCACCTCCATCAGAGTGTCATTCGTGGCTTCCTGACATGGGACTTCCCAATGTCTTGGGGTGATTTCATGGTGAACTTTATTCCCTAATAATTTGCTTTTTGCCCAGAAATGGCTGCTGTAGCTTTATGATGGACCAGGGTTGAGTGGGGAGCCTTGGGCTCCTGCATAGTTGGGTTCAAACCCTCTCTCTCCAGTGTGCTCAGGCTATGGTGTGGACCAGAATATTGTTCCTTTTTTTGGATTAGGTTTTTTGCTAGCTTGAAGCAAGAAGTTTTTTTTTTCTCTTCCCCTAGCCTGGAGGCTATACTGGGAATCCTCTTAGCAGCTTTTTGGGTTTTTTCCCTTGAAGTGTTTCTGCTTTGATTTTTTTTAATTTCTTTTTTTGGTCTATCTGGGGAGCTGGTGGGGGGCCTCCCTGAACCTGAGACCTTGGAGAAGCTGAACCAACATGAGAAAGGACACTGGAACCCACCTGCTTTGCCTGCTGTGAGGAGCCCCACGCCAGAAAGGTTCCCCTCGATTCTGCCCAAGCACTGTGTGAGCTCCTGTTCCCCTCCTTCCCTGAGACAAAGGGAGACAGCTGCCAGCTACATGGTCTGGGGAGGGGTGGAGGTTAAATTTTTGAAATTTTGATATTATTTCTTCAGTCCTTTTCTGTGCCTTGCAGGCACCCCTCTGTTTTTCAGTTTGCTTTTTGTTTTTGTTAATAAACAGTTTTGTTGGTTTTTTTTTTCACTTTCACCCACTGGTATTCATTTCTCATTGGAAAAAAGGGATTACTGGAACCTTTCTCTTTAGAGGAAACACTCATTTCGGAGGGTTTTCTCCTAAATTTGTCTCCAAAGTGAGACAGCCAGGTCTCTACTGTACTGGCTGTACTGGTATCATCAGCCCTGTGTTATCAGGGCTGCATTACCCAGGCTGGGGATTAGTCAGATTGCTGCTCCAGTGGCACCAGTTTGCCTTGGTGTGACTGGGGATGTGGCAGCACTGCCCAGGTGTCTTTGTCCCAGGTCAAGGCATCCATGTGGGTGGGCAGAAGTTCAGGGATCTGACCACCAGCACTTGGCAGATCTTTTCTTTTCCCTTTTAGGAGTCAGCCTGATTCACAGCTCTGTGTCACCATGACTTTGTGGAGGTGAGGTGTTCCCTCCACATGTTTGATGCCTGATCTCATGCACTGACTGTGCAGCTCCAGTGGAATTCCACTGGTAAATTCCTACCCCCAAGCTCCCCAGGGATGAGAGCTAGCATGGGCATGTGCTTTCTGTAAGCACAAAGACTTTCATCTTGCAGGGTTCACCAGCCCATAGCCAGCTCCTTGCTGGTGGCTCAGGCTCCTGGGAAAAAGCTACAGAGGAAATGCAATGGTTTTGGACCATGTCATATATTATCTCATTTTCTTTAGGTGTGAGAATCTAAAATAAACTCAGGCATCCTGCATGATCTGAGAAGTTCTCCTTAGCAATACTGATCTTTCACCTAGTTTTTCTGTAGATCATAACAATTTTTTATTCTAAGATAACCAGTAGGATTATTTTTTTTTCAGATACAATGAATATGATTTATGTTCCTTTACTATACAAGTAAAATCCTTTGAATTCTCCCTCCAGAGACCAATCTGATCATGCAAAAGAATACTGCCAGGCAGAGGGAGGCTGCACAGATCTGTTGGACTTGGAGGGTCCCAGGGCCCACACTGCCCACCCCACAGGGCCTGCTTTTCCCTTCCTGGTGCATCTGATTCCTTCAAGTCCTGCCTGGGGACACATCCCTGCACTGCCAAGAAAGCTTTTCTACCTAATGTTTGATTGTCTTGGGACATACACTTTAATTAAATATTCACCATCAGCTGCTGAAGGTGTCTGTACCAGATCTAGAAGGATCCTAAGGAGTCTCTGCTGCACATCTAATGCTTTCCCAGCAGACTTGTTTATTGACAGCCAGGAGATGAGAAGGAGGTGCAATACACTCATTTTTCATTTGTCTAAGGACCATTGCAGTTTGCAAACTTCAGCTCTGCAGGTGAGAAGTCCAGCAGAGACTATGGTGCTCTAAATACTGAACCAGGAGCAAATTCTGATGGAATTTCTTCATTTTGGCTTTAAATAAGTATGTCAACAAGCCAAGATTTAGAAGTTAAATTAAATATTAATTTTCTTTATACCAAGTTACACTTACAGGTGTCTCTGACAAAGAGAACTGGCCAACAGCAAATTCTTTGAGACACCCTGGTACCCCAAACATATTTGTTGTCCCTAGATGGGTCTGCCATGGCCAATTAAGGTGACAACTGCCATTCACTGGGCAGGATGTGGGGAATTTGTGGTTCCATCAGGGTGCCAGCATGGCCCAGCAAGGAGCTGTGGTGGATCTGAGCTCCCTGGGGGCTGTGAGCTGGGCAGAGCAGCATCTCCTGGGAAGGTGCCCCAGCCACTGCCTGCCTGGTGATGGTCTGTGGAGCTGGCACCCCACAGGTGATTTACAGGGAAGGACTTTGCCCAGCACAGTCATGGTGTCCTGCCATCCCTCAGTACATGTGTCGTGCCAGCATGGAGCTTCCTTGGGCAAATGCCTCTTAGATGAGAGAGATGGGATGAGTGTGGCTTTTCCCATTTCTCATTTCTCTGAGAGCAGCTATGGCTGTGCAGCAGGAAAGACTTTTCATTAAGATTTTAAAAACACCCAGATATTAAGGAGGAAAAGCAAAGAGCTCAGATGTGGCTCCTCTCTGGGCACCAGTAACTGCACAGCCACGCAGCAGCCACACCCAGCAGCAGCCCTGAATCTCCTCTCCCTGATTTCTGCCTGGTAAAAGGCTCCTCCAGCTGCTACCTTAGCCTGTGATTCTCATCTGCATTTAGATGGAAACACTTGATGAAAAGCAGGAGGTGCTAGGCAGAGCCAAGGGGTGCAAACAGCCCATGGGAGGGGGCAAAGGGTGGGTTGAGCCCCCTGGGTGCAGGGACTGGTCTGCAGCCAACAGCCAGCTCTGGGGAGCCATGAACCCTGCTGGGACGCCAAGGATGGGAAGGCTGTGCTTCCTCTCAGCTCTGTGAGGTGCTGGGTGTGCAATCTCCTTGCACATGCTTCCTGTGTGCACTGATGTGGGCTCACTTGCCCCTCAGCAGCATCTCACCTGCCAGGGCCACTAAAGGGTGCAAGGGAGGCTGGGGCCAGAGCCAGGCAGGAGGGGTTGGTGCTCCCTGAGGAGTGGCAGCACAGCTGATCCCAGTGCCCCGTGTGCTCCAAACACCAAGCTGGCTTGCTCAGGTTGTAAACAACTTTTTTTTTTTTTTTTTTTTTTCCCTCTGGGCTAATCTTGCTCTGTGGGGGCAGATAACATCACTGGAATTTTTCCAGTGTCCTTTGCAAGAGCCTCCTGCTTTGGACTTTGGCTGAGACGCACATGAATGAGACACGAGCTTCCTCAATTGCTTTCTCTTGTTTGCTTTCCTCTGGGCCTGCTTCCTGCTCTGCTCACTGCTTCTGGTTCCTGCTCTCATGGACAGTGACCAGAGCAAGCTCAGCACCACCTCGTTGCTGCATTGTATTTGCAAGGGTTAGGCCACAGTGTGCTCCTGCCAGCCTGCTTCTAAGTTTATTATCAAAGCCTCAAAAATTCGTCAAAGCTATTAGAACATAAATTGTGCTACATTAAGAAGGGAAGAGACTGAGAAACCGAATACCAAGACTACAAGAACTAAATAACAGAAAACTATGAAACACCTAATCTATAACCAATCACATACTCTGAGAAATGCAGGCAGAAAACAAGTGAGCAAGACAAAGGCACTAATCAAGAAGTGTGTGTTTAGTAGTTTGTAAAATCTATAAATATGTGTGTAATGTAACCAATAAACAGCTTCTATTTAATCATGTTAGTCAGTTGTTCAAGAGTCCTAAATTTCCTGCAATACCTTGTGCTTCCCTGGATGTCCCTGTGGGCTGGGACTGGGATGCTGGCAGGAAGCAGAAGGGGCAGTGGGGTCTGGACTCTCCTCACTGATGCTCTGCAGAGCGGGGCTGGCACTTGGTGAGCTCCTGCTCTGCATCCTGACTTATTCCAGGGCAGCTGCTTTGGGTTTAGTCCTGTACCATGGCTGGGGTGGGCTACACTTCAGTCTCAAAGGCCCAGAGGGGTTCTTGTCCTGCAGCAGAGCCAAACCCAGTACAGGTGGTGTGCTACCTGAGCCCCAACCCACCCAGCTGCCTGTCCCAACCCCTCCCAGAGATTCCACTTAATGCCCCTCAAGCCCTCAGGGACATCCCTATAGGGTCTGACAACAGAAAATCTGTCCTGCTTTGGAGAGGGCTGGCAGCCCAAGGACCCCTCAGCCATGGATGTGCCTGAGCCAGAGGGCTCCAGGTGCTGCTGTGAGCGTGGCAGAGCAGGCAGCCTGCCAGACCAGTCTGCCAGCCCAGCCTCTGCCATGCCCTGAGTGTCACCAGCTCGTGCCTCAGCAGGAGTGGTGCACGTGTCACACTCACCTCTTCCCCGTGCTGTCATCCCTCCCCAGCACAGTTCTGTGGCTTGATGCAGCCAGGGAAACTGAGGCACTGCCCTGTCCTGCTGCTGGCCACAGCTGAGCCACCACCCTGCACAGGCCTGGCTTGTGCTCTGTTGGTGTTTCCCACTTCCAATCTTGCTTTCCAGCTGGGAGTTTTCCAGGTTTCTGTATGGAGTCTCTGGTCCACACACCGTGAACGAGCCGGCTCAGGTGTCCAAGGGAGGATCCACTTGCCAAGTCATGGGGCTCTGCTCTTGCAGGGTGCCCTCAGCCCCATGGTTGTCCTGTCCAGGCCCCCCAGAATGTTCTTTCCCTCCTAAAGACAAGGCAAGGAGTCAACCCTTCTCATGTGAGTGACCCAATGATCTGCTTTGGGGTAAGAAGGCTTTGCCCAAGGCCTGGCTCACAGTGCTGCCCAGGCTTGTGGTCATCACTCCACGGCCTTTCTGGATGTCCTGGTCACCACAATTTCCCCCAGGCTGGATTTGAGGAGCAGGTGGACAGAGCAGGCTGTGGATTCTCTGGCAAGAAGCCTGCTGTGTCCTGTCTCATCCCAGGCCAAGACTGCCTCTTCTTGTGTCCCCTGCCATGCCCTGTCCCTCTGCCCACTCCTCCCTGGACCTGCTGTGGCGGTGGGGGCAGTGGAGATGGACAGCACTGGGGCTTTCTCACTCAAGGGCTGCCTCTGTGAGACCCATTGTTCTCTGGGGCAGGGAGCCAGAGAGGCTTGGGGATATTTCTTGTTATCTCCAGGCTCCTGCCCTGCTGCTGTGCTGGAGCAGATTAGCTGTGGCGGTTTCTCTGCTCTGCTGTTGCCTCATGCAACTGACTTGCATTTGGAGATTGGGGCAGTCAGGGCTGTGGTGGTGAGTCTTTGTGGGGGCTGTAGAATGGTGTTTCTTTCATTATCACAGGAATATCTGTTGCTGTTTATCTGCCTTCTCTTTCCTTCGTGTTATGCAACCTCCTTTCGAGATGTCAGTGGTTGTTTCTCCAGGGTTGATGTAGCAACAAAACTCTTGCTGGTATTTCCAGACCCTCATGGCTGTAACATCCAATGTCACACCTGCCCTTCTCTGACTGCATTAAAATCCCCAAGTACTTTTCCACTCCATTAATGAGTCCAGGCGTTGAGCAGGGACTACAGCAAAGCCCTGGGAAGATGCAAGCTTGTGAATGGGCTGGGTGCTGGCAGCTCTGGTTCGTGTGGCCAGGGGAGGATCAGGGCTGGTGACTCAGGGCAACTGAAAGTTTTGTCCTGGGAGAGCTGCCTGGGATCCAGGTCGCTGGGACCTGTTTGTCAGGTTCCTCTATTTGTTATTCACTAGCTCAGTATTCCTGAAAACAAATTGTGTTGTTGTCACCTGATTGGCATCACAGGCGTCAGAGCGTGGAGAGTGGCCGGCGTGGGGAGCCTGTTTGGGTGGCTGGATCCCAGCTCTGCCCTGGCCACGTGCAGCTGTGCCAGCCCTGTACCTGCCTGGGGATCTGCCCCCCACCAGCTCCTCCAAAGCCAGGGCAAAGCACTACAGCCTTTGCTGTCAGAGGAGACCTTCAGACCCTGTTATGTGTGCCTGGGTTTTGTGTGTGGTGGCTGTGGTACTTCATGGAACTGTAGAACCTTCCTGAGATGGAAGGGACCCCCAAGGATCATGGAGCCCAACCGCAGGGCCTGCCCAGAAAATAGAAATAAAAGCTGGAATCCCCAGTTTTAGTGCCTGTGCCCTGGACTGGGCTGCAGACATGCCATGGCAGCAGCTGGGATCCGTGTGCCCCATAATCCATGGGGCTTTTTCCACAGGGATGATCAATCCCAAATCCAAAGCCTGCCCAGAGCCCCCCCAAGCCCAGCCTGGGCATCCCTGGAGCTCTGGCAGCCTCGGGGCCGTGCCCATTCCCTGGGCAGCCTGGGCAGTGCCAGCAGCCTCTGGGGGAAGAACCTTGCCCTGATCTCCAGCCTGAGCTGCCCTGGCCCAGCTCCAGCCATGCCCTGGCTGCTGTCCCTGTCCCAGAGCAGGGATGGGAGCTGTTCCTCCTCTTCCCCTCATGAGTAGCTCTCAGTGTGCTCTGCCTTCTGTCTCCTCTGGTCCAGCTGAACAAGTCAAGTGACCTCCACTGCTCATATTGCTTTTCCTGCAGACCCTTCACTGGGCTTTGAGACAAAAACCCCTGGGTTTTGCTCTCCAGCTGGCCCCTTCCTGCAGCTGAGGTGAGCTGGCTCAGGCTGTGGGCTGATGATGGTCCCTGAGTCACCACTGGGCTGGGGTAGGACAGGACAGAGTCACTACTGTGTGAGAAACTGCTGGTTGCACAGAGAGGAGAAAGAGCTGGCAACAGGCTGGTGGCAGAGCCTGAATAGCCTCAGGAGGCTGCAGACAGTTCTGGGGAGAAGGTACTTGTGGCAGGACAATGTTTCCTTCATTTCCAACAACATCTTTTTGGAGCAGGACATTTCTTCTTGCACCAAGATTAAGCAGAAAAACCTGCCAGCTAAACCAGTGGTTTCACTGATAGGTAACTTTTTGTTTAATACCAAACCAGTCCCATGAAAATATTTCCTTTACTCTGAAGAAATAAAGAAACAATTTTTTCTCCTTGCATCATCCATTCTCCTTTTTATCGCGGTAAAGCTGACAGGGAGCAGGAGCTTCTTGTGATCTTCTTAGAAATACAGAAGAAGACATCTGTTGGTGTTTGTGGTGGGAGAAGCAGAGCTGTGCCTATCTCACTGAGCAGCCCTGCTGCTGCTGCCTGCCTGGGCTTTGGTGATCTTGTCGAGTCACCAGGCTCGAGCAGCACTGCTGGCCTGGTGCAGGGCACGAGTGGAGATCAGCCAAAGCAAAGGGGTTTGTGCCCAAAGGAAGGCCAGTTCTCATGTGGACAGGTTTTCTTTTTAGTTTTTTTTTTTACATGAAGAAAATTGTCTGGATGCTTAAGTGAATTATTCATTTATTGGGAGTAAACTGAAAATGTGTGCTATCCAAAAATGCACGTTGCTGGCCAGTATCCACTGAAATCCATGGGAGTTATTGGCATGTGTGATGTTAGGAAAACAGCTCGTGTTGCTGCTGCCATTGTCAGGATTAAAACTCAACTGCCCTTTTTGGGAACACTGACTGCTGAAGGCATCTGTTGTGTAAGGAACAAGCTGGTGAAAGTAGATGACTGTCAGGTGGGGAGAGAAACCCTCCTGCTGCTGCCACAGCCAGGCTGTGGGCTTGTGAAAGGTGTTTGTAGTTCCACACTCTGCGTGGTGTTGGGATAGTTGGTGATACGGGTATGAGGGGTGCAGGAGGGGTAGGAGCAGCATCCCTCCCTCCTCTCCCTCCCTCCCTCCCTCCTCTGCTTGCCCCATCCATCTCTCTCTGCTGCTGAATCTGTGAATCTATGGGTTGTACATGGTGGGGTTGTCTCCTGTGTATCTCAGTGAGGAAGTGGCCAAGGCCAGACCCTGAGATTCTCCTGAGGTCTCCCTGATGCACCCAGCTGAGACATGAGAGGGTGCCAGTCATATGTTGGCATCCCTTAAATATCTCATTTCCTGACACCAGTGACTGCAAGTGCTGCCAGTTCTGGCCTTGGCAAGGTCTGAGTTGGGCTCTGCAGTTGGGAGCATGAAATGAGTTTAGGGAAAAGTTGAAGGTCTGAAATGGGAAAATCCACATTACAAAACTGCAGTCCCTGGGAGACTCCATTGTAAGGCTGGGGGACATGGAGTTACAGGCCTCTCACCTGGCACAAAGTTGGAGGTTTTGGGTGAGATTTGAGCCACCACAACTCTTCCTGTGTTGCTGGCTGTGGCTTGGTTTTGCTGCTCTTTTCAGCAGCACTGTGAAGGCATTCCCCTGGCTTGGGGTGAGGTGGCTGGGTTACTGCTGTCCTGAGGAAACAACACAGAGAACTGAGCTCCGTGGCTGCATTTTTGCAGGCTGAATTGCCTTCTCACTGGTGTGGTTTTCTGATGCTTTAGGGACTTCCAGCATCACACACAGGAGCTCATCTAGTGCTGGAGCTCTTGATAAGCAGGGAAGAAGGGCTCTGGGCTGGGAAGCAAGGTTTTCTTCTTGCTATGGATCTGTGACATTAATCTGGTCCACTATATCTCATGTGATGGCCTCTCAACCCTGGAAAGCAATCTGGACCAGCCTTAAGCTTCCATTATGCTGGCCCTCAGTCCCCTGCCAGCTGTGCTTCAGGGAGTCTCCATGAGAAGGTTCAAAGAGCAGTGTGCCTCAGGAGCTGAGCTCCCCCAGAGCAAAGAGGAGCACGGGCTGGAGCAACCAGGAGGAGGAGAAACAGCAGGAGCCACTCTGTGTCCAGGGCAGTGCAGCCCCACCAGTGTCTGGCACCTCCTCTGGGCATTTTCAGCTGAATATTGTCAGATAGGAGGATTTGGACTGGGCTTGGACTCAAGAGGACTGGCAAGGTCCAGCATGGATGTGGGCCCTGCAAATGAGCCCAAGGGGGCAGAGAGCTGCTGCTACTCTCCCCACGTGCCTAGCTGATCCAAGCTGCACAGGTTTCTGCAGCATTCCCAGCTCATATCCCCTTTCCCAAAGTCCTGTGAGCAATGCAGTTTCCTTCTCAAGGTGTGGGAGCAGGTGACACAGCACCCAGACTCTGCAGGCACTCCTGGAATGATCAGCATTCGCTGGGGACAGCGTGGAGATGCCTGTGTTCCATGGGTTCACCTAGATCTGGGCTTGTGTTTCACAGCCTCTGCTCTGTGGCCACAGGGAAATGCTTTTGAGCTTGTGACTGCTGGCCAGTGTCACTGCTCAGGAATGTGGCAGGTGTTGCCCATGTGCAGCATTTGGGTCCCTGAGCTTTGGGTGTGTGCTGGAACAGGTGATGTTGGGGAAAGGAGAGGACAAGGACGAGGCAGGTGAGGGGGTCTGTGCACAGGTGGCTTTTCTGGTAGCTGAAAGCACTTGCTGCTCTCTCTCTCTCTCTATTCAGGTGCTGTCCCCAGAGAAGCTGCCTGAAGATATTGTACCTGGGATGTGGTAAAGTCTGTGGCTGCACCCTGGAGTGGTCTGGCTGGAGCATTGTGTTAGAACAAAGCTGCTCCAAACCTGCAGATCAAGGGCTGAATCACTGCAAAGGTCTGCCCTGCTCATTGGGGCTGCCCACACTGGCTGCGAGGGCAGGACTGGGAGCACAGGTCTCACAGGCAGAGGCAGCCTGCTCTGGGCTCTCAAGCCAGCTTGACAAACCTTCCTGTGGCATCCCTGCCTTGTTCTTTGCCTCCACGGGCTCCTCCCTTGGGCCAGGAGATCATCTGTCCTCCTCAGCTCTGTGCCACAGGGAATGGACACCTCTTGGACCTGAAGGTCTCTCTCAGCCTCTCCTCATGTAGAAGATGCTCCAACCCCTTCATTTTTTGGCCCTGTCTGCTCCAGTAACTCCACATCTTTTCTGAACTGCAGTTTGTGCAGCAGTTTCTGGGCACCACTTCTCAGAGATCTTGAGATCTCCTTGGCCTTCCAAGCACCTTTGGGAAAGCCTTGGAGGGTTGTGCTGCTGATGTCTCTTTGTTACCTTTGCAATGTGCACTAGGGAGCTCCCATGGGTGCCCATGTCCTTGTGCTGCAGCCACCATCACCCTGGGGTCTGCCAGGTGCCCCATGTGCTGTCCACTCACCCACTGCTGCTCACTGCACCCTCCTGCTCTGGCTCTGAGCTGCCTGAGAAGTCTGGGGCATGTCAGGGTTTTGTGGACCTGAGCTGTGCCTGGGCAGGAGTGTGGGGTGTGCCTGGGTTGGTGGGGGGCTCCCAAGGCCAGGACAAAGCACAGCAGTAGGTGGGAAGGTCAACTTGAGGTGCTGCAACTGTTCTGTGTTGTTCTGTGCAAAGTGTGAGCAGTGAATTACACATGGAACTGAAGGAAGTGAGGAGAGGTGGCTTTCCCCTGCTAGTCCTTTTGTGGGGTGAAAAGTATGAGCAGGTTTTGGAGCTGGTGACAGCAAGGAGCAGGAAGAGGAAGTGTGAGGGATTATAAATATCTGGCTCTCCAGGGGCAGAGCAGTGAGATACTGGTTTCCATGAATAGGCTCCTGGAGTATGACACTCTCTTCCCTCTTTCGTGTGGCTGTGCTCCAGATAACAGAAACCACTGCTGATTTCCTGAGCTCACTATCTTTGTCATAAAAACCCCAAACAGCAGCAGTTTATAAATAAGGCTTAGGAAACAGAGCTGCCATTCTGAGGAGCAATGAAACCAGCAGCTTGACCAGCTCAACGCTTCAGTTCTGGTTCACAACGAACTTGAGCCATCACAGGAAGAAACCTGAAGCCTTTCCCAAAGAGGAAAGTGGAACTGGGCTGCAAAGCAGACCATGGAAGTGCTGTGCAGAGTCAGGGTCTTGGCTGCTGGGCACTGCCTGCTTCTCTCACTGTGCTTAATTCTTCCAGAATCATAGATTCTCCTGAGCTGGAAGGGACCCACAAGGATCATTGAGTCCAACTCCTGGCCCTGCACAGAACAGGCCCAAGAATCCCACCCTGTGCCTGAGAGAGTTGTCCAAATGCTTCTTGAACTCCCAAGCTCCACCAGAAAACCTACCTGCATCCTGGCAAGAGCCCACAGACACAGTCACCTGCCACTCCAGAAAACACACAGCTTCTGATTCCCTCTGCTTCTGCAGCCTGTGCCATTCCAGGGCTCTGTACTAACACCAGTGGATAACATTCCACCTGGATCTGTGCTGCACCTCAGCCAAATGCTGAGGAAACCTTCAGCAAGACAGCAGGAGCTGAAATGAGTGCAGGGATGTCTGCTGAAGGTTTTCTCAGAGTTCACCCTGTGCCTCTGGCCAGAGGGTCAGCCCTGTTCTGGATCTCCTGGGTGCTGCCCCTTCCCTGCTCTGGGTGTGAGCTGTGCTGCAGTGCTGAAACCCCCAAACATGTGTGAGGATTTCTGTCTCAGCATTGTCCTGGTGCAGGGGAGCAGATCTGACAGGATGGCTGTGAATAGGGAAGCCCTCAGGAAGGGAATTCCTGAAGCTCCAGCACTTGGGGAAAGATATGGATCTTCTGGACTGGAGAGTGTTTTGAGATGTACAGTCATCAGCACAGCCCTGACAGCTGGAGGTGCTGAAGTTTGTCCTGGAGAGCAGAGGAAGGCAGGAGAAGTTCATCAAATCCACAGAGAAGGTGGAGGATGGATCTTTCTGCCAGGATCCTCGTGTGCATCATGGCTAAGAGGCTTCAGCTGCAGGAAGGAGGATTCTGGTGAGACTCAAGGAAGATCTTCCTGCTTGGAGACAGTGCTTTATCTTGTAAGAACTTTAAAATAGGACAGTGCAAGGATGGCTGAGCTACCTCAAACTGGAGGGCAGGCCTGTCTTCATCCAAAGTCCCTGTGATGCCACATCTAGTCTATGAGGTTCTGTGCTCTGTAGGGTGTCAGGGTGTGCTGAGTGCCCAGAGTGGAGCATTTGCCCTTTGTGACTCGTTGTGTGTGGTTTTACAGTTCAGGCCAAGAGAGGACCAAGCTGCTTGCTGCCATGTGGGGCATCCTGAAGCAGAACAAAAAGTCTGTGTGGATAGCTGTGCCACCCAAAACTTGCCATTATTTGCATTTTGAGGAGTCATGTATCTTGGGGGTTGTTGCTGTCAGGGCTTCACACTGATGAATCTTGATAGGAGCTGCCTGGCTCGTGGACTGATCCCCAGAGCTCTGGGCTTCCACAAGGCAAGACCCAAGGTGCAGAAGCTTCTGCTGAAGGCATGCCATGCCATGCCATGCCATCCCCCCTGTCTCCAGAGCAGTGCAGCCTGGCAGAGTTCCCACCTGGCAGGAAATCAACTCCTGGTGCAAGAACAGATGATTTCCAGCACGTTGCCAGCTCTGGCTGTGCAGTTGGGCTTTGCAAGCTGCAGCACTGACAGCACAAGCACTTAAACAAATACTGTCTTCTGCTGTAAGGTTTGTAATTGCTGGCCACAAACCACAGGCAGCTGGGCCTGGCTCCAGGAGAGAGAGATGTGCAAATATTCCTCTGTTAGAAGTTATCTCCAAGATGCTGCCTCAGCTTGGGCCTCCCAGAGAGGGTGGAGAGAGAATGGTTTACAGGCAAAGGTGGATCATCTCAGCACTCTGCCAGGACAACCTGGGGTCATGGGAAGCTGCTCCTGCTCTCCAGTGCTTCATCTTCTGCATTCCAGATGCAAGCAGGAATTTTCAGACAGAGAGAAGGGCACCAGGCTAAAGGAGGGTGTGTGGTGTGCTTGTTGCCAGTCTCTGTGGGCTCAGCTTTGAGGAATGGCACTAGCAAAATGGCACAATCCATGCCAGTTTGAGTTCTGTCACATCAAAAACCTTCTCCATGTTCCCTCCTGGTATTTTGGAACTGACAGCTCATGGCAGTTATGACAATGGGTTCTGCTAATCCAAAAAAAGTCCTGGATATGGAGCTTTGCACAGGTTTTATATATATTTCATGCATTGTAAAATCCTATTTAGTGTAGTTCTTCTAGATTTCCTTGTTTGTGCACCTGAAACTGCAGATGGGATGGGCTGGGATGGATGGGATCCATGGGATAGGGTGGGATGGGATGGGATGGGATGGGATGGGATGGGATGGGATGGGATGGGATGGGATGGGGTGGGATGGGATGGGATGGGATGGGATGGGATGGGATGGGATGGGATGGGATGGGGTGGGATGGCTGGAGAGAGTGCAGATGGACAGTGTCATCTGCCACCTCCTTTCCCTGAAGCAGCACAAGCCTCAGGGCTTCCTGCTCTCCCTGTGCTCCTGCAGCAGGGACACAGGAGAAGTAAGCAAAGAGCACTTTTCTGGTGGACTGAATTTTCAGCCACAGCAGGTTTGTTAAACATGAGAGCCTGCCTGTCCCTAAAAATGGGTCTGATTGCAGTGGAACAGCTCAGGGAGGCCCATGGCTCCAGTGGACCCAGCCCCTGCTGGCCATTTCCAGCTCAGCTGGGAGAGCCAGCTCCCCATTCACAGTGGAGGAACAAGGAAGAAGTGGAATAAGGAATAAAACCACTTTGCCCTCGGCTGAGTGATGTAGCAAAGCTCTACTTTCCTGTGCCTGAGGCAGCACTGGCTCCCTGAGATGATTTTTAGGCAACAGCAGCACTTTCAGCCTCAGATTCAGCCCAGCCAGCTGCCAGTGGCTCACCTCTGGCTCACAGCTTCCTTGGAGAGGGAAGGGAAGGGTGCAGCAGTTTTATCTCCTGCAAGGGCCCTGCTGCTCTGAGCACACCCAGCCTGGGCTCTGTGTGCCCCTGCATCCCTCTGGAGTGGATAATCTTGGCTGTGTGCCTCTCCCAGCCACAGGAGAGCTTTGCTGGGTGTGTTTGGCTGGCTGCAGGATGAGAGAAGAGGAGCAATAGCACTGGTGGGAGCACTGCAGTGAGATGTAGGAAGAACATCACCCTTTGTGTGTCCTGGGCTGCTCAGAGGGCTGACTGCAGGACACAGCTGAGATGGAAATGAGCAGTACTGGGCTTGGAAGTGGACTTCATGTTAGGGCCAAAAGTGGCTGGGAAGAATTTCTTGGGGCTGCTGTTGCTTCAGCTTATACAAACTTAGTAAGAAGTCATGGAACTGGGCCAGATGAATCAGAATTCATTCAGGAAAGAAAAGTTCAGGGTTGTAATTGAACCTGTTTCAGAGCTCTTTCAGAATGAAACACCTCCAGGTTTCCTTTTGAAGTGGATATTTTGAAATCTCAGTGTTTTCCTGCTGTTTGTGATAGCAGAAAATGATCTCAGGCTCAGAAGAGAAACAGAAACTTGGAATCCTTTAAAATAATGAATGCAAAATTTTTTTTCCAAAAAATTGAGATGAAAGTCAAACTCTGACATCTTGAAATTCCTGGTGGAAGGGGTCCTTGCACTCTGTGCCACTTACAGAGAGAGGTCTGAGAGAGATGAGCACATGTCAGTGAGCAGCTCTGACTCTTCTGCTTTTCTTCACCCCATGCAGGGCAGCAGGTTTGTTTTCCTGCCCTGTGCAGCAGAGCCCTCTGTGTTTTGGTGGTTGCTTTCCTTGCTCAGTGCATGTGGCCAGCTGGGAGCAGCTTTGATCACACAGATCATGAGCAGAAAGGAAGAGAAAAATGGAAGAGGGAGCAACATGACTAAAAAGGTGGGAGATGGAAGGAGGAGACAACTGAGAAGGTCAGAAATAGTCCTGGAAAGGCTCCACACCCCATCTCTATGGTGCAGAAGGACCTACAACCTCCTTCCAGGACCTGTGGGCCCAGGAGAGTGCTGGGAACACATCCTGAGGCAGCAGCTCTGTGCAGGAGGTTGTTTTTGACTGAGTGCAGGTTTTTCCCCGAGTTTGTGCACGGCGCTCTCAGGGCTCTATAAATACCTCGGTGCTTCCTGTGGGCTCTGTCAGGAGGAAGCTGGGGAGGAGGCAGCAGCAGCCTCAGGGTGCAGGCAGTGTGTGCTTGGGGGGCAGGGATTGGGGGCACACTGTGCCAGAGCCCCCCTGTGCCCCAGCAGGGCTGGCTGCTGCCATCCAGCCCGGGGGGCAGAGCCAGGCTGGTGCTCCACGTGGGACTGGTCGTGTTCCAGCATTTCTAGAAAGCAGCAAGGGGAAGCCATGGGGGCTTTGGGGGTGAGCACTCAGGAGCTGACAGCAAGGGTCTGCTGGGGCTGTCCCAGCCCTTGTCTGACTGAAGGGTGCTGGCTGAGAAGATGCTGCTTTGAGTGGGGCAGGAGGTGGCACTCCTGGAGAGAGGCTTTTAGGGTGGCTGCAGAGGGTTTGGCTTGCTGCTGTCTCTGACAGCCCTCGAGGGAGCTTTGCAGCCAGGCAGGAGCAGGCAATGTGTCAGGGGTGGCTGTTCCCAGCACAGGCACTGGTGATGGAGGCACCAGTGATGGAAGCACCACTGCTCCCAGCCCAGGCACTGGTGATGGAAGCACATCCACAGCCACCCTGGGCTGCCCTCAGCTGGCTCCAGGGCTGCTGGATGCTCTCTGGGGCTGGGAAGGCTCCAGCCAGCTTCTGGGCAGTCTCTGCCATCTCCTCAGTCTGCTTCCAGTGCTGCCAACTCTTTGCACAGCTGTTTCTGCAGGGCAGCCCTCCTGGGCTCTCAGGGGAAGCTGTGGCTGCTGCCCTGGGCTCTGTGCAGGAGCCCTCCTGCTGCTGGGCAGACTGGGAAGGTGGGCACGCTGCAGGGCAGGCACTGTGCCACCCATGCTTGGGGATGTGGCCAAATGGGATCTCTCTGCAGGGGAATGGGGTGGGTAAGGCCGGCCAGAGCCCCATGCCCGTGGTGCTGCTGCTGGGGGTGTTTCAGGCTGCCCTGCCCAGGTGTCCTGGGGCTCCAGCTGCTCATAGTGACCCTGAGATGTGTCACAAAGTCTCTTTTCCCAGCCCAGTGCTCGAAGAAGGAGTCAGAGCTCTTCAGTTCTCATTCTCAAGGTTCTTTATTGTTTCTTATCTATAAAACTCTTTCTCCTGTCCTGCCTAGGTCTGTTCAGCAGGACAGTCAGAGGCACTCTGCCTGCCCCTGGGTGGTGTTGTTATCTTTTTATACTAAAAACCACCTGTACATTATTTACAATAACTTCCCAATCCCTATCACCTATGTCAGACAGTGAGCTTCTACTCTAAACCAATCCAAAAGTGCCAACATCACAGCAGAAGATGGAGGCCAAGAAGAAGAAGGAGAAAGGCTGGACATGCCCAGATTCCTCCATCTTGCCCCCTGAATCCCCATTCTAAAAACCCCAAAATCTATTTTTCACCCTGTGATAAATTCACTTTCATTCTACTTAAACTTTTGTGGCTTGTAATCCTTCATATAAAGGTTGGTAATTGTTTTTTCCAAGGGCTAAATCAAAGTCCCAGGGGTCTGGGGCTCTGTGCCAAGGTCTCTGAGCCCCCTGGGCAGGGGCTGGAGCCCTCCAGGGCAGCCAGAGGGATTTCCTGGGTTCTGACACAGGTGAGCTTGGGCTGGGATTGTGGGCAGCACCTCAGTTCTTCTCCCGTGTCCTTCATCCCCCAGAGGCTGGGGAGATGGGCCTGGTCCATTTGTGGACACCACAAAAAATGTTTTTGTACTCTTCTTGCCTCTCCAGTATTTCTCCACAATCTTTTGTACCCACTGAGCGGTGTTGCAGCCTGGAGACTGATACAATCCTGACAGGATTTTGAGGGACACAGCTGTTTGAGTTCCTCTGTGACATTTTTCAGTGGCACTGAGTGGTTCAGAGCAGGGATGGAGCCTTGCAGAACCACTCAAGTGCTGGTGTCAGATGTTGGAAGCTCTTCAGTGTCACGGACATATTTTATGAAAAATCCTTTTGCCAGGATCTTTTCTCCTGAGAAGCTGAGAAGCTTCAGCTTCCCCATGTTTTGCTGCTTTGGAATGTGATTTGGAGAATTGTTCACCCAGCATGTGAAATTGTTTTTACTTGATGACCAATGACAGCCAACTGTGTCGAGGCTGTGAGCAGTCCCAAGATTTTATCATCATCCCTTCCTTTCCATTCCTTTCAGCCTTCTGATGAAATCCTTTCTCTCTATCCTTTAATGTAGTTTTAATATATAATATTCTTTTAACATAATATCTATCATAAAATAATAAACCAGCCTTCTGAAACATGGAGTCAAGATTCTCATCTCTTCCCTTGTTGGGGTTGCCTGCAAATTCCACATTTCAGCCCAGCCTCACTCTTGGAGCAGGGCTGTCCACAGCAGGCAATTCCCAGCACTGGGTCAAACTGGCTGGGTCTGCCTCAGTTAGTTTTGAAAAATTCTGAGATGAGGATGGGATGAAGATCTCCCTTTCCATGTGAGCTGCCAGGTTACCCTCAGCCTTTTCTTTGCCATGCTGGCCAGGCTCTTCTCCAGCCCTGGCTGCTGGCACCTGGCCCTGCCCAGTTTCCTCACGTTCCTCTGAACTGGGAGCCACTGCTCCCCACATCCCAGGTGCAGAAAATCCCTTTCCCCAGCCTGCCAGGCACATCTGCTCTGCAGTTTAAGGTTTGGCACATTTGCATGGGTGTGCTCTGGCTTCTCCTACATCAGGCAGAGCCCAAGTCAGAGGGAAGCACCCAGCTGATGTTGCATGCTGTTGTGAGAGGAACTTGCCTGAGGTTTTGCATTTGGGAAGCCCCAGGGCTTAACCTGAAAACAAAATCTGTGCTCACAAAAGTTCTGGTCCCCAAGGAAGCTCATTCAGAGCAGATGCCAGGCTGAGCCTTAGCTGTCACCTTGGAAAAAGGGTCTTGGGTGGAGGCACTTGGACAGAAATGAACCTTTTCAAGCTCAAGAATAGATGGCAAAGTACACCAACCAAATTTTCCCATAATTTTTTTTAAATTATGCTCTAAATGATCTTTAAGCCAATTTGAGGATAATGGAGGATATTTTTGTTGGACTGGAAGTGGCAGTGTTGTATTTACAGCTAAAAAGCAGACTTGCCATGGGAGCAGGGATCAGGTGAGGTGGAGGGGGGGGAGGTGACAGATTTTTAAATTGAAAACCAGCCAAAATTGATATGTGTTGACAGAATGTTTCTGAATTGTGAGTACTGCATTTCCTAAGACAAAGGAACGTGGGGAGGTGTCACAGAGAGACAAAAGCAGCTCCACAGCATGGCCCTGTGCTGGGGCTTCAGTCTTGGCTATGCCAGCCTGATTGTGCTCCCCCATGAAGAGGGGAAAACATGTAGGACAGGAGCCAGGGAGGTGTGAGGAAACCATCCAGAACTCTTCCACTGACCAAGTTCCCTTTGAGGGGAGGCTGAAGAGACAGAAGGAAAATTTGAGTGTTTTCTTGTGTTTGGATCAGAGGATGGGAAGTGACTCTGTGATAACAGCAGAGCTTTCCAGGCAGCTGAACGTGTGTGCTAAGTAAAACAGCTAAAAAGCAAATAATGAGAACTGCTGCAGCTAGAGTTCTCCTTTGGGCTGTGGGTGCAGCACTTGATCTGCTCTGCACACACTGCCTCATTTCTCTGACATCTTCTTTGCAGAGTAGCTAATGGCAAAATAGTGCATGAGAAATCACTCCTGGGTTCCCACTTGGCTTGCAAGGATGAGCTGAGAGATAGCTTTGCTAGACTTGAAGTTTTATTTGGGAGGACAGACCTTTAGGTTTCTACCCACCTTTTCCAGCCCAAAAGGTCCCCAAAGCTCCTCCTGTGCAGGACCATGTTCATCCACTCAGCCTCCGGGTAGATTTCTGCCATCCCTGTGATTTGGGAATGTTTCTAGAAGCTCTGTCTTCATTCCCTGTGTGTGGCATACAAAGGACACACCGTGGATTGCACCCTCCTGCAGGGTCTCAGCTGGTCTGGCTCCTGGGGATGGATCCCCTGGGAATCAAGGACTCTGGTACAGCTCCTGCCTGGTGTCACAGTTCCTGGTACAGCTCCTGCTTCTTTGCAAGAGGGAAAAAAAAATAAATAAATGTGTTGTGCAGTGGAAAGGTACAGCTTGTGCTATGCCAAGGACAGAGGGAAGGGAAGGAACACTGAGTGTGGCAGGGAGGGGATGAACTGTCCCCTGCACAGATCTTCCATTTCATGCATGCATTTCCCTCCATGGCTGGAGCTAATCTGAGTGGAGCCTTCCATGACCCTGCCAGGGCTCCTGCCCTTGGTGGCACCTTCCTGCTTGCCCCTGTGCCAGTGCAAGGAAAAATAACCTTGCAATTGTGCTTTGTGTTGGCCAAATCAGCTCTGTGTGCTGGCTGTTTGTGTGCCTGGTGCAAGGCAAGGGGCTGTTCCACTGGGGCTGGGAAGAATTAGAGGAGTTTAAATTGCAGGACTGCATGGGGCTGAGCAGAAAGTGGAAGAAATGAGCCCACAAATCCCTGGAGTTGGCTGGCATCTATCCAAGCAGTGCCTGACCTGAGTCCAGCACCCACTGCCTGTGAGCTGAGGCTGCTCCAGCTGCTGAATGACATGCACCTGGCTGGAAGGTAAATATTCTTGCTCTCTCTTCTTGGGTTATTGGAAAGGTCAGGGTCCTGGGGGAGTTGGTGCTGGGTCTGAGCAGTCTGGGACTGTTTGTCCTGACAATGCAAGTGGGCAGGTCTGGGATCAGGCTCTGCTCATTTTGCTCAGAGGAGCAGGAGGAAAGGAAGTAATTTCTGCAAATTTAGTAAGAAAGTCCTCAAATCTAATTGCTGGAAGTGGTTAGGGAAGCTGACAGACTATAATCAGCTTTGTGACTCTTTTCCAGCTCATCAGCAGTGCCAGTGGTCCTTGGCTGTGCTCAGGCAGCTCTGCTGCAGCACGTGAAAAATGAGCAGCTCTCACCTAGCCCCAGAGCAATCCCACCTGTGAAGGAGCAATGCACAGGCCAGAGCCAACAGCAGGGGTGTAAAGACCCCTGGATGGGGAGCAGCCAGGAAAGTCTGCTTAGATGGGGTGCCCAGATTAAAAAATTGGTGATAAAACATTTTCAGAAGTGACTTATACTGAGTTGTAGCAAATGGGAAAGTCAGGGCTAAAGTCAGGTTTAAATTGCAGTGACCCTTCTGAGAGAAGAGTTTTCCTGATAACAGTGCCATGGTTTCATGCCAACTGAGAATAAGGAGTGACAGAGCTGTGAATGTCAGGAGGAGTGAGAGCTGTTGCAGAAGGAAATTTCAGAGTGCTCAGAGGCAGAAAGACCTCTTATTTCTGAGAAAGAATTCTTGAAATGTGGTGTCTCCCTGAGATTTTAGAGAATTTGATCTGTATCAGAGGCTGAGAGTGTGTGCTGTTGCATTGATGGGATCAGTGGTGGACACCCTCCCTGACCCCACTTTTATCATGGATATTCTCTGTGTCAATGTTATCTCATGTGCTAATAAATAATTCTTGTAAATTTTCAGAAATTTCTTTTTTTTTTTCACCTAGAAAACAATTACTCAGAGAATTACAGAATATGATGTGTTCTTCAGATTCACCCAGACATGAGTGCCTCAGGAGAGGGGGACTGTATTTCAGCCTAAATGACTGAGTCACCAGGACACAGCTGACACAGTGTCAGCTCATGTGTGACAACACATGACTTAATGTGATGTAATGCAGCAGGGCATGACACCCAAACCTTTTATCATGTGGGTTTTGAATGCACTTGGCAGGAGCTGGGCACAGGTTGAACCCCATTTTCACAGCTGGGGTGTAGCTGTGCATGGGACTGACCCCCCTGGGGAAAGCAAAGGGCTTCTTCTCATCCTTCTCCCCACTCAGACACGGTGCTGGTGCTGCTGGAGGGACTTTTCTGCTTGAAAGCAACAGGTTTCAGTGGATTGTGAATTGTGAATTCCCTCTGGCTCACTTAAAAATCTTAATTCTTTTATTACAAATCCTCTGCTGTCCTTGTGCTGCTGAGAAGCAGAGTGGGAAGGGGCAGCTGCTCATCAGGTGAAGCTAGGAGGGGACAGGAGCCCCTTGGGAAGCAGAGGCACCAGTGAGGTGCAGGGAAATGGGGTTTTTTCACTGTCCTTGAGTTTTCAGAAATGCACAGGGCAGGGACAGGTCCCACCTCACCCATCATTTTCAATCCCTCAGCCATCAGCAGCCTGACCCTGACCTGTCCTGGGTGGGAGGTGTCTGACACCCTTCAAGCTTCTGTCTTTGCCAAAGACCCCTTGGAGGGGTTCAGGGACCCTGACTGTCCAGGGCATCTCCTGGAAACCAGCACAAAACCATCTGGCAACTCCCATTTTGAGCCTGCTGCATCCCCAGTGGCGGGATCCATCCCCTACCATCTGGAGGGGCTGGGTCCTTGTGTGGTTTGGAAGGTGGTTGAGATAAAAGCTGCAGGGATCCTGTAGCTCCTCTGAGGTGCAGCTGCAGCTGGTGGGGAGCAGGCAGTGCAGAACTGCTGGGTGTTGGTGTGCCAGCCTGGGGAAATGCAGAGCAGGAGAAGGAGTAGGAGCTGCAGAACTTCTGCAGGAGAGAGGAGCTGGGGGTCAGTAGGAGCTGCAGAGAAGGAGAAGGAGCAGGAGTGAGTAGGAGCTGCAGAGAAGAAGGAGCTTGGGGTCAGTAGGAGCTGCAGAGCAGGAGCAGAAGGAGCTGGGGGTCAGTAGAAGCAGCAGAGAAGGAGCAGAAGGAGCTGGGGGTCAGTAGGAGCAGCAGCAGAGCAAGAGAAGGAGCAGGAATCAGTAGAAGCAGCAGAGAAGGAGCAGAAGGAGCTGGAGTCAGTAGGAGCTGCAGAGCAGGAGAAGGAACTGGGGGTCAGTAGGAGCTGCAGAGCAGGAGAAGGAGCTGGGGGTCAGTAGGAGCTGCAGAGCAGGAGAAGGAGCAGGAGTCAGTAGGAGCTGCAGAGAAGGAGCAGAAGGAGCAGGAGTCAGTAGGATTTATCTTGTCTGCCTCCAAGTAGGGCAGAGTGCAGGAGGGAGAGGTCACATTTCTACTGTGTTGGGTGTATCCTCCTCCTTCCCTAAAAGAAATAAAGCCATCTTTACAACTGCTGGTGCTGTGATGTGCAGCCTTCACATCAGAGCCACAGAGCACCAAGCCCCATGAGATGCACTCCCCGTGTTCCTTTCTCTTTCCCAGTTTTCCTAACAAATTCTGGGAGCAGTGGGGGTCACAGGGATGCTGTGGGATGTAGGTTGCCAAGCTGGGAGCACGTGTGCTCCTGGCAGTCTCAGGAACATGGGCAGCTGGGCTGTTTTGCTGCTTTTTTCCTCAAGCCAGTTGGTGCTTGTGCATGAGATAAGATAGAAGGAGGTTTCCCAGCCCTCTGTGGCGGGCGTGGGCAAAACCCACGGGAAAAGACTGGAGGAAGCACCTGGAGGTGATTTTGTGATGCCCAGTGTTACATTTACATTTTCTGAAGAATCCCTTCACCTAGGATTTTTCTCTTGGGAAGCTGAGAAACTTCAGAGAAAAAAGAAAGCAAATTCTTATTTTGTTTGTTTCTCCTATGTTGTACTCACGTGTGGAATGTGTTTGGAGTTTGTTTACCACAAGTGATTGTTTTATTTGATTTCTGGTGTGAGTGTTTTCACTCATTGGCCAATTAGTACCAAGCTGTGTCAGGACTGTGGAAAGAGCAATGAATTTTCATTATTATCTTTTTAGCCTTCTATAAGTACCCTTTCTGTATCCTTTAGTACACCTTAGTATAACATTCTTTAATATAATATCATAAAATAATAAATTAGCCTTCTGGAAACATGGAATCAATTTCATCATTGCTTCCTACCACAAAAATCCCAACAAATACAAAAGCCCAGTGCATACAGAGGCTGGGCAAAGCTGAATGCTCCTTCCTCCCTCTGAGGATGGCTCCAGCTCCTTGCTGCTCTCCATGGCAGAGTGGAGCTCCTGTGCCCTCACCCAGGTCCTTGCCATGGCAGCTCCAACTTCCAGGGAAGGCAGGGAGTGCCTGGGAGGGCAGGACAGGGCACATTCACACAGATCACACCTGTGCTGGCAGTGCCCAGCTGCCTCCTGGCCAGTCTGACCTGTCCCTTTGGCAAGCTCTCAGGGAGGATCTAAGTGGGAAATGGTTGATGTTATAAAACATGCCACAGGCTCCTGTTCCTGGGTCACACAACCCATCATTCAGCAGCTGCCTCCCTCCCAGCAAAGATAATGGACAGCCAGTGCTCAGAGGGCTGTTTGAAGTCCTAATTAAGGCCCAGATCTGCAGGTCCAGCCTCCTGGAAGAGAGCTGGGATTAGTGCAGAAACAAGGATGCTCCCTCCTCACCATTGCTCCCCTCCAAGCCTGGAGCCTTGCTGCTCCAAAGGGAACTTTTGTCACCCCCAAACAAGGGCAGCTCCACACAGCAGAGCTTGGGAGCTGCAAGGAAGGGATGTGAATGGGACATGTCATGATATGACTCAGATCCCACAGGTAAGTCCCTGTGCTGCCCCTGCTGCACACATTCCTGTGAAACTCCGGGCACTGGGAGAAGCACTCAGGGTGTGACTCAGAGCAATCAGCTCCATCTGCAGATTTTTGCATATGATCAAATCTTTCTGGCAGTCCCTTTAGAAGGAGCTCCACTGGGGCAGTATCTTGTGTGTCTGAAGGTCCCAACTTCTCTTTGGGTTGCTGGCCCCAAAGGCTCAACTCCCCAATGCTGCTGATGTGAAGGAGATTCTTGTTCTCCTAAACCACTCGAGGCCATTTTTGGGATGTGTTGCTTTAACAGGGGATGAAATCAGTGGGGAACACTGGGATCCTCACCTGGGCTCTCTCCCAGGAGGTGCCCATAAATGGATGGCAGATCATTAAAGTCACAAACTGGCCTGGGTCACTTGGAGTGGTTCTGCCACTGCTAGAGCGTGAGTTCACGTCCGAGCTATGGAAACACAGAGGCAATCAGCTGAAAATACACAGTGGAAACCAAGGGAACCTATAATTAAAGGTTAAAAGTTGCAATTAATGCTGCCTATGTGAGGATCTCAGCTCCTTATGGAATCCAGACACTCTGTGCCACTCCCTGTTTCCACGGGGCAGGCAGAGAGGGCAGCGATGGCTGTGGGCAAGAGAGCAGGTGGGCTGGGAAGGGGCAGCACCAGGCACACACCCAGAGCCCAGCAGAGCTGCTCAGACATGTGCAAAGATGTAAACAAAACATTTGTTTGTGCATTTGTTCTCACAACCTTTTGGATTTTATCTGCTGCTAAAGGATGGGATGGGGGGAATGGGGGATGTGTGCTGGGCTCTGCTGGGACACGGGTGTCAAGAGCAGGTCAGCTGTTTCTGAAGAGAAGATCTGGAATAACTACCAGTTCTGATGAGTAAAATGCATCCAGAAAAACCAAGTTATCCTTCCTGGGTGCTGTGTGAGGGGTCTGTCCCAGGGATCATTCTGAGAGCAGCTGCAGCAAAGAGCTGTGCTTTGGTAGCAGCTTCCTGATGCATCTGTGTTGCTTTGCAGCTGACCTGTGAAGTGCTGGGAAAGAGGGAAGCTCTGAGGATTGGATATGAGTTTAATGCATTCACTTGGAAATCAATATTAACCCAGGTTGTAAAACTGTATTGACGAGTGTGGGTAAATAGAACCATCTCCAGCTGGGAAAATGAGGTCTGCAAGAGGAAGGTGACTGGTTCATGCTCACAAAGAAGTCAAGACAGTGTCTTCTCCACCCTCCACAGGACCCAGGCACCCTGGTTACCAGCAGGATCACAGGATGAATTTAGCTCTTGAAATGTGCCGGTGAACAAAGGAACAGAGACTAACTGAAGAGACACAGACAAGTAGAAGCCTGGTCTCAAAGAGGAGAAAAAGCTCTGAGTTTTTCTAAGAATGTTCTGAAGTTACATTGAGACCAACTGCCCCTGATAAAGTTTTTGCAGGTTGATTTTTTGGAAGCATGTTAACTTCTGCATGACACTCCCTTTTTCCTGTCCTCCCTGTTGGTGCCCAGCAGCAGGGTGCTCTGTGTCCACCCAGCATTCTGGTACCTTTTCCCTCTCCTCCTAAGGTCAAAAGGGGCCATGGAAGGCAGATTTCAGTCTCAAGGTGGTGAATGTGACTTTGACCCAGAAGCTCTTTGCACAGATGTTCCAGATTGCAAGGCAAGATGTGTTCTATCACCATCTGCATGGCAGCTGTCTGGTGTCAAGTGGGCAGTTTCCCTTATCTCTCTCTGAGTGATCACTCCCACTCCTCCCCCTGGGCAGACCCCTGCTGATAACAGGGATGGAATGTCCCTGCAGGGCTGATAAGAGCTCCAGCATCCCACTGGGAGCTGTGAGCCCAGAGGGAGGAGCCAAGCATTCCTACCCGGATAGAATCTGGAGATTCTGGAACACCAGCACGGCTTCTGCACTGCATTCCCAGAGGAGCAGCAGCTGCCTCTGCCCCTGGATCTCCAGAGGATTCTGCACCTTTCTCCAGGATCCCTGCTCCAGCAGAACCACCCCTGGCCCTGCAGGAGGGCTGAGCCACAATTCCAATGGCCCTGCTGCAGCACCCTGACCCACAGGGTGTCAGGCTGTGCTCTGGCTCTGGCAGTGCTGGTTTGGTTCACTTCATTGTTCATTTTATCCTTTTATTTTTATCCCTATTAAAGAACTGTTATTTCCTGCTCCCATATTTTTTTGCCTGAGAGCCCCTTAATTTAAAATATATAGCAATAGAGGGAGGGGTTTGCATTTTCTCCATTTCAGGGGAAGCTCCTGCCTTCCTTAGCAGACACCTGGCTGTTCAAACCAAGACAACAGAGGAGTGGGACTCCTGGAGCAGGACAGGACCTCTGTGGCTCATGGATTGTCCTCTGCCAAGTGACTCCTCCTGCAGCCCCCACCCCAGCACTCTCCTGTGGATGCCCTTCAGCTGGTTTCAGTAGAACTCTGAGCAAAAGACAAGAGCCCAAACTTGCTGGTTCAGCAGTAACCAAACCTTCCTTGCCACACTGCCAAGAACTCCTTGAGCACCCAGCCTTGGAATGGTCTCATTTCCCTGCCTGTTGGCCATGTTTCCCAGAAGCTGCTATTTCAGGCCTGCCCTGTGTACAAAATTAGCTCTTGAGAACGTGTATTCATTCATCTGTGCCTCAAGCAGACCTCAGGAAGGAGCTGTCCATGCTGGGGCTCAGCAAGAGCTCCAGCTGGGGAGCATGGAGACACTCCTCACCTCCCCTTTGGTCCCCAGCCAGCAGCAGAGACTGAGAACCTGGGGGTGCCTACAAGAAAATGCACAAATGGTTCTGAATCCTCCTTTGCCTGCAATGAGTTGAAGGTCTCTGCTTCATGGCTCCATTTCTGACCTTCATTTTCAGGGGATGAGGTTGTCAAAGCCCACTCTGAAAAGGCTCTTCTTGAGGAGGAGATGTTTGTAAGAGCTTTTTTGTCATTATGGACACTGCTCCTTCAGATCTCAGCCTGAGATTTAGACAGGCCTTGAAGGCTGGACACAGAAGCACTTGGGAAAGATGAGTCAGTCAGGGAGACCCAGGGTCTTCACAGAAGGACAAGACACAAACTGAAAACTGGGGTTTCAGAATGGATAGGAGGAAAAACATCTCATGAGGACAGTCAAGTGGCAGAATAGGTTGCTCAGAGGTTTTTGCAGTCTCCACCTTTGGAAATTCTCAAGACAGCACTGAGTAAAGGTGTGACAGCCTGCTCTGATCTCACAGCTGAGCTGGAGGTTGGACTAGAAACCTCCAGAGGCTCCTGACCTGAATTCCTCTGTAATTCTGTGAGCCTGAGAGCAGAATGGGACCACCTCCTCAGGGACCTGTGCCAGAAGGATGTGTGCTCTGGGGGTGGATCTCCAAAAACAGCTCTTGAGAAGAGCTCCAGGATGAGACAAACTGCACCAGGCCAGGATGGAATGCAGGGGTGGGCATGGGCAGGGCCATGGGGGGGTCCCCAAAGCCCTGCTCCTCTCCAGGACAGGGCTGAGCAGGCTGGAAGCACACACTGGTCCATGCTCCCTCCTGACCCTCTGCATGATTTCATCTGCAGTGCTCCCTTTGTGGGATAAGCCCAGGTGGGTCTGGGGGTGCTGGTGGCTTTGCAGGCATTTGCAAGATGTCCATGTCTTGTCTGGGTGTTTTTCTGCCTTGTGTGGGAGGCAGCAAGGCACCAGGAAGTCAGAGTGAAATGGATGCTGCAACAATGAGCCCTTCACACTCTGCAATTTGAGATTCTGCAAATGATTAATTGCAGTGCTGGAAACACTCCCTTTCCTCGCACTCAGGAATTCCAGGTGCATTTGGTGATGCTGTGGGTTTGTCTGTTGTCTGTTCCCAGGAAAACACCCCATGATTTGTTACATGGGAGTTTGGGCCAAAATGCTGGACATCAGAATAACCAGGGTTTCTTTTTTCCAGGCTGTGAAAAAGGCACCCTTTTATGAATCAATAAATTTGTATGCAGATTCCCAGCACATGAATAATTCATGGCTATAAGAAAGGGGAAACACTATAGTGGTTTGATTATGCAGTTGGTTTAAATAAGCAAAATTAGTTGTTAATGAGATCCCTATGCATATTTAGGAAAGCTGAATAATTTATTAAGAGCCAAGAAGTGAGGCTGGAGGAGGGAGGAAAAAGCCAAGCAGCTCTTTTGAGATTGATTGTGTTCCTGTGCTTGGGGGATAAGAGGGCACAAATTAACCCCTTTTTGAATAAAACACAACTAATGCACATGCTGTCAGGAAAGAGCTCTGCAGAGAGACCAGGTGATGTCCTTGCCCTGACTGCAGAGGCAGACACTTGTACTATGAATTTAGGGGAATGGTTAGATGGCATCCCAAATGTTGGGCAGTTCAGGGCCCTGCAGCCCAGGAACATCCATTTTGTTCCAGTCTGTGATGAATCACCAGTCTGACAAGGAAAAGCACACTTTCCAACTCCTAAATCACAAATGCTGGACAGGAGAGGGACTTTGCCTGGCAAGCAGAAAAAAAAACCAAACCAGAAAAAGATCCTACCTAACTTTTTCCCAGGATTTTCTCCTAACAAGGGCAAATTATTTCCCTTTGTGCAGCTCTTCCATGTTGGTAATATCCATGATCCTCTGTCCCCCGTGCCCAGGTGTGCTGGGGAAGCATTGGAGCTTGCAGTCCCCTGTGGTGGGAGCTGCAAGCCACCTGCATCCTGCTGCTCCTTGGTGTGCAGGCAGAGCAGAGAGGGTGGGCTGTGATTTTGGGAGAGTCACCTGAAGTGAAGATTTTGCACACATAAATCCATGCAAGTGTCCCCTGTGTGGAGCACTGGTGGAGCAACAGCTGTGCTCTCATCTAGTGACATCTACAGATGGGCAGCTGTGGGATACACGTGGGCCTTGGGGGAGCAGCTGTGTCAAGGAGATTTATAGAATTATGGAATTGTTTGGGTTGGAAAAGACCTTGAAGATGGCAAAGTCCAACCATTCCCCCAGCGCTGCCGAGGCCACCACTAAACCATGTCCCCAAATGGGGCTTTCAGTCAAGAAACAGGCATAGCCCATGGAATGCTGAGCTTCCACAAGGATCAACAAGGTGCTCAGGAGCAGGGTGGGCTCACCATGGGGTGCTGGCCATGATGGCCAGCCCACATGGCTGCTCTGGTTTTGGCAGGAGATTCCTTCCCCGTGCCAGCCCCAGGGGAAGGAGGGCAGCGAGCAGCGAGTGCCCGGCCACGGCTCAGCAGCTCCTCCTCGCTGGGCACGGCACAGCCATGGACCTTGCCCTGGGAGCGGGCACAGGGAGCTCTGCTGGCTCCTGTGGGAGCTTGTTGGGTGGCCTTTGATCTCATCCAGGTGTCTCTCTCTCCTGTGCAGGAGCTGTTGACTCGAGCATCAGTTGTCACCTGCGCAGGAGCTGCTCTCCGTGTGCCCGCAGTTTTGCCAAAGGCTGCTCCTCAGCTCTGGAGCTGGCAGCCACCCTGGGCCAGGGCAGATGCCCTGGGTGCTCACAGCAGAAGGGGAGCTGGTGCTGGAGCTGCTCCTCTCCTGGAAGACCTCGTGCAGCTCCATCTTCCCCGTGGTCTGCGCGGCCCCAGGCCGGCGCCTGGATGTGCTGCGGGAGTTACAGGTGCCCTTGGCCCTGGGAAGGCTCGTGGGACAGAGGGCAGCCAGTTTGCACTTGTGATAGGAAAGGAAACTGTTTTCTCAGGGAGGTGGCATTGGACTGAGGGCTAAATTGATTTCCATAAATATTTGAGCAAGGCTGAATTATTTATGACCCTCTGGTGACACAATAGAAGGGACCGATGGAATCGTCTGTGAGTTTTCCAGATGATTTAGTTTAAAAATGCTGCTCGTTATTATTTATGTGGGTCAGATCCCCCTTTGCTTCTGGCCAGGCCTTGCACATGAATTACATAAACACAGAGTCAATATACAAATCTCTCCCTTTATCCACCTTAATCTGCCAGTCAGTAAATGAGCAGCAGCCTTGGTGTTTGATTCCCCTGGAGGACTGTAATCAGAAACCTTTGTCATTCAAATGGCACCGAGGAAAAGGAAGGAAAAATGAAAGAAGAAAAAGAAGGAAGCAAAGAAGGGAAGAAAGTAAGAAGGGAATTGTGAAATAAAAGAGAAAGAAAAGAAAAAGAAAGAGAAAGGGAAAAAGAAAGAAGAAGGGAAGGGAAGGGAAGGGAAGGGAAGGGAAGGGAAGGGAAGGGAAGGGAAGGGAAGGGAAGGGAAGGGAAGGGAAGGGAAGGGAAGGGAAGGGAAGGGAAGGGAAGGGAAGGGAAGGGAAGGGAAGGGAAGGGAAGGGAAGGGAAGGGAAGGGAAGGGAAGGGAAGGGAAGGGAAGGGAAGGGAAGGGAAGGGAAGGGAAGGGAAGGGAAGGGAAGGGAAGGGAAGGGAAGGGAAGGGAAAGGAAGGGTAAAAAAAAAAGGAAGAAAAGTGAAGAAAAGTGCAGGGCTAGAAAATGGTGGAAATTGTCCTGGCTCTGCTGGATCAGAGGAGGATTTTGGATCTGGACCTAGGTGAGGTTCACCAAGGTCTTCAAGTACCTGTGGATTGAGGAGGGGTGTGAGCTGCCGAACAGCACTGAAGGTGGGTGTGGGGTGTCTCTTTGGGTCCCTGCACAGGGAGGTGGAGCTGAAATGTATTAATAAAATGGCTTTGAACCCTTAAGTGACAATTGAAGTGGACTTCATTTACCTAAGATCAGCTCATATTCACTCTTCTGTTCACTTAAGCTGATGAGAAGCACTTGTGAGAGCCTTAAGTGGTTTCCTCTTCACAAGAAGAATAATATTAACTTGAGTGGGAGGCATGTGTGAGAGACATGTCAAGCCTTGGCTTTCCCAGAGCCTTGCAAATCAAACACCATGAATAACCCAACTCTACTTACACCCAAGAAAATCCAGTTCTTGAGTTCACCCAAATTTCCCTTAGCTGGGAACCTATGGATAGGTCCAGTTTTTTGGCTGGTCTGCAAAGATCAGAAGTTCAGGGGGCTGAAAGAATTACAGTAAGGAATTACAGTAAGGAATTACAGTAAGGAATTACAGTAAGGATTAGTTTAGGAGGAGCCTCTGGAGGTTCCTGGTCCAACCTCCTGCTCTGTGCAAAACTGGCTTAAAACCTGCAATGGGTTTCTCAGGCCCAGTCCATTAAAATTCTGAAATTTTCTGAAGATGAAGAGTCCCCACCATCCCCGTGTGTCTCTGCCATTCCTGTTAGGAGAGATGAGTACCTGCCAGAGAACATGTCCTGTGTTTAATCTCTAAAACTGGGAGACTTTCCCCCCTTCTTCAGCACCACAGACAAATCCTGAGCTGCTCCTTCTAAATGGGTTGGGCTTGATGATCTTTAAGGTCTCTTTCAAGGTAATTCTGTGAATTCTGTGAGTTGTGTGAATTCTGTGAGATGGCTCCTCAGGTGAGTCCCCTGACAGGTCCCTGTGAAGCAGAGCAGGAGCCTGGAGCAGCCAAGCCTGCTCTCCTGTGCTTGCTGGCTCACACCCAGGTTCTCTGGCCCCGTGAACCCATGGGAGCATTCAGGCCAGGCAGTCTCTCCATTCCTCCAGCCTCTTGTTCCTGATGTTTTTGCTGGCTTGGGAGAAGCACAGTGCCTGCTGCCTTCAGCTTTTGGCAGAGGTGGCTTTAGGTGGGGATTCAGCAGGGCTGTTTCTCAGCCAGGCAGGGATTTTTCAGCCACACTTTGCTCTCTCAGAGCTTTTGATGGTCTCTCCCTGCAGAGATGGGGTCACTCCCTGGTCCAAGACCAGTTCTTGATCCCAGCAGCCATGTGCAGGCTCCAGGCAGGATGCTGGGATGTGGGAATGGCCCAGCTGTGTGTGCTGTGTAAACAGAGGCAGAAGGGCTGTTGTCATCCAGTGGCCTTGAATGGCCACATCCTGCCTGGCTACTCATTAGCCAGGTTAAACACAGCAGGGCCAGGATGCTCCAGAGGGTTTCTCTGCACCCAGGACTGGACAGTGGCTCCTTGGAGCTGAGCTGGAGGCAGCCCCACACCTGCCAGCCCCACACCTGCCAGCCCCACACCTGCCAGCCCCACCTGCAGTGATGCTGAAGCAATCCCCCACCACCATTTCACAACAGAGCTTCCACAATAATGAACTCTGTGAGGCCTTTTGCACCCTGTGACCATTGCTGTCTTGGCTCAGAGCTGTTCAGATGCTGCTGCTCTCTCTCTGTCCCCCAGAGAGCCCTGAGCCCTGGTGCCCTGCATGCACCACCCTCCTGAAAAACTGCAGAACCCAGAGGAGGGGAGCAGGATGTGGATGTGGGGTGACTTTGGGGTTGACCTGCAGAGGTCAAACAGAACATCTCTGGGGTGGAATGGCACCCACAGGGTGTCAGGCTGTGCTCTGGCACTGTTGGTTTAGTTCACTGCATTCTTTATTTTATCCTTTAATTTACTTCCCTAGTAAAGAACTGTTATTTCCTGCTCCCATATTTTTGCCTGAGAGCCCCTTAATTTAAAATTTATAGCAATTCAGAGGGAAGGGGTTTGGATTCTCCATTTCAGGGGAAGCTCCTGCTCCAAACAAGACAGAGGTGTGTGCTGGCCTGCCCTGCTGGCTCCTGGTGCTCCTTGGGGCTCCAGTGAAGGGCAGGGTGAGCTCCTGTGCCAGCCCTGCTGGGTGGCTGCCACAGGCAGGTGTGTGCCTCGTGCCCAGCCTGCCCAGGGCTGCTCAGCTGGTGCCATCACAGCACCCAGGGCTGCTGAGCTTCCCAGGGGCTGCTCTGCAAAGCCACAGATGCCTGGGATGTAGGGCAAGAAGGTTCCACCTTCCAGCACCCACCCAAAAAGCATCACTGCTGGGAATACAGGGAAACCCAGAACATGTGGGGCTGTTCCTGTTCTACCCACTGTGCAGGGACTTCCCTGAGCTGCAGATCTCTTTCTGGGATGTGGCTGTGTCATCCAGAGACATCTGTGCTCCCAGGAAGGGAGAGCTGCAGCTTCCAGCACCCACCTAAACCCATCACAGTTGGGAATACAGGGACATGAGGGGCTATTCCTGTTGTACCCACTGCACTGGGACAGCTCTGCCACCCCCCCTGAGGTGCAGATCTCTTTCTGTGTCATCCAGAGATGTCTGTGCTCCCAGGAAAGGAGAGCTGCACCTTCCAGCACCCACCTAAACCCATCACAGTTGGGAATACAGGGACATGAGGGGCTATTCCTGTCCTACCCACTGCACAGGGACAGCTCTGCCACCCCCCCTGAGGTGCAGATCTCTTTCTGTGTCATCCAGAGACATCTGTGCTCCCAGGAAGGGAGAGCTGCACCTTCCAGCACTCACCTAAACCCATCACAGTTGGGAATACAGGGACAGCAGGAACATGAGAGGCTATCCCTGTCCTACCCACTGCACAGGGACAGTTCTGCCACCCCCCCTGAGGTGCAGATCTCTTTCTGTGTCATCCAGAGATGTCTGTGCTCCCAGGAAAGGAGAGCTGCAGCTTCCAGCACCCACCTGAAACCATCACAGTTGGGAATACAGGGACATGAGGGGCTATTCCTGTTCTGCCCACTGCACAGGGACAGCTCTGCCACCCTCCCTGAGGTGCAGATCTCTTTCTGGCATGTGGCTGTGTCATCCAGAGACATCTGTGCTCCCAGGAAGGGAGAGCTGCAGCTCCCCTCTTTGTGGCAGGGTGGGCAGGGACAGCCTGCAGCCAGTCAGGGCAGCAGGGCAGTCCTGCACAGCCCTTCTGCTCCCTGCCCTCCCGGCCCAGGAGGCTCCCAGGGTCAGCCAGGCTCTTTTCCCAGAGGCAATCAAGCCCTTGTGTGCTGTGGGGGTGGTGGGCTGCCTGCTGTTCATCCCCTTTGTTTTCCAGGAGCTGCTGTTGAGAGGAAAACAGGTGGATGCATGCAAGGGGATCTCAGCCTGGTGAGAAGTCAGCAGGCACAGACAGCCCCGCTCCAAAGTCCAGCACTGCCTCCTCCCCTGCCCTGGGCACCAAGGATCAGCCTGGCTCATTCTCTGTCCCTCCTTGCAGTGTTTGGGGACTGGGGAAGGGTCTGGGGACCAGGGGCTGCCGAGCTTTGGCTCTGGCTGGCCATGGGCGTCTGTCAATGTCACACGAGCCGTCTGGAGACAGATGGCATTTTACTGCCTGGCTGCAAATCGCCCCTTTCCTTTCTTTTCTTTCCTCCCCTCCCTTTTTTCTTTTTTTTTTTTCCTTTTATTTTGGATGCCGTTTTTGTGCTTAAAAGGAGCTGAGAGGGAGCCTGAGAGTGAGGAGAAAGGCTGCTTGCCTTCTGAGCTGCTCTCTGAGGCTGGCAGAGGTGATCTCAGCGTGGCCTGGGCTCCTGCAGCCTGGCCAGTGGCACAGCCCCTGCAGGGCCCAGCAAGAGGCTGCTGGGGTAGCAGGGGGTTTGCAGCCTGCCCAAGCACAAACACACCTGTGGGCTGTGGCTGGATGGCTCCTGGTCCTCTGGGGGAGAGAAAAGGGTGGGGTGAGCTCTGAGGGATGGGGAGAGCTCCAAGGGATGGGGAGAGCTCCAAGGAATGGGGAGAGCTCCGAGGGATGGGGTGAGGTCCAAGGGATGGGGTGAACTCTGAGGGTTGGGGTGAGCTCTGAGGAATGGGGAGAGCTCCAAGGGATGGGGAGAGCTCCAAGGGATGGGGTGAACTCTGAGGGTTGGGGTGAGCTCTGAGGAATGGGGAGAGCTCCAAGGAATGGGGAGAGCTCTGAAGGATGGGGTGAGCTGTGAAGGA
Organism: Fringilla coelebs; assembly: GCF_963513975.1. Classification (NCBI taxonomy): domain Eukaryota; kingdom Metazoa; phylum Chordata; class Aves; order Passeriformes; family Fringillidae; genus Fringilla; species Fringilla coelebs. Next base: position 2,500,556 of record NC_140054.1, on the reverse strand, counting down.
TGGGGTGAGCTCTGAAGGATGGGGAGAGCTCCAAGGGTTGGGGTGGACTCTGGGGAATGGGGAGAGCTCCAAGGAATGGGGAGAGCTCCAAGGGTTGGGGTGGGCTCTGAGAGATGGGGTAAGCTCTGAAGGATGGGGTAAGCTCTGAGGGATGGGGAGAGCTCCAAGGGATGGGGTGAGCTCTGAGGGTTGGGGTGAACTCCAAGGGCTAGAATGAGCTCTGAAGGATGGGGTGAGCTCTGAGGAATGGGGAGAGCTCTGAACAATGGGGTGAGCTCCAAGGGATGGGGTGAGCTCCAAGGGCTAGAACGAGCTCTGAAGAATGGGGTGAGCTCTGAAGAATGGGGAGAGCTCCAAGGGCTAGAATGAGCTCTGAAGGGTGGGGTGAGCTTTGAGGTTTGGGGTGAGCTGTGAAGAATGGGGTGAGCTGTGAAGAATGGGGAGAGCTCTGAAGAATGGGGTGAGCTCTGAAGAAAAGGGTGAGCTCCAAGGGATGGGGTGAGCTCTGAAGGATGGGGTGAGCATCCCCTGAACTGGGGGAGCACAGCAGGGGCACAGCAGGACTCGGGCAGTGCTTCCTGCCTTGACCTTCCCTGCCCCACAAACCCCTCAGAGCCGTGTCCTGCCCTTTCCCAGAGCCCAGCTGCAGCAGGGCAGCAGCAGGTCCTGGCTGTGCTGGGGACAGTGTGGGGGGAGAGGTGTGAGCTGGGCTGCAGGGGGAGGTTCAGGCTGGGCTTTTACAGGGCTTGAGGAGGAAAAGCTGTAGGGCTGGTGACAGCAAGATGCACAGAAACCCCCTTTCTGCCAACTCCTGGGGGCTCTCAAATCCCTGGGTTGATTTCCTGAGCTGATCAGCTGGGTGACTCTGGGGCTTTCCAGACTAACATAGCCATCAGGAAAGGGAAAAGAAGATTAGCAGCCTTCCTGAAACATTCTCCTCAGGCCAAGGATGTCCCCTACCCCCTGGTTGCCAGGAAGGTGTGTGAGTGCATTGGAGTGCAGGTGTGGATTGTACAGTGGGTGAGTGTCTGCAGGAGCTGCCTGGGTGGGCAAAGGCACAGGAGTCCAACCCAAAAATAGTGGGGATTAATCCAATTTCATTGCAAAATAAGTGATACAGGGTCAGTCTGAGTAGTCTAGTAGGCTAGAGGAACATAAAGTTCTTAAAGGGAATTAATTCATCTGGCACTTCTCCACAAAATGTAAGTACTGGCAATTAAATGTATTTTTGAAAAAAATAGTGCAATAAATGACATTTACTGTATTGTGTTTTCTTTTGAAATGAGTATCCCCTTAATATCTAAGCTTTTTGGTAGTGCTGAAAATAAACTTACCTTTCCAGTTTGAATTTGATATTTCCTCTTTCCCTCAGGATTTGATTTAACAGTTTCAGCCTCTGTATCAGGGCAGGGCCAGGGCTGTGGACATAACATCAAGGGGTAAAACCACATTTTGTGAGCAACAACACTGGCTGCCCTGCTGAAAGTCCCATGGAGAGTAACATCCCTTTCCCTTTGTCACTGCAAGGTGGTGAAATAACAGAAAATCTCTCGTCTGTGCCCTCCTGCCTTTGCTGGCTGGGAAGAAGAGCCTGAAGAAGGGTCTGGGTCACTGAAGGCTGTGGCACAGAGCAAGACCTGGAAGTGAAAGCCCCACTCAGCATCTGGGCTCCCAGCCTTGGCAGCACTGGCAAGGGAAAATCCCAAAGGCATTTGGGATTCCCTGGAGTTTTCGTAATGTTTCCTGCTCAGCTGACACTACAGTGAAAGAATTTTGGGGTGAAGTCAGTGTTTCTTCAGCCCCAGCTGCCTTCTCTTGTGGTGTTGTCTCCTCTTTTTTGGGATGGGTGTGCTGTGAAATCAGCCTGTACCTCAGAACATCCCTCCTGCCATGTCAGGGACCACGTTCCTCCTCACAGAGGAAAGCAAGGCACAATTCTTCCCAAGAGGATTTCTGGGTTTCACATTGTCTGAACCTCAGAGAAAGGAAAAACAATTCTTATAAATTGCTGTGCCTGTGTTTGTGCAAAAGTAGAATGCAATGTGGAGATTTTTTACCCACAGTGATGGGGTTTTGGTTCCTTGGCCTGTCAGGGCCAGGGGTGTGTGAGCAGGGACTGGTGGGTGACAGTCACCAGATTCTGTGCAGTGTGTGCAGAGTTGAGTGCTTGGCAGATTCAGTTTAGATGTCATGTAATATAGACTAATATAATATAGGCTAATATTGTACAATAAACTAATTAATTAGCCTTCTGATATCAATGGAGTCAGATGCATCATTCTCTCCCCTTGTTGGTGCTGTCTGCAAATTCTGCCCCTGGGCTGTGAGCAGCAGGTGAGGATGCAGTGTGCTGGTTTCCTCCTCTCCCTGGGAGGAAGCTGGATCTGTCCCAAAGGCCTTGACCAGGGACTTGGGAGGATCAGCTGCCAGCTCAAGGCAAAGGTCACTTCCTCCTCCCCTCCACCACCTTGGGTGCTCAGGTACTCTCAGTCACCTGTCCTGCTGTTTTACCCAGACCAGTGTGTGAAGGATCCTGCTCTCCTGCTGCTTCCCTGCCTAATCCCTCTCCCACGTCCTTCTCCACACCTTCCCACCCTCTCTGACAGGTAAAAGTTGCTTTTCTTCACCTTCAAGTCCTGCCATGGACCGAGTCCCTGCCCACCAGAGACCCCTCCAGTGGTGGTGCTGTCTGGTTTTCCCCACTTGCCTCTCATGTTTTGGGCTTTATTTTGTTCTCCATGGTGGGAGGAGAACACCAGGACACCGATCCTGTCACCTCTGCCAAGCCTTCCACTGCTTTGTGTCACCACATGAAGGAACACAGGTGGACACACTGCTGCTCTCAAGGTGAAGAGAAAAAGGGAAGTTTATTTTCTGACTCCAACATTTATACATTTCCAAAAGTGACAATGGATTGGAGGGTGACAGTGCCACCTCTCCAATGACACTGGACAAACCAACAGCCCATCAAATTTCTCCTCCTCCATAAAAGAATGCAAAACAATGAGTTATTTACATGAAGTGGGTGAGAAAGTTCACTACAAAAATATCAACATCAGAAAGCTTAGAAAATCTTTAAAAAATCAAGGTGACAGCTTTGTCCTGCTGCCAGGGAAAACCTTGCCCATGGCTGAGGCTGAGCACTGTGCCCTGGCTCCCACAGGCTCCTGACCTGTCCAGAGACACCTGTACCCCCTCCAGGAGGCTCTCCAGAGTGCCCAGAGTGACTGCACAGCTCCTGGCACAGCCCAGCTCTGCCCCACTGCCCAAAAATGTCATGGTTTGGTGCTGGCACAATGCCAGTGCCCCCATGAAAATATATTCTCCCCAGTGCCTGCTGTGAGATGTGGCCAGAAATAGTAGACTCCAGCTTAGGAGTAAAAGAAAGAACTTTATTAACTTACAATATGAATAAAGGGACACACACAGAGCTCAGAATGAAAACCTTACAAAACATTCCTCCTCCCCCCACCAAACTTCCAACTCCTCCAGCCCCAGAGGTGCTGTCCCCATCACCAGAGCAGGCTGGGACTGGTGCCACAGCCCAGGAGGGAGGGGGAGCTGCTCCAGAAGCTCTTCCCTTCACCATCACCTTTGGAGGAGATTTGTCTGATGATTTCTCTTCTGCCCTTTGCCACTTTATCTCTGGACTCTTGCTGTGGCAGATTTTCAAAGCCTTCCAAGCATTTTGTTAGGCAGAGCCATGGGTGAGGTCCCTGCCACTGACAATATTTCTGCTGGTTGATTTTTTTGCAGGAAACAGGTAAAAAAGGAAGGGAAAAGCTGAGGCTTGGGCTGGAAAACAGCAAAATGGTTACCCCCAGATCTGGCATCATGGTGCACAAAGAGGCTTCTGCACCTGGTCCCTGAGAGCATTTCTGTGGCACCAACCCAGACACCTCTGTCAGAAATTCACCTAAAAGCTCTTTTCCATGATCATCCAATCTTTTAATCTCCTCAAGAAGCACCATGCTAATCTGACAAAATCCCTTTCTGTACAACCATGTAATTGGTGCTAATTATATTGTTCTATTTTAATTCATTGCTCACAGAGTGGTGTTCCTATTGCTGCTTCACTTGGCATCAAAGCCACACTGATGAGCAAGTGTGCCTTGAGCCACTATTCCTCCCCTTGCTCCACATGTGGCCCCCTGTTACCTTCACCTGCAATTTAGGAACTCCCCAGGGCTGTGGGGGACACAGGAGTGGGACATCCCAGCGGGACTCAGCAGCCAGCAGCAGAGCTGCTTACCCAGCTTCTCACAAATTCCACAGAAAATCGAGTGAAATGGAAATATTTGGACTCAAACAAGGCAGGGAACACCACCTTTTCTACCTGTCAGCCTGGGATCTTAGAAACAACCTGTGCTGTCTGCTTCCCTTGCATCATTGTGGCAGTAAAAACGCTGCAGGTCACATCAGTGCCACCCATCTCCTTTTCAACAGCATCCTTGTCCATCCTTGGTGACAAGAATCCAGCTGGGTGACCACACAGCCTGACTGCACCTGGAGCATGGTGAGGATGCTGCTGATTTAGGAGGAGGAGGAAGCTTTCCCAGGGCCATTCCCTGGATGGGTGAGCCCTGCAGAGGCACACCACAGAGCATGGCTGGCCTCTGAGGACACGAGGGGTGACGGTTTTTGGCACAGGAACAGCCAGGTTTGCCTCTGCCTGGTTTGTGATTTGGTTTGGTGTTCATGAGCAGATGCCAGCACACAAACCAGATGAGTAAATGCAGCTTCAGTCATACCCCTGGCTATACTCTGCTGAATCACTGTCCTGTAGAGCTGAAGTTTCATTCCCCTGGCCTCAGACCAGATATTATCTATGGAGTAAGAGGTGTCCATATTATCTATGGAGTAAGAGGTGTCCACGGATGCTTTCAAAGCTTTCTCATTGAACATGAGTTTTTTGCTGATCTATCCCTGGCAGAGGAAGCTGTTTTCTCCTGAGTGAAGGCTCTTGCACACCTGGAGCAGGCAGAGCTCTGGATGTGCCACCAAGCCCAGGAGGGGAAGCAGGACACACCCCAGCAAGAACAGAGGAGTGAGGGTCCCAGTTAGGGTGGGCTGTGGGATATCGCCCCTTCTCCTGTCCCTCGGACTGCTCCCTGCATCATGTGAGGATGCTGGGGACACAGTGTGATGTCCTTCAGTGTCTCCTGGCTCTCCACACCTCCTTCCCTGCTCTGGGGGCCGTTTCCATGGAGAGATCCCAGGTTGGAAGCGCAGCCCCTGCCTCCACAGCATCGCATTGTTGGGAGGCTGAGCCCGCCCGGCGCAGCTCCATTCACCCATCTGCGGTCCTGTCCCTTCCTTGCCTCACCGAGATACCGGAGCTGGGCCTTTCTTGTGTCATTGAAATGGCTCTGGCCCCTGCCTGCCCCCTCCCTGAGCCCTCCCCAGCTCGGCATTTCTTTGTGGAGAGCCACACTTCTGTTTGTCTGGGCGAGCAGCTGAGGCACGGGAAATGTGCCGGAGCCATTCAGGGGCTTAGTCTGGGAGCCATTGTAGCTCTGAAAGGGATGCTTGGGGCATTTACATAAAAATGTGCTTGACACAGATAATATGAGTGCTCGTGGGGGTGTGAGCAGGGACAGAGCCGGGAGGAGCTGCCGGTGCCTCCTTGCCGGGCTCGTTAATGAGCGCAGGGAAGGTGCGCGGGGCGATAGCGACAGCGACAGCGATAGCGGGGCTGTAGAGCCATGATATTTTATGGACAATCCTTTCCTTGGGATTTTTCCTCCTGAGAAGCTGAGAGGCCTCAGGAACAAAATGTGAACAATGATTGTCTGCTGCTGTGGGATGCAACAGGTGGAGCTGGGATTGGGCTCATGTGGTTGTTTCTAATTAATGGCCAATCCCAGTCCAGCTGTCCAGACTGTTTCAGTCAGTCCAAACCTTTGTTATTCATTCCTTTTCTATCCTTAGCCAGCCTTCTGATGAAATCCTTTCTTCTATTCTTTTAGTATAGTTTTAACATAATATATATAATAAAATAATAAATCAAGCCTTCTGAACATGGAGCCAACATTCTCATCTCTTCCCTCATCCTGGCACCCCTGTGATCACTGTCACAGCGCTGTTCCCCACCTCGCTTGGGGCTGTGCCAGTCCTTCCTTCACCTGGCACAGAGAGCTGGCCAGGCTGGTGCTGGGGCTGTCCCCAGAGGAGGTGCCCAGGTCTGTCCCAGTCTCTCACAGCAGGGATGTTCCCCCTGGGATGCCTCTGTGCTCTCCAGATGCTGTGTAGGGCAGGTGACAGCTCTGCCACCCAACAAGCTCCCCCAAACCCTTCCTCCTTGTCCTCCAAGCCCGGGCCATGCTGAGCTCACCCTGCCCCTTGCCTCACCTCTGGCACCTGAACAAGGCTGTCCTCCTCTCAGCCTTTCCTGAGGGACTCACCATGGACCACATTTCATCTTCAACAGCTCAGTAACCAGGCTGGATTTCAGCAGCAAAGTGAAGTTTGGCCCTGCTCCATTCCAGCCATGGTCCCTAAATTCACCTGTTTGGCCATGGTTCTAAATTCCCCTGTTTGACCCTGCTCCATTTCAGCCATTGTCCCTCAATTTACTCCTTTGACCATGCTCCATTCCAGCCATGGTCCCTAAATTCACCTGTTTGGCCATGGTTCTAAATTCACCTGTTTGGCCATGGTTCTAAATTCACCCCTTGGCCCTGCTCCATTCCAGCCATGGTCCCTAAATTCACCCATCTGGCCCTGCTCCATTCCAGCCATGGTCCCTAAATTCCCCTGTTTGGCTATGGTTCTAAATTCCCCTGTTTGACCCTGCTCCATTTCAGCCATGGTCCCTAAATTCACCTGTTTGGCCATGGTCCCTAAATTCACCCCTTGGCCCTGCTCCATTCCAGCCATGATCCCTAAATTCCCCCTGGGGTTGGACCTGACCCCACCAGGATTCCTGGTCACAGGAAAGAGGCTGTGGGAACTAGAGAGGAGAAATCACAGCTTGGTTTTGGCTCTGTGCTGCTGATTCTGCCGTTCTGTGTGCGTGGGGTGGCGTGTGGGACCTGCCAGAGTCCAAGTCTCTTAAACCCCAAAACTGTTCTCAAAGCCTGTAACTCGAAGCTTACAACCAAAAGTAAAGTTTAGAGGTGACAACATATGCATGCCTTCATCTTGCAGTTGAAATCATTGAACTGAAATCCTCAGGCAGTTGAAGAGATAATTTTTTTCCATGAATAAAATGTGACCTAATGGAAAACTGAGACCTGGTACAGAAATACTGTCCCTAAGGACAGTTTTTCATGAAGATTATGATGGGTTCTGGGTTCCTCTAACACTTGCAGCATTATTAAGTGTTGTGGTGGTGCCCAGAGGCGATGATGTTAATGAGCACCTAATTTTAGCAGTAATTTAGCTTGTGTTATAATTACCAGGTCATTGTGCTGGGTGCTGTACAGACACATGTGAAAAGACAGCTTTAGCCCCAAAGGGCATGTGCTTGGGACAGGACAGTCACAGCAATTCCTGTGGGTGAGGGAGGACAAGTCAGGCTGTGTCTGACACAGGGGAGGTCTGGGAACAGCAACAGGAACCAAACCTGGGGCAGACTGCTCTGCACTCCCTGTAGGGAACAGCCCTGAGAGGAGCTGGCCCAGAAATGCTGGATGCAGTGTGGATGGGTGAGGAACTGGATCAAAGAGCAAAGGAAGAGAGCAAAACCCCTTTTCTTCCCAAGGCTTGGAAAGTCCTTCTCCACAAAGTCAAACCTCAGCTCCAGATTTAAATAGATTCCTTTTACATACCATGAGAGTTCTGAGGATATGAACTGTGACTCGTGTACCAGTCTGGTTCAGTCTGCACTGGAGCAGGATGGATTCATGAGGGTGAACCTTTTTATGTGCTGGGTCTTTGCCTTGCTGCCTTTGGGTCTTGGATTCTCCAGCTGCTCAGAGTGACCCTGAGATGTGTTGGAAAGTCTCTTTTCCCAGCCCAGTGCTCGAAGAAGGAGTCAGAGCTCTTCAGTTCTCATTCTCAAGGTTGTTTCTTGTTATCAATAAAATTTTTTCTCCTGTCCTGCCTAGGTCTGTTCAGCAGGACAGTCAGAGGCACTCTGCCTGCCCCTGGGTGGTGTTGTTATCTCTTTATACTAAAAACTACGTGTACAATATTTACAATAACTTCCCAATCCCCATCACCTATGTCAGACAGTGAGCTTCTACTCTAAACCAACCCAAAAGTGCCACCATCACAGCAGAAGATGGAGGCCAAGAAGAAGAAGGAGAAAGGCTGGGCACGCCCAGATTGCTCCATCTTGTCCCCTGAACCCCCACTCTAAAAACCCCCAAAAATCTATTTTTCACCCTGTGATAAATTCACTTTCATTCTACTTAAACTTTCATGGCTTGTAATTCTTCATATAAAGTTGGTAATTGTTTTTTCCAAGGGCTAAATCAAAGGCACAGGGGTCTGGGGCTCTGTGCCAAGGTCTTTGAGCCCCCTGGGCAGGGGCTGGAGCCCTCCAGGACAGCCAGAGGGATTTCCTGGGTTCTGACATTTGGGGAGTGATTGAATCACAGGTAACTCCTGCAAATGCTGCTCACTCTGGAGGCTCACCAAGTGATCCAATCCCAAGTGCACTTTGGTGGGGTTTTAGGATAGATCCTATTAGACAAGGCTGCTTCAGCCATAAGAAAATACAGGAGTTCACATCAGTGCACAAATTGGAAGGTTTCCCCGAGGAAAAGGGTAGTTGTAAAGTGTAGGGGAATGAAGAATTCAGTAATTTGGTACTGGTGGCTCATTGCAGCAAGATTTACATGGTGGATATCTAATGCTGATTCAGGTATGTTATTCTTGTGCAAGAGGTTATTTAGCTTTAAAGGTTTAAATGAACTAAATCATGGTCAAATGAAACTTTCTACCTGACTGAAATGAGAGGAGAAAAATGTACTGATTCCTTTTGACTTTTTCTCATAGAAAATGCTATCTAAATTGACACATTCCAACAAGGAATTTCTATTTTCGCCCAACTGTATTTCTAGTGGAAACTTATTGAGATGAAGAGGTCACAGACAGGAACTCAACACCCTCTGGCACGGCCTAAACCAGCTTTGAAAGTGGCTGCAGTTCAGGTGGCACTTTGTGAACCCCCCACTCCCACCCTCACACCCTTTCCTCATTTTCCTTTAAGTTCTCTGGAATGTGTTGCCTTTCTCATCGCCTTTCTCATCATTCTCCCTGTTTTTTCCCAAACCTTTTGCCTTCATGGGTGTGGTCAAAGATTTTGTCCAAGAGGAGGAAAAAATGATGGAGTTCCTATTTCAAATGAACTCCAGCTGTGGAGCTGCAGCTCATGCAGAGCAGGATGGTGGTGAGGGGTGATGGGTTTGGTGGGTTTGCCCTTGGTTGGAGAGGTTCTCCCAGGCTGTGAGCATGGTTCAGCTGGTTTTAGATCATCTGGAGCTTTATCTGGCTGGTGAGCAAAGAAAGGCAAAAGAATGCCACCAGCACCTGGGAAAACAGCACTGGAGAGGAAAAGAAGCAGGATCAGGCAAGATGGAGCTGCTGCTTTGGGAATTCCCTTTGGGAATTACCCTTCCAGTCAACAGTCATGAGAGTCTAAGAAGGTTTAACTAAGCCCCAGACCCAGCAGCCCTCCCATGGGAACTCCCAGGCAGTGTTTCAGCTCCTGGAGCCCTCTGTGAAGATTTTTACATTCTTGCCTTCACAGGAGCATCTCCAGATCCTTATCTGGCCTGTGTGGGTTCAGTAGATCTTGTTCAAGGTCTTAAATCTGGATGTCTGTACACTGATCCAAGATTTACCCTCTGCCTCAAGCCTTTGGGACCAAAAAATTAGCCTTGATGTACCTGTGCACCCCAGGGAAGATTGGGTCCCTTGGCAGCTTTGAGCACACAGTCCTGGATGCTACAAGTCCTTTGGATGGGAGTGTCTCACATTCTAGATTTCACAGGAGACAATTTTTTGGTGATGGGGAAGGAAATAATCACCTGGGGAGTCACCTGTGTATGATACCTGTAGGTATCCTGCATGGACAACCCTAGCCCATGGTTTTTAAAGTCCTGAGACTTTTAAACCCATTTTTTTTAAGTCCAGAGGCTTCACCAGGAGCAGCCAGAGAGTGGCTACTGCAAACAGCAGAGAGGTTGTCCTGCCTGTTGCTGACCCCTCTCCCTGCAGGATGGCCCCCACAGACCTCAGCAGAGGCAGAGGGCTGCAGGGCTGCTCAGTGCCAGGGCCTTGCTGTGGTGTCTGCAGGATCCTGGATCCTCCTGGAGCGCTGCCCTGCTCCCCAGCAGCGTTGGGCAACAGCTGCCAGGGCAGGGGATTTCACAACCCTCCCTTGCACAAGTCCCTGCTGCTGCAGGGAGTGTTTGTCTGCGAGCAGAGCTGGACAAATTGAAATTGCATAACCCCATCTTTTGCTACTTTGGACTCTTTCATTAGATTTGTATGTTTTGTGGGGTTTTTTTTCCTTTTTCTTATCATTTTTCCTCTTTCTCTGTGGTGTTTCTACTTGAGCAAACCTGGCATGGCCCGGGTGTGTCAGCTCTGTGCTCACACAGAACCCTCCAAACCTGCCCCCTTCCCAAGGTTGTTTCTTTCTGTGCCTGTTGGTCATCACTTTCAGCTGAGGAGTTTTTTGGCTGTCTCTGTCTTGCCATGATTTGGCACACGGGTCTGCAAGGGTCAATCTGATGGATTATTTGGCTCTGTGTTGTGAAAGCTGAACCTGTGAATGGTCCCAAAACCCATCTGAGCTGTGGCCAGTGCAAACTGCAGGGCAGCTCCTGGAGATTTCCTGGGAAAGCCATGAGTGCAAATAAAGTGCTGCACTTAGAGGTTTTTGTTTTGTTTTTATGGTTTTCACAGCCTAACATGGGTCATACTGGAAGGATGGGGAGGAAATGGGATAAATGTTGTCTCACCAAACCTCTTCCACAGCCTGGGCCACAGCAAGGGAAACAGCAAGTGCCTTTATTGCTGAAATGGCAATAAAGATTTTGGGGCATGAGTAGCCCAGTTGAAGGAGGAGGGGTTGAGGAAGAGGACAAATGAGCAGGAAAAGGGATCAAAACCAAAAAATGCAATTTATCACAGAGTTCTAGATTTTCTCTTGGTGCAGAAGACAAGGTATCTGCCACACATTTATTGTTCCCAAGGATTCCTGGAGGAGAGGGGCACATCCATATTCATCCATGGGGACAGTCACACACACCTTCTGTGTCTGCAGAGGCTCCTCACCACAATATTTAAATGCCCGTTGCACTATTGCTGTTAGATCTGGGCGAATAATCCACAATGAATAATGTATCCAATGAACCCCGTCCCTGCTAATTGTGGAATATTCACGAGCAGATGGCAATTCCAGGCAGGTTTTTTCACATTCCTTTTTTTTCTCCACTCCGAACACGGAGGTTTGCTGTAAGTAGGTGATATTTGAAATTCAAGCCGTGTTTCCCAGTCGCGATTGGCCGCTTGTGACATGGGGGTGTCCCTCTGCCCGCATTGGCCGAGCCCTACAAAGTACTTTGGATACAAATACTCGCATGTGCAAATTTAAAATTCCGTTTCCATGGTTACTCATGCGTGCAGCTTTGAACTTCACTTTCCTCCAACATTTGTGCTGGTAAAACTCATTCAGTCGCAGATTTGCGGCGAGCGAACACAAAAGCTGCGTGAGGCTGTATTTGCATGCTCTAGACCAGATGATTCCTCTCTGTAAACTCAGCCTGGATATTCACTGGGCTTTTCTAGCACCTTTCCTGGTGCTTTCGTGGGTTTCAACCCACAGGAATGTTCTTTGCCGTGATTATCAGCCTTTGTGACGCCAGTTTTAGCATCACAAATACACGCGCAGCTGGCTGATATCTCTCTCTGCAGGTAGACAAACATCTCGCAGGCAGCTCCGTGCTGGGCAAAGCAAGGTGTTTGTTTTTCTGGCAATTGAAATCTCAGTCGGTTTTGCAAAATCAGGTTCTCTTCTTCTGGTTAATCCTGCGTCATTCAGAAATAACGAGGCATTAGGACGCGCTCAACTTTGTTTTGCAGCGGTGATAGAAGGGAGGAAAAAAGGAATGAGCAGGAGTTTTTAAAGTCAGGGGAGCTGGAAGGAGCTGAGCTGATGGGAAAGGAGTTGTTTTGCATTAGCAAAGATGTCAAAGTCAGAGTAAAAAGCAGGTGAGTCATGAGGAGGTGTGTCTGTCCCTTTTGAGATCCCAACACATACCTTTCCTTGCTGATAAAGGACTACCTGCTCTGCACTTTTATTTTCCCAAATGCATTCCCTTGCTGTGAGAAGCATTAGCTTCCCAAAAACCTCCCCACCCCTCCCACTCTGGGACAGTTTAATAAATGTTATTTTTGCTTCTCTGCCTATCACGTGTCTTGTGCAATATTTCTGTAGCCTCTGGACAAACACAGGGGAAGGGAGCAAAGGTTAACCACGATTTATGTCTGGGTTTGTGATTGCACTGTGGGAGCAGCGTGGTGGGGCGCACGCCTGGCTGGCCGTGGGTGCCTGCTGAGCTTCCAGCAGCATCCCAGGACACAAAAAAAACCAGGATAAAGCAGCTCTCCTTTCACTGGCAACCAAGAATTGGCCTTTTGTGAGCCCGTTCTGCCGTATCTCACATCAAGAGCACATTAAAGGCATTGACTGCAGGGTCAGGCTGGGCTAAACCCCCGGGTGCTCCGTGCCCATCTCCTGCAGAGCTGGGGCTCAGTGTCACTGCCTTTAGTCCTGGTTTTAGTCTGCCTTTAGTCCTGGTTTTAGTCTGCCTTTAGTCCTGCCTTTAATCCTGGTTTTAGTCTGGTTTTAGTCCTGGTTTTAGTCTGGCTTTAGTCCTGGTTTTAGTCTGGCTTTAGTCCTGCCTTTAGTCCTGCAGCAACAGGTTGTGGAGAGGGTGAGTGGGGACAGGGAAAGCGCAGCGTGCTCCAGGTCTCAGCTGGGGAAGAGATCAAAGCTCTCCCCTCCGGAGCGAGGCACTGGGAAGGCAGCGGATGTTCAGACAAATATTCGCACCTGGGAATATTCTCATCACGCTCCAGCGCTGGGAAAACATCCCACTGCCCATGCTCGCAGCCTGACCTTTTTAACTATTCAGAGCGCAGCACCAAATGGCTTTAAAGTGCTATCTGCTCTGAAACGGGTGACAAAGCATAACAATGGCCACTTCTTATTCAGCAGATGTGATCTCCAGCCACTTTGTGCCCAGCTGTGTGTATTCAGGCTCTGAGCTGTTGACTTTAGCAAGAAAATGACTTGCTGCTGCCCTGCAGAGCTTGCCAGGCTGCCCCTGCTGCTGGGTGATGCTCCTCTGTGTGCTGCAGAGCTGCTCTCCCGTCTGTCCTGAGGCAGGGAGATGGAGATTTGCTCTGGAGGGTGTGGGGATGTGTGGAGCAGGACTGCACAAAGCCAAGGGTCTGTTGGTTTGATACCAGCGAGCACATCTGCTCTGGAGGAGGGAGTGAAGTGCATTCCTGCTTGGGAAGGGGTTGCTGTAACAGAGGGCTTTGGTAAGAGTTGCTGACAAGAGTGGTGTCAGTTGCCTTGTGGGTTGAAAATCTCTTTAAACTCCCAGTTGCACAATGTAGGTTTCTCAAGACTTTCCCCAAATTACCTCTCTGGCACTAGGGGACAACTCTGAAAATTTTGATTCAAGAGGAAATTCCCTCTGAGAGCCCAGAGATATTCAGAGGAAAGAGAGTGCTCAGCTCTGAACTTGCACTGCTGCTGCCTGGTCACTGACAGATGGTGCAGCAGCTCTGCCCTTTGGCCAGGATGGCAGGGGAAGCAAATCCCTGCCCTGGGATGTGCCAGGGGCAGAGCAGGAGGAAAAGGAGGAGAATTTGGATTGTCCCTGCGATCTGTCCTCCTTCCCTTCTCCTCTCCCCTGTGTTGGCATCATCTGCTGCAGGGGGACAAAACTTCTCCCCGTTCCAGTGCCCCATCTTCTCCTGGAGCATCCCCTCCAGTGCTGCCTGCCCTAGGGGTCACAGCCCGGGGGTGTCCCAGGGAGCCACTGGGGCTCCCCCTCCTCTTCCTCAGTCCTGGGGGGCTGAAGGCAGCAGTCCCTCAGCCTGCCTTTGTTTCAGAAGGCACTGGCAGCCCTGGCTCTTTCTCCTCGGGGCTGAGGGAGGAGGGGCTGTGCAGGAGCAGATGGTCCCTGCTGGAGGGTTCGGGGCCCCTCTGCCAGCAGGTTGAGGGGGGGATCCCCTTTCACCACTCGGCTGGGGGAGGGCTGGCTGCCTCTCACATGGTCAGTTCCCAGCTGAGTGCCTCTATGGGATTACGCTGCTATTCATCTAATTGAAATTGTATTTGGAGCAAGGAGACAGTATCTCTTTCCTCGGAAGATCTATTATGCATAAACTGTGCACAAAGCCATCCTCCTGCGGGGAGAGGGGGTGTCTGGGTGGCCAGGGCTCTGCTGGAGCTCCCAGTGTGCAGGAAGCAGCCCTGACCCCTCCTGCTGCCCATCCTCTCACCCCTCACTCCCCAAAAGGGCTCTTTGGTGCCTTCCTGCCCTCCCCTTGCTCTGCTGGCTGACAGCACCCAGAGCAGCACAGCTCACCCTGCCCCTCCAGCTTGGATCTCCGTGGGCTTCATGATCTCCATCCCCATCCCTGTCCCCCCATCCCACCACTGCTCAAAGCCTGGTGAGGAAAACTGCATTATCCTGCTGGGCTGCCTGTCTGGAGTGGAACTCACTGGGTGCACCCTGCAGAGGACAGCCCTGCTGAGCATCCACAGTCCAGTGTCCCCCAGCACACATAAACCCACAGGGGCACTGGGAATGTGTAAATCAGTGCAGCTTTCTAACTGGAGAATGAGAAGGGTGAAAAGAAAGATCCCACCCCACCCTCAACGGGTTTATGGCTGAAATCACCTTGCACACGCCCTGCTGGAAGAGCTGCCAGAGTTCATGTGCTATCAGCTCATGCCTGCAGATAAGGAGACCCATTTCTCTAAGTTCTGTGGGAGCAGGAGAACTTCTAAATGAAACACGAAAATCTTTAATGAGAAAAAACAAAATCAAGATGATTGCCCTTGCAAAGAGCTGTGTGAGCACCTGACATGAGGCAAAGAGCAAAGCTGTTTGGCAGGGAAGGAGAGCTGTCCTGTCCATGGCTGTAGCCAGGGGAGCAGGGGCCAAGGTGGGATCTCCCTGCTTGTGACAGCCCCTTTGAAGTCCCCAAATGCTGGGAGTGGAGCAGGGGATGCTCCCTTGGCTGCATCGGGGCTGTTTTGGGAGTCCCAGCCTGCTGAGCTCATTTGCAAGCATAATCTCTTTGAGAACAGCTCCTGGAGGGTGCCAGAGGCTCTGCTTGCACCCAGGAATGCCGTCCTGGCTGCTCTGGGCTTGTCCTGTCAGCTGGGGATTTGCAACCCAGGCTGGCTTGCTGGACCAGCTCTGGCAGCCCTGGCTCAGTCTGGAGGTGTGGGAGCTGCTCAGGCCCTCGGTGGCTCCGTGGGCAGCAGCTCTGGGGGCACAGACACAGTCCCTGTGGTGGCACAGACACAGTCCCTGTGGTGGCACAGACACAGTCCCTGTGGTGGCACAGACACTGTCCCTGTGGTGGCACAGACAGGGTCCCTGTGATGGCACAGACACAGTCCCTGTGGTGGCACAGACACTGTCCCTGTGGTGGCACAGACAGGGTCCCTGTGATGGCACAGACACTGTCCCTGTGGTGGCACAGACACTGTCCCTGTGGTGGCACAGACAGGGTCCCTGTGGTGGCACAGACACTGTCCCTGTGGTGGCACAGACAAGGTCCCTGTGGTGGCACACACAGGGTCCCTGTGGTGGCACAGACACAGTCCCTGTGGTGGCACAGACAGTCCCTGTGGTGGCACACACACGGTCCCTGTGGTGGCACAGACAGGGTCCCTGTGATGGCACAGAGATGCCTTGGCTGTGCTACAAGAGCACTGGGCCAGGTCAGGTTCAGGGAGAAATTGGTTTAAGGATCCCTTTGTGATAATGAGTAATGTGATGATTGACTCTCACAATTAACAGACAAATATCATGTCTATAGGTTAAGAAAAGTTCTATAGATTTATAGCTATGTTGTGCCCCCTCACGGGGCTATCAAGGGACAGCTGGGTTGGGACACCTGGCAGGGCTGGCTGTCACTGTGGGACACCTGAGCTCCAGCCAGGGTTTGAGGAGGAGATCTCCACCACTGGACAGTGAAGAAGGGGTTGATGGACAGAACTTTGGGAGGGGTTAAAGGGTTAAAAAGGAAAAAACCTCCATGGTGAGGGGGCTGAGCACATGGTGGGGAAAATCTTTTGCTCCCAGTGCTGTAACCTTTTTTCTTTATTCAGTCTTCTGCTGTATTTTTTGTAAGGTTTAATAAACCTTCCTAAACTATGAATAGTGAGCAGCTATTTCTCACTTTCTCACACCTTTGTTAGTCTGGGGACACCAGCCCTGGAGATCCACCACCTTCCTCAGGGCTTGGCAGCCCTGTGTCTGCACTCAGAGAAGGGAACATCAAACACCCCCCTGACCCTGTGCCAGCCCTGAGGGCACAGGGGATGGAGGCTGCTGTGTCTGCAGCTCTGAGCTGCTCCCTCCTCTTCTGATGGGGCTTTAGTTGGATCTCTGCTGCTCTTCTGCTCTTAAAAAGCTGGAGGGGAGGATGTCCTTCCATGAGCCTCAGTCCACTGGGGCATCCTGTGAGACAGCTCCTTTCTTACAGCCTGTCCCTGCCTCTCCTCCAGTGAACAGCCCTCCTCTGCTGATATTCCAGTCTTATCACATCTTAGAATCACAGACTGGATTGGAGGGACCTCACAGATTGGACACATGAGGAGAATTTTTCACAATGAAAATAATCTCCACAGGGAAGTGGTGAATTCCCCAGTGCTGGAGACTTTCAAGATTCAGCTGGTAAGGTGTTGGGCCATCTTGTCTAGACCTTGTTTTTGCCAAGAAAGGTTGGAGCAGATGATCCCTGAGGTCCTTCTAACCTGGTTTTCTGTGATTCTGAGAGGAGATGTCACACACAAAGACCCTCATCTAATCATCAGGCTGTATGTGAGCTCTCAGAGCCTTTCCTGGATGTAAGATTTGTGCCAGATCTCATCCTTTTTTAAACAAACAGATCTTCTCTGTCCTTCCATGTATCCAACTGAACACGAAGGAGATCCAGTTTCAAAGCTGCAGGGCTCCAAGAAAATACAGCAAAGAAAACGTGGGACTATTTCAGGAATCCACAGAACTGGTGCAAGGGGTGATTTCAAAGGAAATGTCCTGGCAAACAAGACAAGTTTTGTGGTTCACTCAGTGCCCCCTATCCTTCTGCAGAGAGAATGAATGGCTAAATTCAGCTTTTCATGCTGATGATGAGGCTTTCCAAGGGGCTGGCAAGAGGGAGGTGAGTTGTGTGAAACAGCACAATGAGAAACCCAAACCTGCT
Source organism: Fringilla coelebs (assembly GCF_963513975.1). Taxonomy (NCBI): domain Eukaryota; kingdom Metazoa; phylum Chordata; class Aves; order Passeriformes; family Fringillidae; genus Fringilla; species Fringilla coelebs. The sequence continues at coordinate 2,483,132 of NC_140054.1, read as the reverse complement.
GTGCTTTTAGGAGCCTCTGTAATGTTGTGTCAGCAATTTGGAATCCAGCTCAGGCTGTGGAGATTCGTAAGGAAAACTTAAAATTGCCCTGGCTGGAGATGTCTGGGTGTGAAAGCAGCAGGAGAAACAGGGAGAGAGGAAGGGTTAAAGGAATGGCATGTGCTGATCTGCCTGATCAGCAGGTCAGGAGAGCACAGCAAAGGGCCTGAGCTTCTCAGGACAACGGGAGCACTCAAACAAAGCACAGCCCAAAACAAAGGAGAGATCACACCCCAGAGGAGCCCAACCAGCTGAGTAAATCAGCTGCTCCTCGTGACTCACAGGCAGGACTGAGTGGAGAGGCAGAAGATCCCAATCAGGTCTGCTCCCACAGGGTACAAGAAGCGTTCCTGAGAGCCAGGGCACAGCCACCCACCTGAGGAGAATCCACCACGCTGGGTGAGGAACTGGCAGCTGTTTGTTAAAAACGGGACCAGGCTCCTGGTGCTAAAGTGATTTCAGCATTTATTATAATAAAAGAAAGGCCCAAAGCAGGGCTGGGCTGGGCAGGAGCGTTCCCTCGAGGATGGAGCAGCCAGCACTGAGTCTCCTTGAGCAGCGATGTCCCTGATGCTTTCCCTGGGTCAGATGCCCCTTTTTGTCCTGTGTTTTGTCCCTTTGGATTGGTTTCTGTTTGGATCCTTCATTTGCATGAAGGTTTAAGGTGCCTGATTGGCCATGACAGCTCTGTCCAGGCTGGCTTTACTTTGGGGTGTTATGGTACCTTGAGTGTTGTATTTCTTATAACTCCCCTTTTAACCCCTTTTACCATAACCAGACTAACAGTACCTGTTAAAAACAGGACCAGGCTCCTGGTGCTAAAGGATTTCAGCATTTATTATAATAAAAGAGAGGCCCAAAGCAGGGCTGGGCCGGGCAGGAGCGTTCCCTCGAGGATGGAGCAGCGCCGGCGCTGGGGCTGCTCAGCAGGGATGGCCCCGATGGCCCAGGGGAGCAGCACAGCTTCCCTGGGGCAGGTGCCCCTTTTCATCCTGTTCTTTGTCCCTCTGGATTGGTTTCTGTTTGGATCCTCCATTTGCATGAAGGTTTAAGGCCTTGATTGGCCATGACAGTTCTGTCCTTTCGCTTGGGGAGCGGTGCATTTTATTTAGCTGTAATTTCTTATAACTCCCCTTTTAACCCCTTTTACAATATAATAACCAAACAGCACATGCTTAACGATCTAGCAACTATTTCACAACAGTTTCCAACCTACTTTTAACACTGGTGTCCCTCATTTCCTGGGCCACCTCCAGCGGTCCTGGCCAGGCTGCCTGGACACATCTCTTGTACAGGAGCATGAAGGAGCAGTGAGCAAAATCCCGGGAGGGACCAAGTGAGCCGAATCACCTTTGTCAAAAATCAAAACCACATTCCCCTCCTGAGATGATCCTGAATTGAATTCCCTGCTGCAACTGCAATTTCTGCACTCTGCAGTGACTTCCAGGCTGTTTCTCATTGTGGCTGTTTGCATTTGTGTTCAGAGGTGACAGCTCTGGATGCTCCTGGAGTCTGACTCGTGGGAGGCAGACAGGTTGGGATGATAACCCCAGGTGCAGGTGGGGTGCACCAGGGATTAGTGGTGGTACAGCAGAACCCAGAGGGTTTGCAGTGCTTACACAGACCAGCCTGAGCCTTTCTGAGCCCCTCAGGGTCAGCTCTGCTGGCTCTGGGCAGCCACAGTCCCCAAGAAATGGGGCAGGTTGCAAAGGGCTTTTGCAGGGAAGGTGTTTTCCCAAGGGTGCTCAGGTCAGAGGCATTAACTGATACCCTGTGGGCACAGAGATTAAACGGTTTGTGGCCAGTTTCAGCTGGCCAGGGCTTCCTGAAATAGAACTGTGGATTTGCATGGATAACGTAGCTGTGTGCTGTGTGCCTGACCCTTCTGCCAGCACGTGGCTGGGGCTGGGGTCTCATCTGTGGGCTGTGGGGGTGTCCCACCAGGCCAATCCACCTGCAGCATCCCTCTGCTCTCACTGGCAGGCTGGGATTTGCAGGGAACCTCCCTGCTGCAGCCCTCTGATGTCTCTGCTGGGGTAACTGCTGCATCTCCTGCAGTCCAAGGCACCTCTGTGCCCTTTACTCTGAGACAGCCCTCACCCTGCATCTTTGCTATCCTGACATCAACAAGTGTTATAGTAATTATATGGATGTTGCTGTTTGCACTGTTTAACCCAGACTTGCCTGGAGTGCCTGGCTCTGATGTTATTAACCAGATAACATGTGGTTTGCTTACACATCAGTAGCCTCCACATCACAAAAAGGAGTTTCAGTTTCCTGCTGGCTCCTAAACACAGCTCAATGGCAGTTTAAAGAGTGCACAAATATGGGTTCTGTTTTTCTAAATGCACCTGCCCCAACTTGTAGTGACACAGCAGGCACAGAAAAATATTTGGTACCAGATGTGCCCTCACTGCCCTCTTCCTGTGATGAAAACATTGCCTTTATTATGTATTTATTTAATATTTTGTGTTCCATTCAGTGTTAGAAGTAGAGGAAAGGACAACAGCAGCACCAGCAGTGCTATTGCACTGAGCCAGGCATTCCCCCTCTGCCAGGGGAGGGAGATGAATCCTGACAAGTGCTTGGAGCTTTTGAAATCCAGCTGTTTTTGAAAGTGTGGTATGGACATCAATGTCCTCCTGTGACTGCTGGAATCTTCTCCATCCCATGGACAAAGTGCTGGGCCCTGGCCATGGGTGTTCTTATCAGTACAGCTGGATTTTTTCTAATCAGCTGGGCCTTACAGCAGCAGCTCAGCTCAGGGGCAGCTCAGCCCTGTCACCCAGTGTGACCTCACAGCCTCCTGCTGCCCACAGCCTCCTCCAGTGCTGCTGTCACACAGTCCCAGTGCCCAAATCCCCTCAGATTTGGTGCCCTTGTGCACCAAGGGCTGCTGCACCAACTTTTCCTTTGTGCCATGGGTGCTCCACTGACAGTCTGAAGCTGCTGAGAGCAATGTCTGAGGTTCCTGCCCCTGGTCTGGTTTGTTGGAGGCTGAGCAGCTCCTGTGCTCTGCTCTGGGCAGCCTGGTTTCACTCCTGCCTCCCTGGAATGTGTGGATGCTCTCCAGCTGGTGGGCTGAGCAGCTCCACTTGTGCTGGCCACTGGCCAGGGATGTTCCCCTCTGCCTGCTGATGACTTGCAGAGACACAGGAAAATAATTTGCCACTTCCTGGCTTGGTTTTCCCCTTTCCTTTTCACTGTGCAGTTCTGAGATTTACTTGCCTCGGAGAGCTGAGCATTTTCTTTGCTGAGCAAGACAAATATTCCCTCTCCAGTGGGAGAAAGGGAGGAGCAAGTCAAACCCATCCCATCAGCAGTGCAGGGAGGGGCACTGTGATCAGCAGGGATAGTTTATCCCAAGGAGGATGATACAAAATACAGGAATTTCACACTTCTGACCTTGGGCTCTCAGTGATTCAAGTTCTACATCTCCACCAGAAGTGGTCCAGAGGGTCACTGGCAGCAGAAGGTCCCCAGACCAGGCAGTGTGAGATGATTTTGTGGGTGAGGCACAGCCCACTGCCTCTCCTTGTGAGACCAGAGGACTCTGTGAGCCCCATCCAGCTGGGAATGATCCAGGAACACTTGGTGCTGTGTCCTGAGGAGCTTGTCCTTGTCTGCATCCCCTGAAATGGGCATCACTGGGTGCCAGCCAGCATCTCTGGGCCTCTCAGGTGTCAGGGTTGCAAGCCAGTTCCTTAGTCTCAAAGGAGATGCAAACTGTTTTGTTTTCACCTGCTGTTATTACCCTCTGATTAAAAACATGTGGTTTATTAGTTTCATTTTTACACAGAATGCAGTGCTCAGATGTCTCTGCAGTTTCCTACCCCCTGTAGACAGAATTAACTGCAAAGTGCTGGAACCAGGAGGTGCACAGGAACAAACTCCTGAGGGCTCTGCACATCCTAGAATCATGGAATACAGAACCACTTCAGGATCACTGAATCCAGCCATGAACCAGAATTCACTGCTCTCAGCCACTCTCCCAGCTATGGTGGCTTTTCAACCTGGAGGTGCTCTCAGGTGCCCTTTAAACTCTTGCTGTGGTTTATTTCACTTGGAAGGAGAGGATTTGAAGGGTCTCAGTGTCAGATCTGTGACTGCTCAGCATCATGGCACGGAACTTTTGTGTCCAGCTCCAGCTGATCAATGCCTGGGACTGTTTAAACTCTCCCTGTGGAACTCCAGGGTGGAGGTGAGGAGTGAAACCTCAGGGTGGGAGCTGGCAGGCTGTGGCTGAACAGACCTGCCACCCCTTGCAGCTCCCTTTCTGCTTGGTTTTGAGTTAAGTCACACAAGGGCAGCTGTGGTGGTGTTCACAGGGGTCCCAGGATGAGGGAAGAGATGAGAATCTGACTCCATGTTCAGGAGGCTGATTGATTATTTTATGGTGTATATTATGTTAAAACTATACTTAAAGAATAGAAGAAAGGATTTCATCAGAAGGCTGGCTGAGAATAGAAAAGGAATGATAACAAAGGTTTGTCTCTGAGACAGTCACCCAGGAAAAGGAATCCACAAACACCTGAGGGTTACATCCAGAAAGGAAACAAGGGAGCCCTGCAACTTTATTTGAAAAAAGGGAGAGGCCATGGGGCATTTCCCATGGGGTCTCCCAGATTGTGACACAACCTCCTTTTTACTTTAAATTCCAAGCCACATCTTCTCTCTCTCTTTGCCACTGTCTGAAGTATTTTAGAGGTACAGACTTCCCAAATCACCTAATAATGACCCCCTTTTTCTGTTCCTTGTGCCAATCAGTGGAATTCCCATGGAATCAATGCTTCTTCCCATTCTCTCAGTACCAGTTTTATTTACCAGCAGACCTACAGTTGTGTAAAGACAAATCCTTCATTCCTTTGGTGAGACACAGGAGGAAAACAGCAGCAGGAGGGTTCCCTGCCCCCATTGCTTCCCCTTTGTGCCTCAACTTTCTAAACTTTGCTTGTCCCCATGGCAGCCACCTCAGCTCTGAGAGCAGGAGCAGGAACTGGCCCTGCTGTGTGCAGAGCCAGGACTTCCAGACAGCAAACCCTGGCCAGGGGAAAGACCACAAACTGTATTGGCATGAGCCAAAAAAGAGGAGCCAAGGAAATCCTGTGAGCCAGAATCCCTCCGTGAGCCTTTTGAGTGCAGTGCTGTGCCTCACCCGGCCCATCTTCATTCCTTTTGCTGACTTGCTTCTTCACAAGGCCTTGCCAAGTGATTTAGACAAGCAGTTATCAGCTGGTTTTCACTAGCTCTCTCTTCCCATCCCATAGTTCATGAGTACCTGAAACCATTTTCTACTCAAATTAGGGCAAATTGTTGAAAATGTCATTGAAGAGGCCATTTAAAGAAAGATTTGGGATAAATATTTTATCTATATATTTATATATAAATAATGCATTATTATATATATATGACATATTTATATATCAATATATTAATGCATTTATACATTAATAAATATTCCAGCCTTTTAAAGAAACCTTTTAAAGTATAAATTGCCAGAAAGGTCTGCATGAAAATGATTTTTTTGACTATGGAATGCTTGAGTTTTTAGGACAATGGGCCATTAAAAAAAAAATACAGATTTTGAGCGAGGCTTGGGTTGTTGCCCTCCAGTTCTGCCCCCCTCTGCTCTGGATGAACTTAGACCCACACACAGCTAATGCCACAGAGTACTCAATTCTCTTATCAGCCAGGCTGGGATGTAGTTTACAGGAGTGTAATGACCTCAGAGAGATCTGCTGAGGGAAAATAAACGGGCTGTGCCCATTTTCTACTTCCTTAAAAAGCCTGCCTAGGATGGCTTCCTTGTTTTTCACGTTTGATTTGCCAGGAAGGTCACATCTGACATTTTTTGGGTTTCCTGTAGGACTTGTTAGAGGCCCCACATGCAGAAAATGAGCTTTATCTGAGCCTCACTGATGAGCACTGAAACTTAGGAGGACAAACCTTTTCTCCCAGCTGTTTGTTTAGTTATTGAGTGAAGCAAACAATGACTGACACGTTTAACCATTTTGTCACAACTCAAGCAATAGGACTGTGTTTTCTTGGTGCATCTGGTGCTACAAAACCACCTGCTTTTTTTCATCCAATAATTCAGAAAGTTAGACAAACAAGATCTGACTTTCTGATGTGGAAGGAAAACAAACAAGCCTCTAGTTTCCCCCTCAGGAAAACAAATGGTTTTTATTATTTCAGTGTGGCCCCCTGCCCAGCTCAAGATTGGATATCCAGAATTAGCATTTAAAAAAAATCCCAAGCATAGATTTTGCAACCTTGTAATTGCACTACAATCCCTACTAGGAAGGAAAAGCAACAAGTGGAAAGTCTTTTACCATCACTTAGGCCAACTCCTTCCTTTCTAGTCTTCTTCCTGTCTGGTCTCTGCCCCAGGAAGAGATTTTGGGGAAGATAGGGAGCTCTCTACACCCACACCACGAGGCAGCTCTGTTGTTTCCTTTCTCCATCTGTTCATGCTCCTGCAGCTGCAGAGGGCAGAACTTCTCTCCAGGAGCAGGCTGTGCCCAAGGCAGGTGGATCAGGATGGAGCAGGGCGAGGAGAAGAGCTGCTTCATGTTTAGGATGGGCAGGAAGGAGCAGTGGTTTTACAGCAGGGAGCAGAGCATGGAAAACCCTTCCCCAGGTGTGCCTGCCCTCCCCTGGCACTGGTGGCAGTGTGAGAGTGACTCAGGGACCACGGGGGGACCCTGCTGGCCCTGCTCCCTGTGCTCCATCCTGACCCTGGCATCCTGAGTGTGCTGCCTGTTTTCCCTGCACGTCCCACTCTGTGGCCGTGAGCACTCCAGGGTGAATTTCTGAATGGATTTTGACAAAGGGCTTGGCCTGAGGAGGAGTCAAAGAAATCCCTGAGAGAGAGAGGAGAACTCCTCTGCTAAAACAGCATGAGCTGACCAGAGGGTTTGGGGCAGAGCAGGGTCTGGAACCTTCCCCATGGTGTGAGAGTGGGCTGGGGCTGATGGCCTTTGGGTAACCACAGGGGTTATCTGTCTGGCTTAAAAGGATGTGAGGAGCAATGTGGTCCCTCCAATTTAGAAATGCTGCAGATCCCTGAAGAAGATTATCTGCACTCAAGAACAAAGCATCCCAGGCTCTGAGCAGAGAAATGGGGAAGATTTTCACTTGGCAAGTGAAAATCCATTTGGGGTGAGCTGAAGCCAGGCTGGGGTCCTTGGGTCAGAAGGTTTGCACACACAGCTCTGTCTGCTGCTCAGCCTGTTAGCTCAGGTCATGCCCAGTGAGCTTGGGCACTTATCAGCAGGGTCCTGAACCTCCTGCTCTGACCTCCCAGTCCCTCCCAGTGTGAGCTGTGCAGAAAGCTCCTGCAGGGAAGGCTGGCACTGGCATTTCTTGGCTGGCACAGCGTTGTTCCCTGCCTGTAGCTTGGCTGTAGGGCTGTGCCAGTGCCCAGATAAGAGTGCTGATTGCTCAGTTCTGTGCCTCTGTGCTCAGGGCATGTCCCTGGAGCCTGCTGGCTGCATCCTCCCTGCACCCACAGTCCAAAGATAAGTGCAAGGTGATGCCATTCATTAGCTGGGTAGATGCTACCCTGCCCTCCCCTCGGGCTGCCTGGTAAATCCCAGGGAGGGGAGGTGCTGAAGCCAGACAGATCCCAGCAGGCTCTGGACCATGTCTGTACTCACCCAATGCACTCAGCAGTGTTTCCCTGGCACCTGAGTCCTTTCAACTCCTCCATCCTGCACCCTTTGGGTCAAGTAAAGAGACTGTGAACATGCCCAAGTTGTGTGTATTTGTGTGTTTATGTACAGGTTATTTCATCTTTGGCAGGACACCTTTCTTTTTCCATGGTGGTTTAGCACTGCCAGTGTCTTCCCACAAAAAGCTTCCCAAGAGGTGTCACAGTGCCATTCCCAAAATGCCTCTGCAAAGCACAAAGTACAGGTGCCAGCAAGGTGTCCCTGTCCCTTTAATGCCCACAGTGTCACAATGCTGGAGCTGAGTCACAGCCACCTCCCAAGGAATCGATGACCTGAAAGCTGTCCTCAATCCATCAGATCCCCTGAATTAAGTCCTGCAAAACGAGACCAGTAACAAGGCCAAGGAAGGGACACGATGTTGTGCAAATATTACAGACTTATCTACTTATCTGGATTATGCAACAGGCCTAGAAGTGCTTCCATCCTGTGAACTCCTTTAATGTGTCTCCTGAGCTTGCAGGAGGTGTTACAACACTTTGGCTCGCTCTGCTTCAAGGTTGAGGCATGTACTGGGGAAATTCTTGACTTACCTGCTGGCTCCTGGACAGATGCCATCAGCACCTCTTGCTTAACCCTCTCACAGCACTCCTCATGGGTCAGCCTGACTTCCCTGAGCACCAAGGCAGAACCTGTGCTTTCAGGAGAGGGTTGGTGAGCTCACCTGAGCTCCTCTGGTCCCAGCAGGAGCACAGGACCACAAAGTCATTTTTGTGTCAGCTCCCAAGGTGCCTGTCTAACAGTTTTGCCCTCAGTGAGCTGAGCAGAATGGCTGTCCTGGGACTGTGTGGCTCAGGAGCTGTAAGCTCTGAAGCATCAAGGTCAGCAAAGCCATTTATGTCACACAGCTAAATGGCAGAGACCCACGGCCAGCTCTGCCTGGTTGCATCTGTGGAGGCAGTTCATTGTGGTGGGTTCCTTGAAAGGCAAGGAAAAGGACTGGGCTATCAGAAATAACCAACCTTGCCCTTTCCCAGAATGTCCTAGAGAGGGGAGGATGATGTGAATGCCACAGGGACATGGCCTGATGCAGCATGTGGGGGTGGGAGGCCAGACTGATGCAGTTCATTGGAGCTGTCCTGTCCCCTTTCCTGATGGGGGTTCAGGGGGCAAGATGGAGCAATCTGGGCATGTCCAGTCTTTCTCCTTCTTCTTCTTGGCCTCCATCTTCTGCTGTGATGGTGGCACTGCTGGATTGGTTTAGAGTAGAAGCTCACTGTCTGATATAGGTGATAGGTATTGGGAAGTTATTGTAAATATTGTACACGTAATTTTTAGTATAAAAAGATAACAACACCACCCCGGGGGCAGGCAGAGTGCCTCTGACTGTCCTGCTGAGCTGAGTTTTGCTGGACAGGAGAAAGAGTTTTATAGATAAGAAACAATAAACAACCTTGAGACTGAGAACTGAAACGCTCTGACTCCTTCTTCAAGCACCAGGCTGCGAAAAGAGACTTTCTAACACATCTCAGGGTCACTCTGAGCAGCTGGAGATCCCAAGAATAGTATACTATACTATACTATACTATACTATACTATACTATACTATACTATACTATACTATACTATACTATACAAAAAATACTGAAAGGATAATAAAAAGATACTAAAGAAAAACCCGTGCCTGTCTGAGCCAGCCAGGACACAGCTCTGCCCCAACTGGCCAAGGAAACAAAACAATCCTCAGCAGAATCCACCTGACAAATCCCTTCAGGTAAACAATCTCCATAACACATTCCACGTGTGCAAAAACAGCAGGAGCAGTGAATAGAGATGAGAATTGTTTTCTCTTCTTCTCTCTGTGCCTCTCCAGGAAAAATCCTGGGAGAGAGAATTGTGTCTCTCTCTGTTCAGAGAATGTGAATGCCACACAGGTCCTTCTGGACTAGGTGATGGTCCAGTCCTCTTTGACCAGGCTGTGGCACTGGGTGGGAGCATTTGGAGAGGCCCAGCAGCTGCCAAGCTGGTTTGGGAGCCTCAGACTTGGGGCAGAGGCTGTAGCCAGGCTTTGTTCCCTTCCTGAGGCTTTCCTGAGCAAAGCACACCCAGCACTCCTGGGACAGCACTGCTGCTGCTTTCCTTGTTACTCCTGGGTCCTCTTGCTTTTCCCATCCCCTCCACTGGTTTCTCTGTGAGGTAGACTCAGCTGTGCTCACCCCTCCCAGCACAGCTCTCCTAGTTCTTTCCAGATTCCTTCTCCCAGAGAAGGAGCCTGGGATGTGCAATCTCCTCAGGACAGGGTCTGTGTGTCCTGTGCACCCTCTGGTTCATCCCCCAGCAGAGGCACAGGGGCAGGGCTCAGAACACCCATCCTGCCTGGTGTGGACACGTCCCTGCCCCTCCAGCTGAACTCCTATCTGTGTCAAACTCCACAAATCCCCCTGGAATAAGCCCTTGCCACCAGAAGCTCTGAGTGTCCCTGAGCATAAGCTAAATAGGATTTTGTTGCAGTTTACCTTAATACAAAGAGCAACTGCATCCCATCAGGCTGGAGGGCCTTGGCTTTGCAGGACTGAGGAAAGGCAAATGTAAATTTTATCTAAGAGTGGAGAGGATGTCAAATGCCTCATGTGAAATGGCTTTAAAATAAATCACTGCAACAAGCACAATATTCACTGACCACTTGTAAGCTTGTGTTGTCAAATATTTGATTTAAGCAAAGACAAAAATGTAGATTTGAGTGGACAGGATTGTTTTGCAAGTCTTACAATCCTGTAGCTAGTAGAATAAACAATGGATGATGAACAAGTTTTAGAGATGCAGCAAGGTGATTGGTTATAGAATTTCAATTTATTTTACTTAGTTTAATGGGCTATTTTCCTTTGAATGTAATAGCCATGAATTTATTGTTGTTTGAGGGGAGAGGCCTGCTTGCACCAGAAAGGTAATCCAGGAAGTGATTTTTACAGAGAAAGTTTCATTTTTTTGATTTCTAAAGAATCTGAAATTTTTTTTTTTGTTTCATTTTGTTTTTTGTTTGTTTGGTTGGTTTTGGGGGTTTGAGTTTTGTTTGTTGTTGTTTTTGTTGTTGTTTTTTCCTCTTTTTTTAAGTTTTGGTGGGTTTTCAGTCTTATGAGCAATTACTATGTTGAGAGTAGTAGTTCTTTACTTTAAATAGGGCTGTCAGAATGGGCACACCCAGCCCCCCTGGTGCTACCTGGACTTTAGAAATTCATTTAAACCAGCAGCACAAGCCCTGCATGAATCCTGGTGCAAGAAAAGAGGATTTGGTGGGGCTTGCCATGCCATGGTCTGTAGCAAGGCTGTGCCAAGAGCGCTCAGACACCCCTGGGTGCCTTTCCCCAGGGGCTGCAGCATGGGCTGAAGCTGCCTCACCTTCCCTTCCCTTCCCTTCCCTTCCCTTCCCTTCCCTTCCCTTCCCTTCCCTTCCCTTCCCTTCCCTTCCCTTCCCTTCCCTTCCCTTCCCTTCCCTTCCCTTCCCTTCCCTTCCCTTCCCTTCCCTTCCCTTCCCTTCCCTTCCCTTCCCTTCCCTTCCCTTCCCTTCCCTTCCCTTCCCTTCCCTTCCCTTCCCTTCCCTTCCCTTCCCTTCCCTTCCCTTCCCTTCCCTTCCCTTCCCTTCCCTTCCCTTCCCTTCCCACCTCAGCCATGCACTCTGCCCAGCCTGGTCCCTGTGTCCCTTTGTCCCTGTGTGAGCAGGTGTGAGCAGGTAGGACCAGGTGTGACCTGTGTGGCCTGTGTGAGCAGGTGTGATCAGGTGTGACCAGGTGTGAGGAGATGTGACCTGTGTGACCAGGTGTGACCTGTGTGACCAGGTGTGAGCAGGTGGGACCAGGGGTGACCAGATGTGACGAGATGTGATCTTTGTGACGTGGTGAGACCTAGCTGACCAGGTGTGACCAGGTGTGAGCAGGTGTGACCAGGTGTGTCCTATGTGACCAGGTGTGACCAGGTATGACCAGGTGTGACCAGGTGTGACCTGTGTCACCAGGTGTGACCAGGTGTGACCAGGTGTGACCAGGTGTGACCAGGTGTGACCAGATGTGACCTGTGTGACCAGGTGTGTCCTATGTGACCTGCTGAGATCTATCTGACCAGGTGGGACCAGGTGTGTCCTATGTGACCAGGTGTGACCAGGTGTGACCAGGTGTGACCAGGTGTGTCCTATGTGACCAGGTGTGTCCTATGTGACCAGGTGTGACCAGGTGTGTCCTATGTGACCAGGTGTGACCAGGTGTGACCAGGCACACATGGGACTGCTCCCACCTCCTCCCCTCCCAGCAGTGCCCAGCTGCCCCTGAGGTGCTCCCTGCACGTCCCCCCTGCCCTCCCTCCGCCCTGCATGTGCTCCCCCTCCCGTGGCTGCAGGTGGCTGCAGGGAGGTTAAATAAAGGCAGACAGGATAAAGGAACTGAGCACAGATTAACCGGGCAGGCTGCGGCCACTTTATCTGCCCTGCTCTGCCAGGCTCTGCTCAGGGGGGGATAATGCCCCAGCCCTTGTTAAAGCCAGGACCTGGAGGTGCCTCAGCCACCCAGGATGTCCCCAGGGTGGGTCTGGCTTCTCCTTTTGTCTTCAGGTGCCACCTGGTCCCTGTGAGCAGCCAGGGATGTGTGAGCCTTGAGGACACTCAAGGCAGTCTTGCAAAAGGACCAGAACTGATAAAAGTGAGAGGATTTATCACAGTCCTTCTGGCAGAGGGGGGGATGGGGGTGCCCTGCCCTGCCCCAGGGAGCCTGGGGCACGTGGGGCTCTAGCTGAGCATCCCTGAAGGTGGATCTCGAGGAGGTGAATCTCAAACCTGTGCTCTCCAGGGCATGTCTGGATCAAATCAGAGGCTGGATCAGTTCAACCCTTGGTGCAGCAGAGCTGGCAGCCAGGTGTGGTGTGAGTAGCACCACAATCCCTTTTTCTTCCTCACAGCATTTTCCCTAATATTTTGACAGGGCCTTTACCAGGCCTGTCTGGAGGATTAATAATCCCTTTCTCCATCATCAGCAAATTGCACAATTACTCCGTTTCTTAATCAATTACAGTCGTTTGCAAATTCTTTCAACAAACAACTCCAGCAGTGCCTGTGACACCCACAGACAACACCTCCCCAAGCCCTGCCACCCCCAGCTCCCTCCCCAGCCCTTCTCATCCTGAGCTGCTGGACTGCCAGGGGGGAGCTTGGGGAGCCTGGCTGCCCTCTCTGTGCTGGTACTGCTGGGCTGCTTGAGCCCAGGAGTGCTGCAAAGCCAGTGCATGGATTAGCTGCTCAAAACTCATGGGAATATAGCCAGCTCCTCCATCCTGAGCCTGCTGTTGAGGGAATGTGTGAGCAGGGTGAGAGTGCAGCCCCCAAAGGGCAGAAGGAGGGGAGGCTGTTTGACAGAAGGCTCTTGGCTGGGGTAGCTGCCCTTGGTGCAGCTGTGTGGGCACAGAGAAGAACTCTGCAGGAAACTGGAGAGATGTTGAGAGTGCTGCAGGCTCCTTGAGAGTCACTAAAATGTGTCCATCCTGCAGGTGTTTTCAGCCTGAAGGAGTGAACTCACCAGAGAAATCAGGAGGTCTGCAAGGGCAGGGAGACTTGAGTGGAGAAGAAGACCTTTGTGCACTTGCATCAAATGCCAACATGAGCCAAACAGAAAGGAAATGAATAAAAGAGATGTGATGGGAAAAGCAGGGTGGTGTTCTAGGATCCTGCTCTTGCAGGCAGTCTCCAGGTGTTTCTGAGATATCCCACAGAAAGCAGGCTGGGCAGGAACCAGCCATGATCTTGGCCCTACCCTTGCCTCGTGTCCTTGTGTTTGTATTTTCCCATGTTTTAAACTTTATTTTCAGCTCTGTAATCAAAGGCTTATCTTGCACAGCAGTGTGGTCAGCTTGCATGCTCTCAGGTCCAGAGTGTGCTGGGAGAAGGCAGAGCAGAAGGAGCTGAAAATACAAAGTCTCACGTTGCACAAGGAGAGGATCACTGCAGAGGGAAACGTGCAGGCAGCACTCGGGGCCAGCGCTTTGGGGTGGATCTGGGAGTCTGAGGTTGGACATTGCACCTCTCTGAGCTGGCTGGGCCACACCTGAGTGCTGGGGTTTGGGTAAATTTGCTCCTGGCTGGGCCTGGGAAGGGCAGGCAGTGCTCACCTTGTCTCAGGGAGGGGCAGCAGGGCCCCTCTGTGTGCAAAGGGCTCAGGATCCTTCCTTCTGCCACTGTGGAAGGGCTTTTGCAGCAACTCTGTGAGCCAGAGAGAAGTTTGATAAGAGGATCCATGTTTGATAAGAGGATCCATGTTTGATAAGAGGATCCATGTTTACCCCTGAAAGAATTTCCTACCAAGGTCATTGACATAGAAACCAAGAAAGAAAGAAGGATAAATAAGAGAAACCTTCAACTGCCTGTTCCAGTGAGCACATTGTTTGTCTCTTGTGACCAATGAGTAAAGTGTAAACTTCTGAGTTTTGTGTGATGCCTTGGGAAGGCTGCCCTAGAGCAGAGACTGGACAGAGCTAAAGAATAAAGCAGGGATTTATTCAAAGGATTTCCTCAATGGATCCACCCTGGGCAGCACCAGAGCCCAGCCAGGGCTGCACCCAAGATGAACCAAAATGGCCCAAAAAATGGACAACCAGTCATGGGATCTCTCCCTGGGATCAGCTCTGCTCCATTTGCACCTTGCAGTTCATTGTCCCATCCCAGCCCCAGCCCCTGCAGTCCCACCCTGCTTGTTTTTCTCTCTCCAGCCCATGGGGTTTGTGCTCCTGGGCTGAGATTTGGGTCATTTGTCCTTGGTGCCCAGCTGGAGCAGGAATTGTTTTGTCTCCCTGCTCTGTGCACAGAGCTCACCATCCCATAATGTGAAACCCAGACCCACACACCAAAGCAGAATCTGAAAAACAGAAAAGCCAAACCTGAGGCATCATATAAGAATGTATAAAAAGCATGCATGCTATAATAAAAACAGGTCTGAAGCCTTCTGCACATGGAGTGTGTTGCTTTGTGTTGTGACCATCTCAACTCCATCACCCCTGACTTGGACCAGGCTTGCTCAGGAGTGCCAAACCTTGTGTTTGCTGCCAGCTGAAGCTGCAGGGGAAGCACAGGCTCTGCTCCAGGTCTTGTGTTGGAGAAACATCCTTGACCTCTCCCACTGGCAGTTTCTGTTATGATCAATGCTTACCTGACATTTTGCTATCAGATGCTGAAATCAAAAAGTGTATTCAAACCTGAAGAGCTCTGGGATGCCCCAAACTGGGAACTTTTGACCTGAGGTTTAAAACACTTTGCAACAATCAAACTGCAACTTTCTTCTGAGAAATCCAGGGATGTGACTTTGCAGGTTTGCTCTGCTGTGACAGATAGTCAGAAACACAGTTGCTAAATCCAGTAACAAAAATAAGATTTTAACTATATTTGAGCCTTGTTTGCCTTGCTGACTCAACACAGCTACTGCTGTGGGTGCCAGAAGATATTCCTGGACATAGAATAGCAATGCAGTTATGACCTAAATGCTGATTGCAGAGCTGCTGTCATGGACTGAGGGTGACTCAGAACCTACTGCTTGAGATTTGCTATTTGTAATTTGCCTTTTATTCCTTTGCTTAAACAGTGCACTCATCTGGTTTGGGCTTGGAAGATGCACTTTGGCAGAGAATTTTAGAAAGGACAGTGAAACAGAGTCACTTTCTATTTTAGGTGCCCAGCTGGGTGTTTTTAAGGTGGGGGTGAAAGTCAAGGCGCTAAGATACCCACTCACTTTTAAAGTTCCTGGAGCACATGACTAATTACATCTCTGCTAAAAAGAAGGCAGGATAGGTAAATCCATCTGCAGCTAAGTCATCAACAACCCTTGCCAAGAGATTGCTTGTCCAGACTCTGTGTGGAAAAACCTCTTGAGTCATCAGCCTTCCTAGACATTGGGAATAGCTTAGTAAGGCTGTAAAAAAAACCAGGAGAAAGGCTAAATTGATCATATTTTGGAGATGGGATGTGAAGCATCCAGGACAACTCCTTTTATATAAATGTCTGGGGGTGTTGTGTGTCTGGGGGATTGTGAGGAGCTGGGCAGGGAGCAGCTGGGAGGTATCAGACATGCAGGTCCTGCAGGCAGTGGAGAGGGAGCCACTTGCAGGGGTTCCCTGAAAATATTTTGCAGATTGTTTCTTGGCTCTCTCTGGGATGGAGAAGTTGCAGGAGCTGCAGGCACAGGCTGGGATGAGAGGCTGAGAGAGCAGGGGGTGTCTCCAAGTACCTGCAGGTCCTGGAAGGTGTCCTGGCTGAGCTCTGGGTGACACCACAGCACACGTGGGGCACAGCCAGGCTCTGTGGAAGGGCAAACTCAGGCCCTGGCAGAGCTGGGCAGGGCTTCCCCATCACCCCTCACCCAGCAGCAGTCCTGTCTGACCCTCAAAGTGAGTTCTGTCTGCCCAGAGGTGACAGAGCTGAGTCCAGCTTGGACACAACCACCACCCACAGGTGCCCTGGACCTCGAGTCACCAGGAGTCTGTGAAGATTTTGGGTGCCACATTAATGGCCAGGGTTGTCCAGGTGGGACAGAGAAAAGCTTCTCTGCAGCTCAGGTGCTTTCTACTGCCTGCCCCAGCCAGCACACCCCAGCTCCTGGAGATGTCCCTACTCCTGGATTTGGGTACAGATGGTGCTGGGTCACCCTGGGAGGAGGCTGGGCAGGGGATCCTGTGCTTTGCTGTGCTGTTGTGGCCATAGCAGGGCCAGAGGAGGGGGGACAGTGGCTCCCAGGACATGTCTGAGCACACTGCTCTTGGAGATGGAGGCGTTTTGTTCTGCTTTTTTTTTCCATTGTGCATGAGCACTTAACCCAGCTCAGCCTCCTCTGACAATAACACTTTGTTTCCCTTAACCAACATCACTTTTTAAATGATGCAAATAATTTTAGTGCATCCAAACAGGAAGTGGCTGAGTGTCTGGGTGTCTGAATCAACATCCTGGAGGCTGGGCCTTTGCCACCAACAGAATTACTAAATATAGGAGCTGCCTATGGATGGAAGTGAAGGTCTTGGAAATGGCAGAGCCAAGGGGATTCTGTGCCAGACTGTGAGCATTGGATGTGGCCAAATGCCAGTGTTACCAGCCCTGCTCAGCCAGGCTGGTGTGGCCACAAGCTGCATCACCTCAGCTCCTCTGGGCTGCTGCAACCCCATTTCCTCTCGGGTTGTGGCCCTGAGATGGAAGGAGCAGAGCAGAGGGAGCAGCAGAACTGCTGGGTGCTGGGTGAGCAGCACCCAGGAGCTTCCCAGGGAATCCTTTTCCAGCTCAGTGGGCTCAGCAGGGCAGCCAGGCACAGAAGGGAATTCAGGGCTGGCTGTCCTTTCTGGCTTGTGTGGGACAACTGAGTCACCAGCAGATCTGGGGAAAAGCCACAAGAAGAAGTCAGGTCATTTCCCACTCAGCAGGTGTCAGAGTGCCACCTCAAGCTGTTTTTTCTTCTGGATAAAGAATGTAGGATTTTTAAAAAAGACTTTTGCTGCAGGTTTTCAGAGAAATCCAACAATCCCAGGCAAGTTCTAATTTGCCCTGTTTGTTCTGAAACACTGCACCATAACTGGCAGCACAGTCCATGAATGCTGCCTACAACACCAAAATACCTCCCTAACCCACTTGATTGCTCTAGATAAAATATCCATGGCTCCTAAACCAATCCCAGGAGATCTTCTAGAGGTGTTTTTGCTCTCCCATCTCCCATGAGGCAGCCTAGAAGGAGACAAATGATGGTTTGAGGTGATGGGTGCTCAGGAGGACACACCTGGATTTTCCTGCAGTGGATCTGTGCTCATGTGTGAGGATGAATCCAAAATCTCTCCTGGTTCCCATTGCTGGGGGTCTGCAAGGACTGAAACTGGTCTGGGTTTGACAGAGAGGCCAGGTTGGTAGAGGATACCTGAAGGTGTCCCCTGGAATGCAAGGCATGGAGTCAGCCCCGAGGAGCTCCTGTTGATTGCTAACATGGGACAGCAACTTCTCTGACTCTGGGCACACCTTCCTGGCCATTGCAGGTGGAGCTGAACCCAGCAGAGCTGCCCATGGCTGTGGTATTGCCACAAGCACCACAGAGGGAAATCTGAGCTCTGAGACACAGGGCACCCACCTGGCCAAAACCCTGCAGCAGCTCCTTGGCAATGAGTGTTTCTACAGGATCCCAAATTCTGTGTGTCCCACTGTGACCTCTCAACCACCTGGTTTAGATGGAGAAGAGTTATCCTCATGCCATGGTAGAAAGGTGAGAGCCTGGCTGGCCCCAGAAGGGCCAGGTCCAGCCAGAGGAGAAGGTGGGAGAGGCAGAAGAGCCCCCCTGGTCTCTCAGTGGGACAGGAGGACTTCTCTCCCTGATGCTGCTCTTCCTACATTCCTCTTCCTGCAGCTGGGAAATTTGGATCAGCTCCTCCTAAAAATAAGCAGGCTTCTCAATTCTTTGAGCTTTCACACTGTGCAGAGCTGGAATTCACCATTTCTTTGTGGAAATTTAGATAAATTGTGGTGGCAGAATAAAACCCCTCGAGTGCTACCAAAGGGGCATTAACCATCACACAGCAATGCTCTTCTGTGGTCTGGAAGGAAGGAGTTGGAAGGGTTATTTTAAGGTCCAGGACAAATAAATTTCTAAGCAAGTGCCCAGAAATTCCTTTGAGTAATTTTTTTTTTTTTTTAAAGTGCACTAAAGATAATTTTATCAATGATATCACAATTAAAATGCACGGGAACCTTGCACTGTGCTGGCATTGTGTTCTCACCTTTCACAAGCATGTTCTAGACAGAGATGACAATCTCACAGGAACACTTCTGCTTCCTGAATGAATCTGACACTCTAAGGCAGATGTGGATAGGGTTTGGTTTGTTCTGTGCTGAAAGCATCAGCTGGTTTTTTGCCATTTCACTAAAGTGGAAGTATTTAATGATGGGCTGGTGTGTAGGAGCAGTGACATTTCTGCACTGTTATTCATCATGAACACTTTGGGCACACTGTGCTTTTCTCTTTGTCCCAGTGCCCTATTTCACAGCAGATCCTGGCACATCTGTTCTGGTTATTTGTAAAAATGTTGCATTTAAGTGCAACTGACAGTCCAAATCCTGCCCTGTATTGACAAATTTCCAAGGCTTAACCAGGATACCTAGAGAAAGAACAGGCAAGAAGTTGAGAATGTAACAGAGCCATCAATTCCAAAATTTTCAGGCAAAAATGAAAAGAAAAATCTTGATTCAGATCGAAACAAAATGCCATTTCATCTCATGAGGGAGAAATTCCCAGTGTTTTCCACCAACTCAACAGAAAGTGACTTTTCTCTCGGTGATGTGGCATTCGTGGAAATGCCAGTGACAGTCACAGGAAACTGGACAAGACCTTTTGGTCTGAATAAGATCCTGCCTGGGGCTGGACTCCCACTGCTGCTGGGCTGTGAGGTGCCTTTGTCCTGCTGTGGGTGTGCAGAGCCAGGGGGTGGAAAATCACCCATCTTCTCTGCTGTGTGAAGAATAATGAGATATTTAGTGACCCATGGAGAGTGAGAGCATCTTCCCATCCTGGGGGTTGTGGGATGGGATCCCACTGGCAGGGATCTTGCTCCTGCTTGTGAGAGTCAGGCCATAGTGGCTCTCCAGGAGGGAGGTGTGAGGGGTCTGAGGGATCTCCAAACCTGCCATGTGGGAGGGAGGCACACATTTTGGGACAGAACAGCCCAAATGCCCAATGTCCCACAGCTGCCTGAGCTCTGGGGGCTCACTTAGAAATGCCCCAGCCCTCCAAGGGCCAAGGACCTCCCTTTGGTACAGAGGCCATAACAAAAGCAGAAAATGTGTTCCAGCTGGAACAAAATGCTCCTGACTAATCTCAAACACAGCACTGTGCTGGTGAGAAAAAGGGAATTAAAAGTGACTAGATCTGAATCGATAATTAAATAATTTTCTGGTTCAATTATTTAATTGATAATTTGGTTGTTCTTGTGGCAGAAATTGACTCTGGGTTTCCTGAGAGTCACAAACCAATGGCAACATGGGCTGGAGACTGTCCTGGCTCTGAGGCACTGGCACAAGTGAGCTGAGGGGTGCTGCAGCTGCTCCCCAGCCAGAGCTGGGGTCACCCAGGCTGTTCCTTCAGTGGCAGGTGCTTGTGGCAGTGTCAGCTCCCAGGTGAGCTCAGGACAGGCCATTTCATCCCTGGCAGACTTGCTGGAGCTCCAGGTGGAGCTCAGCAGGACATGGAAAAGCCCAGGCAAGGTCATGGGAGCAGTGAGAACTGCCACACAGGGTGGTGCCTTGGGAAGGCTGCCCTGGAACAGAGACCAGGCTGAGCTAAAGAATAAAGCAGGGATTTATCCAAAGGATCTCCTCCATGGATTCACCCTGGGCAGCACCAGAGCCCAGCCAGGGCTGCACCCAAGATGAACCAAAATGGCCAAAAAAATGGACAATCAGTCATGGGATCTCTCCCTGGGATCAGCTCTGCTCCATTTGCACCTTGCAGTTCATTGTCCCATCCCAGCCCCAGCCCCTGCAGTCCCACCCTGCTTGTTTTTCTCTCTCCAGCCCACGGGGTTTGTGCTCCTGGGCTGAGATTTGGGTCATTTGTCCTTGGTGCCCAGCTGGAGCAGGAATTGTTTTGTCTCCCTGCTCACCATCCCATAATGTGAAGTCAGACCCACACAACAAAGCAGCACAGAATCTGAAAAATAGAAAAGCTAAATCCTGAGGCATCAAGGGGAAACTTGTAACTGTGTGTGGTGGCAATGCTGCCTCCATCCCCTTCCCTGGGACACGAGCCAGGGGTGGGTAAAGCAGGGAAGGGTTTCTGGAGGAAGGGTTTCCCAGCAGGAGTGAGCAGTGGGGAGATCTCAGCTCCTGGTGCTGAGCTCAGGGTTGAGCTGCAGGCTCAGTTTCCCTCCCAGCCCCAGCTGCAGGCTGGCTCTGCCCTGCTGGGGTCACAGGCCAAGCCAGCAGGCAGATGGTCCATGATGGGTTTAGGTGGGGCTGATCCTGGCAGGGAAGAGAAGAGAAGAGGCTTCCTGAGGTCCTTCTCTGAGCTGTCTGTGGGGATTACTGGCAGCCCATCACTGTGGGTTTGTCTCCTTTTCAGGGTCTCCCCTTGCCTTGTGCACAGGAGCCCAGGCAGGGGATGTGCAGGTGTTCCAGGGCTGGCTCCACCTTGTCTCCCTCTGGGGCTGCCCAGTCTGGCTCTGGGGCCACATCTGGGCTGCCCCTCACAGGGTGGGACAGGGCTTGGCCAGACCCTGCTGTGGTCCCTCTCAGCTCTTCCCTGAGCTCCTTGGCAGTGCAGGGATCTAAGGGAGCATTCTGAGCCCTCCTGGCTGGGCTGTGTGTGCTGGAGCTCAGGGACAGTGAGGATGCTCCAGGTGGGTGAAGGGCAGGGTGGACACCCCTGACTTGCTCCTGCCATCAGAATGAACTCCAGAGCAGCTCTGTGTGCCCAGGGCTCTGTCCCCTCTCTGGCCATGGCACTGCAACCTCTGCAGCCCCACGGGTGCCATGGGCATGGAGGAGCTTCTCAAAGAGCCACAGCCCAGCAGGCCCCACCACAGAGCCCCCCTGGCCCTCCAGGAGTGCAGGAGGAGGTGAAAAGCCTTTTGGACAATAATTGAAATGTGCTGGATCCTCTGCAGGGATGGAGCTGCCAGAGCAGACACAGGGTGAGTGTCCTGTGGGTGTCCTGGTGCCTGGCTCCAGTGTGGAATGTCTCACTTCTGCCTGTCCTTCCTCACCTCCCAGTGGGAAGGACCAAATGAGCCCAGCTGGGGCTCAGGTGGGAGCAGAGGGGGCTCAGAGAGCTGTGCTGGTGCCCTGCTCTGCTCCTCTCCACCTGAGAGGAGACACTGTGGAAACCCCCAGCCTGGGAGGATCCCTGGAGGTCTCTAATCCAACATCCCATGCCAAAGACAGGGCAGGATGCTCCTGTTCTTGTCCAGCCATTCTGAAAATCTCTGTGGATGACGTCTCCATAATTAGAGGCAGCTGCTGAACCTGGCCCAAAATCATCTCAGGGCAGATAAACACACACAGGGTTGTGTAAGATAAACAAAACCTGCTCTTTCTACACTTCTTAAAATGGCTCAGGGAAGAAAGTGAGCATTTATGAGTTATAGAGGAACTGAACCTTTCCATCCCTGCTTTCTCTTTCTGCTTCAGGGCTTTTTGTCAAGAGCACAGGAACAGCATCTCCTGGGGCAGAAAATGGCTTGAAGGGCTTGTGTTGGTTCTTTTCTTCCATCTCACACATATCCTTCCAAGGCTGGGCTGGGTGTTGTGTGGCTTCAATGAGCACACCTCCATGGGGCTGAGGTGTGTGATTGCCTTTTGTCCCATAATTGAAACGTGGATCTCTCAGGCAGACTGTCACCAAGCTCACCCTACAACAAAACTTTTGTATCTTGGGCAAGTTCCCTTCACCTGGAGTCTCCTCAGCAGTGAGCTCTTTTTAGAACATCTCTTCTTGAACCATTTGGCTGGACCTGCTGCCTTCCCCCTGTGCTAACCCACACATCCTGCAGCCCACAGATGCAGCTACACACATCATGCTTCCCCATATGAGCCACCCTGGTGAGTTTTGGAATCTCTGTCTTGGTTTTTTTTGACACCTGTGGGCAGGCCCAAAAGAGTTGCTGAGAAAGCCATGAATTTCTACCCAGGATTGATTCATATGCTCAAGAAAAGGCCACTCTGAGGCACATCTGGCCCAGGCAGGGCTCTCTCCATCACAGGTCCCTGTGCTCTTCTGCACCCAGTGCTGCTACTTAAAACACACATTGGTCTCCTTCAATCAGCTCCTGAAATAAAGGCAGAGTGAAAAGTGTTTCTTCTATATTTCAATGCCAATTCTTCAAAAACAAAGCATACAAAATTCTTCATCCCAGTGCCACCAGTGAAACCAGTTCAGGCAGGAGAGGGCCACAAGATGCTTTTCTCCCAGAAGGCATCATTGGTGCCAAGCTCAAATCCAAGTTTGTCAGGTTTGGGTGGTTGAACTTAGTAAATAAAAGTTGAAACTTTCTGCTACAAACAGTTACCATAAAAAACGAGGTAAAATCCAACTCCTGCATTTTAGTGAGACAATGATGGAAGCCAAAGCTGGCAGCCAATTCCTGTGCAGAACTGGCCCTTCTCACCCCTCTGCTCCAGCACAGGGGGCAATGTGGGCAGGGATGACCCCCTGGCACATGGGTGGTGACTGGCACAGCCCCTGGGCTGGGCAGGAGGGTCTCATCTCCATCCCCATCCGTGGAAAGCAGAGCCAGGGAGCACCAGGGAGCCAGGAGTGAGGCTTTGCAGCTGGGGAAGAGCAGCCTGGCTGGTAGCTGGTATCAGTTAGTGTGTGCAGAGCCTAAAAATAGAGACCCTCTCTTCTCACAATGACTCAGAGATGCAGAAGGGAAACCCACAAGCTCAGTGCTTGGCTGTCCCCTGAGCTGATTGAAGGTTTTGCATCTAAAATTTTGTTTTGACACAAAACGGCTTTTTGAAAAACAAACCAACTAAAAAAAAAAAAAAAGAAAATAAAAAGAAAAACCAAACCTCCTCTCTCACCACCTGAGCTGCTGGGAATTCTTCTCATTTGGTCCAAGTTTGGAAGAGGTCCTGGCCAGTAAAGCATGACATTTTGTAGTTTTTAAATGCCAGCTTTTTAAACCCCCTGCAAGTATTTCCTTGCTAAGCTCTTTCTTGGCGACCTTTGAGACCAGATGAAATGGTGCAAGGTGTGCCAGTCCTCTGGAACTTTGATGGGGACACAGTTCCTTTTCCAGACAGCTCTGATCTGAGCACATGCACCAGCTGAATCCCTTGAGGAGGGGATCCTTCAACTCTGCCCATCCTGAGCAGCAGGGGCTGCAGCCAGGTTTGGGCCATGCCATGGGTGATTGCAGCCTGGAGGGGAAGCAGAAGGGAACCAGGGTGCCAAGGGAGCTGCATTCCTGCTCCAGCCCTTTCCCAACTCACACACACACACCTGGCCCTGACAGGCCAAGGAACCAAAGCACCATCACTGTGGGTAAAAAATCTCCACATTGCATTCTGCTTTGGCACAAACACAAGCACAGCAATTTATAAGAATTGTTTTTCCTTTCTCTGAGGTTCTGAGAATGTGAAACCCAGAAATATTCTTGGGAAGAATTGTGCCTTGCTTTCCTCTGTGAGGAGGAATGTGTCTTTTCCTTGTGGGCAAGTGGCCCTGGCTGCAGGCCTGCTGCCTTGGAAGGCTGAGACAAGACTGGGTCAGAAAACTCCACTTTATCAGCCCTGTGTATCCAGGGGTGTCACAGAAACGGGCCCTGAACTGAGAAATATTTGATATAGACTCTATGTATTTTAAAAGGTTGATCATATTAATCTTTATTAAGAAACCTATTGCTCTTACAGACAGTTATGATATAGCTGGACCTAATTGGTCCTCCAGTCCAAACATCATCACCATTGGTTAATTAAGAACCACTCTTGGATGAACAAATCTCCATAACACATTCTACATGTTCACAATACCAGGTGTAGTAAGGTAAGGATTGTTTCTCATTCTTTTCTCTCATTTTCTCACAGCCTTTCCCAGGACTGTGGAAACCCAGGGCACTGGGAATATTTCTCTGTCTGCTCTGGGGTGCCCTGACCCCCAGGGCAGCTCTGACTCTGACCCTCATTCATGGAGAAAGTTTCCCAAACTCCAGAATAGACTGGAATCCACAAAAGTAAGAAATAGATTATAGAGAGCAGTGCAGGTGTGTCACTGGGTGAGAAATTGAGGGTTTGGGATTTTTAGTGTGTTGTGGATGGAAGCAAGATGGAGGGCACAGGGTTTGTCCTGGGTTTCTTCTTCGTGCTGCTTCTTCCTCCTTCTCCATGGGTTTGGGTGGCATTTTGTAATTGGGCAGAAAAGTCTGCACTGGGGGCTCTGTGGGATCAGTTATTGGGGTAAAAGGGAAAATAATCCAGGTGTCAATTCTTAACTGGATAGTTTAGCTTTAAAAGCCCTTGTACCAAGAGAGTGTTGGCCATTCTGTGGTGCTTTTCCAGCTCCTGAGCCTGGTGTGGACAGCGTGCAAAATTCTAGATAAGATAACAATAAACAAGGATTCTAGATAAGATAACAACAAACAAGAACATGAAGACCAAAAAGACCCACTGGGTCTCTCTTTCCTGTCACAAAACCACTCCAGGAGGGTCTCCCTGGACAGGGGAGCCCCAGGAGGGCTCAGCCAGAGCCCCAGAAGTTGGGGAATTGGCAACAGGAACCCCGACACAGGACGATGCCTGGGAAAGTTGTGATTCTGTCTGTGGCCAGAGAGCTGCTGCCACACCAGGGATGTCCTTTGTTCCCTCCATCCAGGCTGGGAGAGCACATCTGCTGCTCCCCAGCCCTCAGCAGTGGTTACATCACTCGGATCATGCTCCATTTGGAAATGCATTAACAAAACTCTTGGGCAATAATAAGCTTTAACTAACGAGTGGCAACTGGTGAATGGAGCCTCCATCTGTTCTCACCCACAATGTGCAAAGTCTACCAAAGTCAATGGACTTCTCTCTGCTGAATTCAATGGGCCTTTTGCCAAAATCTGTGTGAATAAAATGATGCTTGTGCATATATTTATGAATGGTGAGGCGGGGGAAATGTGCAAATCCAGCATCCACTGAGCACCCATGAAACTGTTACTGACACAGTGGGATGTGAATCCCAGCAATTTCCTGTCTGAAAACTTCATGTTTTGGTGCAGGGAGAGGAATCCATAGCCCTGGGACAGCACCTGTGCTGTGTCAGCAGAGGGTCACCTCTGAAAGAGTGACATTGCAAGAGGAAAAGTGGATTTTGAAGGCTTCATCACTGTACCTGTGTCCAATCTAATTAGTCCTGGCATTTATGGCAGACAATTGCTGCTGTCACAGTGTTCATTTAGTCATAAAAAATCCAGCATTTTTGTGATTCCTCTAAAGGAAAAAGGGTTGGGAGAGAATCCCATGAAATTGTGTGCAATGTGCATTGCTCTGAAGTAATTTTCTCATGAGCTCAATGTTTCTCATGAGCTGCTCAAGGGACACCCAGGGACTCAGCAGATAATGAGCCAAATTAGGGATGACTTTAACATCCCTCTGGAAGGGCAGGCATTATTCTTCCAGATAGCACCTGGACACGTTGCCACAGTGAGTTGGAGAGAAAAAACAAGGAGTTTATCTGGATTAGTTCAGATAAAACCACCAGTGTCAGTCCTCAAGGGATGTTCTGACAGTTTGGGTAAAACACAAATTTTTTTGCCCCAGTGTGACACAACTCTCTGTTTTTTTGTGCTCCAGGAACTGGAGTCTTCAGTGAGAAAGTAACATAGCAGGAGGCAGAGGAGGAGGAAGGTCAAGTGACTTGGAACAAGTGGGCAGAAGTCTTTGATGGCATCACAGGGTCTCCCAGAGTGGAGCTGAGAATTGGGCAGGGACAAGGTCCTGTGCACCACATTGCCTGAAGGCTCTGACTCCTGTCCTCCTCACAGAAACCACCAGTGTGAAACAGCTTTTTCTGCTTGCTTGCAATCCCTTCTATTTGTGTGTGTGTGTCCCTGAGGCTGAGTGACCAAGATAAAATCCTCCTTTCCATCTGATGCTCATCAGCTGTTTGTTATTGCCTCAGCTTCCCTTTCCAAGGTGTGGACATACCCAAAAAGAGTCCAAAGGGCTCCTGTGCCTCCTCCTGACCCCTCAGTGCTCATAGTGCCAGCACTTTGTCCTCCTGTTATGGTCCTCCCCATTTTCCCAGTTATTCCTGGGAACAAAGATGCATTTCACTCAGCAATAAAGCAAAAGAAAACCCAGTTTCCCTAAAGTTTTAAAACATGAATGGAAGCTGCAGCATTGGAGATTGAGAATGAAGAGGAGTTTGATGATGTTTCCCAAAGAGAGCTCCAGTGAGGTGTACCTGCTCTCTCAGCCCTTCTCCTCAGAGTTTTGGGAGTGATGCAGCTCTGCTCGCTGTGGGATTCAATTTGTTATTTGTTTCCTTGTGTAGAATCACTCGAATTTCAAGATTTTGGGCAGAAAGCAATCAAGCTGGTGCTCAGACTTGAGCCAGCATCCCTGGTGCTGCTGGGAAGGGGGGTGATGGATGCAGGAGGGCCTCCAAGCACCTGGAATTAGCACCAGGGGCTCATTTCTTTTGCTCTGGCCCTTGGTAGTGGCTGTCTCATCAAATGCAAACATCTTAATGACTTGAGCTCTTCAGTGGATTCCCTCTCTATTATCCCAGCTAAGCTCTTTGCTCTACTCACAAGCTGCCAAGCATTGCAGGTCATGGAAAATGCTTTCTAAACTTCTGCACATCGTTGGGTTTAAGTAGGACGCTTATAAAGCAATGGAGAGGAGTTAAAAGGCAATTTACCTCTTCTGAGAAATGCAGGTACCCTGGTGATAAGCTCTTGTCTCCCACAGAGGATCTGTAAACCAGCGAGCCAAGAATTCTAACGCGGGGAGGGATAAATCACAGGCTTTTTTTTTTTTTTTTTTTCCTAGGGGAATTTTGTTATTTTCCTGCTTGTGGGTGGCATCTTATACTTTAATAACACCCACCCCCCCCTCCCTGCAGTGTCATTCGAGCTGACATCCTGCAAACTGCCGCCTAAAGGTCAATTGCTCTGGGTTTCATCCCTGCAAGCAGAGCTTTGCTGTGACACGGGAGTCCCTGTTCCAGGGCAGAGCGGCTCAGGTTCAGCTCCCTGGCAGATGGCATCTGCTCACTGCTGCCCTTTTCCCCCCTCAATCAGGTTACCAGCCTCGGTGAGCAGCACGAATGTGCTGGTGCTGAGTATGGACTGGGAAAGATAAAAAACAAAGTGCACACTCGGTGTTTTATCAGGGTTTTTATCGGTGTAAGTCGGATCTCCACTCTGCAGTGAGACAAAGCTTCCTGGGGCACTTCAACCAGGAGTTTATTCATCCCAGAGAGGAGCTCTGGGGCTCAGCCCCTGTGTTTGGAGGTGCTGAATCTGTGCCCTCACCGCAGCAGCTCATTGTGCACTAAGCCTGTCCACAGGGCAAGTGATTTTTCTAGTGCTGACAACAATTCTGTACCTAACTGACGTGTTCAGAGCTGTGCTAATCCCAACCACACAAAACTAACCACCGAGAAGGGGCAAGAAGAGAACCACTTTGGTGGCTTTCATGTTCTGCCACCTTTTGCAGTGCCTTCCAGGAATATGGTCTGGGGATTTTTTGGCTGCATTTGCATAGAGGCAGCCTTCTTCCTTGTGCCACAGGCTTGAATTGTTCGGTTTGGTTTTGTTGGTTGGTTTGTTTCTTTTCATGTTGAGCTGGGTGAGATCACTAATGATGTGTAAGCACTGGAGATCCCTGTGCCTCCAGCAAGGACTCCAGAAGGGTTCTGAAGGCAGCAGGCTCCAGGATTCCTGGCTACTGCCACAGCCTTAATGTGGAATAAAATGAGAGTGAAGGACTGATCCACTCAGAGCCACTGCCAGTGATTCCAGACCTGGAAAGGTTGTGGATGTGGCTGTCATTTGCACTGACAGATTTCCAGGGTGGTGCTGTTGTCAATATACAGCTAAAGCAAAGCTGCTTTTCCAGCTAGCAGAGCTGAAAAACCACACAAGCAAAGGTAAGAATGTGGCTCATTAATAAGTTGGAAGAAGACAGATGGTTCAACTGGCAGGAGAGAGTTTTCCTAAAGCCTGTCTTTCACTGGAGGGCTGGGCCAGGTTCCTGCTCACAATGTGAGTCCTGGTGAGTTTGTTCTGTCCTTGTGGTAGAGCAGGAGGCTGTGCTGGGCACAGCCTTGGCAAAGGGCCTGTGCCTCCAGTTTTGGCAGCATGGCTGAGTCCTGATAGCATCAATAAATGATGCAGATGTCCAGAAGGCAGCAGTGTCCATCTGGCTGTGTTTGTTGATCTGTAATTTGGACTCTCTGGCTATTTGCAAAATCTGTTCTTTAAATGCTCATTGTGGGGTGCTGCTCTGCAAGGCTCAGCAGCAATGCTGGCAGCCCAGAGGTCCCACTCACCTTGGCAGATCCTGTGCCTTCCCTTCCTGTGGCTGGCAGCTCACTCCCCAGCTCTGATTCCCACCTATCTGCCAGCCCAAACACATCTGCACCCAACTCTGCCCTGCAGAGCCTCCTGCTCCTTACAGAAAACAAGTGCTGCATGACCAGGAGCTTGGCTGGCCACAGCCTTGCACAGAGCTCCTCAACCTGCACCTGCAGCCTTGACCTGGAGCATGCAGGGCAAACACCTCAAGAGCTGCCACGAGTCCCTTGTGTGAGGGAAGGGACCACCAGGTCATGGAGCCATAAAATCATGGAATCATGGAGTGATTTGTGTTGAAAGGGACCTCAAAGCTCTTCTTGTTTCACCCCTGCCATGGGCAGGGACACCTCCCACTATCCCAGGCTGCTGTCCAGCCTGGCCTTGCACACTTCCAGGGATCCAGGGGCAGCCACAGCTGCTCTGGGCACCATGACTGGCCAGTGCATTCTGCTGGGTTTTGGGCAGTGAGAGAATATCCTGAACACAGCCTTGCTGACATTGCACCTAGGGTGTCCCTTCCTCAAAGGTACAACTCCTATTCTATTCCATTTCTATTCTATTCTATTCTATTCTATTCTATTCTATTCTATTCTATTCTATTCTATTCTATTCTATTCTATTCTATTCTATTCTATTCTATTCTATTCCATTCCATTCCATTCCATTCCATTCCATTCCCCCTGGCTGCAGTCTAGGATGGGCTTCCTCAGCCACTTCACTCAATCCCTATTTTTAAGCTTTTCTTGCCAGTTGGGTGGGGTTAAGGCACGTTGTTAGGTAATGAAATGGGGCATATCTCAGTAAGTCAGAGCATGGCTTTGCCACTCTTGTTGGGGCCTGGCCTGAGAGCAGCTCAGGTGCTCTCCCCCACTGTGTGCACCTGCCCTGCACTCCTGGCTTAATCCTCTGTTCTGATGAAAGCATCCAGCCCAGGGGCTGTTCAATAAACCCTGGACCATGGGTGGCCAAGGAGGTGGGGCACAGAACCCAAGAAATTTTCCAGCTGGGTCATGGTGTCAGCTTGGACCTGGAGATGATTCCCCACGAGGCAGATTCCTGCAGAGCTGTCTCACTGCTGCAGGAGCTACACTGAGAAGTCACAGGAGATGAGACCATCCCTCCAGCCTGCTCTCTTTCACACACTTGTGAGCTTAATTCTTGCTTCCAGGGTCTGGTCTGGGTGAAGGAAATACTGACTGTAACTGCTCAGCAGGGAAAATAATTTGTGACCAAGGAATGATCTGGCACAGAGGGAAAAGAGCCAAAGGCAAGGAGGGGTTAAACTCTCTGGAACTCTCTGGAAGCAGAAGTGCCAGAGACTAAATGGCTCCTTGCAGGGGATTGGTGCTGGAGCAAGGGCAGATAAGGAATCTGCTTGTGGTGCACCTTTTCAGGCTCCACATATTGCAGAAGGACTCTGCCCAATAAGCGTTCATTACATTTCTCTTCTATCTTTAGGAACAAATGTGTGTTTAACTTCCCTCAAGGGGTATCATAAAAACTCCCCATCAGGGATATTTGCCTTCTGAAAGAGTAGTCAGTCTGGATTTGAGCTGGCACCAGTTCCAGTGCCCAGGAGCTTGGCTGGCACATTAGTGAGGGCAAGGGCTTGCCAGCCATGGAGCCACCCTGCTTCCACAGTGACCCTCTCACACATCCTCTCACCCACTCTCCTCCCATCAGGCATGTCTGGGAACACCAGGTGTCCTCCTGCAGGCTGGGCAGTGAGGTTTTTGGTTTTCTTCTCCTCACAGCATGCCCAGCCAAGAGCCAGCAGTGCTCCTGATTTCAGGATGCATGAGAATTTTGGAGCTAAGGAAACATTTCTTTATGGAGAGGGTGGTCAGACACTGAACAGGCTTCCTTGGGTGCTGCTGGGTGCCCCTGGCCTGGCAGGGTTTAGGAGGCATTAGGACAGTGCCCTTAACACCACACTTCAGATTTGGTCAGCCCTGAAATGCTTGGGCTGTTGCACTGGCTGATCATTGTAAGTCCCTTCCAAATGGAATATTCTATTCTATTCTATTCTATTCTATTCTATTCTATTCTATTCTATTCTATTCTATTCCATTCCATTCCATTCCATTCCATTCCATTCCATCACAGTTTTCTGCAGTTTAAGGACAACTGAAAATTGTAGGGACCTGATGACTGGACTCCACGTAAAGAGAAATAGAAAGCGTGGAGCAAAGATAAGGGGCAGAGAGGTGTTGTCCAAGCTGCAAGATGAAAAAACCTGATCCTGGCAATATTGCCAGGCCAGGCTTTGGTGCTGGAGCTTCTCAGCTTGGCTTTACTCCTCTTCCCCTGCTCAGACATGGGAGGTGCTGTCCCTGCCTCCCCCTGGGCCAGCTGTCTAGACCAGCTCCAGGGGATGAAGCACTTTTGGGCACGACTCACCTGCCTGACAGGTAGGTCAGAACCAAATGAATCACTTGTGCTTTCTTTTTTTTGCCTCCAGTGCTTATAAATGGAGCTGGGCATGACTTGCTCACATTGGCTTCCCTGCCTTGCAGCCATTTCACACAGGAGGTGAACTGCACCCTGCTGCACTTTTGGATTCTGGCATCTTATTTCCACTTCATATCCCCACCTCACTTTGGGGAAAGCTGGTCAAGTTGCCTGGGGCAGGCAGATCTCCAATTCTCTGTCCATGGTGGAACAAGAGAACTTCCCAAAATAATCAGAGGAGAATGCTCATGAAAGGTGGAGCCTTAGAGAAACCATTTACATTCCTCCTGCAAACTGGATGTTTTACAGAGGCAGGCATAGCTTCTACAGCTACTGAGACAGATTTCAAGAGGAAAGTCTGCACAAAGCTGAAGGCAGCAAGTGTTCATGGGCAAAAAGAAGAGAAGCAGTGAAAATGAACTATAAAAAGGAATGTTTTGGTTCAACACAAGCAGAAATCTTTTGGCCATCAGGAAGGGCAAATGCTGGGGAAAATCTTGTGACTCCAGCATGAGAGGATTTTAAATGCAGGTCAGACACTGTCAAAGTGCCAGAAGCACCACTGTGTGGGAAGGGGATTAGCTGACACCTTGCTGTGTCTCTCAGACCTGTTTTATCATCCTTTCACCTTTTTATGGGCATTCTGTGCAAGCAGCTTGTAATCACCTGGTGTCTAATGCAGCCTGGTCTTCTCCCTCCTCCACCACTCAGAGGCAATGAGCTCCCCCAGAGCCCTTTAATGAGCTCCTCTGTGAGTTACTGTGGGCACAGCTCCCAGAAAAAAGATGCCACCAGTGCAGCTCAGATAGCAGAACTGAGTGTGGCATTCACCTGTGGCATTCATGAGATCAGCTGGCACTTCAGGGAGCTTGGAAATCTTACCAGATGTTTCTAGAATGGCAGGAACATCCACAATCTCAGTAAATAACAGCAAAGAAAATTTTGGACGCCCGTTTGTGGCATTCACAGTCTCATGATTCCTTGGCCCAGGGTTTTCTCCTGGGAAGCTGAGAAACCTCAGAGAAAAGGAAAACAGTTCTTCTCTCATTTGCTTCTCCTGTGTTGTGCTGGTGTGGGATGTGTTTGGAGATTGTTCACCCACAGGTGATTGTTCCAGTGCATTCTGCTGGGAGTTGTTTTCACTCTTTGGCCAATCAGGGCCAAGCTGTGTCAGGACTCTGGAGAGAGTCAGGAGTTTCCATTATTATCTTTGTAGCATTCAGTAAGTATCCTTTCTGTATTCTTTAGTATAGTATAGTATTCTTTAATGTAATATAGTAGAATAAAGTAATAAATTAGCTTTCTGAGAATATGGAGTCAGATCCTCGTTCTTCCCTGCCATGGGGCTCACTGGGAATTTACAACACCAGATAAATTTTGTGTGAATTTACAATACCCATTAAATTTTGTGTGAATTTACAACACCAGTTAAATTTTGTGTTCACTTGCTGAACAGTGCAGGTTCAGTGTTGGGGTAGGGACTGAGAAGAAGCTTCTGGCAGGTGCTGAGCACCAGCAAATGTGCAAGAGCCTGTACCAGCATAAATGGAGACAAAACTGAACCTGCAGCGCCTTGTGCTGCTTCCAAACAGCCCAAACAGTGCTGAGAACCAGATATGAGACATCACAGGTCTTTTAGGAACGGTTTCTGTGCCTGCAGTGGCCCCTGGCACCCAGGCCCTAGCTGGCTGGGATGCCCTTGGAGTGTTTGTCACTCCTGACTGCCCTGGGCCATGGGGGTGCCGTGGATGGCAGCTCCTGGCTGGATTCCCAAGGGGCTGGGACAGGCAAGGTTAAGGGAGTTCCTCTCACTGGCAGGTCTTGAATTTTTACATTTCCTGCCTTTAAGCATTCACATCAGCAGATTCCCTTGGGAAGAAACAAGGTCTAAGAGAGGGCAGGTGTGGCCTGTGTCTGAATGGAGGCAGTCGCAGCCTTAGAGACTGAGAGGGGAACTCTGGGGTTTGTTGCTGCTGAAATGGCTCCTGAGGTATTGAAATGCCTTTTTTCCCAGCCCTGTGACCGAAGAAGAAGTTGAGATTCCTCAGCTCTGGTTTTCAAGGCTGTTTATTTTCTTTTATCTGTTCCATTTCTTCTCTGACCTGCTGAGGTCTGTCCAGCAGGTCGGGTTGTGCCACAGTCCCTGCCCTTGGGGTGGGGTTGGCTTTTTATAGTAAGAACTACACGTGCTTTATTTACAATAATTTTCCAATACCTATCACCTATGTTAGACAGTTTGTCTCTACTCTAAACCAATCCAGAAGTGTCACCATCACAGCAGGAGATGGAGGGCAAGAAGAAGAAGGAGGACAGGACATGCCCAGATTCCTCCATCTTGTCTCTTGAACCCCCATTCTAAAAACCCAAAATTCTACTTTTTCACCCTGTGATTAATTCCCTAACATTCTATCCAAACTCTTGTGGTTTGTAAATCTTCACACAAAATTGGTAATTGTTTCATGGGCTAAAATCCAAGGCACAGGTGTTTGTGACTCTGTGCCAAGGTCTCTGAGCCCTCTGCCAGGGTCTCGATTCACCCAGGGCAGCCAGAGGAATGTCCTGGGTCCTGACAGGGAACCAGCTGCTTCCTTCCCACCTTGTGCAGCTCCCAGGCAGCCTGGAGGCTTGCTGGGGGCTGTACAATCTAGATGATCTGGAGTTCATGTCTGTAAGATGTGGAAGTGCTGGGAGCCCCCGGCCAGGCGCGGTGTTGGGAGGTGGGGCTGGGACGCAGGGAGCTGGCAGATGTGGATGTGATCTCTGCTGCACAGACAGCAGCTGCCTGCCAGGGCTGTGGTATGTCTTGGCCTCAGAGCCTTCCTGTTCACTGCAGGGACAGAGTTCCTGGCTTAGGACTTGGCCAAGTGACCCAACCTCAGCACCAGCTTTGGGAATTCCAAACCCTTACCTGGTGCTTTACTGGGGCCAGCAGCTGCTGCCTCTGCAGCCCAGCCTGGGTGTGGCACAGGGCAGGGGCCACGCCCTGATGGTCCAGGGACCACCCCACAGCCCTCACCTGGGCTCTGGTCAGAGCAGTCAGGCACCAGGCAATTTTCAGTGCCAAGTCCAATCGCTTCTGGAGTTATTCTGGGTTCACTGGCTGCATCATCCTCTCTGTCTGCTTCCATCAGCACTGGCTGGAGCACTCACAGGCTCATGGGGAAAGTTTCTGACTCTTGGGATGCAACATGAGGATGACCAGGTGTGTTTCTTACCAGAAAAGGGCTGTACCTCTGCCCAGGAAAGGGACAGAAGCATCTGCAGCTGCAAGCAGTCTCTGAAGAGATGCATTCCTACAGCTGTTGCAGAAATTCCCAAAAGAAATGGGAAATCAAGCTGTGCTACACTTGCCCCAATCTCTGCATGTGGTTCTTTGCCATTATGATCTCACCAGGCATGGCACTGACCCAGGACAGATCATTCCTGTGACCCCTGGCAGCAACAACACCGACTGAACCTTGGTGGGAAAGACCTGGAGATGCTCTCAGCTCTCTTTGGGACATTTATGGAAGGAGCAAACAGGTTAAGCTCTGCTGAGCCACAGAGTTAGAGGAGCAAAGACATCCTGCTTCTCTTCAGCACGTCACCAGTGTCCCAGTTCTGTAAACATCCTCTCAGCAGGGCCTAAATCAGTCTGTCACATGTCACTGCTCCATCTCCTGTCCCAGCCCTGTGCAAAGGAACAGTGCTGTGGGCTGCCAAGGGGAAACCTGGCTGTGGATAGGGAAGGAGATTCATGGCATGAAGGAGGATGTATCTCCTTGAGCCTGTGCCCTCCTTTGTACCTCTGTGGCAGATCAATCCTGGCTACTCACAGAAGGCAGGAGTGTTTAAATGACTTTTACGTAACAAAACCTGAAAAAAGCCCATCCTTCCTGCTGGGTTTTGCTTCCAAATGAAGACACTGCACACTCAGCCTTGGCCAGGCTGCTGCTGCTTGTCCCTGCAGGTGCCAGCAGGGCAGAGCTGCCTGGCCAGGGCTGTCTGGGGCCATGGCTTTGGCTGGCTGTGGCTCTGCAGTGGGACAGAGCAGGAAAAGAGCTTTCTGCAGTGGGGAGGGCATGTCTGAGGGCAGGGGGTTGCACCATGAGCAGAGAAGGACCTACAAGTTGAGGCACATGTTTCCCACCCCAAATCCACTGTGGAGGCCAATCTGAGCCTCTTTATTTGCAGGTCAGGTGAAGAAGACAAAAGCTTGAGAACACAAGTGAGGGCAGAATGGAGTAGGCAAAATAGGATCCAACGTGTTTTCCATTCTTAAATAGCTTTTAATCTGATTTCATGCTTTTGAGGTTTGACAATGACTGGCAATGCTGAAACTCGTTGTTAAAGGATCCAGCCACCCTGTGCTCCTAGGAAAGCAATCCTGGCCCAAAATCCAGGCAACAGAAACAAAATTATTAGAAAAGCAGATTTTAGCCCCATCACTATTCTGGGAAAAAACCAACCATTTTTGGGGTGTTACACTTCTGTGATAGTGGTACAACTTTTTTCTTGACTCCTGTGCTGTTTAAGGAGGCTACAACTGGAGCAGCAATTCCAGGAGTGCTGTAGGTCAGAAACTCTCACCTCAGTGCACACCAGCCCGTGGAAATTTACTGTGCAATCCCCACAACGCAGGGAGAATGCTCTTCCTTCCTAATCCCTCCCAGCTCCTGCAGCACAGGATTACTGCTGCTAACAATAGCATCTCACACAGCCAGGGAGCAGCCTGATTTTTCCAATGCTGGGTGTGATGTCCCAGCTACAAACTCAGAGCCACAGAATGCCCTGGGCTGGGAGGGAGCATTGAAGTCAAACTCCCAGCCCTGCACAGGACACCCCAAAAATCAAACCATGTGCCTGGTGTGATTTTTGGAGTGGTGCTGCTGCTTGAACTAGAGGTCTGTCTCTTAGAGTGGGGTGTGATGGCCACTCTGTTTGATGATGTCACACTGAAAACCCAAAGCAGAAATGTAAAGACATTCTCAGGAGGCTTAAACCTCCCTGCTTATGGGAAATGGAAGTTTGGTTTGTAAAAAGGAAAAAAAGAGCCCACCTTGCCCTAAGCAGAACAAACCAAGGGGCTTTGACCTTGATGTGGGGACTGTGTGCAAATTACAGGCACAGTCAGGATCAGGAGAACGAGTGAGGAGAAGGAGTTGCACTGCAGCAGCATGAAGGGTGTGGATCAGAGGCTGGAAAATCCCCAGACACAGGAAAATGAAGAAATGAGGCACCAAAATGTTCTTTGAAACACTCAGGGTGACTCAGAGGCACAGGAAGGCTGACCCTGGGAGAGGAGCAGTGGGTCACAAGCTGCAGGGCAGGGTCTGCCCTGGCACAGGAGGGATCTGCAGGTGAGCAGAGGAGCAGGGGGTCTGGGCATCACCCACAGAGCTGCCAGGGACACTGAGCAGCTGACAGATCCAGTCCCTGGGCTGCTCCCAGTCAGCCAGGGCCCATCAGCCTTCCTCTGGTCACTCAACAGTTCTTGGCTTGAAGCTGCAGGGTCAAAGTCATGTCCTGGCAGTGGGCTGTGAGCCCTAAGCCTCTCCTGACCATGGCTGCACTGAGCATTTCTGCTTCCTCAGTGGCTGGGTTGGGAGCAGGCACAGCATCACTGGGTTTTCTCATTTTGCAATTCAAACCATCTTTTTTTTTTTTTTTTTTTAATCGGTCATCGAAATATTCCCCTGGAACATTTCAGCTCCATGAAATCATTTCTTTCAGAATAAAAATTTTACACGGAATTTTCCAGCAAGACATAGCAAAGGTCTTGGCAGGGCAGCCAAGCTGTGCTCAGCCTGTCCCACACCAGGATCAAAAGGCCACTGAGATTTCCAAGCTTTCAGCCTTCAGCTCCCCCAGGACCTGGAGGATGAGGAGGTCCTGTCCTGCTCTGGCCAAGCAATCAAAGCTTCCAGAGGCTTCTCAGTAGGATGGGGGGAAGAAACACAGAGAGCAGGAAGCAACTGCTGAAGCTGCCAGTGATTAAAATGCAATAAAATGTTTGCCTTCTGCTGCTGAGCAAGAAGTGTGGCATGTGTTTTGCTGAGGCAGCAGAAGTGGTTGTGTTCACTGAATGAGCAGCTAATGAAAAGCATTTCAAGCAGGAAGCAACGCTGATGAAGATTATGAGCCTGCTTATATCTTGGGGAATTAAATGGCCTGGGCTGGATACTCCTGTTTTACACTGGATTTTGCATTGATCAAAGAGGATTTACTCTGGGAAGAGTGGGAGCGCTCCTTTGTGCCAGAAGCTGCTGTGAACATCCCCTGCCAGGGCCATGTGAACAGAACAAATGCCCCTGGACAGGGCAGCTCAAGCAGATCTCACTTCTGAGCAAAATTCATCTGGCAGCAGCCATTTGTGCTGAGGCCAGTCCCAGTCATGCTCAATCCTCCTGGGCTGCAGACAGAGCTGGGTCAGCTGAAGGGATGGCTGCAGACATTTCCTCTTTACTGGGGAGCCTTCATCTCCTCGTGAGAAACAACTGCTCACTTTGAAAATTTAAAAGGGTTTATTAAACCTTAACAAAAATACAGCAGAAGGAAAAATTCACAGCACTGGGAGCTGCCCTTGTGGATGGCCAGTTTATCTTCAAGAGGGATGCTCAGTGTTTTATACCCTGGGGGGTTGCACCAGCCAGCCCTGGCCCATCCCAGAGTCTGTCAGTCAGCTCTTCTTTGCCATTTATCCGTGCAGACTGCTTTCTTGTAGCTGGATTGGAGGTCAGGTGTTGCCATGCCCACCCCCTAAGCACCCCCAAGCTTTTCCATTCCCACCTGCCCCAGGTAAGGGATGCCTGTGCAGCTCCTTTGTACCTGTCCTGGGCAGCCCAGGCAGTCTGATGGCAGCAGTACAGGGGGAAAAGGGAACTGTGGGGAGAGCAGAGAACATCTAAACTGCAATAACACAGCTGTACATCACTAAAGCTTCTCTTAATATTCACACAGTAGTCATCCCTTAACTGTGAGAGCCAATATCTCATTATCCATCTATAACATCCCTCCTGTCACTGCCATTAGCCAGGCCCTGTGGGCACAGGACACAGCTCCTGGAGAGCACACAGAGGGGTCACACAGCTCTGGGCACAGGTGCTGGCAGGGAAACCCAGCCTGGCACCTGGGCTCTCCCCTCTTCTGGGAGCAGGAGGGCACAGGATGCTCTCTGCCTCATTGTGGGGGCTTCAGACTGAATATCAGCAGAAGGTTCCTCCCCCAGAGGGTGCTGGCACTGCCCAGGCTGCCCAGGGAATGGGCACGGCCCCGAGGCTGCCAGAGCTCCAGGGATGCCCAGGCTGGGGTTGTTGGGATTATCCAGTGCAGGGCTAGAAATTCTGTTTCTTATGATCCCTTCCAACTCAGGCTGTTCTCTGATTCTCTGATCCCTGATATCAGTTTTTTTCTCTGGAGGTGAACTGAGCTACCAGCACAACACCCAGTGGGTGAGCAGTCACCACCTCTCAAATTCTGTGTGATACAGAAAGTGCTGATAAAGCTTGGAAAACCCACAAGGCAGTGTCTGGGTGGGGAACAAAGCAGGGAGGTGTATTGGAAATGCTGTATTTGGTACTCAAACAACAGGAGAGGAAACTGAGGTGTCCCAGACTGGCAGGCAGAGGAGGA
Organism: Fringilla coelebs; assembly: GCF_963513975.1. Classification (NCBI taxonomy): domain Eukaryota; kingdom Metazoa; phylum Chordata; class Aves; order Passeriformes; family Fringillidae; genus Fringilla; species Fringilla coelebs. Next base: position 2,444,319 of record NC_140054.1, on the reverse strand, counting down.
GGCTGTTGGCTGCTGTAGGGGAAGGGAGCTCAGAAAACACCAGGCACAGAGCAGATCCTGAGGTGAAGAAAAGGCAGGGAGAAGCTGTGGCACATCAGGGTGCCCATGTGGCCCTGGCCACTGGCTGGGTGTGTGCAGGTCCCCTGGCTCCTGTGGGATCAGGCACTCAAGGGGCTTTTTTCAGATTTGTCTCTCAGTTCCCAGTGGAAGGAGCATCATGGTCAGACTGAGCAAGCCCTGCACTGCTGCCCTGGACAGCTTTGGCACAGGGTGGCATCCAGGAGACAGGAGCAGATCTTGTGGCAGGGACCTTCAAAGCCTGTGTTTCCTTTCATCAGTTGTTTCTGATTGCACAGTGAACTCATCACTGAGCCTGAGTGCATTTGTGTCCCATTTTAAATGTCAGCAACAGGCTGGGGGTTCCCAGGAGCAGTTTATGGCAGGCATAAGGCTGGGAGCTGGTGAGATTCCCATCAGCCAGCAACTCAGCTGGAAGGACCAAAGGTCCTGAGGAAGGGTGTGGATGATTCTGGGGCAGAGCAGGTAATGGAGACACAGCTCATGACAGCAAATAAACCCATTTTGTTTGGGGTCCCATCGGAGGTGAGAAGCCAGCTTGTTCTTGGAGTGCCATGAGCAGGGGATTCCTTGTCAGGGTGCAAAGCCAGCTGCCTCTGAGGGAAGGAGGGGGTGTCAGGGTGGCTGCTGGTGCCCAGCAAGACTGATTGCCCACTCTCTGCACTGCAGGGTCATGCCCAATGTCAATTTAACTGAGCACTGTGCAGGATCCTCTGTGTCTCCCTCCTCCAGGGAGATTTTTCCTGGGTAGGATTTTCTCTGGTCCCTGATTATTCCCCACTGCTCCTTTAGAGGTGCTCACAGCTGTAGTTCTAATAGCGTGGTTTGGCCAGGGAGGGGGAGATGCTTCAGGGAAGTCATGCCCTGAGATGGACTCTGATTTCTGGTGAGGTGTCCAGCACTCCCCTAAGTACTCCCAGAATGATCCAGAAGCCAGCAGCATATCTGAAAGCAGCACTTCCCTGGGGCCTACCCACGGTCATTACTGACATTTTCTTTATTCTTGGTGCTGGTTAAACCTCTCTTGGCAAAGGAGTGTGCCTTGCTCTTCAGGTATGGAACCACCAAATGTTTGCAATCTGAAATCACCCCCTGCCTTGCTCAGTGCATCCCAAACAGCCTGATGTGCAGTCACTGGCATCTGGCAGATTTCTTTGCAGCTCATTTGGGATTTCCTGCAGGGCCAGCTGAATGCAGGAGACACCAACTCACCCAGCTGGAGCTGCTGTGTGTCCTCACAGCCCTGCCTGGCTGTGCTGCCCCCAAACCCACCTGCAGGGGCTGGGCTGGGCTGGGGGAGCCCCATGCCAGTGCAGAACACTGTGCTTGCCTGCCCCATCCTCCCCAGAGGGCAGGGCTGTGATCCTCACCACTGCCACCCTGGTTTTTGAAGATTTTCTAAGCTTTTTGATGTTTACATTCTTGTAACAAACTTTCTCACCCATTTTTTTGTAAATAACTTATTGTTTGGCATTCTTTGATGGGGGAGGAGAAATTTGATGGGCTGTTGGTTTGTCATTGGAGAGGTGGCACTGTCACCCTCCCATCCACTGTCACTCTTGGAAATCTATAAATGTTGGAGTCTGAAAATGAATTTCCCTTTTTACCTTGAGAACAGCAGCGTGTCTGCATCGTGTTATTTCATGTCTTATAGTAACACAAGACTCTCCAGGCTCTTCCACACCACCCAAGCCTCTCCTAGGCAGCACATTACAAATTCATGTGTGTACAAACTCGTTTGGATGGCTCTTCCCTGCCTCCTCTCTTCCCTTTCCCTCCAGGGCAGGGGGCAGGACTCCTCCTTGGCAGCTCTGCCGTGCTGCCAGCCCCAGAGCTCTGCTGAGGGTGGGCAAGGTGTCTTCTCAAAGAAAAGCTGGCAGGGATCCCTGCCTTGGGAGAGCTCAGCTCAGCCAAAGGCCCAGGAGGATCCTGGTGGGACAAGTGCAGGCACGTCTGCTCAGCCTGGCTCTGAGACACCAACACGGGGAGCAGGGCAGCACAGCACAGCTCATGGAGGGAAAAACATTCCCAGGGTTCCTCACATCCAAACCTTGTGAGACGTGCTAGCACAGCCCCAAACAACAATTCCTCCAGAGTTTTCATTTCTTCAGCATTACACTGAAGGCTTTGGCTAGTCCCAGGCTGCCACTCCAAGCCCATATGTGCTTTTAAGGTCACCACTAAGAAAACTCATCTCCCATGAGCTCTCTGAGTGTGCCCAGCCCTGCAGGGCTCAGCACTGCCCGTGCCAGATTCCAGAGCCTGGCTGGGAGCTGCAGTGGGCTGGTGGGAATGGCTGGAGCTCTCAGCCTGCAGCACCTGCACCTTCCTGCTGGGTGGTTCAACAGGTAAAACCAACCTGTGCTGCCCTGCACACGCTGGGGAAGGCTGGGGGCAGGAGAAGGCTGAAGGTGCAGAAGAGGGCTGAAGGTGCAGGAGAAGGCTGAAGGTGCAGGAGAAGGCTGAAGGAGGAGAAGAAGGCTGAAGGTGCAGAAGAAGGCTGAAGGTGCAGAAGAAGGCTGAAGGTGCAGAAGAAGGCTGAAGGTGCAGATGAAGGCTGAGTGCAGAAGAAGGCTGAAGGAGGAGAAGGCTGAAGGTGCAGGAGAAGGTTGAAGGTGCAGGAGAGGCTGAAGGTGCAGAAGAAGGCTGGGGGCAGAAGAAGGCTGAAGGTGCAGATGAAGGCTGAGGGTGCAGATGAAGGCTGAGTGCAGAAGAAGGCTGAAGGTGCAGATGAAGGCTGAAGGTGCAGGAGAAGGCTGAAGGTGCAGAAGAAGGCTGAGTGCAGAAGAAGGCTGAGTGCAGAAGAAGGCTGAAGGAGGAGAAGGCTGAAGGTGCAGAAGAAGGCTGAAGGAGGAGAAGGCTGAAGGTGCAGAAGAAGGCTGGGGGCAGGAGAAGGCTGAAGGAGGAGAAGGCTGAAGGTGCAGAAGAAGGCTGAGTGCAGGAGAAGGCTGAAGGTGCAGGAGAAGGCTGAAGGTGCAGAAGAGCTGTAGGAACACCAGGCAGCTCTCTGAGGTGCCTGTCTGCATCACTCAGGAGGGGGGACAGCACCTTGCACAGCCTGGGAGCCCCTGCAGGCTCTGGGCAGTGAGAGGGGGCAGCAGGACCTCCAGCCACACCTTTGGCTCCCTCCCTTCATCTCCCACTGTGAGGGTCTCAGCACAGCAGCCAGGAGGGGAGCAGGGTCTGCAGGTGATGTCCAGCCCAGCAAGGAGGGGTGCAGCTGATGCCTCAGCATTTAGCTTTTATATTTTTCAGATCCTGTACTCTTCAGTGCATAACTCTAAAACTGCCAGCTACTGTTCTCCCATTTTATTCAGACAAAACAATTCCTCTCTAGGCCTGAAAATCAATGTCTGTCTCAGGCCCAGAGAGATGTAAACAACAGTGAACTTGGAGTAAATGACTTCATTTCCTAAAACTGTAACTGGAGGATTAATCCCTGATATGTAAATAGACCACACTTATAAATGTGTGCAAAAATTCTTGGGTGTAGCCCCTCAGACTGCTCAAGGTGTATCTGTTGAAGGCATTCAATAAATATCTGCTTTTATTCTCTTAATTTTGTCTAGCCACTCCAAGGCATCACAGCAAGGACCATGCCCTGAGCAACCAGGGCCTGGGAGCAGCCAGGATGCTCCCCACAGGCAGCATTGTGCACTTGTGGTTTTAATGGGGAAAAAAAAAAAATCAATGGAGATGAGAGGCCATCAGCAGAGCCAGGTAATGGGAAATAAATCTGGCAGCAAATGTCTCTGTTCAGAGAGGGCTGCTTGGGAGATGTTTCTGTTGGGTCTGGTGATTGCCAGTCTCTGTTTTGCAGCCTAACTTGGTTTCTTTAACTCTATGTGGATCAGGTGTGGTCACTGGCAGGGAATTCTGGATGACAAGGAACTAAAATACTTTTAATTTCAACTAAAAATGCAATCCAGCTATCTTCCTGCCTCAAAGACCTGAGCTGCAAAACATTCTCTTCAAACAAAATGTGCAACACAATTCAAATTACTTTTCAGGTGCCAAACCATGTGTGATGGTGTGTGAGGATGGGTACAAAGCTGGAGCAGTCAGGAAGGTGAGCTGTGCCCCACAGACAGCAGGGCAATGACCTGAGTGCTCACTTAGGAAGTCTTTGCCCTGGGTCTGGTGCAAAACTGAGAGCAACTCGTCCAGATCCAGCTCAGAGCTCAAATTTGTTATGGTTTCCTGTTGAGTTTGTGCTAAATCAGCATTCCTTATGAATGGGGGCATCTCCAGAGCTCAACCAGGGCTGGCTTGGCAGAGTTTTGGCTTTTTGAGCTGTAGCCAACAAGAAACAGCTGCTGGTCCCTGCTCTGGGGCTGTCCTGGGAGCACATCCCTGCTCTTCTTCCTTTTTGTCTCCATCTACAACCCAGAGTGGCAATAATCCACAGAAACAGAGTGCAAGGAGCCACAGCTTTCCTCTCCAATCAAACTGGAGTCATTGCTGCTCATTTTTGCCAAGCATTGACCAGCCAGTGGGCAGCTGAGCCCAAAGCTCCTTGACAAACCTTTTGGTTACACTCACTTCTCCACTGTTTCTGTGTAAAAACCCATTTGAAGGGGCTCATTTCATGCTTGCAGGATTCTCTCATATTCACTCACCTTTCTCTTTTTATCTTCACCGCTAATTTCAAAACTCCTGGCACCATTTTCTTGGTCCCTGGAGAAACCAATTAGCATTTTAACCCATTGCTCTGTGCAGATCCCAGCTGCTTCTCCTTTTGACACATGCCTGTGAACTCTGAGCGCTGAACTCTTTGGTTGCACATTGATTTCGAGCCCCTGGTCCATCAGGATGTACCTAACAAAAAGCAGAATTTTGATACCAGTCCCAAGAATTATTGAATCTGCTGCACAGGGCTCCTTCTGACCACGCTGCTGACATCAGCCAGGTGTGTACAAACACTTCCTCCCAGTTATTCCCTCTTTGAGCCATCCCAAATTGCCACACAGCTCCCCAGCCAGCTGTATTGACACAACCGGAGGGGCGGGGGCAGGAATTTCTCAAACTGGCTTTGCCACTACAAAAATGTTGGGAGCACCACACCCTCCATCTGCCTGGGAAAAGGGGAGCTGGGGAGGTGGCAGCTCCATCAGCTGCCTGGCAGGAGGGTGAGCCCGGTGTGAGCAATCAGCGCATCACAAAGGCTTTGTGTATTCCCGCCCGACAAGCTCCGGCAGAGCTTCATTTGCATCGCCACCGACAAGCTGTAAATACCTTAAATTTCCTAAATTGATTAGCTGGAAGGAAGGAGAGGGATGGGGTGAGGGAGGCTGAGCTGTTTTGAGGATGGCCACACAGTCCGGGATGGGTGACAGCCCTGGAGCTACAAGGAGCAGGGGAGGGTCCCAGGAGGGGCCAGCATGAGATGGGATCTCAGGGAAGGATTATCTCTGATAAATAAACATTAGTCCCCATGTATTTATTCAGAAATCTTCTACTGAAGTGCTCTGGAGTGCTTGCACAAACCCACATTGCCATATGCAAAATACACCCAAGTTTTGCCAAATGCATTTGTTTTCCTGCAGGAAAATGCAGATCGACGTGTCCTGAATATGAATATGCTGAGGGTGCCTCCTTATCTACTCCAGTGACTTTCTCCTAAGGAAATCTGTGCATGCCATGATCCTTCCCAGGCCTGTGGTCTCTCTCCAGTGGTTGGAGCTGTGAGCTGAAGCTGTGCCCATCAGGTTGTCCACCCAAAGATGCTTTTGGCTCTCCATTTATTTTTCATTCCAGCTAATTTACAGGGCACTGAACTAGGCAGTGCCTTAAACCCAAAGGACCAGAGTGAGAACAGAAACTTTGATGCTGGCAGTGGGACACAATCATAGAACTGTGACATAAGCTGACTTTTCAGAGTTTGAGGCTTGGATATGCTGGTGAAACCCCCCTCTAGCTCACACCTGACTTGTTTGCTCAGGCCCAAGCAGAGCTTCAATATGCACAGCCAGAACATGGTGTAAGAGCAGGAGAGCCACAGAATCACAGAATGGATCCTAAAGATCACCTGGTTCTAGCCAGAACATGATGTAAGAGTAGAACCAGAGAATCACAGAATGGATCCTAAAGATCACCTGGTTCCAGTCAGAACATGGTGTAAGAGCAGGAAAACCACAGAATGGATCCTAAAGATCACCTGGTTCCAGCCAGAACATGATGTAAGAGTAGAACCAGAGAATCACAGAATGGATCCTAAAGATCACCTGGTTCCAGCCAGAACCATGGTGTAAGAGCAGGAGAACCAAAGAGTCACAGAATGGATCCTAAAGATCACCTGATTCCAGTCAGAACCATGGTGTAAGAGCAGAACCAGAGAATCACAGAATGGATCCTAAAGATCACCTGGTTCCAGCCAGAACATGGTGTAAGAGCAGGAGAACCAGAGAATCACAGAATGGATCCTAAAGATCACCTGGTTCCAGCCAGAACATGATGTAAGAGCAGAACCAGAGAATCACAGAATGGATCCTAAAGATCACCTGGTTCTAGCCAGAACATGGTGTAAGAGCAGGAGAATCACAGAATCACAGAATGGATCCTAGAGATCACCTGGTTCCATCATGGGCAGGGATGGAGGGCTCTGCTCAGCAGGATCAGTCAGCCCCAGACATCCTTCAGCCCTGACATTTGGGGATATTTTGTCCTTTTCCTGCTCACTAGCTGGATGTCCCCTGCCCCAGGGACTTGCCCCTCACCTGCCTTGCTGCACCAGCTCCTCCTCTCAGCTGCAGGAATGGCAGTAAATGCATTTAATTCACATTTTGTAGGCACCCATGAGGCTGGCCAGGCCCATCTGTGCTACAGCAAGGTGTTGCTTTCTTTCCTGTGGATCCTCCTGTACTTAATTTCAGTTTTGAAACAGGGACGTGTCAGAAGGAGGGAAACAAGAGGTGAAACATGAAGAGAGGCAACATTTTCCTGCTTCTTGGAAAGTGGAAGTTCACGTTGCTCAGACAGCTGAATTGAAACCGTGTTCTGTCATGTCTTGCTGCTCTTGTGGTTCAGTTTTTCCCCTTGAACTCAAGGATCCTCTCAGTGACATTGTTCTGCACTTCTGAAAATGCTAATTTGGCCCTGTTTTCCCTGATGTAGCACCCCAGAGCGTCCAGCTGCAGGGCTGGGGAAGGGACACAAGAAACAAGAAGAGAAAATTTCAAAGCCTTTTGGGAACCAGCTGGCAAACTGCTGCACTGCTGGCAAACACACCAGGGCAGGCAGAGGCAGCCAGGGCAGTGCTGGAGCCTGCTCCTGGGGCTCACACTGAGCGTGCCTGCACATCTGATGGGACAGCTAAACAAATGGCACAAGAGAAAATAAAGTCACTGTTCCAAAAATCAAGGATTACAGCAGCTACTCTGCAGTTACTGTGCAGTGTAGCCCCAGCAAAAATGAATTTAACCTGAGCTCGTCTCCTCTTGTTATATATTTCTCATGTGATCTGGAAAATAATTTTAGCCTGGAGCTTTAATAACATCAGAGGGGAGTCCATGCAGTTCAAATGCCCCCTGATTTTGCAATTTTTTTTTTTTTTTCATAGGAGCACGTAATGAGTAGCATTCAAGAGTTAATTTTTTAAGATTTTGAGATTAAATTTTTAAGATTTAATACCACGAACAGCTTTGTCCTCATGGTGGAGAAATGCAGCAAAGGTATTAGGAGTAACAGAAATAAATATACATAGAAAAGCTCCATTTCTTCTCAGAGCCTCCAGGGTTTCTTCCTGATCCTATCAGTGCTGTCACAAGTCCTGAGCACTTCTGGGCCATTTCTTCAGGCATTTTGATTGTTATGGAAATAGGCCAGTGTTTCATCATGCAGGGAAGCAATAACACAGGTGGAGGGGAAGTGGATTTTATGCAAATTTTTTGTTTCTTGTTTGTAGGAGCCTGGGCACAGCTCTAAATTCCACCTGCTCAGGGATGCAGCAGAGCCAGGTCCATCTGTGGTTGGAGAATCCTGTCTGCTGATCCCCACCAGAAAAAGTTTGAGACATCTACTAAGAAACAGAATTGAAACTTGCTTGGAAAGTGTGATTTCCAAGAAAATGAATTCTTGGGGTATTTGAAATTTGGTTTCAGTCTGAAACGGGCTGAAACTTTCAACATTTCCTTTGAACAGAAGAGGTTCCAGATGTTTCTGAGACAGACAGCTGTCAATCAGCATCACCACTAAGAAGAAAAGCTGCTTCCAGCTGTTTCCAGCTGTTTCCAGCTGTTTCCAGCCCCAGTGTCCCAAACCAGAGGTGACCCAGGTGGCTGCAGTGGGGCCAGCTGCTGTTCTCACTGTGCCTGCTGCTCTGCAAGCCCAGCTCCAGCTGTGAACTCCAAAACCATCCCCAAACAAAGCCATTCCCAACAGGAAATGTGGGGCTTTGTGGAGCAGCGTTTCCCAGAGCAATCAGCAGTTTCATGGGCTAAGACCAGCCCTGGCCTCTCCCCACACACAGCAGCAGCAGCAGCCCCTGCAGCCAGCTCCCACCACGAGCCAAACTCACCAAACACGCTCCAAAAAATTAAAAATTTCAGTGGGATTCATTTTTACTTTCATAGTCAGTGGTTTCTGCCTGATTTAGGAAATTTCTCCAGTTTCTTGTCAGCTTAAATTATTAATTTTTTTCTGTGTAAGCAGCTAAATTCAGACAATATATTTTCTCTGCATTCTGTAATGAAGTAATTATTTGAGAAAGATTTAATTACCTTTATTTTTATAGGTGGTGCTTTATGAAGATAATGGAGGACAAATACTCACTTCCCAAATATTGCAATCATCTGCTGAATCTCTAGTGGAGGACATTTCTGGAAGACCTTCACAGACAGAAGGACCAGCAGGGATGACTCCAGTTCCTTGTGTGACTGCCTGAATATCAGCTCATGGATTCCTCCACTCCTTTCCCTTGAGCCAAATGCACCAGAAATGCTTTTTCAAGTCCTGCAATCCTTGTGTACAGATATTACCCGCTGGAAAATGCATCCATGCCAAAATCAAGTGCTCCTGCCTAAGCAAAAATTCCTTATTTGCAACTTATTTCCTATTTCCACTTGGAGTTTTTCCAGCATTTGCTCACAGGCAGATCTTGGTTTCTGTCATTTCCCAGCCCCTGTTCACAGATAAATTAAACACACTGACCACCTCACCTTTTTCACCACCAGGCAGATTTCCTAGACCTTCCTGCATTCTTTTGAGAGCCCCATTTAGCAGCTGTTTTTAACAGTGGGATGTGACCACCTCCACAGCCTGTCAGGTGTCACAGCCATCCTTGAGCTTCCAGAGGTGTTTATAGCAGGGCAATATCTCCCTAATCACCTCGTGCCTCCCCCTTGCTCTTATGTGCAGGCTGCCACAGCATTTGTTCTCTCCCAGCCTTGTAAATATTTCATGGCATTCCCAGATTTATTAAAAATATCATCATCCCATGAGAGCATCCCCCCTTCGAGACCCTTGGTTTCAGGTTATTGGAGCTGTTTAACTTTGAAGCAATCGGTTAAACTTTGTTTTTCCTGATTGCAGTCTATCACCCTGCTTCTCCTGGGGGTGGAGCAGACACTTGTGTGTTATCTCAGTGTGTTGTCTCCCACTGTCTTCTAGATATTAACAGAACAGTGAGTGAATTCCTTGGAGCTGTGTTAATCCCTGATCCTTTCAATCCAGGGAAGGACCTGTGGCATCTTCAGCCTGTACATTTATTTCTGATGTGTTTCAGCAATTCCAGGTCTTTGTCCTTCTCCTCGTGGCTGTTCCATCTCCATTTATTTTGTAGTTGAATGTATCCTCAGGATGGGTTTTATTTTCAGTCCACACTATCCTTCCCAACCCATAAGGTGTTACAGGCTGAAAGCCAGCAGTCAGCTGAGATTGTTTCTGGGCAGGCAGGGATCCAACAACTTTTATTCACACTTGATTTTGTGATTCGTTTTTCAGGCTTTCAAGCCTTTCTTAGCCACCAAAAGGAACACAAAAGTTGGGTTTTTAAGTGACCTGTGGTCATTCCAACCTTTGACTGTTGAAATTCAGACAAATTTTCTCCTGATTGACTAAAGGAAATGTTTCAAACCTACCCAAAGCTTCCCTTCAGTGGAGACCCCAATGCTCCTTCCCATCCTTTTAGACTTCAAATTGTTCCTCAGAGCAGCTGGGCACTGCCCCTTGGGTCCTCAGCTGCAAACCAAATGTGGGCACTTCTCCAGATTATCAAATCTGTGCCCAGAGCTCTGAGCTTGGCCAGTGCCAGGTCAGGCTGGCCAGGGAGGAGAAGAGAAGAGAAGAGAAGAGAAGAGAAGAGAAGAGAAGAGAAGAGAAGAGAAGAGAAGAGAAGAGAAGAGAAGAGAAGAGAAGAGAAGAGAAGAGAAGAGAAGAGAAGAGAAGAGAAGAGAAGAGAAGAGAAGAGAAGAGAAGAGAAGAGAAGAGAAGAGAAGAGAAGAGAAGAGAAGAGAAGAGAAGAGAAGAGAAGAGAAGAGAAGAGAAGAGAAGAGAAGAGAAGAGAAGAGAGCCATGCTCATCCTGCAAGCATCTCCAGTGGGTCAGGTATAAAGGGAGATGTCCCCAACCATGGCAGAGCCTTTCCTGTGTCCCCAGCAGTGACAGAACCTTTCCTGTGTCCCCAGCAGTGACTCACAGCAGAGCAGACATGGTCACACTGTGGCTGCTGCTGTGGGCACAGTGTGACATATGAAGTCATTTTGGTCCCCTGACTCACACTGAGGGTGCAAGGGCGCTGCTCAGAGTTGGTGATTTTGTGTTTCTCCCTGTGATTTCATCACTTCAGACATTCTGTGTCTATTTAAAATTCTGGTTCCTGATTTTTTTTTTTTTTTTAAGAGATAACCATGTTATCTCTTAAAATCAGAGCCTGACTTCCTAAGAAACTCTGAAGTAACACCCTGCCAGTGGGGAGGCCCTTCCAAGTGAGGCAATATCCTCCCCAGGGTGACACTGCCACCCTGGCTGTGTCACCAGGCCGTGGGTGTGGGCTTTTCCTCGATGCAGCCAAAGCCCTGTGGTGCTTTCCATGCTCACAGAGGGCAGCAGGGACAGGCATGGGAAAACACAGGGGGAATTTACAATCCACTCCATGCTTTGGCCACTGGATTTCTAATTTGGAAGCTGTGATGAAGACCCCATGACCTGCTCCAGGCATGATTCCTGATGGGGTTTGGGATCTCAGCTGGCTCTGCAGCTCCTGAGTGGAGGCTCCAGCCTCTCAGGGTTCCCTCAGCAAAGGAACCTGTGTTTGCCAGGCTGAGAAGGTCCTTTGTCACATGAGAGGGTCACAGGGAAAAGGGGGGATCTCACAGGAGCTGCCTGGAGAGGGGCAGATCCCTGATTCCCTGATTCCCTGATTCCCTGAGCATCCCTCGGCTTGAGGCCACAGCTCTCCATCAAAGCCTTTTGGTGAGGTGAAAATAATCAGGGTTTTATGAATTCATTGTCTTGACTGAGGTATAAAACATGAAAAAATAATTTTGATTTGACTGAATACATGACCAAAAAGCCAAAAATAAAGCAAAAGAAGAATTTAACTTTATCCCAGCAAATCCTTGTATTCTCTTGACTTTTCACATGATTTCTCAACTTAAACAGGCTGATGAATCCACAGATATGTGCAGGCATTTGTTTGGTGTGCTCCATCTTTTCCAGCAGCTGAAATCCCATAGTTCCCAGCTCCCTGGAGCCCTTGGAAGGTGCTCAGAGGGGCAGGTGGAGCTCAGCTGGGATCACTGGGGGGTCAGGCAGGGACACAAAGGTGTGAGCAAAAGTCACAGAAGGGATTGAGGGAGGGACCAGCCCAGAATTTGTGCTGCCTTATCTGTACTAAAAAACCCCAATGTGCTATTTCAGGAGTTGGACTTGATCCTTTGGGTTCCTTCCAGCTGAACATATTCTATGATTCTATGAAATATTTCTCAATTTGCAATCACTGTCTACTGCTTGACACAAACCTGAGAGTCTCAGGGGTGAATGGAAAGAAATGATTTATTTGACCCCCCACCCCCCAATTTTTTTTTTTTGTTTAGCTTTGAAGGAAAAAGAAAGCTCAAATGTGTTCAAAGGAGAAAGTGCTTCAGCTGGAAGAGCTAAGTCAGCATCCTCTTAATTCTCATCTTTCCATTCTCACAAGGCTTTTTCCAGGCCTTTCTTCCTCAGGAAAAAGAATGGGGCCAACTTTTATTATTTTTTTCCTATCACAAAGGACCTGCAAGTCTTTTCAGTGCAGGAAATTCCATCCTGGGACAGGCTGGCACCTGCTGGGAAAGAGCCAAGCATCCCCCCAGCAGTGGTGGTGCCATCACAATTTGTCTCCTCCACTATTTCTTTACTTCCACAGGCCTGAGGTTGTGAAGAATTTAATCCTAAACTCTGCCATAAAGGACACAAGAGAAATGCTGCTTGAGTTTTTTATTAAACTGCTGGGTTGGGTTGCTGGGGGTGGAGGCTGTGGTGGACCCAGCCCATGTCACTGTGATATTTCTGAGAAATCCCTTCACCAGGATTTCTTCTCCTGGCAAGATGAGAAGCCTCAGCTTCTCCATGTTTTGCTCCTCTGGAATGTGGACTGGAGATTGTTTATCCAAACATGTGAATTGTTTTTTATTAATGAGCAATCACAGCCAGCTGTGTCAGACTCTGAGCAGTCAGTCAGGAGCTTTCATTATCATTCTTGTTAAACTTTCTGATGTATCCTTTCTTTCTTTAGTACTGTTCTAGTACTTAATTTCTTTTAATAAAATAAATATAATATAAGAGAATAAATCAGCCTTCTGAGAACATGGAGACAAATTCTCATCTCTCCCCTTGTCCTGGGGACCTCACAACACCCCAGAGCCCCCTTGGGCTGATCAGGCTGTTCCTGCCTTGTTCCACTGCTCTGCCAAGTGTGCAAACATGGAGCATCTGTTTCTTTTAGTATTTTTTCTTTATCTGCACCATTAATCTCTCTTTGATCGGAAACTTTCAAACCCCACTGCCAAATTATATAGCCATTAATTCAAAGCTCTTTTTCTAGTTCACTGCTTTTCTTTTCCTCAGAAGAAACAGCTTTTATCCCAGTGAATGGAGTTGTGGATGATGCATCTGACCTTTTATTCTTTCCAGTGTGAAGCCAAAGACTTCAGAGGAGCACATCTCCTGAGCAGGAGCTCTGTGCTGGAAATTTGAACCCAGGTGAGTGCAAATTGTCCTCAGCTCCTGCAGTGCTCACACACGAGATTTGGGGGTTTTATTTGGAGCTATTGTTGCATCATGAGTCAGTTGAGAAGACATGAAGCAGGTTTCAGGGGAATAAGGCTTTTGGGCTGAATTCTTTGGCAGTAAAATTAATTTGGATAACCAGCAAAATATGTAACATTTTGTGCCAGGGTTATTTACATTAGATATTAGGATTTATTTTTTTTTCCCTCACAGAAAGGTTGTCCAGCCCTAGCACAGTCTGCCCAGAGGACACATCTGAGAGCAATTTCTGCCTCCTTCAGTGTTGGATGGTTTCCTTACTTCATGGCTCTTTCTTGCCCAGGTAATTCCTACTGTGTGTCCCTGAATTTTCCCCCATTCCACAGAGTCCTGTCCTGAAGAAACAGCCTCATGCACAGATTTTGAAGGCAAGAGAAGAAAAACCATCAGTGTTGGGAGAAAAATGAAACAGAACTCCAAGATTTGGTGGAGATTTTTCAGTTTGAATTTTGAGTTGGTCCATCTCAAAAGCAAACTCAATGCTTTTCTGGGGCTGCTGATGTGACTCTTCTGAGGTTGCAAAATGCAGCCTTTTGAAGATACAGTTTGTTTTTCAGAAAAGAATTAATCCAGGAAACATGAAATTTGTCAAGTTGTGTTTTTAGAGTGAGAGAGGAGCCACTTGTGGAGGTAGAAGTGCACTCAGGCTGGGAGCAGAGGCACTGTGGCTGCCTGTCCCCCACTCAGATACACAACTTTCAGCACATTAGGTGAATTGTCAATAAAGGAGAAAAAAAACCACCCTTGGAAATAGAGTGAATCCCTTTAATGAATAAAAACCTTGTGCAGGAGAAAGTGAAATGTTGTTTAATGAGCCTGAGGCCCATTAAAGGAAGAAATCTGCTATTTACCTCTCTCTGTACTGTGAAATCTCTCTTAAACAAACACCTGCTATAGGCATAAAGTGGTTAAGTATTAAATTGGCTGCACATTATACCCAGACTATTATCAGTTATCTTAGGAAAACATTGCCTCCTTTTCAGAGCGTTTTGCTGGAGACTGTGGAAGACAAGAACTTTATTGTTGGTTCTGTATCACCAGTTTTACCCTGAGGTGTTAATGTCCACCTTTCCTATCTGAAAAGCTGAGATTTCCACAAAGTACCACAAGAAAAGGACTCCTGCTGTGATTACTGATGGCGAGACCACCCATCCCAGGGGATGAAATCTTCCTGGAAAACCTTTTCAGAGGTCAGAGCTGGGTGTGTTTGGGGGGCAGATTTGCCCAGCTTTTGTAGGTTTGGGATGTGCTCTGAGACAGGTTTGTGGGCTCTTAGGACACTGCCCAGTTCAAGGTAAAAAAGTCAATTATTTGTGTAAAAGGTGGAGGGATTTCCTGTTCCCGTGCCAGGGATGGCAGAGGAAAAACAGAGTGGAGGGTGAATGAGTAGAAAAAGATGGAGTAGAAAAAGATGAAGTAGAAAAAGATGAAGTAGAAAAAGATGAAGTAGAAAAAGATGAAGCCGAAAAAGATGAAGCCTCTGCCCTTGTTGGTGTGTGTGCTGCCCAAGGTTGCTGTGGAGTATCCCAGTCTGATGGTGGATCTTGGACTTCTGTTTCATTTTTCTCCCAGCACTGATGATTTTTCTTCTCTTGCCTTCAAAATCTGTGCATGAGGCTTTTTCTTCAGGACAGGACTCTGTGGAATGGGGGCAATTTCAGGTACACACAGCAGGAATTACCTGGAGCTGGTGGAGACATCCCAGTCTGGGATATTGGTGGAGCATCCCAGTCTGATGCTCCACCAGTCTGATGGGCACAGCCCTGATGGTTATGCAATCAAAATTCACATGGATTGCTGGTGGATTATCACATTATAGCCAGAAAGGGACAAGTTCATTTCTATAGTGACATCAACGTGTTTGGAATATTCAGAGAAAACCAGCAAACCTGTCTGGGGCCCAGAAGAGAAGATGTAAAATGTGTTAATATTTTTAGCACGGCAGTCTCTGCTTCAGCAAGGTCATGACACCAGCCCATTATCATTTGAAAAGTGCACTCATGAAAGGGGAAGAAGAACTGGTTTGGAGCAAGTAGGTGCAATGGGATGAAAGGCACAAAGCTTCATTTCAAGACCAGAGCAGCCACTTCCAGGCACTCGACTGAGAGCTGCAACACCCAATTTCCTTCCTGCTGCTGCCACTGCCTGGCTTTTTCATCTGCAATTTCTGTTATTCAGATGGGTGGAAATTACCCCAATAAATATTGATGGGCTGGTGTATGGGAATTTGTCCCAGACTGCAAGGCAAGATGTGTTCAATGGTGTCTATTTGCCATCTGCATGGCAGTTGGCTTCTGTTCATGGGCAGTTTTCCTTGTCTCCTCCACACCCAATCTTCTCCAGGGGACACACCTGCTGATAACAGGGATTGAATGTCCCTGCATGGCTGATAAGAGCTGCAGCATCCCACTGGGAGCTGTGAGCCCAGAGGGAGGAGCCAAGCATTCCTACCCGGATAGAATCTGGAGATTCTGGAACACCAGCACGGCTTCTGCACTGCATTCCCAGAGGAGCAGCAGCTGCTTCTGCCCCTGGATCTCCAGAGGATTCTGCACCTTTCTCCAGGATCCCTGCTCCAGCAGAACCACCCCTGGCACTGCAGGAGGGCTGAGCCACAATTCCAATGGCTCTGCTGCAGCACCCTGACCCACAGGGTGTCAGGCTGTGCTCTGGCTCTGGCACTGTTGGTTTAGTTCACTGCATTCTTTATTTTATCCTTTTGTTTTCTTCCCTAGTAAAGAACTGTTATTTCCTGCTCCCATATCTTTTGCCTGAGAGCCCTTAATTTAAAATTTATAGCAATTCAGAGGGAGGGGTTTGCATTTTCCATTTCAGGGGAGGCTCCTGCCTTCCTCAGCAGACACCTGGCTTTCCAAACCAAGACAGAACGGCTGTGCTGAATTTGGGTGGGTCACTGGGCAGGAATTGTGAACTGCTCAGGAATCAGGGACTGGGAGCCCAAGGTGCTCTGCAGAGTTTGTGAGGGAGGAATTGAGTGAATTTGACTCCATGTTCTCTGAAGGCTGATTTATTATTATATTATATTATATTATATTATATTATATTATATTATATTATATTATATTATATTATATTATATTATATTATATTATATTATATTATATTATATTATATTATATTATATTATATTATATTATATATCATATCATATCATATCATATCGATTATATTATATTTATTATATTATTAATACTAATATTAATATGATAATATTAATGCTATACTAAAGAAAGAGAAAGATACAGACAGAAGGTGAACAAGAATGAATTATAAAAACTCATGACTGACTCCTCAGAGTCCGACACAGCTGATGGTGGTTGGTCATTAAATAAAAACAATTCACATGAAACCAGTCAATACTGACCAGTTGGTAAACAATCTCCAGACCACATTCCAAAGCAGCAAAGCAGCAGAAGCTGAGGCTTCTCAGCTTCCCAGGAGAAAATGCTGGGCAAAGAGGATTTTTCAGAAAATATGACAGAGACAGGGTGGGAGCAGGATTGGGGTCTCCAGTCCGTGCAGGGTGGGTGAGGTGATGAGAGAACCTTCTCTGGGCCTTCCCAGCTGTGGCTGATACAGCACTCCTTTGAAATTAGGCACTGCTTCTGCTTTTTCCTGGAGAAACCAGAAAATCAGAGAAGATCTTAACTGCACTGGAATCTTGTTGGCTGCTCCAGGACTCATTTTTCCAGGTGCTACAACACCCTGGCATGGGGAGTCGTGCTGGAGCAGAGGCTTTGGATATTCAGAGGAGACCAGGATTCCATATCCAGTGACCTCGAGTCCCTCACCTGGCTGCTGGGAAATGGGAGAGTTCCTGTCCATGACCCCAGAAAACATCACCAAAATGATACTTGCTAATTCTATCAGTCTCCAAAAACCCTTTCAAATGAAATGTCCAGAAATAAAGACATTTAAGCACTTAAAAGTGTTCAGGATGTTAATTAATTCTGATGATTTGTATGTTTTAATTATTCACTGACACTGTATTATTTTTCAAGCAGGAAAGGAACTTTTTAAGGTGTCACTGCCTTTGCTACTTAAAGCAAAGAAATGGTGTTTAATTAAACTGAGACCAACAAAGCTCTATTGTGTGACACTTGCAAAGCAGCCTGTGAAATAGGAAATGTCAAAGATTAAACAAACCTCTTTTAGAGCCAGCTAAGGGGAGAGGTGCCACTGTTTATAAAATCAGAGCCAGGAAAAATATAATAATTAGAAAAAAACAGGTCACATGGAAAAACAGTATCCAACTTGACAATTTTTCATGCAGATATGATTTGAAGTTCATCACTCATTGTATTCCTGCACAGAAGGCTTTTTGTTATTCTTTGTGCTAAGTCATTTTTTAATTTAAATGGAGATGGAGATGTGTTCAAAGGAAATTTTTAAACAAATGAACCCAGATGCATTTCATGTCATTTTTGATAGAAAGGTTGAATGAAGCTGCAGGGAAGAAAAACTGCATCTAATTAATTTATAAATTTTTTCACAAATAGATCTGTTCCTGACCACTTTCTTTAGTATTCATGTGTGCTTGGTGAGCAGGGAGTACATGAGGTTATTTCCTCCTTTGAAACCTAGTTTAATTAATTTTGAAAAAATGTAACTGTTGAAATTAAGCCCTAAAACATAAATATGTGTATTAATGTAGAAGGAGATGATGGGAGATTTTTCACTGGCTGGATTTCCTCACATGGAGCTGGATGATATTGTAATCTGAGATGCTCATTCAGACGTAAGACACATATCATTAAAATGCACTTTAATTCTCTTCTTTGCTGCTTAGAGCTATTTTCCACCCCAAAAGGTTGCAGTGCAAAATATACAAAGAGACAGTTCCCTCCTCCCTCCTGCTCACCATGCAGTGAGAGGAGGCAGAGCATCACTGCAGAGCCAGCCCTGCCAGGTGTGTGAGGCCCAGCCAGCCAGCAGGAGACCTCTGCCACCCCCCTGCCACCCCCACTTGTCCCCAACTCCTGTCCCAGCTTGGGCCATGGGGCCCTGGGTGAAAATCCAGCTCAATGCTGGTTCCAGTATCCTGGAGAGTGAGAAGCTGTGGCTGCCCCTGGATCCCTGGCAGTGCCCAAGGCCAGGCTGGATGGGGCTTGGAGCACCTGGGACAGGGGGAGGTGTTCCTGCCATGGGAGGGGTGGGATGGGATGGGCTTTAAGGTCCCTTGCAGCCCAAATAATTCTGTGATTCTGTGATTCCATGTTTTGCTTCCTCACCAAAAGCAGCCCCCAACCTCAGACCCTCAAGATCATCTACTGACAGCTTTGGGTGGATCCCTCCTGCTGCAGGGACCAGGGGGTTTCATGGGGCAGTGTGGGCTGATCACAGTGCCTGGTCCCAGTGCCTGAGCATATTTCCAGAGCTCTTTGGTGCTCTGGAACCCAGAGGAGCAAGAAGAAGGCATTTTTGTGGGAAACACTGGGCTGAAACAGCTGGAGCCCTGAGGTGGCAGCTGCCAAGAGGAGAACATCTCAGGGGTCAGTGCTACCTCAGCCTACATGTGAGCAGTCCTTCTCACCAGCGTTTCTTTCCTTCTGTTTCATGGCTCTCATGGTTCCTGGGCTGTTGGGAAGGGACTTCCAGAAGCCTCCAGTCCACCTCCCACCCAGAGCAGGACCATCTCCAGCGCTGATCTGCCAGAGCCATGAAGCAGAAGGAAAGAAACACTGGTGAGAAGGACTGCTCACATGTAGGCTGAGGTAACACTGACCCCTGAGATGTTCTCCTCTCGGCAGCTGCCACCTCAGGGCTCCAGGGTTTCCCACAAAACTGCCTTCTTGTTGCTCCACTGCCTTCCCCCTGGGTTCCTATAGATTTGCTGCTCTCTTCCATGCTCTCTCACTACCAGGAGGCAGAATTCCCTCTAAACCAAAAGAGTTCAGAGTTTTGAGAGCTCCCTGGCACCCTCAGAGGTCCCTTCCTGCAGCTCCAGCCCACACCTCACCTCTTCTGCACAGCCATCCCACGTGGCGATCCAGCATTCCACCCAGACTCCCTGCCAGTGCTCCAGTTCCCTGCTGGCACCCAACTTCAGGGTTGCTACCCAAAAAACCTCTTGGGACTGGACATTGCGAAAAAGACTTGGGTTAGGGAAATACAGAGCTGGTGGCCTGTCCCAGATTGCAAGGCAGGATGTGCTCTATCACCATCTGCATGGCAGCTGTCTTTTGTCAAGTGGGCAGTTTTCCTTTTCTCTCTCTGAGTGATCACACCCACTCCTCCCCCTGGGGACACACCTGCTGATAACAGGGATTGAATGTCCCTGCATGGCTGATAAGAGCTCCAGCATCCCACTGGGAGCTGTGAGCCCAGAGGGAGGAGCCAAGCATTCCTACCCGGATAGAATCTGGAGATTCTGGAACACCAGCACGGCTTCTGCACTGCATTCCCAGAGGAGCAGCAGCTGCCTCTGCCCCTGGATCTCCAGAGGATTCTGCACCTTTCTCCAGGATCCCTGCTCCAGCAGAACCACCCCTGGCACTGCAGGAGGGCTGAGCCACAATTCCAATGGCCCTGCTGCAGCACCCTGACCCACAGGGTGTCAGGCTGTGCTCTGGCTCTGGCACTGTTGGTTTAGTTCACTGCATTCTTTATTTTATCCTTTTATTTTCTTCCCAGTTAAAGAACTGTTATTCCCTGCTCCCATATTTCTTGTTGCCTGAGAGCCCTTAATTTAAAATTCACAGCAATTCGGAGGGGTGAGGAAGGTTTGCATTCTTCATTTCAGGAGAGGTTCCTGCGTTCTTCAGCAGGCACCTGGCTTTCCAAACCAAGACATGGCCCTTCCTTCTCCTTGGCCATGTCCTTGTGCCAAACCTCTTGGTACCCTGCATCTCCTCAGCATCCTCCCCCTGGCCTGCACTTCTCTGGAAGTTGTGTTCAGGTTAGCATGGAAAGAAAAATACCTGTTCCTCACTAGGATGCTTTGAAACACTTCAGTGGGTCTCCTACATGTCATATTCACATTCTCTGAACAGAGAGAGACATCATTTCCTCTCTCAGGTTTTTCCTGGAGAAGCACAGAGATCAAAACAATTCTTATCTCATTTGCTGCTCCTGTGTTTTGGAACATGTAAAATGTGTTAGAAGATTATTTACCTGAAGGAATTTGCTTGATTGGATTCTGGTATGAGTGTTTTGTTTTCTTGACCAATTTCTGCAAGCAGTCAGTCAGGAGACAGTCACAAGATTTTGTTGAGTGCTTGTGCAGTTTCAGTTTAGATGTGGTGTAATATAGTATGGAATAATATAGTATAATAAAGTAATTAATTAGGCTTCTGATATCCATGGAGTCCTCCTCATCATTCTCCCTGCCTGTTGGGTGAAATTTCACCAACCCTACACCTCCAAGGCTTCTCCAAGAATGGAATGGAAAGGGCTCTTCCCTCCTTGCCAGGGCTGTTCTCTTGCTGCCTCTTAAAGCAAAGTCATTTGGTCATGCCAGCACTTCAGCATGGCAGGGCTCCATCAGGGCTTTATCCTGCTGCAGAGACAGCTGAACATTTTCCATCAAAATTATTTTCAGCCAAATCTGATCTTCATCAACACAGAAATCTGTGTATATCTTGGGGGAGGGGCGATTCTTCAGAATCTCATTATGCAAATTAGCATTAAAAAAAAAAAAGGAAGGAAAAAAGAAATCCCACTTTTGGTTTTGGAAAAAAAAAAAAGCTCTGGCAAATCTTGCAGAAACTCATCAGCAAAAATATTTGCTGTGAGTCTGTAGAAATTAGAAATTGCTGCTGTGGATGTGCATTGCCCTGAATGATCTGGGGAAGGGGTGCACAGCCCAGGTGCTGGCAAGCCCCAATAGACTTCATGCTTCCTTCATGCTTCCTTCATGCTTCCTTCATGCTTCCTTCATGTTTTCTTCATGCTTCCTTCATGCTTCCTTCATGCTTCCTTCAAGCCTCCTTCATACTTCCTTCATGTTTCCTTCATTCCTCCTTCATGCTTCCTTCCTTTGTTTGCTGGAGGCGCCCTGGGGCTGTCCTGGAGGCAGAGGATACCCGGAGATAACGCACAGATTCATTAGTGTGCCTGCTCATTAAGTGAGACCTCTGTCACTGATGTGGCACCGGGGGTGAGGAGCAGAGCTGCTGCCCACCCAGCCCGTGGCACAAAGCTGTCCCTGAGTGCTCCAGGGCAGCTCCTGCCACCACTGCCCATCCTGCCAGCCCTTCCCAGCCCTTCCAGGGGCTCAGGGCCCCTCTCTGACCCTGCCATGGGGTGCCCTTGCTCCTGTCAGGTGCCAGTGAAGGGGGTTTGCTGCTGGGATGGGGAGGGTGAGGAGGCTGAGCATCAATTTGGGGACAGGAGTCAGGGGCTCCCTGGCTGTAGGAAATACAGCACCAGATGTTATTTCGCTCTTGCCAGGCAAAGCCCTCAATCTGCTGCCCTCCAGAAGAAACCAATCCTCCTAATCAGAGGTGTCTGTTTGCAGGGATTAAGTGAAGATCAGGCCGTCTGAGGACCTTACTCCCTTTCCTGAAGAGGTCCTGGTTATTTAAAGAACTCTAATTTGCTGTCCTCATTACCAGGGGCTGCGTGGTGCTGGGCAGAGCCTGCTGGGGCTGCTCTGAGGGTCCTGTCCTTGCCAGCCCAGGGTGGCCCCTGTGCCAAGGGAAGGGAAGGGAAGGGAAGGGAAGGGAAGGGAAGGGAAGGGAAGGGAAGGGAAGGGAAGGGAAGGGAAGGGAAGGGAAGGGAAGGGAAGGGAAGGGAAGGGAAGGGAAGGGAAGGGAAGGGAAGGGAAGGGAAGGGAAGGGGTTCCTCTGTGCTGCTGTTGGATCACTTCCAAAACTTCAGGGAGACTGCTGGCCTGAGGCAAGCAGTACACAGCCCTGCTGGGATGCAGGACAGGCAGCCCCAAACCTCTTTTCCCATTCAGCTGTTCTGTCACTGAGCTGTCACCCAAAGGACAATGAAGGGCTGGCTCTGCAGAGACTTTGAATCACTCCAGCATGAGTGATTCACGGGTGATTCCCCACTGATGCCAAAAGTGCCAGGACTGGGTACCCATGGTTAAATATGTTCCTGGAATGCCCCTGGGAGGTCAAGGCTTTCCTGGGGTGTGTGCTGCTGCCTTTTAGTCAGCCCTGTGTCACCTGGAGGAGCACTGGCTTGTGAGTTCCCAGAGCTAAACCCCCAGCTCCCAACATCTCCCCTCTCCAGGAACCCTCCTGCAGCTGCAAATGGACTTCACAGGATATCCCGGGCTGGAGGGGTCACTGCAGCCCAGCTCCTGCAGGCTGCAGGTAATTCCATCACTCTGAGTCCCCTGCAGCAGCCCCTCCTCACCTCGCTCCCGCCTGGCACCGAGTTTGTAAATCAGCGACTCAGTACTGACACCTTCTGCGCTGGGCTGCGGGGCCGGGCTCGCTCTGCACAGAGCTCAGAAATCCAGAGGCACCTCCTGTCCTGCTCTTCGGGGTGCCTTGGTCAGATTCCCCTTGTCCAGGGCACAGAATACAGAAGTTCATGGGGACAGAAGTCCATGGGGAAGAGGGGCATTGGATTTGCAAGGTGCCCCAATGCAGGGAGAAATGATGCATTTGACTCTGTTGATATTAGAAGGTTAATTAATTACTTTATTATACTATACTATACTATACTACACCAAATTTAAACTGAAAGTGCACAAGCACTCAACCAGACCTCGTGACTGTTTCTTGATTGACTGGACACAGCTTGCAGAGATTGGTTAAGGAAACAAAACACTTACACCAGAATTTAATTACTAATTTCTTTCAGGTAAACAATTTTCTACAATGCATTCCACTTGTGCACAAACACAGGCACAGCAATTGAGATAAGAATTGGTTTTTCTCTTTCTCTCAGGTTCTTTGCTGCACTTCTCAGAAAATATCCTTGGGAAGTTGTGCCTTGCTTTTCTCTGGGAAGAGAAATGTGGCCACAGAGGGGTCCTGCCTTTCCTGCTGCTGGGAGCACTGGGGGTGCAGTGATGCTGTGCTGGATGTGGTCCTTGCTGTGCCCTCAGGAGATGGAGGTGACACCTGTGGGGCTCTCCCTGTGGGACAGGGACACCCACAGCCCCACAGTCCCCAACCCTCCAGGACAAGGGGAAGGGCTTCAAAGTGAAAGGGGGGAAGTTTAAGTGACATACACAGAAGGAATTGTTCCCTGTGAGGGTGCCCAGAGCAGCTGTGGCTGCCCCTGGATCCCTGGCAGTGCCCAAGGCCAGGCTGGACATTGGGGCTGGAGCACCTGGCACAGGGGGAGGTGTCCCTGGGCTGGAAGGAGCTGGCATTGAAGATCCCTTCCCACCCAAACCACTCTGGCATTCAGATTCCTGAATCCAGGATGAGAACCAGGAGCAAAGCCCATTGCAGCAAATGGATCCAGGAAAGGAAATAATGATTTCCTGGAAGGTTCCAGGTGCCCCAGGGCTATTTCCCACAGGGGGTTTGTAGCCTGGCAAGGCCTGGTTGGAGAGGTTTGGGCTCTCCCAGGGTGCCCAGAGCAGCTGGGGCTGCCCCTGGAGCCCTGGCAGTGCCCAGGGCCAGGCTGGAGCACCTGGGACAGGGGGAGGTGTCCCTGCCATGGCAGGGGTGGGGT
Organism: Fringilla coelebs; assembly: GCF_963513975.1. NCBI lineage: Eukaryota > Metazoa > Chordata > Aves > Passeriformes > Fringillidae > Fringilla > Fringilla coelebs. Next base: position 2,420,385 of record NC_140054.1, on the reverse strand, counting down.
GGGATGGACTTTCAGGTCCTTTCTGGCCCAGATAATTCTGTGATTCTGTGATTCCATGTTTCTAAGATTCTGTGATTCACCTCCTGCAGCTTGATCTGTGCCACAGTGTGGTTAAAGATTAACCCTTTGAGGAGCACTCGCTGTCCCTTCGTTCCACACCATCAGCCACGGGCTCTGCTGTCACAAGAGGCTCCTCTGCAGGTGTCAGCAGGAATTTCTGCAGGGTTTTCCTGACTGTCACCTCTCTGTGCACATGGCACTTCACCTCCTGGTCAATGGCACGTGCTGCTCTGGTTTTATGGCAGGGCCATCCCAAAGAGCCATTGCACTGCAACAGCCAGAGGAGTTTTGTTATCCCTCCAGGCCTTCCTCCCACTGACTTTTTTGGGGTAGAGGGTGTTGGACTTGTGTCTTCAGTGGACAGAAACACAGCCAGGGTGACTGATGAGTGCTGGAGATGGTCCTGCTCTGAGTGGGAGGTGGACTGGAGGCTTCTAGAGGTCCCTTCCCAGCACAGGAACCATGAGACCATGGAGCAGAAGGAAAGAAACGCTGGTGAGAAGGATCATAGTGCTCAGGCCCATTTTCTAGTGCTTCAGAGAAAGACACCAAAGAACCAGAACAGTCTGAAATGCATGCAGGACAAGGAATGGACACATTCAGCACTCAGATCTCTCCTCCCAGCTGATAGATTGGATTGATGTGCATTCCCTTCCTTCAAACAGCACCTGGGACTGGGGCCTGTGAGAGCTGGAGGGGTTCAGGGCTGGTCTCACTCAGCAGCACAGGTGAACAGAAACAGCTCCCATGGATCATTCCTGCAAGACTTTATTCCCCCCTGTGTGTAAATGATTAAGGGAGGATATTGTGGGAAGCAGATGTACAGTTACCACAGTGACTTGGATGAGTGGCAGGCAAGGCTTGTGCATGTGGTGAGTGCTGAAGTGAGGAGCTTTGTGCATGCTGCAGTTATTTTAGCCTTCATAAGATTCTGGTTAATTATCAACACCAGAACTCCTAACCTGGGGGAATGTTTATAAGTGAGGAGAAGTTCATAATGAATCCCTTTCAATTTTCTGTCCCCATTGCCCTCCCTCCCTGGATACCATTATAACTTTATCTCCCTAAAATCTCCCCATTATCTCACTTTCCACTACAGTAACCTATTACCATCTTTAATTTTTAAAAAGGACAATAACACAGAAGAAAATGTGAGCATGGGGATTATTCACAGTCATTCACCTACAGTGGCATTTCCTTGCTCTTTTCCCTGCTGTTTTCTTCCAGTTTCCAGGACTTTTACAGAAGCTGTGTCCCAGGAGAGGGAGTCTGGATTTTGCTTTTGGCTCCCTGAAGTGACTTTGCTGTGCTGGGAGAGGAGCAGAGGGGTAGGATTCATTTGGAAGACAAATAAATCCTGCCCCACATTTTTATGGAGAATTGGTGCATGCCAAAAGTCGAGTGTTGGTGGATTTCATATTTCAAAACTCTTTTAGGAAGAGGTTTCCATTAAAAGAATATATTCACCTTTCTAAGAAAGATTTGTTCATACAACACAGACAGATTTCTTCATTACAACAGTTGCATAACTCATGTTGAATTCACAGTTTTCCTGGATTTCCAGGCTCTGAGAAGGATGGATGGACCCCAGGGCTCCCTGGCTTGTCCCAGCTCAGCAGGCTCCAAGCTGTGTGTGTGTGTCTGTTGTACCTGAGCAGCTTCACCTGGAGGAAGGACAGACAGACAGACAGACAGACAGACAGACAGACTGCAGGTCCAGAGCACTGGGTGCCAACCAGGATGGCAGCTGAGAGGGCACAGGAGCAGCCCCCTCCCCACATTTTACACAAATAACAGAAAAAGGCCCATTTCCAGCCAGCAGGCAGAACCAGGAGCAGGCTGTCAAGATGTCTTTTCAAAGACCTTTTTTTGTCATGGAAAATGTGATTTCATCAGAAAAGCCTTTTCAGAAAAAGCTTCTTTCCTGGAGCTGTGCAAGAGTGCTGGGGAACTTTGCAGAAAGATTCTGTGCTTGAAACCTAGACAAAAAATTGGCAATTTGATAATCTTGTCTTGTCTCTCACGTAGTTTTTTATTTTTCCAAAACTGTTCTGTGTTTTCTCACCAGAAAAATGTGTCTCTGGGGTGTATTGAAAGCAGAAAACAAGGAGCAGTGAAAGGAAAGGGAGTAAAAAAAAAATATTAGCAAAAGCAGTATTTCAAATATATAATGCTTCTTGAGGAAGTCACACATTCAATTTTCAATAACCATGTACTTACTTTAAACCACCTGTGTCTTTAAATGAGCAAAAGACAAAGTACAGATCTTTTTTGGTTAAATAATTAAAACATGGTGAGAGACAGTGTTTGTCTTTTAAATGCCTCAGTTCAAGCTGCTCTTCCAGTGGGAATAAAATATGATCTTAAAACAAGGAGTTTTCATAAAAAGCCCAAAGCAAAGGAATCCACCTCAGAGTGCAGCTAAAAATGCTCAGAAAAATTGGGGTGAACCCACAAACCCACCCTGCCCAGGGTTCTCCTGAAGGGATGGGCAGTGGGGGCATCTCCTGTTCCCTGAGTCCTGCTCTGCCCCTCCTCGGGGTGGTTTTCATCCTGCACATCCTTCCAGCCCTGCCAGGAGGAGCTGGGGCTCTGCTGAGGGGCTGTGCCACCTTTCAGAGACACCCAGGAGTCCCCCTTGGATGCCAGCTGAGCCCAGGCTGGAGCCCTAAAGGAGCTCAGCCCTAAAGGAGCTCAGCCCTAAAGGAGCTCAGCCGCCCCAAAGGAGCTCAGCTGGCACCTTGGAGCCCCTCGAGCAGCCTGGTGAGCTTTGCTGCTGCTCCTCTGGATTCCAGATGGTTCCTCAGTGACCTCAGATGGTGCCTCAGTCACCCCCTGTCCTGATGGGCTCCCACACCAGAGCTGGGGTCCCCTCCTTGCCCACCCTGCTGCTCCCCAGGCTGGCAGAGGGGACAGGGAGGCAGCAGGGACAGAGCTTTGTGACAGTTCCTTTTTGGACCACAGGAGCTGCAGAATGCAAGCCCAGGGAGGGCTGGAGATGAGGTGTGGAGAAATTCCACCTCTGCTTCTGCATTGCTGGCTCTCAAATGCCTGTCAGCTTGCTGGGTGGGGGAGGCACTGCAGGACACACAGCTCTGGGGATGGCACCCTTGGGTGATGCCATCAGTTCCTGCAGCTGGAGGTTTGTGTCTGGCCCATCCATGGGCCCTGCCAGCAGCAGCTGCCATTCTTGGGGCTGGAAACACCTCCCTGTGCTGGTGCTCATTGCTTGGCTCTCAGACTGGCCACAGCTTTCTGTTTCTGCTGTCATCACCTGGTCTCAGCTAACTGTGGGATTAAAAAGAACAGAATTTGTCCCCAAGTCTCAAATTGCCAAGTTTAGTGAGTCTTGGGTCCTGCTTTCAGAGCTGGCTGGGAGCTGAGGGAAGGCACAGGAGGGATGGGTCTGGCTGACTCTGAACTCCAAGCAATCTTATCAAATATTTGCCAAGACAATCCTTCCAGTGGCTTAAGGGTATTACTCCTGATTTATGCCATTAGGAGGAGGAATTAAAAAGTTACTGCTGTGTTAGGAGATGGTTTTATAGTGGCAGAATATGGTTTTTATGGTTTTATATTTTGTACACACTTTCTCACCAGACCAGCAGCTCTGATTCAGCTCTTCCCAGCTGCTGCTTTTAGGAAAAGAGGCCAAATCCGTGCTCTTCCCTGTCAGAACACTGCAGCATCAAAGTGCTGAGGGATAACAGCATATCTGACAATCAGAAGAGAGAAAGGAAGAAGAAGGAAGAAGGAAGGAGTCAGGGAATTATCAGTGTCCCCAGGCTGGCTGCAGAAAAGACTCAGAGAATCCCACTAATCTGCCCTTGTCCCCTTTTCCTGGTGCTCAGGGCTGGAATTCAAGGCATGCTGTAAGTTAGCACTGCAGATACTGGAATGAAAACAGGAAATGTGGAGGGGCTGCAGGCACTCAGCACGCTGGAGATAGCCCCTGCAGAGCTCTGGGAGAGAAGGAAAAGAGTAATTTGTGCAGCAAACTGCTCTTCTGAGGGGGTTTTTGTTGTGGTGTGTGTCAGTGCAAGGCTCAGCAGCTCAGCCAGCTCCCAGGGTGGAAGAATCATGAGCAGGATTCCATGATATCAGAAGGCTAATTAATGACTTTATTATACTGTATTAGTCTATACTATATCACTCTGTATTACACTACACCTAAACTGAAACTGAACCAGAACTCAGCTGAAGAAAATCTTGTGAGTGTCTCCTGACTGTCAGGACACAGCTTGCAGAGATTGGTCAAGAAAACAAAACACTGAGTCCAATTATCAAATCCCTTCAGGTAAACAATCTTCCACTTGTGCACAAATACAGGAGCAACAAATGAGATAAGAATTGTTTTGATCATTCTTTTCTCTGCTTCTTCAGGAAAAAAAAACTGAGAGAGAGAATTCCTCCAGGCTGGTCAGATTGGGAATACAGCCACAGCCATGGCTCCTTTAGGTCACAGGCAGGTGAGAAATGGGCAGAAAGCTTTTCCATGTCATCCAGACAAAGAGCCAGGAGATATTCTCCTCTTGGAGAGCAGGGAATTGATCCTGGAGCTCTCAGAACATGTCCATAAACAAGGCTGGGCTCTCCCAGCCCCTCTGTGGATGATGTTTCCACCACTGCTGGTTGTGGTCTGGTCATGGGCAGTCAAAGGTGCTCAGCTGGGAAAGCAGCAGGACTTACAGCAATAACCCAGCTCCCACCAGACACTGGTAGAAAGGACTTCATGAACTTGCCAGGTAGAATTATGACATCAGTCAGTTCTTCTCCTGTGTCTCCAAGAGGAAGAAGTCCCTCTTCATAGCACCAAGGACAGGATTGTGACAAACCCAGCGCAGCCCAGAGAATATCCAGCCCACCATCAGTGGTCTGGAGCTGAGGCTGTGGGTTAGAAAAGCACAAATGCACGTGGGATGGAGACTCCTGAGGTTCTGGGTGTGCTCTGACATGTGGAATTCAAAGTGTAACTGCTGGGGGATGTCCCAAGCTGTACCTCATCCCCTGTCTGTGTCCTGTGGAAAGGTGGGTGGGGGTAACAGCCTCAGGGGTGGCAGCAGCCTGGCAGGGTGACAATGACAATAACCACTGACCCTCCCCAAATCCACCTGCAGGGGTGGGCCCTGCTTGTGGGGCTTTCTGGGCTGAGGCACCTGCAGCACCCAGAGCCACACACAGCCCTGGCAGGCTGGGCAGGGAGCTACACTTCCCATTTCTGCAGAGAGGATGGGTGCAGTGAGGCACCTGCCAGTGCAGTGCCACCAGAGCTCTGGCTGGGCTGGCTGAGGGGCAGCAGTGGGACAGCTGAGCATGAGCTCCCCAGGGCTCAGCAGGAACCACAGGTGAGCTGTGCAGGTAAAAGGTGTGAACACCAGGCTGTGGCATGAGGAGGATGTTGTTGTTTTGTCCTGACAGCTCCATGTCACAGACAGTCCTCTCCTATTTGTGGGGTTCCCAGATGAAGGGAGGAATGATGGATCTGACTCCATGTTCTCAGAAGGTTAATTTATTATTTTATGACCTATATTATATTAAAGAATACTACACTATGCTAAAGAATACAGAAAGGATACTTACTGAATGCTAAAAAGATAATAATGAATCTTGTGACTCTCTCCAGAGTCTGACACAGCTTGGCTGTCACCCAATTGGCCAATAAGTCAAAACAATTCACATCAGAAACCAATGAAACAATCACCTGTTGGGTCAACAATCTCCAACCACATTCCAAAGCAGCAAAACACAGGAGAAGCAAATGAGATAATATTGTTTTCTTTTTTCTCTGAGGCTTCTCAGCTTCCCAGGAGATGAATCCTGGGCAAAGGGATTTTTCCAGAAAATATAACTGTGACACTCTCCCAGTCTTTCTCCAGCCCCAGCAAGAGCTGTGATGTGTCCATGTGCACTGCTGTGCTCGCTCCTCTGCTTCCACCCTGTGCACTCTGCTCCACAAACACCACAATGGCTCCTGGCAAGCACAGGAGGATCCTGCAAACACTGGGGCCAAGTGGCAGGAATTGAGAAACTGAGACATCTACCCAAAAGAACGTGGAGAAATGCAAAACACAGGGATCCAGAGCCAAAACTCAAGTGGGTGTTTCAAGCATTCCTTGGGTTGCTCAACCTCTACCACAGCTTCCTATTGCACAGAGCAGCGGGTGCTGAGGCCATTTGTTGCTTTCTCAACAAGGAAATTGTAGGAAGATAAACTCAGCAGCATGCTGGGATCTCCAGGAATGCCAAGCACTTATTGACATCTGATTCAGGGTTCATTCATCTGGGTGAAAAGAGATAATAAAGGGCTGCATGTTTGCATTGCTTGGTGGCACTGAGGTGTTTCTGAGTCACGAGCTGCCAGGTGGGTCAGAGGGACCTGTCCCTGCACAAGCTCTGTGCCATCCACTGCCAGGGACAAATGGGGAAGGAAGCCCTCGAGATGTTAATGAAACCTTGTGGTGGTTAATGAAGCCAAGGCATCCCATAATTACATCTGTGGAGCTGCAATCAAAATCTGCCAGGCTGAAAGCTCTTTGTTGGATTTCTCTTCAAGAGCACACCTTGCCAGGTGCTGCCATGAATGCTGCAGGGAGGGCTGTGATTACACACTTGTTTACAGCCAAGGCTGAGAACGTCAGATCATGTCACTCCACCTCCAGATGAAGGGTTTAGAGAATTCCTTCTCCATAACTGGCCCATTTTCAGTGACCACTTGGTGAGAATCACTGCCCTGGTTCCAGTCTGGGGTGTGCTTCAACTGAAAGTGGTGGGGCTGACTCCTGGAGAAATTGCCTGCTTGATTCAGACCATTCTGACTCACAAATGTGAGCACTCTGTCCATAAATCTGCTCTAAAAGGAAGCTCCATTATCGCTCCTGATGGAAATTTCTTGGTCCTCACTGACGAAATCTCTAGGAACTGTGTGTGTGAAGTCATTCCTGCTAGCCCCAAACCTGGGCTGATGACAAGTTGTGTAACTGTGATATTGCTCTCCATGACTTTTCCACTTTTCCCAATATTTTTTTCAAAATTTTTCTCAAAATTTTTCCAAAATTTTCTCAAAGAGCCCTCAGGTGCTGTTTTTGAAGCACAGGTGAATAGGACACTCTAGGGGCCATTTCAAGATGTGAGACTCATCAAATGTAGAGTAATTGGATAAGAAAAGAATATTCTCTGGCCAGCTGGATCACTGAGCTGCTGTTCTCAGCTCTTCCCAGCCTGATTGCTCCCAGAGTCAGCACCTTTTGATCCCTGCACAGGGTTGTTCTTGAGGGCCACAACTTTTCCCCAGTGCCATCCCTGCATGCATCCAGCCACCATGGAGCAGCCATGGAACAATGCCATCCCCTCTGCATTTTAGTTCCTGCAAAACCTGATCTCTGCACAGGGTGGAGCACAGCCAGCTGCCTCATTGACTAAACAAATGTCTGAGAGCTGCCTGGCCTTAAATCTTCCCACTCCCCAAAGTGACCCTGCAGCCAAGCAGGCCCACCCCACCTAAGCACACATTTTGCAAACTGTGTCACTGGGAACTTCTCAGTTTTCCCCATGACTTGGTATTTCAGTGTTTTGTTTTACTCTCTGGCTCACATTCTCACACTCCTGGGTTTCCTGACTCTGCCCACACTTCAGCTGAGAGCCTTGCTTGAGTTTGATTTGAGTTTGTGCATGTTGCTCTTTAATTCCTCCACTGTTTTCTTTCCATTCTTTAGGACATCATTACAGTGAAGATCTCCCCTGCTCTCTGCATTGTCACTGTGATTACACAGCCTTGATAGCTTTGATATATTTACTTAATTCTCCTTTCTTTGGCAGCTGTTGCAGAATTCCCTGTTTGCAGGACACATTTCAGGGACATTCAGCTCCACAATTAATACAGTGCAGATCTGGCTTGAGTTTTTTGCCAAACTGTTGCCAGTTTTTCTTGTCTAGTTCTGTGATCTTCTCTCAAGTGCACTCTTGATCATTGCTGCTCTCAATGGAACACTGCTCAGGTGTGTTGGCATTGCCTTCATGGGGTATCTGCTTTTGTTACTTTATAGTTCCTGCATTTCCTCAAGGATCTGCAGCTGAAGGGGACATTCAGACTCACTCCTTTGACTTCTGGATGTTGGAGCCTGACCTCAAGTCCTGGGTGCAGTTTTGGGCATCACAGTGTAAAAAGGATCTAAAGCTATCCAAGAGTGTCCAAAGAGGGGCCACGAAGATGCTGAAGGGTCTGGAGGGGCCACAGAAGGAGCAGCTGAGGGCTCTTGGTGTGTGCAGCTGGAGCAGGGCACGCTGAGGGCAGAGCTCAGGGATCTGCAGCTCCTCCCGAGGGGCAGCTCCCATCCCTGCTCTGGGACAGGGACAGCAGCCAGGGCACGGCTGGAGCTGGGCCAGGGCAGCTCAGGCTGGAGATCAGGGCAAGGTTCTTCCCCCAGAGGCTGCTGGCACTGCCCAGGCTGCCCAGGGAATGGGCACGGCCCCGAGGCTGCCAGAGCTCCAGGGATGCCCAGGCTGGGCTTGGGGGGGCTCTGGGCAGGCTTTGGATTTGGGATTGATCATCCCTGTGGGTCCCTTCCAGCTCAGCTCATTCCATGATTCTGGGAGAGTGAGGGATGGGGGAGATGGAGGATGGGGGAGAAATTTGGGCAGCGCTGCAGGGATGGCCAGGGTGGGGGTGCTGGGGGGTCTGGGCAGGGCCAGGGGTTGGACTGGATGATCCTTGGGTCTCTTCCAAATGAGATTCTGTGATTCTATGATTTGTCTCTACTCATTCTAAAATATCTCCTAGAATTAGAGAGTCACAGGCTGGCCTCATAGGTGGGGTTTTGAGAAGAATTGGTGAGAATCTGCTTAAGTAAGTGTGTGTCACCCAGTTCCTCTGAGGAAGGCCATCCAGGCTCCAGGTCAGAGCTGCTCTGACTCTCATGGGGGGATGGACAAGGTCTCTGCTGTGCTGAATTCCCAGCACATGGATGGTTGGGCTGGTGATGAGTCACTGCCCCACACATTCTGTGTGTTGTACAGTTACAGCAAAGTGAAATAAACCGATAGATGTGTAGCAGATGAGAGGACACTCAGGGAGCAGTAACTTTGCCATCAATCCTGCTGTCAGCTGTCCTGACTGGTTCATGGGTCTGACACCTTTGGTCCAGAGGTTCAGAATCTTTCTAGAAAATGGTTTCTCTAAGCAGGAGGAAGGTGTTGGGACAAGTCACCTTACAGAACACATCCTCACTCCAAAATACTAAAAACTGCTCACAGCATGGAGGACACACAGCTGCAGTTGTGCATCTTAATTCACAACAACAAATCACAAAACTCTCGCACAACCAGGAGATGAAACCACCATCAATAGGTGGAGGAAAGCAGTGGGTGGAAGCTGCAAATGGCACCATCAACCACATCTGTGAAGGACAACTTGCAGCATCAGCGTCCTCTGTAACCACCACCAGCTGCCTAGCCAGTTTGCCAGGGATCAGTCTGGGACAAGTGTTTCCTATTCCAGGCAAAAGGAGTAGAAATGTTTCTAATTGCATCAAAATATTCTGATGAAGCCAGAGACATGCATGAAGATAAGTGTGCAGGAGTTTGGGGAAGTTGTGCTACATAATTAATGAGAGCCATTCCATACATCCATTGACAGGATGAGGGGAAACGACCTCAGGTATTGCCAGGGGAGGTTCAGGTTGGATATCAGAAGGAATTTCTTCACTGAAAGGGTGTTTAATCATTGGGATGGCTGCCCAGGGAGGTGGTGGAGTCCCCATGCCTGGAGGTGTTAGAGGAATGTCTGGACATGGCTCTCAGTGCTCTGGTCTGGTTGACAAGGTGGGGATTGGTCACAGGTTGGACTCGATGATCTTGGAGGTCTTCTCCAACCTTGATGAATCTACTCTGATTCCATTGCAACAAGAAAAAGGAAATGCATTTCAAAATGTTAAATCTGGCACCAAGACTCTCCATCAAGTAACTTTCCAGAGATTGACATATTTCTTGTTAAATTGGTGCTCCCGAGTCCCATAATCTCCAGGTGAATATCCCAGGCTTTCACACTTGGAGCCACTCCAGCTGGACAGAACAGCCCCTGTGGCTGTGCCTCAGGGGGCAGCAGGGAAGGAACCAGCAGGGGAAGGTGTCCCAGGGTCTTGTAGAGGGGCTACCACTTTCTCTTCACACCCAGAAATGCTTTGCTCCTTTGGAAGGCACTTGAGTGAAGGTCTTTGCTGTGGTGGGGTGGGTGCACAGATTTGCTCTCTCAGGCAGAGGGGACAGAGTTCTGAAGCCAGGTCCTTTGCAGGGCACAGCAAACCCACCAGCATCTGTGACATTTGGCCATCAGGGCTGACTTCCAGGCAATCCTGCACTTGGCAGGGACTCCCCACCTCAGGACACACAAGAAAGGACTCAGCAAAGCCAGGACAAATGATTCCTCACTCCCAGACCAGGAGAAGCTTCCAAATGCTCTGGCACAGCCACTGTACAACATCCTCTGTTCTAAGGAAAACATGAACCATCCTAATTATCTGCACTGCCTTCCAATTAAAAGCTGTTGCTCCATCAGCCTCATTTCCTGCCCTTCCCCCTGCTCAGACCCTCAACAGGGTCAGACCCTGACAGGCTGCTGTGTCCTGCTGGCAAGGAAGAGGGTGGCTGGTTGTTTACTTTGCTGATGGCTCTGCCTAACGTCCTTTGGTCTAACTTCAGGTCATGTGGTGAACAGAAATGGTGACTGGAGAGTGTGGGAGGATCCAAGGAACTCAGGCCCAGTTTAACTGGAATTTTATCCTTAAAATAGAAAGAGGGGGAGGAGGAGGATATCCTCCTGCTCTATAACAGGGAAAATCTCCCAGGGCATTTCACTCATCATGGGTACAGAAAGCATGATGAAGAGATAGTGTGAGACAAAGCCACTGAAGACATACATCTCCCACCTCAGAAAATCTATTTCCACATATCTGTTCCTGAGCTCAGTTTCCCAGACTGGGTGCAAATCCTTCACTTTGCCTCAGCAACACCCAATACATCTCAGACTCGAGAGGTGAGCTGCAGCAAATGTACAGCCCAGGTAACACAGGAAAAAAAACCCAGGAACAAGTCACCATTTCATCAGGTATTCTTTATTTTCTAATTATTATACTCTACAACCTTCCTCCAAGCCATGAGAGGTGGCTGCTTGTTTGCTGTTCCCTTCCCACAGCTGAAGGGTGCTGGACGTGGCCGGTCCTCACTCCGCAGGGATGCTCAGGTTGCTGTGCCGGGTAATGCTGGTGAGCACCTGGCCAAGCTAATCACATCCCCCTGATTAAGGGGAGAGACACAATTACCCTTATTTGTCTTGTCAGAGCACGGATGTGATGTGTGGCTGATAGTAACCGGCAGCCACTTTGCCTCGGGGCTGCCCCGGGTAATCATTTACATAGAGCGGCTAAACCTGAAAATCCCACTAACATTCTCTTCTAATGAAGCTCCAGGTATCTTCCTCAAAGCCGCGGCAAGGCAGTATCCAGGCAACACAGACGGCTGTCCCTCCACGAGGAAGTGCTTAGATGAACACCTCCAAAGGCTAATTAACCCTTGGGGCAGCGCTGAGCTCTCTGCTCCATGACAAGGGCTTTGCATCCCTCGCATCTCTTCGGGCTTTACCTCAAACCTGCGCTCCGGATCCCCCGCAGCCCTGGGGAGGGGCTGGCGAGTGGTGCAGTTTGGCTCTTGGAGTAGCTCTCTGCTGACACGTGGCAGGAGTTCATCCAAGCCTGCCTTGCTGCTCCTTGTGCTTCCAGCCCCTGAGCAGCTCCAGCAACTGTGGAAATTGCATGTGAAATTGTTAATGCAGGGCAGTAGGAGCAGGAGCAGGAGCAGCCCTGCCCCTCACTCCAGCTGTCCCACCAGTGGCTCCTTCAGAGCTCCATGGCACAAACTCATGAAGCAGAGGAGCATCAGACCCCACAAAGTCTGACCTGAACAGTGGCTGTGTGGAGCTTGGGTTTAGGATGGAAACCTGGAGAGGCTCCAGCAGGTAACCAAGCAATAACCAGTCAGGATGATCCCAGTGTGTGCCATGTGCTCTGGGAGGTAGGACCACATGACCCTCTGTGGTCCCTTCCAACCTGAACCAGTCTGGGATTCTTTATGCTGTCACCTACTGCTGGTTTCTGGGCATGAGGATGGAGGATTTCAGACCCCAGGTATATTTTTGGATGTACTTTTTTTTTTTGGTGGTTTTTAGAGAAGGCAGTGGAAGGTGTGAGTGGACCAAGGACATGTGTACAGGTAACCTTCAAGCCTTGCACCCATATTGGCCATCTCCAGGTGAAAGCCCATCCCTAATCTTAGTGGATTGTTTTTTATTCCAGTACTGGAGGAGAAAAGAAGAAGGTCAGGAATTACATCTGCAGTCCTGCCAAGTCTTCAGAGCTGGATTTCAGCTACAGGCACATATTTAGACCCAAGATATTAAAAGTTTTCCCCTGCAATCAGATAATGCCCAGGTGAATCACAGATGGAGGCAGAGATGATGTGATGTGCAGCGATGATGAGATTAGGTTGTGCAAGTGTAATGTAGAAGCCAAAGGGGCAAATGAAGCTTGAACAACTTTTCAGTCAGCATCTCTACACTTTGCCTGCTTGACTCTGCAGCCTTGTTGTTCTCAGCACAAACTTAATTTCTTAATTTGGACTCCCCAGTGTAGACATAAGGTGCGTAGGTCCCAAGGAAAGATTCAGCATGTGAAGGTGAGAATTTGTAAAGGTGCTCACAAGAACAATCCTGCCATGGGAGGTGTTCCAGTTACTGCATCCCCAGATTTCTCTTGGTGAGTGCTTCTTGGAAATGCTACCATTGAAGTGACTCCTGACTTGCAAGGTGACTTATTAAAGGCATCAGTAAACTCCTTAGAGAGCCTTGGGGGAAATCACAAGCAGCAGTTCACTTTCTCACACCTGGAAATACCTCCAGAGCTCAGCAAACCTGCAGTTCAGCAGGACTGGATTTGATGTTGGTTTTGGGAGCGGCAGCCCGGGGGCACCTCTGCACGATGGAAGCTTGTAGCTCTCTCTTTAATTGGAGGTGAATTTAATTTCGGTAATGAGCCTGGCACATTCCAGTTCCTGATTAGATTTGCACAGTGATTAACCCAGCAGATATTCACTTGGCAAACTGCCCAGTCCATTCCAGTTGCAGTGGACTGAAACCACTTCTGCTGCTCCTCTCACACTGGGAAGGAAGGTCATCTGAAGGTCATTGTGGCAAAAGAGATATGGCAGGGCTCAGACCTATGGTTTTCTAACATTCTCCTTGGGAAGGGCCTGTCCAGCTCCTCCTGTTGGATCCCACTTGGGCTGTGATCTACAGTGGGCAATTTCTGGTACTCCATGGGATGGGAGTAGCTCCTTGGAGAAGGTTCCCAAAGAGATAGTTGAGTTTGCCTGAGCTCCTGGGGATGCTGAGCACCTCTCAGAAAGTGCTGCCAGGTGCTCTTCCAGCTCGGTGTCCTTAGGGTGTGCAAGAAGATTCCTCTTGTTTTCTGTCCTCACCAAAGAAGAGATGGAGCTGTGGATACCTCCGAGGACATTCACACCCCTGTGCTGACCGGGCTCCCGGCCCTGGAGCAGAGCTGGATGGAGAAAAGGGATGAGTTGTCCAACATGTTTTGCATGCAAAGAATCACACCCCCAGGACTTCCAGGAAAATGTTCTTTACCTTCACTAATTGACTCTCAGAAGGAGAATAAACCAGAAGCTACTTTAAGATGTAAAAGTCACCTGTTAGTTGATCAGATCTTCCAAGGAATTTTCACATTCTCCTGAAGAGCTCCCACCACTGCCCTGGGACCAGGTGATGGTCAGTGCCCTCTCTGTGGTCACTGCCCTGTCCCTCTTGGACAGCAGGTCCAGCTCTGGGCAGGTGGGACCATGTCATAGAGCAAACTGAGAAGCACACACAAAACATCAAAGGCTTTCCTCTGTTTGGTTTAATTTACTGGTTATCGGGTGTCTTCACTATGACTATTACCAGAGCAGAGAGTGAAAATGGCCAAACCTACTAAATTTATTGCAAAAATCCATAGTTGGCTAGGAGAAACACTGGGTGATGGCTCCACCCTCCCTCACACGTGGTTTATAATTTTATTTTGCTGACAAAAGACATTTTTTTCCTTCTTCCATGGACTGCCTGAAAGGGAAATAAGCCAGAATCAAGAGATTAGCATGTATGGTTCATGTTTATAATTTGGCACTGATAGGATATTATAATATAGTCCAGATGCCTGGGAAGATGTTTAATGTAAGCCAGAATGATTGACATCTCTCCATACAGGATCTGAAGGCTGTCAGATCTGAGGTTATTGAGTGCCCCACTTACTGACAAATATATACATCAGCTAAGTAGGGCACAGAGCACCAGTTCACCCTGCTGAGCTCAGGCCCTTCTCCTGGAGCTGCTCTCCGAGGAGCTGTGAGGTGCTGATGGCATTAGCACAGGATTTTGGCAATTCCTAAAAGCATTAACAGCCCCAAACTTACAACTTCCTGTTGTGCAAAGGAGGTTTGCTTTGGAAAGGGCATCCAGTCAGGTAAATTCAGTAACTCCCATTAATCCCTGATCTTGGGCTGCAGGAGATATTTTTGCCCCTGACGAAGGGGAGAGAATGATGAGGACTCCATCTTATCAGAAGGCTAATTAATTACTTAATTATACTATATTATTCTATACTATATTACACAATATTACCTTAAATCTAAACTGAATCTGCCAAACACTCAATTCTGCATGCACTGCACAGAATCTCGTGATTTCTTATGATGTCAGCCAGAAATCCCAACACACACAAACACACTTGGCCCTGACAGCCCAAGGAAACAGAATCACAGAATAATGAGGTTGGAAGAGACCTCTAAGATCATTAAGTCCAACCTATGCCCTAAAACCTCAACTAGACTATAGCACCAATGCCATGTCCAGTCTTTTTTGAAACACATCCAGAGATGGTGATTCCACCACCTCCCTGGGAAGAGCATTCCAGTACAAAACACCATCACTGTGGGTAAACAATCTCCATACTGCATTCTGGTTTTGCACAAACACAGGCACAGCAAGTGAGATAAGAACAGTTTTTCCTTTTTCTGAGGTTCAGAGTATGTGAAACCCAGAAATATTCTTGGGGAAGTTGTGCCTTGCTTTTCTCTGTGAAGAGAAATGTGGCTGCACACAAGGACTTTGCCTCTCTGGCAGAGGTCTTGGCACAGCAGCCAAGCTCCTTGGGAAGGGGCAGCAGGGGTGACAGCAGGCACAGGTCATGCCAGGCTGCTTCCATCTCCCCTGGCCTGCAGGCAGGTTATGTTGGCCAGGTTCTGCTCACATTGTGGGAGGCCCCTGGAGTGCAGTGCCTGTGATTTCTGCCGTGGGGAGCTGCTCAGGTGGCTCAGGAGAGCAGTGGAGCTGGCACACAGGGAGGGGAGCTGCAGCAGCCACTGACCCTTGAATGGTGGGGAGGACCAGGAGGGGACAAGAGCTTTTCAAGTGCACCAAGACTGTGATGCTTTGGGAATATTTCTGCACCAGGAGAATGTGCTGCACCTGGGCATCAAAACATCTCTGTTAGCGATGTCTTATGAAGCTATATAGAACAGAGGCTAGACAGTGTTAAAGGAATAATTTATTAAAAGGCATACAAAGAATACACCTTGGGCAGTACGAGAGCCCAGCCATGGCTACACCTGAGATGCAGCACAGGTCATGAGTTTTCACACTTTTATAAGTGTTGGTCCATTTACATATTGGGGTTAATTGTCCAATTACAGCTTCAGGTTATGATCTCCCATTTTCCCAGTTTGCTCTCCTCAATTTGCTGTTGTTTCCACTTTTTGGGCCTGAAGCTGTGGTGGTGTCCTTGGCTGGAAAAGGATTGTTTTGTCTGACTAAACTGTGAGGAGAACTTGCTAACAACACTTTATATGAAGTTCAGAGTTACACACTAATGCAGTACAGAATCTGGAAAATACGAAAGCTAAAACTTAAGGAATCATTAGCATTCACTCACTTTTCCTTGCACAATAAGGGCCAAACTCTGGGAGTTGCATTGCCATAGGGATGCTTTTGCCTGCATCAGCAAAGCTTTTCCAGGCCCATCTGAGCAGCTGCATAGCAGGAGCAGTGAAGGGCCAGGTTGGGCCTTTGAATCCAACCAGATATTTGGGCAAGAGACACCAAAACAGATTCGAGAGCCATGTCCTGAGGTCAAGCTCAGGCTTGATGAACTGACCAGGACTTGGTGGCTTTAACAATTATTTCCAGGTTGACTTTGCCTTGCTGCAGCTTGCACTTAGTGGGTTTGCCTTGAGCAGCATCCTTGCTGTCAGACTGCTGGGTTTGCAAGACACACAACAGCACCCTGTCCTTTGGATCCAACTTAATGGGCTCAGGCAGCATTAACTGGGAATGGCATCCTGGGGATAATGAACAGGTGTCAGCCCAGACTCAGGGTCTCGTGTTGAGGGAGGATTATTTTATTATAATTAATATTCTTATTTCTTATATTGTTAATTACTGGCAGAAGCTCAGTGCTTTGGGGAACCTGCAGTAATGCCTCCATCCGTGCTCCAGATGATCCTGCAGGCTTGGAGAGGCCTTGTCAGAGCTCATCAGGTTTTGCAGATGACTGGCTACTACATAGCAACCAGAGGTGAGTGGAAATATTACAGACACACAGGGAAATCTTCTTTCAGACTAATCCCCATGAATCATTTTGTTTGCATTCATGACCTCTTTTATATATGAGTATTTGGTAGGAAAACACTTCCTTCTAAAAAAGGACTCTTGAAAAACAAACATGTCCTAATTACTCGTGCAAATATTCTCATTTGAGTATTTATGCAAATATACTTGCCCATGTGAGCTGGTATATCAAACTACTATGAATATTTATTTTCTTGAGAAAACACATAAGCTGAAAAAACCTTTTTGTCCAACTTCCCTAAAATTCACTTCTTCAATATGACAGCACTTTTGTGGTGAGCATTCAACAATGACTGAATTTGGTATTGATAAAACACAGGGTAAATTATAATTATGTGAGTTTATATCTGTTTAAATGATTGTGCAGCTGCAAAGGGTTAACAGGAACATGACAGGGAAAGATTACAGTGCACTTTAGCCAGAATTTGGTCCAGATTGTGCAGCTAGAAACCTCTGCTGAAGAAAGAATTCTTTTTCTTGTGCAGGCCTGTTGGCATAGCTGAAATGCACTGTACCATGCTGATCCCAGCCCAATGACCCTGTCTGCCCTGGAAATGAGATTTTGCCCTGGGTTGGCTTAAAGAGTTTCCTGACCCACTTCACATGAAACCTCTCCAGACCCAGTGGGCTTTATTGAATCATTCAGGTTGGAAAAGACTGTTAAGATCACCAAGTTCAACCCTGAACTTAAGACTGCCAAGTCCCACAAAACCACATCCCTGGGTTACACATCTACACATCTTCTCAACCCCTCCAGGAATGGTGGCTCCACCTGTGGCAGCCTGTGCCAGGGCTTGACCACCTTTTCCATGGATAAATTTTCTTTAATATACAATCTAAACATCCCCTGGTACAACTTTGGCTCATTTCTTCTTATTTTATTCTTTTTCATCTGTGAGACCAACCCCCACCTGGGTGGAACCTCTTTTCAGGGAATTGTAGGGAGAGAGAAGGTTCCTCCTTCCATCTCCCTCTGTAGATGGGTGCCACATTTGAAAATCTAAAGTCAGCTGGGACCTCCTTAATGAGTCAGGAGAATAATAATATAATAGCCATTTTTCAACTTCAGGATGAATTTTCCTACTGGAACACAGTAGAAAACTGGCAACTAATTGTTGTTTCAGTAATTTAAAGTGTTAATGAATGTCTGTTTGATCTGAGGAACAGTGGTGGATACTCACCTCCCGCAGATACAAATTCTATGGAGGAATTTCACATGTTTTGGACTTCGACTTCTCTGTGTAGTGGGATCCATGTTAGCCAGATGTGTTTTGCTTTTGAAGAGCTGAGTTTTGGGTCTGAGTCAATGCAGCTGAGACATCACCAGCAACTCTCTCTCCCCTCTTTTCCCCTCCCCTTTGAGGCACAAGGCTGGCCCATGGACAGTGTGTAGCCCTGCCTTGTCTGCCTGCAGGAGTCTGACCAAGGGGAATTTGGAGCTGAGGGATGATGTTAATCAGCCTTGGAGGGCCAGGTTATCCTGCACAGAACATCCCTGCCATGGATGCAGCTGAGGCACACCAAGCCCCTGAGGTGCTGTGGGAGCCCACAGGGCCAGCACAGCCCGCTCTGCAGCCCCCCACCATGGGACACTTTGTCTCCTGCTGCACTTGGCACTGACCATGGGCCACACCTGGCACTGACCTGTGCAAGGGGGAGAGTCTGGTACAGGCTCAGACATCAGCCTTGCTAAGCCAAGCTCCTCTCCCCCAGTTGCTCCCTCCCCCACGAGTCTCTGAGAGCTCTCCCTCCTCTCCTCTCTCGGAGTGCGTTCCTGCAGATTGCTTTGTGGTAATTAGCACATCGGTGGGGCTGGGAAGTGGAACAGGAGGAGAAGCTAACGAGGTCAGAAGACAGCATGTGGCATCCCCGTGAGGAGAGGGAAGAGGATTCAAAACCTGCTGCAATCAAAGATGCACCTGCCTGGGATGAATCCCCGGGGCCAGGAGAGCAAAAGGAGAGGGAGAGGATTTCATTCTGCAACATAAGGCAGCAAGTCTTTCTCTCCCGTTTGTTTCAGAGACTAATTAGGTCAATGTTGCCCTTGTAGATTCAGCCTGGAAACCTGAGGTCTGCCTGCTCTGCAGATTGCAGGTCCTGGCAGGCAGGAAGGGATGGGCTGGACCACAGGATGGGGACAGCTGGTTCTGGGTGTGGATGGGATTCTTGGCCCCTTTGTACTTGGTTGGTTTCAGATGCTTTCCACCCCCAGTAACATCCTCAGCCTCACACAGGGAGATTTACTGAGAGGTAAAGCAGATCTGGCTTCAAACCCACATTGCCATTCACAGGGGTACCTAAGGCTGCTGTTCCCACCTTGCTGCCAGCCCTGAGGGAGCTCACAGCCAGCTTTAGCCACAGCCTCGTTCACCTATTCCATGTTTCTTTCATACCACAGACATTCTGGGAAAGTTCTTAGGGATCATCTCCAGAAACCTGAATTTTGGGAGCATTTTGCTTCTGGGTTTGCTCTTAGTGGTGGAATGCTGAGCTGCACGGCACAACAGTGGGTCAAGGAATGCAGCAAAACCAGGACAAGCCAGAAAGGATCAGCATGGAAGAGAGAGCAAAAAGATCCATCACCTCTCACCTCACTAGGATTTCTGAAGAAAGAAAAAGATAAAATCAAGATGTTCCATGTCCTGAACATGTTTCATAATTTTATCTGACAGCAATATACAAATATAAACCCTAAATCTCTGGGTATGAAGGTATGAAGCAGCTTCAGAGGAAAGAAAAGAGGAAATTCCTTCTTACAGGGGTTATTATTGCCCAGAGAAGTTGCTGATGCCCCATCCCTGGAAGTGTGTCCAAGGCCAGTTGGATGGGGCTTGGAGCAACTTGGTCCAGTGGAAGATGTCCCTACCCATGGCAGGGGAGTGGAAGAGAACTCGTCCACAACTGTTGCCCTCTGCCAGGGCAGCTGAGGTGGGATTTCCAGGGATAGTTTGTATCTCCAGGTGAACAGACACACATGGCAGGGGCAAACCACAGCAGCTGTTGAAATGAAGCTCTCACCAAGCTCCCTGGAGCACTGCCTGGCACAGTGAGCCTGAGGGAGGGGGAGACTCTTTCCCATCCCTGGTGGGTTCAAGCTCATGTGCTCGTATGGGGCCCATCTCATGTACACCCTCCTGCCCAGTCCAGGACTCAGGCTGAGCTCCAAGCCTCCCAACCAACCACCTCTCCATTTCACAAGCCCTGAAACCCCTCCAGGGCACAGACTCAGGACTCCAATACAGTTGTTTCAAATCTCATCCACTCAGCCATGCAGCTTTTCTTCTGGTGATGGTTTGTTTAGCCTGTCCCTAGCAAGTGACCCATGAGGAGCCTGGCAGTGTTTATGCTACTGCTGATTAGCAAACAGCCCTGGGACCCGCTGGGAAAATCCCAGCCAAGTCCTTGTCTGGCTGCTGACCCATGTAAACACCAAGAATTACTCCTGTGGCTGCAGTGCTGCAGGTCTGGGGTCAGGGGATTAAGCTACAGGGAGCGAGTGCTGCTTTGCTGCTCAGTGACAGCATCTGCACAGAGGTTTGGTGCCTCACACTGACAGGCACCACCTTCCCTGCTCTGCCTAACTCAGCTCTCCCAACGCTTGGGAGACAAGCCCAGAGCACCCATCTGTTTGATCTGCTCTCCTCATGGGTCTGGGAAAGCAGCAAGGGGTGCAAAGAAAACAAAAAGAGGTCAGAGAAGAAGCAGAGAGAGAGAAAAATGCACACAAAGCAGTGAGGGTCTCTAGATGCCAGGTGTGGGACATCACTGCTTTGGGCATTTCCCACCCTCAGTGGCTGTGCTGCAGCCGCTCTAGTCACTAGGGCAGGGTGAGCATGGTGGGGTCACTGGGGCAGAGAGACAGTGCAAAAGCAGCACGAGCTGGTGTGATGGACTCTGTGTGACAATCTGCCATCCCTGCATAGCTGAGGTCACAAATGCTGACTCCACTCAGGGTTTCTGCTCAGGTCTCTTGAACACTTACTTCCTACAAGTTTCCAGCCGTGCCTCTGGCTGTGCCTTCCATCCTTTGCATGCTTGGAAGCAATTATTCCAGCCAAGTGGCATTTGTGGTTATTCACAGAGCCCAGGCAAAAAACAGAGCTGCACATGTGAACTGACAGCTCTCAGAGGGGATGCTGCACCAGGGACAGAAAAAGAAACAGTCTCTGCTCCTCCTGTGCCTGCCCCAGTTATTCCACATGAGAGGCACAGGAGGAAGGAGAGCAGCTCCTCTGATGTTTGCCACCCAGAAGGGTGAATGGGCACGTGAAGGGCCAGGGTGACCCAAACTCTGTGAATACAGACCAGGAGGAAAGGGACACCAGGTAAAGCCCTGGGCCATGTCTGGTGGTAGGGGTACCCTCTCTAGGATCCATTGGATCTTTGTTGGATCCAGTGAGGCTGTGGTGTCCTTGCTGGGCTCCATCCCTTTGTCCTGAGGGTGATGGTGTTTGTGCCTCGCCCAGAGACAATTTGGTAACGCTGAACTTTAACCTACCCAGGAGAGGTGACAGCGTGGTTTATGCTCATCTGGATTTCTGTGGTTACATCAAATGGGAGAAAGAAACACAAACCATGGGCTTATCAGCTGAAATTCATGTTTGCTGGAGAAATTTCCGCACTCCCACATGATGGTACCAGGGGGAACCAGCTGCTGTGACACAGCTGCTCCTGGCATGGTGCCTCAGACAAAGAGGATGGATTACTGGGACCTGGGGGACATTAATTAAAGATAGTTGTCCTGAAAGAGTTTTGTCTATCTCCAGGCTCCATACAAAGAGAATTCTCCCTTCCCAGGCAGTGTGTAACCACATGTGCCTGTAACAGGGCTGGGAACAGCACACACAGTCCTGTGCACCAGCCCCAGGCCCTGCTTGTGGTGGCTCTGTTCTGCCCTGGGTCCTTTTCCTTCTCACTTTAACTTCTAACCCCTCCCCATATCCAGGGGATAATTAATAAGACATGTTTTCCTTCATCTTCACTGTAAACTGATAATCCACCAGTGTCTCTTACAGTGGAAACCCATCCTTCATCTGCCCCAAGGGCTTATCTGATACCTGCTGCTCACCTTGGCTCAGCACAGGACCTGCCAGCAGGACTATTCAAGGACATGGTTTCCTGGTTTTTGCTGATCTGGGTCACTCATAAATTTGAGTTAAAGGCTGTCAGCTGCTTTGCCTGATAAATACATGCACATGGGATTTGCTTCAGTTCAAGAAAAAGTAGCAATTTCTTTGACTAAAAGTTGCTTGGAAAAACTGTGGCTTACAGAAATTAGTCTTGCAACCCTCCCAGCTCGGAGACCTGCTTTCTGCCCCGGTATCGCATCGCTTTGTTATTCACCTCAGCACTCCGGAGTTAATTGCAGAGCTCACACTTTCTCTTGGCTCGTTCGCTTCCTGCTGTTTCATGATTCATTACTTGTAAATGAGTCCCTGCGGTTCCCACAAAGCTGATTCCCAGCCTCACAAAACCCTCAGATCTGTCCTTTGGCTGAGCTTTCTCTGCTCACGCCTGTGCCTGCTACTGGGGAAACTGTCGCTGAGTTACAGGTACTAGCTGCCATTTGAAGAATAGTTTCATCTTCTTGAAAAAAAGACTTTTTTTTTTTTGGAGGTCCCAAAGTTTCTGTTGACTTCAGGGCTGTGAAGTGAGCTCCCCACTGGGCAACAGCTCCAGGGCAGAGCCTCGAGTCAGCTCCAGACAGGGAGATGGGAATAAGAAATAAAGAGTGCAATTGCACTTCACCACGATCCCCGTATCATTCCACTGGTGTCCACGGTGGATCCTGGTCCACAACTGTTCCCCCTAACCAAAACAGCACCAGTGCCCAGACACAACCCAATCCTGTCTCTGGGAAGAGGAATTTAAGCATCACCTCTGAACTAGATTGTTGTCACCTGAGATGGACAGACAATAACCAACCCAGACCAGAAAAATGGGTTTTGTTGCAGATTGCAACAAAACCCATTTTTTCTCTGTTTCTCCTGGAACAGATGAAGCACCTGCTCCAGTGCATATGGTGAGTTCCTGTCACCCAGGGCAGCAGAACAGGCTGGGATGGGCAGGACATTAAGAACTGGCTTTTTCTGGCCAATCACTGTGCTCTGAGTGGGAAAAGCATCACCAGGATTTGTGTGACTTATCCACAGCAGGACAGGCACAGCCTCCTCCATGTGCCCCAAAGTGAACTCCTGTCTTGGAGACCCCTGTGGGTGTGGGCAGGTCTCTGAACACTGCAGCTCCTGGTCTGTAGGGCTCAATCCATCCCTTGATCCAGCCCAGGACAGCAGTGCAGGGCAGGAGTGACCTCAGTTTCCCAGCTGAGGGGTTAGGACTGCTCCTGACTAATCACCAGCAAAGGGTGAAGGTTAAGGATCAGTCAGAAGCTTGCAATGCAACCTGGCAGTCATTTGGGGCATCTTCCCTCTTCCTGGGGGGATATTTTAAAACAACCTGCCTAGCAGAGGGGTATGCACAGCTTGGATCACTGAATCCCTTCTCCTGGGCTGATGGTGGGTGATGCAGCCCTTTGCACTCACAGCCATGTCCTGTTCATGGACAACTGCTTCCCCCTCTGGAATGAGTCCCCAGCAGCAGGCTGGCATGACAGGAATCTTCATCTCTGGACCCCTTCTCCTTTGTAGTCAGACAATGACAATGATTTCATTTTTGTTTCACTTTTTTCCTTGTCACCAACATTTCTTTTGTCCCTTTCTTTCTTTACAAATGTTAATTTCCATCTTTGTCTCCGCTGTAGCTGTTTCAGGGCATTGTCTTCTGCCAACTGAAATGAAATCCTCCTCGATAGACAGATCTGAGAAAATTAACATCATGCTGCAATTTGGAACAAGCACAGCTGCAGCAGCTGCTCAGCTGAAGTGAAAGAGGCACAAGAACAACAGGAGTGAAAAGCACCTCCAGCCCAGAAGAGCTTTGTGGCCATACTCTGCCTGTGTTCATCAGAGTGGCATTCCTTTATGATTTGAAATCAGTAAAAATGCCTAGGGACAATGTCAGGCAGGGTTTTACATTCCTGCTGAATTTGCATCAGCTGGGGCAAGAAGAGGACTGGGAACTCTGGGCCAGTCACCTGTCTATGCAAAGGTAGGTCATGGAACACATCCTCTTGGAGTCTGTATCCAAATGTGTGCAGGATGGGGAAGTGACCACAAAGAGCTGGACCAGGTTTACTGAGGGCAAATTGGGGCTTACAGAAAGGCTGGAGAGAGACAAGGGCCTGGAGGGACAGGACAAGGGGAAGTGGCTTCCCACTGCCAGAGGGCAGGGTTAGATGGGATATTGGGAAGGAATTGTTCCCTGTGATGGTTATGAGGCCCTGGCACAGGCTGCCCAGAGAAGCTGTGGCTGCCCCATGCCTGGGAGTGTCCAAGACCAGGCTGGACAGGGCTTGGAGCAACCTGGGACAGTGGAAGGTGTCCATGGAATGAGATAAGCTATAAGATCCCTTTCAACCCAAGCTGTTCTATGATTCTGTTATTCTATGAAAATGCAGAGCTTCCTCCTTGTCCCATGACATTCCCATTAGCTTATTCCCATTCACACCAATTTGAATAAGACCAGAATGAGCCCTAAAGGGTTAGAGATGACCATGTCAAGTTTTTGGTTTAAAATGTTATAGTTCAGGAACTCAAATTTAACAGAAGTGCTGTTATCCCCTTCCAGATGCATTACATTTTCCATCTCCAATGTGCACAAATGCACTGAACAGAGGTGAAAGTCTCTCTGGGTATGATTTTGAGAACAAAAGCTGAACATCTTCCTAGACCACCAAGACAAATGCCAGAATCAGAGCTAATGAACAGCACAACCAGCTGCAGCTGCAGAACCAGGACATGAAGGAAAAAAGACTTTTCAGCACTTCTGCTTCCAAAGTGAACTTTCTTCTTTGAGCTGAGCAAAACAGCACTCAAAGAAAGGCTGGCAAAAAGGACACTGATCCCTCAAGTTTCCAGCAGCCACCACTCCAGGGATTTTGGAGGAGGTTAATGCTATTTAGTTATTTACAGGACTGAGTCCAAATGAACTGGAAAGCTCCAACTCTGGGAAGCTGACTGATAATGTTGTGGTAACCAGCAGAATGCCTCAATTAATTCCTCAATTAAATCCTCAATTAACTTATCAGATGCAGGACAGGCTGAGCTGGACAAGGCAGTTGATGCCTCAGCAGAATCCTTTGCCAGGATGGAAGGAATGTGGAAATCATTCAGGATTAAAATTCCTCTGGCCCATCCAGTTGCCTCCGTGCAAGCACAGCAGGACCGCAGCCCCAGGGTGATGGCAGGGACAAAAGCTTCCTTGATCTGCCCTCATGGCACATCCCCTCCTCACTGCTGGACTCTTGAGGACATGCTCAGCCTTATGCTAGAGAGATCAAGAGGGAGAGAACAAATAAAAATGGCAAGTGCTTCCCCGTGGGTGGGTATTGCTGATTTTACACTCCCAGGGCCGTTCATGCTCCCTCTCTCAAACACAGGCAATGGATGGCACTTGTTACACCTGCAAACAACCCAGGTGTGCTTGTGCAGAGCTTCACTCTCTTCCTGACCCAGCTCCTCCCACTCCTGACTGAAGGAAATAAATCCTGTTGTGCCCCACACTCAGCTCTGTCAGGGTTCTGTAATTTGCACTGCCTCTGCCTGGTGTGGGAGCCCAGCACGCAGGGACTGCCTCCCTCTTCACACCTTCAGCCCCTTTGAGCTCTTCATGCTTTTGTGCCTTTCACAATGTTGGCCTCTTCTCGGCAAGGATTTGGGTTTACAACCTGCTCACACCTCACAAGGTCCCGTCTGCGTGTGCAGGAATGTTCAACAAAAGGAGCTGGAAGCTTTAGTTTGGCTGCAGCACAGCAGGAGAGAGCACTCAACCCCTTTGACTTGAGGGTTTCATGTACTTGAGGGTTTCTTCTGTAATGACTCTCTTTGTGCAAGGAAATGTTATAAATTGAGGCAGGAATTTGTAGCACAAGTGTGTGAGTATTTCTTTATTGTCAGTTAAGCAAATCCAGTATAAAAATTAGCTGTGAAGTGGTCTCTAAGTGAAAACCTCATCACATCTCCATCAGCCCAGCAGAAGTAGAGTGCAAATGGGTTTGTGTCAAGAATACAAATGGTTTTATTTCAGGAGTTTTGATTGAATTAAATAGAAGTTGAAATTATCCTGCAATTGAATTAACTGAATGTCACTGTATTTCTCACACATTTCATAAAGATTTTAAAGAGCACTTAGAGCAGGGTTTTGTGTCCTTAGGGCTGCATGAACAATGAGTGATTTGTCCTTTTCCATGAAGTGCCTTTTGAGACATCTCACACCGGTGGTGTGACACTCTCACTACCAACTGACTAAGCATGTATGCATTCAAAAAAGGGTTGAAATCCCTCAAGTTTTTGCCCCTTCAAAATTAGAAACTAAATGACACAGTTGGAGGAAGAGGCCATCTGCAGAATCAGGTTCAAAGTGCAGGAGTCCAAGAAAATCAGGGAGTAAAAGACCTTTAGGACTGTTGTGAATCCCAGTGCACGTCCCTGCACCGTGGAGCTGCTGTGTCCCTTTGGGTGGATACAGGGATGTCACTGGTGGTGACAGGCTGTTCTCAGGGGCTGTGCTGCTCAGTCATACCATGTGTTGTGCTACACCTGCAGTACACACACCCAAATGTTTTACTCAGGGTTTTATGTGTTTGATCTGGTGGCTCAAAGCCCATCCAGCTCCTGAAACAACCACCCCAGTTCTGCTGGTACCCTGTTCCTGTCACCTGCTGTTAGAGGCAAAGCTTTTTGTTGGATTCCTTTGACTGTGGACACTGACAAAAACCCCCCACTGGATGCCCATGGAACTGCCATCTCACCTGTGGCACAGCAGACCTGCACGTGGTTGGGGCAGAGCATGAGCTCAGCTGCCCTGTGAGGTTTCCTTCCTTTTATTCACCTCTGTAGGAGTCCATCCAGGAACCCCCCAGGGCATTCCTCCTCTCTCAGGGCTTTGTGTCAACCTGCATTTCCTTCATCCTCTCTCTGGAGCCTTTGTGTCTTTCCTCCTCTCACCCAGCTTGCCAGGCAGAGACTCACAGCAGTGACACTGTGGGACCTCATCTTTCTCAGCCAGCAATGCTGGCCTGGAAACTCTTCTGCCTGCATATTCTCCATACTTCTCCAACTCTCTGCTCATGCTGCTTTCCTCACCCCAGATCCTCTGTTTGCTCAGCACATTGTCAGTGGAGCTCCTTCTGCCTGTGCTGAGCTGTACTTTGCTGCTCTCAGGCCAAGGCCAGGTCCCACAGCTCCCACACATCACTGTGCTGGTGGCACACTCTCTCCTGCTGCTGATCACATATGCTCTGCTCCTAAAATGGAAGGATTCCACCTTTTTTACAGAAAAAAAAAGCCCCAAAATTGAGGGAAAGGGACATTGGGTGTGAGTCTGTGTCAGCTGTTCTGTGCATGAGAGTGATCTTGTCAGATTTGTGTTGCAGAGTGAAACATGGAGATCTGTTCTTACCCCTTAATTCTGTCAGAAATCCTATGGGACCTCCAGCAAAACACTGAGTGCCTTCATTCCTAGATGACAGAATTACAGAGCCATGGAATAGGTTGGATAGAAAGGGACCTGAAAGTCATCCTGCTCCACCCCCTGCCATGGGCAGGGACACCTTCTACTGTCCCAGGGTGCTCCAAGCTCCATCCAACCTGGTCTTGGACACTTCTAGAGATGGAGCAGCCACAGCTTTTCTTGGTACCATGTGCTGGGGTCTCACCACCCTCACAGGGAAGAGTTTATTCCTGATATCTCATCTAACCTTTCCCTCTGTCAATTTAAAACCATCTCCCCTTTTCCTGTCACTACCTGCCAGAATAAAAAATCCTTGTCCCTCTTTTTTCAGAGGCATCTACAAACTTTTGGTAGGACCTGAAATTTTCTGAGAGCTTCCTGGCTGATCCTAGTCCCTAAAATCTACTCCTTGCACCCTGGTACCTGTTTGCAGCTCCAAACCTTCCTGTGTAGCCTTTGGAAAAAGCAGTTCCCTTATGCCTTGAATAGAGCTGAGTCCCACACTGAGGTGAGGCTACTCCCAGAAGAATGGGAAGACTCAGATGTTCTCTGGTTATGCAGAATTCACCTTTGCTACCAAGCAAATGTTGAGGTGAAAGCAGAGTTCAATCATTACAATGCAAATATTGTTGGTACAGATTTAAAGACAGAAAAATGAAGCATTTGAGCAGAGCTTTAAATGAACTGCAGCTGGGCTGTTTTGTGTGGTCAGTGAGCTGGTGGGACACTCACAGTAGTGGCAGAAAAACAGTGTTTTAAAAAATTCCAGTCTTTGACGCATCCACAAAAGCATCCTGGATTAGGGACAGGTATAATTTCACATCCCCAAAGCTCCTCTGGGATTCTGGTGCTCCCTCACAGTGGTTTGCTGTGACACACAGGTCTCCTATGGATGGTCCCACCTGATTTTCTAGCCGTGGTGGCCTCTGTGTGTGATAACCTGGACCTGACCACAGTCAGTCCCTGTGTGGGGAGAGGGCTCAGCTCTGTCCTGGACTTTGTCCTATGGTACCAGAAAATGTCCCTCATGGATTAAGATGTGCTGATAGCCAAAAAGGTGCTGGGGGAACAATGGCCCTGGTGTGTGGCTGCATTGCTCTTCACAGAGAAAAGCAAGGTACAACTTCCCAAGGATTTTCTGGTATTCACATTCTCTGAACCTCAGAGAAAGAAAAAACATTTTTTATCTCATTTACTGCTCCTCTGTTTTAGAACAAGTAGAATACATTGTAAAAAATTGTTTACCCAAAAGAAATCAGTAATTAAATTCTACTGTAAGTGTTTTAATTCATTAACCAATTAAATCCATGTATGTGTGTCAGGACTGTCAGCTGACAGTCACAAAATTCTGTACAGTAAAGTACTTAACAAATTCAGTGTAATACAGTGTAATATAGTATAATAAAGTAATTAATTAACCTTCTGATAGCAGTGGAGTCAGATGCATAATTTCTCCCTTCGTCAGGGTAGTCCTGCTTTTATGATACTGGTGTGTATTTTAATTCAAGGAAAAATGCTATAGAGAATCACATTTATTCTTTTCCCTGACTTTTCTGTTGAGGATATGAACTCTGGGAGAGATGAGACCCCTCTCTGTGTGTCTGTGCAGTGCCTCACCTCCTGCCCTGGGCCTGGCACACCTGGCATTAATGTAAACCTTGGCCACACTGTTTATGTATGGTACCTGGCAAATAGTGAGGCCAAAACCTGTTTTGCCTCTTGGCACCTCAGTGCTTTGCTGAGTGCTCCTGCCCTGCAGAGCTCTTCAGGTTTGCTGAACCTGAGACTCCCTGGGTGATTGCATTATTTTTCTAAGCACTGAGACCTTGTTCTGTGCCTGGCAGTGACACTCCTGCCCCCATGCAGGTCCCACCACAGCACTTCTGCCCATTTACCAAATGCCCAGACAGGCAACCTGTCCTGCACTTTATCCCAACAGCAAAACACGTATGACTGACAAGGTCACAAGTATCAGGGATGGCTTGGGTTTGTTTGTGAACCTACAGGCACACCCTGGCATCCCAGGGTGAGGTCATCTCAACAAATCTTCCTGCAGATCTCTCACCCCATCCTTTCAGCTCTCTGGACCAAGCCTTTTCTTAAACACTTGGTTCATTGCCACAACCATGATGAAGAGCAGCTCTGTGAGATAATTTTATGATGGCTCCTTGTTGCTGCTAGAAAGACAGGAAACAATTAGTCTCCTTGGCCAATAAGAACAGAAGGTGTTACTTGACAGCAGATAAAATTTAAGACTTGAAAATACAAACTTAAGACTTGAAAATACTTGAAAATACAAACACAAGACTTGAAAATACTTGAAAATACAAACACAACAGTCAGTGAATGAAGATTCGGGCACCAGCAAAAACCCACAGACAGTCAAGCTCACAGCATCAAAGAGGCAGATGAAAATGGACCTATGGAAATATGACAGACTAAAAACATTAAAGGCAGATGATTGAATGGAAAAGCCAACTAGCATGCTTCCTGTGGGTAGCAGGTCTCTTTTCTCTACACCATTCTTTTTAATGGATGACTCACTACAGAGTCCTTGTCCCAGCTTTCCCTGGTCGCTACTAGAGGCACCCTACAGGCTGCAGGGCTCACAGACCTGTCACAGCACTGTAAACTGTTAGAAACCTAAATCTCATGGTTCATGTACAAGGGCCAGGCAGCTCTCCTGAGAGCAGAGGTAATTAAATTTTGCTCAGTCATGCAGGTAGAGAGAAGCAGCTCTTGATAATCCTGCCTCTTGTCCTTGCATGCCTTTGTAACACACTCTGTGGCAGCTGGCTTGGCCTCTCCAGAATGCACGAGCTGGAAATGCACTCCTGCAAAGCGCTGGGGGAGCTGAGGACACTCCTCAGGCTTCAGATGGTCTGTGTGGTTTCTGTCCTCAGAAAAAAGGTGTCACACAATCACAGAATCACAGGATGGTTTGGGTAGGAAGGAACTTTAAAGGACATCTCGTTCCAAGCCTTCTGGGCAGGGACGCTTCCCCCTGGACCAGGTTATCTCCTGGCAAAATCACCACCAGCACAGTCCCCCGAGGGAAGGAAACTTCATTTGTTAAAGGAAAACATCTCATTCTATTTCTACAGCTTCTCCATTCATCAAATCTGCATGAGTCTTTCTGCAGACATGAGGGCCTGCAGCCTGCACCAGGCTGGCCAAACAGTGACAGCAGCTCAAGCAGCACCCATCACCCCTTCAGCAGCAGCTGGCTCTGGCAGATCTCCCTTTGCTGTGTGCAGGACATGCAGCTCCAGCTGAAATGAGGGAACCAGGCTCAGTGCAGGCTCAGCCCCCTGCTGTGGACAGTGCCATGAGTGGAGCTAAAGCCTCACCTCCCTGTGACTCCAGCTACAGAGGGCACAATCCCACCAGTAACCAGCAGAGTCAGTAATGAAAACAGAGAGCTCTGATGCCCAGGTCATTGTAGATAACAAAAGACTGTCCCCAAAAGGCCAGAATCCTTGACTCCACCTTACACAGGAGAAACTGAGGCACAGAACTATGACATGACCTATCAGGGCTGAGGGCTGAGAGCTGGTTTCAGTTCAGCACTCTGTCCAAGGCCAGCACTGGCTCCATCACATGCACTTGAGAGCTTTAATCCCCATCATATACACCCTCTGCACCTGCAGAACTTTTCCTCCCCAACCCCCCATCTTTGGTGGCATGCTGTCTCATTCTCATTCCCAGTCCTACAGCCAAAACATTCCCTTCCTAGCTTGGATGAGCTCTGCAGGACATCAGAGGGTTCACTCTTTGCCCCCTAGGAAAAAGGCAACTCTTCTCCATGGAGAAGAAGAACGTGAAAGCCCCCTGCCTGAAAGAATCAAGACCTGTGGAAGGATCACAGTTCTTCAGTCCCAGCGGGTTTGGGATGGCACCGCAGAGACTGATGGAGAGGGGGGCTGCCAAATGCCCCCAACATGCAGGGCATGTGTGGTGCTCCAGGATCTGGTCCTGAGAGCAGCTCTGAGATCCCCACGGGTGTCACCACAGCCTGATCGTGTCCCTTTGTTACTGCACAAATTCTTTTACTGGTACATTCCACCATCTAGTGGAGATCTCGGAGAGGACAGAGTGCACCAGGGCAAGAGCTGCCGCAAGACACAAAACCATAGGACAACTAAAAATGGAAACGACCTCCAAGACCAAAAGGTGGAACCTCTGCCTGAATCCCACCCTGTTCACAAACCATATAATGAAGTGGCACAGTTACTCATTTTTTGAACACTTCCAGGGGATGGTGTCTCCACTACTGCCCTGGGCACCCTGCGCCAATGCCTGACCACTCTTTCAGTAAGAAATTTTCCCTAATATTCAACCTGAACTTCCTCTGGCATAACTTGAGGCCATTTCCCCTTGTTCTGTCACCCATCTTTTCAGCTGCTCCTCATCAGATTTGTGCTTCAGAGCAGTGTACATGTAGTAACAGCTCTTGTTCCTACATAATTTTATCTTATTCAAGATCTGCCGAGATCCTTTGGTTGCTCAGGGTAACAGATGTGTTTACTTTGCACTTAGATGAAAACTTGATCAAGTTCAGAGCACAAGTGTAGACTAGTAAAAGGATTTGAACATTTTATACAAACCCTGATTAATCCTGCAAATGGAGACCTCAAGGAGCCATATAGAAGGCTCACAGCGAGCATCCTGCTGTGTGGAAGAGGGACTGGACAGTGTTTGACACTTGTCAGCGACTCCATACCACCCCTGTGAAGTTTATATTAATCATGAGATGAAACCCAGTGATCAGCACAGTGGAAGCCAAACACAGAACAGCTTCTCCAGTGTGTTCAAGCACTGGATTCTGGCTTTGAACTATGTGCTAACGGGAAATGGGGATTTTTACAGTCACCTCTATAGAAGGAAGTCTAGCATCCTACCTCAGATAGTACACACCTGCATTGCTAAGAAAGAACTTCCACCCTAAACCACTAAAGAAGCCTTTCAGAAGACATTTGGGTCATAGCAGGAACTATTTCATCACCACTTCAGCAATCACAGATATGACAATCACCCTCATGCCTTGATTTTCAGCTGTCTGCAATATTCTGTACTTAAAAATCAGCCAAGATTTTGCAGCTTTTCACAGGTACTCAGATTCAGAAATGCACAGGGCAGTTCAGCAGCACATGAGATGCTCTACCTGGAGGTGTTCAAGACCAGATGGGACAGAGCTTGGATCAACATGGGATAGTGGAAGATGTCCCTGCCCATGGCAGGGGGTGGAACAAGAGGACCTTTGAGGCTTCTTCCCACCCAAACCATCCTGGGATTCTGTAATTCCAAGTGTCCTCTCTGTCCTTGGTGATACCAGATTTCTCCAGCAAATCCCTCTACTGCTAACAAGGGATGGGGTCAGCATGGATGGGGATGGTGACAGGGATGTCCTCACCCACACTGCTGCCACCTGGGGCATGTGCAGGGCATTTGGGGTAGGCATCAGTCAGAAGAGCATGAGCTGACACCCACCCAACATGATATGTCGGTGCTAAATGGACATATCAGACACCTGTGGTGATAAGCAGCACTGGTAACAATAAAGACAAAGTGTTTTCTCTGCAGCCAGCTCACACTGCAGATCTCACAGGGGTCTGCAGGCTCCTGGATATTCTGTCAGGAACACCCCAGTGCAGGAGGGCCACTTCTTTCACAGGTCACAGAGAAAAGAGTCACTGTCTGAAAATGGTATCTCAGACTCAAAATCTTGTTGCAACAGGTCATCCTGTCACCTTCATGTAAGAGGAGGCTGTGACTGTCCTGGCTGGAATAACTGCATGTATATATCATACATATGACATGTACTATTATCACTGTCATTAATACTATATGCATATAACATCACAATCAGCCTTTCCCTGTACAAATAGGCCCCTAAACTGCAAGGAAGTTCAAGTGAGTGTTTGAGGATTCCAGTCTATTCATTCCTTGCATAATCCCAGTAACACATTAACATTCCCCAGAGCTGTACTAGTCCTCCCAGCAATGTTTTCCAGTTAAACTGTTTTGTTGCGAATCAAATCCGGTTAAATAAACAGAGCAGATCCATTTCATCTCATTTCACATTTCTGAAAGGGAAATATTCAGTCTGTATTTTGCTGAGAGCTGAGAACAAGGCACTGCGAGGGCAAAACTTACTGAGGGCAAAATTAAGGGTGAAACACACATATCCACATACGCTTTCACCCACTTCTGCAAAAAGCAGATGTAATTTTGCACAACTTGAGATATTTGTGATCTGACTTTTCTGGGTCACTGTTATTCCACACCATTTAATGTTCACAATAGCTCCCACTGAGTGCAGTTCTCCCCTGAGCACCACGGGATGTCCAACCCCTGAGGCCTTTAATGAGGCACTGAGAAAAGGATTTGTGTGTGCCGAAGTTAATGCTCACATCGAGGTTACACATATCTCCACAAGAATGGACTTCCCTTCAGCTACAAGACACGTGTCTTGTGCCCCACTCATGAGATGGGAAAAGCTGGGATGTCTAAAGGGAGAGCTCAGCCTCCCTGTGCCTTATCAGGATGTGCCACCAGGCAGTGACAGTGACAGCCCGAGCACACACAGCCCTTGCCTGCTCTCACCCATCTCACTGCCACCAGACCCATTGCCACCATTCTGCAGAAAAGGTGCTGGAAATAGTGGTTTTTTAATTTTCCACTTAGGAGCTACTCATAGGACAGCAGAAAACAGGAAGAGTCATTTGTAGAGGAGCAAATCAGCATGGCCAGGTAATTCTGAAAGCAAATGCTTCCTCCAAGGGGGCAGCAGGCACTGCACTCCTGTGTGGGGCCACTAAGTGCCAGCAGCGAGGGGACAGCCCCAGAAAGCAGAGAGACATCTCTGCCCACAGAGCTATGAATACCTAGGGGACGTCCATGGTAAATGTGCTGGCAGGACACACAGACAGTGGAAAACGAGACCAACAGTGACAGAATCCACCTCAGGCACAGCTGAGGGAGCTGGGCAGGGGCTCAGCCTGGAGCAAAGGAGGCTCAGGGGGCCCTTGTGGCTCTGCACAGCTCCTGGCAGGAGGGGACAGCCGGGGGGTCGGGCTGTGCTCCAGGGAACAGGGACAGGAGCAGAGGGAACGGCCTCAGGCTGGGCCAGGGCAGGCTCAGGGTGTATATTGGGAATTTCTTCACTGAAAGATTGTCCTGGCCTACACTGCTCAGGGCAGCGGTGGAGCCCCCATCCCTGGAAGCGTTCAAGAAAGATGTGGATGTGGCACTTGGGGACATGATGAGGAGGTGTTAACTCATAGGTTGGCCTAGAAGATAGTAAAGGTTTTTTCCACCCCAGTTCATCCCGCCATCCATAGCCGCTCCCGCCCTCTACGAGGCGCTGAGGGGACTGGGGCGGGGTAGAGGGCGGGGCTATCCCGGCTCCGGCCACACCCCCGCCCTCAGGCTCTGGGCCCGCCCCCTGCCCGCCCCGCCCCGCGCAGGCGCAGAGGCGCAGCTGGGCCTCATGCGGTTCCCAGCCGAGCCGGCCGGGAGCGGCG
The DNA here is from genome assembly GCF_963513975.1 of Fringilla coelebs. Taxonomy (NCBI): domain Eukaryota; kingdom Metazoa; phylum Chordata; class Aves; order Passeriformes; family Fringillidae; genus Fringilla; species Fringilla coelebs. The sequence goes on along the minus strand of NC_140054.1, from coordinate 2,385,510 downwards.
CCGCGCGCGCTCCGCACCTCCCGCCCTCTCCCCCCGCGCGCGCGCTGTCCGCGCGCCCGGCGGCCCCAGGTGAGAGCGGCGGGCGAGACCATCCGGGCAGCGCTGGGGGGGGGGGGGGGGGGGAGGAGGGGGCGGGCGGCAGAGCGGGACCACGCGGACCCCGCGGGCCTGGCGGGGCCACGCGGGCGGCGCGCGGCGGAGGCGGGAATTTGTGGCGGGAGGAGCGGGCAGGGCACCGGCCCTCAGCGGCGGGCGGGACACGGCCCGGGGGTCGTTGTCAGGAATGTCAGCGGGCAGGGCACCGGCCCTCAGCGGCGGGCGGGACACGGCCCGGGGGTCGCTGTCAGGAATGTCAGCGGGCAGGGCACCGGCCCTCAGCGGCGGGCGAGCCCGGGGGTCGCTGTCAGGAATGTCAGCGGGCAGGGCACCGGCCCTCAGCGGCGGGCGGGACGCGGCCCGGGGGTCGCTGTCAGGAATGTCATTGCCTGGAGCGCGCTCCCCTGGCAGAGCCCGCGCTGAGGCGGTGCCGGTGTCTGTCGCGTCCAGGCGCGGGGCAGATGAAGTACATCCTGGTCACGGGCGGCGTGATCTCGGGCATCGGCAAGGGCATCATCGCCAGCAGCATCGGCACCATCCTCAAGTCCTGCGGGCTGCATGTCACCTCCATCAAGATCGACCCCTACATCAACATCGACGCCGGCACCTTCTCCCCGTACGAGCACGGTGGGTGCCCCGCGGGCTCGGTGTCGGGGTCTGCCGGCTGGCGCCGGGGCTGCCTTGGCTTGCCGTGAATCGTCTCCTTTGTGCGAGCCTTTGTGCCTGCTCCTGAGCCTGCCAGCACTGCGGGCCGGCTGCTGTGCCCACAGCACAGATGTGCTCTGCCTGTTCTTGCTGCTGCCTGAAGGGGTCCGGTCCCCGGTGCGCTGCTCCTCTCGGTTTTAAAGGCTTTTAGTTCTGTTCGCCACTCCTGAACTTGCTGTGGCAATCAGGGAAGGAGTTTCTTTATGTTGAATTGTTCCATATGCCTGACACGTGTGCCCGTGCCTGTTTCTGTGCCTGCAGGAGAGGTGTTTGTGCTGGATGATGGAGGGGAAGTGGACCTGGACCTCGGGAACTACGAGCGCTTCCTCGATATCCGACTCACCAAAGACAACAACCTGACCACGGGGAAGATCTACCAGTATGTTATTAACAAGGAGAGGAAGGGAGATTATCTTGGCAAAACGGTCCAAGGTGATGCAAAACTTCTTTCCTGGATATTGGGAATTTCTTCACTGAGAGATTGTCCCGGCCTAGGCTGCTAGAAGTGCATTCTGTATTTCAGTCCTGGCTGGATACTTTTGCCTTTCATTTTTGCTTGAGGCTCTGCACCATCCTGCTTGTGTTTGGACTGTGCTGGACTTGGTTCCAGCTGTCTAATGTACCCAGTGATAAATGTGAACAGACTTCAGACCAATACACTTTGGGGTTGTTTGTTAGCTGGTTAAAATGGTAAACGCTTTTGTTAACTCATGTCATTAGAAAACCCAAAGGATTTGTGAGTATCAGATAAGTCTCTTCCCTTTTTAACCACTCTCCACAGCTGGTTGACATTAGGACTTTCACAGCCAGTTAAAAACTGAATAACTTTCTCTATTTAGAGCAAAGAACAGTTTGTGCTTGAATCTTTCAGCTTAAAGGAAATGTTGCTTACATGTGTTTAAATTAAGGCAGGGTTCAATTTCCTGCCAAGGCACTTGAAAATCACAGCCAAGAATAATCACTTCAAAAATGCATAGTTCTTTAAAGACAAAATATCCTGCTCAAGCCCTATGGGGAGCACTGGCTAGTGATTGTCAGTAATTTGCTCTCTGATGAGTTAAGAGGGAGAAACATGTCTGGGGGCTTTAACCCTTGCCTGGGTTTCTTTTCCAGTTGTTCCCCACATCACAGATGCCATACAGGAATGGGTAATGAGGCAGGCACGGATTCCTGTGGATGAAGATGGTATTGAACCCCAAGTTTGTGTGATTGAGGTTTGTAACTTTTTAAAAGTAGGTCTTTTTTTTTTTCTTGCATGCAGTAAACTGATCTATATGCATATTTTGCATTTTTCTTTACAGAATCGTTCAACTTTGTGTGTTATGGAACGGGTTAAAAATTCCCCTTGTTAGTTTCACTTACTCCATAATCTTTTGAACTGCAGCTTGCAGCTGCCTCATGAAGGGCAGCCCCACAGGACCCCAGGGAACAGCTGGAGCTGTGTCAGGGGAGATTTAGGCTGGAGATCAGGGAAGGGTTCTTCCCCCAGAGGGTGCTGGGCACTGCCCAGGCTCCCCAGGGAATGGGCACTGCCACAGCTCCAGGAGAGTTGCCCAGGGTGGGGTTGTTGGGGGATCTATGCAGGGTTTGGGGCTGGACTCAGTGGGTCCCTTCCAGCTCAGGATATTCTATGAATTAACCTACAGAATGAATTTTTTTTGCTCTTTTAACTCAATATGCCAGTCTGAGTTAATTGTACTGTGCCTCTTGTCCCTTGGTGGATGGAGGCAGGGGAGGTAAATCCCCCTCTGGATACAGTTGTCTTTCCTCCTCCAAGTGACCAGTTCAAGCACAGACATGCAGCAGGAAATGGCACAAGTTAGTGGTGGCACTTCTCAGGGTGTTTATGGAACATTCTGCTGCCAGAAGGAGACAGAGAAGGGTGAAGGCTCTGACACTGCTGAGCTGGCTGCTGGGATGTGCTAACACAGGAGAGGGAGCTTGTCACAGAGCCCAGGTCAGGGTGACTTGGACTCTGCCTGCAGCTTGGGTGCCAATTTCTGTGCCAGGGTCACAAGCCCAGATCTAAAGTACCAAGGAGGCACTGTCTGACAACCTGGGAGGCTCCAACTATAGTCTTGTCCACTCTATATAGTTCCTAAAACTTAACAGAAATTTTGCTTCTCAGTGCCACCTAATGTTCATAAATCATAATTTTCACATTGAAGTTTTTCTCTGACTAGAAAATAGGGGTCAAGCTGATGTCTCTGAGGTGCTGCCCATAGGGGAAGCTGTTTTTCTTGTGGCTTTTTGATTTGTGGGGAAATGATGACAGTAGAATGGCACCTGGAGTAGATTGTTCTGTGTATTTTCATGTCTTTAGTGTACACCTTCAGCAGGTTTTGGCAGTAACTAACTCCCAGTGTGTGTGTGTGTTGCCAGCTCGGGGGCACGGTGGGTGACATCGAGAGCATGCCTTTCATCGAGGCCTTCCGCCAGTTCCAGTTCAAGGCCAAAAGAGAGAATTTCTGTAACATTCATGTCAGCCTGGTTCCCCAGGTAAGGACCCAAAACTTTTTGATGGGCAGAGGCTTCCTCAGTCCAAAATTTCCTAAATAGGTGTTTCTGAAATGCTGTATCTCTAAGTGCTGTAACTTTTGTATTTCTGTGTATATATAAACTTCTGGCAGAAATGCAGAGATTATATGCTTATGTATTTAAAAAGTCTCACAGGAATTGAAAAAGAACTTTTCAAAGGGTGTAAATGTGTAATAAAAGCTTGGGAATCGTAGAAATGCAGCATGAGCATTCCTTGTGTCAGACTGAACTGGATTGGACAGAGCAAATTGATAATTATGGAGTGCAGATCAATGTTGGTTCTCTTCTCCCTTTTTCCCATTCTGTCCAGGCCAGGTGATTTACAGAGAAAAATCAGAAATATGAAATATGAGGTATTTGGAGGAAGTAGTGGATAAACCTTAGGTTCTCTGTCCCTCTCCTTCCTGCACTCCAGTGGGCAGATTGGAACTTGGGTTCCTGCTGCTGCTCTCAGTCCTGGGGATTTAAATGGGCTACAGAAGGTTCATGTGAATTGTCCAAGAACTGAGTGAAAGTTTTTGTGAGATGTCTCAGAGTGCTGATTAACCTGCTGAATCATTGCTGCTTATCACAACCTGATGCACCCACTGCTCTTCTCTGACCAGCCAAGCTCGACAGGGGAGCAGAAGACCAAACCCACCCAGAACAGTGTTCGTGAGCTCAGAGGTCTCGGGCTCTCTCCAGATCTGGTAAGGTTTGTGTAGCCTGTCTTTGAATGTAAAAATCTGGCATGTTGCAGCAGCAGTCATGCTGAATTTGAGAACTCTTGTATAGTGGTGATAAATAAGGAAAAGAAACTGAATTGTGTTTTTTTTTTCTCAAATCAGAGACTGCACAAAGACAGCTCTTTTTAGAGGTTTGTTTTATGAATGCCTGAGTGTTTCTGTTTGCGTCACAGCCCTGATGTTGCTGCTCTGTTAGATTGTTTGCAGGTGCTCCACTCCACTGGATACCTCAGTAAAAGAAAAGATTTCCATGTTCTGTCATGTTGAACCAGAACAGGTGAGGATTGCTGTCTGTGCTTCCTTGCAGTAAATACTGGAGCTGTTTGTCAGATGCTGAGGGGAGTTCTGTCTAGTGCAGCAGTTCTAGCTCTGTGTTTTGGTAGCTGCATAATTCATTTGCTGCTTTGTCTTACCTCCCTTCGTGACACATGGACCTGTTGCTAAACCAATTCTTTTTGTGCCAGCACCCAGATTTTATTGTGAGGTGATTGGTGTAAGCTTAGAGAATTCTGTGGTATCCAAGGTGATTTCTGAATCACTGTTTTGACCTTAATTACAGTTCCACATTCCTCCTGTGAACATAAAATCAGATTTTCCAGTATTTAGAGGTGAAAAGATTGCCCAAAATTAGTTTTAAAGGATATATTACTGTATTTCTGCTCTTTTCTTGTTCTGCCCAAGAATTCTTGAGGAGAGATTTCACAGAGAGATTGAAATGATGTTTAGGAGAAGCAGTGCTTCACTTGAAGGTTGTGATATGCACAAATTGCATGTTTGCACAATCCTTTCTATTCTGAGACTTGTAACACATTCTAAGTTTGACCTTGGAAAATAGTCAAAAGTATGTAGGCTGAGTTTTAGCACTTTCCAATCCAGCTGGAGCTCGAGAAATGTTGCCTTTTTGTGAAAGTCTTAGTGTAACTTCACAATCCCAGGTTCTGTCAAGTAATTTTTATTAATCTGCTCTACAGCAAGACCAAACTTGAGTCCTGCAATTTCAAGCACTGTACTGCTGGCAATAATGTTGATGTGTCATCAGTAAAATATCTACCTCTTGTTGGCCAGGAATTCAAAATAAGTTGGCTCTTGTCCCTTTCCAGGAAGTTTAATGCAGTTCTATGTAGTTGTTGCTCTGACTGCTGTTGCACTTGGATTGAGAAGTGAGCAGCATTGAGGGTAGAAGAGGAAAATGTTCAGCCAAGGAGGTTTGGTGCAGAACTGAACTCTGCTTTTATTTGAGTCAGTAGAAATGAGGATTTAAAGAAGTTTTGCCAGTGTGTCTTGGATCCTTAAAGTACAGGTCCATTATTAATGGACAGATGAGAGTTGTCCTGAGCCATCTTTTCCCATTTCAGTGAACTAAAACTGTTGATGTAGATTTTCCTAAGAATTCTTTGCTCATGATTGTGTAATCCCAAATTTGATGAGGGGCACTCTGTAAATTGTATTGCTGTACTGGGGTCACAGATTGCTCTGGGTTTCACTCAGACTGGGAGCCCTGGTTACGAAGGACAGAGGTGGGAAGGGGGAAGCTGTGCCTGTGGCAGTTTGTAGCTTCACTTCAAGAGATTCTGTATCACAGGAGGCTCTCTGGAGTGTTCTTTGAACTTTGCTGAGTGCTGCTCACATGAAGTGCTGGGCAGCTGACTCTCCTGCTGTTGGGTTACTGTGTTCTAGCCCTTCCTAAGGGGCTCCAGGGAGCAGTAATGGCTTGGAAGTGCTGAAGAATGGCTTTTTCAAGCATAAGGAAACCAGTACTAAGCTTCTGACATCTTATGTTATTCAAAATGTGACTGCCTGGAGGTTTAGGTGGTCATATGGTTTTCTGCTAGAGACAGGAACACTCTGAATATCTGAGTAAAAATGGTTGTAGAGGCACTGGATGGCTGTGTTTTAGTGACACCCTTATTTTATGAACAGGTCATTTGTGTCCATGATGTCTCCTCCATCTACCGGGTTCCTCTGCTGCTGGAGGAGCAGGGAGTTGTGGATTACTTCAGGCACAGGCTGGACCTTCCCATCGAGAGGCAGCCCAGGAGGATGCTCATGAAGTGGAAGGAGATGGCTGACAGGTGAGCTGCACTGCTGGGCACACTGCAGCACACTTCAGCATTGGTTTCTGTTCTTGGTTGTTGATTAATGTTTGAGATAATTAGTGTTACTTCCTGTTCCTCAAGTGTGTTCTTACATGCTCACATTGTTTTTTTTCTTTTGCTCAGAGCCCCATCCAAACTTTGAATGTTTCCAGGGTGGGGAGTCCACAGCTGCTGTAGGAGGTTCTTCCCAAAGCATTCATGTTGAACTAACAAATTTTTATTAATGCTTTCAAATGGAGATGAAAGTTGTGTTATCTCAGTGATGTCAGGCTTGATGAAACCAAAAATCCTACAGCTACAACTTCTGTTCCTCCTGCTTTGTTTAGCTGAGCCTTAATGCAGTGATGATCCTGCAGTCCCCTTGGAGGTGAAGACAGAAACCCTGACTGGATTAGCATCTGGAACATATTCCAACTGGGTTTCTTTTGCTTGCAAGAGCTGCTCTGAACTTCATTCATCAACGTGCTGCTAAAACAACGGAATGGCTTTCAGACATCCTGTGCCAGTGCTTCACCACTCTCATTGTACAACACTTCATCCTTATATCTAGCCTAAATCCCACTCCTTTTGGATCAAAACCATCACCATTTGTCCAGGCACAACAGACCCTACTGTTGTCTGTCCCCATGTTTCTCATAAATCCTCTTACTGGAAGGCTGCCATGAAGTCTCCCTGGAGCTTTTTCTTCTCATGCTGAACCACCCCAGTTCCCTCAGCCTTTCTCCATAAAATCCTGTGAGATAAACTTAGTGAGATCCTTATCTTATGTTGGAAGTGTACTGCCTGAGTCAAACCCAGCTTGAAGTTATTAAAAGCTGGACACTCTACCCTCTCTTTTTATAAAAATTTCCCTCTCAGTAACATTACAAAGTGTTGAAATCCTTTTGTATAGCTGTATGGAGATGTCAGGAGTGTCAAAGAGTACCTTTGAGAGTGCTTTCAGGCAAGTGAGACAAGTGTTTGGTACCTGTTCTGAGACTCCTTGGACACTGGGGTTTTTCTTGTGAGGAATATACTCAGTGTTCTTGGGGGAATAGTGAATAGAGACTTTTCAGAAAGGGTTTGAATGTCAGCTGGAGCCTTAAATATGCTTGTTCTTATAAGAAATTAATTTTCAAGATCTAGGTGCTTTCCTTGATTTCTGTGCCTGACATAAGCCAGCCCTGTCAATAACATTTCCTTTTGATGGGGAAGGCCCTTGTCACCAGCTGGGCTGGAGGTGTTTAGCAATTCTGAGAGAAACTTTAAACAAACTCTGGGCTGTGGCCAGGAATGCTGTGTGAATCCTGTGCTGCCAGGTGCTGGGGATTGAAAGTGGAGGCAGCACAGCCTTAGGACTGCAGAAATGCTTTCTGTGTTTGTAGCTGCTGATATGAGCTCAGCAGCAGCGTGGGAAGATGCTGTGCAGTACAAACATACACCAAGCTCTGCTTTGATCCTCTCCTAGGAGTTCACTGCAGCCTTTGAATCTAATACAGCTTCCTGAAAAGGCAGTTTGGATCTGCTCAGAGTGGTTTTTCATCACTAGCAGAGATGAGTTAATTTATATGTGGCTTTCTGCAACTGTTTTTCTCATTGTTCTGGTTTTGATCTCGCTTTGATGTTTCTAAATCATAATTATTGTAAAAGGTCACTCTTGCAAGGATGTCAGCTCTGTTGGACACACTTAGGAGAACAGGAAAAGTTTGTTTGTTCCTTGGAAAGCTGAACAGAGTGGAAGATTCCATCCCTCTCCCGTTACTGCTGGAATAAGCTGTGTGCTCTGGTGTTCTGTAGGTACGACCGTCTGCTTGAAACATGTTCCATTGCACTGGTGGGCAAATACACCAAATTTTCTGACTCCTATGCATCTGTCATCAAAGCCCTGGAGCACTCTGCCCTGGCCATCAACCACAAACTTGACATTAAGGTAGGGGTGGGTCTGTGTGTGGGGGAAAAAACTCCACCCATCCTGCTTCCACCTACAGTGCTGCCCATCCTAATTCAGATTTTCACAAACCCATAGACAGAAAGGGAGAAGTGATTCAGCCAATGAACATCCAAATTATCCTTGCATCAAAACAGCTGTTTTGATTTTAACAGCATTAAACCAGCTGTTATCAGGCCTAAACCAGCTTCAGAGCAACCCAGCCTCTCCTCCTGAGAGCTGGAGTGGGTGGAAACTCCTCAGTGCTCAGTGTTGTGTGCTGAGCTGTGACAGTGGTGGATGGATTGGAGGGGGCCCTCTCTGCTTTCATTGCTCTGACACTTGTTGCAAGTGGTTCTTTTTGTTGTTTTATCTTTTTTGTTGCTGTTAACCTTGTACTCAAGTTTTATGACGCTTCTGCCTCAGGTGTTATTAAGGTTTTCATGCTGGTTTGGATGCACAGATGCTTTCAGGGGTCTTGGTCATAGCTGGATGCTCTGAAGAGGTGAAATATGTACCTGGTGCTAGAAATTTAATTTTCATTTCAATAGATTTCTAAATGCCCAGCAGTTCCATGATGTCAGTGAGTCATGGAAATAGGTGATTGCTTTTTAGCAGTACTGATCTAGGTCAGGGTTTCTTTTCAACTTCCAAAGTCAGCAGAGGTGAAAATAAGAAAAACAAGACTGGTAAAGTGCAAACCCTTCATGAGCATCTGTGGGTGTTTCCTGGCACAGCTGTGTCTGAGTGGCTCAGGAGTGAAGTGAGCTCTGTGCAGGGAGATCTTGTGCTGAAGAACTGAGTAGCTGTAGTTAGTTAAAGAACTGATTGGTAGTTTTGCAGCTTCCAAAAAACAAACAAAAAAAAGAAGGACAAAATGCTTCTTTTAAAGGGTTAGCAGCCTGCCAGAACATCCAGGAGTTCAGAGGTAATGGAATGCTGGAGATGAGAAAATGGAAAAAATTGCAGGGTTTTTTTTCCGTTGTCATAACACCCTTTAATTACAGCAGCCTGTGTTTCACCATAGCCTATTTCTTCTGCAATGCCTCTTGAAAGAGATGTTTATTTGATGAGAGAGGGATAGGCTTTTTCCTCTCTGTGTGGTGGTTTGTGTCTGCACAGCCCCATGTTCCCACCTTGCTGTGCTGCATTCACACCTCACATTGAACATTCCAGGCTGGGGCTCAGGGACTTGGTGTAAGTCACAGCAGGGCTGCAGAGAGGGGAGGACACAGAAATCATGGGTTCTGTTTGTGCACCAAGAGCAGGGGGGTGAGGAAAGGAGTTTTATTGGCTAACAGATGGGAAATCAGCCCAGAAAAAACTAAAGGATCCATTAGGAAACAAATCCAGAGCTGTCCAGGAGGAATTATGCTGTCTTAATTTAATGAGAATTCAGGAAGTCCTGTACACTCTGGTGGCAATATCTCATCATCCTTTTTTTGGATTTCTTCCCAGTACATTGACTCTGCTGACTTGGAGCCAGACACTCTGCAGGAGGAGCCTGTCAGGTACCACGAGGCATGGCAGAAGCTCTGTGGTGCTGAGTAAGTTCTGCTGTGGCCCTTTCCTTGGAGAATGTCTGATAAACCTGTTTTCAGCACACTGACAAGGCCCCAGACACCTCTCAGGGGCGTTTAGGAGAAGGTGTTAAATGGAGAATTGTTAGATAAGTGAGGGAGGTGGGGGAAATTATTCTGCTGGTGAGGATATGCACACCTGCATGATCAGGTAGAAACAGAGGAAATCAGGAGAAAGGAAAGGAACTGGTGAAGGCAGAGTGAAAATGGAAGGTGTAAACAGGGTACCAAGTTCTTCAGAAATAAAGTGTGAGAGGGGGAAAAGCATTAGTATGCAGAGGAGTGCCAAGAATTAGCACAAAAACAAGAACAAGTGGGGTCTTTTACCCTTCAGGGCAGCAGGATTTGAGTGAGAGCAGAAGAAAGAACCTCCTGCAGAGTTTGGTGTTGGGACAACCTGACACTGTAGCCAGGGGTTTCCTCAGCGTGGGCCTGGCTGGGTGATGTGTTTGCAAACATGTTTGGGGCAGGCTGTGTGAGTCCCACAGCAGGAACCACTTCAGCATGGTAACCTGTGAGATATTTGGGATCTCTCTTTGGGAAGGTAAAATTGGCATTTATAAAATATTTCCCCCTCTTTATGTGACAGCTCATGTGAAGTCAGATGGAAACTGACTGCAGCCAGGCCTTGCCACGTGGCTACCTCAGAGCCCTTTTCAGGGGAGGGGTCTTGCAAGGCTAAGATTTTATGGGAGGGGGGTGATTTGTGGGTGTGTGGTTTGGGGCAGCCATGCTGAATGGAATCTTTTCATCCTCCTGCAGTGGAGTTCTGGTTCCGGGTGGATTTGGTGTTCGAGGGACAGAAGGCAAAATTCAAGCTATTTCCTGGGCAAGGAAACAGAAAAAACCCTTTTTAGGTGAGAATCATATTTCATCCATAAGAAGAAATAAAGAAAGGTGAAGGAGAGTCTTACTGGTCTGCAGCAGGAGCTGCTCTGATCTTCACTGGTGTCTGGGATGAGCAGTGTCTGTGGAAGGCAGTGATCTGTGCTCAGCTGAGCAGGGAGTGCAGCCTCACCCCTGGTTAGCTCTGAAGTGGTCACAGTTGGCTGGGATGTGCTGACAGGGAGTCTGTAATGAGGGGATTGCAGTCTGGGGATGTTTCAGATCAGGCTGTGGTGATCTTGGCACCAAGAAATACAAGACTGCATTTCAGTGAAGTGTCTGTGGTGAGACTCAACTGGAGTATGAGCAGAGGGGGTGGGAAAGGGAGGGAAGCAGAGCTTGCCAGGACTCCAGAGCCCTAAATTCCAGTCAAAGATCTGCCTCTGACTCAGGATCCTCTGTGAGGGTGTGTGTGCTTTGCAGCATGGGCTCAGAGGTCCTTGTCCTGACCTGATCCATGTCCTGCCTGTCCTTCCACAGGAGTCTGTCTGGGAATGCAGTTGGCAGTGGTGGAGTTTGCTCGCAGTGTCCTTGGTTGGCAAGGTAATGGCACAAAACCCTTCCTGCCTTTGGTCATTTCTTGTGTTCCTTGAGCAATAGCTGTGATTTTTTTAGATACCTGTGGTTTTAAGTTTTTCATAGGTCAGTTTAATTTTTTACCTAGACCTGTAAAGATCCCTATCTCTTTTGCTAATTCAAAGTAAAAAGAGCAATTTCCTTTCCTTATTTAAATAAAAATCAAAATCAATAGAGTAAGTGATGCTTATCATGACAGAAAGCTTCCTGTTGTTCAGCATGAGGTTCTTAGCTCCTGAATGAAACACCTTGGTGGCCTTCATGTGCCATATTCCCACTGCAGCCAGTGGGAATTGCCCAAAAAGCAATTCAGCCAGCCAACAGTTGCAGCTCCTTCAGTGAGTGGAGTTACCTTCTGAGCCCTCTGCTTGGATTGAGCAGGTCCCTGTTAACAGAACTCCCTTCAGAGCCTGCTAAATTGAGTTCTCAGCCTGGCTCTGATTCTCTCCAGTCATGAGGGTGAGGAAAGAGGAGTTCCTCAGACCATTCTGCTCCTTTCCCCCTCCCTGCCTTTATTTCTATATTTGAAGGTGTGTTTTTCCTGAATGAGGATGGGTTATCCTCTGACTGCAGATTGACACTGAACAGTGCTGGCAGCCCTGTTCCTGCTGCCTGGGGTGTTCTGTGCCTGAGGGGGGGCTCAGCACAGCTGGGATGAGGAGCAGCTGTCCCTGGGGCAGGTCCTGGAGGTGATGCCATGGTGTGAGCCACTCTGTGCTCCTGACTGCTCAATGTTACATTGCAGATGCCAACTCAACAGAGTTCGACCCCAAAACTTCTCATCCAGTGGTGAGTTTATGGTGATGTACTTGTGATATCCTTACCTGACTTTCCTGCACATCCCTGGGCATGATTGCCAGGAGAAGCTGTGGCTGCCCCTGGATCCCTCAGAGTGTCCAAGGCCAGGTTGGACAGGGCTTGGAGCAGCCTGGGACAGTGGGAGGTGTCCCTGCCATGGCAGAGGTGGCACTGGATGAGCTTTAAGGTCCCTTTTATCTCAAACTGTTGTATGATAGCTCCAGACAGACCTGAATTCCTGGGTACAGTTGTGAAAGGCTCTGTGTTTCTCCCAGGGTCTGCCATGATTGGCTTCTGCTGTAATTTAAAATGCTACTCAAAGTGAGGAAGTTACCAAAAAACAGCTTATAATGATTTATCAAATAGTGAGCAGTTCTGATTTGATTCTTTCCCCCATAAATTTGCATGTTTGTTTAACATGCAGTTCAATAAACAGCACAGTATTGGTGTGTGCAATCTGTGTAAACTCTGACTGAGGCCATTTCCTCTGTGAAAGTGCCCTGAATATCCACAAACCTCCCATATGGACTGTGCAGCCTGTACTGAACAGCTCAGCCAGCCAGCCTAGTTCTGCTGGTCTGCCTTGTCAAGACAGTGTTCTGGGCTGGTTTCCTTGGTTTTTTGCATGAATGTTGGTGGGATTTTTTTTTTCCTTTTATGTGTCAGAGTCTGCCTGTTATTGTTATTCCTCCCTGATTCTCACCTCCCTCTGAATTCTTTCCACAGGTCATAGACATGCCAGAACATAATCCTGGGCAAATGGGTGGGACAATGAGGCTTGGCAAGAGGAGGACACTCTTCCAAACCAAGAATTCAATCATGAGTAAGGCCCTTCTTGCCTCTTTTGGAAATGTTTCCTGGGAATGGGTTGGGGAAGTGAGGCCTGGGGATGTTGAAGCATCCCTGAATGGCAGCTGTTCAGACTGTTCTGGTGGGGAATGGGGATCAGGGAATTTAATTCCCTCCAGAAGTGCAGATTCTGAAGGATGCTGATCAAGTGAATGTGTTAAAAGCTGTGATCACTGCTCTAAGGAACATGTTACTTCTGCTGCAGGGAAGCTCTATGGAGATCATGATTTCTTGGAAGAGAGACACAGACACAGATTTGAGGTAAAAAAGCTCATGTAGGTATTGAGCTTTCCTGTGTAATCCAGACACAAGAGATCATGGCTTGTCTTGCTCCTGATTTTCTAGGTCAATCCAGAACTGAAAAAGTGTTTTGAAGAGCAAGGTCTGAAGTTTGTGGGGCAGGATGAGGAGGGAGAGAGGATGGAAGTGGTTGAGCTGGAAGGTGAGTCCTTAAGCAGTTGGTTTGGGGGTGTGGGATGGACAAGGGAAAGTGTTTGGAGGGTAATGGAGCAGCTTTTCATGTGGGACCCATTCAGACTGTCTTGATTCCATCCTTAAAAAGATGGGCTTCAACATAATCAGGATTTGACCTGCAGCTCAGCCACAAGCTTGAGAGATTTGACATGAATGTTTTGTTTGTTCCTCTCAGAGCATCCTTTCTTCGTTGGTGTTCAGTATCACCCCGAGTTCCTCTCCAGGCCCATCAAGCCATCACCTCCATACTTTGGGCTCCTCCTGGCATCTGCAGGGAGACTCACCCACTACCTGCAGAAGGGCTGCAGGCTCTCCCCCAGGTGGGTTCCAGACAGACTCCAGTCAGAGCTGTCACAGGACAGTGCTGCTTCCTGCAGGATAACCCAGAGCATCCTCTTGGCACAGAGCTCCTGGTATTGCAGCCCTTTTCTTTCCACTCTTCTTTTGAAAGCTCGTGTCTGGTGTGTGGAGGCTGATTGACCCTGGCTTCAGGGAGAGATCTGGAGATCTGTAGCCTTGTGCTGTCAGTCAGGCTCTTTGGGGAAACTGAGGTTGGGCCTGCTCTTTTACATGACTGGAGATCTCATGGGCTTTCCCCTGCGTTCTCAGACAAATCCCATGTACAGGCTGCTCCATGAGAAACTTGTTCCTGTTGCTGGTTTAAAGAATAGACCCTGGTGGTTGCAGCCTCTTATTTTTTCCTGCTGACTTCAGCTTTCCTTGTTTCAGTTTGGAAAGCAAGTTGTGTTTTGGGTGGATTTAATGGTGCAGTTACTTGGTGCTGCTGTTCCCCAGTGCCTGCAGTTCCCTTTGGCACTTGGGACTGTGCAACAAATAACAACCATTTGGTACTGACCTGTTCTCCTCCTCACAGAGAACACTGAGGGGTTGCTGACAGGCACTAAACAAAAGCCAGACCAAATGCTGAGGAGATTTAGCAGTGTCTGTATCAAACCCAGGCAAATGCAGTGCCAAAAAGAAAGTGTTGGCTTTGTGGGCTGAGCTGCAGTGCAGCTGCACCACGGGATTCCTGTGTTGGTGTCAACATCACAGTGGTCAGGTGTGATCCAGAGGAGTTTCATGTGTGAGGCACTCTCATTTCAGTGCCTCATTTGAGTTTGAAATGGCTCCTTGCAGCAGAAGAGCTGTGCTGCAGCATGCCACATTAATTATCTGTCCTTAAAGCACTTGTGCTCCCTAACCCCAAATCTTTTACTCCTGCAGGGACACCTACAGTGACCGGAGTGGCAGCAGCTCTCCTGACCTGGAGATAACAGAGCTGAAGTTTCCTTCAGCAAACCATGACTGATTCCTGGTAATGTTTCATGACCTCAACCTCTTCCTTTTGAAAAAGTTTCTTGGCCAATCTTTGCCTCTGGCAACTGAGTCCCACATTATTTGGTAGGAAGCTGGGGCACCATGAGATGTGCTGGTGCTCACACATGTGTCCCAGCTGTGCTGAGGGCTGGGTGCTGCCTCTGTCTGTGTGACAGCTGGGGATGGGTGTCCCCTAGCAAAGACACACAATAAAATACAAATACACACAGAGGAATTTGGGGTTAGATTTGGGTAAAAGCACCAGTGGTGCACACTCTCCTGGAAATGGGGGCAGAGCTGCATAAGGGGTTCCTGAGTTTAGGAAATTCAATATTTTGCAGTCCCTCACCATAGTAAAAGAACATCTTGGAAGTATCCACTGTGTCCATCTCCTGGGACAGCAGATCTTGTCAGACCTAGGGCTCAAGCTCTGCTCTGTAAGGGCTGCAGGTGTTACAGGGGTGTGAAAACTGGATGTAAACAGTCCTGGGAAGGAGAAGACACTAAAACCTGGTACTCAGACTGCACCAGCAAAACAGGCAGAGTTTACATTTGCATTCTCCCTCTGTGCAGTGGGTGATCATGGATGTGAGACCTGCCCCTGCTCTGGCTGGTTTGTGGGGGTTTTGCAGGAGCTGAGCAGCATCTGCACACCCCTGTGGGGTGACAGCAGGGCTCCACTGCTGAGTGCCAGGGCACTGAAGAGGTCCAGCCCCTCCCTCCTCTCCCTTCCAGAGTGACCTGGGGGGGAAGCAGGGTCAGCCCCAGTCTGTCACAGGAGTGCTCCCCATCCCTGGGCACAGCACTGGGACCAGATGTGATTGCTGGGTGTTGGGCTGTTCCACAACACCAACAGCTGAAGAATTCTCCCTGTAAATTTTGATCCTAAAGATACTCTGAACCTTTGTCTCACTGACAGTATTCCCTGTGTTCCCTGGTGTGGCAGCTCTGGTGGCTTGGAGGCTGTCCCCACATGGGGAGGGTGGCAGTGTCCCTGGGACTTGTGTCAGCCCAGCTCTCTTAGGGCTGCAGCACAGTGAAAATGATGCTTTGGTGCTTGCTGTGGGCAGAGGTTCAGTCCTGGCTGAGCTGTGCTCACTCCCTGTGCTCTGTGTGGAAGGAGCCAAGGCCAGGGGAGCAGCTCAGTGCCTTTGGAGGTGCCCCAGTGCCCCTTGGAGCTGAGACACCCCTGAGCTGGGCACAGAGCTCTGGCCAGGGCCCATGTGTGAGACTGCAGTTCCAGTCTGTGGTTCTTCCCTGTCAGTAATTCCTGCTCCTTTTCTCTCTCCAGGTGTGTCCTTGCTGCAGAGAGGAGTCTCCATTAGGTTTTCCAGGTGTTCTTACAGCAGTAGCTTCAACACCCTCAGCTCTGGGCTTTCCTAACTTATGGGCTTATCATTTTTGTTCTGAGATCCTGTCCCTTTTTATTTCAGCTCTTCTGTCCTTGCTTTATTTTCTCTATAGCTCTTGGTTATTTGTGGGGGAGAGTTCACAGAGGCTCCTCCAGACTTCCTTCAGTTCCTTCAGCTGCACCAGCCTGGAGGTCAAAGCCAGCTGGGTGTGGGATTTGCTGTGTTGAGGGGAATCCCATGGCACAGGTCCTTCCCAGAGCAGGCAGTGCTTGGCACCAGGGTGCCTTGCACACTGACAGTGGAGCTGCTTTCCCCAGTCTTTCTGCTCCCTCCTCAGTCTTTACTTACTGGTGAAATTATGGATGGCACAAGATTTTTGGGGGCTGGCTTAGTGTCTGAGCTTGGCTGTGCTGCAGAGAGGGCTGTGGGCAGCTTCATGCAGCCTTTTTGGTTTGTTTTTTCTTTTCTTTTTTTTTTTGGGAAAGGGGGAAGAGGATGATTTTTGGTTTGTTCTTATTTTTTTTCAGTAGCATTTGCAAACCTTTGGCACTGGTGCTCTTGGTGCATTAATTGTCACAATGAATTTGTAACCAGGATGATCTTCCTGGAATAGTGTTACTCTGGAACACGCTCAGCTCTGGCTGAGGTGTCACTGCAGGGATGTGATTAACTGGGATCGGGTTGGGGGGCCAGGAGAACAAAGCTGCCAGGGAAACCCCACCCCAGGGGTCCCTGTGAGCCCTCCCTGTGCTCCTGGAGCTGCTCCTGGTGCTGGGAAACTCCGACCCCTTGCATCAAGGGGAAGGTGAGCACAGAGTGAACCACTGAACCACTTCCACTGCTGCCTTGAACTGTGTCCCTGGCCTGGGACACAGCAGCTCCTGGTGCTTTTTCATGGATTTGAAGTGGAGCCTTTTTGTTGCCTTTTTGTCCCCATTGGAGTCCTGTCCTGGGCTCCTGCACTTCCCAGGGGCTGCTCCTGAGGGAGGGGCTCACCACCCCTGCCTTGGGGGGTGGGTGTTGCTGTCCAGCTGTGTGGGGCTGAGGGGCTGAACTGCCTCGGTTCCCTGCCCTGTGTGGCCCTTGACTGAGGAGAAAGGAAGGAAAGTGTCTCCCTTGTCTGATGTGGCACACTCGGACTGCAGCAGCTCTGTGGAGTTTGGGAGAGCTGCACAGTCAGACCTGGCTGAGCCACAGACCCCAGCCCTGCCCTGTCCCTCCTCAGGGATCTCCTCCCCAGCCCCCCTGCTTTAGTCCTCAGTTGTTTTAAGTATTCCCTGTAAAGCTGCTGTGAGCCTGGAGAGCTTGGAGCATTCCTCGTGTGCCACTTCCAGCTGTTGGGCAGCAATTCTCGAGTGCAGTGCTCAGCTCCTGCCCAGTCCTGCCCTGGCCTGGCTGTCCTGGGGCAGGGTGAGATCCTCCCTCAGCTGCAGCACAACTGTGGTTTTTTCCTCCTGAAATGTTTGTTTTGGCCAAAACCGTGCAACTGACTCGGTCATTAAATGCTCATTTGTAACAAACTGAGTAAGGAGCCCTGAGCCTGCTCTGTTCTGCCTGCTCGGAGGGAGGGAAGGACTGAAGCACAAAACTGCCCAATCTTGAATTAATCCCCTCTAACCTAGCAAGAACTTGTGAGCTGTATTCACACTGGGTTTAGACATGGAGCTCCAAAGTCTGAAGTTACTGAGCTTCCTTCCAGCCCTGGAGAAACCTGGGGACCATGGGCTGAGCCTGCAGGTTTTGCAGGGCAGAAAAAGGTTTCCAGTAGCTCTGAGCTGCCCCAGGAGGGTTTGTCCCACCCCCTCCTCCACAGCTGGGAGTGTTTCTTGCCTGGTGCAGGGCGTGCAGGACTGCCCAGCCCAGAGCTGTGTCCCCAGGCCATGGGGTGACCTGGGGCTGTCACTGCCACCACTCTGCTGTCCCCAGAGCAGCCTCAGCCCTGGCTCTGGGTTCAGGAACAGCTCTTGCCGGGACAAGTGCTGGGAGCACCCTCACCCAAGGGCACCCTGCCGTTCAGGGAGGACACGATGTGCTTCCCTGGCCTCAGGAATCACCCCCAGCGTTCATGGAGGACACGATGTGCTTCCCTGGCCTCAGGAATCACCCCCAGCGTTCAGGGAGGACACGATGTGCTTCTCTGGCCTCAGGAATCACCCCCAGCGGTTCAGGGAGGACACGATGTGCTTCCCTGGCCTCAGGAATCACCCCCAGCCCCACCCTGGCCCTGCTCTCCCTCCCCGCCCGGGGCAGCTGCGGCTCAGTCCCAGGGCTCAGTCCCAGGGCTCAGCCCAGCGCTGCCATCAGTGCACAAAGCGCGGGGAGGAACTTGGTATCCTTTTATTTATAAACAAATCAACGTAAAATAAGTGCAGAGGAAAGCACGGGCTGCCCCGCCGGGCCTGGCCGGGTCACAGCGAGGGCCCCGTGAGCAGCCCCGGGCACAGCGCAGGCTGCGCTGCAGGACAAAAGCCTTTTTGCCTTTTTATTACTTTGGGGGTTGGGGTATTCTTTTTTTTTTTTTTTTTTTTTGTAACTTTGCCCCTTAGGGGTAAACCTGACTCAGTGCAAGAGCCTGGAGGGTCGGTCACCACAGGGGCCCGTCCTGCTGCTGGCCAGGCCCTCGAGGCGGCAGGGGAGGGTGAGAGCTGCGGCTCCGGGCGCAGAGGCTGAGCTGGGGACAGGAGAGGGAAGTGCTTGGAGTGGAGATTCTGTCCCAGCCCTTTGCTCGCTGCAGAGGAAACGTGCTGAGGTGTGTGTGGGCACACACTGGGGACAGCCTGTGCTGGCCCCATCAGCCCTGTCCCTGCTCAGGCCAGGCTGGTGCCAGTGATGCTCCGGGGTCTGGGCAGCCCCGAGCTGGCAGCTGCTGTCCAGGGGACACTGCGGTGGCACAGCTGCTGGCTCCACTCTGATTCCCCTCATGCAGCTGCAGAAACCTGTCTGGGACCGTGGGAAGCACTCAAGTGCCATCAAAAATAAATACATTAAACTGCCTGAGACCAACAGGTGCCTCTGGAAGGGCAATGCCCTCAGAGCCCTCACAAAGCCCTCACAGGAAGAGCGATGCCAGGACAGGTCACCACCCTGGGATGCTCTGGCCAGACCCAAAACCCTCACACACGCTGAGCTGGGACAGACCAAAACTCTAGAGGAGCAGCAGTGCCCCTGGGAAGACAAACCTTAGCAGCTCTGGCTAAAAACCACCAAGAGCTGCGAGTTCAACACAGGTAGAAAAATCATCTCATCGTTTGAAACAGACAACTCCTTATAAAAAAAAAATCCAAATTAAGAAAAAAATTAAAAAAAAAGGCGAGAAGGATCAGCCGAGTCCTGCAGCATCCAGGCAGCCTCCAACACCAGCCCAGGCCCATCTGTGCCAGGGGCACGCCAGGCCCAGCCCTGCTCCTCAGCTCTCCCAGCTCTCTCCATGCTCCCACACGGCCTCCCCAGTCTGGAATAAATATGAAGGCCTGCACCCCCAGCCCAGTGTGGAGCTGGGGGCAGGCAGAGCAGGGCTGGGTGGGCTCCCCCAGTTTGGAGACAGGGCTGGGTGGTCCTGGCTCTGAGCTTGCTGTGGTGCCACAGGGCTGATGGCAGGCTGGGGGCACCGAGCCCCTTGAGGCTGGGCAGGCTCAGTGCCCAGGGGCTGCCCCAGCAGGCCCAGGGAGGAGCTGAAGCAAACAGCCGGTCCCCAGGGGCGGTGCTGGAGCTGCTCCATCCCAGGGAAGCAGGACTGGGAGCTCATGGAGAAGTGCTGGCCGGGCAGCAGGGAAGAGACCCTCCGCTTCCAACGCCCACAGCTCGAGTCTGGTGCAGAGCCCAGCTGTGCCGGGCTCCTCCTGAGCGCTGTCGGGGTGGGAGGGGCCCCGAGGGCCCGGCCGGCGTCGGGAGTGTCCGTCTGTCTGTCTGCTGCGGCGGAGGGGGTGTGTGCATGCGAACCTGCGGCAGGTGAGCGCGGGTGGGGCGGCCGGGAGCGGAGCTTCCAGGATCCGTCCTGCCAGGAGTCCTCTCAGAACTTGCCTTGCTTTAGCTTGTCGATGTGGTAAGTGAGCTTCAGGGCGGGCCCCAGCTTCAGCCCCATGTACTTCATCATCATGTCGCTCCGCAGCAAGAGCAGGGCTTTCCCATCGATCTCCTGCAAGGATCAACCACAGAGCTTGAGACGGTGCCTGGGAGCCCAGCCCTGCCTGAGCCAGGCCAAAAGGCAACAGCAGGGCTGGGTGGGAGAGCCCTGCTCAGCAGCATCCCAGCAGGGACGTCCCAGTATGGACCTGCCAGCAGGGACATCCCAGTAGGGACATACCAGCATGGACGTCCCAGTAAGGACATCCTAGTGAGGACGTCCCAGCAGGGACACTCCAGTATGGACATCCCAGTGAGGATGTCCCAGCATGGACAACCCCAATATGGACATCCCAGTATGGACAGCACAGCCCCACATCCCCCCTGCTGCAGCCCCGGACCCCTGTGTGTGATGGGAATTCTGCTGGGTGATCAACATCCAGGAGCTGTCTCCAGAGGGCCAGCACATCCTGAAGGGAGGGGGAGGAAGGAAAAGGGAGGTCTCCTGACAGGAGAATGACAGAGGCAGTGGCAATGCTGGGAGCAATGGCTCATTCCAGGGCATTGTCATCCCAGCACAGGAGAAATCTGGGAGAGGATGTGTTGATGGTGACAGCCCTGCTGTGACACACACAGCCCTGAGGTCACGGCTGAAGATGGAGGTGAGGGAACAGATCCTGGAGCCCAAAGAGCCTGTGCTCTGTGACTGGACATTAGGAAAACTTTCTTCCCTGAAAGGGTGGTCAGGCACTGGCACGGGCTGAAATCACCATCCCTGAAGTGTTCAAAAAAACATGTGCATGTGGCACTGGGACTCACTGCAGAGGCTCTGTGTGCACCCAGGCTGCCCCCGAGGGCTTCTGAGGAGGATCCAAGCCCGGACAGGGCATGAGCAGGATTTATCAGGATCTTTTTATTTAGCACAAAACTCCATCTGTGTGGAAACCCAGAGCACTGGGAATATTTCCCTGTCTGCTCTGGGGTGCCCTGACCCCCAGGGCAGCTCTGACTCTGACCCTCATTCATGGAGAAAGTTTCCTAAACTCCAGAATAGACTGGAATCCACAAAAGTGTGAAATAGATTATAGAGAGCAGTGCAGGTGTGTCACTGGGTGAGAAATTGAGGGTTTGGGATTTTTAGTGTGTTGTGGATGGCAGCAAGATGGAGGGCACAGGGTGTGGTCCTGGGTTTCTTCTTCATGCTTCTTCTTCCTCCTCCATGGGTTTGGGTGGCATTTTGTAATTGGGCAGAAAAGTCTGCACTGGGGGCTCTGTGGGATCAGTTATTGGGTTAAAAGGGGAAACAATCCAGGTGTCAGTTCTCAATTGGACAGTTTAGCTTTAAAAGCCCTTGTACCAAGAGATTGTTGGCCATTCTGTGCCTTCTAATGAAAACCTGCTGAACTCACAGCAGTGAGACTGTTTTACCGATAAGAAATAATAAACACCTGAGTGTGAACATGAACTGCTGTCTCAAGTGCCTTCAGTCCAGACCCAGAGAAACCCACAGCTGGTGCCACCACATATCTGGTGTGAAGTGCTGCCATGTTCTGCCTCTCATGGATTTTATTTGTGTGATTTGCCCCCTCCCAGATGCAGCACAGCCCCAAACACACACAGAGCTCTGTACATGAACTCCAAGCACACACACAGAGCTCTGTACATGAACCCCAAGCACACACACAGAGCTCTGTACATGAACCCCAAACACACACACAGAGCTCTGTACATGAACCCCAAACACACACACAGAGCTCTGTACATGAACCCCAAGCACACACACAGAGCTCTGTACATGAACCCCAAACACACACACAGAGCTCTGTACATGAACCCCAAACACACACACAGAGCTCTGTACATGAACCCCAAACACACACACAGAGCTCTGTACATGAACCCCAAGCACACACACATCTCTGCACACTCACGTGTTTTCGGAAGAGGTCAGCGTGGGGGCCCAGCTGCGGGTCTGACTCGCGGATGAACTGCATCACCTCCTCCACCGTCCAGGCCGAGGGGTCGCGGCTGCTGAGCCGGGAGCTGTCCCGGGAGCCCAGGTACCTGTCAGAGCCTGGGGAAGCCACAGCTCCGTTACTGGGGCTCCCTGGCACCGCCCCAGCCACTCCCCTTCAGTCCACCACTCAGCTCCTCTCCCACAGCAGGGCAGAGACACGGCAAGGGGCACGTCCCAGGCATACCCCAGATTCCTGTGACGCTGGTCTGGCACCCAGGCCTTATTCCCTCTCCTTAGGTCTGACTTTTCAGGGCAGCCTTCTATACTGAGCCCTTGTCCCCTCTCTCCAGCCCCACTCCCTTTGTTTGGCCCCAGCTCCCACTCCTCCCTGCCCATGGGCAGACACTTCCCACCTCCGCAGAACATCCCCTGCCATTCCCACATCTCTCCCCATGCACGGCTCCTCCTCCCCTCCCAACACCTTTAGCACATTTAACACAGCAAAGCTGGTTTATGTTTTCACTGGCTGCATCTTCTGATGGACTGAAGCCACAGGTGACCTCCTGTTGTCAGCACAGCCTGAGCTGGCACAAGTCCTGCTCCCAGCGTGCACAGCCCCTTGTCTCAGCTCTGCTGAAAAGGGCAGCAGCAGCCTGAGCTTTTCAGAGGCTTTTACTGACACCATGCACCTAAAATGACATTATTTGCAACCCCACATGCTGCAATGAGCAGTTCAGCCCTCCTGCCCCTCTTTCCCCATACAGACAAGTGCCACTCATGCATCTGCCCATCCTCCCAGCCCCACCAGGCAACTTTTGACTCCCCAGACATTCCCAATCCATTCCTGTGGACTCAGACACCCATTTACCACTTGGACACAGCTCAGCTCTTGCCTGTTCCTTTCTCCCCACTGACCTCCAAGTCCACCCAGTCACCAGCCAAAGGAGAAACGTCACCTGTCCACACTGCCACCTGCCAGGTGCCATCACACCTAACAGACTTGGCTGGCTGTGCAGAGCCCAGCCTCTGGCACTTGCTGAGGTCAGAAAGCTGTGACTGGAGTTAGACTAGCCCTTCACTGCCCAAGGTACAGCTGCAGGGCTGTTCTGAGCTCTTACCCCCAGAGCTAAGCCTGCGCAGGGCAGAGCTGCTGCCCTGGCTGAGGCTAGAGGGCTGCTGCAGGTGCCTGTATCCTGGCAGGCGAAAGTCTCTGGAGCTCCTGCTGTGGCTGGATGAATTGACAGAGTTCAAGGCAGAGTCCATGGGGTCCAGGCGAGGCTCTAAGGGCCCTGGGAGGCCATCTCCCAGGACAAAGGTTTCACCTGGAATGCACCAAGCTGCAGTTAGTGCACCCGAACGTCACGGCCACGCTCCGTGCGCTCGCTGGCTCCGACCCCTGGCTGGGCTCACCCCAGCACAGGGACCAAACCAGGCCCTGCCACAGCCCTGGGATTCACCAGCTGCAAATGGTGTCACCATCTGCCAGTGCCAGTCCAACCAGTGTGGTGACAATGGTCCCAGACTGGAGCAGGCCTGACTGCCCTGGGCCCCTCTGGCCAAGGGGCACCGTGGGGTAGGGCAGGGCTGTCCCCTCTGGATGCCAATGGACACAGGACTCACAGGCAGGCCTGAACAGAAGGGGAGGAGATGCTCCCCGAGGGGTCACACTGCACCTCACCAAGGGCACAGCCCTGCTGCTGGGCATTGGGGTGGCAGAGCAGGAGGGAGCTGTGCCATCAGGGCCAGGCAATGCTCCCACACCCTGCTGCTCCTCTGGCCCCAAGGCAACATGCTGGTGGTGAGCTGCTCATCCCTCCTGGGCTCCTGCTGGGCCCTTTTCCAGCCTAACCACATCAGAGGCCAACTCCCTGTACTGGAACATGCACAGGAGGGCCTGGGCCTCTAACACCCTCCCCAGGCAGCGTATCAGAGCAATGGTGGCTTCCTCATCTTTGCCAGAAATGCCCTGAATTTGCAGCATCCCTGTTGGGATGGAGGGGCTGAGGAGGCTGTCCAGAGTGACAAGTTGCATTGCTGAGGCAGCAAGATCTGCCTCTGCTGTTACACTGTGACAGCTCCACTGCAGGGCCACCTTTGCAGGTTTTACTGTGGCAGAGCTGAGTCTCAGCCCAGGTGGCCCTTGTGCCTCATGAGCCACCCTCAAATACCTGAGCTCTTCATGATGGAACACCTGCCAGGGAGGGAAGGAGCTCCACAGCGAGGGGCATTGCCTGAGCACTGCCAGCACACAGGGCTGGGAGCTGCAGCTCCTCCACCCCAATCTGAGGGGTGCTGAGGGCAGCTCACAGCCCTGAGCTGCTGCCACTCCAACACCACAGCAGCTGACAAGGCTGAGGAAGCCTGAGCACTGGCCAGGCTTCTTCCCTGGCACTCCCAGACTTGGGGAGCAGCAGTGAAAGCCAGCACAGGCCTGGGATCATGGTGAGGGTGCAGGATCTGCAGCCTGGGAGACCCAGAAGCTGCTGAGATTTTCCCCAGTTCCCTGCTGAGCTGATGCTGATGCTCCAGTGAAGGGAAGTGCAGCTTGCCAGAGCCTGAAGTGGTTCCCAAGTGCTGCAGGGGTTGGGTACCACTGACTGGGGCAGCCCCTCCTGGCTGGCTACACTTCCTTTGCTCTGCTTTCTGTGAACTGTGGCACTGTTCTGACAGCTGGAATCTTCTGGCCTCATGTCCTGCTGCCTGTGTTTGAGCAGAGATCAGAGGCCAGTTCAGCAGGTCCAGCCCTGACCTGCCAGGGCTTCATTCACACTGTAAGGCCCTGAAGTGGGAACACCCTTGTGTGGCTGCTGGCCAGCCTGGTGTGGAGCCATCACTGGGAAATTGCTGTTCCCACCCCAGGGCTTTGCCACTCTGCACTTGAGGCACTGCTGCCTTTGTTTGCTTTTAGGTCTCTGGGATGTGCCCAGCAACAGCAGCACAGCCTTGAAATCTCCTGTACAAACTGCTGGTGTGGACTGTTACCCTGTGACCTGTCCTGTGCTGGCCCTCTTGTCACTCTCTTCCTGCATGGACATGTGTGTTCTCACCTGCTCTGCATGCAGAAAAAATGGTTTGCTGACTCATGGCTGTTCCTGAATAACTTCAAACCCCTCCTGCACTCCCACCCCTGCCTTTCAGCCCCAGACTGGATGCAAAGCAGAGCTCCTGCCCTGGCCTGGACTGCTGGAGATCCCCTGCCCAGGCAGATTCATTTGTGGGTGTCACTTACACCAGTGGGTTTCCACTGCAGCTGCTTCCAAGCAACTACATTTGGTCTCCTCCTCAACAGGACAGTTCTGTTTAAACCCCAAAACACTTCCCAGGAAACATCTGGGGAAGGGTGCTGACTGCCAGGGAAGGACAGGGCAGGAGAGGGTCAGTGGGCACAGCCCTCTGAACTACCACAGGACAGTGGCTGTGGGCATGGGAACAGGTCCAGGCTGTGTATCTCAGCCCTCCAAGGAATCCCAGCACCTTCTGAGGTGACAGAGAGCTTCAGCTTGCCAGGAAGTCCTGGGACAGTCACCCAGATGTGCTGGGTCACACAAACACGTGTCTGAGTGCTCCAAAAACCTCAGAGCTCTCAGCAGGGATTGGTGCCAGCAGAAGGAATTTCAGGGCCCAGTCTGGGAGAGCACATGCACAGGCTCCTGTCAGGGCAAAGCTGAGGATCCAGAACTCACCCTCAGGAATGACTTCACTCAACACTGAACACAGTGTCATGACAGGAATGTGCTGTGATGCATTCTGCACATACAGATCTGTGATCCTGGTCTCACAGCTGGTGATCACACACCCAGGGCACGGTGAAGCCCTGGGGGCACGATGTGGTTTTGCCCAGGAGCTAAAACTGAAGGCGCACAGTGATCCCCAGGTTCCCTATCCCTGCACAGGGCAGTGCCTGCCTGGGCTCTAACTCTGCAGCAGAGCTGGGGGCTTTGTGGCAGGCTCAGGGCATGAAGGAGTGAGGGTTTTCCTAAAAATACAACTACACAGGGAACTGCTCAATGAGTGATACCTCCAGGAAAGGGAGAAGGACACGAGGCAAGAGGGGAATCATCTGTAGATGAGATACTCCTACAAGTGGCAGGGCACAACTGCACTCAGGCAAGACCCAGGATCCTTCACCCTTGATAACCAGAGTGGGAGGAGGAGGAGGAGGTGGCTGATCCTTAGGCAGAGCTCCTTACACACACTGTTAGATTTAACTAAAGGCTGGCAGTTGGCACATTGTAGGGAAACATGCCACAATTAGTGGCAGAGAGGCAGGGAGCAGATAATTAAAGTTTAATTAACCAAATAGTGCTATAGACTCAACAGTGTCATTTTACTGCTAAAACATGGGAGTTTGGCCACAAGCACAAATGTGATTTGCACTACTCCTGAACACCCACTGCTTCCAGCAAGTGATGGGCTGTGAAGGCAGGACCCCACTGTGCTGGGACTGCAGTGTTTCAGCAAAAAGCCACACAAACTCCACTGGATGTAAGAGGAAAAACAATGTAATATGTGAGATCCCTTCTTCATGTCTCTGCTTCTTGCCAAATGCAGGGTGAATGGAGATGTCCCACTGCTGCTCACAGCTTTCCATATGGCAAACTGGGATGTGCTCAGGAGCTGCTGTCTGAGACAGAGTTCATTCCCATGAGAAGATGTACCTTGCTCAAGAAATACTCGATAGCTGAGTATTTCAGGTGCATATTCTTAAAATATATCCTCTGAAATGCAAATATTCCTGCCTGTACCTCAATTTCATGGTGGAGGAGGATGTATCCACTACAATTTTTAGCTGTGGGATAAGAATGATTTTCTAGATGGAATTTGAAACTGCACCTCATTGCTCCCTGCTTGGATGAAGACCAGAACCAGACCAAGCTGCTGCAGGAAGGATCACCCCTCACATGCAGACACACTTCCTGCCCACTTGTCTGTGTTTTCCTGGAAGAGGCTGGAGAATTCTGGCATCCAGATGGCACAGACCATTCAAAGGCCAAGGGATAACTGAACAGACTTTGAAGCAGACTAAGAATCAATCTTGTAGGAACCTAATGAAGGCTCCTCCTTGGAATTACCCATTATGGAAGCTTTCTCTCTTCACTGACAATACAGAGTGGGCAATAATCACCACCCAACCAAGGCATCTGAACCTCTGGAGCAATCCAGCTCTTCAAGAACAGGCTGAACACTGCATGTCCCACCTGCTGGGGGAGGAGGAGGGGCTGGGCTGTGCCAGCAGTCACCCAAATGCAGTGGCTGATGCATCAGAGGGAAATCAAG
Source organism: Fringilla coelebs (assembly GCF_963513975.1). Lineage (NCBI taxonomy): Eukaryota > Metazoa > Chordata > Aves > Passeriformes > Fringillidae > Fringilla > Fringilla coelebs. Next base: position 2,358,317 of record NC_140054.1, on the reverse strand, counting down.
GAGAACAGCACCCATTTGGAGGTGAGGAACAGAAGGGGTCCCTGGGAACAGTTTTTGACCTGTCAAGATGCTGGAATAGATGAGGCACTGCCACACACCAGCTCTGTAACAAATGTGCAGTTTCAATCACTGCAGAGGCCAGTAGAAACTGTCGACCAGAGAACCATGAATGGTTTGGGTTGGGAAGGACCTTAAAGTGCATCCAGTGCCACCCCTGCCATGGCAGGGACACCTCCCACTGTCCCAGGCTGCTCCAAGCCTTGGAAACTTCCAGAGATGGGGCAGCCACAGCTGCTGTGGGCAAGTTCAGAGCAGCTGTGTTAGAGACAGGGTCAGTGATCCTGCAGAGCACAGGACACAGGGATGGACACAGAGCAAAGCCACCCACAGTGGTGCCAGGCTGGCACTCAAACCTGGCATCAGCAACCCCAGCAAAACCAGGGAAATGGGCATTCTAAAGGGACAGCAACAGAGCACAAAGCCACTGAACTGGGAGCCTGCCCAGGAGTCTCCAGCAATTTTTCAGGGATTTCAGTCACAAAGAATTGTGACTAACATGTTGGCAGATTTCACCACCCATTAATTAAAAGCCCCAGTAAGATTAAATCTTCAGTCTGCATTAGGAAGGGTTTGCAGTTCAGTACAAAGTGGGAGTGTATTTATTGAAGATTACTCCTTTCAGGGAGTCCTCCAGCTACCTGGATCTTCTGGAAATCTCCCACCTGTGCATGCAAGAGTCACCTGGGATCCCACAGCTAAAATAACTGAGTTCATTATAAAGTGAACTGGGCAAACTTTGCCTCTTCCTGGGAAGATGAATTCTGCTGCTGACTTGCATCCCAGCTGTGAAGGGTTTTAAGTGTCCCTGTGCTTAGTAAGGAATAAAAGTGGCAATTCCTGCTTCTGCACCAGTGGCATCCCAAGGGACTTGGGAAGGAGCAGCAGTGTGGGATGGGAATGGTGTGGCTGAGCTGGTGGAGCCAGTGACACCCCCCAGCTGTTTTAGGGAGGCCTATGAGGAACAAGATGAGATCCTGGGAAAGAGCAGCAAGTTCCTGGCTGCACAGCTGCACATCAGCATCTGTACAACAGGCTGCAGCAAACCCTCAGGGAAAAATCCCCAAATCCAGGGGCAGATTGACTGAGGCAGCTGGGCAGCTTGAGCACTGTCAATCCCATGCCCAGTGAGGGAAACTAAACCAGATTACACAGTGTGAGATGAAGCCTGTCAGGCTTAGAAGGAATTCCTGCTGCATTCCACATGCCTGACACATCTGTGTGGGGAACCTGGCTCACCACAGAGCAGCTCATCCACTCCCCTCTGGAATACCAAGCACAACCCACGGCAGGGCCGAGCAAAGCAGCTCCCTGAAGGTTTGGCAGGGCAGATCTGAGCCTGCAGCAGCCAGGCCAGGGCTCTGGGAACAGGCAGCTTTGGGAAGAGACACGCTGTGCTCACCTTCCAAAGGGTGACGGTCATTCTTTGGTAACTTGGGGGACAGAGGAGCACTGTATGGAGGGGGATCTTGGGAAAAGCGCTTTGTACCCCGGCCTGGTCCCTGCAGAGAGCCGTCTAAGGAACTGCTTCTGTCTAGGAAAAGAGAACAAGCCCTCTTTAGTCACACCTCTGACTGTGGTTCATTTTTCTTTAAGTGCTGCAAACACTCTGAATCAGAGTTCAGGATGGGCAGGTCTCAGCATCGTGTCAGATCTGGTGCTCTGCCTGAGTTTCCCTGAATTCTGATTTCTACTTTTCCACTCTGCCCAGCAGAGCCCAACCCTTGGCACTGACCTCTCCTGGAGGCTGGACACTCTGTGTGTGAGCTGATCCATGCCCAGAGCTGGGTGCTTTCCCTCCCACTCAGGTTTTGCTCTCTCTTATGATGACAGGGTACTGAAACATGGGGATTTCTTTAGGAATGGAGATGTCCTGGGAAATGCAGTCTTGACAGAGTCCCCTGAGCCCTGTGTGCATTGCCAGCCTGGGCACCCACCACCTGCTCAAGCTGCAATCCAGCACATCTGGCAGGGCTCAACAGAGCAGAGTTTGCAGGTTTTATCAGAGAAAAAGGGTGCTGAGAAAACTAACAAAGAATCTTAGCCATGTTTTGCCATATTTCACTTAAATAGCACCTCTAATTGAGTTAATTCCCCTTCTCCTCATGGCTCATCCCACACAATTCCTGCTGATCCCACTGTCACCTTTCAGTTGGACAACTGGCAAACAAACCTTGGATGATTTGCAACCCCTCTGTGCCATACCCAGTGCTGGATTAAACCCTACTCCCATTTTCAATCTCACCCCTCCATGCAGCCCCCAGGCACTGTCACTGCTGCTCCTCCCCAAAGTCACCCCAAGGATGGGACTCTGCACATCCTGCACAGCAGACAGGTCACTGCCACGGGCTGGGACATCTCTGCACACACAGGGTCAGTGGGTGGATGGACAAGGAATGGAAGCACTGACACCGATGGGGACAGCAGCCAGCTAAGTGACACAGGGGTGGCAGACCCTGTCCCAGCTGAGGTCACCCTCCTGCTGCCCCCTGCTCACACAGATGCCAGAGGGGCCCTCCAGCCACCCTGAGCACGGGTGACACATGAGGGCTCTGGGGTGGCACCAGCAGCCCAGAGCAGCCCTGAGAGCTGGCACAGGGCAGGAGCAGGGGCAGGAGGGACAACAGGCACGGCGGGGAGCGACACCAAGGGAGATGCAGAATGCCCAACAAAGGGAGGTACAGGTGGGGGAAGCACCAGATGGGCACGGCTGAGTTGATTAAGGAGAAACACAGAGGTAGAGAAGGTACTTGTTCAGTCAATATCCTTCAGGGAAATGAAAGAGCTGCTTGTGCTGAGGCCCTGGGACTCCATCTCACCAAAAATCACTGTGACATTGCCAGAAAAACAAATTCCATCCTCAGGACAAATCCCTGTAAGGAACACTCACAACCCAGAGGGGAACACATACTCTTGGTAATGTCTCTGCATAGCCCTGTGTCAAACTGCACAACCTTCTTCACCCAACAGCCACAGAACCACAACACAAGGTGATGCTTTACAAAGGTTTTTTCATCAGGTTTTGGTTTGACCTTTTTTTTTTTTTAAAGTGGTTGAGGTTAAAAGTAATTCCAACACAACAGGTCAGGTTATAGAAGTTAATTCTAGGAATCAGAAGTGAGGTTGGTGTAAATTAATGAGAGGATAAACCAATAAGAGAATAATTTTTAAAAAACAAGTTTTAAGAAAATAAAGAAATGGAGAAACAGACAGAGCTGTACTCAGATTATCAGGAATAAAAGGAAAAATCTTCAGTCCAAAACTGACATAAACCTCATGAATGTGTATCCTCAAAGAGGAAATAATCTGACAGGGAAGGACCCCAAATCCCAGTATCTAAATGCTCACTTTGGGAAGGATGCTGAGAACAAGCAGATCACCTCCTTGGATAAAAAGGCCCTGCTCAGCATGGAGCTGTGCACCTCAGGATGGGGAGTGCAGGGATGAGAGGAGGTTTTTAACTCATTCTGTGTTTTGAGACAGTGCAAAGGCAAAGATGGGCTTGTGTTTCAGCTACAGAAGGAACAGAGCAAGGGAACACTGTGCAGAAAGGTGAGGACTGAGAGAAAAGGAAGAAGGGTTGTGTCCAAATAACAGGACAGCTGGGAGGGATATTTCACCTCCCCTGCCTTGGGGGATGAGCAGCTCACCTGCTGTGCCTGGATGGTGCTGTGGGCCACCCTAGGGCCATCAGCATGGACACCTTTATGAGCAGTGACACAAACTCACCTCATCTTGTCAGCCCACTCCTAATTAGGGCCTCTAATTTAGCACAATGCACCTTGCACTGACTGCACTGGCTGCAGAGCACACCCACACCTGGCTCAGCTGCTGATGCATCTGTGACATCCACCTGCACTCAGTGCACTTGCATGCTGAGAGATGTGGATTTAGACTGGAGTTATGGAAAAAAAGTCTTCCCTGAGGGTGCCCAGAGCAGCTGTGGCTGCCCCTGGATCCCTGGCAGTGTCCAAGGCCAGGTTGGATGGGACTGGGAGCCACCTGGGAGAGTGGAAGGTGTCCTTGCCATGGCAGGGGTGAAATGAGAAGAAATGAGAAGAAATTTAAGATCTCTTTCAACCCAGACTATTCTGGGATTCCCTTCCAGCTGCAGCCACGCTGAGCACGGGGGGCAAGGCTCTAAGGATAAAAGAAACAGGACAGGAACCAAAGTCAGACAACTGAATGTCCTCAAACTGGAGACTTAAAGTTTCAGAGGAAGCCAAGAATGACAGTGCACCTGAAACTCTGGGTGTGCTGCAGTAAATTCTAACAGAACTCAGCACTGCATTACTGAGAGTCACTTGAGATGTGGTGCCAATATTTGAAAAAAAAAGGTGGAAAAAATGATTTTTACAATAAAATGCCTATGTCTGGCCTCAGCAGCACCACAAGGCTTGTGGCAGGCTCTGAAGGAAAGGGCAGGAAATACACATGGCACATTCTATGTTCATCAGAGGAGGCCAACCCAACAGCCTCCCTGTGATGGGAAATCCTGATCTATCACATGAGGGAAGAGAAATCAACCTCATATAGCTGGAATTCAGCAAGATGTTACACACAGAGCCAGGTGAGACAGAACATGAATGACCAGGAGTCTTTTTCTATGCACAGAAATCTGATTTGAGAGGTAAAGCTGCTGGCAGCACACTGAGAAGGAACACGAGACTGGGAGCAGCTGCCAGTGAATCTGCCTGAGATCACCCTTGAGCCCAGGGTCATTTAATAACTGCAGTAACTTTGGCAGAAATTTTAGAGATTTTAGAGATTTACCAATGAAATCTGCTGAAGTCTTCCCATGCCAGGTCAGACAAAGCAGCATTTAAAATCAGACAGGAAGGATATATATATTTATATATATATACAGAACCAAGAACCAACAAGGAGGAAAATCCAGCAGCTAAATGCAGATGTGCACTTGAAGCACTGTCCCATGTGAGCTGCAGGTGACAAGAGTGGATGAGAAGAACAGTGTATGTGACCAGGACAGGCTGATAACCACCGGGTACAAGGACACAGTGACTCAAAGTGACTGCACAGACATTTCCTGGGACCGTGGTGGTGCCAGGGCTGTGGCACCAGGACCCCATCAGCTCCTCTCCAGAGTGCTGGGTGGCACTCTGGCCACCCCATGAACTTTAGGTCAAACCAACACTGTCTGAGGAGAGCAAACAGCAGTGAAAAGATGAACTCCTCTGAGGGCTACAACTGCTCTGCAACTACTTCCAGAAAAATGAGAACAAAGTTAAGCTAAAAGACAATATTAAGACCAAGAGACACAGACACCAAGTTGCCCAAGAATAAATTAGGGCTGGAAATTACAACATAGTTTCTAAAATCTCAGCATAGAACCCTGGAGCAGTCTCCAGTGGAAAAGCAAAATGCACAGCTCCAGAGTTAATCCAAGAAACTCCATGTGCTCTGGGGCTGTAGCAGCAGGAGCCAGGGTTCTGTGGCCCAGAAGGTCCCTCCAGTCCTGTGCTTTCAGACAGCTCCAGGTCACATCATGTTCCTGGTGCTGTGAACAGCAATCAGCTGCCCAGCTCCCTGCAAAGGGCTGGTCCTGATGCACAACTCAGTCTGCTCCTCCTTATTTCCATTTCCTCAGTCAGGCAGAATGGCAGGACACTGCTGACCTAAGGGACACTGCAGACCTTCCCTCTGCCCCAAGCACACACCCCAATCCTCCATGGCACCCACAGGGTGCTCCTGCAAAGCCACTTTGTCCTGGGAACTCAGACCAGCTCCCAGTCCAAACCAGTGGCTGTTTACTGGAAGAACCAGCGCCATAAAACACATTCCTGTCCTGGAGAGGAAACAAGGCAGGACATGCAGAGCTCAAGGTGAGACCACAGCAGCCTTGACATCCAGTGTGACTGAAGGAAGTACAATTCCACCCTCATTCCTCCATGACCAGCTCAAACTTCCCAAAATCACTGGCACTGCTTCCCTGCCCTCACCAGAAGCACTATAGATGAGATTACCACCTTCTTTCAGGTGCCTGAGAAAGGTGTTACATGAGCAGATGCCCATGAAGCTCAGACATCAGGATGAACTGCAGGACTAGGTGCTGTCACACCTCTGACTGTGGTTCATTTTTCTTTAAGTGCTGCAAACACTCTGAATCAGAGTTCAGGATGGGCAGGTCTCAGCATCGTGTCAGATCTGGTGCTCTGCCTGAGTTTCCCTGAATTCTGATTTCTACTTTTCCACTCTGCCCAGCAGAGCCCAACCCTTGGCACTGACCTCTCCTGGAGGCTGGAAACTCTGTGTGTGAGCTGATCCATGCCCAGAGCTGGGTGCTTTCCCTCCCACTCAGGTTTTGCTCTCTCTTATGATGACAGGGTACTGAAACATGGGGATTTCTTCTGTTTGAGGGTTCCTCAGGGGAAAGCCTCCAGTCCCAGTAACTAGTGATGCTGCTCTGTCCTTGCATATCCTACAGCTCCTCTGATCCTGGCCCTGCTGGCCCCAGGCAGGAGGAAGCAGAGGATGGGAAGATCCTCTTGCTCTCTAGACTCTGCCTAAGGGGCTTTGTGAGATGCAATGAATGGAAGCACTGTGGCATTTGGCTGTTGCTCCTGCACCTCATGCTCAGCAATTTCTCTTTAAACAGTTCTTCCTAAACGTCCATCCTTTTACATTCATACAACTTTTGCTTTTCTTGCCAGAACCATAATTATGCAAAGGATTAACTTTGGAAAGACCTCAAACAACACAACAGCTACTTGCTGACTAGAGGGGAAAGCAAGCAAGACAGGAGAGGAGATCAACACTTGTCAACCACCTAAGAGGGTGCAGACAACTTTGATCCTCTCCACAACTGATGTTCCTGGAGCAGGAGCTCCTCCAGAACCCCCAGACAGCCTGAGGGGCAGCCATCACCCCAGGCCTGCTGCCACTGCCCAGCACTGTGGGGGAACTACCGGGCTTGTTTTCCACTGCTTTTACTTCAGAGCAGTTTTGCAGCCTGACAATCTGCACTGTGGCATGAGCTGTCTTGCTGGGGTGAGCTGGAGCTGCTTCAATGCCATGCCAAGGAAAACAAAACCACCTCTGCCTCAGATTGCTGCATGAGCATCACCCCTGAACAGGAACCCCACGTTGTTACCAGGGCTGGATGCCCTGGCTGCTCCCAGCAGATCCACAGCCAGCGTGGAAACCACTCTGCTTTAATTCATTTCTAATTACAGTTTACTTGCTGCATGTTATCACTCTCCCTTCTCCTGCAGTCTTTCACCTGAATTCCTAGCTGGATGAAGTCACCATAATCAGATCACAGGAAGTGGGAAGGACTGGGGGATGAGGGGAGGAGGGAAGACAAGGAGACAGCACGGATGAACCTACAGCGGAGATGGAAACCAAACTGACAGGCAGAAAATGCAACTGGAACCCTACACAACAAGAGCCCTGGGGGCACGTGCACGACACTGGGTGTGATGTAATGAACCCTGGGAGAGGGCTCTGGAACAGGAGCCTGCCTTCAGAGATAGAGATAAAACCTGAGTTAAGACACAGAGCACCTGGGTCCCTACAGTGCCGCCCCCCCCAGCTCCTACCTGGTAGATACCTGTCGTGGTCGTGTGAGCGCTGCATGTGGCTGTTCTGAGTGAAAGGCTGGTTCCCAAAGAGGTTGTCACTGCGCAGATTGTGGCACAGCTTCTCCAGGAAGCGGAGGACGTAGGTGATACTGTTTACTGCTGGCAGGTTCAGAGTGTGCTGTTCCCGATCAAACACAGCTGGAGACAGAAACAAACAGAGCCCAACACGTGAACCCCCCGCCAGGGCGGGAGGCTACGCCCAGGGCCGCACAGGCAGCTCCTGGATCTCAGCATCCTGGGCTCTCAGAGCCAACAAAGCCACTGCCTTCCTCTGCCGGGGCAGGCCAGGACCAGCCTGCTGCACCCAGCACGGGGCCGGCGGCGCCGCGGGAGCCGCGTCCGAGGGAACGGAAAAGATTCCAGGAGGGGCCTGCGCTCGCAGATCCAGCTACGCACGGGCTTAAAGGAGAAATAAAACCCGGGGTATTTCTTGTCTTTCCATGAGGAGCTGAGGAATCCCCCCTGTTGTGGCTCTTCCCAGGGCTGGGGCAGGATTGCTGCCCAGGCTGGTGCCAGCGCTGAGTGCTGCCTGCTCCAGCAGCTGTGCCCGCGGGCCATGGGAACTGCTCCGCTCTGAGTCAGCTGCCAGCTGTTGCTTCACTGACACACGTGTGTGGCAAGAAAGAGAAGACAGAACTCTTCTGTCTGCCCCTGGCCTGTGGCTGCAGCGAGCTTCAGGACAGACATCTTCCAACGAGAGAATTCTTGCAACAACCTCTCTGGAGGCCAAGTGCTGCGGGCCCGTTCTCACCTGAGATGACCTCTCCCCCGTGGCCTTGTTTTAAGAAGGAGAAGACTGTTTTCTGATGATAAGCACAATCAATGCAGGCCTGTACTGCTTGCTGCAGGACAACAGAAGCTCGAGCTGGTCCAAAATGGTCTGGCAGCTGCTGAACTTTCTTCTTGTCTAGGTGGGGCCCAGTGCTGCCGTTCTTGTTCAAGTAAATGCAAACTGCCAAGATGAGAAATGTGTTTGCTGTTAACCCACTCAAGAAAGCAAGAAACAGATGCCTAAAATCCAACCTGAGAGATGCTGAGTTTTTAAGACTGTCCAATCACTCACAAAGTGGAATCCACCATGACTGCCTGACTGCATCCTCACAGTGGAGCCGCTTCTAGAGGGGAATCCCCTCCAAAATCTTCCTGCCTCATGCTCACCTTCCAAACTGCTGCTGTTTCTCCCACGCTCTCCCCTGCAGTCAGGCTGTAAAGTGGTTTCCATGCCAGCCAGGTAAGGTGGCTGCGATGTTCAGAGGGGAAGAAGGAATGCAGCCCCCACTTTCTAGGGGTTCCCACAGCTTTTCCTTTTTAGGGAAACTGGCTTCTTTAGGTTCCTCTGAAAACTGGCCAATTACATTCTGGGGAAACAGAGGGCTCAGCCCATATCCAGTGCTTGACTCAACTTGTCAAAAGCAGCTTTGCATTAGACTTCCCTGACCAGATTCATCCTGTAGCAGTGCATACTGCTGCTCCTCCTCCTCCCCTATTCCCTCCTGTCCCTGTGTGCCTTGATATCCTGGCTGGAGCTGAGCAGATCACAGTCCTTCAGCACCTCCTCTGCCCCCTGTGCAGTTCCAACAGCTGTGCCTTGCATGGTGTGGGAGAGCTCACACTTAGGACTCGCAAGGGGTGCTGCACACCCGACTGCCCCGGGGCACAATGGACCACAAATGTATCTGCAGAGCTGTGGAGTCACCAGCATGCAGGGGAAAGGGTTCCTTGCACTCACAGGTGGGCTTGCAATCTTCCTACTTCATTATTTCCAACAGAAAGATAAATGAACAGCTGCTCTGGACTCACGTGCCTCTCTCAGGCCAGCCTTTCTGGAGTGGTAAGGATTGCTGGTTTACAGGCTTAGGAAGAAATGGGACTCACTCAGGGTGTTGCTGCCTGCCTGCTGCAGCTCCTAACTGTGCAATCCTGTCAAGAACGTGGTCCAAGACCCTCCTTACCTGTGGGAGCCTGCATGGCAGAGCTGGGGATTGTAGCAGCGTCCTGGGGCACAGTGCTTGTGTCTGGCTCTGGGGTACTGGTTGTTGGAGAGGTGGGTGCTGGGTTCAGCAATGTCCTAGGTTTCCTCTGCAGAAAAAGAGGAGATATTTCTCCTTTTACCCCTGCTCTCCTTTACCACCCATGATCACTACACTCTCTCCTCTGCATCCAACAGACAAGGCACTGTGGAACATGACACATTTCTGATGGTGATGACGGGGTGTCTCAAGAACCTAGTAATCAACATGTGTATTTTACAAACCACAACCCTGAAGAATAACGAGCCTGGGATCTGCCACCTCTGTTTGACTCAGACTAGCCACACACAAAGGACAGGAGAGCTTACTCTACCCTTTGGCCATCCTGTCATGCTCCCAGCATCTGCCATGCTACTCCACAGCCAATGCACTTCCAAAGACACGGATTCTTGATGGAAATGATCTTTAGGACACAGACATTCTCTACAGCTCTGGGGCTGGGCTCTGAGCACACTCCCAGCCCACACACCCCTCTGGTCTCCTACTTGCTGCAGTCACCCAGCCAGAGGCTGAGACAAAGGTGCACAAACACACGCATGCACCAACCCATGGCAGGACCTGCAGCACCTGCTGTTCACCCGCCTGCATCAGCATCAGCTTTTACCTTACTGCCAGGCTTGGGGCCTCTCTTTCTGGGGAATTTCAAAGGCTCCACTGACTTGGAGGGTGTAGGCATGGGGTGGTGGATTAGTGTTTTGGTCGTTCGACCACGCTTCTTCCCTGTTTTGCGACGCCTTTGCCCTTGTTGATGCCCCAAACCAGTCTTTGTGCTACTGTGCATGCTAGGTTTCTCCGAGTTTACTTCGGAGGCAGGTAAAGGGCTCTTTGGAATCACAACTGAAATAAAAAGAGAAAAAGCAAATGTAATTAAATCAGGTGAGAATCAAAACAAGAGCAGCCTCCATCTTTATACAGTGTCACATGGAAAAATCTGGAGAGCTCCCAGACCCCTGAGCGGGGGACTGCTCTCCATGGCAGAGTAAAAACCAAACACACGGATCCCCAGCTCAGAACTCGAGCTGGGGGACACTGGGGCTTAACCTGGATGGGCTGAACTCCAGAAGGATCATGCTTGCAGCCATACCTTCCTTCCTGAAAATAACTGGCACCTACAGCTCTTCCTCCTGCAAGCAGTGACCTGCCAATGGCCATGGAAAAGGCTGAGAGCATTCCTAGGGAGGGATCAGCCAAGACCTGTCTGACAGTCACAGAGCCAGTGCTGCAAACACTGGAAATCCCCTCTCTCAAGGCTGATGTCAAATCTGTCCCTAAATTCCCAGCAAACTGCAGTGGAAGGAACCAGCTCCATCCTCACTGCCTGCAGGGATTACTGCTCCTGGTCCTGAGCAACAGCTCATCTCTGCTGGACCAGCTGCCCTGCCCCTCCACACACTGCCAGAGGCAGGTCTGTTCCTTCTTATCTTACTCTTTCCATCACAAAATCAGGTTTCTGCTATACTTGCCCACACATACCCTAAATTTGGTCAGTCATCTTTCCCAAGCCTGCTAAAGGCCAGAGGGATGCTGGCCCAGCCTAGCAGAGCAGTATTTCCTTCTGTTTTAAATTTCTGCTAAAGAGAAAACCAAAATCCTGTTGCTTTTGAAAACTGCAGAGTGATCTTTAGGATGTCTTGTTTCTCACATCTGGAAACCTCAACATAGGGGCAAGGAATTAGGAAAAAACACAGGCAAACACTTTTGAAATCAGAGGCTTTGTAGTTAAGGAAAAAAGTCTTAGCCAGGAAAACAGAGACAATAAAAGATTGATACCAGGATGGCACAACTGTGGGCATATACAGAGATTTTTAAGGTTTCTGTAATGAGGTTTTAGGAGCAGTTACTGTGAGCAAGGATTCATTCCCCTGGCACAATGAAGCTGTGGCTGCCCCTGGATCCCTGGAAGTGCCCAAGGCCAGGTTGGACAGGGCTTGGAGCAGCCTGGGACAGTGGAAAGTGTCCATGCCACATGGCAGGGGGTTGGAATGAGATGAGCTTTAAGGTGCCTTCCAACCCAAATCACAGAGTGCATCCAGGATCCAGCCCCATTCTGTTTGTCATGTGGGCATGTTTAGTTTCAATTTTATTGCCTTGCTTTTGTGCATTAGCAATCTGTATCAGAAGCTGGGAAGCAGCACAGTCCTCAGGATTTATCTGACTTCCTGAATAAAGACTTTTTTGTGTCAGGCAGACACAGGGAATTTGCCAGAAACAGGGTTTTACTACTTTATGGCTGAGCTGTTAGTGTTAAAAGCAAGACTATTTTGCTGTTAAGAAAATGAGTGTGATAGCTCAGGTGCTTCTTAGAGCTGATGGTACTCCAAAGTGTCACCTGCTCCAGGTGACAGCTGGCACTGAGCTGCAGGGAGGAATGGCACAGGTAAGGCAGGCTGATCATGGAATTGTGGGGGCTCTGGCTTCAGGTGTGCAATGACTGATCTCAGCAGAGAAATGTTTGTATCAAACCATTTATTAGAATCCCACAAGTTGACAGAACAAGGATAAAGGCTGAATGGAACAGGTTGTTCAGAGCAGCTGTGGCTGCCCCTGGATCCCTGGCAGTGCCCAAGGCCAGGCTGGACAGGGCTTGGAGCACCTGGGACAGTGGAAGGTGTCCCTGCCATGGCAGGGGTGGAATGGGATGGGCTTTAAGGTCCCTTCCAGCCTTCACCAATCCATGATTCTAAAACTCTCCATGCTTCACAGAAACTGTTAAATCTCAAAGGGATGTGGAAGGCAGGGCAGGGAGCATTTCATTTGAGATCTGCACAACACTCAGTGTCTAAACCAAGCTGTGCCACAATGAGGTTTCTCTAATGTGGAGGAAAAATTGAGAATTCTACAGCAAGCTGTGAGGCAAACATGTTTTCTCAGTTTTATTAGTAACAAACCCAGAGAAATGGTGCATTTGGGAAGTTGGCATGCAGTAGGCAGAGCAGCTGGACTGCACCCTTTGCTCCCAGGCTGGGACCACATCACTGGGAACTCATTGCCAGGAAAAAGGAGACTGCTGTCAGATGAAGTCCTGGTGAAAGCTCTCACTGTATAATCTTATGTTAATAAGTGATTTCATCTTTTGGTGAAATAAATGAGAGAAAAATCTGTTGCCCAATTCAGCTGTAAAGACAGTACACATAACAGTAATTTGCCAGGCTTGAAGAATTGGGTTTGGGATTTGGACAATAAAAGCCCATAACTGGGTGCATGCAGATCCCCTGATGGGACACCTTATGTCACTCAGCCACCCAGAGGAGCTCCCACTGTGCCTGTGCCCCTGGCAGCACATCCCTGGTCCCTCTACAGCCACGGCTCCTGCAGGGATGGAGGAGCTGCCACAGCAAGGAGGCTGTTCACTGAAACAGGCTAAATTACATCTAAATGTGCAGCCAGCTCAGGCCAGAGAGACACAGACTGTGACCTAGATTGGTGCTGTGTGCCCAGCAGTGCTCTGAGCACAGCCCTGAGCACAGCCCTGGACAGGCACTGATGTTTTCCCTGAGGCTGATTCCATCAGACTGATGCAATGCACAGACATTTTTCTGACCTGCAGTGATTTAATGAAATGAGGTCTTATCCTCCCACGATCCAGCAGACTTGCCTGGCTTTTTGTTGGATTTGAACCAGAATCTGAGCAAAGCCCATGCTAATACATTTCTCCTGCCCTACCAGATGCACTGAGCAGATTCCTCCCACCAGCTGTACCTGCACATCAATGGTGCAGCCCCCAGAACACAGGGTTACAGCTGGCCACACTCTGCCTCATCCCCAAGTCACCACTTCCAGTGACTGGATGCTCCCTAAAGGAGCCGGAAGTTTCTTTTCAGGTGCCTGTTATTTTCCTGTAGGATTTCAGCCCCTGCTGTCATGCAGATGTGGTTCAGAAACAAGGGATTGCTATGCAGGGATCAGTGCCCAGCACTCAGCCCTGCCTGCACCCACCCCAGCACCCACAGAGCTCCAGAGGTGTAAACAGCTGTGCCCAGCAGGCAGGATTACTTCACAGCTCCAAGCACTGCCTGAAGTCTCCTTTAACTGCCAAAAGCTTAAATTTACTGCATCTCATTCTTACTATTATTACATCTTAATTATTAAGGATCTAAAGCTATCCAAGAGTGTCCAAAGAGGGGCCACAAAGAGGGTGAAGGGTCAGGAGGGGCCACAGGAGGAGCAGCTGAGGGCTCTTGGTGTGTGCAGAGCTCAGGGATCTGCAGCTCCTCCCGAGGGGCAGCTCCCATCTCTGCTCTGGGACAGGGACAGCAGCCAGGGCACGGCTGGAGCTGGGCCAGGGCAGCTCAGGCTGGAGATCAGGGCAAGGTTCTTCCCCCAGAGGCTGCTGGCACTGCCCAGGCTGCCCAGGGAATGGGCACGGCCCCGAGGCTGCCAGAGCTCCAGGGATGCCCAGGCTGGGCTTGGGGGGGCTCTGGGCAGGCTTTGGATTTGGGATTGATCATCCCTGTGGGTCCCTTCCAGCTCAGCTCATTCCATGATTCTGGGAGAGTGAGGGATGGGGGAGATGAAGGATGGGGGAGAAATTTGGGCAGCGCTGCAGGGATGGCCAGGCTGGGGGTGCTGGGGGGTCTGGGCAGGGCCTGGGGCTGGGCTGGATGATCCTTGGGACCCTTCCAGCTCAGGATATTCTGTCATTCTATGATTCAGCTGGTGACAGAGCCAACCCAACAATGAGCAGCTGCCAGAGACATCCTCACTTTCTTCTTCCTTGTGCAAGCCACTGAGAGGAGCCACATTTTCAGAAAATCAAGTAGGGCTCTCTGACTTAAAAAATCCACTCTTCCTGAGTAAAGCAGCATCTCTGTGTCACAGCTTTGTTGCTCACCTGAGCTCTGAGCAATGTAACCATCCAAAACTGGCCTTGCTTTGCAGGAGTTGAGCCATGCAAACCCTGAGATCCTTTCTGACCTGAATCTGAACTCATGGTTATTTCAGCTCATTAAAGGGACAGCAAACTAATCACTGGGAATTTTCTGCTGGCTGAACTGTCTTGTTTTGGGTCACACAGGCATCCAGGACAATGGCAGACATGGAGGAGGAGGAGGCTGGCTGGCACTGGATCCATTTGGCCCAGTGAGAAACACACCCTGAAAATGCAGCTCAAACATGGCTGAACTCAGAGCCAAAGAGAAGCTGGGCACCACTGATGATTTATTCACCACTGAAGGATTAGTTTAAACAAGAGTTTTGAGCTTTCTGCAGAAACAAAGAGACTTAACAGAGAATTCCTGATTTTAGGCTCTACTTCCTAATGCCAAAATATTCCATCAGCTGATACAAGGCACCTGCAGCTGCCCACCACTCTGTGACTCAAACTGTTGCTTACAGGAGACTGCACAGTTGCCATCCACACTCTGAGGGTTAGTCAATGCTAGGAAGCAACATCTGTCACCCATCAGCTTATGTGAAACTTGTCACAGCTTGAAGAAGACAAAATTATGTCCCTGGGACAAGAATTACAAAGTCAAAACATGTAGAAAAATACGGAACAGGAAAGTTTGAAGCTGCAGAAAGGTTTCTTGCCTTTCTCTCCTATTTACAAGGTTCATTTACCAAGAGCTGCAGGAGCACAAATCCCAAATTCCCATTTTCTGTGCCAAGGGCTCTGTACTCTCAGATGCAGCTGTAGTTCACATGCTTCTGCCTGGAGATCTCCACAATGGCCCCTGCAGTGTCCTGAAGTGCAGGGGGAGATTTCTGAGCCCAACACTCATGCCCACTCCAAAGCCCCTGTGACAGATGTCCTGCAGACCACCCCTCCAGTGTCCTTTGGTGCTCACTGCCCCTTGTCCATCTTCAGCACTTCCTGGGCAGAAGCAGCACTCAGAGAGGGGGGTTAAACAGACCCATTTAAGATAAGCAAATTTTCCAGAGAGCAGAAATCTTGTTGAGATCTGGCTGAATCCTTCCCTGCGTGAGGCATTTCAATCCCAGACATCCTGAAGGTTGGAGCTGGACAGAAACCAGAGCTCAGTGCCTGTCCCAGAGTAAAATGTGAAAGCTTCCAAGCCCTGTGATTCTTCCCAAAGCAGAGAGCATCATCACTGGTCACCATGAGCACACCTGGGACAGAAATAGAGGCCCTGGGAAGGCTCCAGACTTGGATTGTCCTGTGCTCTCAGCAGATATGGCAGACACAACACAGGACCAAGGGTGAGAGACACAGGCTCCTTGCAAAGACAGGGATTAAGAACAAGACTCCAAATCCTGGAATTTAAAGGGTGACCAAGGCTGGAATATGGTGACAAGCAGAAACAAGGTGTGGAGTGTGAAATCCTTGAAGTGTTTTGCAAAACTGAGTGTTTAAACCCTTCCATCCTGATGGGAAATCCTGCTCTCCCTGTGGTTGTCCTACACAAACTCTCACCCTGGGCACACTTCAGGCTGACTTCACTCTGCTGCCAAACCTCCCAGCAGAGGATGGTTGGGCAGAGCCAGCAGCCCTGCCTGCAATCAGCTGCTCAGTCAGGCACTTTCAGACCCCTATAAATAACAGCCATGGAACACTCTTCTTCCTTGAGTTGTCCAGTTCCATCCTGAAAGCACTCAGACCTGCACCATGTCCCAGTGAACAGGAGTGTTGTTACTGCTCAGAGATCCTGCAGAAACAAACTGATGACCCCAGTGCTGTACAACCAAAGAGAGGGAGGTTCCAACACCAGGAAACCTCCTGCCAAGACTCAGTAACACCCTGAGATATTGAAACACTCTTTTGGGCCAGGAAGCACGGTGAAAAAGGGAGGGAAATATCCTACACAAAACCCAGATTCTCTGGGATATGAAATATTTCAAAATAAAACATGAGGAAAAGCCAAGTTGAGAGGAGGACACTGAGAGTAAGGACAGGCTGAAGAACAGAGGAAACTGCTTCTCCCAGGTCAGTTCCTCTTCTCAGAGGCTCCTGCCAGCCCCAAGACATCACTCAGTGCCCTCAGGTCTCTGACATGCCATGGTTCCCCCTGAGCCACAGGCACTGTCAGCACCCCAGAGCCTCTTGCAGTGCTGGGTCCCTTACCAAGCCCCCAAACCTCCAAAGCCCAAATGTGCTCCAGGACACACAGCCAAGCCAAGCCAGGGTCACTGCTAAGAGCTTTGGCTCTGTGCTCCAAATAGTTCAAGAGATTTTTCTTGGGATCTTCCCACAGTAGCCTCAGAGGCAGCACACCCAGGCTCCAGGGCTGCTTGTGTGTTACACTCATGGATAAACACCTGAACCCCTCTGTGTACCCTCCTTCCTCCTGTGTGGTCCCCAAACCAGCCATGCCAGTGCAAAGCAAGGTCACCCAGCTTACTGTGTGAGCTCCAAATCCCAGCTCAGTCCTGAACAGACAGTAATTAATATTTTCCCATCTCCTCCAAGCAGGAATGCACAGGAGCTCACCTGAGCTGTAACCCTGCCAACTACTCCTGATGAGGCTCCTCTTCCCACCACTATGTTCTCACCCTAAGAAGGAAGAGAAACCAGGCAATGTCCAAAATAAAATAATAAAATGCACATTACCTTTGCCCCTGGGCAGGAAACCTAGCAGCTGATCATCATCTTCCTTTGAGGAGACAAAGCAGTTAAACAACAAGTCACATGGCAGCAGTGGTGGTGAGAAATAAAGAACTTCATGAACTTTCTGTCCAGGATCAGCATCTTGCAAACCCCTGGAGTCACTGCAGGAGCCACAGCAGGCAGCTCTGGTGCCAGGGTAACACAGAGCTGTGAGCCCAGGCTGGATGGAGCTCCCCTTCAGCCTATCCCCATGGTAACTACCTAAAACTACTCACATTTGCTTGCTCTGCAAGCAGAGGAAGCAGCAGCTGAGCTCAGTCAGAGGGAGCAGGTCTGAGGGCACACACAGACCTGTGCAGGCACTGACCAGTGCCCCCAGTGCCCTCACCCAGCTCCCAGCAGCCCTGGCACAGCAGCAGAGGATGAGCTCTGTGTTGGCTCTGCCCTGCCTGGCTGGGCTTGGGGCTCTCTGCCAGCTGGGCTGCTGCCAAGGCAGCAATTCCAGTCCTCCCAATTCCAGAACTGGAGCAGCTTCCAGCTCTGCCCGCCCAGCCTTAACGCTTTCACCACTGCCCCTCTCCCACAGCACAGTCACCCCTGTCTCTGTCCCAGAGCATCCAGAAGGGTGGAACAGGGGTAGCAAACCCATCAGCAACTCCAGAGCAACTTGGAATCTGCCAGGGGGGAGGAATAGCACAGGCACCTTCTGAGATACAGACAGTGAGGGCTTTACCTGTGTCCCTGGGCAGGTGTGTCCCTGCTTCCCTGGGTTCAAGGTGACAGTACTCCCCTGCCCTCCAGCAGCACCACATGAAACATGGGAGCAGACTCAAGGGACACTGCTGTGTGTGTGTGTGGGGGCAAGGTCCTTTCAGGCTGTCCTGTGCTGGGCCAGGAGCTGGGCTTGATGATCCTTGTGGATCCCTTCCAGCCCAGGATGTTCTCTGACTCTAGACCCTCTGAGCAGAGCTCCCAGCCAGCACTCAGCTGAACAGAAAGTCTACTTCACTTTATGTTCCTAAGATATGTATTTAAGGGTAAAAAAGTACATGTGTAAGAGGTGTGAAAAGATGTGTAAGGTGCTGTACACCATGTATGAGGAGTGGAGTAGGGACTCCTGGCCAGTGGACATCCCTGGGAGCACTGGTGTGGGTGGGATGCTGAGGGCAGTTTGCTGCACACACACAGAACTCCCCCTCCTTTGGGACAGCCCCTGGGACCTGCCTCCCCCAGCAGCTGCCAGGCTGAGGAGGAGAAGCTGTGGGTGCACAGGATGAATTCTTCCACATTCTGCCTTGCTCTGTAGCCCAGCAGAGCCAACATCCATCCCTGGCCCGTGGCCAATGTGGAGAGAGGACCAGGACCCACCACAGGCACAGGCACTCCCAGAGCTACATTTCCCCCACGTGCTGTGTTGGTTTGGATTCCCCAGCTCCAAGGTGTGCAGCATCCAGACAGCAGCACCAGGAGATGCCCAGGAGATGCCCACAGCCATCTGGCCAAAGCACAGAGGTCTCCCAGCAGGCTGCTGCACAGCCAGCAGGCAGCAGTGGAATTACCAAGCAGGCATGCAGGCTGCTCCTCCTTGCTGTTTGACCTCCCTTTCCTCCTTTAACACACACACATGTCCTAATGAAAGCTCCATGGAGTGCTGGCTGTGCCCCAGCTGCCCCAGCTCCCTGCCCAGCCACTCCAGCTAAGCAAACACTGCTGGGAGTGGGAGGCCCTGGAGATGGAGAAGGACCATGGCTGGGAGAAGCCCTGCACTCCTCCACCTCTGCTGGCAGCCAGCAGCAGAGACAGATTAGAGCTGACTGGAGTTACCAGCATTAAATAAACATGCCTGCCCTCTTTGAAGTTCTGTTTCCCTTGAACATGAGCTCATTCCACGAGGCCTCTTTTTGCTCAGCCCCAGGAAGCCACGGGGTTACTCATTCTCCATGGAGTTAACTCTTCACAGGATTCCCATCCTTCCACAAGGGCCTCACACAGTCAGTCCAGTAAATGAGCACAGACCAGTTTACCACAGCAGCACTTGACTGCCTGCATGTCTCTCCAGTTTTCTTTAAGAGGAATTCCCACCAGGAAAGGGGAACTGCCTGACTCCACCACATGGTCCTGCAGGCTGGCACATGGAGAAGGTTTACTGCAGCTCAAGGAAAAGGCAATTCTTCTGTGGTGATGCATCCTCCCACCCTGCCAAGAGCAGCACTCGGGTCTGTGCTCAACCCTCCACCACAGCAGGGCTGAGGAAACACGGGAGGAATTTCATTAGAGAAAGCTCCCAGTACTCTGTTCTTTGGTTTAATCCCACAAAGTGCAAGTCAGAAATTCTTGGTCAGGAGAGGGAGCAGACAGTCACAGAGGGAGAAGTAAAAGCACAAAGACAAGGCTGATCTCAACTCCCTGGCATTTTTGCATGGCTCATGCAACCCCTGCCAACCCCTGCTCTTGTCCCAGGAGTTGAAAAAAAATAACAAAGAGAGCAGAAATCTGCCTGAGGGTGAGGACTGCCTCTGCCTGTGAGTGGGGAGATGTGACTTTTTGGGGGTCACTATTTTTGTACAGGAGCAGGAAGTGCAGAGTCACTGCACATGGAGCCATCCCAGCCACCCACCAAGGGAGAAGCACAAGCTTCCCAGGATGGCACAACGGGGTCTTGTTTCTGGATAACTGACTGGGCTCTGCTCCCTCACAGCTTCAGCCCCTGGCAAGAGGAGGCTGGGGAGGAACAGAGCTGCCTGTGCTGGGGCTGAGGGTCAGACAGGTTCCCACTTCTCCTGAGAAGGCAGCTTCCACCGTGCTCCTGAAACCTTCCACCCCCAGGTTACTGCCAGGAAAGCTCCTACCAAACACAAACATGTCTTGAGCCACTCGTGCAGCACCTGAGAGGCACCCTGGAGATGAGGTGAGAACACCAGGGCACCACTGGAGGAGTCAGCCACTGCCTGAGTGGGCCCCAGTGCTCTGCAGAGCCTGCAGGGCAGCAGCAGCTGGGACACAACAACCAGCAAGAAGAGAGGGAGAGGCTGGGAACAGCAAGGCAAAATGTAGAAATCTAAGATCAAGAGGAATCATCTTCAGCCAAAGGGAGCTCACAGCTTGGCTTGCACACAGATCACCTCAGGCAATCCACTGAGACCAGCTCTGCAGCCCTGAGCACAGACCTGGCCCATGCCAGGGACACAGGGCAGCATGAGCTGACTCAGGACTTCCAAGAGGAACAGTCTTGTCAGAGAAATGCCTTTCCTAAGCAGCCCTTCAGCTCTGGCACAGAGGTTGTTCTCCTGCCCTTCATTTCACTGACAAGCCATGTGCAGGGGTTGCCAGCCAGCAAATGCCAGAGGGATGTGCTTGGGGACAATGACAGCCCCCCTGAGCCCAAACACAACTGTGATGTGAGAAAGCTTGAGACATGTCTTGGGAATCAAACCAGCCCTTGCTCAGGCCTTTGCAAGGCAGCAAGTTGCCCAGCACTGCTCCTACCCAACAATCACAGCCCTAGGAACAAGGCAGGTACAACCTGCTCCACACCTGCTTTGTCCACGTTCACAGCAAAGGCACACCAAGAAAACTGCCCCCAGTACAGAGAGACGCAGTCCTGCAGCTTCACACTTCTCATTATTCCAGGCCCCTTGAGAAAAACAGCACAAGAAAATGTGGTTCAAAGGCGCAGGAAAAACTTCAAGGAAATTCCTGGAGAGGAGCAGACCTCAGCAATGCTGTACAGCACCATCCCTCCCCAGAGCCATCATCCTGCCCATCTTTATGGACAGCCACTCCTCAGCACCTTGGTGCCAGGCTGTTCCAGTGCTATAGGTCTGATCACCTGTGCCTTTACCACGCATGAAGCACCACAAAAGCCAGACAGGGCACCCAGGTGTCCTTGCTGCCAGTCTCTGCCTGCTTTGCTGCTCTTTGAGAGCTGAGTGGAGGAGCAAGACAGCTAAAAAACAACGTGGGCCTTACCTTTTGTACCAGGGGGCTGCAGATTATCTCCAGTCAGCGAACACCAGCCTACGGGAAAGATGTCCCGGGAATCATATCGGCACCAGTAATCGAAGGCACCTCTCCAGCCATCAAATGTTATCAGGACCTCAGAACCTCTCACCTCCCCAATGGTGGCCGGGCAGATGAAGTGAGGGTTCTTCCTGTCCACTGCCTCCAGCTTCATACCTGTCTTGAAGAAGTTTTGGGAAGGAGATGGTGGTTCCTACAAGAAGAAGTGGAATATATGCTCAAAGGGGATATGGCAGTGCCTCCTGACACTAGGGCTGTGCCCTCACCTGCAAACCCACCTCCACAATGAAGGGAGTTAGTGGGCTGGATTTGAACCCCAAGAGGTGTGCACACACAGACACTGCCCTTTAATTAAGAGGCAGCAAAGTCCACTACTCGCTGCTGGACTGAACCCAGGGAGTGGGACATTCCACAGAGGTGCTGATTTTCCCACCTTGCATTCCCTACTTTGAGCAGCACCTGCAGCCCCAGTGAAAAACCAGCTCCTGCCTCAAGCCCCAGCCCTGAAGCCCAAACACTTCCTTGGCAGACCTCTGGCTACATCCTGCCACTGCTGGAGAGGACACAGGTCTGTCCTAGAGCTGCCCTGGGGCAGAGCTGTGCAGTGTCACCTCCTACAGGACCAGCACACCTCTCATGAGACACCAGCACCAGTCTGCTGCTCTGCAGCCAGGGGGGCATTGCCAGAAGGATCTGCACAAACAGGGAAATACCTTGTGAAAAATCCGGACAGGAGCCATCTCTGCTCCATTCAGAGTCTTCAGAAGGAACATGGGCCAGGAGGAGGCATTGAGGCGGAAGCCTGAGGGGAGGGAAGAGCAGATGGACACTTTTAGATTGTGGGGGTTGATGGACCTGGCAGCACATGCCTGCTCTGATGGGAACTCACACAACTGTGATCCCATACCCACCCTCCTCCCATGCTGGAGTCAGGTGGGACTTTAGCCAGATATTCTGAATGCAAAGCATTTGTGTTATTGACAAGAAACATCTGGAAACAGCTGTCTGACTGCAATATTCACTTATCATAACAATCCCATTGACCATCCAGACAGAGCACTTTGTGCAGCATCAGTGCTGCCAGCTCCAGTGATCCTGCTGCAGGGGAGACATGAATCAGCAAGTGCACACTCAGGCTATGGAATTCTTCCTCAACAGGGAATCACAGCTTCTGGGTGGCCTCCTCTACCTCTAGTGTGAGCTGCAGGCAAGCTAATCTGAAGAAATAGAGGCTGTGATTTGGCTGGAACACATTATAAAGAAGGATGTCAGGTTTTGGCTTGACACCTGCTGTGAAAAAAGTGGAGAAATAACAAGAGAGGGCTTATGGGAAGAAAAAAGCAATTTCCCATGCTCTGAAGTATGTGGCACTGACTATGACTACACAAGCAACAGAAGGCTCTGGATATCACAGAATAACTTTGCTAAACAGGCATCTTCCTGCACAGGCAATTTCTGCTGCTCAGCTGTGTTTGGTCTGTGTTTGGGGGGTTTTGAAGGTAATCCTGGCACTGGACCTGGACCAAGAACATGGCAAAACTTTGCCAAGGTTGCAGTGCTCAGCACAGGTCACACTGCCAGCCCTGAGCTCTGTCAGATCAGCTTGGAAACCAACCCAAGTAGCCACAACCACAGGGGATGGGAGAGCTCAGCTCTCTCAGTGGCAAAGAAAACATTTTATGTGAATCACAGAATATCCTGGGCAGGAGGGGACCCCAAGGATCATCCAGTCCAACCCCTGCCCTGCCCAGAGCCCCCCCAAGCCCAGCCTGGGCATCCCTGGAGCTCTGGCAGCCTCGGGGCCGTGCCCATTCCCTGGGCAGCCTGGGCAGTGCCAGCAGCCTCTGGGGGAAGAACCTTGCCCTGATCTCCAGCCTGAGCTGCCCAGGCCCAGCTCCAGCCGTGCCCTGGCTGCTGTCACTGGAATTATCTGTGTTAAGAAAGAGCAGCAGCAGATGTGTGCACATGGAAAATACTACAGGAAAGAGAAAAACCTTAATGGATTTTCTGGGCCCTTGAACTCAGCAGGCAGGAAGGACAACTGCAGCAGCTGTCCTCAGTTACCTGTCTTCATGCTGGGTGCAAAATCATCCAGTTCCACTCCCCAGCTATGGACAGGGACACCTTCCCTGATCCCACTATGCCAGAGCCTCACAGGGAAGATTTTTTTCCCTAACATCTCACCTAGCCGTGCCCTCTGCCCTGGCACAAGGCTGAGCAGGTGACACAGGGCAGAGCCGGGCACACGGGGCAGCCCTCCCGGACCCGCTCCCGAGCACAGCCAGGGCTGCTCCACCTGCGCTTCGTGCCCTCTGCTGGCCACACCCGGCACGGGAGGGACCCACCGGCCCCAGGGCAGCAGAATCACTGAAAGGTTTGGCTGGGAAAGGACCTTAAGGCTCATCTCATCCCACCCCCTGCCATGGGCAGGGACATCTGCCACCAGACCAGGCTGTTCAAGTCCTGTCCAGCCTGGCCTTGAAGATATTATTTGGGGATATGCTCATTGAGAGAGAGATTTATGAAGACACTAAAGCTGCTGGGCAGCAGAATGCAAAAGCATTAGGTTAATTTTGCAGGAAAGAATCAGTGAATCAGCTTGTCACTGGGCTAGCATCAAAGAAAAAGGAAAGTGTTGTGTGTTTAACAGAAGACTGGAAGAAGTGTTAGACTGTCCAGGCTATTTATAATGTTGTAGCCAAGCAAAATTAAATAAATATAATTATGAACTATTCCAAGTGTCCCTTCACATGAGACAGGGTCACTGTGAACCTTTTCAGACATTATGTTCCCTGTCCAAGTAACTTGGTATTGAATCCTAGAATCACAGGGTAGGTTGGGCTTGAAGGGACCCTAAAGGTAAACCAGTTCCACCCCTCTGCCATGGGCAGGGACACCTTCCACTATCCCAGGTTATTCCAAGCCCCATCCAACCTGGCCTTGAATACTTCCAGGGATGGGGCAGCCACAGCTTCTCTGGACAAAAGAGAGCTTGAGCTGCAACCAGGGCAAGCAGCTCACCTTGGTGCAGAGACCTCTTCCATCTACACTCAAAAGGATCTCCCTGGCCATGTGTCTGTGTGGAAATACAGACCTGCTGTGCTTTATACACCTTGTGTGAATCCCAGAGCAGGCAGGGGCAGGCCATGGGCCTCTGTCCCAAGCACAGATCTATAAAACCCCCCAGTGTGCAAACCCAGAGCACTGGGAGTATTTCACTGTCTGCTCTGGGGTGCAGCACTGACTCTGACCCTCATTCATGGAGAAAGTTTCCCAGACTTCAAGACAGACTGGAATCCACAAAAGTGTGAAATAGATTATAGAGAGCAGTGCAGGTGTGTCACTGGGTGAGAAATTGAGGGTTTGGGATTTTTAGTGTGCTGTGGATGGCAGCAGGATGGAGGGCACAGGGTTTGTCCTGGGTTTCTTCTTCATGCTTCTTCTTCCTCCTTCTCCATGGGTTTGGGTGGCATTTTGTAATTGGGCAGAAAAGTCTGCACTGGGGGCTCTGTGGGATCAGTTATTGGGTTAAAAGGGAAAATAATCCAGGTGTCAGTTCTTAATTGGATAGTTTAGTCTTCAAAGCTCTTGTACCAAGAGACTGTTGGCCATTTTGTGCCTTCTAATGAAAAGTTGCTGAACTCACAGCAGTGAGACTGTTTTACTGATAAGAAATAATAAACACCTGAGTGTGAACATGAACTGCTGTCTGCAGTGCCTTCAATCCAGACCCAGAGAAACCCCCAACTGGTAACCCCATGTTGCAGACATATTTTATGAAAAATCCTTTTGCCAGGATCTTTTCTCCTGAGAAGCTGAGAAGCTTCAGCTTCTCCATGTTTTGCTGCTTTGGAATGTGATTTGGAGAATTGCTTATCCAGCATGTGAAATTGTTTTTACTTGATGACCAATGACAGCCACATGTGTCAGGGCTGTGAGCAGTCACAAGATTTTATCATCACTCCTTCCTTTCCTGGCTAGCCTTGTGATGAAATCCTTTCTTTTATTCTTTTAGTATAGTTTTGAAATATCATTTTAATATAATATATATCATAAAATAATAAATCAGCCTTCTGAAACATGGAGTCAAGATTCTCATCCCTTCCCTCATCCTGGGAGCCCTGTGAACACCACCACATTTGATGAGCCCCGAGTGAGGAACATCCCCACACCCCAAACCTTCCCCACCATCAACTCCACCCTCGCTGGACAGCTGAACTCCAGCTCACCCAGTGGAGGCTGCAGCATCCCTCCATTCTTCTCACAGTTGCCAATGGGCTGGATCTCAGCAGAGTCCACCAGCCTCCAGAAGTCGTTCTTGTTGTCGCTGCCGTCGAGGCGCAGGCGCAGGCGGGCGCCCGTCAGCCCCACCACGGTGGCGATGCACGTGGACGTGGTGTTCCGGGGATCCTGGGCCTCCAGCTTCATGCTGATCTTGAACTCGTTTGCAGGTGGAGTGTAGGACTGAAAAGGAGTGTAACAGGGGCTGTGGTGTTACGTTTTAGTTCAATGGTTTGCTCTGTCTCGCCCCTGGAAAATGTAGGGTTTATTCCAAGCCTGCGATCCTCCCCTGCACTATCACGGGTCTGTAATCTCATTGGTCCAAGTCTTATTCTGCAGCCACTTTGAATCTCCCTGTTAAGCTGTGGGGGGAGACCACAGAATCTCTCTTGGCCCTTTGGCTCTCCCTCTCCCTCCCCCTTTCCCCCTTCTCCCTCAGAAACCATGCTGCTCCTGGGGCTGGGACCCCCAATAAACCCTCATCTAATTAGCACCCTCCTTGCCTGCCTGCTGCTACCAGCAAACACACAGCTCAGGGAGCCCCCCAGGGACCCTCCAAACCAACAGCAACAAGGGGCCAGTCAGGGCCAGGACTGCCAATAGCTCAGGCACAAAGCTTCCAGCAGTAGCAGCATGCATGGGGGTCTGCTGAAGGCTGACAGCCCCTCCAGGCACAGCACAGAGACACCACAGAGAACTCAGCAAGCCCTGGCATGTCTGTATCAGACCCTCATCTTTCCATCCTGGCAACTAAAGCCTGTTCTCTTGGAATCACAGAATCATTACTGCTGCACAACACCTCTAAGATAATCAACCTCAGCTGTTCCCACAGTACTGCCAAGCCCACCACTAACCCATCACCCCTAGGTACCACAGGCTTTTGAACACTTCCAGGGATGGGGACTCCACCAGTGCCCTGGACAGACATTTCCTTGGCCTGATCACTCTTTCAGTGAATAAATTTTCATGATATACAACCCCACCCTCCCCTGGCACATGCTGAAGCTGTTTCCTCTAATCCTGTCTCTTTGTTCCTTGGGAGCAGAGCCTGACCCCACCTGGCTCCATCTTCTTGTCAGGGAGTTGTGCAGAGCCACAAGGTCCCCCCTGAGCCTCCTTTTTCTCCAGGCTGAGCTCCTTTCCAGCTCCCTCAGCCTCTCCTGGGGCTCCAGCCCCTTCCCAGCTCCCTTCCCTTCTCTGGACATGCTCCAGCCCCCTTGTTGTGAGGGGTCCAAAAGTGATCCCAGGATCTGAGGTGCAGCCCCACCAGTGCCCAGTGTAGGGGATTAACCCTCTCCTGGGAAGACTCACCCAGCCAACCCCAGACCTACAGAGACACTGATGCTCCCCTCTGCCCAGACCCAGGTGAGCCACACTGACTCACTCCTGCACCCCCTGTACTCAGGGCTCAGTACCTGCTGCTCAGGGGCTGCTATTCTGTCACAACAATTGGATGAATTCTGCTGAAAATCTCCTGATTGAGCAGGATCCACCAAAAGCTGGACCCCAGCTTACTCAGGACACTTTCTCCAAAGGCCCATGCTGGACAGAGTTAATAGCATACTCATGTTCCCAACATGCACATCTGAGAGGAAAATCTTCTGTGCTACTCTAAATGCATCTTTTTAATCTCTGCTTCAGCACTTGGATTTCTGTTAAGTCTCCAATCTCTTCCTTTCCATGCCAGGGGCCTATCCCAGGCACAGAATTCCATGGCCCCCAGTGGACCATCACCCTTGACCTTTTTGGTTTTCACCCTCTTACCTGCTTGAAACAATGGGCAGGAGCTGGGATGGCACATGTCTCTTTCAGGTACTTCTCCCAGGTGAAGTGACCTGAGAAGTAAAAATAAAAGGATTCAAATAGGAACAGATGAGCAAAATTCTCAGCAAAAGAACTGGCCAGACTCCTAAGCTGGCAGTTCTGCACTTCTCACAGAGGAGGTGCTCACAGGCAACACGTTTTCAGCAAGGACCTCTGATGTTTGTGAGCACAGAAGATTTACAACTGCAACTGACAGGCAGAACAAAGCACAGCGCTGCCTTTGGCATCCTCCTGCCTCGGTGCTGCTGAGAAGGGGCTGCACAGGGCCAGGATAACAACCTGCAACTTAATGGAAAACACCCAGCACAGATGGGAATCTGCTGAGTCCTCCAGACAACTGTCCCTTAAAAACCATTCATTAAACACATCACTCAGTCTGGGGATTGCAAACAGTCACTGTGGGCTATGAGCAGCACAGCTTGGGGGCTGGAATGAGATTGTCTTTAAGGTTATTTCCAAGCCAAGCCATTCTGTGATCCCATGATTGTAAATCGTGGATTTAGAACAGGAACATGTTTTGTGGTGACTGGATGGTCGCCCTGGTCAAGCATAGACACAGCTCACCCCATGGGCCAGGGATCAGCCCAACCCCAGCAATAAGTGGACAGGTCAGCAATTAACTTCCTGAAGTGCCATGAAGTTCACAGGATGGGCAGGATGGGAGCAGGAATCCTCCAAACAGGGATTTACTGAGCTCAATACCTCACACCCAACCTCAAGCCCCCTTCCACTGAGCGCTGCTGCCAGGGGAAGTGCATTTCATCCTCGCCTGCACCTTCCTCATGTACAGCAGGAAGGGTAAAAGCAATATGCCACCCAGGGAAACCTGTTATTAAATGAGGAATTAAAAGCTCCTGTGATCTGAGCAAATCATGACTTTTGCCATTTAAACTGAGCAGCTGGGAGAAGAACCTTCCAGCATGACATTCGCTTGTATTCATCCAAACAGCTCCCGGGAGACCACTGTTTTCAAGGCATTTCAAGAGCAGTGGTGGCAGCACAATTAAAGTCAGCCACTGCTTCCCCGAGTCAGGCAAGTTCTTAATCAGTCTATTTTCAAAACAAAAGCTACATTAAGAGCCATTTTAGCTACTGCAGCACACACCACACCTCTGAAAATTGAGGCAGTAAGGTCAGCACACATTGCTTCAGTGCTGCCTCGTGCACAGAGGAGCCTTCATAATCTACAAGCTTCAAATAAATACAAGGAATGCTGTTTTCTCACCACCTCCCATGCAGATGACTAGTACACTGTTAAAAATGGGGAAAATAAACAGAAAAAAATACAGTTTCATTGCCACATTGACAGAATATTGCTGTTTCCTGACTGACAGCACTCTCCGTGCCACAGAGTACTCAGCTCCATCCACTGGCACATATTTTCCTTTCAGCCACAGTCTCACACTGGGTGAATGAAGAAATTCAGTGAGTTACTGCAATGATGCTCTCAAAAAAGCAAAATTCTTTTGCTTTAATTGAAGATACAATTTTATACTTGGCTCTGTCAATGAAACTCTTTGTATGAATAATGTGGAGTAAACACCCAGGCAAAGCAAAGCTGGGCACTCCTGGCCTGGAAATGCCTAATGCATGCCACCCCTTAACCCTGATGGCTGATCTGGGCTCATCTCAGACTGGGGTGGCCCTTCAGAGGCCACTGTCCCCAGAGGACACCCAGGTGACAGTACTGGGTGAGCAGTGCCAGTGTCAGCAGCCTGAACAGGATCAGCTGTGCTTGACAATTTTATTAAAAAAAACCCCAAACAAACTCCCCTCAGCTGGTTTCAATCCATCACTATTAAAAGTTGTCATGGTTTAAATCTTCCCACTTTTCACTGCCTCCATACCAAGCCAGGCTGTCCTGCTCCCTGCAGCAGCTCACCCCACAGCCCATCCACGCTGCACAACCCCAGTGGGAACAGAGAATTTCTGACACAGCTGCAGGCCTCTAAAAATAGTGTTTGGACATGGAACTTATTTGAGATTAATTCTAAAGCCTGCTGGGATTCAACCACTGTATGAAGACACACATAGCACTAGAACTGCAGCTTCTCTAGGACCTGAGGGAACAGCATGAAGCTGGGCCAGAGCAGCTCAGGCTGGAGATCAGGGCAAGGTTCTTCCCCCAGAGGCTGCTGGCACTGCCCAGGCTGCCCAGGGAATGGGCACGGCCCCGAGGCTGCCAGAGCTCCAGGGATGCCCAGGCTGGGCTTGGGGGGGCTCTGGGCAGGCTTTGGATTTGGGATTGATCATCCCTGTGGGTCCCTTCCAGCTCAGCTCATTCCATGATTCTGGGAGAGTGAGGGATGGGGGAGATGAAGGATGGGGGAGAAATTTGGGCAGCGCTGCAGGGATGGCCAGGGTGGGGGTGTTGGGGGCACTGGGCAGGGCCTGGGGCTGGGCTGGATGATCCTTGTGGTGCCCTCCAGCTCAGGATATTCTGTGACTCTCTTATTCCTATCACTAATGGTTCTGGTGATTTATTTTGCAAAGAAAAGCAGGAGTAGCAGAAAGACTTCTAAGAAAAGACTGATACAGCAGTGTTCACTACCAGCCATGCCCTTACACACAGAGGGCAGGGCAAGCACAGGTAGAACCTGCACTTCTTTTTCAAGACTACCCTCAGACCAAAGTAAAAACTACAGGCTGCAGTTGGGAGCTGCCACTACACCCTTAGCATGAGAGGAAACCCTGCATTTCAGGCCCTTGTGCCAGGTCCCTCTCTGCCTCTTTCCAGTACACTGGATCTTCTTCACAAAAAGAAATGAGAGAAAGACACTTAAATGAGAAACACCCTGTCTTTGCAACTCCATCTGTGAGCCAAACAAAAGCCAAGGATTGGGAACCTGTGTGAGTCCCTGTGACTTGGCTGTGGAAATGCCACTGGGGTGACTGTCTGTCACCTGTGCTTGCCTTGGGAAAGCTCCTTGTCGTGTGCTCATGCCAAAGGCAGATATTACTTCCAGGCAGAGAGTCAGATTTGGGCTCTGATGTCTTAACCTCCAAAAATATTTACTCCAAACAAAACACTCCACAAACCCAAGGGGTCAAACTGCAGTAGTTGTGAACAATGCAGCTCTGCACCCTTATGTTTTGATTTTCTTCATGTTGCATTTAACATTGATCCTTTGCCCAGAATTTAAATGAAGATGGAGTTTCTGTTTATATCTTTAACTGAAGTCTGGTTTGGGCTCCATTTGCATTTTGGCTCCCGAGGGGTCATCAATCCAACTGAAACAATACATGTGTGTTTCAGGTCACATCTGTGAAGGAGAATGTGCCCTATCCAGATCAAGGCATCCCATTAAAGTCTGCAGCCCATATGTGTGGCTGCTAAGGAGCACCAAGGCAGCACATGAAAGCAGCTCTGTATGAAAATGAGCAGAGCATCCTCTGGGCTGGCAGATCCCAGGTGACAATGGCTGTCCCTGATGTCTGAGCATGGCCTCCTGAGGGGTCAGCTCTCCCACGGGCACAGCTCCTGCCTGTCCCACCCTTTTGTTGACAGAGTGACAATGTCACTATCCTTTGTCACCTCAAAAAGGAAAGCAGCCCAGAAGTTTCTCTTCTCCTTTATTAGGTGAAAAAGCCACCTCATAGGACCTGGGGGAGCTTCCCCTCAAACTTAAGGATGGCCAATTGGACAGAAGCCAAAAAGTCCCACCTGGGCTATTTACTAGAAAAAGAAGTGAATAAAGAAACTAATTGTTTTTGTGAGGTGTTTTACCAGGAGCAAGGACCTCCTGCACCTAGCTCAGTTTTTCTCTGTTATTTTGCCTTTTATGAAACCTTTTTGTTTCCAACACTGCAACAGAAGCCACCCTGCTGATTTTTATGCCTCCAAAGGGACCTGAGTTATCTTGAATGTGTTATAGGCCTCTGAGAGCTTATGAGACCTGCTGGAGGAGGCTCCTATAACATGACCCAGCCCCATCCCAGGCACTTTGCTCAGCCATCAATCCAGCTGCAAGTGCTCCACTGGTAACATGAGCCCCATTGCTCTGTCCTGCTCAGTAAAATGTGACAATGTGTGAGTCAAAACCAACAGCTCTGAAACACCATGTGCTGTCTGCTCTGTCCTGCTCTCCTCAGAGGTGTCCCAATGCAGCTTTGACCCAAAATCCTTCCAGCCTAATTACAGGGTGCTCTGTGCCAGATGCTGCAGTTTTACCCCCTCACTGTGCAGAATCACAGAATGGTTTGGGTTGGAAGGGACATTAAAGCCCATTCCTTTCCATCTGTCATGGACAGGGACACCTTCCACTGTTGCTCCAAACCCTGTCCAACCTGGCCTTGGACACTTCTAGGGATGGCACAGCCACAGCTTCTCTGGGCAGCCTGTGCCTGGGCATTCCCAGCCTAACAAGGAAGAATTTCTTCTCCATATCCCATCTAACCCTGCTCTCTGACAGTATGATGCCATTCCCGTTGTCCTGTCACTTCAGACCCTTGTCCAAAGCCCCTCTTCAGCTCTCCTGGAGCCCCTTGAGGCACTGGAAGGAGCTCTATAGTCTCCTCAGACCTTTCTCTTCTCCAGGCCCAAACCCTACAAGGGTGTGCCCAACTTTGGACAGTGATGAGCTGCTCAGAGCTTCTTGCAGGTGATCACCAATATTCACTGCTGCACCATGCAGCAAAAATCCAAAAAATCTTCAGAAATCACAAAAGGGAGAAGGGAGGGCAAAAGGAAGCAGGGAGGAAGAAGGGAGCTCTCTTACCTTGGTACTGGGAGGGAGACTCTGACGGGCGGCTGTACTTGTGCTTTTTACCATCTTTCCAGTCTATGGCTGAGACAAGAAACAGAGCATTTGTGTCAGGGAAAGGAGCCAGGCAATGCACCCTTCTGCACTATCTGTGCTCCAGGCACTTCAGAGGAGAGCAGTGACCCCCCTGCCATGACCCCAGAGATATGGATGATTCTCCTCTCTCTCTGGGGTGTGCTCCCTTCCTCTCCACAGCTCAGGCAGGTACCTGACAGGAGGTATCTACATCTGCACCTCAATCCCTGCTTAGTTCCCACTGTTCTCCTTCAGTGACAAGCAATAACAACAGCAAACTGCTAGAGCTCCATCATTTTAGCTATGAGAAGAAGGGCTTGAAAGGAACAAACATACAAGCCACTAAAAATGGATCTTTGGTGCAGAATGGCTCCTTGTGTAGCTACTCCAGGTTATTCCACACAAGCAACCTCAGCCCTTTGTGGTGACAGGGAGAGGACTTCTCTGAAAATCTGCACAAGTGCCCTCTCCACACAAAACACCAGGTTTCCTTGTGCCCCTTGCAGCTCAGAAGAGAGCACCAGCTCTGCAGAGCAGCTCACCTGAGCTGTCTTTGCTCATGACAGCTTTGGGTCTCAGAGCTCCAAAAAAACTGAAGTTCTCAAGACAGCTCTGGAAAGTGATAGAGCAAAAAGTGGGGAATGCTCATGCTGGCCTCCAGCCCTGTGCCATGACAGAATTCACCCTGAGCCAGCTCCTCAGCCAGGCTGGCACCCTGGGAGTGCTGCTGCACTCCAGCTCCTTTATTTTACAGACTATTTTTAGGGCTATTGTAGACAGCAGCTTGGTAGTGCCCTATGAAATGTGCCTTGTCCCTATGAAAAACAGCTCCTTCTAAAAGGAAAAGGTTTGAAATCTGACCAGTAACTGGAAGAGGCAGGCTAAGAGCTGCTTCAAAAGTGGGCTGGGGTGTCTTGACGTGTCTGGAATTGCTTTGGAACTTTTTTTTTTACAATCTTCTCTTCTTGACATGTTTTTTTTTTTTTCAGCACAATGGACAGGACAGCATGTAGATTTTATTGCTCTGGAAGGTGATAGAGCAAGAGTGGGGGATGCCCACCCTGCCTCCAACAGCCTCCAGCCCAACAGAGGGATGCCAGATCAGCATCCCTTAAATGAACACGAGGGACATATGGAGTGTGGCCACAGTGTCCCCAGCCATGGGCCAGACAAAGAGCCTCCTTGGAGAGACATAAATGAATGAAAAGGATTGAAGGACACCCTTCCTAATAAATGCATTACCACGAGGCACAGTATTGTGCCATGTCCCTAAGAAAGCAAGAATAAAGGACATAAAGTATTTAAGTCAGAAGCAAAAGAGCCCCCTGGGTGGGTAAGGCTCCCCTCAGTGCTGCAGGACAGCCCTAACAGCATCCATGCACTCAAAGGAGCTTCTCACCATACTCTGCAGGTGAAGGTACATTTTGTTCTTAACCTTTAACATGCAAAAATCCTCATTAAGCAGGATACAAAAGCAGCAGAAAGAGAGCGAAACAAGAATTTCTGCAGACAAATAAAGAAACGGTGCAAGTTCAATGCATTATTAAAAAAGCAGGTAAGTAGGACAGAAAGCCACGTGTGCACAGTGCAGGTGCTGCCTCTGCAACCTCCAGCCTGGCATTGTGAGCTCAGGTCACAGAGGCAGGCTGGGCTGGAGGCTCCAGGAGCACAGAGAACAAGCTGTGAGCGAGGCTGAATCCAGCCAGCCCGGGCCTGGGCCACGCTGCTGACTAATCAACCAGCCTCCTTTATTGCCAAGCCCTCCAGCTGCCTCACAGCAGGGTCCCCCCATTCCCTGCTTTCCTTCATTTATTTTCACTTCATTAAAGGACAAGCAGTGTTAGGAAGAGGATAATGCCTCTGTAAGATGAACCACGACAGAAGCAAAGGAGACATTTAAAAAAAATAAAGGGAGGAGAGAAATCGAGCATAGAAATCTCCTGCAATAAACCTTGGGAGTGTGGAGCAGATGTGAACAAAGAGCTGTGGAGGATGCTCCATCCTCTCCCTTCTCCCTTCCCCCCTCCTCCCTGATGAGATCACTCCAGTCAGACGCACATGCATGGCACAGCACTAAAGGAAATCAATATTTCTGTTAAGCACAAGAAGCCAGAGCAGCTCAGCTGCAGGCAGCCTGCTTGGCTTCACCCTTTTTGTTGGGGATGCAGGACCCAGGAAGCACGTGCTGAGTGAGGGGCTGAGGGGCTGGGTGGCAGGGTAACCTCCTGACAGGTTTCCTCTCCACAAGGCAGCCTGGTTTCTGCTTTCATGCCTCATTAGAGGGGGGATGCCTGTGCCAGCTCAGGCAGTTTGCCTCATGCTGGGAGCTCTGCCAGATGGTGCCCTGGGTTCTGCAGGGCACCCTCACTGCTGCCACTGTGCTCTATGAGCTGCAGGGATGCCCCAAAAAAGGACTCTCCTCTTCCTGTCACAGAGGGGGATTGATGAACTGCTCTCTGCAGTGATTGAGAAACACACAACAACTCTGTTTTGGGCTTCCAGCCACATCCCCTCAGCTCCCAGCCCACTGCCAGCCCCCTGAGGCAGTGCAGGCCATGCCAGCTCCCTGCAGGGCCCTTGGCTGTGCCAAGCATCACTGCTCACCTTTCTGAGGGCCTGGTTTCCGCATTCTACCACCTGCTGCTGTCCTTATCCTGGGACTGGGCTGCTCTTACAGAACTGAAGATGTCTAGGACAAAAGAAATAAAGATGAGAAAATTCCCCATTCTGGAACACACAGTCATCTGCAGCATTAACTCATCACACAGCGGGGGGAAAAACACCCTCTGTCACCTGGGGTGGCACAGAACACACACAACTCATTTCACCCCCTGAAACTACAAGACTTTCTCCAATTTGTGGACAACACCAAATTCGTGGCAGCAGGAGCAGCATGAATAAGCACAAGGAGCACATGCCTGGATCTGTGCTAACCCTACAGCGGGTCCAGAGCGTGTGTGTGGAAGGAGGGGCTGCTCCCACTCACTAACAAAGGGAGGCAGAGCTGGAATTTATGAAAGAAAACACATGGAAACATAACATTAACTCTGGCAAAGCAGCACAGCAATCCCCAGCTTGCCACTTACAATTCAAATTGCTCACAGCAGTTCTGGGGAATAAGGATGAGAAATTGGACAATGACCCAGGAAATACTTTTGCTGTTAGCACTGCCACGAGTGTCCAAGTTGTGCTGCATTTTTTGTTTTCCTGGTTAGAGGAAAACTGACTGGACTGTGCCCAACAAGCAAAAGCATTTGCATTCTTGTTATAAAGAAATATTCCTGAAAAATCAGAGCTCCTGGGAGATGTGTGGTGATCATGTACAGGGACCCAGTGCTCCAGCAAAAGCACTCTCACAGGGCAGGGCGTGCCACACCCATAAAGCCCTGCCAAGCCCTGCCACAAAACATCCAAATGAATGGCTGAGCCACAAACCAGCCCTTGGGAAAGCCACGAATAGCATGTTTTGACACTCCACTAACTAATGAAAGATTAATTGTATCAATATAATTCCATTTTGTTCACAGTGGGGCAGTCAGGAGAAGGAGGAAGCTGTCTCAGGACACAGCACTGAGTAGCTGCTTAAAGGGTTATTTACAGATCCAGCTTGGCAAGAATTTGGGGTTTTGAAAACCAGGCTTTTTCTAAATGTAAGAGGAATAGAGTTTAATTTTCTGTAACAGCTCTGCAAACTACAGCCTCTTTACATGCAACACTGAGCAATACTCTGAGAAGAAAAATACTGAAGGAATATTAAATACTAAAGGAAAAAAAAATCCTGGTTGTTTTTTAATCCAAATCAAAAGGTGCACAGTAGTCACTTATTGCTTCTCTCCTAAATAAAGTGTGTGTCTGTACACACTTGTGAAAGGAGTAAGGCTGGTTTCCCTGTCAATAGCAGAAGGTAACCTACATGTGAAGGGTTAGTTACAACTTTTAAAGCTTCTTTTCATAATTTTCTTCAGTCATTTTTATTAAAGACTAGCAGTCCTGGCAGGAAAGGATCCCCTAGACATAAAAACCCAGGCTGAAAGGTGTTTATGTATAAAGGCACCAGACAAGCATTCTCCATCTCTGGCTCTGCACCTCTGCTGTCTGTGGGACTTTCTTAAGTACCCACACATAAATCTCATGTGTTTGGCACAGGAGTTCCTGTGCCCCTCTGAGGGCTTCTGAAAAGCTGCTTCAGCCTGAGCACCTCAGAGCCCTGCTGGCAGGGATGTGTGACCCCCTCCCTTCTGAAATATTGGAAGAAAAAACATTGTGACTGTGTTTGAGCTGCTCAGAAAGGGTTTGGGAAAGGTTATGGCCAAACAACCCTAATGAGGCTCAGGGAGACCTTGTCACCCTCCACAACTCCCTGACAGGAGGGGCAGACAGGTGAGGGTCAGTCTCTTCTTCAAAGGAACAAGGGACAGTTCAAGAGGAAACAGCCTCAAGATGTGCCAGGGGAGGTTCAGGTTGGACATGAGAAAGGATCTCTTCACAGAAAGGGTTGTCAAGCATGGGAATGGGCTGCCCAGAGAGGTGGTGGTGTACAGAAGAAGTGTCTGGATGTGGCACTAGTGCTCTGGTGTAGTGGCCATGGTGGTGTTCAGTCTTGATGATCTTGGAGGTATTTTCCAACCTTAATGATTCTATAATTCTGTGATCCTGACAAAGCACAGAGCTGACTGCTGGTATCCCTCAGCCAACACTGCAGCAGGCTCTCAGCAAGATCTCGTGTCATGGAAGAGAATCAGATGTTGTAAATGTCCAATTTAAATAAATAAATAAATAAACAAATGGTGACTCTTCCCCAGAGGAGGAGACTTAAGCTGCATGGGGAATCCCACTCTGCTGAGAGCCACATGAGTGCCAGCTCAAGGACACTAAAATCTAAAATATGCTTCCAAGAAACTGCCCAAATGTGACAGCCCCAGCCTGACTCCTGCCAGCCCTCATGAGCCTCTGACACACCCAGCTCCCCCGACATCTCACATCACAGGACAGCAACATGGGGGTTAATCCTGCAAAATCATAACTCAAGGAAAAAAAAGCAAAATAATTGGAGTGCTCAGAGTCATGTAATGCCTAGAGAAGAGGCAGAGCCAAACTCCACGATGCACAGCTTCAGGCTGCCTGCCCCAGGGGCAGCTGGACTTACACAGGCAGATGGGAGCCACCAGCCTGACTGCATCCCAGGGACAGGGACAGGGACAGGGACAGGGACAGGGACAGCTCCTGCCCCAGGATGCAGGGATGCCCTTCTTCAGCCATGGAGACAGACGCTGTACAATCACAACTGGGAGGGATCCACAAGGATCACCAAATCCAACTCCTGACCTGTCACAGAAGCCTCAACAGTCCCACCCTGGGGGTATCTGAGAGTCCAAATGCTCCTGGAGCTCTGGCAGGCTTAGGGTCATGACCATTTCCTTATATCCTTATATCCAGCCTGACCTCCCCTGACACAGGTCCAGCCCCTCCCTTGGGTCCTGTCCCTGGTCACAGGGAGCACAGACAGGAGCTGCCCCTCTGCTGCCCCTGAGCTTTACTAACACAGGGCTTGGGAATTGATGATTTCCACTGACTGTAATTTATAGTTGCCCAGAGGAGCTGTAAAATCTCCACCCTTGGAGATACTCCAAACATCAGCAGCTCCCTCCCCTGCCAGCCTGATCTCACCTTGTAGCTGACTCTGACTTCAAAGTCAGCCCATGTCTGCATGCAGCATTGGACCAGACAACCTCCAAAAGCTCCTTCCAGCCTGAAACACCCAGGGACTTTATCTCACTGACAACGGACTGGATGGCAAGAGGAATCACTCTACAGGTTTTGACAAGGCTGAAATGCCCCAGTGAGGAGAATTCAGTGTAGAGAGAAGAAAGTTAAAGGCAGAACAGACAAGCCCACAGGCACCTGTGGACAGGAGCACCATGGTACCAATGGATGCGACCTTTACTCCATTCAGAGACTGAAGACTGAAAAAATGTGAAAGTAATAAATAGCAGAATGTACAGACTGGTATCCAAGGGGAAAAACCAGGCTACCCACAGAGACAGATCTTCCAGAATCACCTCAAGCACAAACGTGCCCCGGATGAGGACCTGCTGGCTGAATCCATGGCACAAAGGACACAATCTTACTGTTGCATCAAATAAAGCCTTTGAGATTTCCACAGCCCAGCACACGCTGCAATGCTCTATCTCCAGAGCCTGACACTTGCACAGAGCTGCACACCAGAGTTCAAACTCCCCTTGTTTTCAAAAGCTGTCTTTCTCCTGCTTGTGGAGATCAAGATAATCTCCCAAGCATGAACTACAGCATTACGGAGTGCTGGTTTCCAGAATTTTTAACCTGAAAGGACAGATCAATGTGCAAATTCATTTCAGCAGGATGCTACCTCAAAAACGTAAAAAGACCAACTAATTTGCTGCCTTTAGTAGCAGATGAAGTGCCTCTGCCAGAGTTTCAAACAACTTTCACTCACCGAGATATCAAAAGTGCCAAGGGCTCCACTGAACTGTCATGGGCTCTAGTTCCCCATCACTCCTACAAGACAGCAGAGTCAGTACAAACACTGCGGCATAGCAAAACCTGAAAGCAGAGAGACAAAATGAAAAAGTTTGCATTTAATTGCAGAAAGGCTAAGTTACCAGCTGCATTATTCATGTTCATATTTAATTCATTTAAAACATCCAAATTTAAATTTAAAGACAGCTGTAACAAACATTCCCACTTGCACTCACAAAGCAGCACAGAACTTGACACAATTTAAGTTCAGCTTGCAGTGAGTACACGGGACTGCGGCTGTTAAACACCTTTGATATGAGTATGATCACATCAACTGAGCTGATAGAAACTAGTTCAGCTTTTGTAAAATGAAACTATCACACAAAGGAGGATTGAAAAGACTAGACCTGATTAGTAATGAAAAGGAGAGAGACCACAGGAGAGGCATATAAAATAATGAGTAGCATGAAGAGAGAGAACTGGGGACTCCAAATTATCCCTTCCCAGTGCAGCAGAGCAAACCTACAAAAGTAAAAAACTCCCAAGTATATACCAGGGAGAAGGAACAGTTCATTGGAAATTAATAGACATGCAACTTCCTTATGGAGGAAGTTATCAAGAGAAGTAAACGAGTAACCTTAGAAATGACACAGACATTGAAAAGCAAACCAGCATTTGTAAGGGTATCAAAGCATGAGACCCATGGGCCATCAAGAGCTGAACCAAGGCTGGGTGCCCAGCCAAACCCTGCCCACCACATCACTGCCTCAGCTGCTGTGCTGGGGCAAGGAAAAGCTGAGCCCTTGCCCTCCTGCCAGGCTGCTGATCCCAGCTCACAGCCAGGGGCAGGACACCAGCTCAGGACATGGCTTGTTCACAGCCTGGTGGGCCCTGGGCTGGGTTACACTGAGATTCACACTTTTGATGCATTTTCCTTTTTCTCAGGCAGGCAGGGCTGGAAGAGCATCCCAGGGCATCCCCAGCTCCTCCAGCCCTGCACAGCCCGCAGCAACACTGCGGAAATGCATCTTAATCCAATTAAGTTCTCCCCCCGCTGCTCTTGCCAACAGGCTCTTCCAAAAGCTCATCCCTAAGGGTAGTCAGATTCAATTTACCTGTGCCAGATTGGAAGGCAAATGCAGGGTTAGAGGGGAGCCTACTCTGCAATATTCCTCCACAAAATGTGGCAATGGCAATATCAGTAAAACAAAAATGAGAAAATGTGGGTGGAAGATGCTGTCCCATCTTTCCAGACCTCATGAGATGCATGTAATCCCTTTATCCCCAAAGCCTCTGCTCCTTCAGAGTGCATAATTATCAAAAGAGTTAGAGCTGAGGCTCTTAATGTCTCTTCTAGGCACTTCTTTGTTCCACTCAAGGCACCAGTCACATCTGAATTATTTCCTGGGGTTGTTTGGACTTCCTATTATACAAGGATGATTATGGTGAACCTTGGGATGGAGTCCAAGTCGGATCTCAGCACTCCCATGTTTGATTGAAAGGGAACCTGAAGGTTTGCTGACAGCGTGCCAAGCTTCAAACCTCGCTGGACAATGCCTCTGCCAGCAGGCCAGAGGCTTTCAGAGACAAGAGGAAGAAAACCACCAACAGTGAAGCTGGAAAATGGTTTTATTAGGTCAGATACATACCCACAGATTAGGATTGGGGGGAAAAAAAAGAAACTTTGCATATTGACAGAGGACTGTGAGAATGAGGCTTCTTGGAAATCCCATGGGGGCTGCCACAAGAGAATCCTGACAGTTTCTCATGATGCAAAGTGCCTGCAGTCATTGATTTGTTTCCCACAAAAGCACAGGTCTGGAGCACCATGACCACTGCAGCCACTAAAAATCCCTTCCATGTAACCTTTGCTTCAGCTGAGGTTTTCTTCACAGTGATGTTTCCATCAAACACCATCAATGTTTCCAGCAGTAAAGAGCTGTCCCTTACAAATTCCCTCAGGAAATGTGAGGGCAGCCCTGTAAGCTCCTGCCTGTCAGAGGTGATGGCAGTTCTGCCATTCCAGCCTCTCTGCTGGGATGTTTCAGCTCCATTCTGGAAGCCCCTATGTGACTACACAGGCACATCCAGTGCCATCCCAACCCAAGCAGAAAATCAGGCACATGATGAGCAGATAATGCGAATTACAGAATATCCTGAGTTGGGAGGGATCCATAAGGATCATCAATTCCAACTCTGATCCCACACAGGATGCCCCAACAATCCCACCCTGTCCCTGAGAGCATTTTCCAGATGTTCCTTGAGCTTTGCCAGCCTTGGAACCATGACCATTCCCTGGAAGCCTGTTCAGTGCCCCACGACCCTCTAGGGGAAACACCTTTTCCAAACTCAGCCTGCTTGCTCATTTAACACCTTTTCTGCCATTTTTAATTTCTGTGGTACAGAAAGAAAAGCACTTTCAGCTTACCTGATGAAATCAGAGGACTGTCAGTGCAAAATCTGACTCTTTCAGTTTTCCCACTGGACTTGGCTCCTCTGATTTCTGCCTGACCTGTGAATACCAGAACTTTTGCTGGTCTAAACCACAGTTCTTGCCCTCAAGGCACTCTCTGATGAGCCAGCTAACTGACCCCTTTCCTGGGCAGAATCCAAAGAGCAGCTCCCAGCACTGAGCCTTCTTGGAGCCAGACATGCAGGCAAGGAGTCCTAAACCAAAATGCCAAATGAATGCTTATGTGGGACCTGGAGTAAACTGGAGTAAAAAGAAAAGGAGTGATCAGCTTCCCAGTTTGAAAAGGTGTGTCAAAATTTATCTTAAACAATGATTGGAGTTCCTTCCACCTCCCTTTACCATCCTCCAGAGCAAGACTGGAGTTTTATCTCTCCTTGTCTGTGCAAAGTCATGTTTTTGGCAGCTCCAAACAAAGGCTGATAAAGATACAGCACCCCTGGAAGCATCTCCCCTCATCAGGTCAGGAGAGCCCTTACATTCATACCAGGGAATATTTCTAAGTAACACTGTACAATGAATGCTGGTATTTCCATCTGCAGTGCTGATCCCCTCGTGTGATCTGAAATACCTGATGGCTGTAAACCATTACTCCTCTTTCTGCCAGAAGGATTTTCTGTCATTTCCAACATCTCTCATTCTCTGGAATTAATTTTATCCTTCTATCATGTAAGAAGTGGACTGATGAACTCCAGACCTCATGACAGGCTCCTCACAAACACATTCTTGTGTTAACACACTGAGGTGTCTCGAAGATGTGATCACAAGGAACACACTTCCTCAGCCCCCGAGCCAAGTCTCACGGGATTACATATTTTAAAAGACAAAAACACAGGAAAAACTTGGATAGACCATGTTTCTACAATGAAAATATTGATTTTATGACTTCCTTTTGAACACCTTCAGGTTGGTGGGGAGAGGAGAAAAGTCAGCCTCCCAGGAAATGGCAGCTGGACCACCAGACACTGCAGAGTCAAGCTCAAGAGATCACCATCAGGGTGATCTCTTGAAAAACAAGGGACCAGTGGGAGGAACCACCACTGTGAGCAAAGCTACAACAGTTACCACTGCTCATAACTGTGGAAGAAATGAAATAAAACCTTGCAGGATTTCAATAATGATTTCCTTCCCTGTGCAAAAATAACCCCAAAAAACCAACCCCCATAAAAAAAAAAACCAAAAACAAACAAACCAAAACCAAAAAACAAAACCCAGAAAAACCCAACAAAACCAGCATGGGCCTTGGATCAAACCAAAAACATCCTGACATGTATCACTGTGAGCAGACCTTGCTCTCCACAAAGAATGAAGAGGCTGCAATAAAGACAACATATTTGGCACACTCCAGGAACAGGATACCCAGGCTGAGAGAAAGGGAGAGATGAAAGGGCTTCAAATAAAAGACAAATAAGATAATCTGACTGGAGTCTGCTAAAGGAAGCCCCTTAACAGGATGAATTTTCTCACTACAGACATGTTTACTGATGAGCTGGGAGTTACAGCTCCGTGGCTGCCATTTCTTTAGTGAGGGGGGTGAGCACTCCAGCCCCCCAAATCCTCCCTGGAAAGATGGGGCTCAACTGCTCTGAGAAGTCCACACACTGCTGAAAAATCAGAGCTGCTTTTAAGACTGGTATTGGTTTCCTACCCACTCCAATAAAAAGAGAACAGTGCAAAACCTACAAACTTCCCATGCAGGGAACATGGAATCATGGAGTGGTTTGGATCAGAAGGGAGCTCAAGCATCCTCCTGTTCCAACCCCCTGGACATGGACTCACAGCACTCACAGGATCCTGTGCTGCTCCTCTCCAGACAGGATCATGTCCAAGGCTTGGAGCCAAAGCTGGGCTGCCTCCCACTGGAGTGGCCCACCTTAAACTCATGCTGATGTGGCACAGACCTTATCTAATCATACAAATCCCCTGTGGTAACAGCTGGGGCTGAGGAAGCTTCACCGTGCTCCAGAATTGTATCAGCAAATCCTTCATGGCTGGTCCTACTGCTGAAGTCACTTTGAGGTTCTCCCTCTGAGCTGAGCAATGCCCATGTCCCACATCCCACTGTGAAAGATGCCACCAACACTCTCCATAACTCTTCTGGAGGGGTTTTGGGAAAAGCTGCAGATCTGTTTCTGGCTGTTAAGCAGAGACACTTCTGACTGTACCTCCATGGAGCTCTCCCAAGTGCACTGTTACAAAACCCAACACAGAGATCTGCTTTTTGGGCAGGTAAGGTGCCTGTAACATACAGAAAAGCAAAGCACTGATGGGCTTCAGTGCCATATGGGAAGAACATGCCAAAGCAAGGAACTGAACCTGTGTGCCCAAGGCTGCTGCTCCTAACACTGAACCATCTGTGTTACAGCTATTTTGTGTCAGCAGGACTCCCATAGCTAAAAGTTAAAGTCTCCTGACTTTAGAAGAGGAATGGCTGGGTTATAGACTGGCACAG
This sequence comes from Fringilla coelebs, assembly GCF_963513975.1. Classification (NCBI taxonomy): domain Eukaryota; kingdom Metazoa; phylum Chordata; class Aves; order Passeriformes; family Fringillidae; genus Fringilla; species Fringilla coelebs. The sequence continues at coordinate 2,314,805 of NC_140054.1, read as the reverse complement.
CAGTGTACCCAATCCACTGAGGACAACTGGAAGTAGAGAAGATTTATCACACATGGGGCTCTACAGCCTGATCCTGGCACCCTGGTGACTGGGAAGGAGACCACAGGCCAGGTTTGCAGGTACCTGAGTTTGCTTTCATGGCAATTCCAGAACATGGAGAGGTGCAGGACATGGTGCACCCCACACTCCTGTGCTGGGTCATGCCCCCCTTGCCTGGAGGGTGAACCTGGAGGACAGGGTTGATGCAGGGCACCCTGAGGGTGCACCAGCCCGTGCAGGCATAGTGGGAAGCCCAAACTGATGCAGGCAGTACAGAAAGTTTTGCAGCAATGTGGTTATTTCAGCCTGCACTGAGCCACATGGCAAAGCTAAGAGCTATTACTGAAAGCAGATGGCTTACAGGAGACCTTGAAATGGGATTCTGCCCAGGGCACTTACAAAGTCACCCCTCACAAAAGCACACAACAGGATGCTTCAAAGTCTTTAAATAAGAATTTAAACAGGAGTACATTAAAAACCAGTGCATGGTTTCCATATCACCCCCAGACAGGCCAGTACAGCCCCCCTTGCACAGTCAGCTGTGGCTGCTTTCCCAGACAGCAGTTACAGGGGTGATGGATGTGACCCCAGAAAGGGCCATGGGTCTCTGGTTGACACCCAGCAGATATATGTATGTATAACATGTTTAATCAACCTTATCCTTAATTCTCTACTGGACTCTATTAAAAAATAAACTCTTTATGGCATGGAAGATATGGGGGGACAATGTATTCCTATGGAAGGAGAAACAGGAGGCAATCCAGAAGGAAAGGACTGATTTCCAGTTGTGTCTTTATTGGAAATGTCAAGACAGACTGTGCAGTGATGCTGCAAGCAGGATGTGAGAATTCCTCAAAGAAAATTTTGCATTAACTATTTCTAGTAATGTAAGTTTGATAAAGTTACAGCAGAACATCCTCAGGAGACCATAAACAGGGAAAGGCAGCTTGAGGGGGAATAAAAAACCAAAGGGATGGTAATTAGGGGACACAACAGAAATGTAAATGAGGAAAACCTTGCAAAGAGAGGGGAAGGAGATGACCCAATCCCTTAAAACACCCTGTATCTCACAAGCACGAAGGAGGAGGGTGATCCTCAGGGAGAGACACACGGGGCAAGGGTTTCCACTGAAATGGCAGGGAGGGAGAAGAGAGCTCAGGGAGCAGAGGAGAACAAACCAGCCCTGAAGAAAAGGTGAGGGACAAAATCACCACTCTCTAATGAGATAAATACTGAGACATGGGGGATGATGATGGTTACATACACCTACTATTGCATTTTCCTTCTCCTTTCCTTCTATAACCAACCCCAACAATTAAATGGAATGCTTAGCAATATCCCTTGGGAAAATACAGGGATGAAAACTCATCCTCAAGCCTCACAAGGCATCAAAGCAATCACTGAGCATGTTACTGGAGTGCCTGAAGTGCTCTTTTTCCTCATCCAGCACAAAGGAATGACCTTCCAAGGAGTTAAGCATTTCCTACCTTCCTGAGGTCCAGCACCAACACAAACATCTCCCTGCTGACAAAGGGGAGGAGGGAGGGGGGTACGACTCCGGTCACACTCAAGGCTGAATCCTTCACAGATCCACATACACATCCCTGTCCCTGACTCAACATCCATACAGCCAACCATCCCAAACCTTCCAAATGCAACTCCCTCTGCCCTCCTGAACAAACTCAGGGTCTCCCTGACAGGAAGCACAGCCAGACTCCCCTCCAACCCTTCCAGCAGCTGATTCTTCTTATGCAAACAAAGGACAGATGAGAAATAGTTCCTACTGATCTGCCCCATCTGCTAAAGAAATGAGAAAGATAAAATCTCCAAACCCTCAGGGTATGGAGCAGAGCCACAAAACCTGGATTTACCCTTGTTGGAGGGGAAGAGGGATGTCTGGGGAGGGAAGGATGTGAAAGGATCATTCCTCCTGGTGCCTGGTCTGCTCCAGCCCAATCAAGGCAAAGGGATGCCCAGGAGAAGAGCTCCTCAAACTCATTGTACCCCAAGGGAATGGTGTGCCAGGGCAGGAAACAAGCATCTTTGTTTTATTTTCTCACTCATGTAGAGAGATATTAATTCATCTATTTCTTAGGAAAAAGAAAGGAAATTGCTACAGTGCAACATGTCAAGAGAAACCAGAAGAGCCAGGCTCACTGGGGATGGGTATTAATTACTGCTTGCTATTTTTACCCTGTGTATAACTCTGGTCTCATCTGTGACTTAAGAAGATAAAATCCCAGGATTCAAAACCATGTATCTACTCAAATAGAAATATCCTCTACTGGGTGCAAAGTCTGGATATAGAAAAAGTATAACATGCCCATCAAAATTACACTCGATTTTAATAACAAAAGAAAGAACAATCTAGACGTAGACAGAAATTTTAGCTCAGGAGAATTACTCCCAGAGAGGAAAAATCACTAGCCAGTTCCTGCAGGAAACCCTGAACAGATTGCTGTTAATTATGTAAAGAAGTAGTTGTTAGGCTGCTTTACATTCCTGAAGGGCCAAGAGTTTGGACAACTAAAAAATATCCTGTGAGGCTCTGCACTATTTTCTGTGCAGCACACCGTAGATGCCAGTAAAAAACCCAAACCATGACCACAAGCAACCAAAAGTCCATCCTGCAGCTCTGCAAGTATGTTCAGTGTCTGCCAAGGAGCTAATGAAAACAAGGCACTCTTACAGACTGTATCTGCTCGACATTCAAGTACCTGCTGGACATTTTGTACAGCTTATAAAGCCATAAAATATCACAGGGCATTTACAGATTTTCCAGCTGACAACAATATGAAATAACTGAGCAGCCCCAGAACACACTGAGTCCTCTGGTCAGGCACAAGATAATGCTGAACAGATACTACCATACACACACACACACACATACATACATAACTGGAGACTCTGCCAGCAGTGTGCAAGATGTGACCTAAACTCATGGTGATGGAAAAGGAGCCAAGATTCAAAAGCCATCCCTCAACTCCACCATAATGCAGGAACAACAGTGGCACTGCCCAGATCTATAGTGCAGGGCTTGGATAATGCCCAAGGGAAACAAGCCCTTCCTGCCCTCTCCAGGCACAGCAATTCACCCTCAAGTGAGCTGCTACCTCCTGCCATGCTGGAGGAGATGTGGCACTGTACAGCCAGGTAAAAACCTCCAGTGTGGGGCTGTGGCAATGATAAATGACCTCAAGAGTCAAGTGACAAGACAGGTCAGCCAGCTGCCACAGTTTACCCCACTTGTGGTAAGAGTTAAGGGCTTCAGGTGAGCCCTTAGGTGGTGGAACTGATACCTGCTGCCCATCAGTGGCCAATATCCTCTGGATAATGTCAGCTTTATATAACAAATGGTACAGCATTTTTCTTCTCTTGGTAGCTTGCCAGAAGAGAAGGTGAAATATCAAAATGATGGGGTTAAAGTACAGCAATACCAGCCTGAAATCAAGCAAAGCTCCTTAAATCTCAGAATAGTCAGGCAGTGGAGTGAATTGCTGAGGAAAGTAGGAATCACCATCACTGGAAATCTTAGAACACCCTAGAGAAACTTCCAGGAAACATTATGTATGGGTGATCCTTCAAGGTCACTTCTAGAAACACTGAAACCACAAGACTTTCTGCATAGGTACCTCCCTGATCACACAGCCACTGCACAATTTTAATGGACTGCAGCATCTAAGATTTGCTGTAAAAAGACAAAAAAAAAAAAGAAACCAACCACAGTAGTCAGCGTACAGAGAGCAGCAGTCTCTGGGCTGTGAGAACAGCCACTCGATTTATTTTTAGAAAGCAGAATTGGTACAACTTCCTCCTCGGTCCACATCAGACTCCATCAGCTCTTCTGCCTGCTCTCCTTTCCTTCACTCAACTAACAAGTATAGAGCAGAAATTTCTCCTACCTTATGTGTTGCAGCTGGGCAGGAAAGGCACAAGTGGGGAGCGAGGGGCCCTGCAGCAGCGAGTGCAGGGAGGGAGCACTGCTGGGAGATGCCCAGCACGCTGCAGAGTTCCCCCAGAGCATTCAGCCTGAGCTCTGGTAGCCACCCTCACCTTGAGCCATCACCTCTGCAGACCAGCTGGTATCAGGGACATTCAACTGCACTGTGGGGACATTTTGTGCCACCCAGAGCCAGAGCTAAGCCGGGGTTCTTGCCCCAAAGTCCATCCCCTCTGAGAAGAGCTATGGAGTAACCATCCACTCCTGATTGTCTATGAAGAAGACAACTCCAGAAGTTAATTCCTTCTAACTACTATAGGAATGGCTGGAAGTGAAATGCAAGTCCAGCATAACTCAGTAGAAATCCTGGCTTTTACTAAGGAGACAAAATACTAGCTGGGGACAGGTCAGAATTCAGTGATTGTATGTGGGTTGCTTTTGAAAATTCTCTGAATATTTAAGATGGATATACACATATAATGTTGTCAATGACAATGAGCCATCCTAAAGTTGCTGCTCCTCCGTGTCCCCCACGGTGTGTGCAGCCCAGCCTGGCCCCTGGCCTGGCCTGGCTGGCTTGGCTTGGCTTCCCCACAGCTGCAGGGACACAGGGAGGGCAGGCAGGCCCTGGCAGCAACCCAGGGAGGCTCCCACAGCCAGGAGGGAGCAAGGAGGAACAGGGAACACAGGCTGCCTTCCTGCTCACCGCAGACACAGCGAGACACGAATCCCCCTGCTGAGAGCTCAGCATGGGGGGAGGAGGCAGGGGCTGCTCCAAATGGGAAGGGAGGGAGGCCAGGAGCAGGGACACCCTGCAGCAGTGGCACAGGGGAGGGCAGAGCAGATGGAAGCTGGTCAGGCACTGCCAGCTGGTGTTCCAGCACAAGGTGACTGCAAGCAGCAGCGGATGGGACTGTGGCTTACTCAGTGGAGCACAGATGGGCTTCACCCTGTGCAGCCTCTGCCAACACTGAACTCAAACACTGTAAGTGTCCCCCAGCTCCCCCCAGGCACAAAACCCATTTTTCCTGGCAGGACCTTTTCCTGTGGTCAAACATCCCAAGCAAACCGCAGCAGATGTCACTCCAGAAATGGGTGAACCAAACTTGTTCCCTTGTCACGATATCTAGGAGAAAGGACCTGGACCAGTGTCCAGTGAAACCTGGAAGGGCCAGGAGAGGGGAGGAATTGCAGGAAACTCAATGGGCAGACTGAACTTCACAAATTTCCAAGGCATCGACTCCTACAGTTTCCGTTGTTGAAAACAAACCCGAGCCACAGGGAGGCTTCTGGGCTGCTCCCACTGTGGCAGTCTGGAAAATGTACAAGTTAATTGGAACTGGGTAACTCCGAGCACATTGGCTGGGAGGAGGCACATCCAGCAGGAGTTTCTTTTCTGACTGGTGATAACATCATTCAATTTCTAATACAAACAGAAAAAAACTTCTGAGCAAGAAATGGAGAGCGGCAGAAGCACAAGCTTGTGCCAGGGAAAAACAGTCCTGCCCGAATTCCCACGTCAGCTCCCTTGTGCTGGCAATGACCACACTGACTGTGCTCTGTTTCCTCATCTCCAGTGACATATTACAACCAGGCTGTGGAGCTGCAGGGGCCACTTCCCTCTGCTGATCAAGGCAGCTCTCAGGAAGCCAAGTGCTTTAGATTCCCCAGACATCACCTGTCCATCTGGCCTGTTAGATGAGGCTGCCACGCAAACAGCAGAGGCAGCAAAACAGACATTCATCTTTTCCTTCAGTTCTCAGCCAAATTCTTGATTTTTTGCTCAGGATGAGTCTGCATAAAAGTGTGAGATTCAGCCCAGTAAGAGCAGAGGCACACACAAACTCTGCTTAAATCCCTGCTACAGAGGCAGAAACATTTAGTAGGTGCCTGAGTGAAGACTGCAAACTGCTTATCACAGTGTCTAAATCTGCTAGAGGTGCTCTGTGTAAGAAAACTCGATAAAAGAGTGAAGCGTTACTCTGTTTTTTAAGGGACTTGAATGAAAATAGAGCTCTATGGGAAGTGTTTTCAGCAGCAGCCAGGCTGCAGTGATGTCCCTGTACTGATCTCTCCTTCTGCTCACAATTGAAATCACCTCTGAAATGTCCTGCTAAGGGAGATTGCCACCCAGGACAGAGCACAGCTTTGCAAAGAGGAGGAGGTGCTGATCTCCAGTGCTCAGGTGTCCCCACCAGACACTATTCTGACAGCACTACTTCAAGTCACTGGATTTGTTCACTCCAAACCCATTGAGACCTGGTGATAGACAGGGAAGAGCTCTTGTGCTTCCTGCTGCTCTCAGACTCCCACTATCAGGTTAAACATAGTGCAAATGTTTTATAACGGCTTCCACTGGTAGATATTTAAGCTGGCTAAGAAAGGGATTTTTTACAACTGTATTAAAGCCAGAAAAAGCATTTCCTTTAGGATTAGGCTGTGCTATCCTGCAAATGAAGTGGGATGAAGCATTTATGCCCCAGCTTGGAGGGCAGGTGCTACACCCGGATGTAGTGCTGGGGTGAAGGAGGGGTCAGAGTTACAGTTCTGCTACACTGAGAGTTCAATTGTGGAGATGATTTTTACCTTGGCATGTCTCTGAATTATATATATGCAGGAGATTAACCACCTCACAAGAGAAGGTGGCAGCCAGAATTGCTGCTCTGTCCTTAACGCATCTTCCCTCACTTCTCAGGGACCCCTCCTTGTCAGGAAGCTTCTCGAACTTAAATGGATGCATAAACTACTCAAAATCTTTTTGTCTCATTGCAAAAACTGAATTGCAGTAGCAGACAAGGAAAGAAAAGGAGAAAAGGGTCCTAGATGCAAACATTACAGCTCAAACGAGAACTCCAAACATGCCAAGGTTTAACTCAGCACAGCTCTGAGCTCACGTTGCTAGCACGCTACTCCAGATTTGCAAACAGGAGCTCACCGAGCACGCCAAGTCCTGTCACAAACACACAGTTAAAAGCACAAACAGGCAAACATGTGATCTGCATTCCTTGTCACAAAACAGTGCTGAGACATACCCAAAATGGGGTCATTTGGGCCCAGCTTATTACAACTCTCTGCAGAGTCCTGTTCTGACTGACCACAGCACTTTACGTGAAGTGTGAATGGGAGCAGCACCCAAGTCAGAGGCAGAGGACAGCCAGGCTGACATGCCCACGTGAGAAGAACAGAGAAACTGATCTTGCTCAGCTCAGGGAGAGGAAAAAGAAGTCTTCAAATGCTTCTAACTTAGCTGCAGACATGTAGGAAGTGGAGTGAGGTGGGGAGTAAGGTGTTCTCCATGAGCTCTGGACATCAGAAAAAGAACAGGTTTAAAGTACAAGACAAAGATTTAGATTAAACACCCTGAAAAATCTCTCTAATGATGGGGAGGCCTAAGGGTTGGCATACATCACCTGCACAGGATATGGAACTGCAAGCATGAAGAGCTTAAAAGGGTTTAGAAATTTAACTGACCTTACCCAGGGCTGGGAAACAACCAGCACATCTCTGGAGGTACCTGATGTCTGAGACTATGAAACAAAGTTTCAGCCATTCCTTTAAATCAAATGTAGGACAGGGACACAGCTGTCTAGACTGAAGCACAGTCAGTTGATGAATAAGATCATCATTTAATACCCTAACAGCATCTTTTACTTATAGACACTATATTGTCCTGCAAAATTCATCAGGTTTCCACTGAAGTGCCCCAAGAAAAGCAGATAATCAAGGTGCAGAATTGTCGCATGCTAAGATGTAAATACTAAATCAGGAGGACCAAGACTCAGCATATCTCTTACAAACAGAACAGATTCAAACTTTTAATTAAATAAATACTTTAAATAGCACAGAAATGCCTGTATTTCCTTCGTGCCCATTGTAAAGGACTCCCTGATTTCCATCTGCATTTTCATACCATCTACTGGGCAGATCCTGAACTACCCACCAGCACATGCAGGGCAGCATACCACGGCAGCTTGTCCCAAGCTGAGACCCCCATGAGCCGAGGTTTGTTCCCCATATTAACACCAAGCCACACGCCAGTGCCTGAGATGAAGCACAAGGAATGACACCACCATCCCATGCTCCCAATATTCCCAGCAAACACATATGGACAGCACAGTCTGGCCAGCAGAAGCTGAGAGTAAGAGAGGAAGGTGACGGGAGGAGGCCCAGCCCGCAGCCGGCGCTCAGGCGTTCATCCGAGGTGGGAGAACATTTTCCCCCAATATTACTGGCTGCGAACTGCAGCGACCACATGGCTGTTCCCAGCCACTCAGTGCACGCTGTTTACTATAAACAACAACAGTAAACACAAACTCAGCCCAAAAATCCAAGCCGGGGACCCCAGAGCTGGGTATCCACATTCCGATGCTCCCCATGGAAATAGTTTCATGTTCAGCTGCTGAACCTAAACAATTCGAGGCTCAAGGGAGCCAAGCTGCTCAGTGCATCCCAAACTCAGGCCGCCTGCTCGGATTTGCCAGCTCTACCTTCAGTCATCCAGACTCCAAAGTGCTGCCACAGTTTAACACGGGAGCTTCAAAGAGCTTGCGGATTAAACCTGCGCGGCAGGAGCCAGCCGTCAGCGGGGTTATTTTTAAACCTCTCACTGTGCACGAAACGCTCAAATCTTGTCTCGCTCCCAGCTCTATCCCAGCACTCGGCTCGGGGCGGCTGCGAAGGAGGCGCAGCTTTCCCCCAGGCATGGTGGTGATGGGATTTCTCCGGCTGCTCCCCGGGGTCACCCCGGCTACCTCCAGCGGCAGCATCTGCTCGGAGCACCGGGCAACAGCTCCACACACACACTGGGGTGACAGGACGGTGTCACCGAGCCCCGAAGGGCTCGTGGGGGAGGAAGAGCACAAACCCCGCGGGCACAGCCCGTGGCCGGGGCCACCCCCTGCAGCTCGGTCCCGCTTCCCCCTTCCTACCGGGAGCGCCCGGCCGGTACCGAAACGCGCCGGGGAGGGGGCAGCTCCGGCCGCCCCAGAACCGCTCCGAGGCCTCGGGGCGAGGCGGTACAGCGGCTGCCCGAGGCCCTGCCCGGGGACACCCGGCAGAACAACAAAGCCGTGGAAGAGGCTTCCCCGGGAGGCACAGCCCGGCCGGGTAGCCGCGGGGCCGGGGAGCCCCGGGGCGCTGCCGGGCCGCCGGGAGGGCCGGTCCCGGACGGGCACCAGCAGGTGCGGGCGGTGACAGCCGCCCCCGGCCCGGGCACCGCGCTGAAGCGGCGGCCGGGCCGCGCTGACAGGAGGGATGAGATCCGGGCCGGGCTGCGGGCCCGACCCCCGGCCGAGCCCCGCCGCGCCTCCCCGGCCGGGCCGGACCGAGCCCGGCCGAGCTGCCCGCCCCGGGCCGCCCGCTCACCTGCGCGGCCGCCGAGCGCTGGCGCTGCTCAGTCCCTCGCCGCCGCCGCCGCCGCCATGTTCGCGCTGCGCAGGGAGGCGGGGAGGGAACGGGAGGGAACGGGAAGGAGCGAAGGGGGAGCGGCGGGGGATCGGGGAGGAGGGACCGGCGGCCCGGCCCGGCCCGGCCCGGCCCCGCGCCGCCCCCGCCGCCGGGACGGCTCCGGCCAGCGCCAGCGCTTCGGCAGCTGATCGCCCGAGGCTCGGGGAGGCTTCGCTGGATCGGTGCGCTCCACTCGGCTCGGCTCGGTTGGGTTCGGCTCGGCTCGGCTCGGCTCGGCACGGCTCCTCTCTGGTTCGGCACAGCTCGGCTCGGGCTCCAGCAAGGCTCGGCTCCGCTCCGCTCAGTTTCGGCTGGGTTCGGCCCGGCCCGGCTCGACTCCAGTCGGCTCGGCTCGGCTCCGCTCCGCTCCGCTCGGCTCGGCTCGGCCCGGCCCTCACAAACCCCCACCGTCGCTGCGCCCCGCGGGCCGCCCCGGCCATGCCCGCTCGGGACCGTCCTCAGGCAGGGACAGACCCCCGTGCCCACCCGCACTCTGGGCACCGTGCCTGGGGAGGAACCCCTGTGCCCGCAAGGGACCCCCAGGCACAGGACAGACCCCCACTGTGAGCCCCAGCCTGGGGACAGACCCCCTGTGCCATCCCTGGCCCCTTTGGGCATGGGGACAGACCTCCACTGTGAGCCCCAGCCTGGGGACAGACCCCCTGTGCCATCCCTGGACCCTTTGGGCACAGGGACAGACTCCACTGTGAGCCCCAGCCTGGGGACAGACCCCCTGTGCCATCCCTGGACCCTTTGGGCACAGGGACAGACCCCACTGTGAGCCTCAGCCTGGGGACAGACCCCCTGTGCCATCCCTGTACCCTTTGGGCACAGGGACAGACCCCACTGTGAGCCCCAGCCTGGGGACAGACCCCCTGTGCCATCCCTGGACCCTTTGGGCACAGGGACAGACCCCACTGTGAGCCCCAGCCCAGGGACAGACCTCCCCTGCCCACCCAGGACACATGGGCACAGGGCAGACCCCTACCACGATCTCCACTCCTGGGAGTGCCCCAGTGCCCAGCCAGGACCCTCTGGGCAGAGCAGAACCCCACTGTGAGCTGCTGGACCCCTGTTCCCACCAGAGACCCCCTGGGTACTGCAGAGTGACATCCCTCCTTGGCTGGCTCCCCACTGGGGACAGCCAGGACTGACTGGGGTGGGCTCCATGCAGCGCAGCAGGTGCTGGGGACAGGCAATCCCCAGATATTCCCTTTCCTGCCAGCCCGGCAGGACCTGTCCCTGCAGTGCCATCCCAGCCAGACGCACGGCAGATGTACAGATCTGATGTACAGATGTGTTTGGGGGCTCAGTGTCCCCAAATTCCCCCCAGACTAAGGCTCCTGTGACTCCCTAAAGGAGTCCTAAACCTGAAAGGATCCCTTGTGCTACTGTTGTACCTCATTACCTTCACATACCATCTCCATGTTCCATCTGGAGAGAACCCTGTGTGAGCTGACCCCATGAGCATCCTCGGTGCTGTCCCCTGACCAGAGATGGACCTCACTGGGGACCTTCTCTGTCTTGTAGAGCCACCAAAGCCTACACATGGTACCCCAAAACCATGCTCTGCCACCCCTTATCTTGGGAACTCCCAGGTAACAAGTGACAGTACAAGAAGAAACAGCCTCAAGTTGTGCCAGGGGAGGTTTAGATTGGATATTGAGAAAAATTTATCCATGGAAAGGGTTGTCCAGCCCTGGCACAGGCTGCCCAGGGCAGTGGTGGAGTCACTGGAGGGATTAAAGACACATAGATGTGACAGTTGGGGACATGGGTTAGTAGTGGCCTTGGCAGTGCCAGGGTAATTGTTGGATTTGATCTTAGGGGGTTTTTCCAACCCAAGCAATCAGTGATTTTTGTTGTCTGGAGATTCAGTTCACATCTTTTAAGATCCTCAAGTGAATGGTCAGTGAGTCTCTGGGGGTAGACCTGGGTCTCATGACTCAGGTATTCCAGTGGGGCGGTGGATACACCATAGAATCTCAGAATGGTTTGGGTTGGAAGAGTAAAAAATGTCCCAGTGCCACCTCTTTGCCATTGCAGCGACACCTTCCACTGTCCCAGATTGCTCCAAACTCTGTCCAACCTGGCCTTGGACACTGCCAGGGGATTGCCCTCTCTGCTGGGCAACCTGTGTTATGGCCTCACCACCCTCACAGGGAAGAGTTTTTTCCTAATATATTTTCCTATATATTTCCCTACATCCCTTTGGAGTGACGCAGACATGTGTGACACGTCTCCTCAGGGAGAAAGCACCTGAACAATTTCCAAAGCACTTGTAGTGACAGGGCTGATGTAGGAGTCTCCCTTGAATGATTTCTTGTTCTGGGAGATTCCATGGAGGCTTGAGTGCTTTAGGTCAAAAGAAGATGAGAAGAAAAACACCCCTGGTGTGGACAGGGCTTGGAGGAGTCTGGAAAGGTTGTTCTTGGAAAGCTCTGTGATATTGTGTGGCTTCCTGCAGTGAGTGGCTTTGTTATCTGTGACAGAGAGAAGGCCAAGCTGTGATTGATCTGCTCACTGCCCACTGCCAAGCCTGGTGCCAGCCAGGGAGGCACAGGGTGGGCAAGGGCTCTGGGGTGGGACCTTCCCAGCAGTACCCAGCCTTTCAGGAAGGGCTGGAACCACTCAGCCCATTCCTGTGTTCCTCCCTTTTCCCCTGGGGAAGTGAATGGCATGGATCTGATGGGCTGAAGGCTGCAGTGCTCCCCCGGGACCAGAGCTGCACGGAAGGCAAGGGACACCCTGTAGGTGCTCACACTGTCCTAGTTCAGAGGCTGGACTTGGTTCAGCCTGTGCAAGGCTGAAAGAACTACCCAAGGCCAAAGGAGCTTCTGCCTGATCAGCAGCTAACTTCTATGGTCCAGCAATTTGTCCACAGCTCTTTGACTCCCTTCTCAAAGGGAAAAAAGAGGGATCAGTACTCTCAGAGCAAACTAAACCTGTATTTGCCTGTGTCTCACCACAAAAAAATTATAAATAAAGACATATAGTTCATCAAACAGGGGGGGATTTCTAACAGTGGGGGAGAAAACTTTGAAACTGTTCCAAAGCTGCTATTTAGAGGTTTCTCATGTTTTCTTCTGAGTGGTGACACTGACCACTGCTGAGGCCAGCACTGGCCTGGAAAACCTCTTGCTCTGAAATACATATTGAGGGATGGACAGTTTGAAATGCTGGTGAGGGCTTCTATTTTAAGATGTGGACTACTTGGTTAAGGTAGGACATGGAAATGTGTTTGCTTCAACCTTGCACCTGAACACCTTCCCCATAAATTCACAACTATTACCAATGCTTCTCATTGGTGTCATCAACTCTGGTATTCCCTCATGTCCACAGTAATCAGGATTTCATGAATGGAATAAATGCACAAGAGTTCAGAGCTGCAGGATGGAGACAGGAGCGAAATGTCTCCATTGGCTTTAATTTGGAATGAGGAGTGGGATTTACATATGACATCCATATGAGCACCACAGGAATTCAGTTTGATTAATGCTACAATGGAAACGAGCTGCAGAAATGGTTTGCCATTTATTCTGAAGCGTTGCCAGAAAAGCTCAGCACATTTGCAGCCTGGTTTGGGCCGGCTCCTGGGGATGAACAGCCAGGAGTGAACCCCTCAGAGGGGCACTGATGGACAGGGTGTTGGACACACTGGAGCAGGACTGCAGGAGCAGAGGGTGCAGTGGGGTATAAGGCAATGTGACTGGGAAGAAAACCTCCTGCCGTCTTCCCTTCTCCCCTCCCTCTTCCTCCCTCATTAGTGCCTTGCAGCAATCTGGCATTGAATGTCCTCCTAGGCTGGTTCCCACTATTTGCAGTGCTCCCAATAATGAACTTTGTTTTCTGCCACAAATTGATCCTCAGTCTAGCATGGATGAAAATATAGAGCATGTTCTGCTTGAAAGAAAAAGCCTAATGTCCCCTGGTCCATGACCTTTTTATCCCGAATCTGATACTTCATAAAAAGGTGAATAAGAGGGCACAGGGATGGATGTAGAGGAGGAAGATCTGAAGGAACATGTGCACCCAGTATTCCTGCTTCTCTCATAGACATGTTCTTTGACCTGACATCTTTATTGGAGAGGGGTGATGGGAATCTTCTCCCCATTCCTCAAAAAGGCAGAGGAAAAGGTTATTTACAGAGATTAAAGCCCCAACAATCAGCAGATCACTTTGCAGGGCCTGCCATAAGTTTCCTTTCCCAAAGCAATCTCATATTGAGACCAGCTGTTGAATTCGCCGGGGTCTGTCTGCCCAAAAGAGTCCATTTTTGTTCTGAAGTCTTCATGGTCTGGAAAATCACCTTTGTGAATGGGAGTGGGAAATCTCTTGGCCTCATGTCCCCGATATTTGCAGGCAGCTCTGCCTTTCCCTGTCCAATGGCACAGAGACCCTCTGACAAAGGCTGCCCTCTGAAAACCCCTCTGAGCCCCCAATATCCTCCTGAGGCAAAAGAACACATTTTCTCATCACAACACTATTTATTTCTCCCATTTCTCGTGGCTCTTTGCAACTATTTCTATCTTTTCCACGTGCCAGGTGGATGCCAAGCCTGAATCCAAAGTGCCAGGGTGTCACTGTGCCATGCCCAAGGCTTGCACCCCTATCCTGGTTAAATGTGCCCATTTCTGTCAGTACATACACCCCAATTTAAGCTAGAACCCCTCTGTTACAGAGGCACTCCTTGCAGTTCAGGTCTGCTTTGCTCACCCTGAATTTCTTCCCAGACTTGCTGCTTTCTTGATCCTGCCCCACCTTTGCTGCTTAACACCTCACCAAGCTTAAGTATATATTTATAATCCTGCTGTTATTCTAATATGAAATTATAATCTAATTATTACTTAATATCAATATACAACCCATAATTATCTGATTTCAGGCTGTCACAATAGCTCAGTCCTAGCTCAGCTGTTGTCTGGTATTTCCAAAGCCTGCTATACACCTCTGTCAACACTTCAAGGATGATAATGTTTGGGTTATCTGGGTGTAGGTGTAAAATATCAGCTTATTTTTAGGTATGTTGTTTAAATTTCTTTCCTAATAGCAGTCTCACAAGTCCTTCATCAGCTTTATGAAAAGAGATCTATTTTTTCTGCAAAAGCAGAATTTAGGAAGTTATTGAACACTTGATTTGTTGCCGCTGTTAATAAATTTCCTGTGTCTATTAATAGACTCATATGGGTTTGAATTCCCTTTGTTCCCAGCGCCTTCTAAACATTTCCTACTGGTGCTCTTTGATCCTGCCAGCCACGAATCCTTCCCCTAATAGCTCATTTCTTCTGTTCCTACCCTTCACAAATTACTGCACGTCTTAATCCCAGCCGACCTCTCATCCTCCCGCAGGGATTCACGGCTCCAGAGCCCTCTTTGATCCCCATATCAGAGAGAGAAGCCATTCCCAGGACACCACGAGCTGCTCTGCTGGGTCATTAGCAGGGGGCTGCTGGTGGGCTCCCAGGGAAGGGGCAGGGGCACAGGGACAGGGCAGCAGGGACATGGGGCACTCACTGCTCTGTGCCTGGTGTCTGTGCCTTGCTGGTGCCAGGAGAGAACAGGGAACCTTCCCAAGGGATGTGGGAGAGTGCAAATCACTCCCCAAATCCTGCCCTTTGACACCCAGCAAGGCTGAGCTGGGTGAAAATTTTCATCAGTTTTTGACCTTGCCACACCCACCCAAACTATGAAACTGTTTGAGGTATTAAATGAAATGAAATGAAATTAAATTTAATTTAATTTAATTGAGGAGTTCTTGTGTTCAATCCCCCTCGTGCACTTTCTCCCCTCTTTCCTTTTTGCCGTTTTCCCCAACACAGCACCTGCTCAGCTTCTCGAATTGCTGTAAAAAATTTCAAGCAAGGGATTTTTCAGAATCATAATAAACTATTGGACAAAGGAAGCAGCTCAAGGTATTGATTCAATTTGAGTCATCTTTTCTCAAACCTCCCATTGAATTTCTGGCATTGCTTGGATTCAGGGTCATCTTGTACTCACTGATCAATAGAAAATGTTATTATTTATGTTGCTATTTGTTTGCCCTTACTGCTCTTTGACACATACATATCAATTTGGGATCATCAATTTACTATTTCTTCCCCTCCTTTTCCAGTGAAATAGGATGGATTCCAGCTGTTTTTCTCCTTGCAATGATGTGACTATTTTGAGTATCTGAAAACAAAGTTTCACTGGGAAGTCTCCATCTTCATTTCATTTGTCTGGCTAAATTTTTCTCCCTAATAAATACAGCCAATAGTTTGCAACTCCTTCCTTGACTGCTGGCTGGGCTCACCCTCCAGCAGGTGTGGCACCTTTCTAGTCCCTTCAGAACAGAATATCCCTTTAGAATGGAAATTAATATTAATTATTTTAGCTTATTGAAGGAATACATAATCAACAAACCTGGATTTGTAGAGTCTACCTGTGAGTGAAGATTGGATTTGTCTTTCTGTGACAGGACAAGGGAGAATGGTTTCCCACTGCCAGAGGGCAGGGCTGGATGGCATATTGGGATGGATGGGATCTTGGGAATTGGGAATTGTTCCCTGGCAGGGTGGGCAGGGGCTGGGCTGGAATTGCCAGAGCAGCTGTGGCTGCCCCTGGATCCCTGGCAGTGCCCAAGGCCAGGCTGGACATTGGGACTGGAGCATCTGGGACAGGGGGAGATGTCCCTGCCAGGGCAGGGGGTGCAATCAGAGGATGTTTAAAATCTCTTCTAACCCAACTGATCGGTGGTTCTGTGATTCTATGAAATATTGCTGTAGCTCAGCTGGTTTTCCTTGGTGAATCTGGCATGTTGCACTAAGGAGGGTGCAAGCCCAGTGACGTCCAACGTTTTCAGGTTGATGCTGTGGGAAGTCTAAACCTGGGATACACGAAGGTGTCAGCTGGGAAGTTTGAGTTGTGAACCAAGAGGTCTTGAAAACTTGGAAAATCCCAAGGCTCTGGGGATTTACAAAATTATGATGGTTTGAGAAAGGAAGCCATGAACCCCAGGAGGGGTAATTGAGTTCCTGCAGCTACACACTGGCAAAATGAATGGCTTTTGGTATGGAAAGTAGCTCTGGCTGGAGAGACCCGTGGTGAAAACATCCATGCTGGTCCAGGCCATGTCCCAGCAGTTCTAACTGACCCCTGGCAGCACTGTGGGGTAGGGAGGCTGGACACAAATCCCTGAGGAACCAGCACCAGCAAGGACATCATTTATGCTGTAAACTGGGCATGTTAAATGTCAGCTGTGCCCGGCTTTGTGACAGAGCCTCTGCCCAATGCCAGTGCCCTGAGATGAAGGAGAGGTGCTGCTCCTCCTGGGACTGGAAATTAAAAGGACAGAGCTGTGAAGTAATTTTAGTAAAGATGATAACAATCATAAAATCGACAGTAAGGTTTGCAGGTGACAAATATCCTGAGCAGGGCAGGTTATGGCTGCCAAACCCTCAGGACCATTAAATAGCCCCAGTCCAGCTGCTGAATTTGAAGAACCATCCACAAATCCACCCCTGTGAGCCTGGAAAATGCATTCTCCAAGATGAGAGACTCAGTCTCACAAAGCATCATTCAGGGCAGCTTCAGAGTCGTTCTGTGTATCTGCCTGACACTGGGTTTATAAAAAGGGGAATAGCAAAGAGTCAGGAGTGACCTAAATCCTTCACACGGCGTTGGAAAAGCTATTCCAGGAACAACACAGCAGCTCTGCTGTCAGCCTCTGACAGGGCCTGCAGGAGCACAAAGAGGGCTGGAAGAAAAGCTACAAAAGTCTTCTGGGGGCCAGAAAACCTCCTTGACTTGAGGTCAAGGAGCTCTTCATGCTTGGCACAGGAAGCTGAAGGATCTTTGCCATGGATGTGTGCCCTGCTGGTGTGGAAGTAGCTGCAAGATGCAATAAGATGGAGGGGCTGGGAGTGAAAATGGGGGTGATGCAGAGATGTCAGTGCCAGGGGTGGCCTGGCCAGGGCCAGGGAAGCTGAGGATCTCACTCTGGGACTCTACCCATCCTGTCTGAAAAGAGAAATTCCTGCCCCAGAGCAGGGATTGCATTTAAATAGCACATACTGAGCTTCTGTTTGGATCTGCAGAAACACTTGTCCTGCCTTTCTGGGTTTTCCTTTCTCCAAATTATTTCAGGCCTGTTTCAGCTGGAGGTGGAGTATGGTGGACAATGCTTTCACCTCTCCACTGGCCCTGAATTGTCTATCATATCTTTTAATGGAGCATGAACATAGGGAGGGACCTGCTCCTCAGGCTGACAGACACCTGGGGGTTTCCATCTCCCTCAAATGTGGTTTACCATGTTCATCTTGGGGGGGTCATGGTGGATCCCACCCCTTCAGAGGTCCCTTTTATTTCTGGCAGCTGAGTTTTACAGGATTGAAATCTTCATCTTCCCTACAGTCTTTGGGCTCAGCAGAGAGCATTTGGGTGAGACTTGTGCCACATAAAAGTTGCAGTAAGTGTCTCTAGCAGTTGCTTTTGGCTTTAATTTTTGCAGTCCTTCTGTGGTTTTTTTACAGAAATAGCCATACAGCCCATTCGTATCTTTCAAAGTAAATAGAATTATTTCCCATTTGCATGTGATGAGCCTCTCCCAGGTCAAGAGACATCAGCCATTTTCTCTGGGGGGTTAAATCCTACACCCAGTGATGGTGGGAAGGCAGGGCCAGCCCTTGGTCATTCCTGTGGGGCTGGAAGTGCTTGGATTCCCCTGCAGGCTCCTTGCTCCAGCAGCACCACCGTGGTGCCACAGGGATGCTCCACCAAGCTTGCCCACCCCCTGGATCAACAGCTGGAACCATTTCCACCTTGTCTTTACCTTTTCCTCATCACCACTTGCAGCAGATCCTTGACTGCGTGCTCAGCTCGAAGCCTGTCACAACAGGACACAAAATAAAATGATGCAGACACTGGAACTCCAAGGTTAAAAGAAAAAGAAGAAGAAGGGAAGTTTAATTTCTGACTCCAACATTTCTAGACTTTCAAAAGTGGCCCTGGGTTGGAGGATGAAGGTGCCACCTCTCCAATGACACTGGACAAGACAACAGTCCATCAAATTTCTCCTCCTCCAGAAAAGAACGTAAAACAATAATTATTTACATAAAAGTGCGTGAGAAACTCCATTACAAGAATGAAACATCAGAAGGCTTAGAAGAAATTAGAAGAACAGGGGGACAGGAGCCAGTTGGAAAATCATTTTGGTGAATTAATTTATTGTTCATTAGGATTATTCACGGGTGGCCGGGCTCTGTGGGGACACAGCTCCCACACACAGGGGCCACGGGCAGATCCTGGCTTGGAGCGTTTTCCAGGGCATCCTGTGTTTTCCTGCAGATGTGTCCTGGGTTATTCATTGCCCATCAATACAGATAAAACCACAGAGGCTGTGTTGGAGAAAGAGGGAGGTTCCTGTGCAGTCCTGCTGGGAAATGGCTCCTGGGGCTATTTCAGGACATGAACTCGGATGGGGCTGTTCAGTATGGAAGTGGAGCTGTTTGCTTTCACAAGTTCTTTTCCTAAGGAATGTCTCTGCTCTCCCCAGGATGCTGCCAGCATGCTGAGGACACTTACATGAGGAGTTTTTTTAATTTCCAGGGCTTTGCCTCTGCCCAAAGCCCTGCCTGCAGTGGGTTGTGCTGGGCAGGGATTTGGAAGGGAAGTGGGGTTGTCTATTCCCAACACTTTGGCCTGTGGCACTGCCAGGGCTGCTGCTTGAACACGTCCCAGGTGCCACATCCACACATTTTTTGAACACTGACTCCACCAGTGCCCTGGGCAGCCTGTTCTAAAGCCCAGCCACCCTTTCACTCTTTTTCCTGTTATCCAATTTAAACCTCCCCTAGCACAACTTGAGGCAGTGTCCTCAGAAGGCTCAGAACGGGCCCTGATTATTTTTTAAGACCAGCTCCCCTGTTCCACTTAAATTAAAATTGCAGCATCCTGCTGCTTCTATGAGCATAAAATCCACCAGATGCACACACAGCTGAGTGACATCAACTGATCTGATTCATGGTTTAAAATCTGTGGAGTTCAAACTTGATGCACTTATTAGCAGGCAGATTTACAGGTGAAGTGCCATGCACCACTCTACCAATTTCAGGAGGGGTTAAGTGCTGCTTTATGACACAAAAGGTATTTCAGGGCATGTCTGAAGCCACCCCCCTGGTTATTTAGGGGATCTCTGTGTGTTTGTGGTCTTGCCCTGATCAACTTTGAGCCCCTGAGAGAGGCTGTGCCAGACTTGTCTCTCCATGGGAACTTGCTTTTCTGAGACAGGAGGGACCTGGGGATGCTAATTTGCCTCTCCCAGAACATTAATTGAATTGCAGATATAAATTGATATTAGGGTAGTCTGGAAATAAGATATAAAAAAATTTCCTGGCACGTTGCTGCAGATTTTTCTCTATTAACATTTTGCAGAGAACAAAACATGGCTCACAAATACCTGCTATTAGTTTCAGTGTTTATTGCAGTGTCACCAACTGTGCCAGAGACACGAGATCTGCAGGATGCTGAATGTGGAGCCTGTGCTGGCCTATGGGAGGCAGGAGAATGGGCACTGCCAGTGCCTGGAGTTCCTGCTCCTGCTTGCCAAAAATTAGGGAAATAAGCTAGATGAGCAGGAGGTGAGGGGTGCTCCTGATGTGAAGGAAGCAAAAACTTCCCTGGTCCTGTTTGATCCAAATTTTGTGGTGGAGAAGACACTGGAGCAGTGTTCATGCAGTGGCTGAAAATAAAAAAAAGGCTCTTTTTAAAAGAGTTCTGTCTCCTCCTTAAGGAGCAGCTCTTATTTTAGGGGCAAAGTAGTGCTGAGCTGTGCTTGTGTGTGCATTGTGGAGTGTTCCCAGCAGTGATTCCCAGTGATAATCCACAAGAATGTGATGTGGCTGTGCAGGAAGGGCAGAATGGGACGAGCTCCAGGAGGGGCTCAGAGATCAGACACTTTCCAAGGGACTGTCTGGAAGCAGCTGTGGCAGCTTAAGCACGGGAAGAGAAACACTGTGAGCAGTGTGGAGCTAAAAACCTGGGGGAATTTTGGTAAGGCAGTAGCAACAAGCCCATTAAAAAGAAAATAAATCCTAGACAAAATGATCTGCTGATGTGTCAGTTCAGTCAGGATATGAGAAAAATGGAAGAGCCAAAATAAGGCAAAACATGGGGCAAATCCAGTGGGACTTGTGAGTGTGAAAGGGGGAATAAACACATGATGCTCATGGAAAAGAGAGAGAACAGATAGGAGATGAAAGCCTCACAGGTGCCATGGGCCTCCATCTGCTCCCATAGATGGGAGACACTCTGAGCAGCCTGGAAGCACAGCTGCTCAGAGGGATGTTCCCCTGCCACAGAGCCTTCAGTTAAATGAGGGGGAAAAATGCCTGGAGAAGCTTATTTTTTACATTTCCAATTTGACAAAATTAGACTGAAGAAAAGGCAGTTTTGGGGTCTTGCTTTCATCCTTTTCAGAGTACAGCATTTCACAGGATGGTGAAATGGGGGGAAAACTTAGAAAAGGAAAACAAAAATTCCAACCTGTTCCAGCTTATTTTTTGGAACTGGTGGAATTGTGATATCAGGATTTTAAAATGAAGGGCTGCTTTCCCTTCTGGGCTGGCCAGGAGGGGTGGGTGAAGCTGAGGCTGATTTTTGAAAAGCCTTGGGCCTGACCATATTAGAGAAAAGGAAAAGATGGGTTGGAGAGCTTGGTCTGAGATGGGGTATGGATGCTTGTTAGGAAATTGTTTGAGTCTTTGGGGCTGGACTATTGTTAGTGTCCAAGGAGGGAAACTGAGGCAGCAACTGAACCAGGCTCTCCACATGCACTCCAGGCTCTGTGTGGTCCTGTCATTTTCTTCCTGATGCACCTTTTTATTGCAGAAAAGCCTGCTGGGGACACCCAGAACAGACAGACCCAAGGCAAAGCCTTCAGTTCCTCTGTGTGACTGAGCTGACAGTTCTGCCCTACAATCCCCACAGGTGTGGGCTGGGTGGTGTCACTTTTAACACAAGTGGTTCCTTTATTGCAATCCTTCACCTGCAAAGCAGAGAAGAGGTCCAGGACTGGGTTGTGCTGCTGCAGCTCTTCCCAGCCTTGAGCTCCTGGCCTGCTGTGAGGTCCTGTGTGCCTTCCAGGAGGATGGGCAGGCTGGAACAGAAGGGCTCAGGTGTCCCAGGGGGTTTGGCTGTGTGGTCCCACCTGGTCAGCTCACATCCCCCGTGGTGCTGTGCACTCCCTGAGAGGAGGGGGTGAGGCTGTGTGAGCCCAAACCCAGCTCTGCCCTCCCCATGAGGCTCCAGCAAGAAGAGGCAGCAGCAATCTGCACAGAGGGTAAAAGCTGCAGGCTGCTGAGGGAGAGAAATCCAGCCCATAATAACAGCAAATATCCAACTCCTGCCCCTTTACAGAGGCCATAAATCCTGACAGACCTTCTCCAGGTGACTCCTGCTTGGTGTAAGGGCAGAGCTGAGCTCTGGCTGCCCAGTCCAGCACATTCAGGAGGTGAAATATCTCCAAATTGCACAGCTGATCGTGGCAGGAATTATCAGCAACTGCTGTTGGGAAGTGTGGCTCAGGCATGGCTCAGATGGTCTTCCCTCTCCTCATTACAGGCATCCTTGCAGCAGCTGAAGCCACCAGAAGCATGGGCAGGGATTCAGGCTGTTGGAGGTGGAAAGAGACACAGTTCCCAAGAATTGATCAAAAAAAAAGCTCAAACAAATAGCTCACAGTGTGTGTTGTTTCAAACCCCAGTTGGAAGCAAAGGGATGGTTATGCACCATGCCAGGGGTGTCCTTCACTGCTCAGCATGACTTTCCTGCTGGAAGACCTTAAATCTGATCCCCTGGCCCCAAGGTCTGAGGGGGTTTCACCTCCCAGGGAGCCCTGAGGGGTTTAGGGCAGGCAGCATTGTCTCTGGGGCAGAGGCACAGGGCTGGGGAAAGGCTGAATCCCTCTGAGGAGTGGGGCTCAGCTCTCCCCAGTGCACACAGGGCTCCTGCTGTGCCCTGGGACACTCTGCTCACTCAGGAGTGGGGTTTTGAGTAAACTGGGGACAGGGACAGCTGAGTTATGGCAGCTGGGAGGGCTTGAGCCACAAGTTCCCAGCCCCAGTCCTGCCAATCTCCTGTGGTGTTTCTGAAAGGCTCCTCTGAAGGAGAGCAGCAGAACCAGGGCTGGTTTGAGCCTAGGAAAGGAAGTGACAGTGACACCAGCACTGCCAGACCTGCTGGCTCAGGCTCCACCTTCAGCTGCAAGAACTGCCCAGAGGTAGCTGTGCACCCTGCCAGAGCTCTGCTCCCAAAGGAGCACAGCACAACCTCAGGTTAATCACTTGTGCTACGTCTGCAGGGTCTGGGCTGTGACTGCTGCCATCCTGGTGAGGGTTTGTGAGCCATCAGAAGGTTAAAACACAGCAGAGACCACTTAGAGCCTTTTTGTAGATGCTGACACCTGTCTGAAACACCCAGAGCTCCTCACATGCTGTTTGTGCTGTTTTGGAGAGACAATGGAAAATGACCATGATATTCCTGAGGATATGAGGAGACAGATATTATTTCCCCATTGTTTATTAACAACTTGTGCCTTCAGAAAGCTCAGCTCTGCAGCTGTAGGAGCCCACAGGAGGTGCTGGGTCCCCATCAAAGGTGTGCTGGCAGGGACATTGGAGTGGTGGCCTTGGGGCCAGCCAGGGGCAGGGTGTGACCAGTGCCCAGGGGTGTGGAAGGTGTGGGCAGTGCCAGCAGTGCAACAGCTCCCAGAGCCTCAGGAGATGCTGTACAGCAGAGCTGAGGTGAGGCTGGAGAGGTCCTTCCAGGATAACCTTGGAATTACAGCCTGCAGAATTGTAATTTCCTGATGGGCAAGGGAGCTCCCTCCCTACACTGATTTCCTGAAATATGAGAGTGACTAAGAGTGGTGGGGGCTCTCCAGCCCCTGCCAAGCTTGCTGAGGCTCCTGGCAGTGGCCTGCAGGATGCTCTCCTGCCTCCCAGCTCCGCCCTGCTGGTGCTGGGAGCTGGGGCTCCTCCACTGCCTGCCACTTGCCAGGCTGGCAGATGGGCACCGGCGCCTTCCAGGCTCGCTGAGTCCCCAGCAGCTTGCCACGCAGGTTGCTGCAGAGTGGGGATTGCCAGCCTGCTCCACAGCGTGCCAGATGGACCACGGGCCTGGCAGGGATCCCCTGCTCCCTGCTGGCTCCCTGCAGGCTCCCTGCAGGCTCTCAGCATCCCCGGGCTGGCCTGCTCCCTGGGGCTCCTGGCGCAGCGCTGTGGCTGCCTGGGAGTGTGCTCAGCACCTGCAGGTGCTGCCTGGCCAGGTGTGGTGCAGCAGGGAAGCTGTGAGCTGGAGGAACCCCAAACTAAATCCCATCTTCTCAGGATTTCAGCTGGACCCTGAGATTGGTACAAGTCTCTTTTCCCAGCCCGGCAGCTGAAGAAGGAGCCAGGATTCTTCTGTTCTGGTTTTCAAGGTTATTATTATTATTATTATTTCTTATCTGTAAGGTTCTTTCTCTGGCCTGCTGAGGTCTGTCTGGCAGGTTGGGTTGTGGCACACTGGTGTTAGCTTTTATACTAAAAACCACCTGTACATTATTTACAATATCTTCCCAATAACCATCACCTATGTCAGACAGTGAGCTTCTACTCTAAACCAATCCAAAAGTGCCACCATCACGCAGAACATGGAGGCTAGAAAGAAGAAAGAAGAAGGACAGGGGACACCCAAATTCTTCCATCTTGGGACCCCAAGCCCCCATTCTAAAACTCAAAAATTTTACTTTTCACCCTGTGACAAACTGACTATCATTCTACTTAAACTCTCTTGACTTGTAATTCTTCATCTAAAGGTGGTGATTTGCTCCATGGGTCAGAATCAAAGTCCCAGGGGTCTGGGGCTACAAGGTCTCTGAGCCCCCTGGCAGGGGCTGGAGCCCTCCAGGACAGACAGAGGGATGTCCTGGCTTCTGACACCATCTCTGGCAGCACAGCACTGTGGGCTCTGCTGCTGCACCTACCGGGCTGCCAGCAGGGCAGGGACACTGGTGTCCCCTTGGTAGTAGAGGGATCAAATGTTTCTAAAATCAAGGCAAGTTCAGGGGAGTTAGGAGGAAAGTCAGGCTTAGTAGGCCCTGGGAAAATGCTCAGGGTTAGGCCTTGGGTTTGCCAGATCATGTGAAATTGCACCTGTGTAACCAGTATATGAGAAATATATAGTATTTATCAATTTATCAATAGATCATGTAATGATTGTTTCATCATTAGATATAATTATTATTTAATTGTAAGTAGAATCATGAGAAACTATGTTCAAGGGTTTGAGGGGGATCACGAGAAACCCATGCTTGGATGAAATCAAAGTATACCATAGAACAATGTAAGTCTAAGAATTAATATGTAGTTATATAACGATAGAATATAAAAACATGTTCATCCTGAACCTATGGCGGAGTCAGATTTGGGTCTGTGCCCCTGACACCCAGAGCTCTCTGATAATATAATAAATATACTATACTATACTATACTATACTATACTATAATATAATATAATATAATCAAAATAGAATACAATGTAATGTAATGTAATATGATATGATATAATGTAATATGATATGATATAATGTGATGTGATATGATAGAATATGATATATAATATAATATCATATCATATCATATCATGTCATATAACAATATATAACATAACATAATATGATGTAATATAATATATCATATCATATCATATCATATATCACATAACATAATATATCACATAACATAATATATGATATAACATAATATGATATGATATGATATGATATGATATGATATAACATAACATAACATAACATAACATAACATAACATAACATAACATAATATAATATAATATAATATGATGTAATATGATGCAATATAATGCAATATAATGTAATATAATATAATATAATATAATATAATATAATATAATATAATATAATATAATATAATATAATATAATATAATATAATATAATATAATATAATATAATATAATATAATATAATATAATATAATATAATATAATATAATATAATATAATATAATATAATATAATATAATATAATATAATATAATATAATATATAATAATTCTGTGATTTTGTGTTCCTGAACACTAACACCCTCACCCACTGTCGGGCTGGGAGGCAGCTCAAGCCTCCTGGAGAGCTTCTGGAAGGATCTGGGCCTTCTGGGGATGTGTCAGGTGCTGAGCAGGGGGTGCTGGTTCCTGCAGAGCTCAGGGAGGATCCCCTGGGTGCCCTGCCGAGGGTGACCCTGCCTCTGCTCCCTCTGTGCCCTCCCTGCCCTGGCTCTGATGGTGCAGCCAGCATGGTCTGGGGGCTGCTGGGGGGGATTCTTGGGGCTCTCTGCACACTCCTCTCCCCCCCAGCACAGTCTGCAGGCACTTCCATCCAGGAACATAAGTGAGTTATTGAAAGCCTTGCTGGCAGAAACATCGGGATCTAATTTCAGCGTGTGAGTGAAAATATTATTCTCCAGTGTGAGGGGAGAAGTGATGAAAGAACAAGAGGCTTTTTGAGATGAGTCGGGAACACCAAGTTACACCAGGACAAAAACTGAGCAGCGATTTCCCAAACCCCAGACTTCCTGCAGAAAGGATTTGGTTGTGATTAAGCCATTGTTAGGAGCTTCCCTTTGCTCCAGGGTGTGATTTCTGCTCCTGGGGAAATGCAGAGGAGTCTGGCCAGGGCTGTAGCAGGAGCTGCAGGGGAATTGTTGGTTCAGGGCTGGGTCATGCATGGCCTGGGGCAGTCCTGGGGAGCTGGCCTTGGCTGCTGTGGGTGCCCAGCACAGGAGGGTGCCCTGTGCCGTGGCACTGCTGGAGCATGGCAGAGCTGAGGTTGGGTTAGTGGCTCCCTCAGAGCCTCAGGGTGGGACTTGCACAGCCCCTGCCCTCATCTGCCTGGCATGGCAGAGGGTGTCCTGCTTCTCTCTGGGGTACAGCTAATTTCCTTCCCAGCAGCTGCTACAGTTCTGGGGTTTGGAATGAGAATAAGGGTGATGAAGTGATGGTTTAGCTGCTGCTGAGTGCCTCAAGGACTTTTCAGTGCCCCATTCTCTGCCAGTGATGGCCAGGGGAGCTGGCCCAAACTGGCCAGAGGACATTCCACACCACAGAAATATTCCACACCACAGAAATATTCCACAGCACAGAAACTGGGGGGAGCCACCTGGGGGCTGTTGGTAGAAGCTGGGGGCCAGGCTGGGCATTGGGTGGTGAGCAATTGTGTTGGGCATCACTTGTTCCTCTCTCTCCTCTTGTTATCTCCCTTTTCATTTTCATTACTCCTATTGTTATTACTATTATTATGATGTGTTACTTCATTTCAGTTATTAACCTGTTCTTACCTCCCCCCATGGGTGGTTCCTTCGCTGCAGGCTGGGCTTGAATCCCATCAGAGGGACGGGACCAGCTGTCCTGCCCCGGGCAGGGAGCACAGGAGGAGCTGCTGTTTCCAGCTGCTGGTCCCTGTGAAGATCAGGACAGTGCTGGAGTGTTGGGACAATGCTGGAGGATCCCCTCTGGCCAGTGGAGATGTCACTGGCTTGTACCCTGGTGCATGGAAGCACCAGCCCAGTCTGGGAGCATGACATGGGACATCCATGGGGTGTCTACAGCGTGGCAAGAACAAGGATCAGCTCAGTGCCCCTTGCTGCTGGAGGAAGGGGATTTTTGGCAGCAGGAAAAACACAGCACTGCCTTGGCAGCGACTGGAGGAGCCCTGGGGCTGGCCCCTGGCTGCCACCAGGACCATCCAAAGGCTGTGCATGCATGGGTGTTCCCAAACAAACAGGAACAGCTGAGGAGGACTGATGTCCTGAGGATCAGAGCTTTTCCCCCAAACTGAAGAGGCAAAAGTGCCCAGAGTTTGCCCAGAGCAGCTGTGGCTGCCCCTGGATCCCTGGCAGTGCCCAAGGCCAGGCTGGACAGGGCTTGGAGCAGCCTGGGACAGTGGGAGGTGTCCGTGCCATGGCAGGGGTGGCACTGGAAGAGCTTTGAGGTCCCTCCCAAGCCAATCCAAGCCCATTTCTGAGGCTGTGCCTCCGTGGAGTGGGGGTTCATGGTGGGAAGAGCAGCCGCGCCCTCCGGCTCGGGAGCAGCCTCGCACCGTGCCGGGAGGAGCCGGGTGTGCCCCCGGGCCCCTCCGGCCCCTCGCTGTCCCCGCGGGGCTCGGGGTGGCAGTGATGGAGCCAACATCCCGTTTCCATGGCAACCGCGGGGCCGCGGGTCCCCACCAGGGGGCAGTGCCCGCGCGCGGATCGGGGCTGCCCGGGAGGGGCCGGGACGGGGACGGGGACAGGGACAGGGGACAGGGACAGGGACACCGGGACAGGGGACAGGGACACCGGGAAAAGGGGACAGGGACAGGGACACAGGGACAGGGACAGGGACACCGGGAAAGGGGATGGGGACAGGGGATAGGGACAGGGGATAGGGACAGGGACGCCGGGACAGGGGATAGGGACAGGGGACAGCGACACTGGGAAAGGGGATAGGGACAGGGGATAGGGACACAGGGACAGGGATAGGGACACTGGGAAAGGGGATGGGGACAGGGGATAGGGACAGGGACAGGGGACAGGGACAGGCACACCGGGAAAGGGGATAGGGACAGGGGATAGGGACACAGGTACAGGGGATAGAGACACTGGGACAGGGGACAGGGACAAGGGATAGGGACACTGGGAAAGGGACACCGGGAAAGGGGATAGGGACAGGGACAGGGGATAGGGACAGGGGATGGGGACAGGGGATGGGGACAGGGACAAGGGATAGGGACAGGGATACCAGGACAGGGACACTGGGACAGGGGACATGGGACAGGGGACAGGGGATGGGGACAGGGGATGGGGACAGGGGACATGGGACAGGAACAGGGACAGGGACAGCAGGAAAGGGGATGTCACTGCAGCCAGCCCAGGACAGAAGGACCGGCCCCACAGCCATCCCAGACAAGGAGCCCGGCCCTACAGCCAGTCTGGCAGAGACCCCGAGGCCAGCCCAGCACAGGGGGACCTGGCCCTGTGCACTCGGGGACAGGGATCTGGGCCCAGTGCCCTGGGGATGGGGAGCTGTCCCTGCTCATCCTCAGGGCACCCAGAGCCATCCCCCACAGTGACACGGAGCTGCTGGGGGTGACCAACCTCCAGTTCAGTCAGCAGAAGGTCCTGCTGGTGCCACCTCTGGGGCTGAGCACCACCTTCACCCACCCTCTGTGCCATCGGATCTCCCTTGGGCTCCTGCTGCTGCTCTGAGCCCCACTGCCTCCCCTGGGCCGTCCCTGGAGCCTCCTGATATCCAAGGTTATCAAACTGCTCTTTCAAGTGATACCAAAGCAGGTCAGAGTCTGGGCAGAGCCATGGAATTTTTCAGGTTGGGAGAGACCTTTGAGATCAGCTGTTCTCCAGCACTGCCACGTCCCATCACTAACCCAGGTCAGCCGCCACATCCAGACTTTTAAATTCCTCCAGGGATGGGGACTCCCCCACTGCCCTGGGCTGCTGTGCCTGGGCTGGATCATCCTTTCAGTGAAGGAATCTTTTGGAATATTCAGTCTCACCCTCACCCAGTAGAACTTGAGGCCGTTCCCTCTGCTCCCGTCCCTGTTCCCTGGAGCACAGCCCGACCCCCCCGGCTGTCCCCTCCTGCCAGGAGCTGTGTAGAGCCACAAGGGCCACCTGAGCCTCCTTTGCTCCAGGCTGAGCCCCTGCCCAGCTTCCTCAGGAATTCTCCAGCCCCTTCCCAGCTCCCTCAGGAATTCTCCAGCCCCTGCCCAGCTCCCTCAGGGATTCTCCAGCCCCTTCCCAGCTCCCTCAGGAATTCTCCAGCCCCTGCCCAGCTCCCTCAGGGATTCTCCAGCCCCTTCCCAGCTCCTCAGGAATTCTCCAGCCCCTGCCCAGCTCCCTCAGGAATTCTCCAGCCCCTGCCCAGCTCCCTCAGCCTCTCCTGGGGCTCCAGCCCCTTCCCAGCTCCCTTCCCTGCCCTGGACTCGCTCCAGCCCCTCCAGGTCCTTCTTGTCAAGGGGAGCCCAGACTGACCCCAGGACTGGAGAGACCCCAGCAGTGCCAGCACAGGGGGATGGGCACTGCCCTGGCCCTGCTGTCACTGGCCTTCCTGGCCACCTGGGCACACCTGGGCTCACATTCACCCACTGCCAGCACCAGCAGATCTCAGCTCTCAGCTCTCAGCTCTCCCTCCCTCCCTTCGCAGCCCCCCAGCCCCGAGCCCGGAGCGCTGCTGGGGGCTCTTGGTCCCGATGGTCACAAACAGGATGGTGCCTCAAGGGCTGCCCAGGGAGCAGCTCAGGCCATCCCCAGGGAGCCAGGCCATGCTGGGGGAGGGGGCTGATTCCTCCCATGGAGGGACAAGACCCCTGCTCCGTTCCCTGAATGCATCTCTGGCTCCATCCTGCCTCGGCACCGGAGCCAGCTGAACCGGTGCCAGCAGCACATCACCACCATCAGTAACATCGCTAAGACAAGCCTCTATTTGCATATTTTATAGCATTAAACATGCACTGCAGCCCACAGAACACACCACAGGGGCTTTGTGTCCCCTCAACAGCCTCTCCTCAGCCTGGTGAGGACACCAGCTGGCTCTCCCCATGGGTGACCATCCACTCTCAAGGAAAACATCAGCAGGCTCCCCCATCCCAGCTCCTGCAAGGGAGGATGGTGACTCTGGTTCTCAGAGAAAGGCTGTTTTGCTCTGGCAGCAGAGTGAGACCTCAGCCCTGTGCCTTTATAGATGCTCTGCTCAAAATTTCAGCTCCCCACCTGCTTTGCCTGGCCTGGCTGTGCTTCTCCAGTCCCATCAACTCCCAGAGGCTGCACAACTGGGGTGTGGAGAGAAGCTGGGGGTCTCTGCAGCACCTGGTGGCCTTTGGCCAGAGGTGACCTGCATGGACACCCCCTGCCTGCACGGGGGGAGTGAGGAGATGGGTGATTTCACCAGATCTGGGTGGGGTTGAAAGAGTCAGAGGGAAAGTGTGTGTGGATTTCAGCCCTCATTTGGATGCAGCTCGGTGCCACAGCGTTCCCAGGCTGAGAAGAAGTTTTCCCTGGTCTCTTGCATGGCTCCGTAGCCTCAGGCACACAAGCACAACTAGAAACATCTGTCCTTCTTTCATGCAATCAGTTTCAATCACTAATAATTATCTCTCCTCTTCCCTTTTCCTCCTCTGCTGGCTGCTGTCCTAGTGCAGGGTGGCACTACTGGGGACCAGGTACCCACCTGCTCTGTGCCAGGTAGGGCATGGGCACACCAAGCTCTGCTGCTTTGGCTGGCCAGATCTGGCAAGAACTTAGCCTTGCTTGCTAAAAAACCCCCATATTTTACCCCCCTAAAAACCCCATTTTTACCCCCCAAAAAACCCCATTTTCACCCCAAACTCCCCCATTTTTACCCCCCAAAAAAAGGTTTTTCCCCCCTAAAAACCCATTTTTGCCTCCCAAAACCCCCATTTTTACCCTAATAAAACCCCATTTTTACCCCACAAAAACCCCCATTTTCACCCCCAAATGCCCTCATTTTAACTTCCCAAAAATCCCGGTTTTACCCCCAAAAAAACCCATTTCTACCCCCAAAACCCCCCCATTTTTACCACCAAAACCCCCAAACCGTGCATCCCTGGGGATTTTGTTGAAAACCCAGCCCTTGGGCACAGGTGATGGGAGGATCTCAGCTCCCCTTGCTGGGTAAAAGCAATTTGCTGAGAGTGCAGACTGACAAGGCAAAGACACTGAGGTTCCTTTCCCTTTACCAAGAGATTTCTGGGCAGTCTCCTGGATTTTGGGTGCCTGTACCTCATTTATCTTCTCCCTTTGGAGCAGGCAGGAAAGTGAGGATGGTTTCTTGACACTGCAGGAAAACATAGCCCCAAAACCAAAAGGGTTTGGGATGAGCCCTCAGCTGAAGGTATCACCTCACTGGAGGTATCACCCTTTTGCTGGTGGGCAGATTTTGGTGTCAGCTGTGTGGGGAAGCTCTGCACCCTCAGCCTGGGAGCTGGGGGGTCAGGTTAGAGCTGGATTTACAGTCAGTTTATCAAGTTAGCTCTTGTTTTAAACATTGGCAAATGGTGAGCTCCTGGCTCCGAGTACCTGTGAAGATGAGACATATATATATTTACACATCTGTTATTAACCTAAAAATATAACCAAGCAGCAGATCACCTGTCTTGGTTTTCCACAGAAATGATGGGCTTGGAGTCCTTGCAGAGAATAGAAAAGGGCTGATCCACCCTGCAGGTTTCCAGAGCTGCCTCATGCCCAGCCAGGGCACCACGGGATGACCCCGTGGGATGGGCAGTGAGGGGAGACACCCTGGGGGTGCCCAGTCCTCGTGGGGACACACATTCACCATCCTGCCTTCCAGGAGCTGGGATGGGGGATCCTGCTGATGGTTTCCTGCAGAATGGATGGTCACCCATGGGGAGAGCCAGCTGGTGTCCTCCCCAGGCTGAGGAGAGGCTGAGCACTGCCCACAGCTCAGCTCTGCCCCCAGAGAGGACAGGCAGGGTGGGTGTCATGTCAGGGAACCTTCCAGAGCAGGTTCCCCTGCTGTGGACAGGGATTTTCCCTCACATTCAACCCAAACCTCTCCTGGTGTAACTTGAGGACATTCCCTCTGCTCCTGTCCCTGTTCCCTGGAGCACAGCCCGACCCCCCGGCTGTCCCCTCCTGCCAGGAGCTGTGCAGAGCCACAAGGGCCCCCTGAGCCTCCTTTGCTCCAGGCTGAGCCCCTGCCCAGCTCCCTCAGGAATTCTCCAGCCCCTTCCCAGCTCCTCAGGAATTCTCCAGCCCCTTCCCAGCTCCCTCAGCCTCTCCTGGGGCTCCAGCCCCTTCCCAGCTCCATTTCCTTTTCTGGACTCATTCCAGCCCCTCAATGTCCTTCTTATCCTGAGGGGCCCAAAACTGACCCCAAGACTGGAAGTGTCTCATCAGGGACAGTCCCTGCCCTGGTCCTGCTGTCACACTGTGGCTGCTGCAGGACAGATGCCCCTGGCCTCCCTTATCTAGGGAGGAGTTTTATGGACAACAATGGGACTTGAAGAGGAGTCAGTGCTTGCCTCAGTGACTCTGCATTGGGGATAAAAGCAGCACATCCTGTCCCTGACAGCTTTGGCCTGGTGGGCAGAAGCTCCCCAGGTGCTGTGAGCTCTGTGGGGGCAGTGGGTCCTGGGCACTGAGCTCAGGGACTGCTGCTCCTCCAGCACCCAGTGCTCCCATCAGCTCACACACATCACCAGGATTGCTGCAGCTGTGGCACCAACTGGGGAGCCTGCTCTGTCAGCTGGAAACTCAGCAGAGCATGAACTGCAGAGGGGGCTGAACGTGAAAGCTGCGCAGGGACCTCGGGGTTGTTCACATGCTGTAGGTTTTTCTGTCTGGGATTTTGCACTCACATCCTGAGGGAAGGCCCTGACTCACACAGCATCCCTGCCCTCCCCACCTGGATGAGCTGCTGGCCCTGCTGCTGCCATGGGGGCTGGTGAGCATCGATGCATGGGGGGTCCCTCAGCTCTTCAAACATCTTCAGGGCACGGCAGCCTTTAGGAGAAGAATGAAGGGATCTACTGAACCCTCAGAGCAAGACCTGCTCCAAACCTACTCATGCTTGCCCCTTGTGCAATGCAGCCTGTCCTGCTCAGAGCCAAGCTGTGCCAAACTGGGCTCATTCCCCCCATCAGCACCCCAATGTGGTCCGTGCAGTGGGAGGGAAAAAGCCACCCCTGAAGTTCCAGTGGCCTATTTCACCTCAGGCACTGTCCTGGCCCTCTCAGACACCCTGGGGATGGTGCTGCCCCTCCACTGGGCTGAAATATCTCTGATTTTAGGAGACCACGACGAGATGAATCCCATCCCAACGCACACGCCGAGAATGTCCAGATGGAGAATTAGCGTAGAATATCAGATGCTCCTCACGTCTTTCCAGAGAAACCTTTGAGTCATTTGCTCTGAGGCTGTGTGGGTGGGTGGGTATTTGTGCTCGTGCACGTGGGCTTGCACCTGGCTACTTGTGCAGACAGATCCTTCCTGTGCCCGTGGGAGCACCCTGGGCAGACCCTGAGCTGTGCCCTGCACACTGAACTGGCATTATCTGCAGGGAGGGGTTTTGGAGCTCCCTATGCACACCCCAAGCTGTGCCCTCCACACTGGGCTGGCAGTGCCCTCAGGGAGGGGTTTTGGAGCCCCCCATGCACACCCCAAGCTGTGCCCTGCACCCTGGGGCACTGGCAATGTCCTCGGGGAGGGGTTTTGGAGCTCCCCATGCACACACTGAGTTGTGCCCTGCACACTGGGGCAAGCTGGCAGTGCCCTCGGGGAGGGGTTTCTGCAGACCCTGAGTTGTGCCCTACACACTGAATTGGCAGTGCCCTCAGGGAGGGGTTTGGGAGCCCCCCATGCACACCCCAAGCTGTGCCCTGCACCCTGGGGCACTGGCAATGTCCTCGGGGAGGGGTTTTGGAGCCCCCCATGCAGACCCTGAGCTGTGCCCTGCACACTGGGGCACTGGCAGTGCCCTCGGGGAAGGGTTTCTGCAGACCCTGAGCTGTGCCCTGCACCCTGAATTGGCAGTGCCCTCAGGGAAGGGTTTTGGAGCCCCCCATGCAGACCCTGAGCTGTGTCCTGCACACTGGGCTGGCAGTGCCCTCAGGGAGAGGTTTCTGCAGACCCTGAGCTGTGTCCTGCGCACTGAACTGGCATTACCTGCAGGGAGGGGTTTTGGAGCTCCCCATGCAGACCCTGAGCTGTGTCCTGCACCCTGGGGCACTGGCAGTGCCCTCGGGCAGGGTTTTGCAGCCCCCTGTGCAGAGGGATCTCCTGCAGGCAGCAGCAGGCGAGGGGAGGCTCCGGCGTGGCCGGCACGGCTCGGTGCTCTCCAAGCAGCGCTGGCTGAGCAGAGCAGGCTGGCAGAGACAAGATAACATGCCATGGGGAGCAAAGCTGCTTGGATCACCTCTAAAATGCCTTATGCCATCAGACACTTATCACCTCCAATCCCTGGCTTGTCCCAGGTCACGTACCACAACCGCTCTATTACTAATATCATTAAGATCCCTTTGCTGGCTTCTAAATAATAAGCATAGGCGGGGACACTGTGATTAATGGAGGGCTGATGGATGAAACCCCCTGTCACCATTTAATACCTGTAACAATAGATTCATTAACTAGGATTAGTTTCAGACATAAGCTTTCTATACCCATGGCTATTACTCACTCAGTTCATTAACAGGACAGCATTAGTTCTGGTACCTTTGAGCTGCAACACATCCTGCATACAAATGATGCCCGGTGCCGTAACTTTCAGGAAATCCGAAGACTGTTTATAAAAAACTGGAATCTCTTAATTCCAACCTGTCAGCCAAGGCATTTCTGCTCTCATTTTCTGCACGCTTCATTTCTGAAGGCAAAGGATGGAGGTGATGCCAGAACACAGCTCCCCACTGCCCCAGATCCTGTCCTCAGTAGGGGCTGTCCAGGGCCACTTATTTTAAATGTTTAAAAAATAAACACTCTGAGCTCACCTGGTGAGCTCTGTACCACCAGGCTCATCATGGCACAGCACTGTCATTTCCCAGGAATTAGCTCCAGAGAGTTTGACACGGTGGTTATTTCCCTGTGCCACCAAATGTGCTTCAAGGGACAGGCTGGCCAGCTGGCAGTGGGCTGCTGCATCCTCAGGATTTGTCCCCACGCAGCATCCTCCCAGGTTTGGCCAATCTGTGTGAAGAGGAAAACACTTTTATTCCCTGTCTGGTGGGTTTGTCAGCTTATTTCTGTCCGTGGCCCCTGGAGATGGGTGGTTGGACACTGCTGGGTGGGGATGTGATGGATGCAGGTGTTGGTGGAGCTCTGGTGTCAGGAGAAATGTGTAACCAGGTGTCTGCAAAGGTAAGGGGGGGAGGTCAAAAGTGGGGAGTGTTTGCTGTCCCCACGGATTGTCCCACAGGGAAATGCTCCAGCTGTAGTTGCCAGATGTTTGCTTAGCTCAGGATTTTGCTGTGGTGGAGGAGTGGGTGAACAGGACTTCTTGTCTCATCTTGCTTTGCAAGAGAGCAGAGCCACAGGGATCCATGCCTGGTTTCATTTTCCAGAGGCTCTCCCTGCTTCTGGAAAACCCAGGGACACTGCCCAAGAGGGGGATGACTTCTTCCCTGCTCTTCAGTGGCTCCTCTAGGTCGGGTGGGCCATCCTAGAAGCCCCTGTGCTTTGGGTGGTCACAGTGTTGGGATGGACTTACCGTGGAGAGGCAAAATAAATATTTTCCAGTATGTCCAGATGAGTCCAAGGCAGGGAAAGCAATGCCCTGTCACTTCCCAGGGAGCAAGGACACAGCAGCACGAGATCCCATTGCCTGGAGATCAGCTGTGCTCACACGAGGACTGACTGCAGTGATGATATTCCCCTTATTGGAAAACCCATGGAAAAATGTGAGTGTATCCAAAAATAATTGAGAGTTGAAGTCAATCTGCAGGATTTTTGTCTACTGTGGGAAGTGCCTTCTCAGTTTATCGTAATAAGTGTGATAAGTTCATTGTTACAGAAAATGCACAATATGTTTGGCCCAAAAAACAAAATAAGGCTTTGGAGGATGCAAAAGGAAAGCTGAGTTCTTGCATTTTGATACATTTAAATCTCAGCCTCCTCTCCATTAATATGCAGTGACAAGCCGGGGGGTAGGAGCTGCGATTCTGCACATATGGAAAGATAGGAGAGATAACTCATTTCCTCCAGGAGCAGAAACAAGGGCTGGAAGAAACCACTTTGGGGCTGAGAGAGAGGAACTGGGGCAGGAGAGGGAAGGAGAAGAGGTAGCTACATTTCATAGATAACGATGTAGATGGTGTGAACAGAATGTGAGCCCTGGCAGGAGGGTGCAGGGATGTCCCCTGGAGCAGTCAGCTGTGGGGAGTGCTCCTGCTCCAGCTGTGAGTGCCAGGGAGTGCTCAGATCCTGGGCAATGCCTTGATTTGAATGCCACGTGCTGATATCCCAGCTTGGGCACAGCAGCCAGGCAAGCACCACGTCCCTGGTCTGAACCTGCTGTGAGCCTTCAGCACAGCTCAGTGATGCTCCTGCTCCCTCTGGCTCGGGGTAAATGAGCCCCTGCTCCATCCCATGTGAGGCAACCCCTCAGATAAACAAGGGATTTTTCTCTATGGAAGATTTCAATAAAAATGGAGAGGAAGGATGGGAAAGGATGGAGGGAAATACATTTTTTTTTTTTCACTGCAGATTTCAGCTTTTAATCAAAACCCAGGAACAGCCTTCGACAATTTTGGCTCCTTCTGATGAAAGACTTTTAATGAAAACTGAAACCGTCCATAGGGAATAGGAGCTTAAAAAAGTAAACAATGAAGTCAATCAACCGTCCAACCAAATATGAGCCACAAACAAATTTAATAAAGCAGAGGGAAGAAGTGGTGTGAGAGCCTTGGGAAGGGTGTTGGGATCCACAGCCACTGGAGAGAGGCGTGGCTGAGTCGTGGTCAGCAGGTTTGTATTGAATTCACAGGCAACCCCTGACGAGGGGAGAGAGAAGGATGCATCTGACTCCATCTTATCAGAAGGCTAATTAATTACTTTATTACACTATATTACATTACATCTAAACTGAATCTGCCAAGCACTCAACCCTGCACACAACTGAGCAGCTTTCCAGCCCCTCTGCCCCAGTCCAGAGCATTGCCTGGAGCTCTTGTGGCCCAGGTTCAGAACCTGGCATGTCAGCCTGTTGAACATCACAGACTTGGTCCCCCAAGGCATGGAGACAGTGAAGGAACTTCTCCCATCCTACCCCAGCAGTGCCCAGCACACACACTCCATGGAATGAACTGAACCCTTACTTTTGAGACTTTGCATGAAAAATTCTCAGTCTCGAGTCCTGCCTGGCTCAAGCACAGGTTCAGTTGGAAATGACAGAGGAAGAAAAGCCCTGACCCTGGTCCCAGTCCAAGAAGAGCTGAGGCAAGTCAGAAAGCAGGTCCCACCCTGGTAAGTGGCAGGTACCCTGTGTTTATGGTAATAACAATAATTTACCCTTCACTATCACCTTCCAGCTGAAGAGCATAAAGCCCTTTGCAGGCATTAATTATCATTAGCCTAATGACATGGTTGATGAAACGGAGGCTGTGAAAGCTGCAGTGATCCACCCAAGGTCCCCAGGCCCCTGTGGTGGCAGAGCCAGGAGTCACAGGCAGGGCTGCAGGGCAGGCTCTGGGCTCAGGGTGGGCACGGGGAGCTTTGCCCTGTCTTGGGGCAGCTGGGGGTCAGCTGGGTGGCTCTGTGTGTCCCACACTCCTGGGAATCCCTTCTGGCCAGGAAGGCTCCAGGGTGGTGCAGGCAGGGCAGTGTGGGCTGCTCCCTGGGCTGGAGGATCCCCGCATTGTTGGGGTCACAGTGCTGGGGCAGCTGGGGGTCAGCTGGGTGGCTCTGTGTGTCCCACACTCCTGGGACATCCCTGCTGGCTGGGATTGCTCCAGGGTGGTGCAGTGGGTGGCTGCAGGGAGTGCAGGCAGGGCAGTGTGGGTTGCTCCCTGGGCTGGAGGAGCCCCACAGTATTGGGGTCACAGCTCTGGGACCCTGCTGGCTGTGCCCAGGGCTGGCCACAATGACAGCACAGACAGTTGAGGAGCTGGGGAGCTTTTCCTGGGCACTGCAGAGGGGTGGGCAGAGCTGCTGGAGCCCCCCTGGCTGCAGAGGCAGCAGGGCTGGGGCAGAGCATCCACCCCGGCACGCAGAGCCCAGCTGGGCACGGGGCTGGCAGCCAGGGCAGGGGCACAGGAGCCTGTTAACACCGTGCAGAAATTTTCTTTGAAGGTGTGGAATGATTTATGGGTTATTACCGGCTGTGACAGGGTCAGCTGCCAGGCCCGGGTGATTTGGGGTTGGGGGCTCCGGGAGGATAATGGGGACAAATTGGGGCCCGGAGGAATGTGCGCTGGCGGAGCGGGAGGCGGCGGGGGGCAGGGGAGGGGCCGCCTTCTCCTCCATTCCCAGACACAACCTGCTCTCATTATCCGGAGCCACCACAGGCGCTAACGCACACAAATATATTCTAATTTATTAGAGCTGGCAAAGATCTCTTTGCAGAGAGCGAGCGTTTTATTTTTGAGGCTCAGTGGTTCAAGTGTTTGAAAGGGCAGCATTCTCTGTGCCTCCAATGTGGGGCTAATGATAATCTAAATTAGTTATTGGAAATAATTACCAAGGCTTTATTGTGCCAAACATAGCAGAGCCCTGGAGAGCAGTCGCGCTCAGACACGGCCATGCAGCTAAAAGCTTTGATGCTTCATTAATATTCAAGGGGAGTCTTTGGCTGTTTTCCCTCCTCCCCTCGCGCTGCCGCAGCTCTCTGAATGAACCCGAGGCCTCCGGTGACACCAGCGAGGGGCCTGCCGATTGAAATTAGCCCTGGTACCATATCAAAGTTCACTGCTCTCCTAATCTCCAATGGAAAAGGTGGCTCGGGGAAGACGCTATCGCTCGGCGCGGCGGCGAGCGCTCGGTGCCGAGACAGCTCCTCCTGGCTCCAGGCGCCTGGTTCCAGCCTGAGATAATGCTGGAGAGGAGCATCTCCAAGGTTGTCCTACACAGCTGGGTTTTATGATATAATGGACCAAACCGGCTGCATAATTAATCAGCCTATATTTTTTCCCCCTAGTAAATCTTCCTGTGATGGGCAAACAGAAGCCCTGGAGCTGTGTTTGCATGCCAGATCCGTGGTGGTGCATGTGTGTCTTTTTCTTTTTCTTCTCCCCGTCTCTCTTTTGGAATAAGTGCTGTGATTTGAAAGTGACTCCAGCCCTGCTCACGAGGACGGGGGCTCTCAGGGCTGCTGTTATTTTTTGCCTGCGAAGCAGCTGCGCTCTCCTTTCCAAAAACCTTTGGGCTCCGAGCAGGACGGCAGGATGTATTTTTGGATGCGGGCTTGGCCTGGCGGGGCTCCAGGGAGAATTTCCTCTCCTTGCTCGGGATTCTGCACTAATCAACCATTCAGTTCCGGCGCCTGCGGGCAGGGCTGGAGCAGAGGTACCGTCCATCTCGGAGATGATCTCCATGCTCAGCACATCCCCGCAGAGCCCTGCGGGCTCGACCTGCCGCCAGCAGGAGCAGTGGCAGGATTCCTCTGCGAGCCTTGGGTGGAAAGAGCAAATCCTTCTGGCTGGCAAGACAGGGGACAGCTGCTGCGCCTGTTTTCC
This sequence comes from Fringilla coelebs, assembly GCF_963513975.1. Taxonomy (NCBI): domain Eukaryota; kingdom Metazoa; phylum Chordata; class Aves; order Passeriformes; family Fringillidae; genus Fringilla; species Fringilla coelebs. The sequence continues at coordinate 2,275,131 of NC_140054.1, read as the reverse complement.
AGGCAAGCAGCACAGCAAATTGGGACAATCCAGAAATTTCACCCCCCTCTTATAATCCAGATTGTGCAATAGCTAAAAGCACCCTGATCCCCGTACATTTTTGAGCAAATCTGCCACGCTCCGAGGCTTCTGTGCCACGCTGGGGATGGCCCTGGAGGCTGTCCCGGGTCCGTGGGGGCGGTGGGCACGAGGGGAGCTCCGGTGGCACGGCAGGATGCAGGGTGTGGTGAGTCATTCCTGCTTCCATCCCACGCCGTCTCGGTGGGTGAGTTATGGGACTTCTCCTCTGCTGAGCAGGCACAAATCATCGGGGCCTGTCAGGAGTCAGGATGAAGTGGGCTGGCTGGAGAGTCCACACTAGTCCTTTAACAAGATTGATGCTTTGCTGCTTCCCAGGTCTGAGTTCAAGAATCTATATTTTATTCCTTCCCTCCTCTCCCTTCTCCCTGCCCCATTCGCCGCGGCAGAAACGCACTCTTATAATTCCTGGTCAGGTTTGTGTGTGTGAGGTGGTAATGTGTCTCCCTGGGAAGAAAAAAAACTGTTTCTAGGAAAGATTTATGTGGAATGAATTATTTAACCTCTCACTCCTGGCTACCCCCATGCCTGCCCAGACTGCAGGACCAGGGAGCCTTGTCTAGGGAAGCCCAGGTCGGGATGGGGCAGTGACTGGTGGGGCTTGGGGGGCATGGGGGACCCGGCTGGGCAGAGACCAAAACCCCAAGGGTGTGATCTCTGCAGGTGCCCCCTCTCCTCCTGTGTGCCCCTGCCCAGCTGTGACCATCCCTGCCTGCCTGTCCTCCAAAGCTCTGAGAGCAGGGAGAAAACCAGATGTGAACAGCTGGTGAAACATCTGGAGTGGCCTTCTGCCCAGGCAGGACGTCACTGCCCCACCAGGGCAGGACACGCTGGTGGAGCTCAAGCAGCATCACCCTGCTCTTGGCAGAACCCCAGAGCCACGAACACCCCACACTTGGAGCTGCCTGCCAGGACTTTGCCAAATCCACAGGAGCCATGGGGCAGCCCAGGGAGGTGCTGTGCTGTGCTGGCAGAGGGACTGGGACAGGCAGGACTGGTGTGGGAGAACTCTACTGGGTGTTACTGGTCAGGGTCAGCAGCACAAAACCCAGCCCGGGGCTTTGCAGACCTGGGGCAAACCGAAAGGGAAAAAACATGTTTGTTAGATATTTTTCCCTTGCAAATTATGATTTCTGCAGGAAGTGCCTGTCTGCAGAGAATTTCCAGAAAGAGAAAAAACACACACACACACAGAATGAGTTTGTGCAAATTGAAAACAAAAAGCTGCCAGACGTTCCCTGCTCCTCGCTGCCCGCCCCCTCGAAGAAATATTGGCAGAAGATGGGGAAGGGAAGCCAGAAAACTTTTGAAGAAAAATATTAATGAAAACCAAACCCTTTCTGCTTCTTGTTTAATTTCCAAAAGGAAGATGAAGGGCTCCCTGCCCTGCCCTCTGGACTCATTGCTGACCCCAGAGTGAGGACAGGAGTGCTGCTGGCCCAGCCCTGCTGCTGCTTGTGGCAGAGCCAGCCCAGAGCCCTGGACCTGGGCACATCTGGCTCCACAGACCCCTCTCCCTCGGGACTGGGGTCCTGGAGCAGCTTCTGATCCCTGAAAGCTTTTGGGAATGGCTCCTGATGTCTCAGGCTGGAGAGGAGCCCCAGGGTGGTCTGCTCGAGTGAAACCCCCAGAAGGAGTCGCAGGTGTTGGCCTGTCTGGGGACATGGTGACCAGCCTGGGGACAGAGGCACTGCCAGGGTGTCCCACAGCTGCACAGCAGCAGCAGGAGAGATGGGAAGGATTTTCTTTCCAGCCATGAGCTGGGAGGACAGGGAGGAGGTCAGACGTGAACATGGCAGGAGGATTTGATGGGATAACGGAGCTCGCAATGTTCTGCTTCCAAAATGTATTGAAGGACTCAACACCTGCTTTCTGAGGGCTCTGCCTCTGCACCCCAGGGCTGTCACCTCAACCCAGCACTGTGACAGAGGGGAGGCCACCCTGACTGCCAGCACCAGCTCCCAAAATCCCTGACTTTGGGCACGATGTCACCTCCAGGACTGCCAGCTCGGTGAGAGGGATGGGGACAGGAGGGAATGGCAGAGGGAACTGCTGCCACTGCTGCCTGTGGTGTTGGAGCAGGACCTTGCACAGCTCAGAGGGCACTGGGGTCCCACAGGGCAGCAGGTCCTATAGTGCAGGAGGGTGTGGGGGCACCCTGGCATCCCAGCATGGCACAGGGGGCTGTACCCTGGCTGCTGTTGGGTTTGTCTGGAGTGTCCTGGCAGGATGAGTCCCAGTGGGAGACTCCCTGCTTGTGATGAACACAGTGGTGAGGATCTTAAAGGTCTTTTGCAACCTAAAGAATTCTGTGATTCTGTGAGCTCACCAGGTGTCTCTTCCCCTCACTGTCCCTGGAATTCAGCTGTCCTGGCTGGGCTAATCCAATCCTGGGATCCCACTCAAGGCACTGGGGTGGGATCCCCCCCCACACTGAGCACCCCAGAGCCCCAGGAAACACCAGAAGCCCTCTGCAAGTGCTGCTTTGTGGCACCAGCCCCACAGCCCCAGCCCCCAGAGCTCCCTGAGCTGCACAAGGCACTCCAGGAGGATTTCACCCCACGACACAAGCACCCTGTGCAGTCCTGCCTGTGCCTTGTGCATCCACAACAATGCTCAAAGACTCCCACAAAAATGCCTCCAGCTTTCAGTTAAAACTAATTTTAACCGGTGAACACCTGCCAAATTGATTTTACGGGTTTGACACCGGTAAATCACTTGAAATTTCAAGCCTCCACAAAATTTGCATTCTGCTATTTTCATATCTCTTGGAAATTCTCAACTTTGGCTGGTTCCACTGTGGAACTTCTTTACGAAGCAGCCCAGGGGCCAGGAGGCAAGAGGCAGGAAAATGGCAACATGAGCCACTGCTGGGACACCCTGAAAGGTTTGTGCTGCACTTTTGGGATTGATGTCTGGGCCTGGCTGATGCTGAGTTTGAGATATTGCTTTGCCTATAGGTGAACAAATCCTGCACCTGATGGAATCTGGCTTGTGGATGGGGTTCCTTGTGGTTATCTCCCAGAATAAATGACTCTCCTGTGTGACTGGGTGGCTCAGGAGGGCAGCTCTGCTGAGCCCTGTCTGTAATGAGCTCAGAGCTGCACTTCACGAGTTCTGTTTCACTCCAGGGACAAATGAAATCAGATAAAATCCACAGGTGAGTGTGATTGTCCTGACTGACAAAGCCATCTCACCATGGTGGCTTCTGTGGAGATAGAATCACAGAATGGTTTAAACACCATCCAGTGCCATCCCTGCCATGGCAGGGACGCCTTCCACTACCCCAAGCCCCATCCAGCCTGGCCTTGGGCACTGCCAGGGATCCAGGGGCAGCCACAGAGCTCTGAGCACCCTGTGCCAGGGCCTGCCCACCCTCACAGGGAGGAATTTCTTCCCAATATCCCATCCAACCCTGCCCTTGGCACTGGAAAGCCATTCCTCATTGTTCTGTCAGTTACCTACCCTCACAAAAACTCTCTTCCCATTTTTCTTATTGACCTTTTCAGGTGCTAGAAGGTCACAGCTGGGTCACCCCAAAGCCTTTTGGTTACAGGGCTGGAATATCACTGGGATTTTGGTGAATAGCTCAATGGACTGCCACAAACCCAGGTTTTATTCCTTCTGACTGCTGTGTTAAGTAGCTAATGGTGCTTGTGAGCAGAGCTGCTCTTGCTGCTGTTGTATAACAAGGACACAAGAAAAGGAAAATCAAAGCATCTTTAAGGTGTTCCTGGAAATAACAATGCCACTGGAGGAGGATTTTATATCTGAGCTTTTTAATGGAATGGATACCTCACACTCCACATCCCAGCTGTTGTGTGGCTGAACAAGTCCAGCAGTTCCTTTCTTTTGTAAGAGGGATGCTCATGGAGCAGGGTCAGAGTGGTGCAGCCTTTGCCATGCTGGCACACAGGCTGGCTCCCCTCTCCTCACAACCACCAGGAAAGGAGAAACAAAGATGAGGCTGAGAGCAGCTAGGAAAGCATTCCCTGCTCTGATCCCACTTTGTCACCTGCAGGTGAAGTGGGGCTCTGCCAGAGAGCACCAGGAGAGACTCAAAAGCAGAGAAACAGCTGGAGAGTGTGGAGGGGTGAAGTGGGAAATACAGAACAATGTTGGAAAGAAGAAAGGAGGAACCATAAAGAAGCCAAAGAGCTGCTCTGCAAAAGGATCTGAATGAGGACTGACACCCTCAGAAATCTCCATAGAAACCCAGGGGCAAAGGAGGAGGAAGGAAGGACAGGAAATGGAGCAGAGACCTTGGTTTGGTGTCCCAAAGCCCAGGGAGGAGAAACAGAGGGTTGGCCATAAAAGAGCAGACACAGCTGGTCCTAAAGGAGGAAAGACAGAGACAAGAGTGTAAACCAGGAGGTGAAAGGGGACAGGCAGAGCAGGACAGAGCAGGTGAGGAGGGACAGAGACAAGCACAGGGCAGGTTCCTGCTGTCCACACCTGGGCCAGGGTGGGGAAATGAGCAGAGAGAAGGCTCCAAGGAGAGCTCAGAGCCCTGGCAGAGCCTGAAGGGGCTCCAGGAGAGCTGCAGAGGGACTGAGGACAAGGATGGAGGGACAGGAGCCAGGGAATGGCTGCCAGTGCCAGAGGGCAGGGCTGGATGGGATCTTGGGAATTGGGAATTGTTCCCTGGCAGGGTGGGCAGGGGCTGGGCTTCCAGTGACTTCCTCTTCCTAAACTCAGATCATCTCCCCACCTCCACGGTGCTTACCCCTTGCCCTTCACCAAAAGGGACAGAATTCCTCTGAAGGCCACCCAGGTGGGTGATCTGAGAGTTCAATGCACTGAGATTGTGAGGAAGCAGCTCTCCTCTGCCTCAGAGTCCTGGAAGAATTGGTTCAGGAATCCCAGAATGCTGGAATGGTTTTGATTAGAAGGGACCTTAAATCTCATCTTGTTCTACCCCTGCCATGGCAGGGACCCCTCCCACTGTCCCAGGTGCTCCAGCCTGGCCCTGGGCACTGCCAGGGCTCCGGGGGCAGCCCCAGCTGCTCTGGGCACCCTGGCAGAGCCCAAACCTCTCCAACCAGGCCTTGCCAGGCTACAAACCCCCTGTGGGAAATAGCCCTGGGGCACCTGGAACCTTCCAGCAAATCATTATTTCCTTTCCTGGATCCATTTGCTGCAATGGGCTTTGCTCCTGGTTCTCATCCTGGATTCAGGAATCTGAATGCCAGAGTGGTTTGGGTGGGAAGGGATCTTCAATGCCAGCTCATTCCAGCCCAGGGACACCTCCCCCTGTGCCAGGTGCTCCAGCCCCAATGTCCAGCCTGGCCTTGGGCACTGCCAGGGATCCAGGGGCAGCCACAGCTGCTCTGGCAATTCCAGCCCAGCCCCTGCCCACCCTGCCAGGGAACAATTCCCAATTCCCAAGATCCCATCCAGCCCTGCCCTCTGGCACTGGCAGCCATTCCCTGGCTCCTGTCCCTCCATCCTTGTCCCCAGTCCCTCTGCAGCTCTCCTGGAGCCCCTTCAGGCCCTGCCAGGGCTCTGAGCTCTCCCTGGAGCCTTCTCCTCTCCAGGGGAGGCGCCCCAGCTCTCCAGCCTGGCTCCAGAGGGGCTCCAGCCCTGGGAGCAGTGTAGCTGCCTCCTCTGGACTTACAGAAGTTGGACAGCCATGAGCTTGGAGGCAGTTCTTGTGAAGGAGCAGAACTGAAGCAAGAAGTCAGTCCAAGGCAGGGTAAATAGTCTGGCCTGAGTAACACATGAGGGTTTTGAGCTTATATTATACTGGACAGCAGCTGAAGCCAGAGAGATGTATGGAAATATAAAATGCAGCATGGGTTCTGCAAAGGCAGCCTGTCAGGGGCTGAGCAATCCATGGTTTTGTGCACGGTGTTGTGTCTGTCTGCATTTAAGCAAGGATTGGATAAAGCACCCATGGGAAATTATTAGCTAACCCAGAGAAGATGGGATCACAGAATTAAAGTGGATAAAGAACTTGTGAAGGGTGAGTCTGCAGTGGATAATATTTAGAGGAGGTTATCAGGAGGAAGGCAGATAAGCAGTGATGTTCCCTGTGGATGGGTCTCAGGGTTGTCTCTGAGCCTTTCCTTTCTTGGCCTTGCTTGCACCCTGCCTGGAATCCACATCCATGGGGAGGGCGACCATGGCAGCAGGAGCAGGGCGACCAAGAAAGGAAGAGCCGAGAGCAGAGAGGAATGGGAGAGCTCCTCCCTTGCCAAAAACCGACGTCAGGCAGCCCTTGCAGCCAGCAGGGGGACGGCACCTCCTCGGCTGAGAGCACAGATAAGACCAGGCAGAAACAGTTCAAGTATTTCTGTCCCCATGCCAGGAACATGAGCAATTAAATGGAAGAATTAGAAGGCTTCATCCAGGAGGAATGAGTAATCCTGGGAACTGTGGATATGGGAGAACTTATCTTGCAGAGCATAGATGGGAGAACAAGTGTTACAGATCCTGCTGATGGCAGTCAGATTGTTCTACCAGACAGAGGCAGGGGAGGTGAGCTCAGAGTTTGTCTCGCTGGAGAGCTGGAGAAGAGAATTTGGTGCTGACGGCAGCCTGAGCCTGAAGGGCCGTGACCTGCTCTGGTTTCTGTGAAATGGGCTGGGGTGGACACGAGCTGGGCTCTTCCCAAGGCTTGGGTGTTGGCCTGCAGGCTTTGAGAGCCGAGGCAGAGCAGATAATGGTCAGGGGAGCTCAGAGAGTGAGGCAGGCACGTGGTGAGCCCTGCCTGGAGCCACATCCCTGCGGGAGGAACGGGCTGCAGGGACAGGCAAGGCTGGCAGGGGAGGAAAGGTGGCACACCAGCAGGATGGGCTGATGAAAGGCAAAGCTAGATGCAGGAGATCTCTGCTTTCTGTGGGCCAGAGGGATACTCAGGCAGGGCTGCTGGGTGGCACCAGGAATATTTAGTCCTGCTGCACAGTGAGATTGCCAAGGTTGGAAGTGGCCACTCCTGCTCTGGCAGGGCAGGTTCAAGGTTAAGATGTGACAGACATTTGGGCTTTGCTTTCCTCCTCCTGGTCCCTCTGCTGTGCTGTAGCCTCCAGCCTTTCTGTGTTATTAGAGGTGAGCTCTAGGAGGTGAGGGGATGAACAAAGAGCTAACCTGGCCCTCATCTCTGCTCTCCAGTCGCTTGCCAAGGTTAGGAACTGGAAAGGATGAGAGGAAATGGCCTCAAGTTGCACCAGGGAGGTTTAGATTAGATATTTGGGAACATTTCTTCACTGAAAAGGTGTTTAGGAATTAGAACAAGCTGCCCAAGTAAGTGATGCAATCATAACCCCTGGAAATATTCAAAAGCCAGGTGGATGTGGCACCTGGGGACGTGGGCTAGAGAGGGATGCAGTGGTGCTGGGAGATCAGTTAGACTCAGCTGCCTCAGAGGTTTTTCCCAACCTTAATGATGACTCTGTGGTTCTCTGACCCAGCAGCCCCCCTGCTCCCTCAGGCCAGCCCTGCTGCCCCTCCAGGACTGCAGCACTCTGTTGAGGCCATGGCTGCAGAGCCTGCCTTGTTTCCTGGCACATTTCCTGGCCCATTTCCTGGCCCATTTCCCAGAAGCTGTGCCCCAGCCCCTCTGCCCTGAGCTGGGCCAGCTCAGCAGCACCTGCAGCAGCCCCCAGAAGGGCTGCAGAGCACAGGCTGCATGTCCAAAGCCATTAGTGCTTGGCTCCCTGCTCCCAGGCAAATGAGCCACTTAACCTGATCAGCTGAACATGTGGGCACAGCCACGGGCAGCCAGCAGAGCGTTACCTGCCTTGTCCTCCACGTGAGCTCCTGCTGATCCAGCCCTCCCTGATGGTGCTGTGGGGCTGGAGCAGCTGGGCAGGGATGCTCTCACCAGGCTCCATCCCTTGCCTTCCTGCTGGGGAAGGTGAAACAGGAAAGCCTGATCAATATGATTGCCTGGCAAAAGATTTTGAGAATATGGAAACTCTAAGTGAGATTGAAATGAAAGCAGCTCTGAGATCCCTCAGTTACTGAACACCTGGAAAACAATGGCATGGCCAGCTGAAGGTGATCCCCTTTGGATCAGACAATGCCCTCTGCTTGCAGGCAGCTCCAAGGGGCAGAGCAGACCCTGCTGGCTTGGCAGAGGGGCCCAGAGGAGTTTTTAGGGTTTAAAATGGAACACAGCATGGCAATGTAATGATTCTTATAGGCTGAATGTAAATGCTGTAGGATTTGTATCTTGGGCTAGACTGGTTAGTGAGAATTAGAATATTCAGCACAGAAGAAGATTTGTAAGGGGAACCTTGCTCTGTCATCCTCTTTTACTCTCTCATCCTCATTACCATGCTCTTGCCTTCTCTCTCTTTCCCACTCTCTTCTCTCAGGGCTGCTCTGAGCTGTGTCTGGCAGCTCTCAGCAGAGCCCTGCACTTGGCCCTTTGCAATAACCCACAAATTCCAAGCCCTGCCTGCAGAGATCTCTGTTCTCTGCCCATCCCCACTGTCCTACCCCCTGTCACTCCTGCACCTTCCCTTCCAGCCTGGCTGGGGTCACCCCAGTCCCCTCTCAGAGCCCCCAGGGCATGGCCAGCTTTGTGCTGTGCCTGTTCCATCCTTTGCTTCCTCCTCTCCACCTCCTCGTCCCGCTGCTGCTGGGCAGCACCTCCGCATGTAGGTCAGGTGGATGGTTTTGGTTCACCTCCCGACTTCCACCACACCTTAGGTGTGTGGGCAATTACCCAGCAACTCTGCACACACCCTGTCAGCTCTAATTACCCGGCAGAGGCAGCGCCAGAGCAGAGCAGAGCAGCAAACTGTGTCATCCGCCCTGCAGCTGCTCTCTGCCGAGGTATGGGCGCTGCTGGCTCAGCCCCTGCAGCTGCCAGAGCACAGCACCAGCCCTCAGCCCTGTGGGATCCCCATGGGAGAGCTGCTGGAGCTCAGGAACAAAAGGTTCTCAGTGCCAAATGTCCCTTCCAGCAATGGCAGCGTGGCCCAGGTGTCCCTTCCTCCTGGGTCCTGCCAGAACTGCACCCTCCGGCCACCCTGAGAGCAGATCCAGAGGTGGCACCGTGCATGTCCCTGCTGCTGGGGAAGGTGACACAGGAAAGCCTGATCAATATGATTGCCTGGCAAAAGATTTTGAGAATATGGAAACTCTAAGTGAGATTGAAATGAAAGCAGCTCTGAGATCCCTCAGTTACTGAACACCTGGAAAACAATGGCATGGCCAGCTGAAGGTGATCCCCTTTGGATCAGACAATGCCCTCTGCTTGCAGGCAGCTCCAAGGGGCAGAGCAGACCCTGCTGGCTTGGCAGAAGGGGCCCAGAGAGGAGTTTTTAGGGTTTAAAATGGAACACAGCATGGCAGTGTAATGATTCTTATAGGCTGAATGTAAATGCTGTAGGATTTGTATCTTGGGCTAGATTGGTTAGTGAGAATTAGAATATTCAGCACAGAAGAAGATTTATGGTATTGTAAGGAGAACCTCACTCTCTTTACTCTTCCTCACTCTCTCATCCTCTTTACCACACTCTTGCCTTCTCTCTCTTTCCCACGCTCTTCTCTCAGGGCCCTGCACTTGGCCCTTTGCAATAACCCACAAGTTCCAAGCCCTGCCTGCAGAGATCTCTGCTCTCTGTCCATTCCCATCTCTCCTACACCTGCAGCCCCAGGAAAGTGCTCTGAGCTCCAGGCTGAGACCTGGGTGAGCTCTGGGGCCCCTCCAGCCCAAACCAGCCGGGGAATCTGTAAGGCAAAGCTGCACCATGAGCAAATTCATTCCCCCAAACCCACACAAACCTTCTCTCCAAACCAGGCCCCTTTGCAGCCACCCCCAGACCTGGAGGAGCCTCAGGGTTTGCCCAGGTTGCTGCACCCCACATCTCCATCTGTCCCCTCACTGGGTCTGCTCCTGATGCCAGACCCTCACATCTCTGCTCAGACCCTCATGGCCCTGCTCAGCACCCAGCCTCTTGTGGCTCTCAGGGAAGCTTTGGAGGCAAGATGACAATCTGAGAGAATTCCAGCAAAGATTGCAGTTGTTTTGTTGTTGGGGGCAGGTAAATGAGCCCCCAGTGCCATTTGGGTTGGATTGGAGATGGGTATGAGGGCTGCAGGGGAAAAGGACAGCTCAAATATTTTCTTTGTGCGTTTTATAAATAAAAGTTTCTTTTAAAACTGTTGTAAATTCCCCCAAAAGAGGGAGAAAAAAGGGAGGAAAAAAGGGAGGCAAGGAAAGGCTTGTAAAACATTTCATTTCCTGTAGAACGAATGCCTTGGCATGACCCAAATTCACTCCTCTCATTTCCATTTCTTGCAAGTTAAAATGCTTCTCTTTTGATTTGCCTCAGCCTGTATCTCCCCACTTCATGTTTGTTGAAATCCCCTGCCCCAATATCACCCCTCTGCTCCATCCCCTCACCTCTCAGTGCCCAACTCCCTGTGGCTGCCCACAGCTGGGTGCAGGGGAAGCTGAGCCCAGAAAATTCTTCCCTGGGGGGATCCCTGAAAAGTCAGTGGGGAATCTCTGTGCCCAGAGATGGGAAATGAAAGGGGAACAGTTTCCAGAGCCAGCAGAGAGGGGCAGCTTTCCTTCCTGGGAGGGGCACCATGGTGGTGAGGGGTGGGTGATGGGGCAAGGGTCCAGCAGGCTCCTCTTGCTGTGATTTGGGCAGGACCGAGCCCAGATCCTTGGGTGGGAGCATTTCTATAAATGCAAATAAATAAAGGAAGTAAATGACAGTCGTTTTGGACGTTTTCCTGTATGGAAATGCGTTTCCTTGGTAATCACATCTCTAGTATTTCTGTTTATTTTTATACATCTGTTTTCAGTTAGCCCACAGAGCTCTGTGCTGCAGCGCAGTGATATCCTCAGATGTCCCTCACCTTGACACAGCAGAGGGGACATGCAGGCACAGCCACCCACGTGTCACCCCCAGTGACCCCACTGCACTGGGCAGGGAGCTGCAACCCCACGGGGTCACCCAGCTGGCATTCTGTCACCCTGCCCAGCTGTTTGTGGTGAGCTGTGGCTCTCAGTGACACATTTTTAATTGAGCCTCTTCAGTTCCCTGGGGGCTGGAATCATCCCTCTGGACCTGCAGATGACCAGGACAGCCTGGAGAGTTCCTGCCTGGGTGCTTTGAGCAGGGTGAGGGCAGGACACGGTGCCCTGGCTCCAAGCCCAGCTGTGTCAGGGTTTCTGAGCACCCAGCCCCTGGCAGTCCCTGCCCCAGGGCCAGCACACTGCCCTGCTTCTGGTGCTCCCCTTCTCCAGCCCATGGGTCTTGGATTTGTGGGGTTCCCAGACTAAGGAAGGAATGATGGATCTGACTCCATGTTCTCAGAAGGCTAATTTATTATTTTATGATACTGTATTATATTAAAGAATGCTATACTAAACTATACTAAAGAATACAGAAAGGATACCTACAGAAGGCTATTATTTATTAAAGATAATTATTTAAATTACTTTTATTATTTGAAGATAATAATAATGAAAACCCATGACTCCTTCCAGAGTCCCGACACAGCTTGGCCCTGATTGGCCAAAGAGTGAAAACAATTCACAGTAAAACCTAATAAAAACAATCCTCTGTTGATAAACAATCTCCAAACACATTCCACAGGAGCACAACCCAGGAGAAGCAAATGAGGTAAGAATTGTTTTCCTTTTTCTCTGAGGCTTCTCAGCCTGGGCAAAGGGATTTTTCCAGAAAATGTGACGGTGACACCTGGGGACCACCCTGGGCTGAGCAGGGAGGGTGGGTGGAGGCTTGCTGTGCCCATCCCCTCATTCCCAACATTTTTTCAATGGTATTATTCCCAACAACCTGGAAGCCTTACCTGGACCAGCACATGGCTCTGTGGGGACCTGGAGCAGCAGGGTGGGGGATGAGGGCTTTTCCCATAGCACCAGGCTGACCTGGGGCACAGACACCATCCTGAGACACCACCTGTGACCCGGCACAGCCAGTGGCACCAGGGTGTCTGTGCTGCCACAACAGGTCCAAAGGGTTGGTGTGGCCTTGGTGTGATCCACACCATGGTCCCCAAAGCCTCCAGAAATTGGCCATCCCAGGTTCCCACCTGTCTGTAACACACCAGCTGAGCATGAACTCTTCATGGTCCCCACAGTGTCCCCGTGGTGTCACCCCTGTGACAATGCTGGGACCCTCAGTGCACTGAGCTTTCCCTCATGGCCTCACTTTTTGATCTCAGTCTGTGAAGGAAACTCTGGATGAGCCTGGGAGCCACAGCCTGGGCTCCTCTTGGAGCGCTGCTGTTCCACTGGCACTGATGTTTTCTTTCCCTCCACGTGTTCTTGCAGCTCTTCTGACTCCAGCAATTCAGGTTTCCCAACCCTTTCCCTCCCAAACATCACACAGAGAGAGGTGAGCCCTCAGGAGAGCCCTCAGGGGTGAGAAACCTCTGCTGGCCTTCCTTGATGGTCTCCCACCATTGAGCTGGGCAGGCTGTGACCCTCTGGGACAATCTGGGGCACCAGGATGGGGTCTCACAGAGGGTCAGGGCTCTGCTGCCTTCAGGCTGGCACCCCTGGCCAGTGCTGGGTGAAGGACCCCACAGCAGATGTGCTCCCTGCCCACCCACCCTTCCCTAAGGGCTGCCTTTTTGGGGAGGGATGAAGAAAAGTGTGAGCAACCACGTTGGGTCAGTGCCCAGAACCCAGGTTCATCTCTCTGACACTCTCCTGGGGACACCCCAGTTGTTGGTCAGACATTTGTGACACCTCAGGACAAACTGAGAGCTGAAATGCAGCTCAGAGCCTGGCTGGCATCTCAGAGGATGACTGGTGAATAAACCTTTCTGGCTTTGTTCAGGATTTTGTACAGGATTCTCCCCTAATGTAAGCTAGAAAAGAGCATCCTTAAATCCATCAGTAGCTCACGTGCCTGCTGCCACTCCGTGCTCCGTCTCCTGACAGTCTCAGCACGGCAGAGAGGAATTTGCTTTGTGCACACCCCGCCCAGTATCCTCATCCAGACAAACGAGGCACCACCTCTGCATGACAAAAACCCCGGGGAGATGTGCCAGGGGAAGTGGCTGCACCCCTACCACGCAGCACCTGAGAGAAGTCACTGCTGTGAGCATCATCCCACCCAGCACATGGCTGGAACCCAAAGAAAAAGCAGCTTTTTCTCATTCACTGAAAATTATCCACCCACTGGAGCAGGTACTATATCCTGGTGACAAACAGGAGCTGCTGCTTGGAGCACATGTTCTCCAAAGCTCAGCATCATCTGCATGGCTCTGCTGTCCTCTGAGTGCCAAAGCAGCTGGAAATGGCCAGGTCCACGTGGGATGTGAGCCCTGACCCTGCCTGCACACACTCTCAGGTGCTTCCATGGTGTTCTGCTTTCCCAATAACCCTCCAGGTCTGCTGTTTGTGCCTGGTGCTGAGTCCCAGCCCTTGGGCCCGGTGTGTCAGACACACACAAGCCCTCAGTGCAGCCTCTGAGAGCTGGCAGACTCATAACCATTTTTGGATAGAAAAATATAACACTGCAAGGAAAAAAAAAAAACCAAACCAAAAAAAACAACAAAAAACCTCCTTGGATTGCATGTAAAGAAATAAAGCAAAATGCTATTCCCCCACTCCTGCTGTCTGTGCTTAGCCTTCCAAGAAGTTCCTGTCCTCATCTGTTCGGGTATCATTTTACAGCTCGATGACAAACACAGAACTTGCCAGTTTAAACATATAGGGCTTGGTTTTGCTCTCTGCTACTCACACACACTTACCTTTCCCTCACAGGGTGGGTGGGAGAGCTCTGTTAGTCCCTGTCCCCTCTCAGCCCCCGGGGAGAGGCGCAGTGTCACGTTGGGGTGCTGTCCCTGAGTCCTTTCTGTGTGTCCTCCCCAGCTCTGGTGTCCTCCTGTCCTCTGCACCAGAGCTGGGGATCCACACGTGCTCACACTCTGCTCCTGTCCGTGGGGCTCCTCACCTCCTGCTCCCCATCTCTGGGGTGGCTTTAGGGGACCCCCAGGGATGCAGGACCCCAGCAATGCCCAGTCCCCTTTCAGCCTCACAGACAGAGAAACCAACCCAACCCCTTGTGGTGAATAAATCACACTAAATGACACATTAGCCACAGAAAGGCACAGGATGCACACACAGCCAGCCAGGCTGATGCCAACCAGCTGCACTTGCAGCACCCAGCACTGCCCCAGCCTGGGGATGCTCTGTCCATGGGATGGGGGCTGCAGCACCCACATTCCCCCACTGCTGTTGGCTGTGCCTCTGTAACTCAGCGCTGGGAGGATGCAGCAGGCAGGACCTGCGCCCTGGGGCACCAGGAGCTCTGCCTGCACCCCTGGTGCTGCCCCACAGCCCCATCTCTGGGCTCTGGAGAGGAGCAGGAGTAGTCAGGGCACAGCAAAGCCCACCTAATCCCAGGGATCCCTCAGCAGGATCCCTGCCCGTGGCTGTGTCAGCCCTCACGACTGCAGGGCGTCATTCTGAGATAAGGGGCCTTAGGCTGGGGCTGATTAATGCTCCCTCCCTCCTTTTCCTGCCTCTTTTTTTCCAGAAGCTGAAATGCTGAGCTGCCTAAACTTTCCTCCAGTGTGTCAGACAGGACCTGCAGGGAGCTGAGCAGCAGGGCCCAACAGTGTTTGCTGCAGGGTGACTCCACACCCAGCCATGCTGGAGGTGAAACACCCTGCTCCTGGTGTCCCCGCCCTGCTCCTGGTGTCCCTGTCCTGCTCCTGGTGTCCCCAACCTGTTCCTGGTGTCCCTGCCCTGCTCCTGGTGTCCCTGTCCTGGTGTCCCTGTCCTGGTCCTGGTGCCCCTGTCCTGCTCCTGGTGTCCCTGCCCTGGTTCTGGAGTCCCTGTCCTGGACCTGGTGTCCCTGCCCTGTTCCTGGTGCCCCTGCCCTGCTCCTGGTGTCCCCAACCTGTTCCTGGCATCCCTGCCCTGCTCCTGGTGTCCCTGTCCTGATGTCCTTGTCCTGGTCCTGGTGTCCCTGCCCTGCTCCTGGTGTCCCTGTCCTGCTCCTGGTGTCCCTGTCCTGATGTCCTTGTCCTGGTCCTGGTGTCCCTGCCCTGCTCCTGGCATCCCTGCCCTGCTCCTGGTGTCCCTGTCCTGATGTCCTTATCCTGGTCCTGGTGTCCCTGTCCTGCTCCTGGTGTCCCCACCCTGGTCCTGGTGTCCACACCCTGGTCCTGGCATCCCTTCCCTGCTCCTGGTGTCCCTGACCTGCTCCTGGTGTCCCTGTCCTGGTGTCCTTGTCCTGGTTCTGGTGTCCCTGCCCTGCTCCTGGTGTCCTTGTCCTGCTCCTGGTGTCCCTGTCCTGCTCCTGGTGTCCCTGCCCTGCTCCTGGTGTCCCTGTCCTGGTCCTGGTGTCCCCACCCTGCTCCTGGTGTCCCTGTCCTGCTCCTGGTGTCCGCACCCTGGTCCTGGTGTCCACACCCTGGTCCTGGTGTCCCTGTCCTGCTCCTGGTGTCCCTGCCCTGCTCCTGGTGTCCCTGTCCTGCTCCTGGTGTCCCCACCCTGGTCCTGGTGTCCCTGTCCTGCTCCTGGTGTCCACACCCTGGTCCTGGTGTCCCTGTCATGCTTCTGGTGTCCTGTCCTGCTCCTGGTGTCCCTGCGCTGCTCCTGGTGTCCCTGTCCTGGTGTCCTTGTCCTGCTCCTGGTGTCCCTGTCCTGCTCCTGGTGTCCCTTCCCTGGTCCTGGTGTCCCTGTCCTGCTTCTGGTGTCCACACCCTGCTCCTGGTGTCCCTTCCCTGGTCCTGGTGTCCCTGTCCTGGTCCTGTGTCCCCACCCTGCTCCTGGTGTCCCTGTTCTGGTCCTGGTGTCCCTGCCCTGCTCCTGGTATCCCCACTCCAGTCCTGGTGTCCCTGCCCTGCTCCTGGTGTCCCTGCCCTGCTCCTGGTATCCCCACTCCAGTCCTGGTGTCCCTGCCCTGCTCCTGGTGTCCCCACTCCAGTCCTGGTGTCCCTGCCCTGCTCCTGGTGTCCCTGTCCTGCTCCTGGTGTCCCCACTCCAGTCCTGGTGTCCCCACCCTGGTTCTGGTGTCCCTGCCCTGCTCCTGGTGTCCCTGTCCTGCCCCTGGTGTCCCTGCCCTGGTTCTGGTGTCCCTGTCCTGCCCCTGGTGTCCCCGTGGGACCCAGCACAGCCTCAGGGCACTGGACAACACGAACAGCCCAGATCTTCTGCCAAAAACCCAGCAAGCTCATTTTTCCCCATTAATTTAGATTTCATTGCCCAGTACCAGCCTGCTGTGTCACATTTGCATCACCACAGTCACAGCACTGACAAGTGGATGATTTCAGTACATTTGTACTTAAAAAAGAAAGAGAATAATGAATAATCCCAGGTCTAATGACAGGGCAGGGACAGCTGTGGGGTGGCAGCGAGGTGAGGTCCTGGCTCTTGCAGAGGGGCAGTGCCTCTTTTCCTGCTCTGACTGCAGAACCAGGAGCTGTGCTGGCAGGATCTGTGATCCATGAGCACTGGGTGATGGATCCAGCCCCTGGCACAGCCCCACAGGCTGCACAAGGACGCTCCTGGACAGCAAGGGCAGCAGCAGCTGGGGCGGGGAGCGTGTCCCTTTTCTCACCCATCTTGCCAGAAGAAAGTCAGACTTGCTCAGATCCTCCCCTGAGTCACTTCAGAGGGAAGGAATGAGCTGGCCCTCACAGGGTTCAGGGTGAGGGTTCTGCTGAGAACTGGGGGCTCAGAGAGCCTTTTTGGGACATATTTCATTGCCATGCCCAAACTGGAGCTGCACAAGGGCTCCTGTTTCCCCTCTCTCCCTGCTGGACAGAAGCTGGCTGGGTCCATGGAGTCCTCATCTCCTGCTCCCCATCTCTGGGGTGGCTTTAGGGGACCCCCAGGGATGGAGGACACCATCAATGCCCAGATCCCTTTCAGCCTCACAGACAGAGAAACCAACCCAACCCCTTGTGGTGAATAAATCACATTAAATGACACATTAGCCATGGAAATGAAAGGGGAGCAGCTTCCAGAGCCAGCAGAGAGGGGCAGCTTTCCTTCCTGGGAGGGGCACCATGGTGGTGAGGGGTGGGTGATGGGGCAAGGGCCCAGCAGGCTCCTCTTGCTGTGATTTGGGCAGGACTGAGCCCAGATCCTTGGGTGGGAGCATTTCTATAAATGCAAATAAATAAAGGAAGTAAATGACAGTCGTAAACGACAGAAGCTGGCTGGGTATCCTGCACATTCCTGACTTTCTGGAGTGATCCTGCAGGGTCATCTCCATGCCCAAATCAGTGCCACAGCTGTCCTTGGGGCAGCTTGGGCAGGGTGTACCCACAGCAGAGCCAGCCCAGGCTGTGCCCAGGCTGTGCCCAGGGTGTACCCAGGCTGTGTCCCCAGCCCTGAGGCCAGCAGGAGCCCTGCAGCACCGTCCTGCAGGTTCTGCTGGGGAGCCAGAGGAGCCCAGCCCTGTGACAGGCAGCACTCCAGGTTCCCAGCCTGTGCAGCAGCCAAGCCCTCAGCTCGCTGGCACCACGCTCTCTCCTTGGATTACTCATCTTTTCCATTGCGAGCCTCCCGTGCTCCAGCAATCCATCTGCTTGCTGGTGCAATTTCAGGATCATGCCTTTTGTCAGTGATGTTAATTTTGGCAGGCAGCAGCAGACGCTGCTGAAGCTCCCTGCTGAGGCCTCGCTGCCTTTTCCTGGGCATCTGGCAACGAGCTCATAGGTGCCAGTGGCAATGGAAGCCTCTCCTCCCTGGTGTGGCAGCCTCTCCTCCCTGGTGTGCCCAGGGTTTGTGCTGGTGGTGGCTCCTGGCAGTGTCTGTGCTCACACACACACATGAGAGCAGCCTTGGTGCCCTGCACACCTCGAGGAACTGCTGTCAAACTGCTCATGTTGGGCTCTCCAGCTGCAGCCCCTTGGTGACCTGCCAGATCTTCTCCCAGCTTGGTGATGCTGGGAGCTCCTGGAGCAGCTGCAGGCACGGGGCTGGCTCCTGGGGGATCTGCACTGCCTCTGCAGGGGACTGTACACAGCCAGACCCCACAGATGTGAGGTTGCACCTGAACCATCTTCAGGAGCTTTGTGAGCACCCCATGAGCTGCTTGCTCCACCCTCTGTCCAAACCCCCCTGTGCCCACTGAACCCCACCACAAAGTGCTGCCTCCACTTGGTTTTGAACACTTCCAGGGCTGCCCTGGGGATGTGACAGTGACCCCAACACTGCCCTGGGGATGTGACAGTGCCCTGCTGAGCCTGGGCTGAGCCTGTCTGCAGCAGGGCTCTTCCCTCTTCTGTGCATCCAGTACCTCCAGCATGGTCCCACCAGGGCTCAGCCTGTCCTCTCTTTGTGGCGGTGTTTGAGAGTCCCCAGGAGGAGGGAAGAGATGAGATTCTTGGCTCCATGTTTCAGAAGACTGATTTATTATTTTACAATATTTATTATATTAAAAGAAAATTATATACTAAAATGATACTAAAGAAAGAGAAAGGAGACATCAGAAAGCTAGAAAGGAATGAATAATAAAATCTTCTGACTGACCAGAGAGTCTGACACAGCTGGACTGGGATTGGTCATTAAGTAAAAACAATCCACATGCAACCAGCCAAAGATGCACCTTGGTAAACCATCTCCAGACCACATCCCACAGCCATCAGATAATTATTGTTTACATTTCTTTTCTGAGGCTTCTCAGCTTCTCAGCTTCTCAGGAGAAAAATCCTAGCGAAAGGACTTTCATAAAATATGTCTGTGACACTCTCCAGTGATGCCAACACTCCAACACCCCTGCCCGTGTCTGTAAGGCTGTCCTGCATCCCAAATGCTTGACCTTCATCTCCTCCTGCCTGTGTGGCTTCCCCTCCCTCCCTGCCCATCAGGGCATGGCTGTCCCTTGGTGGGTGTTGGGGAAGGTGAAACAGGAAAGCCTGATCAATATGATTGCCTGGCAAAAGGTTTTGAGAATATGGAAACTCTAAGTGAGATTGAAATGAAAGCAGCTCTGAGATCCCTCAGTTACTGAACACCTGGAAAACAATGGCATGGCCAGCTGAAGGCGATCCCCTTTGGATCAGACAATGCCCTCTGCTTGCAGGCAGCTCCAAGGGGCAGAGCAGACCCTGCTGGCTTGGCAGAGGGGCCCAGAGAGGAGTTTTTAGGGTTTAAAATGGAACACAGCATGGCAATGTAATGATTCTAATAGGCTGAATGTAAATGCTGTAGGATTTGTATCTTGGGCTAGTTTGGTTAGTGAGAATTAGAATATTCAGCACAGAAGATTCATGGTATTGGAATGGGAACCTCGCCCTCTCATCCTCTTTCCCACTCTCTTCACTTCTCTCTCTTTCCCACTCTCTTTACTTCTCTTGGCCCTGCTCTGAGCTGTGTCTGGCAGCTCCCAGCAGGGCCCTGCACTTGGCCCTTTGCAATAACCCACAAGTTCCAAGCCCTGCCTGCAGAGATCTCTGCTCTCTGTCCATCCCCACCATCCCACCCCCCTACAGGTGGGGAGAGGGTCTCCACAGCCCAGACCCCCAGGGTGGCTCACACATCCCAGAGGGGCTGGGCTGGAGCAGGGGATCTGTGCTGGGGGTGGGGGTGTCCTGTGTGTGCCCCCACAAAGGGCTGTGTGTCTGTCTGGGAGGAAGGGTGGATTTGCCCTTCCAAAGCAGCTGTGGGTCTGCTGGTGGATAAAACCAGCACTGGGAGAGAAAAGAAACAATGGGAAGGATTCCACTGATTGATGAATGGAAAAAAATATTTGCTGTTACAAATAAACTGTAGGTTGGCTGAGAAATGAAATTAGACATTGAGAGATGAAAGACACAATGGGGAAAACCCCTAAATTCTGTAGGAATTAAAAATTAAAAGGGAGGGTTGTACTTTAGAGGGGAATCTCTGGGATCAGGTGTTCTGGGAAGTCTGAACCTCTCAAGTACCTCAGAAATGGGGAAAGAGAGAAGGGAAATGCAGCTGGGAAATTGGGATAAAAAGGAGGCTGCGTCCTCCAAAAACTGGAGAGACCCCAGGGGATGCCCCATGGGCTCTGCCTTGATTGGGATAAAGTAAAAGGGCTCCTCTGTCTCCTTTTGGGACAGAAACCTCTGCTGTTTGTGGGTTCATTTTCCTAACAAGTCTGAGCCCTCTGTGGGGTGTGTGGGGCTGTTCCCAGGTGCATGGGAGCCTGCAGGTGCCCTGCCCAGCCGGCTGCTGCAGTGTCACCGTGTGTGACAATGTGACCCTGTGACAATGTGACACTCTGCCTGCGCTGTCCCTGCGTGTGTCCTGCCCCGGCGTGCCCGGGGTGCCCAGCCCTGCCGTGGGCACGGTGTGGGCACCTGCCTGTGGGTAAGGAACTGCATAAAAGGGGAAATGGCTGGAAAAGCTCTCCCCACTGCCATTTTAATCAGAGAAATGAAGCAGCTGTTGGAGTGAATAGACCCTGCACTAAAGCAGACGTCTTAATATCTTTTGCAGAGGAGGTGCATTGTGATTCATTCTGTGCATCTCTATTACTCAGCTTTTGATAGGGGCTTACTTGTCTCAAGTGCTTTTCATTATTGCCCTAATGCTATCTATTAACATACTGGATGGAGGCTCTTTTCTCATCTGGAGCATGCATCACTGTGCTTTTAAAGATTATGGGGCTTGCAAATACATAACACTTTACTGCCTCCCTGACATAATTCACCGGGAAAAGAAATACATGTAAATAGATAGGTAAATAGATAAGCGAGTCAGAGGGCTGGGGGAGACAGGGAGGCAGACAGACAGACAGACAGAGCCCAGCACAGGGCCTGGCACACAACTGGTTCCTTTGTAATAAACGAGAAAAGAGCTGATCTCGGGGTTTATTTAAAAATTCTTGGCCCGTGTTTTGATGTCACTTGGAAAATCCTTGTTTCCTGGTTCCCAGCCCCAGAGCTGCTGGCTGCAGGGTGGGGGCTGTGCTGGGAACAGGGGAGATGGTGAGAGGGCAGGGATGGAGAGAGGAGCACACAATGGGGATGTGAGCTGTGGGTTATTGGAATTTACCAATAGAGCTGGACAGGACGTGCCTGAGCTTGTCTGGCCCTTGGTGCTGAACCGAACAGCAGCACGGTGTGTTTCACCCCAGGGACACTTTTGGCCATGGCTGTGTGGTGTTTCACCCCAGGGACACTTTTGGCCATGGCTGTGTGGTGTTTCACCCCACAAACACTTTTGGCCATGGCTGGGTGGTGTTTCACCCCACAGACACTTTTGGCCATGGCTGTGTGGTGTTTCACCCCACAGACACTTTTGGCCATGGCTGGGTGGTGTTTCACCCCACAGACACTTTGGGCTGGCTGGGTGCTGCCCTGGGCACGTGGGGACAAGTCCAGGTGTGCAGGAGCTCTGGTGGTGCTGGGATGGAGCCTCCCCCCATAGCAGGGGCTGCTCCTCAGGGTTCCCTCTGGCAGAGCAGCTTTGGGGCGATGGGGAAGGAAAGGAGTGGGTTCTGCTGGAGGGTTTGGATCCAGAGCTTTATTCTGGCCCACAGCCTCTGAACCCACAGCAGCTCCAGCAGAACTCCTGAGCCCGTGGCTGCTGCTCCTTTAACCCCGGGAGAGGGCAGGGAAGGGGCAGGGAGCCACCAGCCAGGCACAGGAGGGGAGGTCTCAAGGGACAAAGGACACCTGGATGGCCCAGTGCCCCCGGGGGCAGAGGGCATCCTTTGAACCTGCCAATCACTCGAGGCCCTTCTGGAATGCCAGGACTGACAGACAGTGCTGGGAGGGGAAAGGAGAGGGGACTGACACACCTGGCAGGGAATCTTCAGGGGAGGGACCCGGGGTTCTGAGGTGAACCCTGAAATCACAACACAACATCAGGTGGAGACCCCAGAGCCCCACAGGTGAGCAGCCCCACAGGTGGGGCAGAGCCCTGGAGCTGCCCTGACCCAGCCCCAGCCCTCCCCAGCAGCCTCAGCAGCACCATCTCATCTCATCTCATCTCATCTCATCCCAGCTGGGTCAATTGACTGCTTTAAAGACCAGTGAGGCATTTAACCACTCGGATGGGACTGATGCAGGCAGAGCTCGTCAGGGGAAGATTACAGGTGTGGTTTTCTGGGTCAGGGTTATTACACACTTATCAATCATGGCTCTATTGCAGGGCAGCTGATGCTGCATTTCCTGACAAGCACCATACCCACACAGACCAGGGGAGATGCAGAGCTGGGACCAAGCACTGGGATTTTCCCCACCTTTTTATTAATTCTGCAAATGGCCATGCCTCAAAAAGAAAACTTTCTGCAATAAAGGAATAAATGGGAATTATAATTTAACAGCAGCACAAGTGCTTCATTCCTCAGCTCAGGATGACTTTTTCCCTCAGATTCTGTTGAACTGTGGTAAGCAATGCAATGGCACAAAAGCAAAATGAAACAGCCAGAGCTTGGCAGGACTGCAGGGCTCAGCTCAGACTGTGCATTTGCTTCCCTTCTCGATTCCTCATTTTTTGGAAACCCATTTCTCTGCCCTGTGCCCGTGTTACAGACACCTCCAGGCCTGCAGGGAGCACAGATCCCACCTGTCTGCAGTGTTCCCCAAACCTGGGGGGCTGACTGGCAGGGGATGGCCACACTGACCTCCCCCAGCACACCACCAGCACAGGGCACATTGCTCTGCAGCCCAGCACTGCTGCCACGTTTAGGGCAGGGTATTTTGGGGCACCCTGGGGACAGCTCAGCACCCTGCCCCCCTCCCAGCTGCATCAGGGCTACCACTTCAACCAGCAGCTGAGCCAGGGGGCTGCTGAGCAGCCAGGGGACCTTTGCAGGTCCTCATCTGGCCAGAGGGATGTGCAGCAGCCTGCAGCTCAGCATCCATGGAGCCTCCAGCCCAGGGTCTGGGGTGCCCCACAGAGCCAGGGGGATGAGGATGGAGGTGCAGGCAGGAGGTGGCAGCAGGACTGAGACACTGTGCCCCCACAGAGCAGGGCTGCAGCTGTGGGCAGTGCTTATCCTGCTCAGGATCAGGGCTTGGGCTGTCCACTGCTGTCACAGCAAACCAAGGCAGAGAAGCACAGCAGGGTTTGGGTTGGAAGGGACTTTAAAGCCCATCCAGGACACCTCCCACTGTCCCAGGTGCTCCCAGCCCTGTCCAGCCTGGCCTGGGACACTGCCAGGGATCCAGGGGCAGCCACAGCTGCTCTGGGCACCCTGTGCCAGGGCCTCACCACGCTCCCAGGGAGGGATTTCTTCCTGATATCTCATCTCACTCTGGGTTAGATGAGAACCCTGGGAACCCCTTTCTGTTCCCTGGGTTTATCATCCTCCAGGCTAAACAAACTGGGGGTGTGTTTGGACACAGCCCTGGCCCCAAGGTACGAGGTGGGGATGAAGGATGTGTGTCCTGAGCTCACACAGGTCCCACTCTGGTCACCAGGTTCCCAATTCCTGTGTGGCTCAGGGAGGGGTTCAGACAGAGCCAGCCTGTGCCACCATCATCCCCTGCTCTGCAGCATCATGCTTTTTCCCTCAGGGCTGCCAGAACCCCCTCAGGAGGCCATGTCAGCACCCCCAAAGGTGTTTCCCTGGGCTCTCCCGAGGTGTGAACACAGCTTTGCTCTCTCTGATAAATAACCTCCAGGATCCATCACAACCCCTCACAAACTGAGACCAGCGCTGGCTCCCAGCTATGATTAATCATATAAACTTGCCTAATTTTATTCTATCAGCCATCTTGTTGCTACATGCCAGATGCTTGCCCTAAATGAATAGTGTTGGAACAGCCAAGCATCAAGTTAACAGAATACCAGCAAACATTCCCGACAGCATGAGCAGTCTATAAAACCTGGCACTAAACTGTATTAGAGGAAGAGATAAGCTCTCAGAGAGGAGCTGGGAAGACTGTAGGCTTGTTTTTTTTTCCAAATGGCTCCATGTAGCATGTGGTGCAGGTGTCGTAGGAGAAATCCATCCAGCTATGGAAGTATCTCTCCATCTGAAGCTGGCTATGCTATGAATCTCCTAATGGGATTAAGGCTTAATGCCCTAAATAGAATATGAAATAGTGCTTCCCCTCACAGAGCTGCCAGCTGTCTTGCAAACAGGGCACAGAAACTTCCACTTTTTGCAGATCAAATCAGTCACTCTCTGAATTGATGGCAAGAGCCTCATCAACAAGATATAATGTTTTAATGATGTTGTGACATGACCTGACACTCAGTGTCATTTGATGGATTCTCTCGTGTCACGGAATATTTCTGACACAGAAAAATGTAACCTCTTTCCCCTTCCAAACAAAAAAATAAAAAAAAAAGAAGAAAGGAAGGGGATGAAAAAAAATGTTCATTTCTCCAGTGCTCAGATCTCTGCTGGCTCATGGTGCTCAGCAGTGCCCCAGCTCAGCCCTGCAATTGCCTGGTGCTGGAGGAGATGAATTTGCACCGTGCATTTCTGTGTCTGCCTCTCACCTCTGCATGGCACGTTATCACCTGCTAATCACACGGAACAAATAGCACGGCATTAATAACAGCAGAAACCATTTCACCCCTATTTTCAGCTGTGAATCCTCTTCAAGTCACTCTGGGCATTTTGAATTGTTTTTTCTCTGCCACGCTCCCAGGGCTGTGTCTGCCTCTCCCCTGGACCAGTGCAAGGCCTCAGCATCAGGAGTTTGGACAGGATGGCCTCTGCACAGGGACCATTCCCCTGGGGGATCAGAGAATCCCAGAATGGTTTGGGTTGGAAAACCCCTAAAATACATCCAGTTCCACGGGCAGGGGCAGGAGATGCAGCTCTGCAAGGTGTTCTGGGGTCTGTGCTTCTGGGAGCCCCAAAAGGGAGTGGGGATGCAGCCAGAGGGATGAAGAGGGCAGGGATTGCTGGGGTTCCTGTCACTGATTCCCCAACTTCTGGGGCTCTGGCTGGGCCCTCCCTGGGGCTCCCCTGTCCAGGGAGACCCTCCTGGAGTGGTTTTGTGTCAGGAAAGAGAGACACACTGGGTCCTTTAGCTCTTCAGGTTCTTGTTTATTGTTATCTTATCGAGAGTTTTGCCTGCTGTCCACACCAGGCTCAGGAACTGGAAAAGCACCACAGAATGGCCAACAATCTCTTGGTACAAGGGCTTTTAAAGCTAAACTGTCCAATTAAGAGCTGACACCTGGATTATTTCCCCTTTTAACCCAATAACTGATCCCACAGAGCCCCCAGTGCAGACTTTTCTGCCCAATTACAAAATGCCACCCAAACCCATGGAGAAGGAGGAAGAAGCAGCATGAAGAAGAAACCCAGGACAAACCCTGTGCCCTCCATCTTGCTGCCATCCACAACATGCTAAAAATCCCAAACCCTCAATTTCTCACCCAGTGACACACCTGCACTGCTCTCTATAATCTATTGCACACTTTTGTAGGTTCCAGACTATTCTGGAGTTTAGGAAACTTTCTCCATGAATGAGGGTCACAGTCAGTGCTGCCCTGGGGGTCTGGGCACCCCAGAGCAGACAGAGAAATATTCCCAGTGCCCTGGGTTTGCACAAGGGATCAGGGAGGGTGTTGAGCTGGCAGAGATTCCTGCACACCCTCAGTGTCAGGGCTGGGTGCTGAAGGTGCTCCTGGCAGAGCAGAGATGCTGAAGGACGCCCGGGAATGCCAACAGCCGAGCTGGGAGGAGCAGGGTGGAGCTGCCAGCGTGGAGGAGCTGGGCAGGCACTACAGAAAAGTCCCAGAGTGTGGAACAGAGACCCCTGGCTCCCCTTTGGTGACCCCAGCCTGGCAGCAGCTCCCTCAGGCTGTTTGGTGCCTGGGGCTGGGCAGAATTGGGCCCTGGCACTTTGGGCACCTCGGGTGCCCAGAGGAGAAGCACATTCCTGCCTGTGCTCATCCCCAGGGCTTGGAGGGGACATGGGGCTGGTGGTGCCTCAGCAGCATGGCCAATCCCCCCCAAGACCCCTGCAGAAAAGGTGCTGGCTTGTGAATCCTCTGGGGGTGAGGGCTGTGCTGCTTGGGGGTGCCCTGACCTGCCAGCCAAGGCTCTGCCGTGTGTTTGAGCCTCAGAGTCCTGTGGGAGCCCTGTGCTGTGTGACAGCAGGGACACGGGGGCTGCAGGGACACCCCTGGCACAGCCAGACCCTGAGGGGGGGAATTTGGGGAAAGGAGTTGAATATTCCCCTATCCCCCAGCTGACCCCAGCCCAGGGTCCAGCCAGACCCCAGGGCAGCCCCAGGAGCTGGGGGAGGATTCCAGCACCTGATGCCTGGGGAAGCAGCGTGGATTTGCACGGGGGAGGAGGTGGAAGGGACATCTGTCCCCAGGGCCATGTGGGTGGGTGTCCTGCACCCACCCATGCTCCCCCAGCAGGCTCTGGGATGCCCCTCTGCCCTCCCTCCCCAGTCCCCAGAGCTGGTGATTGCAGTTTGGGCAGTAAATCTGAACCATCCAATCCTGTTAAATTATTTTCCAAATGACGTGATTTCCCTGGTGCACACAAATGATCAATTTCATGTTTTATTCCTAGCGCTATTTTAGTAAAGGGGAAAAAAAAAATCTCATTAAACTATCTTGATTAGAGAAAAGGGGCTTGTCATCACGGGGTGGACAAATGGTGTGAGGGCACTCAGCTATTTCCCTGAACGCACTGACACCTGCAGAAGAGGCCTTCAAAGACCTGAAGGTTATTTGCCCATATTACAAACGAGGTGAAGGTTAAAAAAGGTGATTAAAAGCATCTGGAAACCCAAATGTGACAGAGTCTTGCAGTAACCTCCAAGCAGGTTGATTTATGACAGGCTGGTCCCACCCGTAACAAGATTATAGCTTCTCCCCATCAGCCATTGTGATAAATACCAATTACCTACTTGAGGATTGCCATTCAAATTTGCCTAAGTAAGGAGCAGAATCATACATCTATGTTGATTACATATCAATGATGCCGTGGAAGCCTTTGCAACTTTTAGATCTGCTTAAGATATGCCGCCCTGATTTAGACAGCGATTTGCATACAATTTACCCATAAAGCTTTACTTTGAAAAGTATAATTACTTTTTTAATATTCTTCCTTCTGATTTGAATGTTAGAGAGGCCATATAATGAATTACTGCACTAATGAAGACAAACATGCTCTCGGGGTGTACAATGGGAGCATTGTTAAATAAACTTCCTGCATGCAACACATTTGTTGTGGTTAATCTTTAAATGGAGGCTCCGATTAATACCAGCACTTTTCTTCCCATAATTATTTTCTGAGGGATGGAAATCCCTGCTCCAACGGTTCCAGCAGGTGCTGCAGGGAGGCAGGAGGGCTCTGGGCATGCAGTGGAGGAGCTCCCAGGTCCTTTCCCTGGGGATCAGGGGTGGCTTCCAGCACACAGAGTGGGGACAGCACGAGTGACACCTGCACTGGCCATCAGCACAGCCCTGCTGCCCTGCCACGTCTAATGCATCCTCCCTTGCTTTTCTTCTCCCTCAGATCTGAGGATCCTCCCCAAAATCCTCTCTTCATATCCAGCATTCCTGGGATTTCAGATGCTGAAACATTCTGGGATGGGCAGAGGGAGTCTTGGAAGACAAAGTAGCCAGGTTTGGACAAAAGTAGAGTTAGTTACTGGTTTTGCATTTTGGTCGGACAGAACAATCCTTCCAAGGAGATCCAAGGACACCCTACAGCCTCAGGCTCCAAAAAGTACAAACAAAAGTGAATTGGGGGGAGAAAACTGGGGGTAAATGACTTCATTAATTGAAGCTGTAATTGGAGAATCAACCCCTGATATGTGAATGGACCAAAGTGATAATTGTCTGAAAAACTGGTGCCCATTGTCCATCTTGGGTGCAGCCTCTGGGAGGCTTTGGCTGCCCAAGGTGCATCTGTTGAAGGCCTTAAATAAAAACCCACTTTACCCTTTTAACTCTGCCCAGCCTCTGTGCTAGGTACCCACCCCAGGCAGCAGCGTTACCTGTCCCTGCCCATCCCAGGAGGCGACACCCACATCCCCACCTCCAGAGCCTCCCCTGGCCCTCCCACCCTGCCAGCCCAGCCCCAGCCCTGCCCTGCTTTGCATCTGAGGCCATTAAACCCCTTTTGTTGGCAGGGGCCCAGCGAGGGAAGCGCTCCAGCTCCGTGTGACAGCCTCATTATTCACCACTCTGCCAATCTTTGTGTCATTGACAAATTCCATCCGGAGAGATTTGCTATTGACTGCCAACTTATTGATGGGCTGCTGAACAGCATCTGGCCACAGGCTGACCCCCCCAGTGCTCAGATGGCGTGGCCAGCCTGGGATCCTTTCCTGGCTTGCAGTGCTGCTGATCTCCTCGCTGACCTTCAGGGTGTCACTCAGCTCCGTGTCTGCAAAGGTGTTTAACTGTCAGAACCCAGGAAATCCCTCTGGCTGCCCTGGAGGGCTCCAGCCCCTGCCCAGGGGGCTCAGAGACCTTGGCACAGAGCCCAAGACACCTGTGACTTTGATTTAGCCCTTGGAAAAAACAATTACCAGCATTACATGAAGAATTACTAGCCATGAAAGTTTAAGTAGAATGACAGTGAATTTATCACAGGGTGAAAAATAGATTTTGGGGTTTTTAGAATGGGGATTCAGGGGACAAGATGGAGCAATCTGGGCGTGTCCAGCCTTTCTCCTTCTTCTTCTTCTTGGCCTCCATCTTCTGCTGTGATGGTGGCACTTTTGGATTGGTTTAGAGTAGAAGCTCACTGTCTGACATAGGTGATAGGGATTGGGAAGTTATTGTAAATATTGTACATGTAGTTTTTAGTATAAAAGCTAACACCACCCTGTGGGCAGGCAGAGTGCCTCTGTCTGTCCTGCTGGACGGACCTCAGCAGGTCAGAGAAAGAATTTTTTAGATAAGAAACAATAAAGAACCTTGAGACTGAGAACTGAAGAGCTCTGACTCCTTTGAGCACTGGGCTGAGAAAAGAGACTTTCCAACACATCTCAGGGTCATTCTGAGCAGCAGAAGTCCTGAGATTTAACCACACCAAAGCTGCACAGGAGTGACAGTGAATGCTCAGTGTCAGGACCCAGGACATCGTTCTGGCTGCCCTGCAAGACTCGAGACCCTGGCAAGGGGCTGAGACCTTGGCACAGAGTCAAAGACACCTGTACCTTTGATTTTAGCCCATGGAAACAATTACCAACTTTGTGTGAGGAGTTACAAACCACAAGAGTTTGAGCAGAATGATAGTGAATTCGTCACAGGTGAAAAAGTAGAATTTTGGGGGTTTAGAATGGGGGTTCAGGAGGCAAGATGGAGGAATCTGAGCGTGTCCTGTCCTTCCTCTTCTTGTCCTCCATCTCCTGCTGTGATGGTGGCACTTCTGGATTGGTTTAGAGTAGAGACAGACTGTCTAAAAAGCCAATACCACCCCAAGGGCAGGGACTGTGCCACAACCCGACCTGCTGGACAGACCTCAGCAGGTCAAACCAAGAATGTCATAGATTAGAGAAAATAAACAACCTTGAAAAGCAGAACCGACCAATCTCGACTTCTTCTTTGGTCGCAGGGCTGGGAAAAAAGACTTTTTAATACCTTTAGTACCATTTCAACCACACAAAACCCAAGAGCTAAGCTTCTCATGCACCTGATTTCCTGGTGCAGTGTGTGTTCTGGGAGGGAGCTGCAGCAAAGTGCCCTGGGAAGCACTGGGCCTTCCCCAGGAGCAGCTTCAGTGTCACAATAGGACACGAGATGAGTGACACACACTCTGAAAGGTAAAAAGAAGGGAAGTTTATTTCTCCACCTCGATATACATAGAATTTCAATCGTGACCCTGGATTGGAGGATGAAATTGCCACCTCTCCAGTGACACTGGTCAAATCAGCAGCCTATCAAATTTCTCCTCCTCCAGAAAAGAATGCACAAACAATCATTATTTACATAAAAGCGTGTGAGAAACTCCATTACAAACATGTAAACATCAGAAGGCTTAGAAGAATTTAGAAGAACAGAACGACAGCTTAAGAGCTGTCAAATCTCATTTTTCTTCAGCAGACCTCCCTGAACACAAGTTTCTGTCCTTGAGAGGGAGGAAGGGGCTGGTTCCTGCCTCAGGGGAGCTCCCAGGGGAGCCCTGAGGAGGGGTGAGGTGAGCTGGGCAGTGTGCTGGCCATGGGGACCTGCAGCATCACCCACTGCAGGGGTGGAGAGTCACCAGGGCACCGTGTGAGCAGCAGCAGTGGCACGGTGGCAGAGCATTCCCTGAGCCCAGGGATGTCACCTCTCCCCAGCCCACCTCAGCCTGTCCAGCATGGGGGGTCTTTCCCAGCCTCAGGAGCTCCCCAAGGGGGTCACTGCCCACTGCAGAGCCACGCTGACCCTCACCCTGCTCACTGCCTGCACTGGCACAGCGCCCACCAGCAGCTCCCAGTGC
The DNA here is from genome assembly GCF_963513975.1 of Fringilla coelebs. NCBI lineage: Eukaryota > Metazoa > Chordata > Aves > Passeriformes > Fringillidae > Fringilla > Fringilla coelebs. Next base: position 2,244,802 of record NC_140054.1, on the reverse strand, counting down.
CCTCTGCCTGTCCTGGGCAGCATCCTGGGCAGGGCCAGGGGGTCAGGCTGGGCGTGGGGTCCCTGGCATGGCAGATCCTGCCTGCTCCTGGTTTATGAGGGGTGGGAGAGCACTGAGCCCTTCCCAATCCCATCAGGGCAGAGGAGGGGCAGGGGAGGAGCAGGTCAGATCATGACCTTGCCCAGCTTGTTAACCTCCAGCTCTCCCTGAAACACACTTGGCTCTTTTTTAATCAAAGCCCGGTGTTGTTTAACAATTAACAGGTCTGAAGGAGGTGATTTCCAGCACGAAGCTGCAGGAACTGTCCAGGGCTTGTTGAAGCAAGAGCTGCCCTTGGGAAGGAGAATGGCACCAGGTCATGCCACCCCCTGCCCTCCCTGCCAGCCCCTCCTGCATCACCAGGGTTGGGGGCACCTGGCTGGAGCTGGGCTGGAGCTTTGGATGCTGAGAATTTGAGATTTCCTGTGCTCACACTCTCTGACTCCCAGGAGAGAACTGCATTTGACCTGAGGCTGTGGAAAAGGCTTCCAAAATTGATTGATAGCGCTGGGATCACGGGTGTGGAGTTGGTTAGAAGTGTGTGATGTCACAGGGGGGAAAACTTAGAGTTTGGGGTTTTAGAGTATAGTTATATATATGGAGCAAGATGGAGGTTTTAGGGCAGAGGCAAGTTGTTCTTCTTTACCTTCTTCTTCATGGGTTTGGGTGGCATTGTGTGATTGGACAGAAGAGCCCACACTGCAGACTCTGAGGGATCGGTTGGAGGGCAGCAGGAGACCCAGCAAGCTCCATCAATGTCCCTGCTGCTCATGCCTCTGTTGGACCCCAAGGATCTGGTGAGGATGGAGCAGTTCTGGGCTGCCAGGGAGGGACACAGCGAGATGGAGAGAGATGGCATCTCCCTGCTGGAGGTGCCAATGGACAGGTACCACCCTCAGCCAGGCAGATCCCTCCTGCAGACCCAGCTGAGCAGGGGGATATCCCAGTGCCCAGGGCTCTGCCCAGGAGCCACCTTAGCTGGTAATGTCTGCAAGAGGGCTGGGGAGGGCTGGCTCTGTGCTCAGAGGGCTTCTGGAGGGCAGGGATGTGCATGGCAATGGTGCAAGGGGCCTCCTGCCTCTCTGGCCAGCAGCAGGAGCACCCCAGGGCTGGGCTGTCTGTGCTTTGTGACACACCATGTGCACGGGGATGGCAGGGAGCAGCCCTGTGAGGGTTAACCTGGGAGTCAGCCAGGCAGCTGCCAAGGCACTATAGATTTTGGAGCAGTAACTCTTCAGCTGGAGAGTGAAAAGAGGACAGCTAATGAGGCTCATGAGATCTGTTAATACTTAACCCAATGCAACACCTACCAGCCCTGCCAATAAATCAGCAGTGAGCACCAGCACCTCGCTCTGGTGTGCCAGCACAGCCCCAGCCTCCACGGGCATCCCCCCCTCTCACCACCACGGGGCCTGAGCTCCCCTCTCCCACCCCCATGGCTCAGCAGGGAGGGAAGAGCCTGTTCAAACCCCCGTGGCTGGGACAAAACCCTTTGGAGATGTCTGGTCGGCCTCCATCTCAGAGGGGTCAGGGTGAGGGTTCAGCCTCATGGGCTGAGGGTGGGGGCATGGGGGAGTGCAGCTTGGAATTCAGGTTTTTAGAGCCTCTCTTAGGAAAACCCAGCCTGGTTTAATCCCTCCCTGGCTGCCCTGCACACCCAGGGCTTGATTTCCTTGCTCTGACCCCTGAGATGCCCAGAGGTGTCTGTGCTCCTGCACAGCACCAGGATTGGTTTCTCATGAAGAAGCCATGACCAAAGAACCCAGCAAGACCCACTCAGTGGGTTAAAGACGTGCCCTGTCCCATGAGAGTGCCTCTCCCTGGGAGCTGAGAGATGTTTCAGTGCAAAGTCACCCCAGTCCAAACTTTTCTACAATCCCTCAGCAGCAGAACACAAATTGGGCTTGTTGGACCACACTGGAGTGTGAAAGGGGAAGGAGGGGGAAAGGGAAGGAGGACAACCAGACAATCCTCTGCCATCCTGTTGGGGACACATTTCTGGCCTCCTGCTCTGATGGTAGAGCTCAGGAGAGATCTGGCTTTATTTTCCACCATCACAGGTGCCAGGAGGTGCCAGAGCTCAAACCCAGCTGTGCTGGGTGAGGGTGGCACAGAAGATGGGGGATTCCTGGGCAGAGGATGGGGGTGGTTCCCTGCTGTGTCTGCACCGGGCATCTCTGCTCATTTTCTTGCTCATGGAACAAGTTTGGATCAGCTGGTGGGACCCAAATACTTACAGGAGATCTGGGATCTGGTCTGGACATATTCAGGGATCAGAGGTGTCTCCAGTGGGGCTCTCTGAAGTCTGCTGTGGTCAGAGATGAGTGAAACATTACAACATTAGATCAGCAGAAATGATATTAAATTCCTGCCCTTTAAAAGAAAAGTAGTGTTTAGGAATGATCTCAGTTTTAATGACCTAAAAATTTCCATCGGTTTCATTTCCTCCTTCACCAAAAAGGAAAAAGAGATAAGACTGAAAAAGAAGAAAATCAAAAAATGGAAGAGACAAAGCCCCAGGTCTGAAAACTGCTGAGTTTGGGAGGAACATGAGGACACCTGGAATAAACTAGAAGAAAATATTTCAGAGAAAAGCCTATGACTGGCCTATTTCTGCTGGTCCTGGCAATGCCCCTGCAGGATTTGTCACACCCCAGGGCAGAGGGGTGTGATGAGATCCAGGGAATGGGGCTGCAGGGGGACCCTGGGGGCAGCTGCTGGTTGGGATTTCACTGGGATCTGGCACTTCCCTTCTATCCCACTGGATGGTTCATCACCTGTGTGTGAGCTCCAGCCAACACACCAGGGAGGAATTGCTGAGCTGAGCCCCCAAAATCCTGGATGCTGCCCTGCTGTCCTCAGCACCTCTCAAAATCCAGAGAGGAGACTCCAGGAGAGAATTGTGCCAATCCCCACCATTCCAGGGAATCTGGCTCCCATTCCTCTGACCAGAGGCAATGTTCTGGGTGAAGTCCAGCAGGTCTGGGCTGACCTTGGGCCAAAGATGCTCTGAGAGCTTTTTTCCCCTGGGGTTTCTGTGCCCTGCCTTGGAGAGGTCCCACGTGCTGGGGGGTACCTGTGCTGTCAGTGGTCCTGCCTGGCCAAGGTGGGCCAGCAGAGCTGGCCTCAGGTCGTGCCCACATCTGGGCATGGAGGGCAGCAGCTGCAGTGCCCCGAGGTGAATTTTCAAAGGGTCATTAAGGTTGGAAAAGACCTTGAAGTTCAACCCAGCACCAACAGCACGGTCACCACCAAAGCGTGCTCTGAAGCAGAGCTTTGAATTCCTTTCCCTCTCTGCATTTCCCTGACCTTCTGGGCTTGGTCTTTGCTGACCTTGGGAGCTGTTTTGCAGAGAGAAATTTCTCCAAAATGATGACATTCTCTTTTGGTGTGTTGTTGTGACATGAACCCCAAATCTCTGTCTGCTGTTCCACTTTGTCTGCCTCTGGAGCAGCCAGGCTTTCAAGATGGGATGGGGACCTGGAGCAGCTCCCCAGGAGCCACTTTTTCACATCCATCCAGTGTTTTTTTCCTAATCAGGACTGTTGGATGCTGCCTGTCAGGTGCCCTGGTCCTGTTGGTTCATGGCTTCCAGGTGAAGGAAAATGCAAATTGGCCTTGCCCAGAATTGTAAGTCAAGCTCAAAAATCAGATTTCAACACAAGTGATGGAGCAAATCCTGCCTTCTTGGGCTGGTTTTATCCATTGTGGCTACCCAGGGAAATTCCTCTCTGTGAGGGTGGGCAGGGGCTGGGCTGGAATTGCCAGAGCAGCTGTGGCTGCCCCTGGATCCCTGGCAGTGCCCAAGGCCAGGCTGGACATTGGGGCTGGAGCACCTGGCACAGGGGGAGGTGTCCCTGGGCTGGAAGGAGCTGGCATTGAAGATCCCTTCCCACCCAAACCACTCTGGCATTCAGATTCCTGAATCCAGGATGAGAACCAGGAGCAAAGCCCATTGCAGCAAATGGATCCAGGAAAGGAAATAATGATTTGCTGGAAGGTTCCAGGTGCCCCAGGGCTATTTCCCACAGGGGGTTTGTAGCCTGGCAAGGCCTGGTTGGAGAGGTTTGGGCTCTGCCAGGGTGCCCAGAGCAGCTGGGGCTGCCCCTGGAGCCCTGGCAGTGCCCAGGGCCAGGCTGGAGCACCTGGGGCAGTGGGAAGGGTCCCTGAGGGGGAATGAGCTGGAATTGGAGATCCCTTCCCACCCAATCCTCCTGCAGGGTTGGGATTGCACCTAAAGTGTCTCTGCCAGGGGAAATGAAATGGTGAATTTGGGGCTTTTTGGAGTGAAAATGGCCAGGGGAACTCTTGAGTCCAGTTCTTGGGTGCTCTGCTCCTCGAGGGACAGCCTGGGAGAGGTGGAGAGGAGAAGGCTCCAGGGAGAGCTCAGAGCCCTGGCAGGGCCTGAAGGGGCTCCAGGAGAGCTGCAGAGGGACTGGGGACAAGGATGGAGGGACAGGAGCCAGGGAATGGCTGCCAGTGCCAGAGGGCAGGGCTGGATGGGATCTTGGCAATTGGGAATTGTTCCCTGGCAGGGTGGGCAGGGGCTGGGCTGGAATTGCCAGAGCAGCTGTGGCTGCCCCTGGATCCCTGGCAGTGCCCAAGGCCAGGCTGGACATTGGGGCTGGAGCACCTGGCACAGGGGGAGGTGTCCCTGCCAGGGCAGGGGTGGCTCTGGATGATTTTTGAGGTGCAATCCAAGCCATTCTGTGATTCCATGAGCATCCCATTCCCAGTCAGTGCCCAGACCATGTGCTTGGCCACGGGCACAGCTGCAGGAGCAGCAGGGCTCACATGATGCTGGGAGCAGGGGCTGTGTGGGTGGAAAACATCACGAGATGCACACTGGGATCACGAGCTCTGGTCACCCTGCAAGGACTCAGGGCTTGTCCCTGTCCTGCCCAGCCTCCAGCAGGGCATCCCCATGGGATGGGCTCTGCCTGCCCCCAGGTCACTGCCCTGGGCTCCCCTCTGCCCCTGGGGTGGCACAGGGGGTGGCACCCTGCTGGCTCAGAGCCACCAGGGACGGGTGATCCTCTCCTAATCATGCAGGCAGGAGGGGACACAAGTTTCATTTCACACTTGTCAGGTGCTGACCCCTCTCCTGGGGCTGCAGTGGCCTCCTGTCCTGGCAGGGAGGCAGAGCTAACCAGGCTCAGGGGAGGTGGCCTGGAAGAGCGAGGGACCGTGACCGAGGGCCTGCCAGGACATTTCCCTGGTGGCTTTCTCACTGTGACAAGTTAAAAAACAAAACAAAAAGAAGGCAAGCAGTCAGCCAACCCACTTAACTGCAGTTTTCCTCCATCAGAATCTATTTGGTTTTATTCAACCTGACATCTCTCAGAGAGAAGAAGAAATTCTGGGAGCCTAAAGCCAGAGGGAGACCACACAGTGTGTGCTGGCCGTGCTGGGGGAGCTCATCTCCCTTATTGCATCTGACACCAGGCAGGACGAGCCAGGGTCTGCAGCTGGGGGTGTGAGGATGCTTCCAGGGCTGGAGGCAGCCTCCCCCTGCGTGCTGCCTGTGCACAGAGCATCATCCTGCTCTCCCAGAGCCTCCTCACTGCCCCAGACCCCCATCCCTGCCTCTCCAGCCTGCAAGAGGAGGTGGCTTTGGGCACAGCTCTGCTCTGAGATGCTGCAGCTGGCAGCTGGAGAGGGTGAGGTGAAGCTGATGGAGCTGGAATGCACAGCTGGATGCTGTGAGCAGAAGCACATCTGCATCTCTGCTTCTCCAGGAATCCTCTTGTTCAGCCCAAATGGAGAGTCTGGATCACAGAGGAGGGGAAGGAGCAGAGCTGGCACCCAGGGCTCCCTGCAGCACTGCCCTTGGCTGTGGGATTTGTCACACACCAGGGGACGTGGGGACACACAGGGCAGCCCCTGAAGGCTGCAGGCCATGGGAAGCAGTTCCCAGCCAGGCTGCAATGTTCCCATCAGGTGCCAGAATTCTGGGTCCAGCTCCTGCCCCAGTGACCCCAAGGACACAGTGCTGACCCAGCAGAGGGGGAGATGTGATGGCACTGCCAAAGCCAATCATGGAGGGCATTTAGGGGAGTTCCATTTGGGGGATTTTTGAGGATTCTGAATTTGGTGGGTTTTGAGGTCCCGTTTAGGGGATTTTGGGTCCCAGTTTGGGGACTTTAGGATGCCTTTCTGGAGGTTTTGGGGTCCCATTCTTGTGGGAGTTCCTTTTAGGGGATTTTTGGGGTCCTGATTTGGGGATCTTGAGGTCTGAATTTGGGGATTTTGGTGTCCTGATTTGGGGGATTTTGGGGTCCCAGTTTGTGGATTTTGGGGTCCCTTTCTGCAGGTTTGGGCATCCCATTCTTGTGGGAGTCCCATTTAAGGGATTTTTGGGGTCCTAGTTTGGGGGTTTTGGGGTCCCATTTTGGGAGTTTTGTGGTCCAGTTTTTGTGGGATTTGGGGTCCCATTTGGAGGATTTTTGAGGTCCTGATTTGGGGATCTTGGGGTCTGAATTTGGGGATTTTGGGGTCCAAATTAGGGGGATTTTGGGGTCCCATTTGGGGACTTTGGGGTCACTTTCTGGAGGTTTTGGGGTTCCATTCTTGTGGGGTCCCATTTAGGGGATCTTTGGTGTCCCAGCTTGGGGGCTTTGGAGTCCCATTTGGAGGATTTTTGAGGTCCTGATTTGGGGATCTTGGGGTTTGAAGTTGGGGATTTTTGGGTCCCAATTTGTGGGATTTTGGGGTCCCATTCCTGGGGGGTGTCTGTTTGGCACCCCATAATGATGCAGCCCATCCTGCCCCGCTCCCAGCCGGGTCTGCTCAGGCTCCAGGGCTGGAGCAGCCTGAGAAGGACACACTCATCACCCCAGGCCTCTCTCTGCCTTGGAAGGAAGCTCAGCTGTGCTTGCCAACACCACTGCAGGACAAGCAGCTGGCTGAAGAGATGTCTGCACCGCTGGTGCCAAATTATCCCAGACAGGACAGTCCTGGGGGAGCTCAGCACACCTCTGCCAGCAGCACAGACCCAAAAGAGAGGAGATTTCCCAGCTCAGCCTCTCCAGTGTTCCCCCCCTCGCTCAGGTGAAGTCTCCACCATTTCCCAGGCTGTACCTGAGAGGGGCACAGATGAGCCTGAACCTGGGCTGACCCTCTCTGAGAGCTGCCAGAGCTCCCAGACCTGTCTCTGTGGGTCATTCTGCTCCTTCCCTGCTGCCTGCACAGATGCTCTTACCCAGCTCTCCTTGCTGAGCGATTTTGGTGCAGCAGCATCACCCCCAGCTGACTTTGCACTCTGATGCTGCAGGTCCTGCCCCCAAAATGCTGCTGCTCTCACCCCTGCCCAGCTGCCAGGATGTTCTCCCTGCATCCCACCTCTCTCTTCTCCTGGTTTCCCTCTTTACCAGCATTCCCACCCTGAGATTCTGGGGTCAGTTTTGTGCCCCTCCTAAGGCAGACATTGAAATGCTGGAGCGAGTCTAGGGCAGGGAATGGAGCTGGGAAGGGGCTGGAGAATCCCTGAGGGAGCTGGGCAGGGGCTGGAGAATTCCTGAGGGAGCTGGGCAGGGGCTGGAGAATTCCTGAGGGAGCTGGGCAGGGGCTGGAGAATTCCTGAGGGAGCTGGGCAGGGGCTGGAGAATCCCTGAGGGAGCTGGGAAGGGGCTCAGCCTGGAGCAAAGGAGGCTCAGGGGGCCCTTGTGGCTCTGCACAGCTCCTGGCAGGAGGGGACAGCCGGGGGGTCGGGCTGTGCTCCAGGGAACAGGGACAGGAGCAGAGGGAACGGCCTCAGGTTCTACTGGGTGAGGGTGAGACTGAGTATTCCAAAAGATTCCTTCACTGAAAGGATGATCAAGCCCAGGCACAGCAGCCCAGGGCAGTGGGGGAGTCCCCATCCCTGGAGGAATTTAAAAGTCTGGATGTGGCAGCTGACCTGGGTTAGTGATGAGATGTGGCAGTGCTGGAGAACAGCTGATCTCAAAGGTCTCTCCCAACCTGAAAAATTCCATGGCTCTGCTTCCAGGGAGGGAACAGCCTCAAGTGGCAGCTCAGCAGATTCAGGCTGGATTCAGGGAAGGTTTATTTACCCAGGGAGGGGTCAAGCATTGCAAGGAGCTGCCCAGGGCAGTGCTGGAGTCTCCATCCCTGGAAGTGCTCAAAACCCGAGCAGCTCCCTGACATGGTTTAGTGGCATGGTGGGATCCAGCTGAAGGCTGGACTTGACATTCCTGGAGACCTTTCCCAACCCCAACGACCCCACAATTCCCAACTGCTTCTTCCTGTAGTATCCACAGGGAATCCCCAACGAGGGGAGAGGATGATGAGGACTCCATCTTATCAGAAGGCTAATTAATTACTTTATTATACTATTTATTCTATACTGTATGACACTATATTACATTACATCTAAACTGAAGCTGCCAAGCACTCAACTCAGGCACAGAATCTGGTGACATCTCGTGACTTCTTGTGACTGTCACCTGACACACACACACACACTTGGCCCTGACAGGCCAAGGAACCAAAGCACCATCACTGTGGGTATTCAATCTCCACATTGCATTCTGCTTTGGCACAACCACAGGCACAGCAATTTATAAGATTTTTTTTTTTCTTTCTCTGAGGTTCAGAGAATGTGAAACCCAGAAATATTCTTGGGAAGAATTGTGCCTTGCTTTTCTCTGTGAGGAGGAACATGGGGCTGCATGTCCCCACTCCTGTCCCCTCTGTGCTCCTGGTGGGACAGAGTGCTTCTCCCCCACACCAAACCCTGCTTCTGCCACATGTCACAGCCCAGGACAGCCCTCCTCACCTGCCCTGCCCCAGCAGTTTGGCCCAGGATGGTGCAGGGCTCAGGGAAAAGCAGGAATGGGTGGAATTGTGCAAGGCCTGGCTGAGTGGGAGAGATGGAGTGGCTCAGCCTATTTACTTTATCAAGGGGAGGTTAAGAGGCAACTTGATCATAGTCTATAAATACTTATGGAGGGAGGAGATTTCTGATAATGGAGGGGTTTTTAATCTAGCAGATAAAAAATGTAATGAGATTCATTGGCTGGAAGCTGGAGCTAGAAAAACCTAAATTGGAAATAAGATGCATCTTTTAAGCAGGGAGTATAATTAACTATTGGAGCAATTTGCTGAGAGATGTGGTGGATTCTCCATCATTTGTGGTCTTTAAATCAAGACTTTCTAAAAGAGATGCCAGGTGTCACTGGGCTCCACAGTGCCACTGCTGGGGGAGAACAGTGTCCTGCCCTGCAGAGGCCACAGTGGGTGCCCTGAGGTGACACCTGGAATCCCTGCTGCCCTCCCAGGCCAGGCTCTCCATCACTCACCTCCCACAGATTCCTGGGTGAGACAAGAGTGGGACCTGGGAGATGGACACAGTGAGGAGTCAGACCTGGGCACCCCTGCTCACCTCCTCCCTGCCACCCTGGTCACCTCCAGCCACCCCTGCTCTCCTTCCTTCCATCCCTGCTCTCCTCCTGCCATCCCTGCTCTCCTCCTGCCATCCCTGCTCACCTCCTGCCACCCTGCTCTCCTCCTCCTGCCATCCCTGCTCTCCTCCTGTCATCCTGCTCACCTCCTGCCACCCCTGCTCTCCTCCTGCCACCCCTGCTCTCCTCCTGCCACCCCTGCTCTCCTCCTGCCCTCCCTGCTCTCCTCCTGCCATCCCTGCTCTCCTCCTGCCACCCCTGCTCTCCTCCTGCCATCCCTGCTCTCCTTCTGCCACCCCTGCTCTCCTTCTTCCACCCCTGCTCTCCTCCTGCCATCCCTGCTCTCCTCCTGCCACCCCTGCTCTCCTCCTGCCACCCCTGCTCACCTCCTGCCACCCCTGCTCTCCTCCTGCCACCCTGCTCTCCTCCTGCCACCCCTGCTCTCCTCCTGCCACCCCTGCTCTCCTCCTCCTGCCATCCTGCTCACCTCCTGCCATCCCTGCTCTCCTCCTGCCACCCCTGCTCTCCTTCCTTCCACCCTGCTCTCCTTCCTTCCACCCTGCTCTCCTCCTCCTGCCACCCTGCTCTCCTCCTTTCTTCCCAGCTCACAGATCTGGGGCAAGACTGAGACCAGTTCAGCTCAAGGCACACGTGGAGAGGATCCAGAGCCCCCAGCACCCTCAGCATCCATCCCAGGAGGGGGTCAGGAGGGCAGGATTCCTGCTCAGCCCCGTGCAGAGGCTGTGTCACCCACACCCCTTGTCACCAGCCCCACAAACACCCCCAAGCTCTCCAGACCACAGCACCTTCACCCTGCTGCTTTCCCACAAGCCTGGCAGCCTCACACACTCCCTCACTGGTGCTGTTGCTTCCCTGCCTCTTTTTTTTCCCCTTGGTTTCTTTCTTGATATTTTTTCCTTGCTGCCCTAATTTTTTTTTTTTTTCCCCCTATAATTTTCTCCATTGACTTTAATTAAGCTCTCCCCAGGCTCGCTCTGTAGGCAGGCTTCCCCGGGTCTAATTAGACTCTCATCATAAGTAATCTACATGGAAAGCAAACATGTGTGTGTGTGAGAGAGCCAGTGAGATTTATAGAGAGCATGCAGGGAGCAGATGGGTGCATAAAACACTACAAATAATTCTGGTACAGATGCAGAAAAGGCAGGCTCTGTGGTGAGGACTGGAGCCTTCCCCACATGCTCACATAAGTCAAATCTCTGTCTCACTCTCTCTCTAGGTATCACCACATTTCCCACCATAAAATCAATAGTGCAGATCAGAGTAAATCATCGTGGGCTGGGGAAGCAGGGCTGGGTGATAGCAGCGATTCCCAGGTGAGGCTTAAGGAGATGTCTCACACTGATCTGTTCCTAACCATGTGCTTAAGAGCCAAGGTGTGTGCTGAGGTAATTACCAGGGCCATGCTGGAGCCCTGAGCCCTTTGCTCAGGCATGGAGGATGCTTTGTGGTGTGGGGCTGGCAGCTGCTGCCCTCACACCTCCCCAGAAGAGGAAGTTGCCCTGAGGGGAAAGAGCTGGGAAACAGGCAGGATGGAGAAAGAGATAAAAATACCCAGAACTGGGAGGCTGGGAGCTGCTCCCTGCCCTGATCCTGCCCCGGGCTGCTTGCTGCCCTGGAGCCCCCTCTGCCCTGGAGCAGGGCTGTGCTCGGGGGCAGGAGGGGTCTGGGGATCCCCTGGGCAGCTTGTGGGAGAGGGGAGGCAAGGTCCAGCTCTGCAGACCTCAGGGGCAGCACCAGACTTGGCCTTGTTAAACCCGAGTGATTCCCATGGGGAGGGGGCTGTGCCTGGCCTGGACTTGCCAATATTCCCAGTTTTACCTGTGCATCCACAGCATGGTGTGGATAAAGCTGATAGGGCAAGAAATGCTTACAGTGTTTTGTAATTAGGAAATAATTGGCTTCTGATCATAACAGTGTGAATTATAACATCTGTATTGTCTCACCCTTCTCATGAGACTGAAAATGAATGAAAGTTTTTAAAACACCTCTCAGTTGCCCCATCTCTGGGTCAGAAAAGGGCTTAAGGTGACATTTACCCCTCCAGGACCTGGAGCTGCTGTCCTGTCCCTGCCCTGTGTCCCCAGCCTGTCCTGCTGTGTCCCACCCCCCCTGAGCCCCACACCAAACATTCCCAGCCTGGCAGGGGTTTGGAGCTGCTCCCGACATCCAGCAGAAGGATTTGCAGGTGTCAGAAATCGTTCATTGCTCAGTGAGAAATCCCAACTGGCTGTGCCCAGTTTCACCCACCACCCCAAATCCTCTTCCCAGGGCTGCTCCATCTGGATCCACCCCAGTGCTGAGGGCACCTGCCCTGTCCCAGGTGGGGAGGGGGTCCAGCCCCTATTATGGGGGTCTGAGCCCCCTGCCTTGGGGCTCCTCTGGCAGGAGAAGGGCTCTGTCCTCTGCCCATTCCACATCCCCTCGCCTGGATCAACCGCAGGGTGCAGACAGGAAGCCACCAGAGCTGGCTGAGAGGCTTCTCTGGGTTTGTCAGGGCCTGGCACTGCCCTAGGATGTGGCATTCCCCCTTTTCTCCCCTCACTGGGGAGTTTTCCCCTCTCCCATCACCTCATTTCCTCTTGGACCATCCCACGGCCACGCCAGGGATGAACTCAGCGACCTCAAAGGGTTGGGAGAAACAGTCCCAGGCCGAGGGGAGCTGTGTGCAGAGCTCCTCTGGACCCTCTGGGCATTCCCCAGAGAGCTCTGCCTGTTGTCTGCGGGGTCTAAAATCCCAAATCCAGCATCAGGCCCCTGGCTGAAGGTACCTGTGGAGGAATGGTGGCACCCACTCAGGCAGTTCACACCAATCTCAATAACTCATCACTGCTGCAGCTCAGGAGCCTCCTCTGGGCTCTTGTGGTGCTGCTGGGGTCTGAGGTCTAGACCTGCCCAATAGGATGCACCTCATTTCTGTGGTCATAAAATCATTTAGCACAAACTGTGCAGGGCTGCAGAAACCCTCAGCCAGCTCTTTTCAGACTCTTGACACGTGAAATTAGACTGATTATTGAGATTACTATTATTTTTAGGGTGATTTGAAAATGTTTGTCCCATGTAGATGTTGTTTGACATTCTCCTTAGGTACCAAGAGCCTGAAGAGCCCTTCATTGTCCTTGCCTGTTGGAAGTGCTTCCTCCCAAACACACGGAGCAGAAATGCTGAAATGCTCCCTGGTCACGTCTGCCTCTCCTGCCTCGTTATGAGCAATTTCACCATCTCTGTGTAGCATCCCCCTTTGCCATTGCTGGGCTTTCTGCTCTTCCTAATAGACCTCTAAAACCTCTTCACTTTGCCAGCCCAGGAGCTCGTCCCAGTCCTTGTGCCACTTGTGCTTTGAGGACTGTCACTGTCTGGCCAGGAGCAGAGAGTGAGAGAGGATGGAGAGCGTGAGGAGAGGGATGGAAGGATGGGATGGACACCAGGAGGGGCTGGGAAGGATCAGAGATGTGGCCACAGGTCTGGAGGGCAGCAGGAGCCAGCTGAGCTGAGACTGTCACAAACCTGCATGGGCAGACAGAAGCCTGAGAAGTCAGGAGCCTGAGAATTCCAAAATTTCTGGCATTGCCCAGAGACACCTGTGAGAGGAGGAACATTCCTGATGTTGGTGCCTGACTTGGTGCCGTGGCTCAGTGTTTAGGGCATTGGATGATCTTGAAGGTCTCTTCCAACCCAGTGATTCTGTGATTTGCAGCCTCTCTTGGCTCCCAGCCTTTGTTGGGAGTGGGACAGCCCCTGCCTGGTCCACATGGAGATGTGGAAGGACACAGAGGGCAGGACACAACCCCAAGGCCGTGTGCTGCTGGTCCCCTCGTCCTGCTGTGGGCTCCTTCCACCCCATGCAGCCCCCACCAGTCTGACAAAGCACTCGCTGAGTATTTGTCTCAGATATTTAAATACATCTCAGGGTTCAGATCGCAGCTTCTCAACAGCAGTTAAATAAGTAACACATTCATATTTTGTAAACTGTTTCTCACAGCTTGTTTATTTAGGGTTATAACTCGATTTGGGCTCCTTATGGAAGTGTGACTCATTGTTTAATGTGTCAGCTCATTAGCAATACTTGTTTTTGCCTTATATTTCTGTGCTACCACTAATTGCTGAGCCCACTGTGAGCTTCAGCTTCCAATGACACTGTGGAAAATGCAAGAAAATAGATCAGTTACTAGATAAAAGGCAACAGAAATAAACAAACTCATGAACCTGCAGAGGAAGCTTTTTAGCTGCTGTGAATTTACTTCACAAGGAGACCTCCCTCGTTTGGGAAATTGATACCACCAGCTCCTGGGATCTCGTGTCAGGAGGATTTGAGCAAGAAAGGAAAACCACAGGCAAGGCAAATGAGTCAGGGTCACTTCTTCACATCAGCACAGGTGGGTGGAACACCTGCATCTCCAGAGCCACCAGCCTGCCCTCTCTGACAGCTGCTGCCCTGGCAGAGGAGAAATCGAGGGGCTGGGCTTGAGTGTCTTGGTAGTGCAGTCCATTCCTTTGATGCACAGTCCCTGAGGGCCTTTGCTGAGAAGGCACATCCCTTGCTGAGGAGCAAACCTGACCAGAGCATCCCCTTTGGAGAGCTGAGGTGGGGCTGGAGCAGCCTCAGCCTCCTGCACCCAGCTGCTGCAAAAGGCAGCGTGGCAGGAGGGAGGGAGGCTCCTCTGGGGCTGCAGGTCTGGGCTCAGCAGCTCCTCCTCCATCCTGAGCCCTCAGCCTGAAGCAGTTGGGAGGAGAAGGGTCCTGGCCACAGGAGAGGTGGTTTCCACCTTGGGTCTTTCTGCTCAGAGCCTCTGACATCTCCAGGAATTGACAGCTGGAGATGGAAGAGCCCATTTTTGTCATTTAGATTTCATGGGCTCTCTGCAACAAGGCTGGAAAATGCTGATGTTCATGGTCACAGTCTTTGGCAAAGCAATTGTTCTGGACATGTGAAAATCAACCTTCCTTGCTGGTGTCCCTGTTTGCTTCCTGGCTTCCTTTATTCCTTACTTTTCTCTGCACCACTCAAGCAGGATTTTTTTTTTTCTGCTTTGCTGGCAGAAGCTTCTTTCTAAGAAGAAAACGGCTGCTTGTTTCCACCTAGTTTTATGAGCTTTCATAAGTATTTAAAGGAACAACAGCCACCAAATGAAAAGCATTTTACAGGAGAGAGAATGAAGGAAAAAGAGAACTGGAGGGGTCGGCGATGATGATGAAGGAAGGGGAAAGGAGCCAGACCTGCCTGATGAATGTGTTTAACTTTTTCCTCCTTGCAGAGCCCCCAGGGAGCCCTTCTGGGAAGGGGCTGCTGGCAGAGGCTCTCAGGGTCTGTGAGGAGTCAGGCTGGGAGCAACGATCTCTGATCCATCCTCCCACTCCATCCTCTGGCCCCAGCACCTCTGCTCCCTGCCAGGAGGCTGGAGCCCCGCTGCAGCTCCTTCTTGCCCCTGCCCACAGCTCAGCAGCAGTGCCAGCACTGCCAGTCCCTCCCTGCCAGCCTTTGGGGACGTGTCACACACATGCCCTGGGTCCCTGTGACACGGGAGCAGCAGAGGAGACACCAGCACGGCGTGCCTGGCCTCAAGAGCAGCGTTTCAATCAGGAACAGGAAGGCCAGGGAAGGCTAAGCAAACTCAGGCTGTCCAAAGGAGAGGCTGTCCAAAACTCCAGGGCTGCATTTCTGGCCAGAAGTGCTGCAGATTTGGAAAACGTCTCCACTGGAGCGGGGGAACATCCAGCCTGGGCATGAAACTGCGAGAGAGTGTCCAAAGGAGGGACAAGGAGAGGGTGAAGGGTCAGGAGGGGCCACAGGAGGAGCAGCTGAGGGCTCTTGGTGTGTGCAGAGCTCAGGGATCTGCAGCTCCTCCCGAGGGGCAGCTCCCATCTCTGCTCTGGGACAGG
This sequence comes from Fringilla coelebs, assembly GCF_963513975.1. NCBI lineage: Eukaryota > Metazoa > Chordata > Aves > Passeriformes > Fringillidae > Fringilla > Fringilla coelebs. The sequence goes on along the minus strand of NC_140054.1, from coordinate 2,229,464 downwards.
GACAGCAGCCAGGGCACGGCTGGAGCTGGGCCAGGGCAGCTCAGGCTGGAGATCAGGGCAAGGTTCTTCCCCCAGAGGCTGCTGGCACTGCCCAGGCTGCCCAGGGAATGGGCACGGCCCCGAGGCTGCCAGAGCTCCAGGGATGCCCAGGCTGGGCTTGGGGGGGCTCTGGGCAGGCTTTGGATTTGGGATTGATCATCCCTGTGGGTCCCTTCCAGCTCAGCTCATTCCATGGTTCGGGGAGAGTGAGGGATGGGGGAGATGAAGGATGGGGGAGAAATTTGGGCAGTGCTGCAGGGATGGCCAGGGTGGGGGTGTTGGGGGATCCAGGAGCAGATCAATCATCCCTGTGGATATTCCAGCTCAGGATGGGTTTGCTAGGGGGTCTGGGCAGGGTTTGGGGCTGGACTGGATGATCCTCTGGGTCCCTCCAGCTCAGGGTGCTCTGTGATTCCGTGGCTGATAAGAGGTGCTCCCGATGGAATCAGATAGAACAAACCCTCTCCTGCCCAAGGTGTCAGATCTCTCCCCAGCATTCCTCATCTGCTCTGTTTTCCAAGGCAGCCTTTGGGATGTGCCAGGGCTGCATGGGATGTCTCCACACTGCTGAAAAGAAGGGCTTTAAAATAAAACATTAAAGCCCTCTGTTACCCTCCCACAGTGACATCCACGCCCTAAAATCTTCATGTGGGGAGCCACTGCAGCAGGGCCAGCGCTCTGCAGGAGGGACACTCACCCCACTGCCCCAGCCCAGGACACTCCAGCTCCATCCCTGCTCAGCATTGCAGAGAGAAAGCAAAATTCCTTGTCTGGGAGATGTAACAGGGCAGAATTGCCTTTTCCAGCACTGAGGCGGGCTCTGCGAACAATGGAGATTAAAAAATAAATAAAAGCTATAAAAACTGCTTGGCAATGTCCTTTTAAATTATATTTTTTTTTCTGAAAATATGCAATAAATCCCATGCAAGAGTCGTAAAAGCACCTGAAATGCTCCTAGAAAGATTTATGGGCACCTTACCACTATTCTCAATAAAGTGAATATGCTGGTTCCAAAATAATTTCTCATCACCCATACTTCAAATTCCTGAACTCCTTTCAGTGAGCCTATCCCAAGAATTACTGTAACGTCAGGATGGCTGTATTACATCCCCTCAGAAATAACCCTCCTGTCTGATTTATACACACTGGGATCTTCCTGCTCTGTCCACGTTGCTGAATCCAGAGATTCTCAGCCCTGACCCTGTGCCAAAGAAGTGTCCCTGTAACTTTTCCAGGGAGCCTTGTCATCCCAAAATAATCTCATCATTGCCTCGAAGCAGTTTGGAAACTTGGCTTTTGGGATGAACATTCCTGACAGGGAGCAGGGGGGGAGTCCTGACACCTGCAGCTGGGATGATGTTGGTCGAGGGAGAAGGTGGGGACAACCTCCCTGTCACGGTGGGAATGGAGACAAAGGGCTGGATTGGGACTGGATGGGCACAAAAAGGCACAAAAAGGGATCCTGTCCCCAGGGCCACCTCGTGAGGTCCCTTGGGGCTGAGCAGCCCCTGTGGGGGACAGGGAAGGGTCTGCTGGCTGGGTTTGGTGTTTGCCACAGCCCCCTCTGCTCTTCCCTTCTGCTCTTCCCTTCTCCACCTCCTCCTGCCTTGGAGGGGTTCCCTTAAACAGAGGCTGGACCAGATTAAGAGAATAAAGTGAGTTTTTATTAAAGGCCTTCAACAGATGCACCTTGGGCAGCCACAGCCTCCCAGAGGCTGCACCCACGATGGACACTGGGCACCAGTTTTTCAGACAATTACCAGTTTGGTCCATATCAGGGCTTAATCCTCCAATTACACCTTCAGCAAACCCCCAATTTGTTCCCCCCAATTCATTTTTGTTCGCACTTTTTGGGGCCTGAGGCTGTAGGGTGTCCTTGACTTTCAGGCCTAGAGAAGAATTATTGTGTATGAATAAAATGAGAGAACAGCAGCTGACAGGCCAGGGAGTTTTAGAGCAATACCCTAAAGCAGTACAGGGTCTGAAAAAGAGAAAAGCTCAAATCCCAAGGCATCACACCACCAACAGTCTCAGGACTGTCCCTAACTGCTGCTGTGGGGCTGGGGGCTGTGGCTCTGCCCCACAAACCCTTCCCCACTGCTGCCAGCACAGGGACAGGCTGTGGGGTGGCTCTGTGCCCCCACAGAACCCAGAACAGCTCGGGATGCTGGAAGGGCCTTTAAAGGTCAGGTGCTCCAGCTCTTGTTCTTCCCCTCACTTGCAGCTTTCCTCCCCAAATCGCTGCCCTGGGCGAGCAGTGCAGCCTCTGGGGCGTGCAGGGACAGCTGCCAGGACCTGGCAGCACCGAGCTCACTCAGGGGTGAAATTTATTGAGGAGAAAGCAATAGCACTGGGGAAGAAATGCCCCAAATGTCTGTGGTTTATGTTCTTTCCCCAGCAGGAAGAATGTCTTTTAATTATTTGATTAAACCAGCCATGACACGGAGGAGATTTGGGCTGTTCATCCTCCTTCCCACCTTTCCCATTTCTTTCATTTCACCACTGGTAACCCCAAAAGTGTGATGTCCAAATTTACCAAGGACTCTGGGTTTGTTTTAGCTTTTCATCTTCATTCTTTGCAGTCCTTTTTACCACTTTTCTAATGTGGAGAAGTTTGCAAAATTGGACATTAGCAAAGGGAAAATTACAAAAAAAACCCAACAAAAACCCAAGGATCAAGGCTGATGCCCTTCATCCTGTGGTAACCAGGGTCTGAGAAAAGGATGTGGAAAATAGCAATCAGCTAAAACACCCTGAAAATGGGCAGAGGAAAAAGGAAACAACAACAATGGAAAATTAAAGAAAATCACATCCATGGGGGTTTTGGTGAAATGATGGATTTTTGATGAGAGGGAATTATGGTAAATTTCTTGGGATAAAAGTGCTGTTCTCAGAGGCACCTGGGGATGGTGGCACTGCAGTCTCCTGGGTGGGCAGTGCTGGGAAAGCAGCAAAAGCTTTTTGGGAAGCTCCTCCCTTGGAGTCTCCATCGCCAGCAGCGCTGTGGGAATCTCACTGCTGCCTTTGTTGTGGGATTTGCTGGTGACAGGCAGCGGTGACACAACCCAGGGGTGGCAACACAGAGCAGGGAGGGAACCCCAGGAGGGCATCACATCCATCACTCACCACTCAACAGGTTCTTCACTGGAGGGGGAGTGACCTTCCTGCTTTGGAAGGTGCTGCTCTCTGACCTCCAGTGCTGGGGGCACTTCTGGGTGCCAAAATATGAGAAGGACTTGGAGCTGTTAAAAAGTGTTCAAAGGAGAGACATAGGGCTGCTGAAGGGAAATGAAGAAATGAAATTACATTATTTAATTAGATAAATTATATAAATTTATATCTATATATTATGTATTATTTATATATTCTTTATTATATATTATATTAAATTATATTTATTTGTATAAATTAAGACATTCATATTTCTATATTATATAATATAGAAATAGATGTATATATTATATTATATTATATTATATTATATTATATTATATTATATTATATTATATTATATTATATTATATTAATTTATATTATATTATATTAATTTATATTAATTTATAGAAATAGAAATTATAAGAAAACCCAAACCAAACAACAAACCAAAACAACACTAAAAACCTCCTTGCACTTTCAGAGAGGTTTTATTTATATTTATAAAATATTTATATATTTATATATTCTATTACATTTACATTATATTTTTAATATTATATATTATATGATATATAAATATATTTCTATATAATACAATATACTTTTTTATACTTAATTACATAACTAGATCTATCACTTGCCTTCCAAAGGCACAAAGATCCTCCTTGCCCCAAAAAGCTGATGACAGCCTCAGCACCAGCCTTTTCAGCCCTAACCAAACTGTGAGCTCTGGGAGAGGAGCCTCCAGTCTGGGGCCATTCTCAGCTGTCCACTCCTGCATCTCAGTGCTGAGATCTGGGCCTTTGCTGTTCTGCACTGGCAAATAAATCCCACCCTGCAAACACATTTATCCATCTCCACTGGTGCCCTGGGGAGAGCCCCAGCTCTGTCTCTCAGGTGCTGCAGGAAGCCCCTCAGGAAGAGCCTGAATGAGGGATGTGGGACTCCAGGCAGCTCTCCAAAATTCAGTTTATTCCATCCAGGATGTCACAGCAGCCCAGGGTCGTGGGTGACAGAGCTGTGCCTACAGCTGTCAGCTCCAGCTGCAGGCAGGCCTGGAGACCCTCTGGTTTTGGTTACAAATGCATTATAGACTTTTCTTTGGTTACAGTGCATTGTATACTTTTCTTTGCTGAGCATCTTCATACAGTAGAACCAATCTATACCTTAACTATAACTACTATAGTCACCATATTCATGTTACTATTCTCCAATCAATAAAAGTCAGTACGTCACAGTTTAAGCTAGAAGTCTTTTTCAGTTTTCTTGCAGTAAAAAATTCTGAGACCTTTTTTCTACTTGGAGCTTTGCTGCCTTGTTTGCCTGTGCTCTCTTTCTGCTTGGTAGAAACATCTTCTTGTTTGGGGTGGGTTTATCCTTTGCTCTAAGCCATAAAACCCCTTCTAACTAACACACCCTCCTTGGTTATCCAGTGAGACTGGCTCAGCAATTCTTTTCTTCTATATCAAAACTTGCTTCCATCTCTATTCCTTCTTCAGATTCTACGTACAAAAATCTTTCTGCCCAGCACACACATCTGTGAGACTTTCCTGTCAAACTTTCATCCTTCCCAACACCCCTGGAGTGCCCTAGGCTGTCCAGTCCTGCTCTGCTCTGCTCCAGTGTTTGATCCAGTCCATCCTGTGCTCCCCAGACGTGCCCTGAGGGGATGCAGCCACCCCAGAGCCACAGCCTGACGTGGACAGGGCTGCCTTGACCTTGAAGCCGTGGTGCCTGAGCCAGGAGTGATTTTCCAGCTGGTTGCCCTTGGCTGCTCCAGTCAGGGCTGGAGCTGACTGCCCTGCCGTGGGAGGTGCCAGGCTCATGCCTGCCTGCTGCCTGGAGAGCATCAGCACAGAAATAATCAGGGAGGGAAAATCCAGCGTGGAGAGGAGAGGAAGGACAGCAGCACACGGCCTCTGTTCTGGCGAGATGGAGAGAAAACCCAGCATTCAAATACTTCAGCAATTAATTGGGAGTGTGACAGGGAACATGCACTGACTGTAAAGCACTGCTGTGTCTGCAGGCACAGATGTGTGAGGGAGGGCACAGCACTGGGGATGGGAGGCTCTCCTGGCATTCCTTGACACTGTGGGGTTTTTTTCCAGCAACACTGACCTGCCTTGAGGGAGCTCAGCTGTCCCTCCTTGTCCTCCCTGTGGGCTCTGCCCAGCCCTCAGGGCACTGGCACCTGCTGTCCTCACACCCCATCCCTGTGATGCCTTTTTGGGACTACATAAAAACATAAATCAGGCAAAATTCAGGCAATAAAAAGCAGTTCTATTTATTGAAGGGCCTTCAGGGGCATTTCAGGCAGACAAAGCCCCCCAGGGGCTGCACCCAAAAAATGGACTCATGGATTTTCACACTTCTATAAGTTTGGTCCATTTGCATATTGGGGGTTCATCTTTCAATCACAGCTTCAGGTAACGAAGTTGTTCACCCCAAGTTTGCTCCCCCCAACTCACTTTTATAATTTAAATTTATTAGGGGCTGAGGCAGTGAGGTGTCCTTGATTGTCAGGTCTGGAGAGGAATTGTTGTGTCTGCCCAAAATGGGACAGCAGCAGCTCATGCTGTGTGTGGAGTTTGGAGTTATACACTAAAGAACTTCAGGATTACTAATATATGAAAAATATAAAAGCTAAAATCCTAAGGCATCACCTCCCAAGGGCAAATTCTGTCCTCCAGGGTGGAGGCACATGGCACAGAAAGGGCAACTAAAGTTATTTGGGATGTCTGGGGCTGAACAAACGGGCGGGTGAGGGCTCAGTGCCCCCTTTCCCTGCATCCCTGCCCCACTCCCCAGTGAGGGGACACAGGGACACAGGACAGGGAGGACGTGAGTGCTGCAGAGAGGCTCCTGTGTCTGCTGAGCTCCCTGTGGGACCCATGTCTCTAAGAATAAGTGTCTGTGTCTCCATGGCCTCCGGAAAGCCAATCAACAGCACTCGTTAGCTGCCATTTGGGCTCCCAGTGTCTCCAGCCTATAATTCAGTGGCTTGCACGCATTAATTGTCAAGCTTGGAGTGCTACAAAGAAGCCCAGCCTGGCTTTCTTGTGGTTTGCACTGGCGCCTCGCAGCACAGCTCTCCATCCTTCAGCTCAGGGACTTGGCACAGCAGCCGGGGCCCAGGGCTCTGCTCTCTGAGCTGCATCCCTGCTCCACGCTCTGGTTCCAGACAGCTGGGCTGCCCCTGGGCTGCCTGGGGGCTCTTCTCACCCTCCTCACCCCTTCCTCACCCTCCTCACCCCTTCCTCACCCTCCTCTACCTTTTCTCACCCTCCTCACCCCTTTCTCTCCCTTCCAAGCAGATCTGAAGGGATTCATCCATGAGCAGGTCCCCATCCCAGGTCCATCTGCAGGGATTCATCCTCACGCCCAGGCCCCTTTATTAGGGAAGAAAACAAAAGGATAAAATAAAGAATGCAGTGAACTAAACCAGCACTGCCAGAGCCAGAGCACAGCCTGACACCCTGTGAGTCAGGGTGCTGCAGCAGGGCCATTGGAATTGTGGCTCAGCCCTCCTGCAGTGCCAGGGGTGGTTCTGCTGGAGCAGGGATCCTGGAGAAAGGTGCAGAATCCTCTGGAGATCCAGGGGCAGAGGCAGCTGCTGCTCCTCTGGGAATGCAGTGCAGAAGCCGTGCTGGTGTTCCAGAATCTCCAGATTCTATCCGGGTAGGAATGCTTGGCTCCTCCCTCTGGGCTCACAGCTCCCAGTGGGATGCTGCAGCTCCTATCAGCCATGCAGTGACATTCCATCCCTGTTATCAGCAGGTGTCTCCCCAGGGGGAGGAGTGGGTGTGGAAGAGATAAGGAAAACTGCCCCCTGAACAGAAGCCAACTGCCATACAAATGACAAATAGAATACATAGAACACATCTTGCCTTGCAGTCTGGCACACCCTGCCAGGCACCCAGCCATGGCTGTGCTCTTGCAGGTCATGCCAAGCACAGAGAGAGCCAACATCTGCCCACAGTGAGGGTCTGCAGCTGTGGGGGCATGTCCAGGATCTCCTGTCACACTGGAGGCACAGAGGCTGATGAGTGAATTAACAAAGCACTTGAGTTCTTTGTCCTTCAGCCTTTTCAAAGGGCACTGAGACATTCGAGCCCTGCCCCAAGAGCTTGGGTGCAGCCTGGAGCAGAGCCCAGCTCTCTGAGAGTGCTGGGGGTGGATTTGTGCTGTCCCAACAGCATCCCCACAGTTCCTTAGGCAGGGAATTCCTCAGGCATGGTCTGAGCTCTGGAAACACCCGGTGGGTTTGGAGCCAGCAGAGGCTCTGCCTGCGCTCACCCCTGCAAGCCTGGCACTCCAATCCCTCCTCTTCTCACCATCCTCTGAGATCTCTGGCCATGAGAAGAGCAAAGCCTGGAGAAGAGGAGCTCAGGGAGACCTTCTTGTTCTCTACAATAAAAGGAGGGTCTAGCTGGGGGAATGTCGGGCTCTGTCCCAGGAAACGGGGATGGGAGAAGAAGGAACAGCCTCTAGCTGTGCCATGGGAAGTTTAGGTTGGATATGAGGAAAAAAATTCTTCACTGAAAGGGCTGTCAGTCCCTGGCACAGCTGCCCAAGGCAGTGGTGGAGTCCCCACCCCTGGAGGGATTCTGAAAGATGTGGAGATGTGTTGCTTGGGGACGTGGTTTAATGTGCAGTTGTCAGCAGTAGGGAAATATTTGGATCTGATGATCTTGGACATCTCTTCCGACCTAAACAATTCCATGGTTCTGTGTTTCTATAAGAAAATGATGCAACTTGCAGTAAAACCCCCTGAGATGACACCTAGCTTTTGGTGCTCTCAAAGGGATCCATTTGTATCCTTGTTCCTTCCCATGTGCATTCCTTGTATTCACTGGTGCTGAATTTAACCTGCAGTTGTATTTGCCAGCAGCTCCTGGCTGGGTTCATCCTACCCACCCCAGCAGCTCTGTGATCTCTGCCCATCCAGGTTTCCCCACGAGGAGTGGGGGAGCAGCACATGCGAGGCACAGCTCACCCCATCCTCAGGCAGGGCAGCTGTGCCACCCCAGGGGCTGGGGGGTCGTGACCAGCTTGAGCAGAGGCTGCTCTGGCTGAGGAGCTGGGAAGGGGCTGGCAGCACCTCCTCCTCCTCCTCCTCTGTGAGCAAGGCACGAGGCTCGGGTGGGTGTGATGGGAGCACAAGTGCTGCAGCACTGAGAGCAGATTTCCAGCTTTGTGTGCTGAAAACTCACTCTAATAGACTGATACTGCAAATCCCCAAACCCTGCACTCCCCACCAGCACAGGCCAGCCCTGCTCTGCCTGCCTGGGTCACCTCCCTGGCCTTTCTCAGGAGGTGCCACCCCTGCCCTCCCCACTCCTGTGGCACCATGGCTCAGTAGTTCAGTGCCTTCACCACTGGGTTCCTCAGAGCTCCAGAGCTAAACCCACCTGGTTCTGGTGATTGGCTCCTGCTTGTGATGGATGGTTCAGTTTGAAATGCTTCCCAGATCCCCATCCCCAAAGAACTGCTCTGGCACTGGGATCTCACACAGCTCCCCCTGCGAACGATGATGCAGATCATTCATCTGTGTGACCTTTTCCTCACCGAGTGTTTCTCTTACATCTTCACCATCTCTTGGCCCTGCAGACTTTTTGGCAGGCTCTTTGCTTCTGATGTATTTGAAAAAGCTTTTATTACCAGCTTTTACACCATTAGCAAGCTGCTCCTCCAAGTCATTCCTGGCAGGATCTGCCAGGCTTTAATTTTTAGCTCACTTGCCTTTGTGCCATCCCATTATGTGCACATGGAGGGGAGCTGGTCCCAGCTAAGCCTCCTGGGCCTCCTCTCTCCCCTCATCCCTGAACCACTGGTGCTCCTGGAAGAAAAAACATGGATGAAACCTTTTTATTCTGCTGCAGCATTTGGTGCCTTTCTTAAAGATTCCATTTCTGGAATCAGGTAACTCCCTGGAAAATTCAGTTTGTGTTGTCACTTTTTCCCAGCCCAGAAACAAGGGAACAGGGAGAGATGAAAGGTGAGTGTAACAGGAGCTGCCTGGAAGCTGGTGTGGGGAGCTGGTGACTGGGAGCAGGGGATGCTCATGGATGGGGATCAGAGACCAGCATCAGCTTTGGGATGGAAACGTGCCCCATGCTCAGAGCCACCTGCTCCTGACTGGTGCTTGGGGCTCCTGGGACTGGAAACCCAGCACTGCTGGCAGCTTCTCCCAGTGCTCCTGGTAAATTCAGTGCTCATAAATCCCTGGGGCTGTGGTTAAACCTCCATGGTGCTATTTAGATTCATGTCAGGGGTTCACAGGGACATATCCAGGAAGATGAAGGCTTCACCTCAGTGCTCTCCAAGGGGAGCTGCTGATTTTGGGCAGTGTTGTGAGCATTCTTCATCTGGACGATTGAAATAAGCAATGTTAAACTCCAGAGCTGCTGATCTGTGTGAGGTTAAGTGAGCAATCACACACACACATGTAATTTTTCCTTCTTCAGCCTTTTAGACCAATTTCTTCCATAAACCACCAAATTTTGTCCCCTGACTGATGCAGACTCTGAAGCCACCAGCTCTGTAACCTCTGGTGAACTTTTAACTGCATCCTTGGTCCTGAAGCAGGAGGTGAATCCCCACACACCCACTTTGCCCATCCCAATCACCCTTCCAACCTGTTTCCTCCCTCGTACCCTCTGCCCTGCAGCTCTCTGGGGCTCTCAGGGTTCAGGTGGGCACACCTGGAGCTGCTGCTCTGTGCTCTTTGATACTGAACATTCTGCTCCAGCTTTGGCTGTCAGCTCTCAGGGAGCACTTAATGAATGGATGAACAGGCTATTCCCAGGAGGAGAAGGAGATGAGCCTTCAGCATCCTCCTCCTGCTTTTTCCCAGCTTGCTTCCCCACCTCCTGCTGCTCAGCAGCTTTGGGTGGGATCCCAGAGCCCCAGTCCCTTCCCACCAGCTGTCCCCTCCCTGGCTCAGGGAACCAGCACATGCAGGGCTGGGAGAGGAGGGGGTGGCAGGGGGGATTTGGGACAGGACAGCACCATCCAGCTGGGGGACCCCTGACCATGACAGCACCCCACCTTTGTCTCAGGCTGAGCCCAGCTTGGCCCAGCAGGGAGAGCCAGGATCTGCAGGGCTGGAGGTGCCCAGGTCTCCTCCTGCTCCAGGAGCCCTCCAAGGGAGGAGCAGGGAGGTGAGCAGCCCCCACAGCCCAGCAGCAGCAGCAGAGGTTGGGTTCAGCCCAAGAACAGCTCCAAGATCTGTTTTGAGATCTCCCTGGGAAGGAACACATGACCTTGAACATTTTGGTGTGATCTGGGGAAGGTGAGAAACAGCACCTGAGCCAGCAGCAGGGTGAGCTTCCCCTGGGAAGGCAGGTGTGGAATTAACTCTCACCTTGCTGCCAGGTGTTCCTGCCTGCCTGGGGTCTGGGTGGTGACAGAGCCCTCAGTTCAGAAAGGAGAACAATTAACAAGAAATAAAATACCAGGGAGCCCTGAAAATCACCTGCAAGATAATAAAGAGAAAACAAATCTACCCTTTTTCATTGAGAGCTCTTCTTAGCTCAGCAGATTTATTGTTGCCTTTTTAAATTTTAACAACTTGCAAGGCCACTGTGCTGGCTCCCATTACATTAAAACTTTTGCTTTTTATTCCCTAATTCGGAGCAGGAGAGAAGCTAAATCACCAGGCAGTGAAAGGTTTGCAGCTGACAGGTGCTGCTGTGAGAGGAAATAGGTTTCTCTTGCAAGGTGTCCCACTGGGCAGCAGGCAATGAGAGGGGAGTGGGGAGTGGGGGCAGCAGGTTCCTGCAGTTTTTGGGGTCCCTGGAGTGAGACCTTGCTCTGGGGATCAGCTCCAGCATTGCCACATCAGACCTGTGAATTTTCCAGGGCACATTCTGGTATTAGGGATGAAGCTGCTGAAAGTGGCTCAGTTTTTGGGCAGTGTTTGAGTGTTTTCTGTGTGTGTGGTGAGGTGGCTCTGCATGAGACAGGAGCAGTGCTCTGTGCTCCCACAGCTGCGGGCTCTGATCCCTCCCAGACGTGATGAGGCCTTGGTCCAGCAAGGACAAGGTGATGGAAGATGTGCTTGGCCACTCACCTGCCACAAGACACTTCTGCCAAGCTTCATCTACAAGATGCACCAGCAAAAATCCTTTCCCTTGAGTATAGCCATGATATTTTATGAAAAATCCTTTCCTTAGGATTTTTCCTCCTGAGAAGCTGAGAGGCCTCAGAAACAAAATGTGAACAATGATTGTCTGCTGCTGTGGGATGCAACAGGTGGAGCTGGGATTGGTCTCATGTGGTTGTTTCTAATTAATGGCCAATCCCAGTCCAGCTGTCCAGACTGTCTCAGTCAGAGACAAACCTTTGTTCTTTATTCCTTTTCTATTCTTAGCCAGCCTTCTGATGAAATCCTTTCTTCTATTCTTTTAGTATATTTTTTAACATAATATACATCATAAAATAATAACTCAAGCCTTCTGAACATGGAGTCACCTTTCTTCCCTCATCCTGGCACCCCTGTGATCACTGTCCCCCTCGAGTGTCTTGCAAGCTTTCCCCACATGCCACTGTTTGGGAAGGACCTGGGTGGCCTCAGAAGGATGCTCGTGGTAGTTCCCACATGCACCAGCAAGCACAGGGCTGCCACTCTCCCTCCCTGCTGTGTGGCACTGCTGTCACTCTGCTCGTCCCTACACCCTCAGTGGTGACCCAGGGCATGTCCAGCACCATCCCTGGCCTTCAGAAGGCCATGGCAGGGCTGGGAGATATGTGGGCTGCTGGAGCAGGATGGGCTTTGAGGTTCTTTCTAACCCAACCCACCCAGTGATTCCAGAGTTCAGGGCTCCAAGGGGCTCGGGGCAGCCAGAGCCGCCCTGCAGCTGGCAGTCCTCTGTGCTGCTGGCTCTGTGCACTGGTTTTCTGGGGGTAATTAATGTAATTTGCTGATCCTGGTGGCAATCCATGACTTCTTCATTAATGAGGGGTGAGGACCTGTGAGTCTGTGTCAGTTTTACAAGCAGGAGGGATCAGCTCACCAGCCTGGGGCTGGTATAGAATTTGCAGGGAACCCCGACGAGGGGTGAGAATGATGCATCCGACTCCATTGATATCAGAAGGCAAATTAATTACTTTATTAATCTATATTAGTCTATATTATATTACACTATATTACATTACATCTAAACTGAATCTGCCAAGCACTCAACCCTGCACACACTGCACAGAATCTGTGACTGTCACCCAACAGTCCTGACACACACACACACCTGGCCCTGACAGGCCAAGGAACCAAAGCACCATCACTGTGGGTAAACAATCTCCACATTGCATTCTGCTTTTGCACAAACACAGGCACAGCAAACGAGATAAGAATTGTTTTTCCTTTCTCTGAGGTTCAGAGAATGTGAAACCCAGAAATATTCTTGGGAAGAATTGTGCCTTGCTTTCCTCTGTGAGGAGGAACGTGGGGCTGCAGGCTGGCAGCGTCCCTGCACACACACAGGGGGCTGGCAGTGCCCTTGGGGCTGCCTCTCCCCACTGCCCATCCATGCAGGACACCTTGTTCCTGCCAGCTCTTTGCTTTGCAGGCCAGTCAGAGGTGTCCAAAGCAAGCAGAGATGTTCTCACCTCTGGCACCAACGAGGCTAATTCCTGGGAGATTGTATTTGGCCAGGACTCAGGGGAAACTCCCAACGGGGCAGGTTCTCCATCCTCCTACACTCCCCACACTTCTCCCATGTGCCAAACACCAATGGGCACCCTGACACTGCCCTGTCCTCCTCCAGGCTCTCCTCCCTTCCCCATAACCAGCCTGCAGCCAAACAGCTCCAGGGCTCATCTGTGGCCCTGTGAGCAGTGTTCAGAGACAGCCCTTCTTTCTTTACAAAGTAAGGATATTTCAGCAGGAAAACAGGTTTTCCTGACCTGGCAGAACTAGTGTCCCCAGTCCTGCAGGTGTCTTCAGTCTGGCATGACCCACATGCCACAGGGAGCTGCCAGCAGCAGCCAGGGGTGATGCCCGGGCTTTGGGTTTCGTCAGGGTGGAAAGGGGAGCGGGATGGCACAGGCAGGGCTTGTGCAACCACTGGGAGTTACTCATGGTCAGAGGCAGCATCAAGAACCTGCTTTTCATGAGCAACTTGACTTGCTAATGAGGCCTGAATCTGGGTCAGGCATTTCCCACACTGGGGATGGGTGGACTGGGCACTGGCAGAGCAACCTGGAGATGGGGCAGAGCACTTGGAGATGGGGGCAGAGCACCTGGGCACCTGCAGAGACAGGAGCAGAGCACCTGGAGATGGGGGCAGAGCACCTGGGTACCTGGAGATGGGGCAGAGCACTTGGAGATGGGGGCAGAGCACCTGGGCACCTGCAGAGACGGGGCAGAGCACCTGGAGATGGGGCAGAGCACTTGGAGATGGGGGTAGAGCACCTGGAGATGGGGGAAGAGCACCTGGAGATGGGGCAGAGCACCTGGGAACCTACAGACAGGGCAGAGCACCTGGGAACGTGGAGAACAGGGCAGAGCACCTGGAAATGGGGGCAGACCACATGGAGATGGGGGCAGAGCACCTGGGCACCTGTGGAACAGGGCAGATAATCTCTGGCTGCCACAGCCACGGGTGAATCTCTGCAAGGAGCTCCTGGCTCCTGGCTCCTGCCAGTTTCAGCAGGCTGGGGTGTGTGTCTCTGCTGCTGCTGTGAATCTGGCCCTGAGATCATCACAGAAACTTGGCTTTCAGCTGGAGGTGTCTGATGGGGACAAGTCCCTTCAGGCCCTGGCTCCTCCTGACGACCACGGCCGCCTCTCTCCTGGGAGCAAAGCAAAGTTGCTTTGGAGACGATACATTATTTTCTTTGACACAGATCAGCCAGGCTGGGCGCTGCCCTTCCCTTCCCGAGGTCATCCTGGGGTGGGGAAGAGGCTGACACCAACCAGACCATGCTCCACGCCCCAGAGGTCCTGCCAAGAGCAGGTGCTGCCCCAGGACAAGGGAGCTGACACCTCTGAGGTGGCTGCCTGGGTCACCCCAGTGCTTGTCCATCGCTGCCAGGGTGAGAAATCTTTCCCTGGCACCTACAGATGGCTGCTTTCCACATGCTCCAGAGGATCTGCCATGCTGGGGAGATGCTCCACCACCCAGGTTTGCTGAATTCCCAGTGCTGCACCATGGGGCAAACAGGAGGCTCCTGTGCAGGATATGATCTGGGTGTTTTATTCCAGTGTTGCTCTGTTCTTTGACCAAAATTTCCAAGGCTGGGCCCAGCAGCCTGTTTCATTTGTATGCACACCTGGGCTCTGGATGTGGGTATGAAAATGGTGCAGCAAACAGAGGTGAGAGCCCAGGCAAGTGGCAATCAGCTCTTACCTCCTGTGTGCCAGCTGCGATGCCCTCACCTGATTTGCAGGTTACCCTCGCCTTGCAGTCCTTTAATTCCTTGATCCAAGCAGCCCATTCCATGAAAATCAAGGTAAATAACACTCCTGTGGTCCTGCCTCTCGCCATCAGAGCCCTGCCCTTGAGTCAGATGGTCCAAAAACTGCTCTCAGCCATTTATTTATTTTATAAAATGAATCCAGCCTAGAGCAGGATTACATGGATTAGCAGCTGAGCATTCCCCTGCCTGCAGAACGTGCCCAGCCAGACGGAGCCACGCTGACAGGAATCCTGTCCTGCAAATGTGACAAGGATTTCCGTGCCCTCCTGGCTGCTGCCATCTGAGCCCATCTGCTGGATCTGCTGATCCAGCTCTGCCCAGCCAGCCTGGCCCTGGCCAAGCCTCTGCCTGCAGGGAGCTGGTCCTTGCTGATGGAGCAGAGAGGGGAAGCTCCCTGGGGCAGGGGGTGAGGGCTCTGCCAAGCAGCTGGAGCCTGCACTGGTCAAGGACGTGGCCTCTGTTAGCAGGGAGGTGAAAGCCCTGCAGGTTTGGGGTGGGGGATGAAGCAGGGAGCGACCAGGGCAAATCCCAGGGCAGGAGCGATGGGCTGGGCGACAGAATTGGGCTACAAAATCTGGGTACAGAATTGGGCTGTAAAATTGCTATGGAAAATTGGGCTACAAAATCTGGGTACAAAATTGGGCTATACCATTACTACATAAAATTGGGCTACAAAATCTGGGTACAAAATTGGGCTATAGAATTGCTATGGAAAATTGGGCTACAAAATCTGGGTACAGAATTGGGCTATAATATATATTGTTGTATAAAATTTGGCTATGAAATCTGGGTACAAAACTGGTCTATAGAATTGCTATGGAAAATTGGGCTACAAAATCTGGGTACAGAATTGGGCTGTAAAATTGCTATGGAAAATTGGGCTACAAAATCTGGGTACAAAATTGGGCTATAGAATTGCTATGGAAAATTGGGCTACAAAATCTGGCTACAGAATTGGGCTATAATATATATTGTTGTATAAAATTTGGCTATGAAATCTGGGTACAAAACTGGTCTATAGAATTGCTATGGAAAATTGGGCTACAAAATCTGGGTACGGAACTGGGCTATAAAATTGCTATATAAAATTGGGCTATAAAATCTGGGTACAAAATTGAGCTATAGAATTGCTATGGAAAATCGGGCTACAAAATTGGGCTATGAAATCTGGGTACAAAATTGGGCTATAAAATTGCTATGTAAAATTGGGCTATAAAATTTCTGTATAAAATTGGGCTACAAAACTGAGCTATAGAACTGCTATATAAAATTGGGGCACAAAATCTGGGTACAAAATTGAGCTATAGAATTGCTATGGAAAATTGGGCTACAAAATCTGGGTACAAAATCTGGGTACAAAATTGGGCTGTAGAATTGCTATGGAAAATTTGGCTTCAAAATCGGGCAGGACAGGGTGGGCACACATGACAGGGTGGACACACAGGACAGGACAGGGTGGGCACAGAGAGGGCAGGACAGGGTGGGCACACAGGGCAGGGCAAGGTGGGCACACAGGGCAGGGCAGGGTGGGCACAGAGAGGAAGAAGCTCTTGGGAATGGCCTTCCCCTTCCTCCACCTTTGCTCCCAGGGTGATGCTGAGCACTAGGAAACACTTGCACTTAATAAAAAAGAAATAAAAATCAAGAAGTGGCAGAGCAGGCTGTCCTGTGGCCTGTGGCCCTGTCCCTGCTGTAGGGAGCTGCCTGGATGCCACAGCTCTGCCAGTGCCAGCTCCCTGTGCTCCCTTACTGTGCCTGCCCGCCTGGCACAGGCTGAGCACCCTGGCAAAGTGGGGAGGTGCCCAACCCCAGCCTCGTGCCAGGGAAGCCCGTTTGGCTAAACAAGTTCTCACTGACACCTTTTTTTATTTTTTTTCCCCCTTCAGTGGAAGCCTTCCAGCGATTTTTCAATTGCTCTCTGCCGAGTGGAGTGCAGCCAGCTCCCTGCCCGCTCCTGGCTGGGAGCAGACAGCTGGCTCCTGCCCTGAGCTGGCCTGCCAGGCGCCGTGCCAGCCGGGCAGGACGTGTGTCCCACGCTCCCAGCATGGCCAGCGGGTGCCAGGCAGCTGCACAGCCCTGGCACCACTGCCAGCTCTGCCCCGGGACGGGCTCTGCTCAGGGAGCAGCAGGGTCTGGCTCATACCCTCATCTGCAGCTGCCCTGGGTCCCCTCTGTGAGCCCAGAGGCCAAGAGGTGGCAGTGCCAGGCTGGGCAGGTGCTGGGCACCTCCCTGCTCTGCAGGGCTGACCCTGCATCCCTCTGCCCACTCATCCCCACCCAGCACTGCCCTCCAGCCCTGGCCCTCTCTGCCTGGAGCTTCCCAGGACCTGTCCTGGGGTTAAAGATTCATTTTCCAGGAAGAAAGGTGGGCAGGTGGAGCAGAGGTGGGATGAGCAGAGGCTGCATGGAGGAAGGCAGAAATAACTCTGGCATGTTTGATGGGTTCCCCTGTCAGCACAGAGCTGGGGGTTCCTGCCTTGCTCAGGCCAGGAGTGACACAGGATCCTTCTGCCTGGCTCAGCACAGGGGTGGAATAGAACTGGACAGAAGGAATGGAACACCCTGAGCTGGAAGGACCCCCCGGATCATCCAGTCCAGCCCTGGCCCTGCCCAGACCCCCCAGCACCCCCACCCTGGCCATCCCTGCAGCGCTGCCCAAATTTCTCCCCCATCCTTCATCTCCCCCATCCCTCACTCTCCCAGAATCATGGAATGAGCTGAGCTGGAAGGGACCCACAGGGATGATCAATCCCAAATCCAAAGCCTGCCCAGAGCCCCCCCAAGCCCAGCCTGGGCATCCCTGGAGCTCTGGCAGCCTCGGGGCCGTGCCCATTCCCTGGGCAGCCTGGGCAGTGCCAGCAGCCTCTGGGGGAAGAACCTTGCCCTGATCTCCAGCCTGAGCTGCCCTGGCCCAGCTCCAGCCGTGCCCTGGCTGCTGTCCCTGTCCCAGAGCAGGGATGGGAGCTGCCCCTCCAATGCCCCTCAGGAGGAGCTCTAAGAAAGCTGTCACCTCCTCTGGAAGGGGCGTTGATACCTTTGGTTGCTGCTCTGCCCATCCAGCCTCCAGGACAGTGCTTTTAGCTCTCTCCTGCTGGGATTTCCATCAGTTGCCCTCAGGATCTCCCTTGTGGCTCTCTGTGGCCACATCCTCACCTGCACACGGTGAGAGGCCGCTCCTGGAGACCCAGAGCACAGGGTTGGAGGTGCTGAGCAGAGTTCAAACCTCCCTCCACTCTCACTGATACAGCTGCATACCTCATCTGGGCTTGGGGCTTTCAGCAGAGCAGAGGGAATCCAGAGGAGGCCAGGTGGGCTGGAACGTGTTCCACTGTGTGGAGAGGCTGAGGCAATGAGGTTTGCCCAGACTGGGGACCTCCACAGCCATCTGCAAGGAGATCACCAAGAAGGCAGACCCAGGACCTCCAGAACTGTCCCCAGCAGGAGGATGAAGGCAGCAGACGTGAACCAGAACAACTTTGGACTGGATATGGTGGCAATATTTCACCATGGGGAAGGTCAAACCTGGCAGCAAGTTGCCCAGAGAGGCTGTGCAGCCTCTGTCCTTGGAGGCTTCCAGGACCTGACTGATCATGGGAAAAAATCCCTGAGCAGCCTGGTCTGATCCTGCTTGGAGCAGAAGGTTGGACGAGAGACCTTCAGAGTCCTCCACCCTCAATTTTCCCGTCGTACTGTGCTGCTGCAGGTGGGGTGGTGTTCTCTCTCTGTATCGTTTTCCCCTTATTATATCTTCTGTCTGAATTCCTTAAAAAGCCATTTCACTGTTGAAGGAATGTCTTGGGAATGGCTTTGCGCTTTCACTTCAGGAGCATTCGAGATTGTTTCCATTTTCTGGTGGCTTGGGGGATTTTTCACACCCATGATTGATAGCGTGCCACATGCAGCAGCTACACGAGCACTTAAGTTGCAAAGCAAAGCAACTCCAACCCACAGAAATGCCACAAGTGACACAGTCCACAAAACCATAACTGTGCCTTCTTATCCATATTCAGGCTGCAGGGTATTTAATTACGAGATCCCAGATTATCAGCACGCACTCCTGCCTGGTTCAGTGGAGGAGGAGTGATGTGTCTGGAATGACAAAGCTGTTCAACACTTTCTTTTCCTTGTGCTTCCCAGTGAATCACAGGATCCTGCACGTCCAAACCTTGATAGGATCCAAGCTGGAGCTGGGCCAGGGAGGAGATGAGGGCAAGGTTCTTCCCCCAGAGGCTGCTGGCATTGCCCAGGCTGCCCAGGGAATGGGCACGGCCCCGAGGCTGCCAGAGCTCCAGGGATGCCCAGGCTGGGCTTGGGGGGGCTCTGGGCAGGCTTTGGATTTGGGATTGATCATCCCTGTGGGTCCCTTCCAGCTCAGCTCATTCCATGATTCTGGGAGAGTGAGGGATGGGGGAGATGAAGGATGGGGGAGAAATTTGGGCAGCGCTGCAGAGATGGCCAGGGTGGGGGTGCTGGGGGGTCTGGTCAGGGCCAGGGCTGCAATCCATGATCTCTGTGGGTCCTTTCCATCTCAGGCTGGTCTCTGACAGCCCAAGGAGATCATTTGTCCTCTCTGGGACATCACCAAAACCACAGCACCTGCCACCCCCCTGAAAAAACGCCCTGGGGAGGTGTGAGGAGGCAGCACCATGCAGGGTGGAGATGTCCGTGTGGGGAAATCAGCTTGGCTGCAGCTGCTCTGTGGCAGAGAAAGTGCAGCACCACCCTCCCGTCCCCGGGCGCGGGGCCAGCGCGTCCCGGCACGAACAGGCAGCTCCCGGCCCAGGCTGGGGGTGTTTATGGGGGAAGAGCTACTTGAAGGGCTTCCCAACCCTTCTGTGCCTCCTCAGAGGCGTCTGGCATGTCACCCCAGGGGCTGTGCCCGCGGTGGTGGCCGGGGACTCAAGCTGCAGTGAAAGAGCTTTGGGCAGAGTTTGCTCCGTGGTCCCGCAGGTCCTGCCAGGGCTGTGCCTGAAGCAGCTGAAAGGGATGGGCCAGGGTCACTGAACAGCCTTTGTCATCAATTTAGGGCTAATTTAGAGCTAATTAAAGCTGAGATCTCAGCAGCAGCTGTAGGGGGTGCCCCCTTGCCCCCTCCTCACTGTGCCATGGCTGCTGAGGGAACCCCAGTGCCAAAGTCCCCCTGAACCAGCACAAACTGGGCTCCTGTGGCTCTGCTGGGCCTGGCAGCAAAGCCCTGGCAGTCTGGTGGCCTGGGGGGTCTGTGCAGAGCTCTGCAGGGTGGAGCACAGTGCAGGGCTGTCACTGTCCCTGGCTGGGGGTTTGGATGCCACCTGCAGCAGCTACAACCCCTCGGCGCCTTCCTCTGGTGCTCTACACCTGCCAAAGGCCCCTGGATACCTGTGGAGGTTCCCACTGCTCTCCTGCAGAGCCCTCAGTGTCTCTGTGCTCCCTGGAACCCTCAGACCATGCAGCAGAGGACCTGCAGGACATTTTGCTCCCAGTCTTCACCATCTGGATCCATTTGGTTCCCTGGGATCCTCTGGGAGTGGGGCAGGTCCTGCTGTAGGGACATCACAGAGGTGTGAGATGCAGTGCAAGGGATGAGGACAGTGCCTGTGGTGTGGGGTTCCTCCTTGGCTGGCCCTGTAACCCCAAACAAGGCTGCCCTGGTTCTGTCAGAGCCATCCTATGGTGAGAAATAGGGAAATTAATGGGTTTTTGCTTTGCCTTTTGTGAGAGAAACGTGGCAATTCTCAGGTTATGCCAGAGGACATTCAGGCTGGATACCAGGAGAAGTTTCTCCACTGAAAGAGTGGTCAGGAACTAGCACAGGATGACCAGGGTGGAATCACCACCCCTGGAAGAGCTCGAAAACCCAGCAGACGTGGCTGGGTTACATGGTTCAGTGGCATGGTGGGACTTGATGGTCTTGGAGGTCTTTTCCAGCCTTAATGATTCTGTGGCTGTCCCCTGGCAGGATGAGCGACCTCTTGGCACGTGCTGGGAGCTGCCCATGCCTGAGCCCTGGCTGCTTCCCCTGAGTGAGGAACATGGCACAGCTCCCAGCTCACAGAGAGGGATTTTCCTCTGGATTCCCATTCTGAAGTTGTCTGACACAAATGAGGATCGTGTGGCTGTTGGGGTGGAGGCACAGGACGTGCAGGAGTGGTTCAGCCCGTTTGCTCTCCAGAGTGGGAGTGGGGACGTTGCCCTGCTGTGGAAAGGCATGGCAAGGTTTGGAATGAGGGGTCTGGCAGGATTTGGGTGTTCCTGTTCCTGTGCTCTCTTGGAGCCCAGGGACAGGAGGGTTCTGCTTCCAGAGGGGGCCTGATTCTGCTTCCACTGGGAATCCAGGGCAAGATCACCTGCCCTGCTGCTGGCCCAGGTGCTGGAGAGGGCAGGAAAGGCTGAGGGGGATGCTGGGGCAGGGGTTCTGGGATGTGCCTCACCTGCCAGCTTCCCATCCCAACTGCTGAGCCAGTTTGTCCACAGCAGCCCAGTTCCTTCCTCTTTATCCTGGGGCAGTGGTGCTACAGTGTTTAAATCTGGATTTTCCCTGCATAGAAACAGTTCATCCACACTTGCTGGTGTTTAAAGAGTTCATGGAATCACCGAATCTCAAACTGGGTTGGGTTGAAAGGGATCCCCAACCCCCTGCCATGGCAGGGACACCTTCCAATAAATCAGGTTGTTCCAAGCCCTGTCCAGCCCGGCCTCGGACACTTCCAGGGACGGGACAGCCAGAGCTTCTCTGGGCAGCCTGTGCCAGGGCCTCCCCACCCTCACAATGAAGAATTTCTTCCCAATATCCCATCTAAGCCTACTCTGTCAGCTGGAAGCCGTTCCCCTGTGTGCTGTCACTCCAGGATGATGCTGACCACCTCAGCAGGGCAGTGACTCCATCACCCTCCCAAACCAGGAAGGATTTCCCCAGGGTTACACCGCTGGAAGGAGCCCCAGGCAGGGCAGGAGGTGGTGGCCATGGCACCCACATTTCCTGGCCCTTGGCTGGAGCCCAGAACCCCAGCAAGAGCTGGCCACCAGCCCCGTGCGTGGGAGAAGGGCGGGTGCAGTGAGGAACACGGGCTCAAATCCAACACGGAGGATTCCATCCCAGTCTGGCTGGAGGCAGCACTTCCCAGAGGTTGGGTCAGGAATCCTGGATCCTCCTGACCCTTCCCTGGGCCGTAAGATGCTCAGGGCACATCTCCATGTGCCTCGGTGCCAGGGGGTTGCACGGGGCTGGTGCGTGGGCTGCTGCAGGGTGAGGTGAGGAGGGGCAGAGCCCACCTTACCGTGGCACCCTGCACTCTCTTGTAAACTACCCCAGGGAAACTTAGGGGAAACTGAGGCAGGCACAAAGGGCTGGGCATGGCAGAAGCTTCCAGATAGCTGGAAGAAAAAAGCAAGGAGCAGAAAGGGACCTGGCTGTCCCCTCCCCACAAGACTGTCCAAGGGAGCAGTGAGCACATCCATGAGTCCTTCTGGGCAGGGTGGGAGCTGTCATGAACGAGAGCAGGCTCCTGGTGCTAAAGGATTTCAGCATTTATTATAATAAAAGAGAGGCCCAAAGCAGGGCTGGGCCGGGCAGGAGCGTTCCCTCGAGGATGGAGCAGCCAGCACTGAGTCTCCTTGAGCAGCGATGTCCCTGATGCCTTTCCTGGGTCAGAAGCCCCTTTTTGTCCTGTGTTTTGTCCCTTTGGATTGGTTTCTGTTTGGATCCTTCATTTGCATGAAGGTTTAAGGTGCCTGATTGGCCATGACAGCTCTGTCCAGGCTGGCTTTACTTTGGGGTGTTTTGGTACCTTGAGTGTCGTATTTCTTATAACTCCCCTTTTAACCCCTTTTACCATAACCAAACTAACAGTACATGTTAAAAACGGGACCAGGCTCCCGGTGCTGAAGTGATTTCAGCATTTATTATAATAAAAGAGAGGCCCAAAGCAGGGCTGGGCCGGGCAGGAGCGTTCCCTCGAGGATGGAGCAGCGCCGGCGCTGGGGCTGCTCAGCAGGGATGGCCCCGATGGCCCAGGGGAGCAGCACAGCTTCCCTGGGGCAGGTGCCCCTTTTCATCCTGGTCTTTGTCCCTCTGGATTGGTTTCTGTTTGGATCCTCCATTTACATGAAGGTTTAAGGCCTTGTTTGGCCATGACAGCTCTGTCCAGGCTGGCTCCTGGTGCACTTTACTGAGGTGTGTTATGGTACCTTGAGCACCTTATTTCTTATAACTCTCCTTTTAACCCCTTTTACAATATAACAACCAAACTAACAGTACGTGCTTAACGATCTATCAACTATTTCACAACAGTTTCTAACCTATTTTTAACAGGGCCGGGCTGTTTGCAAAGCTGGGAGAGGAGAGGAGCTGATGCTGAGCGGGGCTCCGGCTCCGAGCCACGATTCGGCCGGGGCGGGCCCCTGGGCTGGCCTTTGGGGATGTCCCGGGGAGGATGCTCCGGGGAGCCGAGCTCTCCTCCGGCACTCTTGGACAGCGCCGAGTTTCCTCCTCCCCGTGGGCAGAGGCCGGGAACGGCACGTCCTGGCTGGCCGCCCTCTCCGGCCGGGTCAGCAGGTCCCTGCTGGCCAGGGAGAGCCGCAGGAATGCCGGAGCAGAGGCCGTCCGCATCCCGCGCTGCTCCACTCCAGCTCGTGTAAAAATATCCTCTGACGAATACCTGCACAAACAAGGGAAAAAAACAAACCCACCTCACCCTTATTAAAAAAAAAAAAAAAAGGATTTGTAATTTTCCACAGCACTGAGCCACAGTTTTTGGCCTCCCCATCCCTTGCCCAGCCCCGCGGGGGTCGCAGCCCCTGTGCCGGTGCCTTTGCTGGGGGATGGAGCGGGGGCGCGTCCTGCCCGGCGGGGCGAGGCTCCGGAGGTGGGAGCAGCCGCCCAAGGCTTCCCGGCAGGCTCTGGCACCGGCTGCGCTGAGCTCAGCCTCGCCCCGCTGCTGCTGCGGCTCCCCGTGCTCCGGGCGGGCCGGCACTGCCAGCCCTGGGCACCTCACCATCATCACCTGGGCACCCCATCATCCTCCCTGGGCACCCCATCATCCTCCCTGGGCACCTCATCATCGTCCCTGGGCACCCCATCATCCTCCCTGGGCACCTCATCTCCCTCCCTGGGCACCTGCCCTCCCTCCCTGGGGATCCCCCTCCCTCCCTGGACACCTGCCCTCCCTCCCTGGGCACCTCATCATCCGCCCTGGGCACCCCATCATCCTCCCTGGGCACCTCATCATCCTCCCTGGACACCTGCCCTCCCTCCCTGGGCATCCCCCTCCCTCCCTGGACACCTGCCCTCCCTGGGATCCTCATCATCCCCCCTGGGCTCCTCATCATCCCCCCATGGCACCTCATCATCCTCCCTGGGCATCCCCTTCCCACCCTGGACATCTCCCTCCCTCCCTGAGCACCTCACCTCCCTCCCTGGGCACCTCTCCTCTATCCCTGGGCACCTGCCCTCCCTCCCTGGGCATCCCCCTCCCTCCCTGGGCATCCCCCTCCCTCCCCGGGCACCTCACTTCCCTCCCATCCCTGCAGGGAGCACCCTGGGAAAGGTGGGCTCCTCTTGGGGGGCATCCCTGACCCCAGGCTGGGGCTTTGGCAGGTGAGGGTTGCTCCCTGGCTGAGCCTCAAGCCCCCAGCCCTCTGTGCCCCCAGCCCTTGGTGTCCCCAGCTCAGGCCTGTCCCCTCTGTGGCCTTTCCTGGTGCCATGGGCTCCCTGGCTGCATCCCTGCCTCTGGAAGGGCTCCCCCATCCCCAGCCTGTCCTGCCAGGAGCTCCTGCTCTCCCAGCAGGGCTGCCCAGGGGCAGTGGAATGCTCAGCACCCACTGGGGATGTGGGCATGGGCATGAACCCACTGCAGGGTGCCAGGGGTGTGGGGCCCTGGCCAACCTCCCCTCTGCTTTCCTGGGTCCTGTGCAGTGCTGGTGCAGGGATGCTGTCAGCTCTCTGTCACCTCAGGGGGGCCAGACCCACCTGGCTCTGGTGCTGTGCTTGGGTGACACTCCCTGGCTCGCTGCAGGAGCCAGGTTGGAGCCTCTGGTGGCAGTGACCTGCCCCTTGCAGCACTGTGTCACTGGGGAATGCCCAGAATGGCCGGACACTGACCGTGCTCCCAGCATCCCCACGCCTTCCCCCAGCCCTCACCCCACACACCGGGGGTCACCACGTTCCCCCAGCATGGAGAGTGGCAGCGCTGCCTTCTGCAGGTGCTGCACCCCTGCCTGGAGCCTTTCTCTCCGAGGGGCACAGGGAGATGGCCGGGCTGTGGCTGGCACAATGTGGCACCTGGCTAGCTCTGAGGAGCAGGGGCAGCCCAGAGCCCTCCTCCAGGGCTCTCCAGGGAAGCATCAGGGAGCTTTGATCCTGCCTGAGTGGCCACAGGGCTGGCTGTCCCCATGCAGTGGTCTGGGAGAAGGTCCTGAGCACTGCAGCTGGAGCTCAGCTTGGGCAGAGGAGGACAAGGCTGGCTGGCCATGGAAAGGCATGGTAAGGTTTGGAATGAGGGGTTTTTGGGGTCTTGAAGGATTTGGGATGTTCCTCTCCTGCTCCTGGCTGCTGTGGGGCCAAAGTGCTCTCTTGGAGCCCAGGGACAGGAGGGCTCTGCTTCCAGAGGGGGCCTGATTCTGCTTCCAGAGGGAATCCAGCTCGTGTCAGAGCTGGGGTGCCTGGGGGTGACAAGCAGGACATCCTGGCTGGGGGATGGAGCCTGTCCCAGGGAGCTGGGAGAGCTCTGTCCTCAGGGCAGGTGTGTGTGAGTGCTTCATGGAGCATCCTGTGTGTGCATGCATGGACAGGTACAGGAGCGTGGGCACACGTGAACCCATGGGTGTCACAAGTGTCCAGGTGTGTCACACTTGTGTCTGTGCCTCTGCCTGTGCTCCTGGGTCCTGCTCTCCTCCCTCTTGGGCAGGGAGGGTGAGATAACCTCCAGATCCTTCCTCCCAGCATGTGCTCCTGCTCCCTCCCTTGGAAATGCCATTATTTACCTTCCCCTGCCGAGGGCACACCTGGAGTGCTGTGTCCCAGTTTGGGAAGGATGTTGGGATGCCTGAGCACATCCAGAGGAGGCAACAAGGCTGGAGAGGGGCTGGGAACACAAACCCTGTGAGGAACCCCTGAGGGAGCAGGTTTATCCTGGAGAAGAGGAGGCTTAGAGGTGCCCTTATTGCTCTCTACACCTCCTCAAGGGAGGTTGTGGACAGGTGGGGTCAGTCTCTGACAGAAGCAGAGGACACAATCTCCAGCTACATCAGGGAAGGTACAGGTTGGATATTAGGAAGAAATTTTTCTCTGAAAGAATAATAAAGCACTGGAATGCTCTTCCCAAGGAGGTGGTGGAATCACCAGATCTGGATGTGTTTAAAAAAAGCCTGGACATGGCATTGGTGCTGTAGTCTAGTTGAGGTGTTAGGGCATGGGCTGGACTCAATGATCTTCGAGGTCTCTTCCAACCTCATTATTCTGTGATTCTGTGATTTATATGAGAAAATATGGAAGTGCCTCCAGTCCCTGCTCAGTGACCTTCAAAACCATCCAGCAAATTGGGCTTGGACGCCGAGCCCGGCCAGATGGCCCCTCTCAAACACTTTGCTGGCCGTGCAAACCGGGCTTCACTCCCGGCTGCTGCTCCAGGCAGCCTCGGGGAGCGCTCGGGCTGAGCTCCGGGCAGGCAGCCACGCCGGGAGGAGCCGCCGGGGCTCTGCCAGGCCGGCCGGGAGGGGCAGGGCCGGCAGCCCGCAGGCTTCGGAAGGGGGGGAAAATGCCTGTTTTATCATTGGCTTTTCGCAAATATTCAAGTGTATATTATATGTGTTATGTTAGAAAGTGATGCTGTATTAATTTTTTCAAGTAGTGTGTTAAATATAGTTTTAGGTTATAACATAATGTTAAAATAGAAACTATGCTATGTAAGATACTTTTTTTAAAGAAAGGACTCACACCAGATAGCAGCCAGAGGACACCTGAATCTTTCAGAGAAAGAGAATTTATTGCTCCTTTATCAGAAGAAACGAACTTCTTCCTGCCTCGCTCAGTCCCGAAGATGCCGTCAGGATTCAGAGGAAGAAGCTGACACTGACCAGACAGAATCCTGTGTGTGAATGGAATTGATGCATCATGGATGAGGTGTATGAATATGCAACAGGCTGTTGCTTTTAAGGGTTAATCTTTTGTTAATGTGGGTCCTTTTTCGGGCTTATTTTGCCCAGAAAAGGTACCCGGACATCTGTAACTCTTTGTTTCTATTGTCTCATATTGTCCTAATCCAAATTGTCCAAATTATTATTACTACTGTAATTATAATACTATTTTTATAACCATTTTATGACTATTAAACTTTGAAAATTTTAAAAACAAGTGATTGATGTTTTTCACAGAGGAGTAATTGAATTGGGAAGGGCAGAGTTAAACGGGGGGGATCCCAAACTGGAGGGGAGGGGGCTGAGTGTGGCCACCTGGGGCTGCCAGTGCTGTGCCCCACTGGGATGGGTGTGGAGGTGGAAGGTGCTGGAAAGCACCTCTGGTGCTGGTGGGGATGGCAGGGAATGGGGTCAGGGCAGCAGGGACTCCTGGAGCTGGGGAGAGCAGAGAGAAAACCAAAATACAGCCAGGGGAGGGAAGGGAAGGGAAGGGAAGGGAAGGGAAGGGAAGGGAAGGGAAGGGAAGGGAAGGGAAGGGAAGGGAAGGGAAGGGAAGGGAAGGGAAGGGAAGGGAAGGGAAGGGAAGGGAAGGGAAGGGAAGGGAAGGGAAGGGAAGGGAAGGGAAGGGAAGGGAAGGGAAGGGAAGGGAAGGGAAGGGAAGGGAAGGGAAGGGAAGGGAAGGGAAGGGAAGGGAAGGGAAGGGAAGGGAAGGGAAGGGAAGGGAAGGGAAGGGAAGGGAAGGGAAGGGAAGGGAAGGGAAGGGAAGGGAAGGGAAGGGAAGGGAAGGGGTTAAAAGACCTGTCAGAGCTGAGCCTCTCTGGAAACATGGGAGACAGCTGGAAAAGATTTAAATATCTCTTTGCTATGTGTCTGGGAGCTGTGGGTG
Organism: Fringilla coelebs; assembly: GCF_963513975.1. NCBI lineage: Eukaryota > Metazoa > Chordata > Aves > Passeriformes > Fringillidae > Fringilla > Fringilla coelebs. Next base: position 2,201,851 of record NC_140054.1, on the reverse strand, counting down.
CCAGCGAAAGGTAGTCTTATTTCTGATAATATCTGGTCTGACACACTCAATGTGTTTAACAGTTTTCAGCTCACTCAGGCAGATGAGCCTAACTAGGAAGCGACCACGCAGGGATTCCAGGATGCTTCATTAGCATGCAGGCTGGAGAGGAGGCTCTGCCTCTACATGCAAAGGGAGGCTGAAGCTACTGCAGCAGCTGTGACTGAGGGATCCATCCCCCAGATTCAGGGCTGACCTGAATGCCACCCTGCAGGGACGCTGGGGACCCTGGCGCAGTGCCTGGAGGGGTGCTGGGGCTGAGGGCTCTTTGTCACCCAGCTCCCCAGCACCACCTGCCCAGGCACTCCTGCTCTCTCACCAGTCACCTCCCTCGGCTGTCCTTGGTCAGTGAGAGGCACTGGGGGAGGTGGAGGATGCTGGTGGCTTTGTCTCCAGGTCAGCAGCACCAGGAACATGGGGAAACGCTTCCATACAGACCTGGGAAGTGGAGGGGGGTCCTGACAGAGCTCAGCTGCTGATAAATGCTTCCCAAAGGGGTTGGCATGGCCCTGCTAGTGACCTGAGCCGCATGCCCTCCCCTGTGGGACACCAGTGAGAGGAATCAACCATATCCCCTGAGGTAGAGGAATCAACCATATCCCCTGAGGTATCTTGCCCAGAGGTCCCCCCTTGGCTACTGGGGGGCTCTGCCTGGGGGGACAGGACTGTGACAAGTGCCTGTGAGGTGCCAGGGTGGTGCTGAGTGCCTCAGTTTGGAAAGCCAGGTGTCTGCTGAGGAAGGCAGGAACCTCACCTGAAATGGAAAATGCAAACCCTCCCACTCCCTCCAAATTGCTATAAATTATAAATTAAGGGGCTCTCAGGTAACAAAAAATATGGGAGCAGGAAATAACAGTTCTTTAATAGGGAAGAAAACAAAAGGATAAAATAAACAATGTAGTGAACTAAACCAACAGTGCCAGAGCCAGAGCACAGCCGGACACCCTGTGGGTCAGGGTGCTGCAGCAGGGCCATTGGAATTGTGGCTCAGCCCTCCTGCAGTGCCAGGGGTGGTTCTGCTGGAGCAGGGATCCTGGAGAAAGGTGCAGTCTGCCTCTGGAGATCCAGGGGCAGAGGCAGCTGCTGCTCCTCTGGGAATGCAGTGCAGAAGCCGTGCTGGTGTTCCAGAATCTCCAGATTCTATCCGGGTAGGAATGCTTGGCTCCTCCCTCTGGGCTCACAGCTCCCAGTGGGATGCTGCAGCTCTTATCAGCCATGCAGGGACATTCCATCCCTGTTATCAGCAGGTGTCTCCTCAGGGGGAGGAGTGGGTGTGATCACTCAGAGAGAGATAAGGAAAACTTGACAAAAGACAACTGCAATACAGATGGTGACAGAACACATCTTGCCCTGCAATCTGGAGCACTGAGCCCAGAGGAGCTGCTGCAGCCTGTGGGAGTGCAGACAGGGAATGGTGAGCTGGGCTGCAGATTCCCCTGCCCTCCTGCCTGGCCAGGGTGGCTGTGCCAGAAGGGGAGACTAGAGGGTGAGTGAACTTGTTGCACGACATGCACCATTTTCTATGCAGCAAAGGTATGTTTAATCACATGGAATTGCTGCCAAGAATTAGCATAGAAAACTATTATTAGGCATTGCTATTATTAAAGAACAGATTTCCCCCTAAATGCTGTTTTGGAGCAAAATCCAATACCTGGAGTGAGCACCAAAGGTTGATCAGAAATTTCCTGCCAAAGGCTGGCCAGCAATTTCCCACCCAAATGGTATCGCATGAAAAATGAAGCCATCAGCTACATGAGACTATTCTTACAGTATCTGTCTGTTCTCAGCAAAACATTTCATTCAAAATGAAATTATTTGGGTCTTCAACTAAAAAAAACCAAACAAAACCTCTTGAAATTTCCCCAGATAAAAGTATGAAAATTTAATCCCAGTGTGACGCCCTTGTTTTGACACGATGTGACCTTGAAGAGGGGGGCATGAAGAGGGGAACAAACCCTGCTGCTGTTGGACACCTGTGCCTTGTGCATGGACTGAGGGTTCAGCATCAGTCCTCATGTGTTGGTGGAGAATCCAGCCCCAAGGGGCATCCATCCCAGCCCATCCCTCCCTTTAATAATATAATAATATCAAAAATCAAATAATAAAAATAATGAAAATAAAGGCAGATTGCCTTCCCTGGTACTGTTCAGGGGAGTGAGGCAGGTGCTGGTCTCACCTGGAAATCTGTTTTCTGCACAGGCTGAAGGGCTCCCTGGGGTGGTTTTCCACCAGAAAACAGGGGTTTGTTGGAATCAGATCTTTCCCTGGGAACTTGTCGATCTCGCTGCCATTTTCCCGGGAAGAAGCTTCGCAGAATCACTTTGACTTTCTTGTTTCAGCAGTGTCAAAATGTTTATTCCGCTCATGTCAAAACACGAAGTTCATTTCAGGAAAGTAAAAATATTTCATTTTGACTTCATCATTTCCTTCACTTAACTTCCACTTTATGTTCCATGGGAGTACTTTTGATTAGGTGCTGCCCGAGATCTCCTTGTGCCACCACATCCCAGGGAGGGAGCGTCACACGTGGCTTTTCCACGGCCAAAATTAGTGTCACCCTGGTTTTTTAAAGTTTTTCTAAACCTTCTGATGTTTACATTTTTGTAATGAACTTTCTCACACACTTATATAAATAAATAACTTATATTTTTTGCATTCTTTTGTGGAAGAGAAGAAATTTGATGGGCTGTTGGTTTGTCCAGTGTCATTGGAGAGGTGGCACTGTCACCCTCCAATCCACTGTCACTTTTGGATATCTATAAATGTTGGGGTCAGAAATTAAAAGTTCTCTTTTTTACCTTGGAGAGCTGCATGTCTGCATCATTTTATTTCATGTCCTATAGCGACAAAATCAGCATTTGGGGAAATTTTCATTTCACAGGATGTGCTGCGTGGCTGTGCCTCCCAAAGCAGAGCTTTGCACACTGCTGGGGCTGTCTTGGTGCTTCCTCCCCTCACAACAGCACCCAGGGACTGCTCTGCTGCTTCTTGGGGTTCTGCCCTGGCCCCCAGAGCTGCTGGGAGAGTGAAGGGGATGGGGGCAGCTTCAGGACAGCCCCCAGGTGCCAGTGTAGGGGCTGGCAAGGAGAGAGGGATGCATGGGATGTTGTGGGAAAGAGATACAGATCCTGCTGGTCTGGTGGGATGGGGTGGGGTGGGATGGGATGGGATGGGATGGGATGAGATGGGATGAGATGGGATGAGATGGGATGGGATGGGATGGGATGGGATGGGATGGGGTGGGAGGTGACACCAGCACCAGGTGAGGACACCAAGCCTTGGCTCTGCCCAGAGGTGCTGGGGGAGGTGGGCTCAGTCTGAACTCTGTCAGGCCTGGGACTGTGACCATTCCCAAGGGTGTTGGAGATTTGTGCACCCAGACCCTGCAGCATCAACTGCCCATCACCTCCTGCACTGCTGCTGCAGTGAGTGTTGTGGTTGGACTGCTCTGCTCTGCTCTTTGCCCTGGCCCTCTGTGCCCATCCCAGCCTCTGGAAAAGCAGGGCTGGAGCAGCAGGTGAGAGGTGTAGGAGGGAAAGATCCCTGAAATTCCAGGTGTCACTCCACAGAGCCCCAAATTCCCCAGTGGGCACCTGGCATCTGGGACTAGGCAGCTGGGACCAGGGGGACCCTGGGGTTTGGGGGACACTGGGGACAGCCTGGTGCCCCCCAGCTCTGCCCCCTGACCCGTGTGTGCCCACGGGGGGGTGGCTGAGCAGTGGAGCTGCAGCTCCAAGGGGCAGCTGGCTGATGGAGCTGCTCCTGCCTGCTGCCAGGAGGGTGAGTGATAATTATCCAGGTGTTTGGGAAGGAGGGGGCTGAGCCAGCCCCGTGTTTCTGCCGGGGGCAGAGGATTCACCATCCCCCTGTGGGCATCCCAGAGCTGGGTGTGCCCTGCACGCAGGAATGGGGCCACCTGCACCCAGGAATGTGCTGCTCTGCATCCACGGGGATGGGTGAGGAGGTCAGGGATGAGCCTTGGGCAAGCCAGGGCTGGGATGGGATGGGAGCAGCTTTGGTTGAAAGGAGCCACAAAGCTGTCCAACCTGTCACCTTCCCCACCAGCAGCCATGCCTGCCTGGAGGGGCTGGCCCTGCTGCACAGGTGGGGAAACTGAGGCAGCAGGTGAGTGAGAGCAGCGTGTTTCTGCAGCATTGGGAGCTGCTAAAACTCCAGGGTGAGCTGGCAACGTGGGCAGGGAGCTCACCCAAGGGCTGAGGTGGCTGAGGTGGCAGGAGAAGTGCAGTGGGAGGAACAGAGCAGCAGCAGGAGGGAGAGGCACCCACGGGAAGGGCTCTGCAGGCTGGGACCCTCTGCTCGGCTCAGCCCTGAGGAGCTGGGCTGGGAAAACAAGGCTGGGAGAGAGTGAGAAATGTGGGAGGGTTTTGACTAAGAAAGGCAAGACTGAGGGGAAAAACATCACCGGCTCCAAGTGGGCAAAAGGCTGCGGAGAGAGGAGGGAACGGCGCCCTGGGGCACAGGAAGGAGGTCATGGGTGTAAACCACAGCGAGGGAAATTTGGGATAGATCCCTGGAGAAATGCTCTGGGGAGGAGGGAGGCACAGGGCACCACTCAGGATCAGGGGATTTGGGGTCAGGTCTCTCCTGAGGGTTGCTTGGTGCCAGCCTGGCTGAACCTCCCCGGAGCAGTGACACCAGGAGCTGTGGGGCTTGGCCAGCAGGTCCCCAGCTGCCTGGCAGGGGGTCAGGGGACACAGCCCCCCCAAGCCCCCAGCTGCTGGGATGTGCCTCCAGGGCCAGCTGGAGCCTGTGCAGCCGTCACTGTCACTGTGGGTTGTGAAACAGAGCACTTGTCAAGTCCCGCCTGTATATTGTATTATATTTATTACATTATATTCTATCTATTAGATTATATTATACTTTATTATATTATTAGAGCTGTCAGGCCGAGCACTTCCAGGCTGGAACCATCAGCTCCTTTAGTTGCTTGGGTAACCTCAGGCCGTCCCTTTGGGCCAGGAATGGGGCTGCAGGAACAGGGTTACACGTGACTGTGGCGTGAAAGACCTGTCGCAGGAACAACTGGTGGCACCGAGGGTGACAAAGAGCAGGAGGATGCAGGGAACGCAGTGACAGCGTTACCCAGGCATGGCTGGTGGGAAGGGACAGGGCAGAGAGGGCAGCGTGAGGCAGGAGGGTCCCGAAGGTGGTGGGGAAGGGACAAAGGTAGGGGACACAGTGCAGACAGCTCTGTCCCCAGTGCGTGCAGTGCCAGGGGTGTGTCCCCAGGGGATGGCGAGGAGGGGGATGCTGGGGTGCAGGAAGTGGGGTGGATGCAGGGGGCAGGGGTCAGGCGGGTATCCGCAGTGGGTGCTGGGTGGGTGCACGACGAGGGGTCTGCACCCGCGTGGGTGCCGGGCTGTGTGCGGCTGGAGGAAATAGCGCTGTCCTGTCGTGCCGGGCCAGGCGGGTCCCCGCATGCCGGTGGGGACAGCACCGGGAAGGCACCGGGCTGATGGGCGGTGGGCTGCGGGCAGGACAGGCCCGAGGAGACTGGGATCGGGATCGGGATCGGAACTGGGATCGGGGATGGGATCGGGATCGGGACTGGGATCGGGATCGGGGTCGGGATCTCCCCCAAAGTGGGTGGGGGGCGTGGCCCGCGAGAAGGGGGCGTGCCCCTAGAGGGGCGTGGGTGCACGGCGGTGGGCGGGGCCCACTGGGGGTCTCCCCGACCTCGCTGCGGGGGCGTGGCCGAGGCGGGCGGGGGCGTGTCCGTAGTAAAGGGGCGTGTCCCCCGCGCGGCCGCGTTGCCCGGGGTGACGCGCGGATGCAGCCGGCACCCGTGACGTCACCCACGGGGCGGGGCCGCTCCCCCCATTCATCCCCCCCGCGCGCGGAGCGTCCCGCCGGCTCCCATCCAATCAGCGGGCGGGGGGGCGTGGCCGCCGAGCCCCTCCAGCCAATGAGGCGGCGGCGGCGGCCCGGGGCAACAATGGGGGGCGCCCGGGGCGCACGTGGGGCCGCGGCGGGGCCGGGCGGGGGCCGCGGCCCGGGCCGGGCGGGGGCAGCGCGGTGCCGGAGCGCCGTGCCGGGGCTCTGCGCTCCGCTCCGTCCCGCCCCGCCGCTGCCCCGCCAGGCGCGGGGGCACTCCCCTCCCCCGCCCTTCCTCCGCCCCTCCGGGCCCTCCCCCTGTGTCACGGCGGCGCCCGCATTCGGGAACGGGCACGGCGGAGGGAGGGAAGGAGCGAGCGAGCGAGCGAAGGAGAGAACGAGCGAGCGAGCCGCGGCCGCCCCAGCATGTGGCCCGCCCGCGCCGTGGCGGCAGCGCGGCGGCGGCGGCGGCGGCGGGCAGGTGCGCGGCCGCTGAAGCGGAGCGGGGGGGCGTAGGGGCGGGAGCCGCCCGCCGCCGCCCTCGCCGGCGCTGTCAGGTGCGTGCCGCCCGCCAGCATGGCTCCGCCGCGCCGCCGGACCTAGCGCCGGGCCGCCCGCGGGAGACTGCGCCCGCCGCGCCGAGGGTTCCCCACTATCTCCGTCCCGCTTCTCCCCGCTTAGGTGCCCCGCCGCCCGGCCCCGGAGCCCGCCGGTCCCCGGCCGAGGATGCCGCCCGCCGCCGCTCGCTCCGGTTCATCTGTTGCTGTCTGACCGCGCCGCCAGCCCGATGGATGCGGCCGCCCCCGCGCCCTGCCCGCCCGCAGCCGCCCCGCTGGCTACTGAGCCGGGAACCGCTCCGGAGCTCCGCGGCTGGTAAAAACCAAACCAAAACCAAATCCGAACCAAAAAACAGCCCCCCCGCTTCGGCCCGGACTGGAGAGGCAGCCGAGGACCATGCAGCGTGTCCCCCGGCTCGGCGCTCCCGGCGCGGCGCCGGGCACAGCCGCCTCCTAGAGCCGCCGGAGCCGGGGCTCCCCCGGACTCGGGGCTCCCCCCGCCAGGACCCGCGCACCGAGCGGCTCCTCCTTCCCTTCTCCCCTCCAGCCGGGCAGGGAGCCCGCCTTCGCACTCCTCTCCCTCTCGAGATTTTGGGTTTTTTGTTGTGTGTTTGGGGTTTTTTTTGGGTGGAAACCGCCCGTAACTCCGGGGGGAGCTGTGGGGTGGCAGCGGGGAGGCGACCATGGAAGAAAAGCTCCAGGCGCATCAGGTGGAGATCGACCCGGATTTCGAGCCGCAGAGCCGTCCCCGCTCCTGCACTTGGCCTCTCCCCCACCCCGACTTGGCGGCGGAGGAGGAAGATGGGGGCGCGGGGGGAACCCCGGCGCTGGCGGCCGGCGGGGACGGAGCCGAGAACGCGGCGGCCCCGGTGGAGCGCAGAGTCGCCGCCGCTCCCCCGCCGCCCCCCGGCGCGGATGTGGGGCAGCTCCGCAAGGCCAAGACCTCCCGGCGCAACGCCTGGGGCAACCTCTCCTATGCCGACCTCATCACCAAAGCCATCGAGAGCTCGCCGGAGAAGCGCCTCACCCTCTCCCAGATCTACGACTGGATGGTGCGATACGTCCCCTACTTTAAGGATAAAGGAGACAGCAACAGCTCCGCCGGCTGGAAGGTACCTGACCCCCTGACCCCAACCCCAGCGCAACTTTGCCCTCTCTCCCGAAGGTGTGCCGGAGCCTGGAGCTTTCTCCCGGGGCAGCCGGGGAGGTTGCGGGGATCCCCGCCGTCCTCGCAGTTGGGGAGATAAGGGCTCGGTCAAGTTTTGGGGAGAGCCGGCGCTTCGTGGTGGTGTGTTTTGGAGCCGGGGTGAGCTTGTCCCTGTGTCACCCGCCGGCCTCACCGGGCTGGGGGTCGGAGCGGTGCCGCCGTCCCCCCGGCAGGTCAGGGCGAGGGACGGCGACAGGCAGCGGGGTCGCGGGCGGCTCTCCTGGCTGAGCCAGCCCTGGGGTGCAGGGTGCCAACCCCAAGTACGGGGGTACAGCGGGTGACACCCCCACGGCCGCAGCTCTCCTGGCGCTGCCGGGTCCCCGCGTGGCGGTGGCGTGGCCGGCAGGGCAGCCGGAGGGCGGGCTGTCCCCAGACAGCTGTCCCCAGCCTGGCTTTCACCCAGGGCGTCCCCGCTGGCTCAGCCCCCGCCTTCTCCGCGGCCGCGTCCCCCTCCCGAGGGGCCAGGCAGGCAGCGCACGGTCCCCGCGGCATTCCGAGCTGGCATTCCCCGGCTCTGTGGGCTCGTTAGGATTCCCTGGCGCGGGCTGTATTCCCCGCTCTGTCGCTGCGAGCTGGGCATCCATGGCACCGGCGAGGGCACAGAGGGTGCTGGGTCTGGGGTCACCCCGGCCCCTGCCCCTCTGCTGGGCTCTGCACTGAAAGGGGGAAGAGATCGGCTGTGTCCAGATGGTGTCAGTAAAAAGGAGCCAGTTCCTCTTAAGTCCTCCCCTAAGCCCTGTCACCTCCAGGGTGATTAGTGTGTCACCGGGCTCCGGGGGCTCCCACACCAGCCTGTGGCCCTGGCACGCGTGTCCTGGCTCTGCTGGGGGCAACCAGATCCAGCCCACCTCGGGGGGTCATTCTTGGGTGCAAACTGGGCTCTTTTGGGGCAGGAAGGCTGGACTATGTGGCACCTGTATGCAGGAGCTGCTGTTGTGTGGAGGCTGGCACCCACTCCTGATGGTGGGCTGAGCGGCTGGTGTCTCCCCCGGTGCGGGAGGGGCGTCAGGGCTGTGGAGGTGGTGCCTGTGTGGGGCCTCTCCAACCTCCACCTGGGGTGAGACCTGCTCAGCCCTGGGGGAAAAGGGTCTGCCAATGCCTGCACACCATGGGGACAGCGGGGGACATGCACTGCTGGGGTCTGGAGAGGTGTCAGGGGGGCTGGGGGGGCTGGGATGAGCTGTGAAGGGATTCCCAGGCTGTCACACGTGTCGCTGGGAGCTTCCCGTTGTGTGGTGTGCAAGAGGGGAGGACAGGCTCAGAGTCCAGCTGCTGTTGGGCACCAGGGTCATTTTCAGGGGCTGCTTGCTCCGCTGGGCTCCCCTGGATGCATCCCATCGTGGGGTGCTCTCCCCTTTCCTGGCCCATCTCAAGCTTGGAGCTCCTCTTCTGTGGCTCTGCCTGGGTGGTGGGCAGGTGCCTCTGCTGCCTGGCTGCTTCCCTCCTGGCAGCCTGCCTTGCCCCCTGCTTTGCACTGGTCTTTGAACCCCTAGCTGGACTGAGGAGTGTCCCCTGAAGTGCCCTGCCCACGCAGAGCTGCCCTGGAGCCTCTCCTGGTGCTGCAAGTGCCCAGTGCCCACAGCTGGGGCTGGCGCTGCGAGGGCTGGCAGCAGCCAGAGTGAGAACCAGAGACCCCCTTTGCGTGGTGGTTTCATCAGACACCAGCATGTCAGGGGTTAAACACCTTCCCCCCAGCCTGTGGTCCCTCCTGGCTGTGCCCTGCCCTGTCCCCCTCGTGTCCCCTCCCCTGTGTGCTGGGCAGTTTTCCCTGTGGCCCCAGGCCTGGGAGAAGCATGGCAGGGCTTCAGCTTTTCATTGCCAGAGTCAGAGGGAGGTCTCTGCTTCTTTGGTTGGTTCCTCACAGCCTCTTGGTGCTGGACAGAGCAGGATGGTGGGGTCTGGGTGCCCAGTGTGCCCACGGGCATCGGCTGTGCTGCTGCTCTGGCAGGACTCTGTAGGATCCTGGAATGCTTTGGCTCAGAAGGGACCTTAAAGACCATGGGCAGGGACACCTTCCACTAGACCAGGTTGCCCAGAGCTGTGTTCAGCCTGGCCTTGAACACTTCAAATCCCACCCTTGACTTCTCCAAACCCTCTTTGCCTTGTGCCAGCACTGGGGGGACCTTCACAGGGAGACCCCTCCCTGCATGCCGCTGGCAGTGGGGATGCTGAAGGTGCAGCTGGCTGTGGTGTCTGATGTGTCCATCAGGAATGTGTGCCCCAGGCTGGTGGTTGTCTCTAGAAAGGGAAGGCTGTTGGTAGGAGTTGCATTTTTGGGGTCAGGCCTCTCCTTCCCCACCAGGCTGCGCATTGCATTACATGGTTTTATAAAATCATAGAATCTTGGAATGGTTTGGGTTGGAAGAGACCCCAAAGCTCATCTCCTTCCACCCCCTGCCCTTGCAGGGACACTATCCCAGGGTGCTCCAAGCCCTGTTCAACCTGCCCTTACTCCCTTCCAGGGATCCAGGAGCAGCCACATCACTCAGGGTGAGGCAAACTGAGGGACAGAACCCAAACCCCTCTGCCATGCCCAGCCTCGGGACCAACTCCAGCACCAGGACCTGCCTGGGTCTGCTGGAGAGCACAGTGGGGATGCTGTGGCTGCTGATCCTCAGGAAGTGCATCCCCCAGGGCTGAGCTGGCTTGTTGGGCTGGTGCACCAGGAGCTGCTGCTGCTGCTTCCCAATGCAGGGCAGCGGGCGCCCGCTGACTGACAGTTCTGCTTAATTAGGGAGTTGTTATTTTATCAATTCCAAAGCGCTTGAAGTTTTCTGCTCCAGCTCACGCTTTCCTCTTGTTAATGGGAAACCAACACCCTCCGTCAGAAAGGCAGCGGCGCTGATGCATTTTAAAGGGTTCTGCTTGCTCCGGTTTGACATCCAAAATATAACAATCAAGCCATCAGCTGGTGGATGCCTGTTTGATGCGGCTCTGACAGTGCTGAAAACCTTAATTTCCCAGCCTTCCCTCCTCCTCCTCCTCGTTTATATTGCCGGGTCGGTGGCGTGGCGGCCGTGCCTGGCACCGGGGCCGGGGCTGCCATGCAGAGACACCCCCCTGCCAAGTGCCACGGTCCTCCTGCAGGGCAGAACAGGAATTAATTAGGCAGAAAAAGGTGTGGAAATGGTGTGTGAGTGGTGGTGTGGTCAGGGTTCTCATTGCTGCTCGAGGGTTTGGGGGTTTGGGGTGCCAGGCTGTGTCCCCTCCCTGCTGCTCTGTGAACCCCTGAGCTGTGGGCGAGGGGGAAAGTCCTGCTGGGCACCCCGAGGATCCTTCCAGGGAGCAGCTCCTGGCTCTGTGGCTCACTCCCTGCCCTTCCCCTCTTGGATGGGGACAGTGCCTCTGGAGCCTTGCCCAGCGTGGCTGGAGAGGCTCCAACCCAGCGCCTGGGAGCGATGGGGATGGCTTTGCCCTCAGGAGGGCAGCCCGAGAGCCACGAGGGCGTGGGTGCTGCCCCTGGGGGTGGCACACAGTGAGGGGGGCAGTCACAGGGAGGGTGGGCTGACCTGGCTCTGGGGGTGCGCCCAGGCTGGCTCCCGTTTGTGCTGGGTTAGCAGTGTGGGTAGTGCCCGGCTCGGGGTGGGCACAGCCCGGGGCTGAGTGCGGGCTGGCAGCTCAGGGCTCCCCTTGGGCACTCTGGCTGGGCTCAGCTCGGTCATGGATCCCATCCTCGCCATATAAGGAGATTTTTCCAGCAGCACGGAGAGCCCGATGCTCCCCGATGGGCTGCCCTGAGCTGGAGAGCCCGGCCAGCCCCAGGAGCTGGGGGAACCCCTGTGCTCCAGCTCCTCAGCGCTCCTGGGGAAGCCATTTGGGCTGCCCTGGGCTGGGAGCAGAGGGGCTGGGACAGCCCCAGGAGCATTCAGGGCTGGGGGAGCTGCTGGCTCCTTCACCTGGGGGAACCCCTGTGCTCCAGCTGCTCAGCGCTCCAGGATAAGCCACCCTGGCTCTCCTGTCCCCACAGGTGCAGCACCCCCGGCATCCCCTGGTGTGAGGGGACTCCCCCCACCCTTTCCCATCACAGGCAGGGTTCCTCTGGATGCTGGGGTGTCCCCACCTGTCCCCAGCTTCGCCCAGGGATGGTGGAGCCCACTCACATCCCCCTGATGTGCTGCAGTGCTGCTGCTGGCGTGCCTGTGAGGAATCCCCTTTCCTCCTTCCCACCACCTCATTTTGCTTTCTCCTTTTGGAGATTTTCATCTTCTAATTTTTTTTTTCCTTTTCCCTCTCTCCCTTCTTCTGGAATCGCTTCTCATGCAGCGCTAACTGCTGAAGTAACACAAACCTGCTAAATGGTCCGGCTTTATGATGGCATAAAAATGATACTACAGAAGCGAGTGGGGCTTTATTAAACCCCAGGGAAAGGCTCCAAATGAACAGCTTGCTCTGCTCTTAGCTTCCCCCCCCACTTCCCCCTTTATTTTTAATAACCACTGGAATATAAACTACAGTTAAGATCCTGTGGACTAGAAGAGTGCTTGCAGCCTGGCATTCCCACCATCCTTCCCCCTGGATCCCTGTGCATCCCTCCCTCTGTTTCCTGCTGCTGAGGTGGGAGGAGGATCCGCAGCCTGGGCTAGAAAATGGATTTTATAATTAAAAAGCTTTATAAATATTTTTCAGGGAGGCTGTGGGTCGGGCCAGGTGTGTTTTAGGGGTGAGCTGGGGCTCCTTGTCCAGGCTTCCCATCCCAGTTGGACCTTTACTGGAATGCTGCTGGCAGTGGGAGGCCTTTAAGGAGTGGGGTTGGACAGCTGTCACCTCTGGGTCATTGCAGGGAGTTGACAGGAAGGGGATGAATGTCCCCTCCCCAGGCATCAACAGGCTCTGGGCATGGTTGGACCCCCATCCCCAGGCTGCCCCCTCCATCCTTGGGGCTCATCCCAGCCCTCACAGCCGCTGTGTCCTTGTCCATGGGGATGCTCTGGAGCTGGGTCGGGGTCTCCCCTCACCCTGTGGGGAGACAGCTGCCCCCTGTCCCTGCACCCACCACGGTGGGCTCCCAGCTCAGGTTACTTTTAATTATCCCGACACTTGCCGGCTCCCGGGGAGGGTGCCTGGTTAGTGCCGAGGTGAAAGGCACTTTGGGTTACGGAAGGACACGCGGAGGCTCGCCTGTCTGCCGCTGAGGCTCATTTTGGACAGCATCTGTTCATTATTATGTGGTGCCTTGGCCGGGTGCCAGCCAGGGGAACTGAAAGCCCCGGCACAAAGCTCGCTTTCACCCGCTGCGGGGAGGAGGAGGAGGAGGAGGAGGCAGCCGGCGCTGGGCGGGGAGCCCGGGGACCCCCAAGGCAGGCTGGTTCCTTCCCTCCCAGCAGGGATGCTCCAGCATCCCGGGGCATCCCAGGCTGCTGCCTGCTGGGAGGTGTCATAGAATCATCATCAGACTGGTTTGGGCTTGAAGATCATCTTGTTCCAACCCCTCACCATGAGCAGGGACAACTTCCACTAGGAGATGTCCACCCCTGGGACTGCTGCTGTCCTGTGGGGTGGGTGTCAGCAGCAGAATGTGGCTGGCACTGGGGTCTGTGTGGCTGCTGTCTGCTTTGTCAGCACTGGACTCATTCCTCCCCAGGTCACCTGTGCCACTCTGTGCATCCCTCCATGCCCAGCAGGGCTGGAGTGTGGTGGCCCTTGGGCTTTCCCACGGGGCTTGGTGGCACTTTGTGCACACTGAGCCAGTGATGCAGCAGTGATGCAGCCCAGCCCCTGCTCCCTGGGGCCTGTAGGGCTGAGGAGGTTTCCCAGGATGCTGGCGCTGGGGTGGCTCCACCCGGATCCTCCTGTGGGGCTGGGCAGGTCCCAGGGGTGCAGGCAGCGATGCTGCTGGGCACCTGCAGTCTGGCTGGGCGCGTGTTCCCTGGCGTGTTCCTCGTGTGTTCCTTGTGTGTTCCTCTTATGTTCCCTCATGTGTTCTTATGTGTGTTCTGTCTTCCCTCGTGTGTTCCCATGTGTGTCCCGTCCTGTGTTCCTTGGTGTGTTCCCATGTATATTCCCTGTGTTCCCTCGTGTGTTCCTATGTGTGTTCTCTCACATGTTCCCCATGTGTTCCTTGTTTCTTCCTCCTGTGTTCCCTCGTGTGTTCCCTCGTGTGTTCCCATGTGTGTTCCCATGTGTGTTCCTTCCTGTGTCCCCTCCCCTGTTCCCTGGTGTGTTCCCATGTGTATTCCCCGTGTTCCCTCGTGTGTTCCTCGCGTGTCCCCTCTCGTGTCCCCATGTCCGGGCTGTGCCAGGCTCCCCACACGTGCTCAGCCCACGCCCTGCAGGAGGATGTGTCAGGTGTGCCAGGGCAGCACGGGAGGGACCCTCAAACACCTGGTGACCGCTGCACCTCCCTCCTGGCAGCGTGAGCAGGTGGCAGCGTCCCCCTGTCCTCGGGGACCTTGGGGACACAGGGTGTCTTTGGGGCGCAGGCACTGCGGGCTTTGAAGGCCGTGTGTGGGTGGGTGGGGGTAGCCCAGGCTGGGGCAGTGAGCAGCCACCTTTGATTTACTTGGGATAAGGGGGGAAAAAAAAAGCCCCACCGATTCAAAACCACCCAGAACATCCCCCCAAAAATAAAAGAGGCAGTGGCAGGGAGGAGGAGAAAGGCAGGGGTTGTTGGCAGGCGCCTGGCGCGGTGCCAGCGCGGGGACGCTCCGGAGCAGACATGCCAAGCTGTAATTGCAGACAGGCTCATTTCGAGAGACGAGACGGTTATTTTTAACTCGCGTTAAGGTAATGCACTGATCTCCTGCCTGTGGGTTCAAAAGTTCACCACCCCCCTCTCCCCAAAACCCCCTTTGCTCGCCCGCCCCGTGGGGGTAGCTCTGGTCAGGCTGTGAGTGACCCCTGGGAAGCATGTCCTGGTGCCCACAGCCCCTCGCCCGGGCAGCTGGCACTGCCCACAGCCTCGCCTCGCCCTCCTCGGTGTCTCCCAGGGAGTCTGGCTCATCTCCTGTGGGACTGGGAGGAGGCTGCAGCCAGGCCAGCCCTGGGCTGTGGAGGAGACGGGCATTCCTGGGGCTGTGCCAGCTCCGTGCCCTGCCCTGGTGCTGCTGGGGCCCCCAGGGGATGTGCAGGGGATGGGTGCTGTGTGCCAGGGTGGTGGGTCCTGCTGGGGACAGAAGTGGGGGGAAGCCTGGCACTGCTCTCAGTGGTGGCACTGCCCACGCTCCAGGTGCCCAAACACTTTCCAGTCCTGGCCACAAGCCCTGGTGACTGTGCTGCCCCAGGCATCGCTGGCATCTCCTCCAGCAGCCAGACTCACAGGAGTGACAGGGCAATGGGGGTGCTGGGACGTGGGTTCCCCCCTCCTCAGCCTCGCTGGGTGCCCCACAGGAGGGCTGAGCCTGCAGGCAGCCCTCTGGCTGGAGCAGCCCCTG
Organism: Fringilla coelebs; assembly: GCF_963513975.1. NCBI lineage: Eukaryota > Metazoa > Chordata > Aves > Passeriformes > Fringillidae > Fringilla > Fringilla coelebs. The sequence continues at coordinate 2,186,843 of NC_140054.1, read as the reverse complement.
AGCCCAGTGCTCCCAGTGCCGTTCATTGGCGTGGCCACCTCAGCCCTGGTTTTTTCCAGGAGGGCATTTGGGGCACTCTAGGACAGGGTGCCACGCAGTGCCAGGCTGGGGAGGCTGCAGATGAGCCTGGCACCTGCTCCCCAACCCTCTGCCCAAACCATCTGAAGGGAAAGCAGAGCAGAAACGCCCCAAAATGTGTCAGGTTTGGACTTGTACTGGCTGTGATTAATCCTTTCCCCCTGCCCAGCCTCTCCCAGGAGCTCAGCAGCCGGCGGGGATGCGGCTCCGGGGTGCTCCCGGCGTGTCCGGCCCCTGTCCCCAAACGCCCTCTCGCCCTGCCTGGTGGCGTCAGCGCTTTGCCAGACGGCCGGGAACTCCCTGCGTGCCTGAGATGGCTTTTGTCCTCGCCTGTCGCATGGCCGGGGCCGCCAGCTGCAGGTGCTGCCGGCTCGGCAGTGCCCTCCCCTCGCAGGAGCACCGAGACTGGGGGTTTGGGGGAGCCAGGGGCAGCTCTGGGGGAGCCAGGGGCAGCTTTGGGGGAGCCAGGGGCAGCTCGGGGGGATTCAGGGGCACCTCGGGGGGAGCCAGGGGCAGCTTTGGGGGAGGCAGGGGCAGCTCTGGAGATCCAGGGGCAGCTTAGTAGAATCCAGGGGTAGCCCTGGGGGATCCAGGGGTAGCTCTGGGGGATGCAGGGGCAGCTTAGGGGGAATCCAGGGGCAGCTCTGGGGGAATCTAGGGGCAGCTTAGGGGGATCCGGGGGCAGCTGAGGCTTTGGAGGATGCAGGGGCAGCTCTGGGGGATGCAGGGGCAGCTTTGGGGGGAATCCAAGGGCAGCTCTGGGGATGCAGGGGCAGCTTTGGGGGATCCAAGGGCAGCTCTGGGGGATGCAGGGGCAGCTCCGGGGGGGGATCCAGGGGCAGCTCTGGGGATGCAGGGGCAGCTGAGGCTCTCTGAATGCTCCGTGGCATTTCGCCGCCCGCCCCCGCTGGCTGCTGGCCCCGCCGAGCCAATGAATCAGGGCGGGAGCCCGGCTGTGCGGGGTGGATGGTGCTGCCGTTGTCCCTGATGGGCTCCCTGGGGATGGCACAGCCTGGCACGGCGGGAGCCTGGCCAGGGCATTCCTGGGCTGGGACCCCGGGCATCCCCCGGCCCGGTGGGGATGTGGGGGCACACACGGCCGCGGTTTTGGGCAGTGCCCGCAGATGGGAAGGGCTGCCCCGCACAGGGAGGGGCAGTGGGGGTGTGGGGATGCCCCACTGGCTCCAGACTGGCACCTGGGGATGCCGGGAGAGGGGGCACCGCTCCATGGCACCGTGAGGATTGGAGCATCCCCAGAGCTCGCCAGGGCTGCTGGATGTGTCTGACAGTGCAGGGCTGGAAACATCCAGGGAGGTGGGAGAGCCAGGGGCACTGGGACTGCGAGCCTGCTTAGACCCTGCCTAGGACCCTGCTTAGGGCCCTGCTTAGGACCCTGCTTAGGGCCCTGCTTAGGAAGGACCGTGCTTAGGGCCCTGCCTAGGACTCTGCTTAGGAACGACCGTGCTTAGGGCCCTGCCTGGGACCCTGCTTAGGGCCCTGCTTAGGACCCTGCTTAGGAAGGACCTTGCTTAGGACCCTGCTTAGGACCCTGCCTAGGACCCTGCTTAGGGCCCTGGCTAGGACCCGGCTTAGGAAGGATGCTGCTTAGGACCCTACTTAGGACCCTGCCTAGGACTGTGCTTAGGACCTTGCCTAGGACGCTGCTTAGGAAGGACCCTGCCTAGGACCCTGCCTAGGACCCTGCTTAGGACCCTGCTTAGGGCCCTGCCTAGAACCCTGCCTAGAACCCTGCCTAGGACCCTGCTTAGGACCCTGCCTAGACCCTGCCTAGGACCCTGCCTAGGACCCTGCCTAGACCCTGCTTAGGACCTTGCCTCAGACCCTGCCTAGGACCCTGCTTGGAACCCTGCTTAGCACCCTGCCTAGGACCCTGCTTAGGACCCTGCCCGGACCCTGCCTAGGACCCTGCCTAGGACCCTGCCTAGGACCCTGCCCGGACCCTGCCTAGGACCCTGCCTAGGACCCTGCCTAGGACCCTGCCTAGGACCCTGCCTGTACCCTGCCCGGACCCTGCCCGGACCCTGCCGTGCCCTCCTTTGGCAGGGGCTCCTTCCTGCGGCGCTTGCAGGGCCCTGGGAGCCCTCCCATCCCTCGGCACAGCTGCTTGGGGCTCTGCTGGCTGCTGGGACTGGGTGCCAGCAGGGTGAAGATGGGCAATGCCCGTCTGTGCCCAGCCTCACCACCGGGTTTGGGCAGCCAGCATCTCCTCCCTGCATCCTCCTCGCCTCCCTGCCCCAGGTGCAGTGGGTGTGCAGGATGCAGGGGAGGGAGGGATTCACAAGCTCTCAAGTGGTGAGACAGACTTATAAATTTTGGCTTTTTTTTCCAGACTGTCAAACCTATGCCTGTCCCAGGGATGTAAGACAGCATTTTATTGCTGCCTGCTTGATGGTTGTTCCCTTCTCCTCCGTGGCTGTGATTTATCTCTGCACTTTGCGCTGATTGGATTAGAAGTTTAAATGCTAAGGGTGCATAACAATATATTTTTCTTATTAATATTAAAAAATCATTATTGGATTTTTTATAGTTCTGTTTTGAATTGAATCCCCTTGCTTGATTTATTCTCTCTCCCAGAGTAGAATTTAATGCTAATAGGAACAATCATTGCTTTGTTTTGAATCTTTGACTGTTTGGAAAACTTTCCGTGCAAAGGGAAATTACAGCATTATTAAGAGTCCATTAAAAGAGGGTTTGCCCATTCCTGGCTATTACCTGTGAGCTAGAGGGAAAACAGAAAAGCCAAGACAAGGAGTCTCTTTTCCAGGGTTCCTGCTCACACCCTTGCTGAGGTGTAAGGCAGTGATGGCAGTGATGGTTGTTAAATCAGCTCTGTTCTGTCACAGGGATTAATTTTGGGTCCTGTAGGGCTGGCGCTGGGTGGTGAAGGTGTGTGTGGCACTGGAGTTCACAGGTGAAAGGCAGGAGCTGACTGTGAGCCTGGGGTAGCTCCTCTTCCCTCTGGATTTCATGTTTTTAAGGAAAATAGGAGAAGCAGGATGGCAGCTCCCGGCTGACGTGTGGCAGCGTGTCCCCAGCACTGCGGGCACCAGGCAGAGGATGCTGAGCTCCTCCCTGTGCTGCCCTTTCCCTGGGGATGCCAAACCCTCTGCCCATGTGTGGGGACCACCCAGTGCCCACCCAAGCCCTGGGACCCCCCGTGTCCTCGTGGCTGTCCCCATTGTGCCTCAGGTTCCTGCAGCAGCGCTGGGCAGAGTCCCAGGGGCAGCCCTGGGGAGCAGGACCAGGCAGGTGGCATGGGGCAGGGGCTGGGGACATAGTGCCAGGCAGGTGGCAGGGGCTGGGGACATGGTGCCAGGCAGGTGGGATGGGGCAGGGGCTGGGGACACAGTGCCAGGCAGGGGGCATGGGGCAGGGGCTGAGGACAGGGTGCCAGGCAGGTGGGATGGGGCTTGGGCTGGAGAGACAGTGCCAGGCAGGTGGGATGGGGCAGGGGATATGGTGCCAGGCAGGTGGGATGGGAAAGGGGCTGAGGAGAGGGTGCCAGGCAGGTGGCATGGGGCTGGGGACACAGTCCCAGGCAGGTGGGATGGGAAAGGGGCTGGGGACATGGTGCCAGGCAGGTGGCATGGGGCAGGGGACACAGTGCCAGGCAGGTGGCATGGGGCAGGGGACACAGTGCCAGGCAGGTGGCATGGGGCAGGGGTTAGGGACAGGGTGCCAGGCAGGTGGCATGGAGCTGGGGACAGGGCACCAGAGCTGGAGATGTGGCTGGGGCGGGTGCAGCAGCAGCAGGGAGCTGTGCCAGGCTTGGCACACAGCAGCAGGGCTGGCAGGGCACCACAGCCTGCCCGGGCATGGCAGGGCAGGTCTGGGCACCCCGGCCCTGCAGCAGTGGGGGAGCAGCAGGGTGGGGTGTGGGGTGTGGGGGGCACAGCTGGGAGCGGCAGGAATGTCTGCAGGATTGGCATGAGCTGCTGTGCCAGGCCACCACCTTGCATCCCAAAAACTGCACCTGGCACCCCCCAGTCTGCTCCCCAAAATCTGCACCCACTGTCCTGCACCTGCTCCCCATGCCATGCACCCCAAATCTGTGCCCCTAATCCTGCACCCTGCACTCTGCACCCCAAATCTGTGCCCCTAATCCTGCACTCTGCACTCTGTGCCTTGCTCTGCACATTCTGCACCCCAAATCTGTGCCCCTAATCCTGCACCCTGCACTCTGCACCCCAAATCTGTGCCCCTAATGCTGCACCCTGCACTCTGTGCCTTGCTCTGCACATTCTGCACCCCGAATCTGTGCCCTTAATCCTGCCCCCTGCACTCTGTGCCTTGCTCCCCACACTCTGCACCCCAAATTTGTGCCTCTAATCCTGCACCCTGCACTCTGCACCCCAAACCTGCAGCCCTAATCCTGCACCCTGCACTCTGTGCCTTGCTCCCCTCACTCTGCACCCCAAATTTGTGCCTCTAATCCTGCACCCTGCACTCTGTGCCTTGCTCCCCACACTCTGCACCCCAGAATGTGCATCCTGCACCTCTCCTTGTGCTCCCCAAAGCCTGCACCCAGTCCTGCACCTGCTCCCCAATCTTTGCACCCCACGCTCTGCTCCCCAAACCTTCACTTGTGCACCCCAGAGCTGCACTCTCCTCCCTTCTGCATGCAGTGTGCTCCCCAATCTCTGCTCCCTGCTCCCCAAAACCTGCCTGCTGCCCCCCAAACCCTGCCTGGACTCCCTCCCACGTGCACTTCCTGCCACCTGCCCCTGGTGACACTGCCACCTGTCCCTGGGAGGGCACTGCCACCTGCCCCTGGTGACACTGCCACCTGTCCCTGGGGGGGGCACTGCCACCTGTCCCTGGGGGGCACTGCCACCTGCCCCTGGTGACACTGCCACCTGGCCCTGAGGGGCACTGCCACCTGGCCCTGAGGGGCACTGTCACCTGCCCCTGGGGCACTGTCACCTGCCCCTGGGGACACTGCCACCTGCCCCTGGGGACACTGCCACCTGTCCCTGGGATACTGCCACCTGGCCCTGGGGGTTTCCCAGTCAGCCCAGTGCCCTGGGACGCTGGGACACTCTTGCTGGGACTCTGTGCCCACCAGTCCTGATGTGCTTGGCTCTGCCCCGGCCCCTCGTGCTCTCTGGGCTCTGGGGTGTCACAGGGGGAAGCCCTGAGCCCCTGGCCCCGTGGCACCCCGTGGCCTGGATGGATCCCAGACGGCTCTGGGGGTGCCGTGCTGCTCCTTGCTGCCCTGGGGGGAGGATTCCCGCATTGCCGCCTTCCTGCATTCCCAGATTCCCAGCAGGGTGTTCTCAGGTGTCCTCCCACGTGCCAGCGCTTCCTGGCTGAGCTTTCCCGCTGCCCATTCCAGGCCAGGCAGTTCTGGGATCCCGGCAGGATCCGCTCACCCCCCGTGCAGATTTTTTTGGCTGAGCCTCTCCTGTTTTCCCTCTGTCCTGGAGCCTGAGTGCAGCAGCCAAGGAACAGGAGGCTCCTGCCAGTGCTGAGGCTGTCCCTGACTGGGGGGCTTTGAGCTGGGGACACACTGTGGGGGGACATGGGGTTACCACCAGGATGGGCTCTGTGCCCGTCCCCGAGGTCAGGGACAGCTCTCTGTGCCCATGTGGGACCCAGGGGACGACCCCAGGGCTGGGGATGGAGCAGTGAGCTGGGGAGATGTGGGGTGGAGGGCTGTGGGAAGGCTGGGCTGTAGGGCTGAGAGATTTGGGGTGTGGACTGTGCAATGTGGGGTGCAGGGCTGCGAAGGGGCTGCTTGCAGGGAGCCAGTCTGGCTCCCCAAAGCTCCCAGTTTAACCAACAAGGTCCCAGTAAGGTCCCCAGTTGCAGGGGTCTGGGGCAGGACCCCCCAGCCAAGATGCTGAGGTGGCTCCTCAGCAGGGGACAGATGCCTGGGGTCTCCTCCTGCCTCACTGAGGCACCCCCATGGTGACACAACCCCGGGGGGACAGGGCCAGCAGTGCTCCCTGGGACTCCCCTCCCTGTCCCCAGCCCTCCCCAGAGCCCACATCCTGCTCCTGCCTGGGGACAGTGACCCGGGGGCTGCAGCAATTCTCCCGGTTTAATTCCTGGCAGCAGACTCCAGCAGAGCCTCTCCCCACCCTGCTGGCCCCAGCTCCTCCCAGCACGGCTTTGGGGGTGCTGTGGGTACCACAGAGGAGGGTTTGTCACCTGCAATCTGCTGCCAGGGTGGGGGTGGCACGGGCAGGGCATGGAGGGCAGGTCCCCCAGCAGCACTGCCCTGCTGCTCCCCCACCCTGTGCCTCAGTGTCCCCCTTGTCACTGTGCCAGGGATGGGGGACTGAGCTGGTTTTGCTGCCTGGCTCAGGACACCCCATTTTTTAGGGGGTCTCTGCACAAGAGCAGCTCTTCCTGCAGGGCTGGGTTTGCTCCGGGGCGGGTCCCAGGCGGGTCCCACCCTGCCGGGGAGCAGCGAGGGGTTAAACGCGCTAAAGCCGGTGTGAAACTTTTGGCCGGGGAGCTGCAGGCAGAAAGTGCATTTGTAGCCGCAAGTGGCTGCCTTGAAGACGATCCAGATTTGTCTGGGAGCCGTCTGCTGCTAAAACCCTTTGATCCACTTACTTCTCCCCGGGGAGCTCCCTGCAGCTCTGGTGCTAATGCCCCCCTGGCGACAGGGGCTGGGCTGCCAGACGGATGCAGGGGAGACCCCCCTCCCGCTGCCAGGGAAGAGAGCAGCCGCTAAAAAAATGAGGGGGGGCAAAAATAGAGGGGTTTGGGGATACAGGAGTGATGCCACCAGGCTTAATCTGTGGTGTGCAGGGAGTGGGAGAGGGTTTGGCTGCTCCTGGGCTGTGGGGAGGGATGGATGGGAGCTTGGAGAGTGAAGGGATGCAGGGATGGAGGGATGGAGGAATGGAGGAGGTTTGGCTGTTCTCAGGCTGTGGGGAGGGATGGAGGATTGAGGGATGAGGGCTTGGAGAGTGAAGGGATTCAGGGAGAGAGGGATGGAGGGATTCAGGGATGGAGGATGTTTGGGTGTTCTCACACTGTGGGGAGGGTTGAGGGATAGAGGGATGGGGGCTTGGAGAGTGAAGGGATTCAGGGATGGAGGAGGTTTGGCTGTTCCTGGGCTGTGGGGAGGGGTGGATGGGGGCTTGGAGAGTGAAGGGATTCAGGGAGTGAGGCATGGAGGGATGGAGAGGTTTAGCTGTTGTCAGGCTGTGGGGAGGGATAGGGGCTTGGAGAGTGGAGGGATTCAGGGATGGAGGAGGTTTGGTTGTTCTCAGGCTGTGGGGAGGGATGGGGCATGGAGAGTGGAGGGATTCAGGGAGGGAGGGATGGAGGGATGGAGGAGGTTTGGCTGTTCTCAGGCTGTGGGCAGGGATGGAGGGAGCATTGCCAGGTGATTCCCAGGATGCCAGGGCTCGGGGGGATGGTGGTGGTGTGGTGGGCAGGGTTTGAATCGTTGGTGTCTCCCCAGAAGTGCTGATCTGGGGGGTCCCAGCCCCAGGGCTGCCTGCCCCAGTGCTCAGTGGGCAGATCCCACTCAGCAGCCAGACCTGCTGGGCTGTGGGACTCAGGGGTGAAGTGGCTGAAAGGGGAAGCAGGAGAAGGGCAGGCAGAGGCAAATCCAGTGGGTTAAATGGGATACTGGCAGTCTGGGATCATAGGGACTCTTTTGCTTTTACCACAGGAAATGTACAAAGATTGGGAAGCTGAAATCAGCTTCTGTACTGGACCTCAAATCACAGAATTCCAAACTGGTTTAGGGTGGAAGGGACCTTAAAGCTCATCCTGTCCCACCCCTTTCCATGGCAGGGACACCCTCCACTGTCCCAGGCTGCTCCCAGCCCTGTCCAGCCTGGCCTTGGGCACTGCCAGGGATCCAGGGGCAGCCACAGCTGCTCTGGGCTCCCTGTGCCAGGGCCTGCCCACCCTTACAGGGAGGAATTTCTTCCCAATATCCCATCTAACCCTGCCCCCTGGCAGTTTAGTGGGAAATTCCCATTTTCCAGTGGGTGTCAGGGTTGCAGGTTGTACTCAGCTCTCCCATGTTGGCAGCTCCATCTCCCACCCTGCCCAGAGCCCGCTGTGGATGGTGTCACCCTGTGCCTGTGTCACCCTGCAGGTCCTGGCAGGGCAGCAGTGCTGGGGCTGGCACCGTTGGGGGGGACACCCCCTGCACCCCCATAACACCCCTGGGTGAGTTAGGGATGGAGCATCACCACAGTGTGTGCCCACAGCAGGGTGGGGCGGGGGGCAGCATGGGGGACAGTGACCCTGGGGCCAGGATGGGGGGGACAGTGACCCTGTGGGGCAGAATGAGGGGGACAGTGACCGATTGGGCAGCATGAGGGGGACAGTGACCTCTTCCCTCCTAGGGCTGGCACTGGGATCTGTGCTCAGGAAGGGTTCAGGGGGCGCTGCCAGCAGCCGTGACCGAGCTCGTGGGGAGGGGAAAATCCCATCGAGGCGCCGGTGGAGCCGCAGGAGAGGCCAGGGGACGGTCACGGCCGGGGACAGCCGGGGCTGGGGACGGTCACGGCCGGGGACAGCCGGGGCTGGGGACGGTCACGGCGGGGTGCAGAGGGCTCCGGGAGGGCTGCAGGGCTGGGATGGAGGTGTGAAGGGAGGCGAGCGGGGAGCGAACAAAAGCTGCATTGAGTGACAGAGCCCGGCCGCCAGCGGAGCAGGAGCCCGGCCAGGAAAAACAGCCCTGGAGCGGGGAGCACATCGTGTCCCTGGCCGCGGCCGCCGCGCTCGGGACATTCTGTAGCGGGGGAAGCTGGCGCAGGCAGCGGCTGGCTCGGGCTGACCCCGGGGACAGCGCGGGGGGCTCCGGCAGCGCTGCCCCGGCCCGGCAGAACCGCGGTACCGAGCCCGGTACCGGCTCTGGGACCCTGCTGGCTCGGGGTGCTGCGGTACCGAGCCCGGTACCGGCACTGGGCCCCTGCTGGCTCTGGGTACCGCGGTACCGAGCCCGGTACCGGCTCTGGGACCCTGCTGGCTCTGGGTACCGCGGTACCGAGCCCGGTACTGGCACTGAGACCCTGTTGGCTCGGGGTACTGCGGTACCGAGCCCGGTACCGGCACTGGGACCCTGCAGTACCGAGCCCGGTACCGGCACTGGGACCCTGCTGGCTCTGGGTACCGCGGTACCGAGCCCGGTACCGGCACTCGGACCCTGCGGTACCGAGCCCGGTACCGGCACTGGGACCCTGCTGGCTCTGGGTACCGCGGTACCGAGCCCGGTACCGGCACTCGGCACTCGGACCCTGCTGGCTCTCTGGGTACCACGGTACCGAGCCCCGGTACCGGCACTCGGCACTGGGACCCTGCTGGCTCTGGGTACCGCAGTACCGAGCCCGGTACCGGCACTCGGACCCTGCCGGCCCGGGGTCGGCGCTGGAGGAGGCGCGGGGCGGGGATGCAGACGGGGAGCGGGCGCCGTGCCCAGGAATTCGAGGATGGTTTGCAGGCGGCGCTGCCCGGGCAGCAGCGGCTAATTCAGGCTAATTCAATTACAGCTCCGTGTCACGAAGCCGGGGCCGGCGGCTGGGGGCCCCGCGGGCAGGGGTGGCCTCTGAAGGGCTGCCCGGTCCCCCGGACATCGGGATGGGCTGTGCCGTCACCCCCAGCTCTGCGAGGAGACCCTCAGGCAGGGTGCTGTACCCAGACTGGCACCACAGGCAGGTGCCCACAGCCTGGGGGGCTGAGGTGTGACCCCGAGTGCTCAGACCCCTCAGGGGGGGCTTCCAGAGGGAAAGAGTCGTGAGGAGCTGCTTTCCTGCAGGGAGGTGTGACTTCCCGTTCCTTCCACACCTCCTCCCTGTGCCTTCTCATCCTGGCATCCACCCCAGCCTTGCTGCAACCCCCACCTCCCAGGAACACCCTAAAATTAACAGCCAGGGGGCTGTGGATGGGTTCAAGCTGCTGGTCCAGGTTCAGGGCGCTGTCAGTGCAGTCCAGAGCTGCTTTGTTCTGGTGCTCTGGTTCCTTCTGCCCGTTTTTGGGCATTTTGTGACACCCTCCCGCTCAGACACCTTTTTTTGGTCGGTTTATTTCCAAGTGTCTGATTCCTCTGACTGCCACACAAACCCCACCGGCAGTGTGGAGCTGGGGAAGGTCCTGGGGCTGATCCCGAGGCACTCCTGTCAGTTTGTAGGGGACAGGTTACTGTGGGCTCTTGCTCCAGAGAGACCCATCAGCAATAAAAAACACTCCTGAGGGTGCTGCAGGGCCCGGCCCAGAGCGTCTCCTCTTCCTCCTGGCTGCAGGAGGGCCCATGGCCCGAGGGGCCGTGGCAGTGCGGGGTGGATCCCGATCCTCCTCGGGCGGCACCGGGGCCGGCTGCCTCGGCAGCTCTGGCTGATGTAATTTTTGCCATTACAGATAAAACTGCTCCGCCTCGGGTGGCAAACTCCCCCAAGGCAGGCAGGAGGGGGTTGTTGTGTTCCTGTTGCTTTGCAGCAGCCTACAGGGATCCCGCTGCCTCCCCGGGGTGGCTGCCTGCTTCCCCTCCTCCTCCTCCTCCTCCTCGGGCTGCCTGTGCTGCCTGAGTCTTTCCCAGAGCCGTGCTTTGGGGGCAGAGGCTGCACCATGAATTGCCCCAGAGCCCCTGGCTCGTTGTTCCCCCTGGTGCTGCTGGTTTGTACCTGCTGTGGCAGCATCCCCTCATCCTGCAGTCTGCCCCGGGGGAGAATCCCTGTATCCTGCCAGGGACCCCTGCAGTGGCCGTGGCTGTGGCTTTCCTGCCACCCCCTGCGATCAAACCGCGCTCAGAGCGGGGAGACACCCTGCCCGGGGGAATGGAGCATCCCTGGGGGCAGAGCTGGGAAAAATCCTGAGCATCCCTGGTGCTTCCAACCCTGGGAGGGAACAGCAGAGGCTGTGATGGAGCTGGAGGTGGCTCGGGGATGCAGAGCTCCCTAGGAAGGAACAGCAGAGGCTGTGGTGGAGCTGGAGGTGGCTCAGGGATGCAGAGCTCCTGGGAGGGAACAGCAGAGGCTGTGAGGGAGCTGGAGGTGGCTCAGAGATGCAGAGCTCCCTGGGAGGGAACAGCAGAGGCTGTGATGGAGCTGGAGGTGGCTCAGGGGTGCAGAGCTCCTGGGAACAGCAGAGGCTGTGATGGAGCTGGAGGTAGCTCAGGGGTGCAGAGCTCCTGGGAACAGCAGAGGCTGTGATGGAGCTGGAGGTAGCTCAGGGATGCAGAGCTCCCGGGAACAGCAGAGGCTGTGATGGAGCTGGAGGTAGCTCAGGGATGCAGAGCTCCCGGGAACAGCAGAGGCTGTGATGGAGTTGGAGGTGGCTCAGGGGTGCAGAGCTCCAAGGAACAGCAGAGGCTGTGATGGAGCTGGAGGTGGCTCAGGGATGCAGAGCTCCCTGGGAGGGAACAGCAGAGGCTGTGATGGAGCTGAAGGTTGCTCAGGGGTGCAGAGCTCCCTGGGAGGGAACAGCAGAGGCTGTGATGGAGCTGGAGGTGGCTGGGGGATGCAGAGCTCCCTGGGAGGGAACAGCAGAGGCTGTGATGGAGCTGGAGGTGGCTCAGGGATGCAGAGCTCCCCCTCCGTGCTGTGGGCTCGCTGCCAGCCCCTGCCCATGCACTGCAGGGGGGAGCTGCAGCATCCAGCCTGGGGCACCTCCTGCATCCCTGCTGGGTGCTGGGTGTCCCTGGGGTGCCTGGGCAGGATTTGGTGGGCCTTGCCTCGGGCTGGGAGCAGGGGAATGTGTCCCAGGTGTTGTTTTTTGGAGAACCAGGAGTGGGGGGCAAGGAGAGAGTGCCCAGCCAGAGCTGGGGCACAGTGGCTTCTCTGTCCCAGCTGCAGCAGCCCGGCAGGGCAGCCCAGGCAGGGTGGCACTGTCCCCAAGGGGAATGTCCCCTCTTGTCACCTCACCAGTGCTCCAGGGGGCTGGCAATGGGAGAGCCAACCTCAGGGCAGCCCAGGTGGGGTGGCACTGTCCCCAAAGGGAATGTCCCCTCCTCGTTGTTGCCCCAGGGGGCTGGCAATGGGAGAGCCAACCTCAGTGCCCCCAGGGCGTGTGCCACAGGGCACCAGCCCCTCTGGACTGCAGGCTGGGCTGCAGTGCCAGGCCCCCAGCCCAGCACCCCCCTCACCTGCAGGATGTCGCCTGCTGTTTCCCTGGCAACGGCGGCGATGGCATCCCGCACACCTCGGGCAGAGTTTCCCTGCCTCCCCTGCGATGTCATCGCTGTTTCCCGGGTAACCCAGCAGCCGGGAGCTCCAGGCAGGTACTGGGGGTCCCCAGCTGCCTCCTGCTGTGCCCAGCCTCTCACCAGGGAGCCCTGCTGGAAGGGCCCTGCTGCTGGGGTGGCCTTGGGTGCTGGGCACAGGTTGGCAAGTCCCAGAGCTGCTCTTTCCAAGCAGGGATGGAAGGATGAGGCACCAGCCTGGCAGGAAGCGTCCCCATTTGTTAGGGCTTAACCCCTGTGGCACCAAATACCCCACAGTCACCAGCTCATCCCTCTCCCTGGGAGGATGGGGAGAGAGCTGTGAGCAGGTAAAAAAAACCATAGTTGAGAAAAGAACAGTTTAATAAATGAAATAATGGAATGAAATGAGAGAGGGGGGAGAGAGAAAAATAAACAAACTCCAATTAAAACAATAAACACAAGGTCCCCCTCCAGCTGCTGCCCTGAAATTGGTGCCTCAATCCCCCAATTTAAATATTGCATACATCTTCCTACAGGATGGGATGTCCCTTTGGCCATGGTCAGCTGTCCTGGCGTCCTCCCTCAGGGCTTGGGAGCCCTGCCTGTGACAGAGCTCAGCCCCACTCTGCTCACTGCAGGTGCCTCGTGGGTCTGCTGAGTGTGGGGAGCTCAGGGATGGAGGAAAAGCAAGGCCTGGGGCCCTGTGCCTGCACACAGGGCTGGGCACTGTGCCTGGGCTTGTGGGCACTCGGTGTTCCCAAGGGAAGAGCAGCCAAGGGATGCTGGCAAGGCTCCAGGGCATTCTGGGCTCTGCTGGTCACCTCGGGGTGACTGCTTTGGGCAGGAGGGCACTGGGGAGGTGGGCAAAGCGCCCAGGACAGGCTGCAGCTGGGGTCTTTGAGGGTGCCCTTCATGCCATGAGCCCATGCCAGCCCAGTGGGCAGCTTTGCCCTGTCCCACCCCATGTGGCATGTCCCCTGCTCCCAGCACACACCAGACACCCCCTAAACCCCCACGGCATCGGGGTTCAGACCCCCGGGCAGGGCAGGGCAGGGCAGGCTGGGAGCCTCCCAGGAGGAGCAGCTCCAACTGCTGTCTCCAGCCGTGGCTGCAGAGCCAGGAAATTCCCGTGTGCTCAGCCCTGCCCAGGGAATGTGTTTGGGTGAAACCCGAGCCTGCAGCGCCGCTGGCCAGCGCTTCCCCGTGGATCCTCTGCTGTGCCCCGTGGGCTGGGCTGGGAAATGCTTTGGGCTGGTTTTGGGGAGCCCTGCTGGCAGCCCCTCTCCTGCACAGACCCCCTTGGGAGCAGCACCCAGGGCATCCAGCCCCCTCTCCCACTGAGCCCCCGGGGCAGGGGGGTGTCCTGGGGGTCCCCCTTTTCCCACCCGTCAGTGGGGCTGTGCCCACGAGCAGGAGGGAGTTTGTTGGTGATATCAGGGCTCTGTGGGGTGACACCAGAGATCCATGAGGTGACACCAGGGCTCAGCCAGCATCGTGGGCAGAGCTGTGCCCAGTGGGTGCCCAGAGGCTGCTGGGTCCTGGCAGTGCCTGGGGGGCACTGGGGTGTGTGGGAGGGCTTTGTCCCTGGCACAAGGACATTCTGGGGCACAGGGGGGCTTTGAGCCCACCCTTGGGCAGCTGCTGAGCATGGGGGAAGGCTCCCCTCCTCTTCCTCATCCTGTCCTCCTCTCCTGGCTCTCTGTGCTGGGAGCGGGCACAGGTTGCTGGGACCCACCCGGGGCTGTCATTAGCAGGTGCAGAGCAAATGGACAAAAAGGCGTCAGCTGAGCCAGCAGGGTGGCAGGGGGCACGGGAGGGGCTGTGACTGTAGGGGACTGTAGGTGTCCCTGTGCAGCGTGGTGCCCGTTGTGCCATGGGGGTGTGACGGGAGCAGTGTGTGACACCCCTCGGCAGGCTGGGGACATCCCCGGCAGGGCTCTGACCCACCCGGGCTGCTGCAGGGCTGGGGGCTGTTCCTTCAGCCCCATGGGATGGTTTTCACATGTCCCCTTACCACACCTTTGCCTTTGGCTCCTGCCCAGCACCCAACAGTGGCTGAGAACCCCCCGAGCTGTGGCTGCCACCCATGGGGGCTCCTCAGGGTACAGCTCCATCCCTCTGCACCCCCTGGACCCTACACAGGAGCCACTCCAGCTGTGAGCCCCTCACCCCTGAGAGCATCCCCCTTGAGGAGACCCCCAGGGCACCCCAGGGTTGTGTGGGCTGCTCACAGAACCATGGTTTGGGTTTGAGGGGACCTCAAAGCCCACCCAGTGCCACCCCTGCCACAGCAGGGACACCTCCCACTGTCCCAGGTGCTCCCAGCCCTGTCCAGGCTGGCCTTGGGCACTGCCAGGGATGCTTTGGAGGATTTTGGAGGCTTTCAGTGTGTGCTGGCAGGGGGGCTCTGCCTCGAGAGCTGCCTGGGGACAGCAGGGACAGCCCAGAGCCTGCCAGGGTGCCGTGGGCTCAACCAGATGGACTCAACCCCACCACTGGCTGGAAAGTGCTCCTTGTTTTCAGAGGTGTTTTTTAAATAGTGCTTCTTGCCACGTTTCTGCACAGCAAGTCCCCGTGGTGAGGATTTTCTCCCTTAGAGGCATCACTGAACCCTCCCCTGCTCCACCCTCTGGGCCTGAAACCTGCAAACTGCTACAAACATTTGTTTGCTTCAGCAGCTGGGATTTTACTTTTTTTTTTTTAATAAAACTGTTCCAATGAAGAATCTCCCAGCCAAGGACAGTTGGTGGCAGGGATGTCCCTGCTGTCCTGGCCACCCCTCTTGTCCCCATCCCCTCAGGGCTGAGAGCCCCGAGTTCGAGTTCTCCCATGCCTTTGCCATCTGTGCTTGCTGGTGGTGGGGTGAAATCTCTTGCAGGAGGAAATTCCTCTCTGGGAGGGTGGTGAGGCCCTGGCACAGAGCAGCTGTGGCTGCCCCTGGATCCCTGGCAGCACCCAAGGCCAGGCTGGGAGAGACCTGGGACAGTGGGAGGTGTCCCTGCCATGGCAGGGGTGGAAAGGGATGGGCTTTGAGGTCCCTTCCAAACCGGTTTGGCATTCTCTGACTCTATTTGAGAAGCAAAGGCCCCTTTCCATGCATGGCCAGAGCAGCTCCTTGTCTCCAGGAGCTGCCCTGGAGCTCGGGGAGCCTGTCCCTGCTGGGGGAGCCTGTCCCTGTCCCTGTCCCTGTCCCTGTCCCTGTCCCTGTCCCTGTCCCTGCTGGGGGAGCCTGTCCCTGCTCCAGCAGCCCCCTGGGGGTCCTGGTGTGACACAGGTGTTGGACAGGGCCTGACAGCACAGAGGGACTTGGGGCACCCCTGGGGGGCTGCTCCCCTGGGGAGGGGATGGGGGCAGGCGGGGAACGCCCGGAGCAGAGTGGGGGGAATGGGGGGGGAACACGGGGGGACACAGGGTGGCCCAGGGGACACACGGGGGGACATGGGGGGAATATGGGGCGAATATGGGGGGATATGGGGGACCAGGGGGACATGGGGGACACAGGGGGGACACATGTGTCCCGGTACTGGGTCCCTGTCCTGTCCTCCCCGGCTTGCTGGGAACAGCCCAGCTCGAAGGCGGCTCCAGGCTGGAAATCCAGCCAGCCCTGGTGGCACAGGCAAGGCAGGATGAGGATGAGGATGAGGATGAGGATGAGGATGAGGATGAGGATGAGGATGAGGATGAGGATGAGGATGAGGATGGAGATGGAGCTGGACTCCCTGCCCTGGCTCTGGGGCTCCTGCTGCTGCCCAGCTCGGGGGGCTGTGGTGCTCAGAGAGCTGGGCAGGATGGTGACACGGGGATGACATGTGGCTGTGTCCCTGCCAGGTGACCCAGAGGCGATGTTTCATGGCACCACACCCTCCCACGGGTGTCTGAGCGTCGCTGTGGGTCACGGGGTGGTGCGGGCTGAGCGCTGCTGCTCCCCCCTTCCTCCCGCAGGCGGTGAGGAGGAGGAGGAGGAAGAGTGGGCGGTTTCCTCCTGGGAACAGCCAGCTCCTCTGCCTGCTGGGGCTGGACCCCCCCGCGGGGGCTCAGCATCCTGCTTGGGGCACCTCCGGCATCCCTGCTGGGTGCTGGCTGTCCCCGGGCTCTCAGCAGGGTTTGATGTGCCTCGCCTCGGGCTGGGAGCGGCTCGGGGCTCTCTGAGCACAGGCAGGAGTGCCTGGGGGCACTGGGGCCCCGCTGTCCCCAGCCAGCCTCGGTGCCAGCAGGGACATCAAGTGGTACCCGAGGAAAAGGGAGTGCTGCTGCTTTAATGATTTGGCTGCGGTGAGAACTTGGTGTGGAGGAAATTGAACCCAGGGGAAAAAATCCTGTAATTTCATGCAAAAATGACACGGCAGCTCGGGGTGATTTACTGCAGCTATTTTGGTGGCCAGCTCTGGGGTGTCATTAGAGCATTACAGGGTAACAGAGGGTCCCCCGAGGGTCTGAGCTGGCCTCACCTGCTGCAGGGGGGTCTGGGTGGGCAGGGAGTGCTCTGGGTGGGTTTTGTCCCCAAAGGCAGGGCGCTGATGTCCCTTAGCTGGATGTGGGCACCCTGCAGAGCACCCCTGGCTGTGCTGGCACCTCTGTGAGCTCAGCTGCTGGGGCTGGAGCCCAACCCTGGGCAAGTCCAACCCTGTGGTCCCCCCTCACTCAGCACCCCCTGCCCCACAGCATCCCCTGGGGCTGGCTGAGAGCTGGGTGGGCACAGGTCCACCTGGGTGGGCAGTGGGGGCTGGCACAGGTCCCCAGGGCAGTGCTGTGCCCTGTGGCACTGCCAGCTGCCCAGGGCAGGTGGCTCAGCTGCTTCCAGCTGGGAGGGTGAGCAGGGGCCCATGGCAGGGTCACAGAGCTGAGGTGGGCAGCACACCAGCTCAGCTGGCCCCAGCCCCCTCCCCTCTGGAATATTCCAGGCAGGGATACAGGACAGGCAGGAGGTGGGCAGGGGTCCTGGCTGTCCCCTGCCAGCCCTGCAGTGGTACCTGCAGTGACCCCACACCAGGGAGGGTGTGGGGCCAGCCCAGCACCGTGGGGCTGTGCCCCTGGCAGGTACCTGGTGCCAGGGCAGCTGCAGCTGGGTGCTGTGTGTGCACAGCTCTGTGGGGCTCCTGCAGGAACTGGGGAAGGCTGGGCTCTCCCAAACATCCCCCAGTCCCATAGGGGGGGTCCCCAGCTCCCCAAACATCCCCCAGTCCCATAGAGGGGTCCCCAGCTCCCCAGCCCTGCCCGTGGCCCCAGAGGGGAGCGTGTGCCTGCTCGTTATCCTCAGCCCTGCTCTGATCTAATGAGGCCTCTGGGGAGCCTGTGGGGCACGAGGGGGTGCTGGGGGATTGGCAGGGGTGTGGTTCTGCCCACAGGCTGCACAGGGATTACTGCCTTCCTCATCATCACCTCCAGGCTCCTCTTCTGCCCCTCAGGTCACCCCTTGGAGGGTGGGCAGCACAAACCCTCGGGGTGGTGGGGTAGGACAGGGCTTGGGCAGAGACTGTGGGGTGATGGGACCTCTCCCAGCTGTGCTGGACAGCTCTGGTGGTCCCCCCTGTGCTGAGCCAGCCTGGGAACTGCTGTGGCTGGAGGACAGGGTGTCCCTCCGAGCCCCAGCACTGCCAGGGCGGCTTTGGGGCTGCTCTGGCTCCACCAGGAGAGGCCCAGGGCAAGGGGGGCATTTGTGCTGGCTGTGGTAGCTGGATTGACCATGCAGGTGTTCCCCCAGCACTGAAATCACTCAATACCAGTCCTAGTTCTGTCTCCATCCATCCATCCATCCATCCATCCATCCATCCATCCATCCATCCATCCATCATCCATCCATCATCCATCCATCCATCCATCCATCCATCCATCCATCCATCCATCCATCCATCATCCATCCATCCATGATCCATTCATCCATGATCCATCCATCATCCATCCATCCATCCATCCATCCATCCATCCATCCATCCATCCATCCCTCCATCCATCCATCTCTCCATCCATCCATCCATCCATCCATCCATCCATCCATCATCCATCCATCCATCCATCCATCCATCCATCCATCCATCCATCCATCCCTCCATCCATCCATCTCTTCATCCATCCATCCATCCATCCATCATCCATCCATCCATCCATCCATCCATCCATCCATCCATCCATCCCCCATCCATCCATCCATCATCCATCCATCCCTCCATCCATCCATCCATCCATCCATCCATCCATCCATCCATCCCCCATCCATCCATCCATCATCCATCCATCCATCCATCATCCATCCATCATCCATCCATCCATCCATCATCCATCCATCCCTCCATCCATCCATCCATCCATCCATCCATCCATCCATCCATCCATCCATCCCCCATCCATCCATCCATCATCCATCCATCCATCCATCATCCATCCATCATCCATCCATCCATCCATCATCCATCCATCCCTCCATCCATCCATCCATCCATCCATCCACCCCCCATCCCTCCATCCATCCATCCATCCATCCATCCATCCATCCATCCATCCATCCATCTCTCCATCCATCCATCCATCCATGATCCATCCCTCCATCCATCCATGATCCATCCCTCCATCCATCCATGATCCATCCATCCATCCATCATCCATCCATCCATCCATCCATCCATCCATCCATCCATCCATCCATCCATCCATCCATCCTCTTCCCCCCAGGCTGAGGTGCCCAGAGCTCTGGGAGTGTTTGGACAAGGCTCTGCGGGATGCACAGGCCGGGATTGTTGTGGTTTGTTGGGTTTTTTTGGGTTGTTGGGGTTTTTTGGTTGTTGGGTTTTTTTGGGTTGTTGGAGTTTTTTGGTTGTTGGGGTTTTTTGGGTTGTTGGGGTTTTTTGGGTTGTTGGGGTGTCTGTGCAGGGCCAGGAGCTGCACTGTTGATCTTGGTGGGTCCCTCCCACCTTGGGGGATTCTGTGGCTCTCTGGCCCATCCCCTGACCCACCTCTGTGGGACCTGCTGGCCGAGCTGGTGTGACCCCACTGCCCACAGCGGTCAGTGGTGCTCAGCTGGTGCTGTGTGTGTCCCCCTGGGCTCAGCAAAAGCCATTCCCCAGGGCTGGGCTCTGCAGGGGCTCCCCGGGCTCTCCCAGGGCAGGGAGGACACTCCTGGCTCTGAAGGGGACACGGACTGATGGCAGCTGGCTAAAATAAAGCGGCTGCCATGGCAACAGCAACAGTCCCAGGGCTGGGAGAGGCATGCTGGGCTGTGTGTGCCACCTCTGCCACACACACTGGCATCTGACCCCCCCTCTGTGCCAGGCCAGGGGCTGCAGTGCCCTGGTGGCCCTGGTGGCACGGGGGGCTACTGGGGGGTGTGGGGAGCTGGGGGTGGTTGATGGGTGTCAGTTGTGTCTCTAGTGGGTTTGGGAGCTGCTCATGGTCAGCAGGGGAAGGGAGGCACTGGGGCAGCTGTGGAACAGCCTCAGCTGCCAGGTGCACACAGGGCTGAGGGGCAGCTCCGTGCCAGGGGGGCTGCACTGGGGGGTGCACTGGGGGGTGCACTGGGGTCAGACCCTCTGAGAACCAGCTGGATGTGTGGGAGAGATGGGCCAGGAGCAGCACGGGGCCAGGCAGGGGATGGTCACCACCCCAGGGACCCGTCCAGCTGCACCCACCCTTGTTCTGAAAGCAGCCCCAGCTGGGCACTGCCTGGGTTTGGGGGTGGGGATGGGGCTGCTGAGCCCTGGCACAGGGGCAGGGTGCTGGTTTCCTCCCTGGACCCTCTCTTCCAGGGGAGGCTGCTGTGGGACATGCCACCCCCAGCCCTGGAGTAATTTTCTTAATTTTCTTAAGATTCTTTATAAAAAAATTAAGATTCTTAATTTTATTAAGATTTATTAGAAATAAAAATTCTAACTCAGAAGAGAGTACCATTCCAAAGAGGCAGTTTACACACAGGTTTCTTTTTCTGCAACTTTGCTAATGCCCTGCAAATTCTTAGTTTTCCATTAGTTTGAGTCTGTGTTCTTCAGCACACCCATATAATTGAGTTTATCCTGAACTAAGATGAAAATTAAGAATAATTTTAAGAAGGACGTGGGCAGGGGGTGGCACAGCCTGGCCCCACGATGGGGTGACCCCAGCCCTGCTCCCACATTCCCGAGTGTGGAGCTTGTCTGGAGCCACACACGGCACCGTGGGGTGGGGGTGTGTGCCCCAGGGGGCGAGGCTGGACCCCTGCCCGCTCCCGGACGGGGGTGGCACAGGGCTGGCACAGGGATGGCACACAGAGGGGCCGGGATGGCACAGGGGTGGCACACAGAGGGGCCGGGGGTGGCACAGGGGTGGCACACAGGGGCCGGGGGTGGCACAGGGGTGGCACACAGGGGCCGGGGGATGTTCGGTGAGTTTTCAGGCTGCAGCACGCCATGCCCAGCTGTCCTGGGCTGAGCGCACACCTCGGGGGTGATTAGCGGTCCCCTAATGAGCTGTCGGCGGCGCTGGGAGTGCAGGGGGGGGAGGCGGGGATGCTCCGGCCGTGCCGCCCCGGGCTCCTCGCGTGTCAGCCACCTGCCCCTCGCAGCTCTAATGGGCATTTGGTTCAATTAGCAGCGCGTCAGCCCCGCTCTGCTCAGCCGGAGCGCTGACCCGAACGCGCCGCCGCCGGCGAGACCCCCGCGGCGGGGGGCGGCTGCTCGCCCTGCCCCTGCCTCCCCCTGCCTCCCCCTGCCCTGCCTCCCCCTGCCCTGCCTCCCCCTGCTCTGCCTCCCCCTGCTCTGCCTCCCCCTGCCCCTGCCCTGCTCCTGGCCCTGCTTCCCCCTGCCTCCCCCTGCTTCCCCCTGCCTCCCCCTGCCCCTTCTCCTGCCCTCCCCCTGCCCCTGCCACCCCTTCCTGGCTCCACGTTCTTCCCCTTGCTGGGTTCACCCACCCAGGGAGAGCTGGTGTGGGGCTGTGCTCAGCCACCGGCTGCTCCAGGCAGGATGGTGACACCAATGCAGGGAGCAGGGCTGCCCGTGCCCAGGGGATGGTGCCAGGAGGTGGCTGAACCATTTTTTGGGTGAATGTGATGCTATGGCAGTGCCACCATTGCGTGTCCCATGCCACCACCCTCCCTGCGGGATGAAGCCCCTGGCTGAGGCTGTTGGCAGCCTGTGCCCTCTGCAATATTTCCTCCAGCAGTGGTAATTTTGTTGGGCAAGGAGTGAAAAAGGATCAGTTAACCCCTGGAGCCGTCCTTGTGCTGCTGGCAGAGCTCTTGTTAGCATCCCTGTCCCTGTCCTTGTCCCTGTCCCTGTCCCTGTTACTGTCCCTTTCCCTGTCCCTGTCCCTGTTACTGTCCCTATTCCTTTCCCTGTCCCTATCCTTGTCCCTGTCCCCATCCCTGTCCCCATCCCTGTCCCTTTCCCTTTCCCTTTCCCTTTCCCTTTCCCTTTCCCTTTCCCTTTCCCTTTCCCTGTCCTTGTCCCTGTCCCTATTCCTTTCCCTGTCCCTATCCCTGTTCCTGTCCCTGCCTCTATCCCTGTTCCTGTCCCTGTCCCTGTCCCTGTCCCTGCTCCTCCTGCCAGCCGTGCCGAACCCGCACCAGGTAACAACCAGCGGGCTCCTTGGCTGTGTGGCCCAGCAGCCTGGACAGACAGACAGACAAACAGAGAGCAGGTGTGGGGTGTGTGGGGAGCAGCTGGGGTTGGGGTTTGCTTGGAAACCGCGTGGTGCTGGGCAGAGGGGAGGGGGGCACAGCTCAGGGGCAGCGGGGGGCAGAGCAGAGGGGTGCAGGGGATGTGCCAGGGATGGGGAGGACCCCAGAGCGCCTGGTTTGCTCTCCCCTCGCTGCCAGGGGCTGCTCTTGCTCTTGCACTCGTTTCCCCCCACCCTGCTCTCCCCGGGGCACGCAGAGGGAGCTCAGCCCCACTCCCTGCACCCCGACACTCGTGGGCACCCCAGGCTGGGGTGGGGATGGGCAGCGCTGCCCGAATTGGGCTCGGTACCCGTGTGGGTGGCTCATTTCGGGGCCTGGGGTTCATCTCGGGGGTCGATGCTCATGTCGGGAGTCCGGGGGTGGCTTCCGGCTCCCCCGCACCGTCGTTGTCATCCTCAGCACCACTGCCAGCTGCCCATTGACAGTCAAGGCACTCTCCCGAACAATGGGTCCGGCTAATCCCGTTACAATGGCACTAATTGCTAATCAGACCGATTTCACACTGCCGGCTCCCCTGACAATGAGGCTCGCCGGAGGAGGGCTCCTGGGGGGGTGAGGGGCTCTGTGGGTGCCCGCAGCCCCCCCTCCGGCCCCGCAGCAGGGCCAGACCCGGCAGACGGGCACCGCCGTGGCACCGGGGTCTTCCAGCTTGGCAAAGCCTCCGGCAGCTGGCGTGGGCTGGCACGGGCTCAGCCTCGTCCTGCCCGTGTGCCAGCCAGGCTGGGCAGGGGGTCCGATGCACCTGCAGCCCTGGTGCCACCTCCAGCCCGTCCTTGTGCTCCCCGGAGCATCCCGGACCCCTCGGCAGAGCTGCGGGGCCGGGCTGGGGCCCGCGGTGCCGGTGTCACCCCTGGCACGGGCTGGGTGTCACCCCTGTCACAGGCTGGGTGTCACCCCTGGCACAGGCTGGGTGTCACCCCTGTCACAGGCTGGGTGTCACTCCTAGCACTGGCTGGGTGTCACCCCTGGCACGGGCTGGGTGTCACCCCTAATACGGGCTGGGTGTCACCCCTAGCACGGGCTGTGTGTCATCCCCGGCATGGGCTGAGTGTCACCCCTAGCACGGGCTGAGTGTCACCCCTGTCAGCAGTGGGTGTCACCCCCGGCACGGGCTGGCTGTGACCCCCAATACGGGCTGGGTGTCGCCCTGGCACGGGCTCTGTGTCACCCCCGGCACAGGCTGGGTGTCACCCCTTGCACGGGCTGAGTGTCACCCCTGTCACCAGTGGGTGTCACCCCCGGCAGGGCTGGCTGTGAGCCCGCACCGATGCCCTTGCCCGGTGCTGTTTGGGGTTTGGGCATCGGGGGCAGCGGGGCCCGGTTACCGGTGAGGGGCTGAACCATCGGGACAGGCAGGGGGACAGGGTGACAGGGGGACAGGGGGGACGGGCAGAGGGACACAGCACGGGCACAGGGCACCGGCAGCCCTGCAGCGATGCTGCCAGAAGCGGTGCAGGGCAGGGAGCGGTGCCAAAGGCGCCGTGGGGGCCCTGGGGCTGGCACCATCCTCTCCTGACCCCAGGACATCCCCTGCCAAGGCAGCTGCTGTCCCCTGTGTACCAGGGGGACACTGCCAGGGGGCTGCGGGCCGCTGGATGCCCGGGGGCTGCCCGGTGGCCGCGGGTGAGGCAGGTCCTGCTGTTAATCAGCTCCCGGCTGCCCCTGCCCTGCTCCGTGCGCCCCGAGCCGCGGGCAGCCGAGCGTGCCGGGGTGCTAATGAGGAGAGAGCCGGGTGTGCTGCACCTTGCACTTAATTGCTGCTGGCTTCTGGCTCTTAATGAAGCTCGGCTGCGGGAGAAGCGGGAGAAGCGGCAGCCTCTCCTCGTCTCCTCTCCCTCGGGCAGCCTGACCCTGCCAGCCCTGTCCCCTGCCTCGGGGGTGTGGGGTGCCCTGTGCTCCCTCTGGGGTGGGAGGGGCCGTAGCAGAGGATCTGAATGTCACCCCCATGCAGCTGTGACATGCCCAAAGCCCATCCCCTGTCCACCCTGTCTGCATGGCAGCTCCAGCCCTGCTGCACAGGCTGCAGCATCTCCTGCCTCCTGTGCTGGGCAGGCCTGGCAGTGCTGGCAGGGAGGGACCCTGTCTGTGGCAGGTTCCCCACTCCTGCCAGGGGCTCAGCAGTGACAGGGATCACTCCTGCAAGCCCAGCTTTGGCATCCCCAGCTCCCCACTGTCTGGGGTGCAGGGCAGTGCCGTGGGGCTGAGCTGGCTGGTGGCCCTGGCCCTGCCAGGCAGTGACAACCACGTGCTGTGCTTCTGTCCCTGCTGCTGGATGGGAGCTTGGATCATCCATCATGGGGCTTAAGGAAAGGTGCTGGAAGGGTCAGGGGGACTCTCCCTGCCAGGAAGGCTGGCCAGGGCTTGACTTGCTCTGCTTGAATGTGGTGAGCATTGGTTGGGCAGCTGTGGCCCAACCACCCCCTTGGCCCCCTCCCCAGCCGTGCAGGAAGGGGTTAATGGCTGGCCCATACCTGCAGTTGCATTTTAAAGATGTGAAATTAAAGCCCGTAATTTATTCTCCCCACACACGAAGGAGCAATTAGTTCTAAACACGGCTTAATCAGTCAGTGCGAGATTGATTTCTGTAGACTTGGATTTGGTGGCTGCTGGCGAGGAGCCAGCCTGGGAGCAATCTCCAAATAAATGAAGTGCAGAGAAGTAAGCCATTACATAATATGATAGATGAGGCTGGAGCTCACTTGCCTCTTCATTAGTATTCCACTGTACACCACAACAGCACCAAACTTTCTCCCCTCCGCCGTGGGTTCCTCCCCCTCCTCGTCCTTCTGCCCCTCCTGCAGCTGGGAAGGGGCTGGGGAGGTGCCTCCCCTCTCCAGCAGCCCCTGGCCAGCCCCAAGCCTTTGGGCAGAGCTGGGGAAGGGTCTCTGTGCTGCACACTCTTCCCTGGGCTCTGCACCTTGCCCTTTTCCTCTGGGGAAACTGAGGCACAGGGAGCTGGGGTGGCATCCCTTGAGATGCATGTCAGCAGGGAGAGGCAGGTGTCAGAGAATCCAGGATGGTTTGGGTTGAGAGGGACCTCAAAGCTCATCCCATCCCACCCCTGCCATGGCAGGGACACCTCCCCCTGTGCCAGGTGCTCCAGCCCCAATGTCCAGCCTGGCCTTGGGCACTGCCAGGGATCCAGGGGCAGCCACAGCTGCTCTGGCAATTCCAGCCCAGCCCCTGCCCACCCTGCCAGGGAACAATTCCCAATTCCCAAGATCCCATCCAGCCCTGCCCTCTGGCACTGGCAGCCATTCCCTGGCTCCTGTCCCTCCATCCTTGTCCCCAGTCCCTCTGCAGCTCTCCTGGAGCCCCTTCAGGCCCTGCCAGGGCTCTGAGCTCTCCCTGGAGCCTTCTCCTCTCCAGGGGAGCCCCCCCAGCTCTCCAGCCTGGCTCCAGAGGGGCTCCAGCCCTGCAGCAGCTCCGTGGGCTCCTCTGGACCAGGTCCATGTCCTTGCTGTGCTGGGGATTGCAGGGCTGGGGGCAGCTCTGCAGATGGGGTCTCACAAGAGCCAAGGGGAGGAATCTCCCCCCTTGCCCTGCTGGCCTGACAGGCATTTGGGGACAAGGTCTACATGGTGCCACCAGGTTGTTTAGGGCTGTGGTGGTGCTGATGTGCCCTGCACAGGGCATGTGTCAGGGCTGAGGGTGGAGAGGAGCACATCCTGAGTGGTGCCAGGCGGGGGAAGGGGCTTGGGGTCCCCTCCAAAGGGATCCCCTCTGCCTGTGGAGCTGGTGGGGAGCAGGCTGGGATCTCCACAGAGGGGCTGGCTGTGCTGGGAGCATCCTGTGGGATGTGCTGGCTACGTGGTGGCCTTGGGCTGGGAGGGATGGACAGAGGAGCCCTGGGCCTGTGCATGGTCCTGATCTGTTACTGCATTTGTTGCCTCTTCGCCTTGTCCCTCTGCAGGCTCCTGCCAGGGAAGGAGGTCCCCTGGCAGCTGCAGGTCCCTGGGACCTGCCATGACAGGAATTGTGCCACAGACAGAGCTGGGAGTGGCAGCAAAGGGCTGTGACCCGCGGGAAGTGGGAGGGACTCGCTAGCCGAGCTCTCCCAGCCCCAAACCCTCGGCTCAGGGGGATGGAGCCCAGGTGTCCCACGGTGCCCCACGTCCCCCCCAGCCCCGTGGGCCTCCCTTTCCTTCGGGGGTGCCGTCCCCGCTGCTGACCCTGCCCCTGTCCTTGCTGTCCCCGCAGAACTCCATCCGGCACAACCTGTCCCTGCACACGCGCTTCATCCGCGTGCAGAACGAGGGCACCGGCAAGAGCTCCTGGTGGATGCTGAACCCCGAGGGCGGCAAGACGGGCAAGACGCCGCGGCGGCGCGCCGTGTCCATGGACAACAACAGCAAGTTCCTGCGCATCAAGGGCAAGGCCAGCAAGAAGAAGCAGCTGCAGGTGACGCAGGAGCGCGGCGAGGACAGCCCGTCCTCCCAGCAAGCCAAGTGGTCGGAGAGCCCCGCGTCCCACGCCAGCGACGAGTACGACGCCTGGGCGGACTTCCGGACGCGGGCCAGCTCCACGGCCAGCACGCTGAGCGGGCGCCTCTCGCCCATCATGGCCAACCACGAGCCGGACGAGCTGGAGGAGGACGACGGAACCCCCTCGTCCCCGCTGATGTACCCCAGCCCTTCCAGCACCATGTCTCCTTCCCTCAGCGCCCGCTGCTCCGTGGAGCTGCCCCGGCTGACCGACCTGACCGGCACCATCAGCCTGAACGAGAGCCTGGGGGAGAGCATGCTGGAGGACCTGCAGGACGGCTACAACATGAGCCCCTCCCAGCAGCTCCCCCCGGCCGCCCTGCGGCAGCGGAGCTCCAGTTTCACCTTCAACTCCAAGTGCTCCAGCATGGGGGCCGCCTCCAACACCTACTGCGGGACCATCTACAGCCAGCCGGCCATGAGCCTCATGCGCCGCCTGCCCATGCAGACCATCCAGGAGAACAAGCAGGCCACCTTCTCGCCCGTCAGCTCCTACAGGAACGCCTCGCTGCAGGACCTGCTCTCCTCCATCTCCTACGCGCACAAGGAGAGCATGGTCCCGGGGGAGCTGCCCCTGCCGCAGGCCAGCCCCATGGTGCCGGCCCGTGGCCACAGACACAACCCGCTGCTGTGCGGGGCCGGGGAGCAGGCCTTGTCCTCCTACCCGCCCCACCCGGGCTCTCTCATGAAGAGCAACGCGTTGTACCACCCGTCACCAGCCGGCCACCACCCTGCGGTCAACACCAGTGCCTTAGCCAATCCTGTCAGCCTTATGAGCCTGCCCAGTGACTCGTGCAGCATGACGGCCGTGCCGCACCACGGGCACCTGCATCCCTACGCTAATAACCAAGGGGCACACATGAGCTTGCTGGATTCGCTGCAGGGCCCCTACCCGGGGGCCGTCCACCCCCCCGTGTTGGGCCAAGACAGGTTCCCAGCAGATCTGGACCTGGACATGTTCAACGGGAGCCTGGAGTGCGACGTGGAGTCGATCATCCTCAATGACTTTATGGACAGTGACGAGATGGACTTCAACTTCGACTCGGCGCTCCCGCCGCAGAACGGGCTCAACGTGCCCGCGCTGCCCGGGGGCCCACAGCCCACGAACCAGAGCTGGGTGCCCGGGTGAGCCCTGCCCCAGCACGGGCTCGCCACTGGGAAGCCACAAGGGGAACATTGAAACTAACTTTTTTTTTTTTCCTTTCTCTTCTGCCTTTGTTTGTTAAGATAGGCGAGAGCCATCGGTCTGAGCTTAAGGTCGAACGCGAAACACAAACCCGAGGGTCAAATATTGAGATGGGGGAGGACGCCCAGCCCCAGGTGTGCCCGGTCTGCAGGTCCTGCCAGCATCCTCTGGAGGACACAGGGCAGGTGGGTGGGAGAGGCAGCCGGAGCCAGGCAGATCCAGGGGGGTAGCGGGAAGGGAAAGCCTTTCCAGACGGTCCCAGTGCCCTGTGGTAATGGTGCCAGTTTGATCTGCCCTTGGGCTGGGGACAGAGTGGTGACAGCTGGTGGTGTGGGACACCCCCAGCACGGGCATCCCCCCCGGGGAAGAACTCTTCTCTGAGCCACCTTGGGAAGTGAGTCCTCTGGGCAGAAGTGTCAGGAGTGGGGACCCTGCCCCAGGGCAAGGCGGGGCTCACGACCCCTCAGTCCTGGTGGAGATGGGAGCTCTGCTGAGCCCACGCCCCCAGGCCAGCTCTGCAGGGTGTCCTGGTGGCTCCAGGCAGGTTTCCTTACCGAGCAGTGAGGAGAGGGTGGTGATGGTGTGCAGCCAGCAGCCCTGGGAGCAGCATCTCAGCAGCCCCTGGGGCCCGAGGGTGCAGGGGAAGCTGCAGCCCCTGCCCGGAGCAGGCTGGGCACGCTCCAGGGGGGTCCTGCTGGCAGTGAGGGTCCCCTGGGCTGGAGGCTCAGGGGCAGCTCGCAGGGGAGGGGAGGGGGGCGTATTTATTTGATTTCATGCACTCTTTAGCCATTGAGTTTTTGCATTGGAAGGAAGAAAGGGTCGAGCTTAGGGAGAGGAGAGAGAGGCCATGGGCAATGTGTCCCATCACATGCCTCATCTTGGCTGGGCTGGTGGCTGTGTCCCATCACATGGCTCATCTTGGCTTGGCCATGGGGGGTGTTGGATGTTGGGGTGAAAGTTTGGGGGCTGTGATGTGGGCCATGCTCCAGGAGGGGCTGTGTGTGTGGGGAGGGGAGGGATCTGCTGGCCAGGCCTCTGGACGCAGCGTGGGGTCCATCCTGCTCCAAGCTTGGGTGACCCACATTGCTCAGGGAGGGGCCACAGGGGCCCCAGCCAGGGCTGTGGGGCTCCTGAGGGGTCAGTGCCACCATGCCTGTCCCAGTGTCTCATTGCCCACCCCTGGGGTGCCAGGAGAGCTGATCCAGGAGCTGTCAGCAAGAGGGGTGCACCCACCTGCCAGGGGCTGGGACTCCATGGGGGTGGGGACCACGGACTCATGCTGTGTGTCAGGACCCCAGGCTGACCCCACTCCATGGGGCAGGAGAGGGCCAGGGATGTCCCAGCCATTCCACACAGCTGCCAGGAGCAGCAGGGTTCGGAGGGGTTCAGGCTGGTGGCCAGCAGGAGCAACTGGTCTGGAGATGATGGAGGGGCTGGGAGGAGGTGCTGGGAGCTGCTGCCGTGTCCTGTGGGGTCTCTGCTCAGCCATTCTTCCTCCTGGGCACCACAGGCTCCCTGTGACCCCCAGGCCCTAGCTTGCAGCGGGGTCAGTGCACAGAACCAGCACATTTTCCCAGCCCAGCTCTTCCCTTCCTGCCCCAGCTCCAGCTCTTCTGCCATGGAGCTGGGGCCCAGCCAGCCACAGGGACAGCGTGGCTGCCCCGAGTCAAGGCAGAGGGACCCATGGGTGGCACCTCCTGCTCCTCTCCTGACCCACATGGCTGTGACAGAGGAGCCCTGTGTGCCACTGCCCACCTTCACCCGGGGCACGTGGCAGGCACGGTCTCTAAAGACATCCTTACAAGTTAATTAATTATGTTTACATTATTTGATCATGTACAGAATTTAATATATTCTATTATATATAATCTTTCTTGAATGCTTTTTTAAAAAGGATTATTCTTTGGTCAGGATCATTACCGCATTCCTTTTGTACACCACCTCTCCTTGCAGGCATCTTTCAAAATCCTTGGAAACCGATTGCAAATGGCTCTTTAACCCCCAATCCCCCAGTCCAGCACGTGGTGTGAGGGACCCAGAGGCAGGAGGAGAGGGCAGCTCTGGCTGCCCTGGAGCAAACAGGGGCCTCTGCCCTCCAGGAATGGGAGAAAGGGAAGGAATCCTGGCTCCTCCAGGGATCTGACCTCCAGGAATGGGAGAAAGGGAAGGAATCCTGGCTCCTCCAGGGATCTGACCTCCAGGAATGGGAGAAAGGGAAGGAATCCTGGCTCCTCCAGGGATCTGACCTCCAGGAATGGGAGAAAGGGAAGGAATCCTGGCTCCTCCAGGGATCTGACCTCCAGAAATGGGAGAAAGGGAAGGAATCCTGGCTCCTCCAGGGATCTGACCTCCAGGAATGGGAGAAAGGGAAGGAGTCCTGGCTCCTCCAGGGATCTGACCTCCAGGAATGGGAGAAAGGGAAGGAATCCTGGCTCCTCCAGGGATCTGACCTCCAGGCACAGCTCCAGCAGCACACCAGCATGCCGGGCAGCAGTCAGGCAGATGGAGATGGGATTGTCCCACGCTGGGGTCCCCGAGCCCCCTCTGGTGTCACAGACACTGGCTGGCCATCAGTGTGATGGGGGAGCTGCCCCAGTAGCAGGAGGGAAGCGTCCCCAGCACAGGAGGGGGGTGTCCCCGTGTCCCCAGCACAGGAGGGGAGTGTCCCCGTGTCCCCAGCACAGGAGGGGGGTGTCCCGTGCCCGTGCCCGCCGTGCCGCCCCGTGCCCCTGCCCCGCTGCGTGGGCACGGCCCCTGGCCCAGCTGTGTCGTGGTTCGTGACCGTGGGGTTGTCGTGTGTGCGGTGCAGTCGTGTTGGTAACGTCGTGTGTTCAGTCGTGCTGCGGGGCGAGGGGCGGCGGGGCCCGGGCACGGGCAGCCCTGGGGCGGTGGCATCCCGGGGGACAGGGTGGCCGCAGGGCTGGGTGGCACAGCCGGCCCTGCCAGGGGACCAAAGGGCCAGGGCAGGTGGGGCCGTGGTGTCCGGGTGGGTGGTGGTGAGGGGTTGGGGGCGTTGGGGCTGGCGTGTCCTGGGGGTGGCCGGCGTGGCTGTGCCCCCCCTGTGACTGTCACTGTGGGGAAGGGGACACCAGGGCTTTGTGCCACTGCCTGAGGCTCCGGGTTCCCTCTCTGCAGTCAGCGAGGCCACCTCAGGTCCCACCTCACTGAGCTCCATCCTCCCCTCTCCATCAGCCCGTTCCCCCTCTGGGACCAGGAGCTCCCTCCCTGCCCTGCTTGGAGCCGCTGGGGGGGACACCCAGGACCCCCCGTTTGCTTCCCCTGGTGGTTTTGGGTCCGTTTCCCTCGTATTTATAACTGTACAGACTGGGGGGGAGGGTCTCATCTCTCACACACATTTATTGTAGGCAATGGTAACTTTCTTGGTTGTGCTATTAGAGTTTGTGTATGTGGCAATGTAAAGAACTGTGTATAGTGCATTGTACAGCATATTTTCATGAATAAAATTGTTTTAAATATTACAAGGTGGGGCTGCTGCTGCTGTCAGTGCTTGTGTGTCTGGCTGAGAGGGGGGATGGTTCCCCCAGGGAAGATGAGAAAGGGGGAATGGTGCCCCCAAGGATGATGGGGAACGTGGGAGAGGGACCAAGGGGGAAATGGGATTTTGGTGACACTGAGCTTGTACCCAGAGCATGGGGGTGGTTGGGCTGTGGAGGTCATAGAACCATAGGAAAGGAGACTCAGGGGTGCCCTCATCACTCTCACAGCTCCTGAAAGGTGCCTGTGCTCAGCTGGGCTGGGCTCTGTCTGCAGGAACTGACAGACCCAGAGCACACAGCCTGAGCTGCACCAAGGGAAATACAGGCTGGAGAGCAGGGAGAAGCTTTTTACAGAAAGGTGATAAAGTTCTGGAATGTTCTGCCCGGGGAGGTGGTGCAGTCACCATCCCTGGGGGTGTTTAACAAAGCCTGGATGTGGCACTGGGTGCCAGAGATAAGCTGAGGTGTTGGGGCTGGGTTGGAGTTGATGATCTTGAAGGTCTCTTCCAACCCAGTGACTCTGGGAATTCTGGGCAGAACATTCCAGAAATTTATCACCCTTTGTCTAAAAAACTTCTCCCTGCTATCCAGCCTGTATTTCCCTTGGTGCAGCTCAGGCTGTGTGCTCTGGGTCTGTCAGTCCCTGCAGACAGAGCCCAGCCCCAGCTGAGCACAGGCACCTTCCAGGAGCTCCAGAGTGATGAGGGCACCCCTGAGTGTCTGTCTGTCCAGGCTGAGCACCCCCAGCTCCCTCAGGGGCTCCTCTCAGGGTTTGTGCCCCCAGCCCCTCTCCAGCCTCGCTGCCCCCTCTGGATGCCCTCAAACATCCCAAGGTCCTTCCCAAACTGAGGGGCAGAACTGGGCACAGCACTCCAGGATGCTCTCCTGGCTCTCCTGGCTCTCCTGGCTCTCCTCCCTGCACTGCAGCCCCCCCGTGCCAGGCACCCCCAGGCAGCTCCTGAGCACAGCCCCATCTCTGCATCCCTGCTGTCCCCGTGCAGAGGCTCAGCAGAGCCCAGTGCTGACAGCCTGTGCCTGCTCTGCACGCTCTGACCTTCTCCCAGAGCCATCTCTGAATGCCACCACGTCACCAGCAACCCACAGCCCTCGTGCAAGCCTGCTGCCAGGGTGGGATCTGATCTGTGCCACAGGTTGGGCAGGAGAGGTCAGAGGCTGGGCTGGGCTGAGCTGGGGATGCAGCCTGGATCAGGGACACCCTTCCAAAGAGGGGCTGACGTGGGGCTTGGAGCGCTCTGGTTCAGTGGAATGTAGCAGTCAGGATAGCTGCTAGTACAGGCCAGGGTAAGGAAGCAAAAAGGATCTTTGCATAATTCCCACAGAGGTTTTATCCAGCCATGCAGTCCTGACACCCACACACATAGGGTCTGGCCTTCCCTCTGCAGGGGCCTGGGGGCTGACCCTGGTCTGGGGCAGCACAAAGGTGAGGGCTAATCAGGGAATAGGGAAGGAGTGGCTCAGGAACGTGGGAACAGACACAGGAACAGGGGAAGGAGCCAATGGGCTCCAACAGCTTTTTGAGGGAAGCTTCTTGTGTCTCCTAAAAAACAGGGAATGCCCCCCTAGGGTCTCCACAGGGGAAGGAAGGTGTCCCTGCCTGTTGTCTTCAGGGCCCTTCCAAGCCAGACCATTCTGAGATGCTGTGATTTGCATCCCCCAGTCAGCCACGGCACACACACACTCAGGATACAGCCAGCCTGTCCTTCAAACTGAGGG
The DNA here is from genome assembly GCF_963513975.1 of Fringilla coelebs. Taxonomy (NCBI): domain Eukaryota; kingdom Metazoa; phylum Chordata; class Aves; order Passeriformes; family Fringillidae; genus Fringilla; species Fringilla coelebs. The sequence continues at coordinate 2,154,088 of NC_140054.1, read as the reverse complement.
ATCCTGGCTGCTGGGGAAGCCCTGCTGCCCTGCCCTTTGGGAATGCCCAATTTAGGCATCCTGGGGAAGCCCTGCTGCCCTGCCCTTTGGGAATGCCTAGTTTAGGGATCCTGGGGAAGCCCTGCTGCCCTGCCCTTTGGGAATGCCCAATTTGGGGATCCTGGGCTTTGGGGAAGCCCTGCTGCCCTGCCCTTTGGGAATGCCCAATTTGGGGATCCTGGGGAAGCCCTGCTGCCCTGCCCTTTGGGAATGCCCAATTTGGGGATCCTGGGGAAGCCCTGCTGCCCTGCCCTTTGGAAATGCCCAATTTGGGGATCCTGGGGAAGCCCTGCTGCCCTGCCCTTTGGAAGTGCCCCCACAGCCACCCTGCAGACAGCCAGGCCAGCAGGCAGGCACAGTCCCAGCAGGGCTGGTTTCGTGTGGCTGCAGGGATGGCTGCTCTGCACATGTCCCACCCTGAGTCCTGCTCTGCACATGTCCCCCCCTGAGTCCTGCTCTGGGCTTTGGCAGGAAATGGGGGAGCAGCTGCGAGGTCCTGAGCCAGGAACAGCTGCACACAAGGTGCTGGCAGTGCCCCATGGCCACAGAGGTGCTGGTGGCTGCCACTCTGCCAGCTCTGCTGGTGTCCCACGTTGCCAGGATGCGCTGGGAGCTGCTCAGGGGATGGACACCAGCTGGAGGAGGCAGAGCTGGGCAGAGACCTGGGCTCCTGTGCAGGAGTGACAGGGGGTGGGATGGTGGGGATGGGCAGAGAGCAGAGATCTCTGCAGGCAGGGCTTGGAACTTGTGGGTTATTGCAAAGGGCCAAGTGCAGGGCCCTGCTGGGAGCTGCCAGACACAGCCCAGAGCAGCCCCAGAGAGGAGAGGGGTAGAGAGGATGAGAGTAAAGAGGGTAAAAGAGAGAGTAAAAGAGGGGATAAGAGAGCAAGGTTCCCCTTACAATCCCATAAATCTTCTTCTGTGCTGAATATTCTAATTCTCACTCACCAATCTAGCCCAAGATACAAATCCTACAGCATTTACATTCAGCCTATAAGAATCATTACATTGCCATGCTGTGTCACATTTTAAACCCTAAAAACTCCTCTCTGGGCCCCTTCTGCCAAGCCAGCAGGGTCTGCTCTGCCCCTTGGAGCTGCCTGCAAGCAGAGGGCATTGTCTGATCCAAAGGGGATCACCTTCAGCTGGCCATGCCATTGTTTTCCAGGTGTTCAGTAACTGAGGGATCTCAGAGCTGCTTTCATTTCAATCTCACTTAGAGTTTCCATATTCCCAAAATCTTTTGCCAGGCAATCATATTGATCAGGCCACTGACCCTTCACACCCCATCCCACTGGCTCATCCCACGGGCTGTGGGCTCATCTTGAGAGCATCACACAGAATCACAGAATTCCCAGAATTCACAGGATCTCTGGGTTGGAAGAGACCTTCCAAACCATCCAGTCCAACCCAGCCCCAACAGCTCAACCCAACCCTGGCACCCAGTGCCACATCCAGGCTTTGTTAAACACTCCCAGGGATGGTGACTGCACCACCTCCCCGGGCAGAACATTCCAGAATTTTATCACTCTTTTTTCCTAATATCCAACCTGTATTTCCCTTGGTGCAGCTTGAGGCTGTGTCCTCTGGGTCTGCCAGTTGCTGCCTGACATATTTCTCTGTTCTGGGAGATAACCCTTGAGAGGTTTAACTGCAGTGTGCAGCTTTCTGCCCCTTTGGAGAGAGCAGCCCCTGTGTGGCCACCAATGCTCTCTGTGCTGCATCAGCTCCCCCTGCACATCCCCTTTGCTCCATTAGCTCTGGGATCAGCTGGAGGGATGCAGCCCACAGGCATTGAGTTATCCCCCAGCTGCAGCCAGGCCCTGAGGGGATGATGCCTTGGGAAGGCTGCCCCAGAACAGAGACCAGACAGAGCTAAAGAATAAAGCAGGGATTTATTCAAAGGATCTCCTCCATGGATCCACCCTGGGCAGCACCAGAGCTCAGCCAAGATGAACCAAAATGGCCCCAAAATGCCCGGCCGGGCACGGGGTCTCTCCCTGGGATCAGCTCTGCTCCATTTGCACCTTGCAGTTCATTGTCCCATCCCAGCCCCAGCCCCTGCAGTCCCACCCTGCTTGTTTTTCTCTCTCCAGCCCACGGGGTTTGTGCTCCTGGCCTGAGATTTGGGTCATTTGTCCTTGGTGCCCAGCTGGAGCAGGGATTGTTTTGTCTCCCTGCTCTGTGCACAGAGCTCACCATCCCATAATGTGAAACCCAGACCCACACACCAAAGCAGAATCTGAAAAATAGAAAAGCCAAACCTGAGGCATCAGGGGCAGGAGCTGCTGGGCTGGGAGCCAAGGCAGGGTGCAGCATCCCCCTCCCAAGAACCCCACGGGCAGATGTCCCCACAGCTGCCCCTGGAGCATCAGGAAGGGGACAGGGACAGAAGGGTGCAGATAAATCAGGAGGAAAGCCTTCAGGAGCATGTGTCTGTCATAAGATAGTCCCTTGCAGAAATCTTGGAAACCTTAGAAAGAGTTTTTGCTCAATGTTATTAATTAAGGCAAAAGAATCCCCATATGGAAAGAGAAACAGTCAAGTTATATTTTTGCTAAATACTTGGCACCATATGGTAACATACAGAGAATTGGCCACATAGGCAGCCTGGAATATATGTTACCATATGTTCATATGTACTTTATAATTTCTTTGTTTTTGAAAAAGGGCATTGTCTTATGGGGCAAAAATGAGCAGCCCACCCCAGGGAGGAGGAGAAACAGCACAAGCTGCTCGTGCTGAATGAAGCCCAAGGAAGCAACCCAGCCACCTGGCCTGGGGGCTGCCAGGAGGAGCAGCACCAGGGCAGGCAGAGCTGCTGGAGGATGCTCCTCATCCTCCCTGGGCATGTGCTGCAGGGCTGACACAGCGAGAGCAGGCTGGGGCAGGAGGGGCTGTCCCCAGGGAGCCTTCACTCCCTGCAGGAACAGAGAGAAAAGGTCTGCTGGGGGAGCGTGGGGACCTTGGGGAAGTGCCAAGATCCTCCCTCCCCAGCCTGGGAGCACCTGGGTGTGCCAGGGGTGTGCCAGGGGTGGGCAGAGCCAGGTGTTCCCGGGAGGTGGCTGTGTGTGTGTTCTGCACACACAAGGTTTCCTGTCCCTAGGGAACCTTCGCTCCCTGCTGCAAAAAAGAGAGAAAAGGTCTGCTGGGGGAGCGTGGAGACCTTGGGGAAGTGCCAAGATCCTCCATCCCCAGCCTGGGAGCACCTGGGTGTGCCAGGGGTGTGCCAGGGGTGTGCCAGGGTGTGCCCGGCCCCGTGTCCCCGGAGGTGACTGTGTGTGTGTTCTGCACACACAAGGTTTCCTGTCCCCAGGGAACCTTCACTCCCTGCAGCAAAAAAGAGAGAAAAGGTCTGCTGGGGGAGCATGGAGACCTTGGGGAAGTGCAAAGATCCTCCATCCCAGCCTGTGAGAGCAGCACTGCACCCTGGGTGTGCCAGGGGTGTGCCAGGGTGTGCCCAGCCCGGTGTCCCCGCAGGTGGCTCTCTGTGTGTGTGTGTGTTCTGCTCAGGTGTGGCTCAGCGTGCCCCGCACACCCCGCGGGTGATTTCAGCTCGCTCGGCTGCTCCTCCCAGCCCCCGAGGGGTTTGGTGAGCTGCCAGCTCAGGAGGAGCTCACAGGGAATGCGGCTCCAGCTGGAGCCCCTGGTGCCAGGTGCTGGTGCCTGAGCGTGCCACAGCAGCAGGGGTGGGTACCGGGGGCTCTGGGGCTGTGCCCACCTCTGCTGAGCTCTCCCTGAGCTTGTCCCCCCGGTCATTTCCTGCTCGGGGAGGCTGGCAGGTTGTCCCCAGAGAACGGGTCCTGACAGAGCAGAGTGCCCCAGGTGTCCCTGGGGGTGGAGGGCCAGGTGCTGCCTCCCTCCAAGGCACTGGGGGCACCTGGGCAAAGGTGTCCCTGCATTTGGCCCTGCTCAGGACAGCCCTAATCACTGAGCTGGGGAATGGTCTGGGGTGGGAGAGGCCTTAAAGGTCATCCATTGCACCCCTGCCATGGCAGGGACACCTCCCCCTGTCCCAGGTGCTCCCATCCCCAGGGATCCAGGGGCAGCCACAGCTGGATGTCCCACCTAACCCTGCCCCCTGGCAGTGGGATGTGCTGCCACTCCAGCTCCTTGTCTCAAGTCCCCTCTAACTGCCTTTTCCCCTGCTCCATTTCCCCTCCATCTGCCCTTCATCCTCCCCCAAGGACAGGCTGGAGCTTTGTCCTTCCCTCCCCTTGCCCAGCCCCAGCCCCAGCCGCAGCTCCTGGGGAATCCAGGATTTAATCCCAGCCCCAGGGCAGGGATTTGGGGCTTGTGGCTGCTGATTAATTCCATGATTCTGGGGGATCCTGGGGGATCCTGCTTTTCTGGGGTTCTGCAGGAAGCTCTGCCAGGCTGGGACTGTGCCTGAGCACTGCAGGTGATGCCCTCTGAGTCCTCCTCCCCAAAGCCATCAGCACCATCTGAACCCTCAAAAATCATTCCCTGGCAGGACCTGTGGGGCCACAGCCAGGTGGGCAAGGCAGAGATCTCTGCCAGCAGACACCTTGGCTCCTGTCACTGCCCTTGGTGCCAGGTGCCATGCCAGGCTGGGCTCTGCTGCAGACACAGCTGGCAGCTGCTCAGCCCCTGCTGGGAACACAGAGCCCCCTCCCTGCTGAGGAGCTCCTGTCCTGGGTGTTCTTGGCTCTCCTGGGCATTCTTGGCTCTCCTGCCCTGTGCACTCGGTGCCAATCGTGGCTCTTGGTCCTGGGAGGTGAAGGCTGCAGGGGAATTGTGTGTCCAGCAGGGAGCAAGGGCTGCTCAGGGGGGTGACAGCAGCGTCCCCATCCCAGCCAGCATTCTCAGGGCTGTCCCCACTCCCCCTGTGTGGGTTTCTCCAGCCATGGGCAGGAGCAGGGCTGGAGTCCGTCTGTCCAGGAGCCCCTCATGGTCTGTGTGGGCTCTGGCAGCTGCTGCTGCAGCTCAGGGGGTGCTGTGGGAACTCTGCCCAGCCCTGAGGTCCTTCCAAGGTTCTGACAGGCTTGGCTCATGCACAGGAGCGTGCTGGGGCCCCCAGCCCTGCTCTGCACCTGCAGGAGATGCATGAGGTGCCAGGGTGGGTGTGAGTCCCCATCCCCACGTGCTGCAGGATGAGGATGGAGATTCCCCTGCCCCACACCCACGTGGGATGTGTTTTTTAGGGGATGAACTTTTCCTCACTGATCTCCCACAAAGAAGAGGCTGGGCTGGGGTGTGGGGAGCACAGGAAGCCTGACCCTGAGCAAGGCAGCTCCAAACCTGCAGCCCTGCCTTGATGGGGGGCTCCCTCTGGGTGGTCCCAGCTGCACCAGGGAGGTGAGAAGAGCAATGGGTGGGTGCCCACCTGCCCGAAGAGAAGAGATCCTTTGGAGGGGGAAACAGCTGGATGCAGACACAGCCAGGGCTGAGCAGAGCCCCTGTGCCCTCAGGAACCCCTCAGCACAGAGCAGAGGCAGGGTGCCCACCCTGGCAGGGCACCAGGACCTGCAGGACCTCCTACCCTGGCAGGACCTCCCTCCCTGGCAGGGCAGCATGACCTCCAGGACCTTCCAGGACCTTCCAGGACCTCCAGACCTCCGACCCTGGCAGGGCAGCAGGACCTCCAGGACCTTCCACCCTGGCAGGACCTCCAGAACCTTCCACCCACCCAGGGCAACAGAACCTCCAGGACCTCTCTCCCTGCCCCTCCAGGCACGAGTGAGCTCTTTGTGCAAGGGCTGGGTGGCTGTGGCTGCCCACCCAGCCCTCCCCAGCTCCCTCCCAGCCCACCCAGCCCATCCCAGTGCCCTCCCAGCCTTCCCCACCACCCACCCAGCCCTCCCCAGCTCCCTCCCATCCCTCCCAGCCCACCCAGCCCTCCGCAGCCAGCCGGACTCCACACGAGCAAAGGCAGGCTTTGCTTCCAGCCCCACTTCTGAGCTCCCCCTCGGCTTTGGAGCAGCTTCATTAAAAGGAAACACAAACCAGAAGCAGAAGGAAGCACTTTTAAGTTGCTGGCAGCTTTGCCTGTCTGTGAGTTATGAGGTCTTGCTTTATTCATGGGGCAGGAAAAAAAATGCTTATCTCCTCGAGTCCATTATGTTTCATTTGGAGCCCGGGTGCAGTCGGTGCTTTGGCAGAAATATCCCAGTGCCCTGCTCACCCTCCCCAAACTTTATCTCCCTATTTCATTACTGGGAGTTGCACTCGCCCCAGTTTATCAGTGGTGATGGAGTGGATTGCTGACTTCTCTGCTGTCCTAGCAAAAATGAGGATGGAGACATTCTGCTCCAGGTTCCTGCTATTTTCAGAGACCTTGGCTGCATGATTTATTCATAAAAAAGCCATTATTTATGCCAAAGAAAGAAGACAGAATGGGTTAGCTTTTTAAGTGCTTATAATGCATTATATGGTACCTTAGCCTGCCAGACATCATTTATAATTGTAGAATCCCTTAACCTCCTTTTTCTGTTTTCCCTACCCTTCACATCAGTGCAGAGGGTGATAGCAAACTCGGTAATTAGCAGAAGTTGACAGATGTGGCAAGGAGAGGTAAGGTGAAATATCAGCGAAGGAGACGTTTCTCCAGCACCTCAAGTGAAAGAAGACCCTCCCTCCTCCCAGCCTTGATCTGCCAGCACAGGCAGAGCTGGCAGTGGGATTAGCTCATGGGGCTGGCTCTGGGGTCCAGCCAAGCTGCTGACCTGGCCTTGGCCTTTTCTGGTGGCCTGCAGATCTCCCAGCTGGCTGCTGGCCTGGGGAGCCCATCCCTGCTTTCCTGGTGAGCCCATCCCTGCTGGCCCGGGGAGCCCATCCCTGCTTTCCTGGGGAACCCATCCCTGCTGGCCCGGGGAGCCCATCCCTGCTCTCCTGAGGAGCCCATTCCTGCTCTCCTGAGGAGCCCATCCCTCCTGTCCTGGGGAGCCCATCCCTGCTGGCCCGGGGAGCCCATCCCTGCTCTCCTGAGGAGCCCATCCCTGCTCTCCTGAGGAGCCCATCCCTGCTCTCCTGAGGAGCCCATCCCTGCTGGCCTGGTGAGCCCATCCCTGCAATCCTGGGGAGCCCATCCCTGCTGGCCTGGGGAGCCCATCCCTGCTTTCCTGGGGAGCCCATCCCTGCTTTCCTGGTGAGCCCATCCCTGCAATCCTGGGGAGCCCATCCCTGCTGGCCTGGGGAGCCCATCCCTGCAATCCTGGGGAGCCCATCCCTGCTTTCCTGGGGAGCCCATCCCTGCTCACCTGGGGAGCCCATCCCTGCTCTCCTGGGGAGCCCATCCCTGCTCTCCTGGGGAGCCCATCCCTGCTCTCCTGAGGAACCCATCCCTGCTCTCCTGGGGAATCCATCCCTGCTCTCCTGGTGAACCCATCTCTGCTCTCCTGGTGAGCCCATCCCTGCTCTCCTGAGGAGCCCATCCCTGCTGTCCTGGCGAGCCCATCCCTGCTGTCCTGGGGAGCCCATCCCTGCTCTCCTGAGGAGCCCATCCCTGCTCTCCTGAGGAGCCCATCCCTGCTTTCCTGGGGAGCCCATCCCTGCTTTCCTGGGGAGCCCATCCCTGCTGGCCTGGGGAGCCCATCCCTGCTTTCCTGGGGAATCCATCCCTGCTCTCCTGGTGAACCCATCCCTGCTGGCCTGAGGAGTCCATCCCTGCTGTCCTGAGGAGTCCATCCCTGCTCTCCTGGGGAGCCCAACCCTGCTCTCACTGCAGAGCAGCCTTGGGTTCCTGCTGTTGCCACAAGAGCTCCTGTCCTGGCCATCAGGGCAGGGACCTGCTGTGCCACAGCCCTTGGGAGGTCCCTGCTCCCCTCAGCCAGGCCCCCCTTCCTAAACTCACAATGAGAACAAACCCCAGGACAGCAGCAGCCAAAAAAGCAATGCCCCAAACCTGCAAATGTTGAGTTGCAGAGCAGAGAGGTTGTGGGCTGAGGCCGTGAGCTCAGGGCTGGAGCAGCAGCTGCACCACCACAGGGCCACCTTTTGTCACCAAGCAAGGCTGTGTTTGTCACTCTTGAGGCTCCAGGTGAGAGCAGGTCCCACCTGAGCTCATGTGGGCATTCCAGGGCAACCAAAGTGCTCCTTGCTCCCTGTTCCTGCCACCAGCCCCAGCTGCACCAGCTCCTGCCTCCAGAGACCAGCCCCTCCTGCAAAACGGGCTCGGAGGGGACTCCAGGCAGCTCAAAGAGTCATTAAGGGTGGAAAAGCCCTCCAAGATCATCAGTCCAAGCATTAAGCGCTTTCCTGGGCCTGCTGCTGTCACGTCTGTGTCCTCTCATCACTGCTAAGGGCCTCATCAAGGCTGAAAGCAGTGGGAAAGGGATTTATATCCCAGGGGAGAGCTCAGCATTCCCAGGATAACCCACTCTGCAGTGGGTGTGGATATGATTTTAAAAGCAAATTCAAATCCCAGCTATCAAATCTGAGCGTTTGGGACAGGCTGGAGCACCTGCCCTGTGCCTGTGTCCAGCTTTGAAGGGATGCAGGGAGGGAAGGGGCTGGTTTTCCATGGGGTGGGGGCCAGGGGGGCTGCCCAGTGGGAGTAACCAGATCCCACGGGGTCACAGCCCCCCAGCAGCTCACCCCAAATTTGGGGGGGTTATGCTGGGCTTGTTCCCACCTGGAATGAGACACCCACGCTCTGGACTGTGAGACAAACCACAAGAAAAACAATTAGTGATGGAGGTGAGAGGCAGCCTTCCCCTCCGGGCTGGATTCAAGTAGGAGAAAATCCCCATTAAAAGGCAGTGCCATTTCCAAGCTTCTCGAGTTCAAAAGCAGAGACAGAAATCTCAGCTCTGATTTTGCTTTTTAAGCCTAAGATAAATAAAAATGTAAGAGACGGGAAATAATGTAATGTAATCATCAAGGAGAAGAGAAACCAAAGGCTCGGCTCTCACACGCGCACGCAAATATAAACACACACGCAGAACACATTTTAAAACCAATTAAAATCCCTTTGCAGAGAAAGCTCTTTCACCCACTCTCTGGGATACAGGCTATCTGCTTCCTTGGCGCGCTGGATATGAATAATTAAAAGCTAAACATATGTTAAAAAATGCAAACAGTACATGATCCTGGAAACTTCCTCTCCTTATTATTATTTCCACAAGAAAGCTGTTAAATGGTTATAAAACTCGTGTAACGCGCCAACCTTGGCATCTCATGTGATTCCCTGCTCTGGCTAGGAAGGAGTTAAAACCATTTGGCAGAGACTAACCCATTAGGCCTAATAATTATGAAATTATAGAGGTACTCAGGTGACTGTTAATTTCACACATACTGTTCAGCTCGGTGGCTAATGAGAGCCTGAAGAACTCAAGTGCCTCATCTTTCTTGTTGAATGGTGACCTGCAATTAATGAGCTTCTGCAAGAAAAGGCAGCATTTTGCACTTGGGGCTAATAAGATGGCTTTTGTGCAGCAGCATTGTGATACCAGGAGCTTTCGAATGAAGATTAAGAACTTTTCTCCTTATTTATTTATGAGCTCTACGCGGTCCAAGGGACCACACATGCAGAGAAGCGGCCCTGGTGTGAGTCTTGGAAGAAACTTAAGAGCACAGTTGCTCCAAGGCAATGGCAAAAATCCTCCTTTTCCTGCACTGGGTAGTAATGAGAGGGAATTGCAGCCCCCCATCCCTGGAAGTGTTCAAGGCCAGGCTGGATGAAAGCAGCCTGGGATGGTGGAAGGTGTCCCTGCCTGTGCGAGGGGGGTGGGATGGGATGAGCTTTAACCCTCCAGCCCAAACCTTTCTGGGATCCAGGATTCTCTGAGCTGAGCTTTAACCCTCCAGCCCAAACCTTTCTGGGATCCAGAGTTCTCTGGGATGAGCTTTAACCCTCCAACCCAAACCTTTTTGGGATCCAGGATTCTCTGAGCTGAGCTTTAACCCTCCAGCATAAACCTTTCTGAGATCCAGGATTCTCTGGGATGAGTTTAACCCTCCATACCAAACCTTTCTGGGATCTGGGATTCTCTGGGATGAGCTTTAACCCTCCAACCCAAACCATTGTGGGATTCCAGGATTCTCTGGGTTGAGCTTAACCCTCCAGCCCAAACCTTTCTGGGATTCCAGGATTCTCTGGGGTGAGCTTAACCCTCCAGCCCAAACCTTTCTGGGATTCCAGGATTCTCTGGGATGAGCTTTAACCCTCCAACCCAAACCATTCCAGGATCCAGGATTCTCTGAGCTGAGCTTTAACCCTCCAGCCCAAACCATTGTGGGATTCCAGGATTCTCTGGGATGAGCTTTAACCCTCCAACCCAAACCATTGTGGGATTCCAGGATTCTCTGGGATAAGCTTTAACCCTCCAACCCAAAGCTTTTTGGAATCCAGGATTCTCTGAGCTAACTGCAGGGTGATCACCTGGTGGTGGGGAGGATGGGGCAGAGGGGGTCTGGAGAAGGAAACAACCCAAGGCCCCTTTTCCATCATGGGTTCCCACAAAGACCCCAAAATCAGCCCCTTGTGTGACCAAGCACAGCTCCTGCCTTCGTGACAGTTTCCTGGAATCAGTCCCAGAGGTTTCCACAGGTGCCAGTGCATTTTCTGGCTGTTTCCAGAGCTGCATAAGTGCTGTGAAAAGTGCCTCAGGAAGCCCCAGGGCTGCAGCTGCTGGGCAGCAGGGCCAGACCCCAGGCAGACCTGCCCAGCCCAAACAGAATCACAGAATCCCTGAGGCTGGAAGAGCCCTCTGAGGCCATTGAGTCCAACCTGTGACCATTCCCCACCGTGTCACCAGCCCAGAGTGCCATGTCAAGTCATTTCTTCTCCAGGAATGGTGATTGAAACCCCTTCCAAAGCCTGACCACCCTTTCAGTGAGGAAATTCTGCCTAATATCCAGCCTGAGGCCGTTCCCTCTGCTCCTGTCCCTGTTCCCTGGAGCACAGCCCGACCCCCCGGCTGTCCCCTCCTGCCAGGAGCTGTGCAGAGCCACAAGGGCCCCCTGAGCCTCCTTTGCTCCAGGCTGAGCCCCTGCCCAGCTCCCTCGGGAATTCTCCAGCCCCTTCCCAGCTCCCAAACCCAATCTGGCTGCAGCTCTCCTAGCACAGACATTTATCAGAACCCAGGCTGTCCCTGCCCTCACTCTGCACAGTAATTCTTGGTGGCAGCATTATCATAATCATTATTATTAACACCAATTTTATCTTGGAATGCCTGCTTGCAGTGACATTTGCTTCATGCTCACACAGGGAGCACTAACCCCCCTGGAGCTGAAGCCAACCAGCCCCTCAGGGTGCTCCCACCCTCACCTGTGTCAGAGCAGCTCAGAAATGCCTCCTCCCGCAGCCCTGGCTGTTCCCCCTCCTCCAGGTGACCCTCTGGCTCTTGCTCCAAGCTCAGGCATTCACAGAGGGAGGAGAAGCTGGACCAGGACACAAGGAGCAGGGATCCAGGAGGCAGGGGCTGCTTCCATGCTCCTTTTCCAAGGGTGGGGAGCCCATCCTGAGGAGGTTTGGCTCTGCTTTGTGCTCCTGCAGTTCCCCATCACTAAAACCTGCAGCCTCTCCCACCTGCTGGAGACTCCAGCTGATCTGCCAAGAGTTTCCCACCCAGAAATCTGATGGAGGAGATTTCTGGGCACCCCAGCGAGGTCTGTCCCCTCTTGCCAGGTGGGTCCTGGTTCTCCATGGGTTTGTTCTTGTGCTGCTTTTCCAGAGTGAGCTAAAGATGGTGGGGCCCAAGTGTCTCACCGAGTTCCCAGAGTCACTGGGTTGGGAGAGACCTTCCAGACCATCAAGTCCAACCCAGCCCCAACAGCTCAGCTCACCCCTGGCACCCAGTGCCACATCCAGGCTTTGTTAAACACCCCCAGGGATGGGGACTGCACCACCTCCCCAGGCAGAACATTCCAGAACTTTATCACCTTTCTGTAAAAAACTTCTCCCTGCTATCCAGCCTGTATTTCCCTTGGTGCAGCTCAGGCTGTGTGCTCTGGGTCTGTCAGTCCCTGCAGACAGAGCCCAGCCCAGCTGAGCACAGGCACCTTCCAGGAGCTGCAGAGTGATGAGGGCACCCCTGAGTCTCCTTTTCTCCAGGCTGAGCACCCCCAGCTCCCTCAGGTTTGTGTTCCCAGCCCCTCTCCAGCCTCGCTGCCCCCTCTGGATGCCCTCAAACATCCCAAGGTCCTTCCCAAACTGAGGGGCAGAACTGGGCACAGCACTCAGGGTTTGTCCTCCCCAGTGCCAGGCACAGAGGCAGAGTGACCTCCCTGCCCCTGCTGGCCACACCATTCCTGAGCCAGGCAGTCTCTCAGTCCTTGGCAATGCACAGAAGAAGTTTGGCTTGGAAGGGACCTTAAAGATCACTGACAGAAGCCCTTGACCCTGCTCCAGCACATCCAGACTTCTTTGAAACCTCTGAGTGCAGCTGTGCTTTCCTTGGCTCCAGTTTCTCTTTGAGGCTGCAGACAGAGCACTCAGGTCCTGGCAGGTGCCTCCTCACTGTAATTCTCTGCTATTGTTTCTACAGTTTATCCTGCAAAGCCTTGAGACAAGAGCAAACCTCTGCCCGTGGCACAGGAGAGCCCAGGGAGCCCCACCCTGGCCAGGGATCATCACCCAGGAGCATCTGCAGCCAAAGCAGAGCCTTGTCTCTGCAGGAAGCGAGTGCAGGTGATGGAATCATAGACCAGTGTGATTAAATGACCTTAAAGATCATCTAATTCCAGCCCTGGCATGGGCAGGGCTGTCCCTCACTGGCTCAGCATCTTCCCTGTCCCTGCAGAATTTTTTCCCTCCTGGACCATATCTGTCACTATGGAACTGAGCATGGTGAACAAAGGACACAGAGGCTCCAAGGCCTTCAGGAGTCAAATGCAATTTTATTAAAAACCACACCCTTTTTATAGACAGTTGTGATACAGGTGGGCCTGACTGGTCCTCAATCAACACCCCTCACACCACTGGCTAATTAGGAACAACCCTCCCTGTCAACATCTTATGAGAAAACAACACCAGCTTCAAAGAACTGAAGAATTCCATTTCAGAACTCAATTTAAGAATTGTTTTAATTCCTCCTCTGAACTTTCCCAAAACTTCACAGAGCAATGCCTGGGGAAGTTGCTCTGAATTTCTTCTCCGAGCAGCTCTCAGCATCCCCACGTGTCCTGCCCTGGCTGATGCTGGAGGCTCCTCCTGGCCTGGCCGAGGCACCAGGACTCCAAAGCACCCCAAAATCCCAGCTGCTCAGTGCCCTGTGGGGACAAAGGGGTGTCTGGGGAGCTGAGGGGGTCTCTGGGGCACTGCTGTGTTCGGGGTGCATCCCCTGTGCCCTGGGTGGGGTGACAGCCAGGCAGGGCCCTGAGCTGAGTTCAGTTCAGCTCCTGCTGCCTGTGGACACTCTCTGCTGTGGGGACAGCCCCAGTGGGCAGTGTCACACCACAGGGACACCCTCCTGTCACTGTGAGTGTGACCTCAGCCTGCAGACACAGGTAACCATGGCCGTGCCACTCAGCCCAGGGGCAGAGCTAAGGTCACTCATGAGTTTGGAGGAGATGCTTCCCCTCTCCAGGAGCAGTGGGTTCCTCTCTGCCCGTGCATCCTGAGCTCCCACTGCTGCCCTGCCTCCATCCCCAGTGTCCCTGAACCAGAGAACCACCAGGGGTTGGGTTGGAAGGGACACAAAACATGATCCAACCCCCTCCCATGAGCAGGAACACCTCCCACTGCCCCAGGCTGTCCAAGCCCCACCCTTGGGCACTGCCAGGGATCCAGGGCAGCCACAGCTTCTCTGGGCACCCTGTGCCAGGGCCTGTCCCCCCTCACAGGGAACAATTTCTTTCTGATGTTTAATCTAAATTTACTCTCTTTCACCTTGAAGCCCCTCCCCCTTGCCCTGCCACTCCTTTGCCCCACAAATCCCCCAAAATCCTGACAAGATCCCCTCCAGGCCCCTTGTGTTTCTTCCTGGCAGTGCCTGGGATGCTCCTTGATGAGATAACCCTGTCCTTCTCCTTCCAGCCCTGTTCTCTCCCTGCTGACAGCAGCACCCACCCTCCCGTGGGTGTCATGGGGGGCTCATCCCCAGCCACCCTGGGGTGCTGGAGCAGCTGCTGGGGCTGGCACCAGCCAGCCTGACCCAGCCAGAGGCTCCTCCTGTGCTGGGGAAGGTGAAACAGGAAAGCCTGATCAATATGATTGCCTGGCAAAAGATTTTGAGAATATGGAAACTCTAAGTGAGATTGAAATGAAAGCAGCTCTGAGATCCCTCAGGTACTGAACACCTGGAAAACAATGGCATGGCCAGCTGAAGGTGATCCCCTTTGGATCAGACAATGCCCTCTGCTTGCAGGCAGCTCCAAGGGGCAGAGCAGACCCTGCTGGCTTGGCAGAAGGGGCCCAGAGAGGAGTTTTTAGGGTTTAAAATGGAACACAGCATGGCAATGTAATGATTCTTATAGTAAATATAGTGTGTGTGTATATATATGTAATATAAGTATAATATATATATAATACCTAATTTATACAATGTAATATATATAATATATATCATATATATGGTATGTATCATATATATGATATGTATCATATATATAAGTAATATAAGTATATATATATGTAGCTATAGTTCTTATAGTATGTAATAGTTATATACATATCTTATAGTATGTAAATGTTCTATACTAATCTTATAGTATGTAAATGCCGTAGGATTTGTACCTTGGGCTAGATTGGTTAGTGAGAATTAGAATATTCAGCACAGAAGAAGATTTATGGGATTGTAAGGGGAACTTTGCACTTTTCCCCTCTTGTTTTATTCTTCACTCTCTCTCATCTCCTTTACCAGAAGGCTCTTGCCTTCTCTCTCTTTACCTCTCTCTCTCTCTCTCTTTCCCTCTTGCTTTTTATTCTTTTCTCTCTCTCTCTTTCTCTTTGGGGCTCCTCTCTTGGCCCTGCTCTGAGCTGTGTCTGGCAGCTCCAGCCGGGCCCTGCACTTGGCCCTTTGCAGTAACCCACAAGTTCCAAGCCCTGCCTGCAGAGCTCTCTGCTCTCCATCCATCCTCACCTTCCCACCCCCATCTCTCCCACACTCCTGGGGTGCCCCAGCCCCGCTGCCTCCCGTCCCCTGCCGTGGGGACCTGCAGGGTGACTGCTGCCAGCTGCCAGAGACAGACAAGTGTCACACCGGGGGGAGCAGTGCATGCTGAGAGCTGGGGGAGGCCGTGGCAGCTGTCAGGAGCTGGCACTCGCCGCTCCTCGGGTGCCCTTTGGTTGTTTTGCCTTCTCCTCTCCCAGTCAATCACGCGCAGGCACCCTGGGCCGGATGCGGCAGGGAGGGGGGCACAGATGGATGTGACAGGGTGGGTGACAGCTGCCACCCTGCCAGGCTGGGCTGGGCTGAGCAGGGGGGGCAAGGGAGAGCTGGGACGGGGTCTGAGCCTCTGCAAAGGAGCTGGGGCACCAGGGGCTCTTCCTAGACCCCAAAACCGGTTAAAACCCTAAACTGTTTAAAACCCTAAACCAGTTAAACCCCTAAACCGGTTTAAACCATAAACCATGGCTGCCCTTTGCCTCAGTTTCCCCATCCCCGTGATGTGAGCTGTCCCAAGGGAATGGAGAGAGGAGCGGAACTTTTCCCTGTGAAGTCCTTGCAGCAGGCAGAGCTGAAGGATGCATTTTTGTGTCGTTTTTGTGTCATTTTGGTGCATTTTTTTGTGTTGTTTTTCTGCATTTTTTGTCATTTTTGTGTGGCCAAGGAATGCTGAAGAAACAGGGGTAAAACAGGGAGGCCCCTCAGCTGCACAGAGCCCTGCAGGGCAGCAGAGTCACTGCTCCAGGGCAAGGGCAGACCCCTGGGGCAGAGCCATGTGGGGTGGTGTTGTTATAGGATATGAAATAAAACCACCTGGACATGCAATTCTCTAAGGTAAAAAAAAAAAAGAGTTTTTAAATTCTGACTTTTTATAGTTTTTTAATAGTTCATTTGTAGATTTTTAAAAGAAACAGTGGATTGGAGGATGACAGTGATGACACTGGACAAACTAACAGCTCAACAAATCTCTCTTCTTCTATAAAAGAATGCAAACCAATAAGTTATTTACATAAAATACGTTTAAAAAGTTCATTACAGGAATGTAAACATCAGAAGGCTCAAAAAAAACTTGAAAAAACAGGGTGGCAGGGTGGAGGGAGCCCCGAGGGGAGCCCCTGTCAGTGAGGGCAGGACAAAGCCCTGCAGAGACTGCAGTGCCTGGGCTGCCTGGTCCTCGGAGGGAAGCTGAGAAGTGTTTTGATTGCAGTCTGTAAGTGCCTTCATGGGTGTCCTAGGTTGGCTGTATGATGCTTTTATCCCCAGCTGTCTGTTCTGTTTATGCTGAATAAGAAGTTTAGCACCCTCAAGACTTGTTCCAGAGAGTGAAGAGGGGAGAGAAGAAGCTGAGTTTGTTTTCAGACACTGCTCTCATTCCTCCACATTCCTGCTCCTGCACTGTGTTGTCTGCAGATGGACAGACAGCGGTACAGAGCTCTCCTCTGCTTTTTGTTAGTTTTAGCTAGCTGAGGCAAAGAAGTTCCCTGGACTGTGGGGTTTTTTCTCCTTTTTTTTGGAGCTGTTTAAACTTGCTGTGGACTGAACACCCAGATGTCAGAAGCCAGGACATCCCTCTGTCTGTCCTGGAGGGCTCCAGCCCCTGCCAGGGGGCACAGAGCCCCAGACCCCTGTGCCTTTGATTCTGACCCATGGAGCAAATCCCCACCTTTAGATGAAGAATTACAAGTCAAGAGAGTTTAAGTAGAATAATAGTCAGTTTGTCACAGGGTGAAAAGTAAATTTTTGGGGTTTTAGAATGGGGGCTCAGGGTCCCAAGATGGAGGAATTTGGGTGTCCCCTGTCCTTCTTTCTTCTTCCTAGCCTCCATGTTCTGGGTGATGGTGGCACTTTGGGATTGGTTTAGAGCAGAAGCTCACTGTCTGACATAGGTGATGGGTATTGGGAAGATATTGTAAATAATGTACAGGTGGTTTTTAGTATAAAAGATAACACCAGTGTGCCTCAACCCGACATGCCAGACAGACCTCAGCAGGCCAGAGACATAAACTTTAAGGAATTTAGAGATTTTAGAGGAGCTAAGATTTTAGAGATAAGCTTTATTAGAGTTAATGAAAATAATTGGGTAGGCCTTGATGAAGTTAAGAGTTAGTAGTTAACTAATAATTGATTGCTGTCAACACAATGTTTGGGTAGCTGGGTTTATAATGAAGAATATAGAAACTGATAAATGGCTTTAGGAACATGAGACAATTGTGGCCTCCTCTGCTCTGAAACCAATTGGAGACAGGGAATGGGAGTCCTACCAAGGGTTCATTTGTCATGTTTGCATTGAAAAGGCAGAAAGGTCAGAACGAGGAAGACTTCATTGACTTCCTCATTTTGGGACCCCTCCCCATGAAAAGGACCACCGACCCATTTCAAGGGACAAACTACTCATGGTTAATGGTGTTTGAACTAATTACCATATGGGGAATGGGATGTGCCAAAGTGATGAATGTGCATTTGTATTTTGGGTATTCAATACTTGTACAGATAAAAGGGCTCTGTAATCACCTGTAAATCACAGTGTGTGTTTGGGAGTTATCCCACAACAAACACACACTTTGTAACTCTAAACTGTTGGAGAGTTTTTGTCTGTCACAGTTGGATATCAGTACTAGATCAATATCCATATATTTTTCAATGAATCAGGTTGGAGAAAGAATGTTGTACATAAGCAAAAAATAAACAACCTTGAGAACGAGAACAGAAGAATCCTGACTCCTTCTTCGGCTGCTGGGCTGGGAAATGAGACTTGTACCCATCTCAGGGTCCCTCTGACCAGCAGAAATCCTGAGACCCAGCAGAGCACCGGCAGCTCCACCTGTGGCCACCGGGCCGGGCCTGGGACTGATAAGAGACTGATAAGAGACTGAGTGAGCTGAGCTGCAACCCGGGGAGGGGACTTTTCTGAGTTTGTCACCCCTTTTGGAGCAGCAAGGGGTTTTATTGTTTAATATTGCTTAGGTTCTATTGTTTAATAGAACTTTTCTCCAAGCAGGTATTTTCTCCTGGACCGGTTGGGGCGAGGGGCCGATTGAATCTGCTTTTCTCCCTTTGGGGGTTCTCTCCCAAATTTGCCCTGAACCAGGACAATGAGGATAAAATACTAGGTTTTATTGTTTAATAAACAGGTTTTTTCCCACTTTTCTCCAAGCAGGTATTTTCTCCTGGACCAGTTGGGGCGAGGGGCCGATTGAATCTGCTTTCCTCCCAAATTTGCCCTGAACCAGGACAATGGGGATAAAATCCCAGGCACTGAAGGGCCCTTTAATCTGTGTGTGCAGGGCAGAGCAAGGACCAGCAGCCTGGGCAGATGCACGGGAGATGGGCTGGGAAAGGGGCCCGGTGTTCACGGAGGCACCGGGAGGGGAGCGAGCCCCAGGGATGGCTCAGGGCAGGGCTGTGCTGAGAACAGTTCACAAGTTAATACTGCTGGAGTTGTTAGTGTCAATCTGAAAACTGTAACAAGCTGAGTCATTTAAATTGTTGTTAAATGTTAAACTTTTAAGTTACCCTTTCCCTCTTGCCCTGCATTTGTATCCCTTTCCGTTGGGAACAAGTTGATACTGTAAGAGCTGGTAGTGTTAATCCGAAACTGTAACAAGTTGTGTTATTTAAATGGTTGTTGAACCTTGAAGTTGCCCCTTTCTGTCTTACTCTGTATTTGAATCCCTTTCTGTCTTACTCTGTATTTGTACCCCTTTCTGTCTTACTCTGTATTTGTGTCCCTTTCTGTCTTACTCTGTATTTGTACCCCTTTCTGTCTTACCCTGTATTTGTACCCCTTTCTGTCCTACCTTATATTTGTATCCCTTTCTGTCCTACTCTGTATTTGCACCCCTTTCTGTCTTACTCTGTATTTGTACCCCTTTCTGTCATACTCTTTATTTGCACCCCTTTCAGTCTTACTCTGTATTTGTACCCCTTTCTGTCATACTCTGTATTTGTACCCCTTTCTGTCCTACCTTATATTTGTATCCCTTTCTGTCATACTCTTTATTTCTACCCCTTTCTGTTCTACCCTGTATTTGTATCCCTTTCTCTCAGGAACCACTTCCCCTGCCCCCAGAAGGACTTCCACCCAGTCTGAATTTTACTGAGAGGCTGATGATACAATATGGACCCTCTCAAAAACAATAACCAGCACATAAACTGACTTTAACCAGCAGAACCACACGAGATCACCCACCAGTGACCAGAGCCGGATCCTGTCCTGCCACCATAATTTAAATAGCACCCAGCTTGGATGACACCCCTAAACTGTGAGCCAACTTTGTCTTCCTAAGGACTCCCGTGAGGATGGAAGCCCCAGTTCTGCTGAGAGACAAAGCTGCACTCCTCCTCCTCCACCTCCTCCTCCTTCTCCTCCTCCTCCTCCTCCTCCTCATTGCCATCCTGTGGGAGCAGCGTTGGTGTGCACAACCCTTGGGTTCCCCACCCAGAGCTGTTTTTAATAAAGGCTCCTTTTCAGAGGAGCTGCTCTCCTGGCCCTGTTTATCACGGGCTGCACCCCCTGGCAGAGCCAGCCCGGCTCAGGGGGGCACAGGGGATGCCTGGAGGACACTCCCAGCACAGGTGTGCTGGGGACAAGGTCCTGCAGGCCCGTGATGCAGATGGGGAAACTGAGGCACGGAGGGGCAGATGTTGAAAATGCAGCCATGTGGGCTGGGAGGGCGGGGTGTTTGCACACAGGGATCAGGTGTCTGTGCTCAGGTGTGTCACCTGGAGCACCCCGGGGTAGCCCACCTGGCCGCCATCTGTCGCGCCAGAAGGGCGCAGGTTTCCTGCAGCTCCTGTGTCACATCTGCCAGCCCTTGAGATGGCTCAGGTCCCCCTGAGCTTCTTGGATTGCACCAGGCACCTCTGCCGAGGGGCTGGGCTCCATCCCTCCCCTGCAGACCCCACTTTTGGCTCAGTAATTATCCTGCACACTCTCAGATGAGAGAGGCCCTGTTTCATGTAGCTCTCCCCAGGCACTTCATTACAACAGCCTGACATGAGGAGTGCTCTGATCCCAGGCCCCTGGCAGGCTCCCTCCTGCCTCAGGAGGGCTGGTGCTGCACGTGTGGCCGCTTCCCCTGGCGGCACAGATGTTCAGGCAGGACATCTGATACGGGAGGATTAGCTCAGTTGGGTAATGAGGTGCCTAAAGACGCAGGTAGCCCTGGCTCCCGTCAGGTGCTGGGGGCTCTGAGCCCTGCGGGGTCCCTGTGGGTCAGACCCTGCTGTGAAATGGGGTTGGTGGGGTGGAAGTCATCATAAAATCATCACAGAGATGTGCAATGCTTTGGGTCAGAAGGGATCTTACAGATCATCTCGTTCCCCCCCTGCCATGGCAGGGACATCTTCCACCATCCCAGGCTGCTCCAAGCCCTGTCCAGCCTGGCCTGGGACACTGCCAGGGATGGGACATCTGTGGGACCTGGCTGCTCCTGTCCCCTCTGGTGCTGGCAGGATCCAAGGGTGCTGCTGAGGCTCTGCTGGCTTTAGGGGACAGAGCCAGGTGCCAGCCCCCCTTCCCAGGGCATGGGCACGGCCCCGAGGCTCCCAGAGCTCCAGGAGGGTTTGGACAATGGTGTGAGGCACAGGGGGGATTGCTGGGGGCTGTGCAGGGCCAGGATGATCCCGTGGGTCCCTCCCAGCCCAGGACATTCTGTGATTCTCTGGCTGATTCTCTCACTGGAGATCCCAGCTGGCACAGAAGGCTCCTGTGAGTGGTGGGACTGAGCTTTCACGTGCTGGAAAGCCTCTGACTTCCTCCTATGGGAAGATTGGTGGGCACAGAGCCAGACTGGAGCTGGGGAAGCAGCAGGAGCTGCACAAAGCGCTGTGCAGTGGGAGATGTGGGCTGGTGGCCACCCGAGTCACACCTGTGAGCTGCTGGGAGGGGCTGGGGCAGCAGCAGTGCCCCCTGAATGAGCTGGCACCAGCAGGTGTGTCACTCACCCATTGTCTGCAGGCAGCAGAACACGTGCCTGCTGTCTCTGCCCTGCCAGGCTCCATGGCAGTGCTGGTGTGGAGTCTCAGCTGGGTGTGCAGGGCAGCTGGGAGATGCCCTCAGCCCTGGCATGCCAGCCTGGGGAAGGGCTGCCGTGCCTGCCAGAGGAGCAAACTCAGTGCCAAGTGTGATGGAGAGGGAAGATCCTGCTCCTGTGCTGTTTTGCAGCAGCAAACTGTGGATGAAACTGTAAAAGCCCAGGTAATGCTTCAGTCTGCCCAGCTCTGCAGGGCTGGGGAGGCAGGGCAGGGTCACGGCGAGCAGGAGGCTTTCCAGAACTGTATCAGTGCTCTGTGTGTCCCCCTGGCTCTGTCCCTGGCTGCAGAGCTGGGAAAGCACCTGCCAGCCTGCCTGGGAGCTCTGGGGATGCTGTTTGCTGCCAGGGCTCCATCTGCACAACCTCTGGTGCTGACAAGCCCCATGGAGGGCTGGGAGGGAGCCAGCACCTGGCTGCAGCCCATCTCTCCCCTCGCTGGCTCCAGCAGCACAAAGGGCTGAAAATCACCACTGAAAGAGTAGCTGGAGTGTGTGTGTGAGGTGTGTGAGTGCCCTGGGGACACCCTGCCACCTCGTCACTGTGGCACGGTCACAGGTTGCTGCCCCGTGGGGCATCTGGTGCCAAGCTGTGCCTGTCCCACAGTGGTGCCACAGAGGTGCCTGCTCCTCTCATCAGCCTCCTCTGGGAACCCCTGGCTCCCTCCCCAGGACAAGAGCCCTGGGACCAGGCTGGAAGATGACACTTCCAGGACTGCCAGCCCCCCTGGAGGCCTCTGAAGCTGCAGGTGATGAGTTCACCCCGGGGGAAGGTGTGGCAGCCAGGCGTGAGTAGGGGAAGGTAACTGCTCTGAAAAACCCCAGCTTTCATTAGGTGTGGGGGCTGAGGGCAGAGAGGTGTTTGGAGCGGCATCACAGCAAATGCTGCTGTGATCCTGCACGCCCAGCCCGCTGCAGGCAGCTCTGCCCCCACTCTCCCTTCTCTCAGGTGGTTGTTTTGGTTCCCTGGCTGGGAGAGGTGCCTGGGTCAGGCAGTGAAAGCTCTTTCCAGTCCATGGTGCTGCCATCCCCCAAAACCACGCTGTGGTTCCATTCAGGACACGAACCCTAGAATGTTCCCAAGCCCCAGTTCGGGCTGTTAGCCCAGGTAGGGCTGTTAGCCCAGGTAGGGCTGTTAGCCCATTTAGGACAGGACTGTTAGCCCAGTTAGGGCTGTTAGCCCAGTTAGGACAGGGCTGTTAGCCCAGGTAGGGCTGTTATTCCAGTTAGGACAGGGCTGTTATTCCAGTTAGGGCCATTAGCCCAGTTAGGACTAGCAGCCCAGTTCAGGCTGTTAGCCTAGTTAGGACTGTTAGCCCAGTTAGGAATGTTAGCCCAGTTCAGGCCCTTAGCCCAGTTAGGACAGGGCTGTTAGCCCAGGTAGGTCTGTTAGCCCAGGTAGGACAGGAATGTTAGCCCAGTTAGGAAAGTTAGCCCAGTTCAGGCCCTTAGCCCAGTTAGGACCGGACTGTTAGCCCAGTTAGGACCGGACTATTAGCCCAGTTAGGACAGGGTTGTTGGCCCAGTTAGGGCTGTTAGCCCATTAGGTGACTCCTGCAGTCACAGTTCAGCCTCTGGTGTTCCGAGACCCTCCAGAGCAGCCCAGAACGGGAGATTTGCGCTGCTCTGATCCGGGAGTGTGGCACGGAGCTGGCGTGGTGACAGCCACAGACGGGCTGGGACATCCAGAGCGCCGTCCTTGGAGCGGAGCAGGGCTGCGGGGTTGGCCTGGTTGACATTTAAAGCTCCTTTTCAACCCAAACTCCTCTGTGAGTCCCCGAGCCGGGGCCGGGGGGAGCAGGGCCATGGGGGGTCTGGCTCGCAGCGCTCTCCTAACGACAACCATCTCCTGTGGCTTCTCCCCGAGGGCAGGACCTGCTGCGGAGGGGCTGATGAGCTGCAGATGGGGCAGCCTGTGCCCATCCAGCCGGGAAAGGGAGCAGCACCACCCTGCTCCTTCTCTCCTTCCTTCCCAGCGGGCTCGGGGGGCTCGGGGGTCGCTGCCCCTCGCCACGGCAGCATCGCCCTCCCCAGGGGTGCTTGGAGCACCGGGGGAGGCTGGAATTCGCAGGGAAGCTCGCTGGCCCTCCTCCAGTCTCATAAGCATGACAATTGCTCTCTCGCCTGCTCTGTTTCAGATCCTACCCTTAACATTTAACCACTCCCCATTAATTTCCAAATTGCCACACACATCGCGGAGTCGTTCCTCGCCCGCGCTGCTCTCAATGCCGGGGCCGGGCTATTCCCAGGGAGGCCGGGGCCGGGGGGCAGCCCTGGCTGCGGACCCCCGGTCCCGGGAGGGAGTCTGGGAACAGGAGGAGAAGGGAGCTGGGGAGCCGCCACTTGGCTTTGTCTGGTGGCAGACACATGGAGCACATTAGCAGCCTTTCAGTGGAAGTTTGATCGATGGGGAAGGCTTTCTAACTGACTATCAAAGCACGCATGGTATGTGAGAAGCAGACACCAATTAGTGATGTCTTTTTAAAGGCTGCCTTGTTAAGAGGGGAATAAGGGGAAAGAATGAAATTGGCCAGAAAACATGGAGCTATTTAACCTTAATTAGAAGAAAGGTGTGGGCTTTGTGAAAAGGCCATTTTTGAAAGGGGTTTTTCTCCCTGGGTATAAAGAGATCCTGCCTACTTGTTAGAGACTTGTTAGAGTTTATAAGGCTGGGCAGGAGGCTAACTTGTAGAAATGCCTTTTATGCCACTTGAATGTGTGGCTTGCTTATTATAGTCTGCCATCCTGCCAGGGTGGCTGGTGGAGAGGAGAGGAGAGAGCAGCACTGCCAACTGGCTATAAATTTCATGAACATCATAAATGTAAGTGCTTTCTGGAGAGCTGTACAGATTGCACATAAAAGTCCCCCTTCTGTCCCTGTAAACTAAAAAGAGGGCTTTTTTGGCAAATTAAAAATTGTAGAGTGTCTTCCATGCTGAGCTAGGAAGCAGCCAGGCTACAAATCCACAGAGCAGGGAGGTCTCCCGCACACGCTGGCACCGCCGCTCCGTGTCCCCGTGTCCCGGGGGGAGCGGGACAAGGAGCACCCAGCGGCAGGGATGCTGTGCTGCTAGAGCCCCTCTGCTCTGTGCCCGTGCCAGCTGCTGGAGGCTGCGGGGACAGGAGAGGGCTTTTCTGGCAGCCGTGGGACCGAGCGCAGCTCCCCGCGACCTTGGGGACTCGGGGCACCTTGGGGACCCGCTGTGCTGGCTGCTGGCAGGACACGGGGCAGCAGCCAGGGCTGGCACAGGGGCACCCCTGCCGTGCCCTGCTGCGGGGACGCGGTAAATAAGCCCAGAAAGGGGCATTTTCTCGGCCAGCTGAACGAGCCCGGCTTTATCCCCGCCGCCCTGCCGCTCTCGGTACCGACACAGCCCCGGGCTCCCTCCCTCCCTCCAGGGTCCGTGCAGGGATGGCGCCTGCTGTCTGCACAGCCCAGCGAGCTCAGCTCCTCGCTGCACGGATCAGGGCTGCTTTTCTGCCTTGCTGTTTAATAAGGACCATAAATATCCCCTAATGACTGCATGGAGCTGGTGTTTAGAGCAGTCACGGCACACACGCTCGCTCAGGAGCTGCTCCCACCGAGCACCTGAGGCCTGGGGCAAGGTGTTCCTGTGCAGGGAGAGGGAGAAAGGGCTCCAGCCCGGGCTGACACACACAGCCAGGCAGGGCACAGCGCCTCTGTGGTCTGGTTCACTGCTGCCTCGGCATCCCTGCCAGCCGTGGGGGCTGAGCTGCTTGCTCAGGGTCAAAATTGATTTTGGGGACATGGCCAAGTGGGACTGCCCCAAAAACACACACACACAAAGTGATGGGGCCTGGCACCACCCTGTGCCAGGGAGGGATGTTTCAGTCCCCTGGGGCAGCTTCAGCCTTTACCTCCTGTGGGCTGCTCCTGCTCAGCGTTAGCTCCTGCCTGGAGCCTCCTGGAGGTGGGGGAATTTTTATTTGGAGGAGACCACAACAGGCACGGATTCTGGATGGAGTTTCAATCCTAGAACACCCTGAGCTGGAGGGACCCACAGGATCACCCAGTCCAGCCCCAAACCCTGCCCAGACCCCCCAGCACCCCCACCCTGGCCATCCCTGCAGCGCTGCCCAAATTTCTCCCCCATCCTTCATCTCCCCCATCCCTCACTCTCACAGAATCATGGAATGAGCTGAGCTGGAAGGGACCCACAGGGATGATCAATCCCAAATCCAAAGCCTGCCCAGAACCCCCCAAGCCCAGCCTGGGCATCCCTGGAGCTCTGGCAGCCTCGGGGCCGTGCCCATTCCCTGGGCAGCCTGGGCAGTGCCAGCAGCCTCTGGGGGAAGAGCCTTGCCCTGATCTCAGCCTGAGCTGCCCTGGCCCAGCTCCAGCCGTGCCCTGGCTGCTGTCCCTGTCCCAGAGCAGGGATGGGAGCTGCCCCTCGGGAGGAGCTGCAGATCCCTGAGCTCTGCCCTCAGCATGCCCTGCTCCAGCTGCACACACCAAGCTGCTCCTCCTGTGGCCCCTCCTGACCCTTCCCCATCCTTGTGTCCCTCCTTTGGATGTTCTGTAATATCTTTGTTGTTGTGGTGTCCCAAACTGCCCCCAGCCCTCAAGGTGAGGCCACAGCAGCACAGAGCAGAGGGGGGCAGTCCCCTCCTGTGACCAGTGCCACACTGGGCCCCACGAGGGCATTGCTGTGGAGCCAGGAACTTTTCCTGCCATCCCACCTCCTCAAGAGTCTCCTGGGCCAAGCTGGGTGAGGGTGCCAAGCCCCTGGGGCTCCTTTCCCTTTCTGCAGAGCGCACGTGCCCGAGCTCCCAGCAGCAGCAGGGACTTGTGGCTTCAGCTAAATGAGAACCAGGGCTCAGCAGGGCTGCTCTCCAACGTGACAGCACGTCCGCGTGTGCAGGAAGCACCCTCCGCTGAAATCCAAGGAAAAGCACGTTTCTGTGGGCCTGAGAGCTGATTCCCTCACAGCCACCCAGCCTCCCAGCTGGGACACATCACCCAGGGTCCCTCAGCCACCCTGCTGGGGGTTTGGGCAGCTCTGCTCTCTGCCTGGCTGAGGTTCTTCCCCAGCAGGAGACTGGAACTCCCACCTCGTGCCAGGCTCCAGGATGAGCAGGTGTCTTTGTTTGGAAAGCCAGGTGTCTGCTGAGGAAGGCAGGAGCCTCCCCTGAAATGGAAAATGTAAACTCCTCCCTCTGAATTGCTATAAATTTTAAATTAAGGGGCTCTCAGGCAAAAAATATGGGAGAAAGGAATAACAGTTCTTTATTAGGGAAGAAAATAAAAAAGTTAAAATAAAGAATGCAGTGAACTAAACCAACAGTGCCAGAGCCAGAGCACAGCCTGACACCCTGTGGGTCAGGGTGCTGCAGCAGGGCCATTGGAATTGTGGCTCAGCCCTCCTGCAGTGCCAGGGGTGGTTCTGCTGGAGCAGGGATCCTGGAGAAAGGTGCAGAATCCTCTGGAGATCCAGGGGCAGAGGCAGCTGCTGCTCCTCTGGGAATGCAGTGCAGAAGCCGTGCTGGTGTTCCAGAATCTCCAGATTCTATCCGGGTAGGAATGCTTGGCTCCTCCCTCTGGGCTCACAGCTCCCAGTGGGATGCTGGAGCTCTTATCAGCCATGCAGGGACATTCCATCCCTGTTATCAGCAGGTGTCTCCCCAGCTGTGGACGAGATAAGGAAAACTGCCCCCTGAACAGAAGCCAACTGCCATGCAGGTGGCAAATAGATACAATTTGCTTGGCAATCCAGGAGAGCAGGAGAGGTGTTCGTGCTGGGAGAGCAGCCTGTGACGCCCTGGTGCCATGCACGGGCACTCAGGCGTTGGCACAGCTCAGGGACACCGAGGAGACACAGCATGGGCACCGAGCCACAGCTGCTGAGGGCCCTTCTCAGGGGGCAGGCTGGACTCTGCATTCCTCTCTGGAGGCTCAGGGAATTCCCTGGGAATCAGGGGCACTTGTGTTTGGCCTCAGTTTGCAGCAGCTCCCCTGGGCACATGGAATTCACTGCATAGAGGGTCAGCCCCGTGTGTGACCCTGAGGCCCGTGGGGCTGGGCTGGACACACTGGGGCTGTGCCAGAGGTGAGCTGGGAGCCCAGGGCACACCTGCACACCCTGCCATGCCACCCACAGACCTGCACCAGTCCCCAGCCCCATTTTTGGGCAGCTGAGTGCTGCAGGAGACCATTTCCACTTCCCTGCTGATGTTCCTGAGTGCTGAAGCCTCTCCCAGGCTGGTACTGGCCCGTTTCCCCCCCGTGTCTCATGGGATGAAGAGGTGGCAGGGGACCATTTCCACCTCCCTGCTGATGCTCCCAGATGTTGCAGCCCCTCCCAGGCTGGTGCTGCCCTGTCCCCCACCATGTCCCGTGGGATGAGGGGTTGGCAGCAGCAGAGCAGGGCAGACACACCGGTGCCAGCTGCTCCCAGCTGGCAGAGGGTGAGGTCCAAGCAGCCCTTCTGGAGGGCAATCCTCCCCCAGTGAGGCTGCAGGGACCTGCCAAGGGGGAGGGACATCAAAAGCCCAGCGTTCTGGGTGGGCAGCTGCCCGTGACGGCTGCTCAGGATGGGGATGTCACCAGCAGGGCTCGTGTCAGCCTTTCCCCAGCTCAGGAATGTGCTTGGCAGCGTCCCCAGGGTGGCTGTGCCAGGGTGAGGATGTTCCCAAACTCCATCTGGAACCCTGGGCAGTTTTCCTGGGGGTCTTTGCACCCCCAAAGATCTCCTTGTCCCTCCTCATGGACCCCCCTGTGCCATGCAGAGGCAGGCTGGGCTGGAGCGTGACCTGTCCTCAGATGACTGAACTAAACCAAAATAACCCTGGCCCAGGCCAAGTGGGGCTGCCAGGACAGCCTTTTGCATCAGTTCCTTAAATTAGAATAATACTGAAGTGAAGCTGGCCCGGGGACAAGCCTGGTGCTGGGAGGGAGGCAGGAAGGACACAGAACATCCCCTGGCAGTGCTGGGCTGGGGCTCCTCCATCGGCAAGGGGCTCTGAGGGGCAGGGCAGGCATGGCAACCCTGCCTGGCCCAGCCTGCCCAGCTGTGGGCATGAGTGGCCCTTCCCCGTGTTAAAAACAGGACCAGGCTCCCGGTGCTGAAGTGATTTCAGCATTTATTATAATAAAAGAAAGGCCCAAAGCAGGGCTGAGCTGGGCAGGAGCATTCCCTCGAGGATGGAGCAGCCAGCACTGAGTCTCCTTGAGCAGCGATGTCCCTGATGCCTTCCCTGGGTCAGATGCCCCTTTTTGTCCTGTTTTTTGTCCCTTTGGACTGGTTTCTGTTTGGATCCTCCATTTGTATGAAGGTTTAAGGTGCCTGATTGGCCATGACAGCTCTGTCCAGGCTGGCTTTACTTTGGGGTGTTATGGTACTTTGAGTGTCGTATTTCTTATAACTCCCCTTTTAACCCCTTTTACCGTAACCAAACTAACAGTACATGTTAAAAACAGGACCAGGCTCCCGGTGCTGAAGGATTTCAGCATTTATTATAATAAAAGAGAGGCCTAAAGCAGGGCTGGGCCGGGCAGGAGCATTCCCTCGAGGATGGAGCAGCGCCGGCACTGGGGCTGCTCAGCAGGGATGGCCCCGATGGCCCCGGGGAGCAGCACAGCTTCCCTGGGTCAGATGCCCCTTTTCATCCTGTTCTTTGTCCCTCTGGATTGGTTTCTGTTTGGATCCTCCATTTGCATGAAGGTTTAAGGTGCTCGATTGGCCATTACCTCCTGTGGGCTGTTCCTGTTCAGCATCAGCTCCTGCCTGGTGCCTTGTGGAGGTGGAGGAATTTTTATTTGGAGGAGAACACAGCAGGCATGGGTGCTGGATGCTTTGGAGTTTCAATCCTAGAACATCCTGAGCTGGAGGCACCCAGAGGATCATCCAGTCCAGCCCCTGTCCCTGTCCAGGCTGGCTGGTTTTGCTGGGGGGGTGGTGCACTTACTGAGGTGTGTTATGGTACCTGGAGAACCATATTTCTTCTAACTCCCCTTTTAACCCCTTTTTCAATATAATAACCAAATCACCAGAACATTCTTAACGATCTATCAACAGTTTTAACCTATTTTACAAATAGTTTCTAACCTATTTTTAACAGGACCTGGAGCACAGCACAGCTCTCCTGCAGGTCCCTGCTCCCCAGCTGGGGTGAGCTGCAGGCTGGTGGACCTGCCTTGTGACTGCCCTGGGCCCTGCAGGTGTCACAGGGAGGGATCCTGCCCTGAACACCTGGCAGAGCTAGTGCCAGCTCAGGGACACTGCAGGGATGGGCTGGTGGCACTGCTGAGGGTCCCAGCAGGGCTGCAGTGACACCCCCTGGGATGGGGGGGCTGCCTGGGCACAGCCCTTGTCTCCCTCCAGCCGCGCTTTGAGCCAGCAAAGGGCACGTGGGGACAGTCCCTGACGTGTCTGCAGGGCTCAGGAGGGCTCCTGGCCTCAGGATCCTCGGGATTGGAGCCAGGCAGGGATGAGGCCCCGGATCAGAGGGGCTGAGCTCACCCTCAGCCCGTGACAGGGGTGCTGGGGGCAGCAGCACCAGCTCCACCCCCAGTACTGAGCTTTACTAAGCCAGCACTGGGTCTGGGTTAGCTCAGTAAGAACTCTCACAGCAGATTCACCAATAATGCAGTTTATTGCAGCAGTGGCTCCAGGTTCATTAGGATTGCTGGTGATAAAGGCAGCAGACCTGTGAAATAGAAATGGATAGGCAGTATAAATGTAAAGGCAGTGCCAGGCAGGGGAAGTTTCCCTTGGAGAGGTTTGTGTGCAAGGACAGGGATTTGACAGAAATAACTCCCTGTGCTGGGTGACCCTCAGAGGTGAGAGGGGCTGGGTGTGGTTGGGATTTGTGTCTGGTCAGAACCCAGCCAGCACTCTGTGCTCCCAGCTGCACCAGAAGTGTGGCTCACACTGAGCCTGGTCTGGTTCCTGGTCACAGATTCACCAGTACTGAGCTTTGCTTATCCAACTCTCTGAGCCTGGTTTGGTTCCTGGTCACAGATTAAATAGTACTGAGCTTTGCTAATCCAACACTCTGAGCCTGGTCTGGTTCCTGGTCACAGATTAAATAGTACTGAGCTTTGCTAATCCAACACTCTGAGCCTGGTCTGGTTCCTGGTCACAGATTCACCAGTGCTGAGCTTTGCTAATCCAACTCTCTGAGCCTGGGTTAGCTCAGTAAGAGCTTTTCCAGCAGATTCACCAATAATGCAGTTTATTGCAGCAGTGACTCCAGGTTCATTAAGATTGCTGGTGCTAAAGGCATCAGACCTGTGAAATAGAAATGAACAGCTCTGTGTAGCTCCTGGGGATGCTCTGACCCTGGCAGAGGCACAAAGGGCACCAGAGCCCCTGGGCTGGGCTGGGCTGGGCTGAGCCCCCAGTGTGGGCAGCAGAACAAGGGGATTCTGCCCCTCTGCTCCCCAGGTGAGGCCCCACCTGCAGAGCTGCCCCTGCCCTGGGCCCTGGGAGCTGCTGGAGAGAGCCCAGAGGAGGAACCAGGGGATCAGAGGGGTGGAGCAGCTCTGCTGGGAGGAAAGGCTGGCAGAGCTGGGATTGTTGGCCTGGAGGACTCAGGATGGTATAACTGCAGCCTTCCAGTACCTGAAGGAGCTACAAGGAAGATGAGGAGAGACTTTGGACAAGGCCCTGGAAAGACAGAGCAAGGGACAGTGGCTTCCCACTGCCAGAGGAAGGGATGGATGGGATATTGGGAAGGAATCTGTTCCTATGAGGGTGGGCAGGCCCTGGCACAGGGTGAAGGGAGAGCTCAGAGCCCTGGCAGGGCCTGAAGGGGCTCCAGGAGAGCTGCAGAGGGACTGGGGACAAGGATGGAGGGACAGGAGCCAGGGAATGGCTGCCAGTGCCAGAGGGCAGGGCTGGATGGGATCTTGGGAATTGGGAATTGTTCCCTGGCAGGGTGGGCAGGGGCTGGGCTGGAATTGCCAGAGCAGCTGTGGCTGCCCCTGGATCCCTGGCAGTGCCCAAGGCCAGGCTGGACATTGGGGCTGGAGCACCTGGCACAGGGGGAGGTGTCCCTGGGCTGGAAGGAGCTGGCATTGAAGATCCCTTCCCACCCAAACCACTCTGGCATTCAGATTCCTGAATCCAGGATGAGAACCAGGAGCAAAGCCCATTGCAGCAAATGGATCCAGGAAAGGAAATCATGATTTGCTGGAAGGTTCCAGGTGCCCCAGGGCTATTTCCCACAGGGGGTTTGTAGCCTGGCAAGGCCTGGTTGGAGAGGTTTGGGCTCTCCCAGGGTGCCCAGAGCAGCTGGGGCTGCCCCTGGAGCCCTGGCAGTGCCCAGGGCCAGGCTGGAGCACCTGGGACAGTGGGAGGTGTCCCTGCCATGGCAGGGGTGGGATGGGATGATCTGTAATGTCCCTCCCAACCCAGCCCATTCCATGGCTCCATGATCTCTGATTCTCTGGTCCCTCCATGTCCACGAGAGCCTTGTCCAAGCACTTCTCCAGCTGGGGCAGGTTTGGTGCTGTGTCATTGGCCTGGGATGGCAGAAGGGATTTTGTGTCACCCCCTGACCTTGGCACAGGAGGGGACAGTGGCTGCTGGTTCCCCACGTGGACCTGTGACCTCAGAGGATCGGATGCTCTGCACTGCAGAGCTCTCTCCAACTTGGCCATTTATTTGTGCCTTAAACAGCAATTAAGGAAAAAAAAGTGGAGCTGCTTAGTCTGCGAGAGGCTCTGCCTGACTCCTGCCTCCTCACTGCGGTGCTGCTCTGATTTCCATCTCATGCATATCTTATTTAACATTCTGGATACTGTTTTGAGTGCCCCAATATTTTAAAATAAATTGCTGCATGTAAAAGACTTAATGTCACATTCTGTTATTCTGACTGTTGAAAGAAAAGTGAAATCTTCAATGGGGCCAGTGGAGCAGAAGCAATCACGCAGAGGGAGGTCCTATTAATGTGTATTACGTTTCATTATTGCAGCTCTGCATGTCAGGCAGCTTCTCATCAGAGCTCACGCAACACATCACAGACTTAACTCCTTGCAAGCAAACAGGGGGGCAGCTTTGAAACTCCAGCTCTGCTCCTTGCCTCCGTGCTGCCCTTCCCCGGTCGCTGTCCTTGTTCCCTGTTCCCTGTCCCCGGTGCTGGGCACGCCCCGGCCCCTCCCGGCCTTCCTCCCGCCCGGGAGGAGCCGGGCTGCGAGCGGGAGGGGCGCCAGGCAGGGAGGAGACAGCCGGGGAGGAGAGGGAGGAAGGAAGGATGGAGAGGGAATGGGTGATGGAGAGGGAAGGGGATGATGGAGTGGGAAAGGGATGATAAAGAGGGAATTGGATGATGGAGAGGGAAAGGGGGATGATGGAATAGAAAGGAGATATGGAGAGGAGATTGGATGATGGAGAGGGAATGGGATGATGGAAGAGGAAGGAGATGATGGAGAGGAGACTGGATGATGGAGAGGGAAGGGGATGATGGAGTGGGAAAGGGATGATAAAGAGGGAATTGGATGATAAAGAGGGAATGTGATGATGGAGAGGGAAAGGGGGATGATAAAGAGGGAATAGGATGATAAAGAAGGAATGGGATGATGGAGAGGGAAAGGGATGATGGAAGAGGAAGGAGATATGGAGAATTGATTGGATGATGGAAAGGGAATGGGATGATGGAGAAGGAAAGGGATGATGGAAGAGGAAGGAGATGATGGAGAGGAGATTGGATAATGGAAGAGGAAGGAGATATGGAGAGGAGATTGGATGATGGAGAGGGAAAGGGATGATGGAAGAGGGAAAGGGATGATAAAGAAGGAATGGGATGATGGAGAGGGAATGGGATGATGGAAGAGGAAGGAGATGATGGAGAGGGAATGGGATGATGGAGAGGGAATGGGATGATGGAGAGGGAAAGGGAAGATGGAGTGGGAAAGGGATGATAAAGAGGCAATGTGATGATGGAGAGGGAAAGGGATGATGGAAGAGGAAGGAGATATGGAGAGGAGATTGGATGATGGAAAGGGAATGGGATGATGGAGAGGGAATGGGATGATGGAGAGGAGATTGGATGATGGAGAGGGAAAGGGATGATGGAAGAGGAAGGAGATGATGGAGAGGAGATTGGATAATGGAAGAGGAAGGAGATATGGAGAGGAGATTGGATGATGGAGAGAGAATGGGATGATGGAGAGGGAAGGGGGTGATAAAGAGGGAGTAGGATGATAAAGAAGGAATAGGATGATGGAGAGGGAAAAGGATGATGGAAGAGGAAGGAGATGATGGAGAGGGAATGGGTGATGGAGAGAAAATGGGATGATGGAGAGAGAAAGAGAAGATGGAGATGGAAAAGGAAAGAGATGGTGGAGAGGGAATGGGGTGATGGAGAGGAATTGGATGATGGAGAGGGAAAGGGAAGATGAAGTGGGAATGGGATGATAAAGAGGGAATGTGATGATGGAGAGGGAAGGGGAGATAAAGAGGGAGCAGGATGATAAAGAAGGAGTGGGATGATGGAGAGGGAAAGAGAAGATGGAGATGGAAATGGATGATGGAAAAGGAAGGAGATGATGGAGAGAGGGAAGGAGATAATGGAGAGGGAATGGGATGCTGGAGAGGGAATGGGATGATGGAGAGGAATTGGATGATGGGAAGGGAAAAAGAAGATGAAGAGGGAATGGAATCATAGAGAAGAAATTGGATGATGGAGAGGGAAAGGCAAGAGGAAGTGGGAATGGGATGATGGAGAGGGAAAGAGAAGATGGAAATGGAAATGGATGATTGAAAAGGAAGGAGATGACAGAGAGGAGATTAGGAAGATAAAAAGGGAATGGGATGATGGAGAGGGAATGGGAAGATGAAGGGGGAATGTGGTGATGGAGAGGAAATTGGATGATGGAGATGGAAATGGATGATGGAGAGGGAAAGGTGTCTCCTTGGCAGGGAGCAGTGTGAATTCTGTGCCTGTAGCTTAGGGAAGGGCTGCTAGGAACAAACATATCAGGGTGTTTAGGGCTGCTCCTGGAGTTGCAGAGGTTTTTTTTTTTTTTTTTTTTTTTTGTGGAAAATAAAAATTCTGGAAAAAATATGTATTGTTGTAGCAAAAAAAAAAAAAAAAAAAAGGTTGGGTGGGTTTTATTTCCATTTTCTGTAGGTTTGGTTTGTTTTCTGCAAGTTTGGTTTGTTTTCTGCCCTGGCTTTTCCCAGCCTTTCTTCTTATATTGCTATTTTTTTCTTTAATTTTTATTTTTTTTTCTCTTGTGGTTTTGAGGGATTGAGGCTTTTCTGCTGCAGCAGTTAAAGTTTGGATAAGGAATTCCATGGGAAAAGAGCTTATTTTGCACTTCAGTCCGTTTCAAGTGAAACACCTGATGCTCCCAGACCTCCACCCTGGCTCAGAGCAGGAGGATGATGCATTTCTGCTGGGAGGGGCTGGGCTTGGTGAGGGCTGTGGGTACCAAACCTGGGGCTGACTCCCTGCACCCCAGCAGTGCCCAAAACTGTTCTGCTGTCCCTTGAGCTGCTCCCCCTCCAGTGTGGGTCCCTCTGAGGGGGCTGAGGGGACAGCAGTGCCACCTCTGACCACAGCTGCCTCTCCTTCAGTGAGATCTGAGAATTACAGAACCTCCTGAGCTCAGGGACCCCCAGGATCATGGATCCACCCTGGCCCTGCCCAGACCCCCCAACACCCCACCCTGGCCGTCCTGAGCTGGAATATCCACAGGGATCATTGATCTGCTCCTGGATCCCCCAGCACCCCCAGCCTGGCCATCCCTGCAGCGCTGCCCAAATTTCTCCCCCATCCTTCATCTCCCCCATCCCTCACTCTCCCAGAATCATGGAATGAGCTGAGCTGGAAGGGACCCACAGGGATGATCAATCCCAAATCCAAAGCCTGCCCAGAGCCCCCTCAAGCCCAGCCTGGGCATCCCTGGAGCTCTGGCAGCCTCGGGGCCGTGCCCATTCCCTGGGCAGCCTGGGCAGTGCCAGCAGCCTCTGGGGGAAGAACCTTGCCCTGATCTCCAGCCTGAGCTGCCCTGGCCCAGCTCCAGCCGTGCCCTGGCTGCTGTCCCTGTCCCAGGAGCTGCCCCTTGGGAGGAGCTGCACTCATGTCTTCTCTCAGTCTTTCAAAGAAGATGTTAAAACCTGAAACAAGTCTCCTCTGCCCATAGCTTCTCCCCTTTCTGTCTCTCCCTGAGTGCTGCTGGTCCTGTTGACCCCTCAGGGTCCCAGCAGACCCCACTCTGTCCCCTCAGTCCCACCCCACAGAGACCCCACAGCGAGCTCAGGGTTTGGGGACTGGGGGGTGACTGAAGGAAGCCCAACAACCCCCCCAGGGGGAGATCTCCGTGGCTGAGGGTGGGCTGAGGCTCCAGGAGCGAGGCAAGGCACGGTGTGTGCTCAGGGGAGGAGGGGAGGGAGGGATCCCTGCTCTGCTCATGTTGGGGCTGCAGAATAAGACACCAAAAAACTCCTTCTCTCCATTGTCATCTCCTTGATTTCCTGACATGAGTGAAGAGCACAGACAGAGTGTGACATCAGACCCATCGTGGTTCCTCAACCTGCCAGGGAAAGGTGCCCCTGCCCCTGGAAATAGATAAATTTCCAGGCCCCTTCCAACCCAAACCATTCTGGGATTCTGTCATTTTATTGTGCACAGGTTCTGCTTTCAGAGCCATAACCCCCAGTAAGGCAGGAGAAAATCCCAAACCATCCTGGGCTTCCGTCATTTCATTCTGCAGAGGTTCTGTTTGCAGAATAACCCCCAGCAAGGCAGGAGAAAGTCACCCAGCCCCACAGGGCTCCTTGTCCTGCCCTGGTGTCATCCCTGATCTGTCCTGGTGCACAGTCCTGCCCTGAGGCCCTGGCAGCTCCTGCTCCCTCAGCCTGGTTTGCCCAACACCAGACCCTGAGGGGTCCCACCCAGGCATCATGTGCAGCTTTGGCCAGGCAGGACAGAGTCTGGCTGAGATTTTGCTCTCCCTGAGCCTCTCCCAGCCCCATCCAGAGCCCACACGTGGGTGTGGGAGTGGATCAGAGCTCAGAT
Source organism: Fringilla coelebs (assembly GCF_963513975.1). Taxonomy (NCBI): domain Eukaryota; kingdom Metazoa; phylum Chordata; class Aves; order Passeriformes; family Fringillidae; genus Fringilla; species Fringilla coelebs. The sequence continues at coordinate 2,118,019 of NC_140054.1, read as the reverse complement.
TGTTGGGGTTATTGAGCACTGAGCCCTCAGAGCAGCAGCCCTGACTTATGGCACAGCTGTGGGGACACACAGGACAAGAGCTGGCTGGAGCCTCCCAGAGTCTGGCACGGGCTGTCCATGTCCTGCTGTCTCTGGAGAGCAGCACAGCCCATCAGCCTGGTCAGGCTGCCCTGAGTCACACTGGGGTGTCCCCACGCTCCTGCTTTTGTCCCCATGTTCCTGCTTTTGTCCCCATGTTCCTGCTTTTGTCCCCCACAGTCTGGGCAGGGCTGTCCATGTCCTGCTCTCTCTGAAGTACATTCCATCACCCTGGCCAGGCTGCCCTGAGTCACACTGGGGTGTCCCCACGCTCCTGCTTTTGTCCCCCAGAGTCTGGCAGGGCTGTCCATGCCCTGCTGTCTCTGAAGTGCAGCACAGCCCATCACCTTTGCCAGGCTGCTCTGAGTCACACTGGGGTGTCCCCACACTCCTGCTTTTGTCCCCCAGAGTCTGGCAGGGCTGTCCATGTCCTGCTCTCTCTGAAGTGCCCTCCATCACCCTTGCCAGGCTGCCCTGAGTCCCACTGGGGTGGGCCAGAGCCAGGACACCCTCCAGCCACCTCCATCCCAGCCTGCAGAGTCCCCACGCTCCTGCTTTTGTCCCCCAGGGCTGGCCTGGCTGTGACACCTCCCGTGGCTGAGCAGGAGCTGTGAGGTGACCCCTGACATTCACCTAATTGTTCCCTCTCTTTGATTAGATGCACCACAAAGTTGGTAAATGGATCAAATTAAATTTGAGTGGCGGCAGCACAGCTTTGGAACGCTGATTAGATTTGAAAATACCACATTTAAATATCTTAGCATTTGTGGGGATTAGGAGAATCAGGGGGGGTGTGTGAGTTGGGGGGGGCAGTGGGGGAGGGGGAGAGGCAGTGGCAGCCCCCCACACACAGCCCCGTGCTGGGGGGCTCAGCCTGGGCCTCCACCCTGTGCTGGGCACCAGCAGCAGCTCCTGCCTTGTCTGCTGGGAGGGCTGGGGAGAAGCTTCCAGAATTCCAGAATTGCAGAGCTGGAGCTGCTGGGAGCATCTGGGAGTGCAGGAGCCCTGCCAGGGGCTGGGGGCTGCCTGGGCACTCCTGTCCTGGGAGCAGTGACATCCTGGCAGCACTGCACTGGGCAAACCCTGCTCTGTCCTCACACTGCCCATCTGTGTGCCCAGCTCCAGGGGCCTGGTCCCTCTCTGAGCACCTCAGAGGGCTCTGAAATGCCTTTACAAGAGGCAGGGCAAGAAAGGAGAGAACAAAGCTTCTGCTGGGGCATCCCTGAGCATCCCAGCACCGAGTCCAGCCGCTGCCCAGGGCCGAGTCCCTGCTCAGCTCCTTCCAGCCCTGCTCCAGCCAGGAGGGCTCCAAAAAAGGGAGAAGCAAAATTCCAAAGGAAAACTGGCCTGGTGGGGTAAGGAGGAGGAAGGGAAGAGCAGCCAGGGCTGGGGAGAAGCTTCCAGAATTGCAGAGCTGGAGCTGCTGGGAGCAGCTGGGAGTGCAGGAGCCCAGCCAGGGGCTGGGGGCTGCCTGGGCACTCCTGTCCTGGGAGCAATGGCATCCTGGCAGCACTGCCTGGCCACTGAGATCACCAAACCCAGCATGGGGCCCTGCTCTGTCCTCACACTGCCCCTCTGTGTGCCCAGCTCCAGGGTCCTGGTCCCTCTCTGAGCACCCTCAGACCCCCCAGCTGGGTGTCCAAGAGGAGATTTCTGGTAATAGCAGCATGATGGGGGGGGATTCAGCTGTCAGCAATAAATCCCAGCCCAGGGAGGACAGCTACACAAGGAATGTCCCACTGGAAATTTGGACATTTCAACACGATTTCCATGCTGAGAAAATAATGAGTGTTTTAAAAGTGCAGAGTCCCAACACCTCCACGAGGTGTGAATGCTGGGGTGGGATTGAAGGACATGACTTCATCTGAGCAAAATGCTTTTGTCTGCCTGAGCAGGAGCACTGACATCAAAATAGGGTGGTTTGGGTCCATCACAGCCTGTGGGGGAAGGCACAAGCTCTTCCTCCCATCCCAGGTAGCCAAGATGTGTCAGGACAGGCTGGGGGGTGCTGGGCAGAGCAGCTGGAGCCCTTTTTGGTCCTGCAGGGATCCTTGTCCTGTGTGGAAAGCTCTGGCTCCTCCACCCTGAGGTGCTGAGTGCAGGGACACCTCAGGAGTTTGAGAGGAACAAGGACTGGGCAAGGCAAATATCAGATTTATGGGGCTGGTGTGAGGTTTGCAGCCTTGGTGCTGGCAGATGTGAGAGCAGTGGGGATGGCTGTGCACTGACAGAGAGTACATTTTGTTTGGATTTAGGAAGGAATTCCTCCCTGTGAGGGTGGGGAGGCCTTGGCTCAGATTGCCCAGAGCAGCTGTGGCTGCCCCTGTCAGTGCCCAAGGCTGGGTTGGACAGGGCTGGGAGCAGCCTGGGGTGGTGGGAGGTGTCCCTGCCATGGCAGAGGGGTTGAAATGAGATGATCTTTAAGGTCACTCTGAACCCAAACCCCTCTGGGATTCTGTGACCCAATCCAGGCCCAGACAGGCTGAGCTGAGCTCTGCTTGCCCTGCTGGGCAGGTGAAATGTGGGTGCTCCAGCTGCCTCTCACCCCTCTCCACCCTCTGAGCCTGCCCTGCCTGAGCCAGGGCCATCCTGCAGGGAATGCACAGAGATTCCTTCTGAGCTTCCAACCACCTCCAGCCCTGCTCCATCCCTGCCCCTCTGGGCTGATGGACACCAGGAGCTGATGGACACCAGGAGCTGATGGACAACCAGGGGCTGATGGACAACCAGGGGCTGATGGACACCAGGGGCTGTTGGACACCAGGAGCTGATGGACACCAGGGGCTGATGGACACCAGGGGCTGATGGACACCAGGGGCTGATGGACACCAGGGCTGTTGGACACCAGGGGCTGATGGACACCAGGGGCTGATGGACACCAGGGCTGTTGGACACCAGGGGCTGATGGACACCAGGGGCTGTTGGACACCAGGGGCTGATGGACAACCAGGGGCTGATGGACACCAGGGGCTGATGGACACCAGGGGCTGATGGACATCGAGAGCTGTTGGACACCCAGGGGCTGTTGGACACCAGGAGCTGATGGACACCAGGAGCTGTTGGACACCAGGGGCAGTTGGACACCAGGAGCTGTTGGACACCAGGGGCAGTTGGACACCAGGAGCTGTTGGACACCAGGAGCTGTTGGACACCAGGAGCTGTTGGACACCAGGGGCAGTTGGACACCAGGAGCTGTTGGACACCAGGAGCTGTTGGACACCAGGAGCTGTTGGACACCAGGGGCAGTTGGACACCAGGAGCTGTTGGACACCAGGGGCTGATGGACACCAGGAGTTGTTGGACATCGAGAGCTGTTGGACACCCAGGGGCTGTTGGACACCAGGAGCTGTTGGACACCAGGGGCTGATGGACACCAGGGCTGTTGGACACCAGGGGCTGTGGACATCAGGGGCTGTTGGACACCAGGAGCTGTTGGACACCAGGGGCTGTGGACATCAGGGGCTGTTGGACACCAGGAGCTGTTGGACACCAGGGGCTGATGGACACCAGGGCTGTTGGACCCCTCCCTGGCCCTGGGGCTGTCCCGTGCGCTGGCACAGCTCGGGTGGCAGCTCAGGGCAGGCAGGAGGGATCTGGGCCGGCTCTGGTGGTGCTGAGCCCGGGCTGTGAGGGCAGAGAGCCTGCCCAGGGTGGGTTCAGAGGGCTGGGGGGGTGGGTGGATGTGTGGCACACACGGTGCTGGCACTGCCTCCTGAGCAGGAACATGGCCCTGGGCACTGCTGTGGGTGGGCTGCATTTAGGGATAGATCCACACTAGGGTTAAGCTGCACTGGGGCTCAGTGCTGAGCCTGGGGTGTCAGACCACCCTGTGCCCCTGAGCACGGCCCCAAACCAGCAGAACCCCTCGGTGTGGGGGGGATAAAATCCTGACCCATATCAGGAGGGTCCTGCCCATGCCCACGTCCCCCCAGCGCTGTCCCCAGCAGGGAAAGGGGCAGAGGCATTTCCAGCCAGAGCCCTGCCAGCCTCAGATGAAAAGCTGGAGAGAGGGAGCTGCGGAGGCTGGGAGGGAGTGGCGGGCAGACAGCAGAGTGGATTTCTGCTTGAGTGGTTATTATACCGTCGATTTGAAGAGACAGATGACGGCAGTGGCAGAGGAGGCAATAATTGAAAGCGCCATGAAACATTAATGAATGCCCAGGGACTGGATCAGGAGTTGTTAACGCTCACTTCGCTCTCTCTGTCTCGCTCTCTTTTTAAAGTCAAAATTGTTCCACTGCCCTCTAGGCGAAGGATTTATTTTATTTTTTTTCTGCCTGATTTAAAGGTGTAGGCGCCCACCAAAGGAGCCCTGGCTCGGTGGCTGATCACATCTGCTCCCAGTGGCTTTTCCATGGGCATGGTTATGGAGAGCAAACTGGATCTTGCATCCCTGTGGAATCAACAGGTCTGGCACCGAGCTGAGTGGGGCAGCGAGGGGTGGTGTAGGAATGTGCCCCCTGTTGACGGAGCGACAAAATTATCCTTTCTCTCCTTCAAAAGGAAATAAGCCCAGAAGTTTTTCTCCTCAATTAGATAAAAAGACACCTCATAGGACCTGGGGGACTTCACCTCAAACCTAAGGATGGCCAATTGGACAGAAGCCAAAAAGTCCCACCTGAGCAATTTACTAGAAAAAGGAGTGAACAAAGAAATGAATCACTTTTGTGAGGTGTTTTACCAGGAGCAAGAGCCTCTTGCCCTGGCTTGGTTTTCCTCTGTAAAGAGCTTTGTTATTTTGCCTTTTATTAAAACTTTTCTGTTTCCAGCACTGCCACAGAAGCCATCCTGTGGATTTGATGCAATCTGAGGTAGCTGAGCTATCTTGGGTGTGATATAAACCTCCAAGAGCTTATAAGACCTGGCTCAAGGAGACCCCAATATCAGGGTGGCAGTGAAGAAGGGGTGACAGCACCGTCCCCTGTCCCCTCTGGATGAAAACATCCCTCCCATGGGACTGGGCTTGTGCATGAGCCCACCTCCCTCAGACAGGCAGTGTTAAAAACGGGACCAGGCTCCCAGTGCTCAAGTGATTTCAGCATTTATTATAATAAAAGAGAGGCCCAAAGCAGGGCTGGGCCGGGCAGGAGCGTTCCCTCGAGGATGGAGCAGCACCGGCGCTGGGGCTGCTCAGCAGGGATGGTCCCGATGGCCCAGGGGAGCAGCTCAGCTTCCCTGGGTCAGATGCCCCTTTTCATCCTGGTCTTTGTCCCTCTGGATTGGTTTCTGTTTGGATCCTCCATTTGCACGAAGGTTTAGGCCTCGATTGGCCATGACAGCTCTGTCCAGGCTGGCTGTGGTGCACTTTACTGAGGTGTAATTTCTTATAACTCCCCTTTTTAACCCCTTTTACAATATAACAACCAAACTAACAGCACGTGCTTAACGATCTATCAACTATTTCACAACAGTTTCCAACCTATTTTTAACAGGTGGGGCCAGCCCAGGTGCTGCCCCCGGCCCGTGGCTGCTGGGAGGAGCAGGGGGAGCAGCCCGGAGAGCATCCCTGCTCCAGGAGTTCCTGCTCCAGGAGTCCCTGCTCGTGGCTCCGCAGCAGCCCGGAGAGCATCCCTGCTCCAGGAATCCCTGCTCGTGGCTCTGCAGGTGCTCTCTGTGCCCGGAGAGCATCCCTGCTCCAGGAGTCCCTGCTCCAGGAGTCCCTGCTCCAGGAGTCCCTGCTCGTGGCTCCGCAGATGCTCTCCGCGCCGTTCGCCACTTAGCAGGGCCTCAGGGGTTGAGGAACAAAGAGCTTTTAGCAGAGCTGTCAGCAGCACCGGGGAGGTCTCTGACCCGCAGGTACCGGGCTGTCGCTCAAGCAGGGCTTAGCCAGAGGCTGGGGATCCTCCAGCTTTGCACGGAGGGATCTGACATCATTCAGCGCTTGCTGCTCTGGCCCTAAAAGGAAATTAAAAGCCCTTGCCTAAAGGAAGGGTAAAGCAGAGATGAAGCAGTAAGTCGCTCTTCCCTCCTGCTCTTCTCCCTGGGGATGAGCAGAGGGATGACACAGAGGGTCCTTCTGTCCCCTGAGCAGCCAGGGCTCAGCAGGGAGGGCTGTAGGGGGGAGCAGGATCTATTCAGGGCACAAGGACAAAGGAAGCAGCCCCTGGGGACAGCAGGGCTTGGGGACTGGCTTCTGCTCCCTGGGGAGAGCCTTCCCCAGCCCCTGTGTGGGAATAATCCGGAGCTCCTGGGAGAGGGCACCCCTGGATGGAGCTGGGAGCAGCGATGGCTGCGTGGGGACAGGGACACCAGGTGGCCTCAGCTCAGTGGGGTGGGGAGGAGCTGCACACACCTCCAGAGGCACGTCTGGGCTGCAGTGGTGGAAGGTGTCCCTGCCCACGGCAGGAGGAGGAATGGGGTGAGCTGTAAATGCCCTGGGTGCAGCAGGGCTGGGCAGGGCAGCAGGAGCAGCTGGCCCTCTGCTGCAGCCCAGCACTGCAAACAGCTCTTGGGGACAGTCTGGGACACCTGATCCCGCCGTGGCTCAAGACCCCGCAGCGCTCGGTTGTCCCATCCCTGCTGCGGGGCCAGGAGCGGCTGATCCCGCGCTAATGAGGGGAACAGCTCCGTGCTAATGAGGGGAACAGCTCCTAATGAGGCGGGAGGGAGCCCAGGTGCTCCTCAGCACGGCCCAGGTGAGGCCTCGCAGGCTGTGCTGACAGCGATCGGCAGTGACAGCGTTCAGCAGCCCCGCCGCAAATTGGCACCGTCATTTCTGCTCAGTGTCACCGCGCCGGGGCGGCCCCGGGCCAGCGGGGAAGCTGCTCACATGCCAGCTGGGGCCCTGTCCCTGGGGTCACACCGCTGTCACACCAGTGTCCCATAGCTGCCCCACACTGGGTCCCTGTCCCTGGTGTCACAGCAGTGTCCCACACTGAGTCCCTGGGGTCACACCAGTGTCACACCAGTGGCAGACCAGAGTCCCAGAGCTTTCCCACTCTGGATCCCTGTCCCTGGTGTCACAGCAGTGTCCCACAGTTCTCCCACACTGGTCCCTGGTGTCACACCAGTGTCACACAGCTTTGTACACCAGGTCTCTGTCCCTGGTGTCACACCAGTGTCACACCAGTGTCACAGCAGTGTCTCACACTGGTCCCTGTCCCTGGTGTCACACCAGTGTCCCACAGTTCTCCCACACTGGTCCCTGGTGTCACACCAGTGTCCCACAGCTTTGTACACCAGGTCTCTGTCCCTGGTGTCACACCAGTGTCACACAGCTGTCCCACACTGGTTCCTGTCCCTGGTGTCACACCAGTGTCACAGCAGTGTCCCACACTGGTTCCTGTCCCTGGTGTCACACCAGTGTACCACACTGTGTCCCTGGTGTCACACTGGTGTCCCCCAGCTCTCCCACACTGTGCATTCCCCCAGGCAGGGCTGGAAATGCTGCTTGGGAAGTGCCAGCTGCCCATCCCTGGGTCCCACCCAAAGCATCTCCACCACAGGAGCTGCTGTGGAGGGCTGGCCCTGGGGCTGGGCTGGCCTGGGCTGCTGTCCCCAGAGCCCCCAGGGAGCAGCCTGGCAGCCCTCTGATGTCCCCAGAGCCCCCAGAGCAGCCTGGCAGCCCTCTGATGTCCCCAGAGCCCCCAGAGCAGCCTGGCAGCCCTCTGATGTCCCCAGAGCCCCCAGAGCAGCCTGGCAGCACTCTGCCCAGCCCACAGCTCCTCTTCCCAGCCTCTGCCAGCAGTCCCAGGAGGGTTTGTCTTGGCAGGGATCTTACAGCTCATCCCCTGCCATGGCAGGGACACCTTCCCCTATCCAGGCTGCTCCCAGCCCCAGCCTGGCCTCATCAAAACCCCCTCAAATATGAAATGGCAGAGGCACCATGAGTTCTGCTGTGAGGCCAGGGGTTTGGCCCCCCTTTGCTGTCACTGGGAGGCCGAGGTGTCCCAGGGTCACAGAGGAGCTGTTTGTTTCTGGAGCTCTTCCCAGCTTGGAGCTGGGCTGAGGGAGGAGCTGAGCTGGAAAGAGCAGTGCTCAGAGGCACAGCAGGAGCACAGGAACAAACCATGCTCCTGTCTCAGCTAAAAACCCAGGAGCACTGCAGCAGCACTGAGAAATTCCTTCCCAGCCTGGCTTTGAGGCAGGGCAGGTGTCAGGTGGAGCTGATGGAGTTGCTGCACCGTGGAAGTGCCAGGACACACATCCACGGGTGTGGGCAGCTGCTGCCTGTGCCAAGGGAGCTGAGGAGGTCCTGGGCAAAGTCACTTCTCCTCCAGGAGCTTTGTCCCCAGGAGGTGATGGGATCACCTGCACTTCTGGAGGTGTTTATAAAATGAGATGTGGCACTGTGTCATGTGGTTTGGTGGGCATGGGGACATTTGGCTGAAGGTTGGACCTGATGATCTTGGAGGGCTTTTCCAGCCGTGATGATTCTGTGATTGCCTTGGTGGGGCTGTCTGGGGAGCGTGTGCTGTGTGACACATCCTGCCAGTCACAGCCATGGGGTGAGTCTGGGTGTCACAGGACAGCTGAGGGACAATGTCCTGTTCCTGCACACCCTGGACTGGATGCTGTGACCAGGACAGCTGAGGGACAATGTCCTGTGTCTGCACACCCTGGGCTGGCTGGATGTCACCAGGACAGCTGAGGGACAATGTCCTGTGCCTACATTCCCTGGGCTGGATGCTGTGACCAGGACAGCTGAGGGATGATGTCCTGTGCTGGCACACCCTGGGCTGGCTGGGTGTCACCAGGACAGCTGAGGGACAATGTCCTCTGCCTGCACACCCTGGACTGGCTGCTGTGAGTGTCCCTGGAGCCAGACCAGTGGGGCCAGAGGGACAATCACCCTGGTTCTTTGCTTTGTCTTGTGTCTCCAGCTCCCCACCTGCATCACCCATCCTGTTACCTCCTGTTCTTCCCTCTCTCCTGCTGGTCCCTGATGTTTCAGCTCTGCAGTAGTTTCCCCCTCACCTCCTGCACACTCTGACTTCCAGCCTGACTTTCCAGGCTGCAGCATCAGCCCTCTCCTGCCCTATCCCAGCCACCCCAGTCACCCTCAGAGCATCTCTGGTGGTGTCACAGCCCTTCCCTGGTCACACAGGGAGGTGACAGGAATGGGAAGATCCCCCTTTGCAGATGCAGGCTCCATCCAGAAGTGCAGCAGCCCTGCTCACATCCCACACCCCCTTCCCCAGCAAGCCATGGCTGTCACTTCCCGGGAGAGAATTGCCAGGGAGGTGCTGAGTGTATTTTTAGCTTTGCCGTTCGTGTCTGATAAGTGTTTTGACCTTTTTGAGCAGAGCTAATCACGCTGTCTGCTCCTCATTGCATCTCAGCTCGTGCTCTGCCTGTCAGGGAGCCCAGGGAGGAGCTGCAGCTCCCACAGCACCCCTGCCATGGTGGGAGGGGGTTCCTTACCTGGGAGCCCTCACTCTGCACCAGGTGTGTGCCCTCAGCAGCCCTGCAGCCTCGGCTGTGTGCCCAGGGAGTGGGTGGCACTGGAATTCCTACAGGGATGGGAGCAGAGCACCTCTCCCCTGGGCGGGGTGTGGGGTGGGAAGGGCAGGGGATGGGCAGGGTGGGCAGGGATGGGCAGGGTGGGCAGTGTGGGAATGGTCAGAATGGGCAGGGTGGGCAGTGTGCTCAGGGTGCTCAGTGAGCTCAAGGTGCTCAGGGTGCTCAAGGTGCTCAAGGTGCTCAGGGTGCTCAAGGTGCTCAGTGTGCTCAAGGTGCTCAGGGTGGGCAGTGTGGGCAGGGTGGGCAGTGTGCTCAAGGGGCTGAGGGTGCTCAGGGTGCTCAGGATGCTCAGGATGCTCAGGGTGCTCAGTGTGCTCAGTGTGCTCAGGGTGCTCAGGGTGCTCAGGGTGCTCAGTGTGCTCAGGGTGCTCAGTGTGCTCAGCATGCTCAGGGTACTCAGTGTCCTCAGGGTGCTCAGGGTGCTCATCGTGCTCAGGGAGCTCAGTGTGGGCAGTGTGGGCAGTGAGCTCAAGGTGCTCAGGATGCTCAAGGTGCTCAGGGTGCTCAGTGTGGGCAGTGTGGGCAGTGTGCTCAGGGTGCTCAGGGTGCTCAGGGTGCTCAGTGTGCTCAGGGTGCTCAGGATGCTCAGGGTGCTCAGTGTGGGCAGTGTGCTCAGGGTGCTCAGTGTGCTCAGGGTGCTCAGTGTGCTCAGTGTGGGCAGTGTGCTCAGGGTGCTCAGTGTGCTCAGTGTGCTCAGGGTGCTCAGGGTGCTCAGGGTGCTCAGGGTGCTCAGGGTGCTCAGCCTGCTCAGGGTGCTCAGTGTGGGCAGTGTGCTCAGGGTGCTCAGTGTGCTCAGTGTGCTCAGTGTGCTCAGGGTGCTCAGTGTGCTCAGGGTGCTCAGCATGCTCAGGGTGCTCAGGGTGTTCAGTGTGCTCAGTGTGCTCAGTGTGCTCAGTGTGCTCAGGATGCTCAGTGTGCTCAGTGTGCTCAGTGTGCTCAGGGTGCTCAGGGTGCTCAGGGTGCTCAGTGTGCTCAGGGTGCTCAGTGTGCTCAGCATGCTCAGGGTACTCAGTGTCCTCAGGGTGCTCAGGGTGCTCATCGTGCTCAGGGAGCTCAGTGTGGGCAGTGTGGGCAGTGAGCTCAAGGTGCTCAGGATGCTCAAGGTGCTCAGGGTGCTCAGTGTGGGCAGTGTGGGCAGTGTGCTCAGGGTGCTCAGGGTGCTCAGGGTGCTCAGTGTGCTCAGGGTGCTCAGGATGCTCAGGGTGCTCAGTGTGGGCAGTGTGCTCAGGGTGCTCAGTGTGCTCAGGGTGCTCAGTGTGCTCAGTGTGGGCAGTGTGCTCAGTGTGCTCAGGGTGCTCAGGGTGCTCAGTGTGCTCAGGGTGCTCAGTGTGCTCAGTGTGCTCAGGGTGCTCAGGGTGCTCAGTGTGCTCAGGGTGCTCAGGGTGCTCAGTGTGCTCAGGGTGCTCAGGGTGCTCAGGGTGCTCAGGGTGCTCAGGGTGTTCAGTGTGCTCAGTGTGCTCAGGGTGCTCAGGGTGCTCAGTGTGCTCAGGGTGCTCAGGGTGTTCAGTGTGCTCAGTGTGCTCAGTGTGCTCAGGGTGCTCAGGGTGCTCAGGGTGTTCAGTGTGCTCAGTGTGCTCAGTGTGCTCAGGGTGCTCAGGGTGCTCAGCATGCTCAGGGTGCTCAGTGTGCTCAGGATGCTCAGGGTGCTCAGGATGCTCAGTGTGCTCAGGGTGCTCAGTGTGCTCAGTGTGCTCAGTGTGATCAGGGTGCTCAAGGTGCTCAGGGTGCTCAGTGTGCTCAGGATGCTCAGGGTGCTCAGGGTGCTCAGGAAGCTGGGCTGTCCCTGGCTGGAAATCCCTGGCCATGCCCAAGCCCTGGGATCAGTCCAGGTCAAGGAGGAGCAGCTGGAGCATCCCTTGGGGGGGCTGGGAGGTGAGAGCTGGCCCTGCCCTAGCTGAGTGTGCTGGGACCCAGAGCCCCCTGGGCTGGGCTGGGCTGGGCTGAGCCCCTGGCGTGGGCAGCAGGGCAGGGGGGGATTCTGCCCCTCTCAGGTGGAGCCCCTCCTGCAGAGCTGCCCCAGCCCTGGGGCCCTGCACAGGGAGGAGCTGGAGCTGCTGGAGAGATCCAGAGGGGCTCATGGAGGTGACTGAAGAGAGGGAGCAGCTCTGGTGGGAGGAAAGGCTGGGACAGCTGGGATTGTTCAGCCTGGAGAAGGGAAGACTTTGTCATGACCTAATTGAGGCCGTGCAGTGCCTGAAGGGGCCGACAAGGAAGATGGAGAGAGACGATTTACAAGGGCCTGGAGTGACAGGACACGGGGCACCGGTGACAAACTGAAAGAGAGAAGGCTTAGACTGGATACTGGGAAGAAATTCTTTACTCAGAGGGTGGGCAGGCCTGGCACAGGATGCCCAGAGAGGCTGTGCCTGTCCCTGGATCCCTGGGAGTGTCCAGGGCCAGGCTGGACAGGGCTTGGAGCACCCTGGGACAGTGGAAGGTGTCCCTGCCATGGCAGAGGATGGAACAAGATATTCTTTAAGGTCCCTTACAACCCAAACCATTCTGGGTTTCTGTTCCATGATCCCTGTGCTGGCTTTTTTGCCTTGTTTAAATACAGCACTGCTTCCAAGGGACACATTCTGCCTCCACTCAGGTGCTGGGGGCTGTGTCCCAAGAACAGCCCACCCAGGCACAGTGTGACAATTCCTGGTGTGGCACCCCAGCTGTCACCCTGGCAGCAGCCAGAGCATCAGCAGCCTGGGGGGACCACCGTGGTGACAGGTGACCCTCATCTGAGCTAAACCCTCCCCTGCAGCTGCAGCCATCCCACAGAAAGGCTGGGGGTGCCTCCTGGGCTTGCATCAGCCCCTGCCATGGTGGGCTTGGTGCTGAGGGGCTCCCTGAGCCTCAGAGCTGCTCTCACACCCTGGCTCGGCCGGGCAGAGCTCTGGGGTCTGTGCCACCTGCTCAGCCATCCCATGGGATGTGGGTGGCACTGGAAGTGGCACACAGGTACCACTGTGGGTGGCATCCCTGCATGGCTGGGATGTGGGAGGCGCTGGAATTCCTGCAGGGATGGGATCAGAGCTCCTCTTGCCTGGGCAGGATGGGCACTCTGGGAATGGCAGGGTGGGCAGGGTGGGCAGGGATGGGCAGGGATGGGCAGGGTGGGCAGGGTGGGCAGGGATGGGCAGGGTGGGCAGGATGGGCAGGGGGCTGGCCTGCTGGGACACCAGGGCTGCCTGTCTGCCTGGGGGTGTGCACAGCTGCAGGCAGGGCAGGCAGGGCAGGGAGAGCTCTGAGCTTCCCCGGGGCCAGCCCTGGCAGCCAGGGTGGCTCTGAGGATGGTGCCAGGCAAGCCTCCAGCCCGGGGGGCTCTGAGGGCAGTGCCAGGCAAGCTTCCAGCCCACTCTTGCTCTTGCTGGCTGGGAAATTAGGCAGAAAATGCTGCGATTGAGTGTGAAGGCCTCTGCTGTAATTTGGAGCGAGCAGATGACACGCACTCGTCGTCGGAGGGAGATGAAAGCTTTTAGGGCTGGTGAGCACTAGCAAAATCTGTGAAAATCTCTTTTTTGTCAGGAGTGGTAGATACACAGGCAGATGAAAGACAGAAGATAAAATTAGCCCGAATGCTACAGAGAGAAAGAGAGAAGGAGAAACGGGGAGGGGGAGGAGGATATTTCTCAGAAGACTCTTGGCAGGGGAGGTTTCAACACTGGTGACTCAAAGGCAAAGGGGATATATATTTATATATATATATATATATATATATATATATATATATGTGTATATTTACATGTGTGTGTGAGAATAAACGTGTGGGGCTGTGTTTGGCTGTGCTCCCACAGCAGCAGCATCACCTGGGGCTGATCCTTGTGGGATTGTGAGCTTGTCCCCATCTCTGCTGGGACAGGCAGGGAGCCCTGCTGCCCGTGGCCCCTCCATCCATGGTGGGACTCCAGGGTGTCCACGGCTGCTCCTGGAGGACACAATCCTGCCTCCAGCAGGAGAAACCACAGTGCCCACTCCAGTGGGTGGTGTGAAGGTGCTGAGCAGTGCCTCACACTCTCTGGGGTGACTTTAATTCCATTTTTCCCGTGGTTTGGAGGCTCAGATGGAAGTGTGCAGCTCCAGGCTGCAGCGGGGCCCAGCTGTGCTCAGGGGGGCACGAGCAGCAGGAGTTGCCCTGAGCATAATCCTGTGGATTTCACCTGGGCTGTCCAGTGTGAGGCAGGAGGGACTGGCACATCTCACCTCACCTGCAGGTGACTGATCTGGGTCCAAAACCCCTCCCTTGCTCCTGCCTTGGCTGCTGGAAGGAGAGAACTGCTGGTGGCTCTGCAGCCTGTGGCACACTGCCCATGAGGATGCTGCATCCCAAAGCATCAGTGGGCTCAGGAGAGAAGGTCCCTGTGGGATGTCCCACTGAGCTCACAGCCAGCCCTGCTGCCCTGGCAGGGTTGGGGCGCTCTGAGCCCAGCACCCTCTCACAGGCCTTGGGGAAAACAGAGGGGGAAAACCCCTCCACAAATCCCTTTGTCTGCTCTCCAGGGCGGTCAGCAGCAGGATGCAAATCACTGATGCAGATGTGACACCCCAAGGAGGGTTCTGGTCCTCCTGGGACACTGCAGCCTCACTGTCCCCACCCCCCCAGGTGAGAATGCTGAAGGGCAACCCCTCAGTGTGGGTGCAAGGATGCCTGAGGTCCAAACCCAGCCCTGCACAGCAGGTGAGCCTGCAGGCAGCAGGGCTGGGAGGCGGTGGGGTATCCACATGCCCTCTGAACAGAGAGAAGCAGAGAAAAGAAAGAAAAAACAATTCTTATCTCCTTTGCTGCTCCTCTTGTTGTGCTCATGTGGAATGTATTCTGGAGATTGTTTACCCGAGGTGACCAGCTGGGTCCACATGTGTGGGTCAGGACTCTTGGGCAGAGAGTCACGAGTTCAGGAGTAGGAGTTAGTTAGAAATTAGAAGTAAGTATGATATAGTACAGTGTCCTAGGGTGAGGTTATGATGCTTGTACCTCCATTTGTGTGTTCTGTTTATGCTGGATATTGTGTTCTGTGCCTTCAAGACTGGCTCTGAAGAGTGAAAGTTTTGTTTTGTTTTGTTTTGTTTTGTTTTGTTTTGTTTTGTTTTGTTATCAGCTGCTCCCCCACGGCTGGCAGGACACACAGATGGGGCAGTGCACAGTGCAGCTTTGGCTTTTGGCTTTGCTCTTGCTCCTGCTTTGCTCCTGCTTTGCTCCTGCTTTTTGCTCCTGCTCATTAGCCAGTTTAGCTAACCAGCCTGAATTTTTCCCTGGACTGTTTTTCCTTTCCCTTTTTTGGAACCCCTCGAGCCTGCTCCGGGCTGGGCCCTGGGCACACCCAGAGTTTGCACCTTGTGGCTGCAGCAGCTGCCCCAGCACGGAGGGACTGATACCAGAGCCACCACCCCAGAGAGACTTTCTGGATTTGTCACCTTTGTCAGAGCAGTGACAGAGTGCTGTCACCAGGTATTGTTCATTTTGTGTGCTGGGGGTGCTGTGCCTGTTCAATAAACAGGTTCTTTCCACTTCTCTCCCAGGAATCCTTCCTGAACTGGGCTGTGTGGGTTTGCTTTCTGGAGGGGCCCCTTTGGAGGTTTTCTCCCAAATTTTCCCTGAACCAGGACATATAGTATAGAATGTATCTCTTTAATATAGTATAATATAGCATAATGAAGTAATAAATTAGTCTCCTGATATCACGGAGTCAGATGCACATCATTCCTCCCTGTGTCTGGGGTGGTCACAAACCCAGTAAGGTGGGAGGGCTCCCCATTGTCCTCAGGAGCAGCCCCGGGAGCTGCGGCAGCAGGAGGCTCCTCCGAGCCGCACACACCCACCTGCATGAGTCACAGCAGCGTTAATGACAGCCACAGCATCCCTGCCAGGGCTGCCTCCCCCGCCCTCAGCCTGCCAGCCAGCCAGAGTCAGGCACAGGCAGCTGGGGACAGCAGCTGGGCTTCTGCCCTGTCACACGGTGCTGCTGGATGCAGGTGGTCCCTCGGGTGGGCGGATGGTGGCTGGGGCTGTCCTGAGCCCAGGGCTGTGCAGGAGGAGTCACGGCATGGGGGGGACATCTGGGCATTTGGGGACAGCAGCTGCCCCTCCACCTTGTCACAGGGCGCTGATGGATGCAGGTGATCCCTCAGGTGGGTGGATGGTGGGTGAGGCTGTTCTGAGCCTGGGGATGCCCAGGGCTGTGCAGGAGAGGTCATGACATGCGGGAGACATCTGGGCATCAGGGTTTTCCCCCTCTGTTTTCCCATGTCCCCAAGGCCTGTGAGAGGGTGCTGGGCTCAGAGCACCCCAACCCTGCCAGGGGAGCAGGGCTGGCTGTGAGCTCAGTGGGACATCCCACAGGGACCTTCTCTCCTGAGCCCACTGATGCTTTGGCATGCAGCATGCTCATGGGCAGTGTGCCGCAGGCTGCAGAGCCACCAGCAGTCCTCTCCTTCCAGCAGCCAAGACAGGAGCAAGGGAGAGGTTTTGGACTCAGATCAGTCACCTGCAGGTGAGGTGAGACGTGCCAGTCCCTCCTGCCTCACCACTGGACAGCCCAGGTGAAGGTCCACAGCAGCGTGGGCCCTGCCCCTCTGCCTTGTCACAGGGTGCTGATGGATCCAGGTGGTCCCTCAGGTGGGTGAGGCTGTTCTGAGCCTGGGGATGCCCAGGGCTGTGAAGGAGGAGTCACAGCATGCAGGGGACATCTGGGCATCTGGGGACAACTCCTGCCCCTCCCCCTTGTCACAGGGCACTGATGGATCCAGGTGGTTCCTCAGGTGGGTGGATGGTGGGTGAGGCTGTTCTGAGCCCAGGATGAGCTGGGGATGCCCAGGGCTGTGCAGGAGGAGTCATGGCATTGGCACCTGGGGACAGCAGCTGCCTCTCCACCTTATCACAGGGTGCTGATTGATCCAGGTGGTCCCTCAGGTGGGCAGATGATGGGTGAGGCTGTTCTGAGCCTGGGGATGCCCAGGGCTGTGCAGGAGGAGTCACAGCATGGGGGGGACATCTGGGCATCTGGGGACAACTCCTGCCCCTCCCCCTTGTCGCAGGGCACTGATGGATGCAGGTGATCCCTCAGGTGGTCCCTCAGGTGGTCCCTCAGGCTGGGGCTGTCCTGAGCCTGGGATGAGCCCGGAGGTGCCCAGGGCTGTGCAGGAGCGCGGTGCCAGCGCCTGGCGAGCGGCGTGGAGCGCTGCCTGCTCGGAAGGGAAGGCGTAAATAACCCAGCCGTGAGAGAGAAGCATTGGCCAAAGCCTCCCAAGGAGCCGTCTGTAGCTCCCAGCTGCAGCCCCCATTGCCTGGCTCGGTTATCCCTCTGGGAATGACAGCAGGGATGGCAGCTCTGCAGCCCGGCACAGACGCAAACCTCTCCCTCCTCCGCTCCTCCGAGCGCTCCGAAATGCCTTTCACCAGCAGAACAATTAGAAACCTAATTCCTATTTCTCCTGCTCAGCTAATTGTCTGTGGACAATTTGATTGTAAGAGTGCCCAGTGATGCAGAATAACCATCTTATTTCTGCTAGACATTGCCTTTGCAATTAGCGCTATTGATTGCATCGCTCTGCTCTCTCACCTGCCGGGGCCCAGGGGAGCGGCTCTCACCTGGCTCATCCCTCCCAGGGTGGCCAGGCCGTGTCCCCCTGGGGCAGAGCTGGCCCTTATCCACTGGGTCCTGCTGTGGGCTGGGCAGGAGGGTGAGGGCTGAGCTCCAGCATGGCTCTGATGCTGCTCTCTGCTCCACAGAGAGGAATTTCTCCCCTCAGGGATCACAGCCACCCAGGAGGGTCCCTCCAAAGCCACCACAGAGCTCTCACTGAGGAGGCATCTCTGCCTGCAAGGGACTCTAACCAGCCAGGCTGGCTAGAGCTGGGAGGGCTAGGGTTTTTTTTTTTTTTTTAAATATATAAAAACAAAAATTGAGATTTGACAACACCAAAAGGTTCTGGATGAATATGTCGATTATGCTGAATGGTTTGTTTGGAGGGAAAAAAACCACAAAAGATCAAAACATTTCATTTCAGTCTATTCAGATTGAAATGTTTTGATTTTTTTTTTCTTGTCCAAATGACTTTGTTTCAAAGTTTGCCTTAATTTTATTTTGCTAAACATCAAAAAAGATTTCTGTGAAATGGCTGTGGTTGGAAGGAAATGCATGGGCTTGGGCACAGCCAAACCTTTGGTGTAACCGCCACCCTAAAAATTCCCCCCTCCCTTTTTTTCATTTATTAAAATTTCCAGGGATTTCTGTTTCCAGACCAGCTCTAAAAGACACATGGTTGTGCTTTCCCTGTCACAAAGCAGTCACAGATCTCCTGCTGTAGACAGGGGCTGGGTTGTCCTGGGGGGCTGCAGACCTGCTCTGTCCCCCAGCTCCAGCCCTCCCTGCCAGGGCTCCATGTGGGACCCACTTTGTCCCCAGCCCGTGGCCCAAAGGGATGGGCAGATGCTGGTTTTGGTGCCAGCCTGGCTCTGCCTGCTCTGGGCATCACCTGGGCAGGCCCAGGGGGCTCAGGGGAAGCAGGGCTGGCACGGACTGGGGTCCCTGGTGACGCTGAGGGATGTGGAGGCAGCTCCCAGCTCTGCTCCAGGAGCTGGAGGAGAAGATGCTCCTCTCCTTCAACCCATTGAGTCACCCCCAAACAGCCACCAGCTCCAGGCTCCAAGGCCCAGATGGCTGCAGCAGGGAAGAGCTTTCCAGAGCAAGAGGAGCAGACTGCACAATTAACTCCCCCCACAGCAGATTTCTGTCCCAGCAGAGGGAACAGCCAAAGTGTTCCGTCCATCCTGCTGCCTCCAGGCACCTTGGAGGTGCTGATGGCCACACGTGCAGGGCATGGGCCAGCTCCTGTCCTGGAGATGCTGATGGCCACACATGCAGTGTCACAGCAGTGTCTGTCAAAGTGCCTGGCCATGAAGACTCCAGCCCCACACTGCTCTGAGGAGCACTCCTGGTGCAGGTGGCTGATCTTGCTGTTCTCATCCACCTTGTAGTACTTGAGCTCTGCAAGCTTAACCTTCTTCCTCTTCTTCTTCTTCTTCCTCTTCTTCTTCTTCTTCTTCTTCTTCTTCTTCTTCTTCTTCTTCTTCTTCTTCTTCTTCTTCTTCTTCTTCTTCTTCTTCCTCTTCTTCTTCTTCCTCTTCTTCTTCTTCTTCTTCTTCTTCTTCTTCTTCTTCTTCTTCTTCTTCTTCTTCTTCTTCTTCTTCTTCTTCTTCTTCTTCTTCTTTGCACCACCACAAAGTCTCAGCCCCAGGTGAAGGATGGGTTCTTGTTTAATGTTGCAATTGGACAGTGTGTGTCCATCCTCCAGCTGCTTCCCAGCAAAAATCAGCTGCTGATCTGGAGGGATGCTCTCCTTATCCTGGATCTACATATTCTGGTTTTCCCCATGAGGGTCTTCATGAAGATCTGCATGGTGAGGAGGGCAGGGGCAGCATGGGGCACTGCAGGTACCTGCAGGGCAAGGACCCAGCTCCCATCCTGGAGGTGCTGATGATCACATGTGCAGGGCATGGATCCAGCTCCTGTCCTGTAAGCCCTGGACACCCAAAATTCCTGCAGCCATGATTTCCCTCTGGATGGAGCATGGGACATCCCAAGGCATGGGTCATCTGGGCTCACCACAGGGTGCCCCAGTAGCTGGACATAAGGAGCAACCTCCAGCTGGGAGAGCTGACAAGGGAGGAGCAGCTCCAGGGGAGGGAGAGGTGCTAGGAAGGAATTAACGTCTGGATCTATAAAACACTTGGTCCCAATTATTATAATGCACTGATTAGGGGAACTCAATAGTTCTGCTGGTGGTTAATGGCAGTAATTACCCAGATATGACTACAGTGGCAATATTAATAACTCTGGGCCATTAGTATTTGTGAGCAATGAGCAGAATACACATCCCTGAGAGCGGGCTGGGCCTGTCTTTCCCCTCCAGCTGCAGCCTGGAGCAGGGCTGGCAGATGCCAGGGCTCAGCTGCAGAGGAAGCTGACCCAGCAGCTGGCTGATGTTTGCCAGCTCCAGAAGAATCACAGATTCATTAGGGCTGGGAAAGACCTCCGAGCTCACCAAGTCAACCTTTAACTGAATCCCAGCAGAGCCACTAAACCATATCACCTGGGCCATGTCTACTCATTTTTTGAGCCCTTCCAGGGGTGGTGACTTCACCACTGACCTGGGCAGCTGTGCCAGGGCTTGACCATTCTTTGAGTGAAGAAACTTTCATAATGTCCAACCTGAACCTCCTTTGACACAAGCTGAAGCCATTCCCTCTGCTCCTGTCCCTGTTCCCTGGAGCACAGCCCGACCCCCTGGCTGTCCCCTCCTGCCAGGAGCTGTGCAGAGCCACAAGGGCCCCCTGAGCCTCCTTTGCTCCAGCCTGAGCCCCTGCCCAGCTCCCTCAGGAATTCTCCAGCCCCTTCCCAGCTCCCTCAGGGATTCTCCAGCCCCTTCCCAGCTCCCTCAGCCTCTCCTGGGGCTCCAAACCCTTCCCTGCTCCCTTCCTTTCCCTGGACACCCTCCAGCCCCTCCAGGTCCTTCTTATCATGAGGGCCCCAGAACTGTCCCCAAGACTGGAAGTGTGGCCTCACCGGTGCCCAGCACAGTGGCTGGAGCCACCACAAGGACGTGGCCTCTTGTCCCTCTCTGGTGAGCCTGGGACTGTCCCTGCTGGGAGCAGAGGTGACTTGCTGTGATGGTGCTGCTGCAGCCTGGGGCTCCTGCTGACACCGGGGGGCACAGCTTGTCCCCCTGTCCCCCTGTCCCCTGTCCCCCTGTCCCCCTGCAGATGTGCTGTCCTGCAGTGTGGGTCAGTGCCTGGAGCGTTCTCTGCGGAGCTGGGACACAGACAAGGGCTGGCTCCATGTCTGCCTGCTGGAGAGGAGGGAGCTGGGCTGGATCCACTGCCTTGGGTTCACAAGCACGATGAACAACCCCCCCTGGGCAGGGAGGATGGGGAGGGGCCCCTGGAAGCAGCTTGGAGGAGCAAGGGCTGGCAGTGCTGGGTGCTGTTTCTCCAAAGAAGAGGCAGGACAGGGCTGGAGCAGCCACCACTGGTGTCACCCACCCACCCACCGGGACACTGCAGGTCCTGCTGAAGCTGTGCACAGAGGGCACCACAAGTGCCACATGTGAATGATCCCACCAGACTGCAAATCCCCTGAGGTGCTGCCATCCCTGTGCTGCCTTGTCACACTGCAGAGGAGACAGAAGCTCTTTGTCCCAGCACCTCTCACAGAGCCCTGCAAGGGGCTCAGGAGGGGGAAGAGGCTCCTCCATCCCCAGCCCAGCCTCCCTCTCGCCGCCGGGAGCGCCGTCCCCGGGGTCGGGTTACCCTTGTGGCTGTCTCCGCTTGTCTCCTCGGCTTCCCCGCTCCCGTCCCCATCTGCGGCCGAGACACCCGGCTCCTCCCGCCCGGCATCCGCATCCCCCCAGGGACCCCCTGCGACCGCAGGGCCGGCTCTGACTCCAGCCTGGGGCTGCGGCTGCTCTGCTATTTCTCGGCAAAAGGGACCATTAATTGTTGCCTGCTTCGCTCCTCGGCAGAAGATAACTCCCACCAGCCTGCAGGAGTTTGGAGATGGGCAGGAGAGCAAGGATGTGCTCCTGGGGAGATGCTGAAACTCCAGCCAGGTGTTGCCAGCTTCGAAGGCCAGGAGGGTTTGGGGTGGGGACAGCAGGGATGGCAGGGTTTGGGGATGGGTGATGCCTCAGGTTGAGCTTTTCTATTTTTCAGATTCTGTGCTGCTTTAATGTGTGGGTCTGGGATTCATATTATGGGATGGTGAGCTCTCTGCACAGAGCAGGGAGACAAAACAATTCCTGCTCCAGCTGGGCACCAAGGACAAATGACCCAAATCTCAGCCCAGGAGCACAAACCCCGTGGGCTGGAGAGAGAAAAACAAGTAGGAAGGGACTTCATAACCTAAATCTAACTGGACAATTAACCCAAACATACAAATGGACCAGAACTTATAAAAGTGACAAACTCCACGACCAGGTGTGCATTTTGTGACCATTTTGGTCCATCTTGGGTTCATTTTGGGACCATTTTGGTTCATCTTGGGTGCAGCCCTGGCTGGGCTCTGGTGCTGCCCAGGGTGGATCCATTGAGGAGATCCTTTGAATAAATCCCTGCTTTATTCTTTAGCTCTGTCTGGTCTCTGTTCTAGGTCAGTATTCTCAAGGCATCAGTGGACAGAAGGTTTGGGCACAGGGACAGCAGAGTTTAGGGAGGGGACAGCAGGGTTTGGGATGGGGACAGCAGGGTTTGGGGACAGGGACAGCAGGGTTTGGTCACTGTGACCAGGCAGGGCTGTTCCCTGCCCTGTGCACTCCAAACCCAGCCTCCATCCTCCTCCCAACACCCGGGGAACTTTGGCGCTGGTGTCTCCAGCTCAGCTCTAATGATGGGAGCATTTAGCACACAGCGCCTGTATTCAAACACTCCGGCAGGCAGAGACACCCTGTCACCCAGGTGACACGTCTCTTACACGCTGCCAATTTAGCAGCAAGACGTCCCTGGAATCTGGGTTAGCGCTGGCAGCAGCTGCCGGTGGCCCCGGCCCCGGGGGAGGGAGGGGTGGGAGCTCACGGCCACCCCCGGCCCCACGGAGCAGCCCCCAGCACACCCGGGCTGGGTGGGAGGCTTTGGCAGCCCCTCCAGCAGGCAGGCTCAAAGCAGGCAATTTAAAATGAAAATTAAAAATAAAAATTAGAAAAAAAAAAAAAAAAAGAAATCTCTGGGTGTTTTTCCCCTGAAATTTTGTGAAGAAATCTTCTTTTTCTCCTTTTCCCTGCATTGCCATTAGATTCTCCCCTCCCTGCCAAACCCTTTCCTTGCACAAATGAAAAACCCCAAACAAAAGCTGTCAGGACAGAAGATGGTGAACATGCTTGGCTTCCCAGCAGCCAAAAACCTGATTTTCCTAACCAAGCCCAGAAATATTTTTTACCCTGAGAATTTCCAGACTCTTGGTTCCCATTACAAAAAAAGCAAAGCTTTTCCACAGTCCCTGCAGAAGTCCCTCAGTGAGCGACCAGTGCTTTGGCATAATTACACAGTGATTAAGCTGGATGCCAAAGGACAACACCCTGTCCCTGTCACATCCCTCTGGATCTTTTTTCCTGCCCTGGGCAGGGCCAGACCCCGGGTTTGGGGTCACCCCATCTGCAGGCAGAGCACAGAGGGTGCAAGCACCCTATGGTTTGTGTGAGTTATCCCAATGGGAGCCGTCCATGGTGAGGTGCAGGCTGGAGTTAGGAAATGTCCCTGCCTGGTGCCCAGCCTGCACTCACACAGCTCCTGGCACACCTGGAACCCAAAGCTCACCTTCCCTTGGTGAGCTGGAGCAGTGGATTACAGCAGGGATTTTCCCCATGTCTTTACTTTGCGCCTTTACATCATTTCATATTCAATTTTTAAGCTTTGCCAAGGCTCCTTTTGTCCATTCCCTAATTCCTGCTGCCTTTTAATGTGTCTCAGCTCATGCATCCCCCTGGCCCAGCTTCCCCCCAGGTCTGGGGGCTCTCAGCCCACTTTGTAGCCACTCAGGCAGGCTGGGCTGGGCTGTGAGGGTGGGAGGAGGTGGAGATTTTCACTCCACGTGCAGCAGGAGCACGCTGGGCTGCTGCAGATCCTCTGCCTTCCCTCCTGCACGCTCTGCTCCCATTCCAGGCCACCTCCAATCCCATCCTTGCAGAGGGCTGGCTACCTTTGTGATCGATAACAACACTGGTAGTTATTCTTGTCAAGAGAAGGTTAATTGCACCTCCTGCCTGGGGGCACCAGCTGATCTCCGCGGGGGCTGGGAAGGCATTTTCTGCCTGTGCTCAGCGTTTCCCCAGCCCACAGGCTGCAGGATGCGGGGATGGACCATGTGCTGGAGCATCAGGTGCTGCAGGGGAGGGGGAGGCAGGGGAGCTCTGTGTGACCCTGCTGTATGGGGGAATTAGGGGAGCTCTGTGTGACCCTGCTGTCAGTGGGGTTTTAGGGGAGCTCTGTGTGACCCTGGTGTATGGGGGAATTAGGGGAGCTCAGTGTGACCCTGCTGAATGGGGGAACTAGGGGAGTTCTGTGTGACCCTGCTGTCAGTGGGGCTTTAGGGGAGCTCAGTGTGACCCTGCTGAATAGGGGAAATTAGGGGAGCTCTGTGTGACCCTGCTGTCAATGGGGTTTTAGGGAAGCTCTGTTGTGGCCCTGCTGTCCATGGGGCTTTAGGGGAGCTCTGTGTGACCCTGCTGTATGGGGGAATTAGGGGAGCTCTGTGTGACCCTACTGTATGGGGGAATTAGGGGAGCTCTGTGTGACCCTGCTTCTGGAGACTTTAGGGGAGCTCTGTGTGACCCTGCTGAATGGGGGAATTAGGGGAGTTCTGTGTGACCCTGCTGAATGGGGGAATTAGGGAAGCACCGGTGTGACCCTGCTCCTGGGGGGCTTTAGGGAGGACTTCTCGGACCCTGCTCTTGGGGGCTTTAAGCTCTGCTGTGACCCTGTTTTTGAGGGGCACCAGGGGAGCTCTGCTGTGACCCTGCTGTCCATGGGGCTTTAGGGGAGCTCTGCTGTGACCTTGCTGTCCATGGGGCTTTAGGGGAGCTCTGCTGTGGCCCTGCTGTCCATGGGGCTTTAGGGGAGCTCTGTGTGACCCTGCTGACCAGGGGGTTTGCAGGTGGTGTGCCCTACACGGTGATGCTGCCCCAGGTTGGATCATTCCCCACCACTCTGGGATGTGGTGGGAAGGAAGCCCCAGCACGCATTCCCAGCATGAAGGGGTGTCTTGGGGTCACCCTGGTGTCTCCAGCCTGCCTTGGGGACCCAGGGGCTGTGGGGCAGAGGGACATGTGTCCCTGGAGCCATGGTGGCTGAGCCCTGATGTGGCAGTGGGGTTTTATGGCCCGTGGCTGCCGTGAGGTTGAAGCCTGGTGTGCTCCCAGCAGTGAGAGGGGCAGAGGATGCCAGGCTGTGCTCCCAGCAGTGAGAGGGGCAGAGGATGCCAGGCTGTGCCCCCCGCACAGATCCCAGCAGGCAGCAGCTCCCACCCTGGGCTCTGCTGGCCAAGGGGGTCAGGAAAGGATTTGATCTTCCATGCTTCAAGGGTGGCACTGGAGCAGAACTCAGCTGCTGCAGAGACCTCTGTGGCTTGCAGGGCCATGGTCTGTCTGTCTGTCTGTCTGTCTGTCTGTGAGCTGCCCTGCTCCCCTCCCAGCCCGTTCCCAGCCATCCCAACCCCCCTTTTCCCTCTCTTTCCCACTCTTGCATTTACAGTCTGTGCCCGTGGCCTGTCTGCAGCCTCGCGTGTGACCTACTTACACACAGAGCCCCAGCTCTCGCCTTTTCTCCCTTTTCTCCCCCGAACAATGCAGGGCCCTGCTGCCACCCGCCTGCTCCTGCACAATGCCAGCTCCAGGGGCCTGTCCTGAGCCCCCCGTGCCACTGCCCTCCCTGGTGGGTGTGGAGCCCCCTCTCAGCCAGCCTGGATGGTCTCAGCCTGCTGTTAACCCCTTGCACCGAGCCTCTCAATGCCTCTGGGTTTTAGCTTTTCTATTTTTCAGATCCTGCCCTGCATTAGTGCAAAACTCTTTGCTCCATATTGAGTGTTGCTGTCTTCACATTTCAGTCAGATAAAACAATTCCTCCAGGCTTGAGGTTCAAGAACACCCTACAGCCTCAGGCCCCCAAAAATATAGACAAAAGTGAACTGGGGAGAAGCAAACTGGGGGTAAATAACTTAATTAATTGAAGCTGTAATTAGAGAATTAACCCCTGATATGTAAAGAGACCAAACTGACAATTGTCTGAAAAACTGGTGCCCATTGTCCAGCTTGGGTGCAGCCTCTGGGAGGCTTTGGGTGCCCAAGGTGTATCTGTTGAAGGCCTTTAATAAAAACCCACTTTATTCTAATAATCCTGTCTGGCCTCTGTTCCAGGGAGCCCTTCCAGGCACCATCCAGGGGATGCTCAGCTCCTGCCTCCCAGGCTGCCTGCAGCCAGCAAGGGCAGCAGGGAGCAGAGCTGGGGGTGCTCAGGCTTCTCCAGCTGTGCCAGGGCCAGCCTGCAGTGCTGCCAGATGTGCTCACCCTGTGCCTGTGCAGCACTGCCAGCTGTGCCCACCCTGTGCCAGCGCAGCACTGCCAGCTGTGCCCACCCTGTGCCAGCCTGCAGCACTGCCAGCTGTGCCCACCCTGTGCCAGCCTGCAGCACTGCCAGATGTGCTCACCCTGTGCCAGTGCAGCACTGCCAGCTGTGCCCACCCTGTGCCAGCCTGCAGCACTGCCAGCTGTGCTCACCCTGTGCCAGTGCCAGCCTGCAACACTGCCAGCTGTGCCCACCCTGTGCCAGTGCAGCACTGCCAGCTGTGCCCACCCTGTGCCAGTGCAGCTCTGCCAGCTGTGCCCACCCTGTGCCAGTGCAGCACTGCCAGCTGTGCCCACTCTGTGTCAGCCTGCAGCACTGCCAGCTGTGCCCACCCTGTGCCAGGGCCAGCCTGTCCCTTGCCCCATGGAGACACTCCAGGGATGGAGATAAGGATGTCACCCTTCAGGGGCCCCTGCTGTGGGTCTGGGGCCTGCCACATGGAATTTGGGTTCAGGAGAGGCAGGTGAGGTGTCTGCTCTGGAGTTGGTGCTGTTCAGAGCTGTGCCAGGGTCAGGTTTGGGTCGGGGGGTGGTGGCCTGGCAGCAGGCAGGGTGAGCCCCCAGGGCTGTATCTCTGCCCTGGATCAGTTTTGGTTTGGGGATGGTGGCCTGGCAGCAGGCAGGGTGAGCCCCCAGGGCTGTATCTCTGCCCTGGATCAGTTTTGGTTTGGGGATGGTGGCCTGGCAGCAGGCAGGGTGAACCCCAGGGCTGTATCTCTGCCCTGGATCATGGTGGCTGCTGCTTGCTCTGCTCCATGCTGTGGAGATGTCTCCCTGCTCCTCTCCACTGCACAGGGACACGCTGGGATGCTGCAGATCCTTTGCCTTCCCTCCTGCTCTGCTCCCATTCCAGACCACCTCCAGTCCCATCCTGTGGCTGGGGCTTGCACAGGGGATGGTTGGGGATGCTGAGGGGATCCTGGGGGAAAAACTCCACATTTCAGCATTGCTTCTCTAGGCAAAACCACCCCCCAGAAATCCCAAGGGCAACGGGCAGAGCTCCATGCACAGAGGCACACAGGGGGAGACAGGTGGGCACACACTGGCACAGCCAGGCCGTGGTGCCCAGGTGTGTCCCTGCTGGGGACACAGCACAGAGCTGGTGGGAAGGGCAGGAGGCTGTGGCAGCTCAGGTGCTGCTCCAGGGCTCTGTGACACGCTGGTGACACTGCCCAGAGCAGGGGATGCTCCCACTCAGCCCAGCCCAGGCTGCCTGTGGGTGTGTTAAGAGCAGGGGGCTCCCTGCCTCCACTAATGGAAATAATAAGGTAATTAGGGGCTGTCTAATGAGGGCCTTGTTGCTATGCAAACACTGAGACAGGAGGTGCCCCTCTCTCCCCCTGCACACCTGATGAGTCTCGAGAGACAGGGATGCTCTCTGGAGATTTGTGCCTTCTCTGGGCTGCCCTGCTGCTTGTGACAAAGCAGGAAAAGATCTTCATCCCTCCTTCCTCAGCACTGTCCTCCTCAGCTCTGTGATGGAGAGGCATGGGAAGGGATTCCCACCCCGAGGAAGGAGGCAGAGCAGAGTTTCCCTCTGCTGTTTCGGATGACCGCTGAGCTTTGCCACTCAGATGTGTTAAAAGTCTCTGTTTTAGCTTGTGGGTTCAAAGGATGAGTCGAAGCTCTTCAGCTTTTTGTTTTGGAGTTGTTTATCAAATCTTATCTACAAAATTTTTACTCTTGTCTTGCTGAGGTCTGCTCAGCAGGACAGTTCTAGGCTCTTTGCCTGTCCCCAGGGCGGTGTTATCTTTATATACTAAAAACTATGTATAACATGTTTGCAATTATTTTTCAATACCTATCACCTATGTTAGACAGTGAGCTTCTACTCTAAACCAATCTAAAAGTGCCAACATCACCACTGAAGATGGAGGTAGAGAAGAAGAAGAAGAAAGGCTAGACATGCCCAAGTCCTTCCATCTTGTCCCCAAAACCCTTATACTAAAAATCTCAAAACCTACATTTACACCCTGTGATAACTTTATTATTGCACTATTTAAACTGCTGTGGCTTTTAGATCTTCATGCAGAGCTGGCAATTTGCTCCACAGTCCATAATCAAACCCACTGGTGTTCTAAGCTGTGTGCCAGGGTCTCTGAGCCCCCTGGCAGGGGTCTCAGCAATTCCAGACTCCCAAAGTGCTGTCCTGAGTTCTGACACTGCTGAGGCCCCTCTGGCTCACATTTGGCCTGCCAGCAGTGCCAGCAGCTCGAGTCTGCTCACCTGGAGAATTCCACCTGCACATGAAGATGACAAATTATTCCAGCCCCATGGTGTCCCCGAGGCAACTCCAGTCCCACCTGCCTGGGGCTGTCAGGGCTGTCTGAGGTGGGGCTGGGGGCTCTGGGAGCTTCAGCTCCAATCACACCAAAGGTGCAGAACCCTTGGTGCCCATCACACCCTGGCTGCACCTCCAGCCCCCAGCAGAGCCCTGTGGCTGTCACCACACACGAGACCATGGCACAGCATCACCTCAGCACCTTTTTTACACACCACACTCAGTCACAGCCTGCTGGGCTGCTGCTGCTGAGTGCCCCAGCTGGGCTGGGGGCCCAGGGCTGTGTGTGCCCGTGGTTGAGCTGCTCTGCTGCTGCTGCTGCTGCAGAGGCAGGGCACTGACAAGGGCTGTAAATTGTCAGGCCCTGTAAAGCATTTAATGATTTTGAATTTATCTGCATCGATAAATACATGACAAGGTAACAGTCAAATAAATACCCATTAGTGCACTCGCTCTCTTTTTTTTAATTACGAGCTCGGGTGTAACCAATCATTTTCTGCTAAGCAAGCGCTGCAGGAAATCTTCATTAGCACCAGCCCTGGTGAGCTCTGCAGCCTGGGGAGGAGGAGAGAGCCTGGAGGGAGATTTGGCCCCACTCAGCAGCCCAGGGGATGCTGATACCCACTCCTGTCCAGGCTGGAGGTCGTGGCAGGGAGGGAGGTTTGGGGTAGGGCTTTTCCAGGGGGACTTTCTTTCTCTCTCCAGCTCCCTGGTAGGAGGAGCCAGGTGGGAGCTGGGCTTTGCTCCTAGGTAAGAAGGACAGAACAAGAGGACACGGCCTCAAGCTGTCCCAGGGAAGGTTGGGTATAGGGAAATTCCTTTGTGGAAAGAGTGGTCACGCACTGGCACTGCCCAGGGCACGTCATGCCTGAAGTTGTTCCAGATTGCAAGGCAAGATGTGTTCTATTGCCATCTGTATGGCAGTTGTCTGGTGTCAAGTGGGCAATTCTCCTTATCTCTCTTCCTGAGTGATCACAATCAACAGGGGACATCTGGTGCTATTGAATGTCACCACATGGCTGATAAGAACTGTAACATCCCATTGTGAGATGCTCCGCCCAGAGGGAGGAGCCAAGCATTCCTACCCAGATATAATCTGGAGATTCTGACACACCAGCACGGCTCTTCTCCACTGGACTCCCCAGAGGAACAGCAGCTGCTTCTCCTTCCATGGATCTGCGGAGGAAGAATTCACCCCTTTCCTACAGGACCCCCTGCTCCAACAGAACCACGCCTGACACTCCAGGAGGACTGCAGCCCCTTTTCCAACCGGACTGCTGCCAACACCCTGACCCACAGGGTGTCAGGCTGTGTTCTGACTCTGTCAGTGTTGTTCTGGTGTATTGCATTGTTTTATTTTATCCTTTTATTTTTTTCCTTCCCTATTAAAGAACTGTTATTTCCTGCTCCCATATCTTTTGCCTGAGAGCCCCTTAATTTAAAATTCATGGCAATTCGGAGGGGTGGGGAGGGTTTGCATTCTCCATTTCAGGGGAGGCTCCTGTCTCCTTTAGCAGGCACCTGGCTTTCCAAACCTAGACAGAAGTGTTCAAGAGTGAGTGGATGTGGCACTTCATGGCGTGGCTCAGTGGGCACGGGGGGATTCGGCTGGAGGTTGGAGTCAATGATCCTGGAGGACCTTAATGATTCCCTGAGCCTGGCTGGGGGCTCTGCACCCCCAAGGGCAGTGTTTTCTGGAGGCAGGGTATCAATGTGTGTGCAGAAGGGGGGAACCTCACTTGCTGCTGGTCCTTTGGGCACCCTCCCCACACTGGGTGACCCAGAAAGTGCCAGAGAGTGCAAACCACCCTGGCTGGCACCTCAGACAGAGCACATCCTGCCCTGGCAGGTGCCACACCCAGGAAGAGGCATGAAAAAAAAAACAAAAGTGCTGTGAAGGGGAAGAGCTGTGAAATCCTGGAGCTCCAGCTGTGGTGCTGGCATGGCCGTGGCACTGCTGTGACAGCCCTGGCTGCAGGAGACCAGGAGCAGGAGGAGCTGGATGAAGGACAAATCTCCACCCAGTTTGGCCCTGCAGGGAGGGGACACAGGCCAGCAGCAGGTCGCTGT
The DNA here is from genome assembly GCF_963513975.1 of Fringilla coelebs. Classification (NCBI taxonomy): domain Eukaryota; kingdom Metazoa; phylum Chordata; class Aves; order Passeriformes; family Fringillidae; genus Fringilla; species Fringilla coelebs. The sequence goes on along the minus strand of NC_140054.1, from coordinate 2,088,033 downwards.
CCTGGGGCGTCCTAGGGTGAAGGTGTGATGCTTGTACCCCCATTTGTGTGCTCTGTTTATGCTGCATATTGTGTTCTGTGCATTCAAGACTGGCTCTGAAGGGTGAATGTTTTGTTTTGTTTTGTTATCAGCTGCTCCCCCAGGGCTGGCAGGACACACAGACGGGGCAGTGCACAGTGCAGCTTTGGCTTTTGGCTTTGCTCTTGCTCCTGCTTTGCTCCTGCTTTGCTCCTGCTCCAGCCTGAATTTTTCCCTGGACTGTTTTTCCTTTCCCTTTTTTGGAACCCCTCGAGCCTGCTCCGGGCTGGGCCCTGGGCACACCCAGAGTTTGCACCTTGTGGCTGCAGCAGCTGCCCCAGCACTGAGGGACTGATACCAGAGCGAGCACCCCAGAGAGACTTTCTGGATTTGTCACCTTTGTCAGAGCAGTGACAGAGTGCTGTCACCAGGTATTGTTCATTCTGTGTGCTGGGGGTGCTGTGCCTGTTCAATAAACAGGTTCTTTCCACTTCTCTCTGAGGAATCCTTCCTGAACTGGGCTGTGTGGGTTTGCTTTCTGGAGGGGCCCTTTTGGAGGTTTTCTCCCAAATTTGCCCTGAACCAGGACAGGGGGACAGAGGTGTGTGAAGAGTGGGGTCAAGGGCAGAACCTGCCCTATGCCTTTCCATCCTCCCCTCCAGCCCTCCGTGCCAAGCCTCTGGCTCAGAGAGGGGCACAGGGAGAGCACAGTTGCTCTGCTCTGTCTTATTTCTGTCTGGCAACATTTTTCCAGCAGAGCAGCTTCTAAACTCTGAGCATCTCCTGGGAACATGTCGATCCTGATGATATTTTTCTATGGAGAAGTGTCAAATCAAATGATTTCAACTTTCACATTTTGTTTCAATAACGTCGAAAGGATTTTTTTTTTTCCAATGAGAGGCGAACATTTCAATTTGACATTATCATTTGGTTTCATTCCATTTGGGCTTTTATATTATCATATTACTCCAAATCTACATTTCTAGTCTATCTAGTGTTTTACTGTTTAATGATTTAACAGCATCAAAACCCAGTGAAACGTTTGGATATTTCTGGGTGAATTTCCCCCCCCCGGAAATTTGTACATTTTGGGAAAATCTGCATTGGGAAGCCCCCAGATTCCCAGGGGATGGAGCTGCCATCTTGCAGCTGGTTGTGGCACGGAGCATTGTGTGGAGGCAGCAGCAATCAGGGGCACTTTGTCCTGTGCTGGAGCCAGAGGAAGGACACAGATGTGACCTGCTCTGTGCTGCACAGCCATAAATAGTGAGTGGCAGTGCTGGGAGGGAGGAAGGTGAAGACATTGCACACAAAGTGGAGAGAAACTCATCAACAGGAGTCGGGAAAGAGGGTGCCCTTGGTACCCAGAGCCTGCTGTCCCTGGGGAGCAGGAAAGGCTGGATGCAAGAGCAGGGGATGAACAGCAATGCACAAACAGGGCGGTTTTGAGGGTTTTTTTGGTGGGTGTGATGGAGAACTGCCAGGATTTTCCCTTCATGAGCCAAAGGCTGAGCCACATCTCTGCTTCCCAGCACCAAGTGAAGGCAGGAACCTGCCTTCCCCTTTGCCAGAGCAGCACTGGGGGCAGAGGGGCTGTGCCTTCACCTCCTGCTCTGGGCACCGAGGGCATGTCCCTGATGGATCAGGGTCACTGCAAGTCTCTGCAGCTGTACCAGGGCTGGAGGAGGCAGGCTGGCAGCCGGGCACTGCCCCTGCACCCACGCCCTGCAGGGGTGGCTCATTTCTGGGGGAAGTGTTGGGGTGATGCCCCATGCCCTGGGTGCCACCTGGCCCCACACACAGCCTGCCAGGCTCCTGCCTTCCCCTCTGGCACAGCCCTGTTGCTCGCAGGGCGGATTAAAAGCTGCTTTAATGGATATTTATGATCCACATCACAGCCTTTTACTGCCTGTCCTTTCCCATTAGGGCAGTGTGTGCCCAGGCTGCGGGCAGGGAGGGGTCTGGGGCTGCACGGGGGAGGGGGCTGGCTGCCTGGAACCATCAGCAAACCCTGACACCCCACCGAGGCTTCAGAGAGGTACCCCTATGCCGGGGGGCTCTGTCCCCCACAGATCTCCCAGCAGAACCACCCACAGGCACCTCCCTACATCCCCGAGTGCGCCTCTCCAGCTGGGGAAACTGAGGCACGGGGCGGAGTCAGCGCCCTTGCCATTGTCCCCAGGGGTTTGGGTGGTGTCACACGCTGTGCACGGGGGTGCGCCGGGCCAGCTGGGCGAGTCGGGGGTGGCACCGGGCAATGGCACAGTGGCCGTGGGGGATGTGCTGGAGGGGAGGCAGGAGCGGTGGGCAGGAGCCAGAACTGCGGGAATCTCCCTCCCCTGGCCCCTGCTGAGCACGGGGGCTGCCCTTGGGGGTGCTGCCTTTGGGGGTGCTGCCTTTGGGTGCTGCTGCCTTTGGGGCTGCTGCCTTTGGGGGTGCTGCCTTTGGGTGCTGCTGCTTATGGAGCTGCTGCCTCTGGGTGCTGCCTTTGGGTGCTGCCTTTGGGTGCTGCCCTTGGGGCTGCTGCTTTGGGGCTGCTGCCTTTGGGTGCTGCCTTCAGGGGCTGCTGCCTTTGGGGCTGCTGCTTTGGGGCTGCTGCCTCTGGGGGCTGCCGCAGCTCCGGGAGCGCACGGGAAACCCTCCGTGACCCGCCGGGCTCCCTCTCGCTGCCTCTAAATGAAACTCCCCCAGGACAGCATATTAAACTTGACCTGTGTGCCACCTCCCAGATTAGCATCAGAGGAGAAAGAATTAAAGGTCTGCGGAGGGCAGAGCCGGGCAGGAGGAGGGCACGGCTCTCCTGGGCTGCTCGGAAGGGGTGGAAGGGTGAGCGGCTCTCCGGGGAGCTCTGCCGGGCTGCCGGAGCTGCAATCTGGCAAGGAAAGTTCGTGTTCTCCTTCCCCAGCTCGGTGAGAATATGGAAAGGCAAAAACCCCCAAAAAACCAAAAAAACAACAAAACACCCCAAACATCCTCTGAGTAGCAGGAGACAGCAGGCAGCAGGTGCTGCCCAGAGGGATGGGGCTGGGGGCCGGGCAGTGCCCTGCTGCCCACGGGGTGTGTCACGGGGGACCCAGCTGGGGTGAGGGCAGCGGGGCTGGCAGGGGCCCAGCAGGGACCAGCATCACTCTGCAGCTCCAGTGAGGCTGTGCTGGGGTGTGCTGCACACTCTGTGTCCCCCTGGGTCACACCCAGCAGGATGGTGAGATGGCAGCTGAGGCAGGCAGCTGAGACCTAGCTCTGCTCGGAGCAGGGTGGGCAAAGATGGACCTGGACCTCCCTGGGGGTGGGAATCTTCTGTGGGACAGGGACAGCAGCCAGGGCACGGCTGGAGCTGGGCCAGGGCAGCTCAGGCTGGAGATCAGGGCAAGGTTCTTCCCCCAAAGGCTGCTGGCACTGCCCAGGCTGCCCAGGGAATGGGCACGGCCCCGAGGCTGCCAGAGCTCCAGGGATGCCCAGGCTGGGCTTGGGGGGGCTCTGGGCAGGCTTTGGATTTGGGATTGATCATCCCTGTGGGTCCCTTCCAGCTCAGCTCATTCCATGATTCTGTGAGAGTGAGGGATGGGGGAGATGAAGGATGGGGGAGAAATTTGGGCAGCGCTGCAGGGATGGCCAGGGTGGGGGTGTTGGGAGGATATCCAGGAGCAGATCAATGATCCCTGTGGATATTCCAGCTCAGGATGGCCAGGGTGGGGTTGTTGGGGGGGTCTGGGCAGGGTTTGGGGCTGGACTGGGTGATCCTGTGGGTCCCTCCAGCTCAGGGTGTTCTGTGATCCTGCCGGGGAGGACGCAGCAGTTTTGCAGCAGCGCCACGCTCGCCCCATCAGCGAGCAGGAGACACCTCAGGCACTCACAGCCTTCAAAAGCTGACAAGCTGGTGAGAATGAAAAGTTCAAAACCAGTGCTCGGGACGTGTAAGTGTCTGTGGAACTAAACTGCCATTTGGGCGGGAGCGCGCGTGCCGGGCCCCGTCTCCTCCCGCGCCGCGTGCCGCCAGAAAAGGTCACCCTTCAGCAGCTGGAGTCACCCAGCCTCTGCCGGCTGGGGACGTGGCTCTTGCTCCTCTTAATGAGGTGACCTTCGTGCCAGCGCTGCTCTCTGAAGAGTCGACAGGTCACATTAGGCAGGTGTTTTATTCTGCCCCGCTCCGGCTGTCGGGAGCGGAGCGCACGGCAGACAGAAGTGAAATGAAATGGAATTAAATGGAATGAAGTAAAGGTGTCGCTGGCTCGGCTCCCTCCCGTAGTGTTTTACAGCCTGAACATCACTGGCGAGTTTCTGGGATGTTTTGTCTCTGGGCAGAGTCCATCCAGCTCCAGCTGCAGCTCCAGCCCAGGGGTGGGCAGAGGCTCTGGGGGTGTGCTGCAGCTCGGAGGGGCTGCACAAAGGGGAGCCAGCACTCCTCCCTCCTCTGCAGCATCCCAGGGCAGGTGTTGAGGGCTGGAGCCCCTCATGGAACCAGGCTGGGAGAGCTGGGGGGGCTCCCCTGGAGAGGAGAAGGCTCCAGGGAGAGCTCAGAGCCCTGGCAGGGCCTGAAGGGGCTCCAGGAGAGCTGCAGAGGGACTGGGGACAAGGATGGAGGGACAGGAGCCAGGGAATGGCTGCCAGTGCCAGAGGGCAGGGCTGGATGGGATCTTGGGAATTGGGAATTGTTCCCTGGCAGGGTGGGCAGGGGCTGGGCTGGAATTGCCAGAGCAGCTGTGGCTGCCCCTGGATCCCTGGCAGTGCCCAAGGCCAGGCTGGACATTGGGGCTGGAGCACCTGGCACAGGGGGAGGTGTCCCTGCCATGGCAGGGGTGGCTCTGGGGCACAGAGGAGCCACCAGGGGCCTGTGTGGCATTTGCATTGGCACAGCCTCCCTGGCATCCTGCAGGGAACAGCCCTGGTGCCTGACAGGCTGCAGTGCCCAGCTGTGCCCAGCTGTGCTGCTCAGAGCAGAGGTGGCTCAGCACACAGAACCCGTCTCTGGCCAATGGAATTCCCACAAAGAGGACACCAGCTCCTGACGGCCTCTTCCATCACAAATGAGCTGCCTACGTTTGATATCAAGAAAAAGTTTTCCATGGAAAGGTGATAAAGTTTTGGAATGTTCTGCCCGGGGAGGTGGTGCAGTCACCATCCCTGGGGGTGTTTAACAAAGCCTGGATGTGGCACTGGGTGCCAGGGTTGAGTTGAGCTGTTGGGGCTGGGTTGGACTCGATGGTCTGGAAGGTCTCTTCCAACCCTGTGACTCTGGGAATTCCTGAATCCCCCACCTCCCCCACCCCAGGCTGGTTTCTGTCCCTCATCCCAATGCACTGGGGAGCCTCTTTTGGCCTGGGAGAGCAGTGCTGGCCTTAGGAGGGGCAGGATGTGTGTGGTGGCTGCTTTGGCTTGGCCACTGAGGATCAGCCATGGGCACCTACACAATAATGTCACCTTGCACAGGGGAGACAGGGGATGCCTTATCAGGACTACCTAAAAACAGAGGCCAGGAAAATTCAGGCAATAAAAAAGTTGTATTTTTTGAAGGCCTTCATTTATATTTAGGGCAGACGAAGCCCCCCCAGGGGCTGCACCCAAAATGCACTCATGGGTTTTCACACTTTTATAAGTTTGATCCATTTACATGCTGGGGGTTTATGTTCCAATTACAGCTTCAGGTAATGAAGTCATTTACCCCAAGTTTTCTCCTCCCCAACTCACTTTTCTCGTTTACATTTCTCAGGGCCTGAGCCAGTGAGGTGTCCTTGATTCCCAGGCCTAGAGAGAAATTGTTGTGTCAGCCCAAAATGTGAAAGCAGCAGCTTGCATGGAGCCACTCCACTGTATATGGAGTTTAGAGTTATACACTAAAGAATTGCAGAGTTACAAATACACCAAAAATATAAAAGCTAAAATCCAAAGGCATCCTGGGACATCCCTGAAACTCTGTTGGGGAGATTTGTGCTGGAGATCAGGGCAAGGTTCTTCCCCCAGAGGCTGCTGGCACTGCGCAGGCTGCCCAGGGAATGGGCACGGCCCCGAGGCTGCCAGAGCTCCAGGGATGCCCAGGCTGGGCTTGGGGGAGCTCTGGGCAGGCTTTGGATTTGGGATTGATCATCCCTGTGGGTCCCTTCCAGCTCAGCTCATTCCATGATTCTGTGAGAGTGAGGGATGGGGGAGATGAAGGATGGGGGAGAAATTTGGGCAGCACTGCAGGGATGGCCAGGGTGGGGATGCTGGGGGGTCTGGGCAGGGTTTGGGGCTGCACTGGATGAACCCTGGGGGTTTTTCCAGCTGAGGAAATTCTCATTCTGGGCTCCCCCAGGGCACAGTGTGCCCCCAGGATCTCCCTGTTCTCCCCCCGTGCCAGCATCGGGGGAGATGCAAAGGCCGGGGTGCAGCAGCAGCCGGGGCTCTGCCCTGCTCCCTCCCAGGGGCGTGGGAGCAGCGTGGGTGAGGAGAGGCAGGAGACAGCAGCAGCAGCCAGAGCAAATGGTTCTTTATTTTATCTCCAGGATAAAAAGGAATACGGAAGCCGGGCTCCTAAGATGAGGTGCCTTCATCTCCCCGCACGGCGTTTGATCATCGCCGATGTTTTACAAGGAGGTGTATGGTTGAATTATCATTAGAGGAGGTGATGGAGCTGAAGAGTAACAGAGAACTTCCTCCATGGCGACCCAGACTCCTGTTCTGTGCCTGCAGGGAGCAGAGCAGGAGAGCCCAGGGGCTGGCACAGCTCTCAGCCAGGAGGCAGGAGCAGCTCCTGAGCCCCCTGGAGGGTCTGTCCCTCAGCCCCATGGAGGGTCTGTCCTGTCTCTGAGCCCCATGGAGGGTCTGTCCCTGAGCCCCCTGGAGGGTCTGTCCCCAGGCCCCATGGAGGCTCTGTCCTGTCCCTGAGCCCCCTGGAGGCTCTGTCCTGTCCCTGAGCCCCATGGAGGGTCTGTCCTGTCTCTGAGCCCCATGGAAGTTCTATTCCTGAGCCCCATGGAGGCTCTGTCCTGTCCCTGAGCCCCATGGAGGCTCTGTCCCCAAATCCCATGGAAGGTCTGTCCTGTCCCCAAGCCCCATGGAGGGTCTGTCCCCAAACCCCCTGGAGGGTCTGTCCTGTCCCTTATCCCCCTGGAGGGTCTGTCCCTAACCCCCATGGAGGCTCTGTCCCTGAGGCCATGGAGGGTCTGTCCCCAACCCCCATGGAGGCTCTGTCCCTGAACCCCATGGAGGGTCTGTCCCCAAGCTCCATGGAATATCTGTCCCTGAGCCCCATGGAGGCTCTGTCCTGTCCCTGAGCCCTATGGAGGGTCTGTCCCCAAGCCCCATGGAGGGTCTGTCCTGTCCCCAAGCCCCCTGGAGGGTCTGTCCCTCAGCCCCATGGAGGGTCTGTCCCTGAGCCCTGTGAAGGGTCTGTCCCCGAGCCCTGTGAAGGGTCTGTCCCCAAGCTCCTCTGTCCCCTCCATGCTGGGAGGTGGCTCTGGGAGCTGGGCAGAGCAGCCCTGTGTGTGCCCAGGTCCCTCGGGGCCGTCCAACCCAGCAGAGGCTGGAGGTTGAGCCCAGCACGCTGGTGTGGGGAAACAGCCCAGCCCAGCGTGGATCCGGGTCAGCTGCCATGCTGGGGGATCCCGGGGGTGCCTGGGGTCCAGAGCACTGGCAAGGAGGACAAAGGGATCTTGGAGCCAAGGATCCTGAGGCTGGGAGTGCTGGCATCTCCATCAGAGCGGGAATTCTCGCCTCTTTTTCCGCATGGGTGCCCCTAATCATCCATCCATCACCCATCCCTTCTGTCCCGAGTCCTCCAGCAGGTGTGCTCATGGCTGGCATGCCTGGAATTGCCAGCGCCTGCTCCGAGTGCAGGCTTGCTTAGCTCTGGAGCAAGTGGCATTTCCAGAGCCTCATTAGTATTTGCATTGTTGCATGGCTGTCTAAGAGAAGCAGCAGCTAAGTGAGCCAGTCAGATCTCGCTAATTTGCATGTTAATGAAGCCCACAGAACGCAGCTTAGAGAGAGTGACTTGCTAGACCTATACATACAGGCTGTATATGCTTTGGAGACACAGCAAACACTGCAGGCAGACACCCAGATGGCTGCAGAGACAGACAAACAGATGGCTCCCTACAGCTGAACTGCGTGGGGGAGGCTCTGGGAGAGAGCTGGGGTGAGGCACTGGAGGGAGGGGGGAAGGAGAGCAAGATAGAGAGATGGAGAGATAAAAAATATGAATGGAGAAGCAGATTAGTCAAGGATTGTGAACATGCTTGGAAGGAAGGCTCTTACCATGTGGTTTTGGGGGTTTTTGTGGTGTTTTTTTTTTTTTTTTTTTTTAATAGAAAGGTTGTGCATCATCTCTTGCAGAGCACAGGTTCCAGCAGGGCTGTGTCTGTATCATTGCACTGGGGGATGCTGCAGAGGGTGGGTGGAAGGACAGACTGCTGGACAAACATCCACGGGGTCTGGCTGCTTTGTAGGCAGCTGCCGAACCCCAGCTCTGCTGTCCAGGGTGCAGGGACTGCCTGGACTGCCCTCCTTAACCCCCCTTGGAGGACTGTAGCACTGCAAACATGACTGTAACTGTACCAGAGATGGAGAGAAATGTGAACATATTTACATAAATTCCTGGTGCCAGTGGATGGGGTTGTGTGTCAGCCATGAGAGGCAGCAGATGCAGCTCGTGGGAGAGCTGTGAACTTGGGCTCATCCTTCCCTGGGAGAGGGGCTCACCCTGAGGAGTGTCCCACTGCCAGCCTGGGGAGCCAGAGTGACACCCTGCACCCACAGCCACCCCTCCGTGGGGCCAGCAGCACCAGCACTGCCCCTGAGCTGGGAGAGGAGAGCTGCAAGGGAGCACATCTCCCCAAAGCCCATCTCCTGGTGGCTTGGGGCTGGACTCCACCTGAGGTGACACTGGGCTGAGCAGTCCCCTTGCCAAGGAGTCCCAGTTCCCAGCAGTGCTCGATTTGTCCTGCCCCATATCAGCAGAACATCAGCTGGAGCCACCAGCCAGCCCACCACACACCCCTGTGGGACTGATTCTCACGGCCCCAGCCCTCTCCTGCCTTCATTTTCCCCTTTTGGCTGTGTCTGTGAGGTTTCTGCCATGAGGACACAGCAGGAGGGGCAGAGCAGGACCCTGCACAGGGCAGGGACAGCCCTGCAGCCATGGGGAAACACAAAGATCTGCAGGGCTGCTGAGTTTCCTCACCTCCTCATGCTGCCCAAAAGTGGCAGAGGCCTGTGGGCATCTCAGGCTCACTGGGAGAGGAGGTCAGACCCTGAAAAGCTGCTGTGGTTTAAATCAGGCTGCCCTGGAGCCCAGGTTTGCTCAGCCTGGCTGTTTGGTGGCAGGCAGGGCCAGAGCCAAGGCACTTCTCCAGTGGTGAGCTTGACCCCGGTCTCAGCTTGGCTCTGCTGGGCTCTTTGGAGACCCCTGTGTCCAGTGGCCAGTGTCTCAAGCTGCCCCAAAGGAAATACAGATTGGAAATTAGGAGAAAGGTTTTATCCAAGAAAAGTTCTGGAATGTTCTGCCCACGGAGGTGGTGCAGTCACCATCCCTGGGGGTGTTTAACAAAGCCTGGATGTGGCACTGGGTGCCAGGGTTGAGTTGGGGTGTTGGGGCTGGGTTGGACTCAATGGTCTGGAAGGTCTCTTCCAACCCAGTGACTCTGGGAATTCTGTGATTCTGTGAATGCCGTGAATTTTGCAAATTCTGTCTCCCCCCTGGTCTCAGCTTGGCTCTGCTGGGCTCTTTGGAGACCCCGGGCTGCAGCAGGCAGCAGGAGCTCACAGGGGGATGTGAAGGCAGCACTCAGCTCCCCTCCAGTGCCAGCGTGCCCAGGAGCTCCAGGGCAGGAGGAGCAGGGTGCAGGGATGGGGCTGGCACGCAGCTCGGTGCCAGCTCTCACACAGCTCGGCTGTCTGACACGTCAGTCAGCACAGCCGGGCCCCTGCCATGCCCATTGAGCACGGCAGCCCCCAGCCCTGGCAGCCCCCAGCCCTGGCAGCCCCCAGCCCTGGCAGCTCCTGTGGAGCAGCGTGACAGGGTTGGCACTGCCAGCGGGGCACGCATTACAGATGCCCCCACTGAGTCACACACAGCCTCTTCAGAGCATTTGTCCTGGTTTAGGGCAATTTGGGGAGAAAAGCCTCTAAAGGGATTATTCTAGAAAGCAAATTCAAGCAGCCCCTCCCCCAGCTGGTTCAGGAAAAAGATTTCCTTGGAGAAAAGTGGGAAAAAACTGTTTATCTAACAGGTAAAGCATTCACCAGCACAAAAATTGAACAATATTGAGCAATGAAACCTCTTGTGGCTCCAAAAGAGATGACAAACTCAGAAACCCCTCTGTGGGCTATAGCTTGGCTCACTCAGTGGGAAATGCCACAGCCCAGGCCCAGCCTGGAGGGCCACAGGTGGAGCTGCCAGTGCTCTTCTGGGTGCTCAGTCCAGAGCAGGTTTGAACAGGTCCAAGAAAAAGAAAAACCACAGTCCAGGGAACTTCTCTTCCTCAGCAAGCTTAAAATGAACTAAAAGCAAAGAGAGCTCTGTCCCACTGTCTGTCCTGTCAGCAGCAGGAATGTGGAGGGGTGGTGCAGTTTCTGAAAACAAACTGTGTGCTTCTTCTTCCCCCTCCGCTCTCAGAATGAGTCCTAAAGGTGCAAAACTTATTTCTGGGCTGAACAGACAAATGGGGCTACAAGCATCATAAAATCACCCCAGGACAGACTCCCAGAGCAGGGAGGGACTGGGCAGGGGACAGCCCTGTCCCAGAGCATCGCTGAGCTGGGATCTGTGTCCACCCTGCTCTGAAATCTGCAGCTGGGAGAGCCCACAGCCACCGAGGACATCATTAATTCATGGCAGAGACTGTTCAGCCCCTTGCTGTTCTCACACCCTGCCCTGGGGGCTGGGGAGCCTCGGACACAAAGTGCCCCGAGCTGTCAGGGCCATGTCCCCTAATCGAGGTGATGCCTCCACAATCCGGCCCCATTCTGCCAGCAGGATTTGTATGCAGCAGGGAGCTGCTCCTGTGGGAATCCATCCATGGATTAGAGGCCATTGGGGTGGGTAATCGCCCTGCAGCACAATGCAGGAATTTGGCTGGTGGGATTGCTCTGCTCAGGAGGGATCCCCTTGGCTTTGGGAGCCTTTCAAAGGGTCGCTGTGAGCACCATGGGACACGACCAGCACTGTCTGTGGGGTATGTCTGGAGCAAGAATAAAAACAGGGAAATAAAGATGAAAGGACCTGGCTTGATCCAGCCCTGGCTACAGACAGCCCCACACCTGTGTCCGTGGGGGAGAGGGAGATGTGGCAGGGGCTGCCTGTGGGACCCTTGGCCATAGGGCTGGGCAGGGGAGGTGACAGAGGGTGGATGGGGGGCACAGAGCTGGGGAGGTGTCCCAGGCATTCAGAGCCCTGTGTTGACTTCTTTGAGTTCAGCATATCTTAGCTTTGTGTCTTGGTTTGAACAGCCAGGTGTCTGCTAAGGAAAGCAGGAGCCTCCCCTGAAATGCAAAATGCAAACCCCCTCCCTCTGAATTATTGTGATTCTGAAACAAAGGGGTTCTCAGGCAAAGATAGGGGAATTGGAATAACAGGAAACAGTTCTTTACTAGGGAAATGAAAAATACCAATGCAATGGTGCAAGCAAAGGCCAGGCAGAGTGAGAGCAGCCCTGGCACGCTGTGGGTCAGGCTGGGGGCACAGCCCCATCCCAGGGGGGCTCAGCCCTCCTGCAGTGCCAGCTGTGGCTCTGCTGCAGCAGGATCCTGCACAAGGGGGGAGTTTTCCTCTGCAGCTGCAGGGCTGCTGGAGATGGGCCTGCTCTCCCTCTGGGAATGCAGGGCAGGAGAAAGCTGCTCCTCTGGGAATGCAGGGGGCAAAGGCTGCTGTGCTGCTCCAGGCTCAGATTGTATCCAGGTAGGAATGCTTGGCTCCTGCCCTGGGCGCAGCATCTCCCCATGGGATGATGGAATTGGATCAGCCCTGCAGGGACACTCAGTGGCCATGGACAGCAGAGATCTGCTGGAGGGAGGATGGGCTGTGGGGGAGAGAAAGGAAACTGCCCATGGACAGCAGAGAACTGCCCAGCTCTGACAGACTGCAAACAGAACACACAGCCCCAGCCCCCATGGGAAGGGACAGTGCCACCACCACCCTGACCCACAGCGTGCCAGGGCCTGCTCTCACTCTGCCTGGGCTTTGTTTGCACTATTGCATTTGTATTTTTAATTTTCCTATTGAAGAACTGTTATTCCTATTCCCATATCTTTGCCTGAGAGCCCCTTAATTCCAAATTTATAATAACTCAGAGGGAGGGGCTTTGCATTTTCCATTTCAAGGGAGGCTCCTGCCTTCCTCAGCAGACACTTGGCTGATCCAACCCAGATAGACACCCAGGCCCTGGCACAGGGGGTTTGTCCCTAAACGAGGGCTGAGAGAAGCAGGAGCGTTGTGGCCACTGTGGCTGAGAGTGGGAAACGGGGAGCTCTGTGTCCTGCAGCCTGGGGCCACACCAGCCCTGAGATCCTGCCTGCTTTTGACATCTGCTGGCTGTGCCTGGCAGGAGAGCTGAGGTGCATCATCCCACCACTGGAGCCAGGCTTTCAGGCACAAGTGTCTCTAATTATTAATTAGCTGATGAGGGTTTATTATGTCTTAGAACAGCTCTCCTGTTGCCTGTGGCACTTAGTGGAACACAGGAGGAGAGGTCTCGGTGCTCCTGTTGCTCACACATGTGCCAGGGTTGCTGTGCAGGGACAAGGGATCTTCTGAGGCTGTCACCTCGTGTCCCACAGTGGCATGGGGGTCCCAGCTGTGAGATCCATGCCAGCAGACAGGCCCAGCTCCCAGCTGGGCTGGGCCAGTCCCCCTCCACCATTCTGCACCCACAGGTGCTCTGCAGGTGGGGACCTCGGCCACATCAAGCCCTCACTGGGGCTGCTCCAGGCAAGGATGGGGGCATAAAGGAGCTGGCACCCAGACATGTCCCTGCTCCAGAGGAAACGTGCTGCCACCTCCACTCCACAGCCAGGAGGGTCTGCAGGAGCTGCAAAGCAGCTGTGCTGTGTCCCACAGCTCCCGTTCCCAGAATCCCAGAATGAACTAGGCTAGAAAAGACCTTTGAGACCATGAAGTCCAACCTCTGACCCAACACCTCCTCATCAACTAAACCATGGCACTGAGTTACTCACCATGGTCGCATCCACTCTTTCCTTAAACACATCCATTTTTTAAATTCCATCCCCAGGGAGGGGTCCCAGCTGCCCCCCAGCCCCAGGCTCTGCTCCCTGGGCAGATGGGGACAGGTTCTGCTGGCTGCAGCCAGGATAGGGCTGGGGTGACCCCGCTGCTGCCTCAGCCCGCGCTGAGGGAAGGGTTAAGTGCGATGGGGAGGCTCTGACATTTTGCTAATGTGCTGTGTTAATTGATTCGCTCATTTCCATTTGTTCCTGTTAAAGAGAGACAGATGAGAGTGGTCCTGCAGTGCAGCGGCTTGGCAGGGAGCGGCTCCGCTGTGTGCAGATGTGCTCCTGACTCAGAGAGTGCCCCCAGCCAGCCAGGGTGTGCTCCTGAGTGCCCCCAGCCAGCCTGGGTGTGCTCCTGAGTGCCACCAGCCAGCCTGGGTGTGCTCCTCACTCAGTGCCCCCAGCCAGCCTGGCCAGCCCCAGCCCAGCTCCTGCAGCACCAGGGAACACGGGGCAGACTCCCACCAGCACCCCCAGGGCACCAGGGGCTCCTCAGTGTCACCTGCATAGGTTAGGAAAGGGAAGAGCTGCACTGGGAACCTGGTTCCAGCTGCAGGCTGGGACCTGGCTGAGCCAGAAAACCAGGGAAGAGCTGGAACCAGAGCCATGAACCAGGGAAAAGCTGGAACTAGATCCATGAGCCAAGGAAGAGCTGGAACCAGAGCCATGAGCCAGGGAAGAGCTGGATGCCTTCATTCTGCACGGCCCAAAGAAGAGCAACAGCCATTCCCACACCCACAGGTTCTCATGCAGAGCACCAACAGGCACCCAGACCATGGTCAGTCACAGAATCATGGAATGGTTTGGGTTGGAAAAGGCCTCAAAGCTCATCCAGGCACACCCCTGTCCTAGCCAGGGATGCTTTCCACTGTCCCAGGCTGCTCCAAGCCCTGACCAGCCTTGGCCTTGGACACTGCCAGGGATGGGACAGCCACAGCTTCTCTGGGAATTCCATTCCAGGGCCTCCCCACCCTCAATTCCTTCCCAATATCCCACCTAACCCTGTCTTCTGTCCATGTGAAGCCATTCCCCCTATTCTGTCCCTCCAGACCCTTTTAAATTGTCACTTTCCATGTTTCTTGTTTTCTCCCTTCAGGTGCTGGAAGGCTGCAATTAGATCACCCCCAAAGCTTCTCTTTTCCAGGCTTTTCCCAGTGCAGCTTTGTAGCCACATTTCTCCTCACAGAGAAAAGCAAGGCACAATTCTTCCCAAGAATATTTCTGAATATTCACATTCTCTCTCTGAACCTCGGAGAAAGGAAAAGCAATTCTTGTAAATTGCTGTGCCTGTGTTTGTGCAAAAGCAGAATGCAATGTGGAGATTATTTACCCACAGTGATGGTGCTTTGGTTCCTTGGCCTGTCAGGGCCAGGGGTGTGTGTGTGTGTGTGTGTGTGTGTGTGAGGACTGTCAGGTGACAGTCATGAGAAGTCACGAGATGTCACGAGATGCTGTGCAGTGTGTGCAGAGTTGAGTGCTTGGCAGATTCAGTTTAGATGTAATGTAATGTAATATAATGTAATATAGTATAGAATAATATAATATAATAAAGTAATTAGCCTTCTGATAAGATGGAGTCAGATGCATCATCCTCTCCCCCCTTCAGGGGCAAAAATATCCACTATACATCTTTGTCAGCATCATCCCAGCTCCAGTGAGTTCCAGGACTGGCATCAGCAGCTCTGGAGGCCTGGCACAGCAGGGCCAGCAGGGTCCTGCTCTCCATGCCACACCTGTCACACCTGCCTGTCCCCTGGCAGTGCCTGGGGGTGAGCAGGGCTGCAGGAGGCAGATCCTGGGAGGGCTGGGGCAGGGCTGCCCCTGTTCCCACCTGCAGCCCTGGCAGTGAGGGGTCAGCAGGCAGGAAAGCCCTGCCCTGCCCTGCCCTGCCCTGCCCTGCCCTGCCCTGCCCTGCCCTGCCCCTGTCAGCCCCTGCTGGGCAGGCAGAGCTGTTGTGCCCTGAGCCTCTGCTCATCTCTAGGAGTGATGGAGGTAGGATGGTGGGGATGGACAGAGACCAGAGATCTGTGAAGCCAGGGCTTGGAACTTGTGGTTTATTGCAAAGGGCCTGGGTTGCTGTTGGGAAAGCCAGGTGTCTACTGAGGAAGGCAGGAACCTCACCTGAAATGGAAAATGCAAGACCTCCCCACCCCTCTGAATTGCTATAAATTTTAAATCAAGGGATTCTCAGGCAACAAAAAATATGGGAGAAAGGAATAACAGTTCTTTACTAGGGAAGAAAATAAAAGGATAAAATAAAGAATGCAGTGAACCAAACCAACCCTGCCAGAGCCAGAGCACAGCCTGACACCCTGTGGGTCAGGGTGCTGCAGCAGGGCCATTGGAATTGTGGCTCAGCCCTCCTGCAGTGCCAGGGGTGGTTCTGCTGGAGCAGGGATCCTGGAGAAAGGTGCAGAATCCTCTGGAGATCCAGGGGCAGAGGCAGCTGCTGCTCCTCTGGGAATGCAGTGCAGAAGCCGTGCTGGTGTTCCAGAATCTCCAGATTCTATCCGGGTAGGAATGCTTGGCTCCTCCCTCTGGGCTCACAGCTCCCAGTGGGATGCTGGAGCTCTTATCAGCCATGCAGGGACATTCCATCCCTGTTATCAGCAGGTGTCTCCTCAGGGGGAGGAGTGGGTGTGGAAGAGATAAGGAAAACTGCCCCCTGAACAGGAGACAGCTGCCATGCAGATGGTGATAGAACACCATAGAGCACATCTTGCCCTGCAGTCTGGAGCAGCCTGGGTGCAGGGCCCTGCTGGGAGCTGCCAGCCACAGCTCAGAGCAGGGCCAAGAGAAGTAAAGAGAGTAGGAAAGAGGGTGACAGAGCGAGGTTCCCCTTACAATACCATAAATCTTCTTCTGTGCTGAATATTCTAATTCTCACTCACCAATCTAGCCCAAGATACAAATCCTACAGCATTTACATTCAGCCTATAAGAATCATTACACTGGCATGCTGTGTCACATTTTAAACCCTAAAAACTCCTCTCTGGGCCCCTTCTGCCAAGCCAGCAGGGTCTGCTCTGCCCCTTGGAGCTGCCTGCAAGCAGAGGGCATTGTCTGATCCAAAGGGGATCACCTTCAGCTGGCCATGCCATTGTTTTCCAGGTGTTCAGTAACTGAGGGATCTCAGAGCTGCTTTCATTTCAATCTCACTTAGAGTTTCCATATTCTCAAAATCTTTTGCCAGGCAATCATATTTATGAGGCTTTCTTGTTTCATCTTCCCCAACACTCATCCCTGCAGGACCCAGCTACCCAGGGTGTGATGCTCAGTGACATCCCAGCCACCTGACCAAACACCTTTTCTTCCCCTTGAAAAGTGCAATTATGACAAGAATCAAATTCCTGTGGTGAGAAAGCTCAATTTCAGTCAAAATGTTTATTACAAACATATTTGTTCTGCACCTTTTCGCTGCCAAAAGAAAAGCAGCTCCTTCCAAGTGTCTTTATTTGCTTGGACATCTCCACAGAAGAAGAATTTGTTGCAGGAATCTCTCTTGGGCAGGGATGTGCCTGTGACAGGAGCAGCACCAGGGCTGCCTCCCCACCCTCCCAGGGACACAGAACCCAGCTGGGCTGGGATTTTCCTCCAGTCCCACTCCTGATTTTCATGCTGTGGGATTTGTGTTTATTGGGAGCACCCTGGGAAAGGGAATTGATGCTGGAGCAGGAGGGGTTTGAGGTGGTGCTTAAAATCCAGAATTGAGCTGAAGGTCTCTGCTCTGCTCCTGCACTGGGACAGACCCAGGAGTGGGAGGGGGAAATAATGGAAATGCAAAAAGGTTTGGGATTGAAGAGACCTCAAAGCTCATCCCATTCCATCCTTGCCATGGGACACCTCCCCCTGTGCCAGGTGCTCCAGCCCCAATGTCCAGCCTGGCCTTGGGCACTGCCAGGGATCCAGGGGCAGCCACAGCTGCTCTTGCAATTCCAGCCCAGCCCCTGCCCACCCTGCCAGGGAACAATTCCCAATTCCCAAGATCCCATCCAGCCCTGCCCTCTGGCACTGGCAGCCATTCCCTGGCTCCTGTCCCTCCATCCTTGTCCCCAGTCCCTCTGCAGCTCTCCTGGAGCCCCTTCAGGTCCTGCCAGGGCTCTGAGCTCTCCCTGGAGTCTTCTCCTCTCCAAGGGAGCCCCCCCAGCTCTCCCAGCCCTGGGATTTACTCAGTGGCCTCCTCTGGACACCCTCAGCACCTTTCTTGTGTTTCTTTACATAACCCAGCACAAGTCCCTCTGCTGGCTTTGTGTAAAGCCGCAGAATCCTCACCAAGGTGGGGAGATCTTGGTCAGGGCCACCTGGAGAGGCTCCAGCAAGGAAATGACTCCTGAGCTTTGCCTGCACTTCAGGGGATGTTAATTATGGGCATCCTGTTAATTATGCCCATCCAAGTGCCCAGGGCTTCTGTGCCTTCATCCTGTGGGCACCTCTCTCCCAGGGAGCCCATCCCAGATGAGATCTGTGCTGCACAACAAGGGGTCAGAGACAGGCAGAAAAGCAGAAGGAAAACCAAAAATAGCTGCTGAGGGCTGAGGGTGTCCTCAGGGAGGAAACAGCAAAGGCCCAAGAGAAACTGTGCTGCAGTTTGTCCTTCCCTGGGAAAGGAGCAGGGCCCTGGCACATTCCAGTGCCAGTTTGAGATTCAGGTCAGAGCTGGTCTACAGGAAATCCACATCAACTCATCCTTGCTCTGTTCTGGGCCAAAGAGGCAGAATTTTGCCCTCAGCAGTGACCACACTGGGTTCTCTGTGAGGAACCTCCCTGTGAGGTTCCCAGCACCTTCCATGGGTGAGGGTCACCGGGAGGTCTGGCAGGATGGCACAGCAGTGACTCTCTAGATGGCACAGCAGGGACTCTCTGGATGGCACAGCAGGGACTGGCAGGATGGCACAACAGGGATTCTCAGCCTGGACTCACAGTCTGTGTTCTCCTCTGGAGTCTGGCATTTTCCACCCCAGATGAGAAATGGCACCTGGTGCTGCCAGCAGTGCCCGAGCTGAGGCACATCTGTGCAGGTGGAGGCTGCAGGGACACCCTGGGTGGCTTTGCACGGGTGACAATGCAGGACAGCCTGGTGCTGTGGCACAGGAGGCTCAGCCTGGCACTGCAGCAGGTCAGAGGGAGCAGAGTCCCACCCCAGTGCCCTGCACAGGGAGCAGGAGCAGGGGCTTACAGGGAAAAGGTCCTGATCCTCCCAGCCTCCTTCCTCCTTTCCACTTATGGGTGACAAAAGGATTTGGGAACTCCTGTCCATGTGAAATCTGCTCCAGGTCTGCCCTGCTCCGGGGCTGGTGTGGCTTCTGTGCCTGGGCTGTGCCCATGTCCCTGTGCTCCCATGGCCCTCTGTGCCCAGGCTGTGCCCATTTCCCTGTGCTCCCCTGCCCTCTGTGCCCATGTCCCTGTGCTTCCATGTCCCTCTGTCCCCACGTCCCTGGGCTCCCTTGCCCCTCTGTCCCATCTGTGCCCACGTCCCTGGGCTCCCATGCCCCTCTGTCCCCTCTGTGCCCAGGCTATGTCCCTGTGCTCAGCTGTGCCCATTTCCCTTGTGCTCCCATGGCCCTCTGTGCCCACGTCCCTGTGCTCCCATGGCCCTCTGTCCCCTCTGTGGCCGTGTCCCTGGGCTCCCCTGCCCCTCTGTCCCCTCTGTGCCCATGTTCCTGTGCTCCCCTGTCCTCTGTGCCCATGTCCCTGGGCTCCCCTGCCCTCTGTCCCCATGCTGTGTCCCTGGGCTCCCCTGCCCTCGGTCCCCTCTGTGCCCAGGCCATGTCCCTGTGCCCAGCTCTGCCCTGTGCAGATGAGCCCAGGGCTCCTTTCCTCCCCCCAGCTGCTTGCTGAGGTGAATTCCTGCTCCTGTGGGGCGAGGGCTGGGGAGCAGCTGCCAGCCCTGCAGGGGGAGGAGGGGAGGGCTCCAGCTCAGCAGACACACATCAGGGGTTTTTCTGTGCAGTTATCCTGGGTCTGAGTGATGTGTGAGCCCTGAGGCCACGGGAGCTGCTCCAGGGATGAAGGAGCAGGGATTTCCCTGGCACAGCCCTTTGCTGTGGGTGCACCCTGCCCCGTGGTGCTTCCCCTGTGCCACTGCTGGGCCACCCAGCCCCACTGCCCCCCTCCAGCATCCCTGCAGCTTGTCCTCTGCCAGCCCTTCCATCTCCAGCTCCTCCTAGGAGACCCCAGCTTTCCTCCTGGGCTGGCGTTTGCCAGGCTCTCCACTCGTTTAGCATTTCTGTTCCTCAAATCACTTCAATCCAAAAGGAAGAATAATTGCCGCTTCCATTTAGCTAAAATGCAGGATCATAAACTTGCCCATCAGCTGCAGCAAGGTCAGGAAGTGCCTGCAGAAGGCAGGAGGCATTTATTGCTTCCAGAAGAGCAGATTTCACTCCCTTTGCTTTCCACATCCCCACCCTGATGCCTCCAGTGAGATCTCGCTGGAGCTGGGTGGATGCAGCAGGATAAATTGGCTGGAATTGGTTAGAAGAGGAACTAATCTTTTTTTCTTTTTTTGAGGGGGAGGAGTGGGGCCGAGTATCCTCTGCCAAGATTTGAGCCGAGGCAGGCTCTGCAGGCTCGGGGCTGTGCTCTGTGTGCGATGCACGGCGGGGCAGGGTCATCCCTGCTGCTCCTGCCGGCAGGAACGAGCCTGCCTGGAAAACCGGGCTGGGGAGGCTGCGGCTGCCGCTGTGACACGGGGACAGCTCCACCGAGGGACGTTCTGCTGGAAAAGGGCTGCAAAAGTGAGATTCAGCACCGAGCCAGTGCCGGGGAAAGGCTGTGGTGCTGCTCGCATGAGGGTGCCTGGTGGAAAGTTGCTCATTTTGAAAGGGATTTTTGGTTTGCATTTTTGTTTTTTTCTCATAATTTTTCATTAAATTAAACACAGCTTTTGGGGGTTATTTTTTTTTTTGTTTTCTCCTACCTCAAACCTTCTCCCTTTCCATCCCCTTTTCCACCCCAAGGAAAGAAGGGGGATGATATGACAGCAAACCGACAAGATAATTTTTGTCCTAATTGTTTTTTTTTTTTTTTGGAGGAAAACCCTAGTCACTCCAGCTGGGAGGAGTGGAAGGGATAATATTCCACCGCTGGGTTGAAACATTTCCATTCTCTAACAAGTTGTGATGGAAAAATTTGGTCTCCTTGACCTTGCTGCCTGGTAGGTGTCACTTCAATAACGCCACAGGCGGAAGCTGGCTCCTCCTTCCTCGAGTCCACCCACGGGAGTTTTCCCCTGTGCCAAGCATCCCTGGAGTCACAAATCCCGGAGCTGGGCAGCACAGCCCCGTGCCTGTCCTTGGGAAAACGTGGCTCTGCAGGATTTGGAAAGGGCCCCCGGGTGAAGCCACAGCGCTGTGCCCAGGCAGGGACCCAAAACTGAGGGGTTTGGGCTTCTTTGGGGGACACCAGGGAGAATCCTCCAGCCTTTCTGAGGAGGAGGGAAGCTGCAGGGGCAGCTGGTGCAGGGAGGAGGCCGAGCACCGGGCAGGGCTGTGCCTGCACTGTAGAAGGGGGTGTCACCGCCCGCGCTGTGCAGCCCCTCTGGGCACCGCCACCACCTGAGTGAGGATTCTCTGTACCCCCCATCCTGCAGGTCCGTGTCTCCCCATCCCTCCAGCGGGGCTGTGCCAGGCTCTGGAGTGCGCTGCCCACCCTGGTGGCACCCCTGGTGCCCCGCACCCCGCACGGTGACCCCTGGGCGTGCCCCTGCTCTCTGCAGTGCCACCAGCCGGGGTCACACCGCGCCTGGCTCCCGTGCCACCACTCCGCACACGCCCACCTGGGCTCCGGGAGATGCCAGTTGCCATGGCAACGGGATACAACACATCCTGGCATCGCCTGGGTGAGGCTTTCCAGGCTGGCAGGGTGGGGAGGTCGTTCCCCTCCTTTCCGAGGAAGCTCGTCATGGCGCGGCGGGAGCTGATCGCGGAAAGCTCCGGCCGCTGGCATCCTCCTCCCTGCTGGCAGCGCCCCTCTGCGCAGGGCTCGCCCAGCGGCTGCATCCTGCCCGGCCCTGCCCGCTGTGCCCGCCCGGCCGGGCCCCCTCCCTCCCACAGCCCCGGCAGGAACAGAGCGGGGCCCCACCGGGAGCGTCTGCCCTGCTGCTGCTGGGGGTGTCTGTCCTCTGTCCTGTCTGTCCTGTCTGTCTTTGTCCTCTCTGTCCTCTGTCCTGTCTGTCCTGTCTGTCTTTGTCCTCTCTGTCCTCTGTCCTGTCTGTCCTGTCTGTCTTTGTCCTCTCTGTCCTCCATCCTGTCTGTCCTGTCTGTCTTGTCTGTTCTGTCTGCCCTCTCTGTTCTCTCTGTCCTGTCTCTCCTCTCTGTCCTGTCTGTCCTCTCTGCCCTCTGTCCTGTCTTTCCTCTGTCCTCCCTGTTCTCTCTCTCCTCTCTGTCCTGTCTGTCCCCTCTATCCTCTCTGTTCTGTCTGTCCTCTCTGTCCTCTCTGTCCTCTCTGCTCCAGGGACAGCCCAGCTGTGTCCCTGGGGAGCTGTGTCAGGATGTGCTGCAGGGGAAAACCTCTTCAAGAGGCTGTGGTGCCCCCTCAGGGCTGCACACCAGGGATGGACAGGCCAGTGCCACCGAGGTTTCAGCCTGCACCCCACGTGGCAGAGAGTCCCCAGAGTGTGGCTGCCCCTGGGTTCCTCCTCATGCCCTTATTTCCCACGGCAGAAGGCCTGGCTTTGATCCAAGGACTGATTTTTCCTGATCTGTGGGATCTGTGGGGAGGCACAGCCACCACCCCAGCTGTGGTTACTCAGGGCTGATCCCTCGTGGGGAAGGTGGCACCTCCCAGCATCTCCCCAGGCTGAGGGCAGGCTGTGTGCAGTCTGTGGGGTGGCAACCGTGCTGGGAGAGCAGCAGCAGCTCCCCAGGACCAGAGGGATGTGCTGGACCAGCAGCAGCTCCCCAAGATCACAGGGATGTGCTGGAGCACAGGGATGTGCTGGACCAGCAGCAGCTCTCCAGGAGCACAGGGATGTGCTGGACCAGAAGAAGCTCTCCAGGAGCACAGCGTTGTTCTGGACCAGCAGCAGCTCTCCAGGAGCACAGGGATGTGCTGGACCAGCAGCAGCTCTCCAGGAGCACAGCGTTGTTCTGGACCAGCAGCAGCTCTCCAGGAGCACAGGGATGTGCTGGACCAGCAGCAGCTCTCCAGGAGCACAGGGATGTTCTGGACCAGCAGCAGCTCTCCAGGAGCACAGGGATGTGCTGGGATCCTGCCTGGGAGAGCCTCACCAAAGGCACACTGCAGACTCAGCCCTGAGCAGGCTGACTGCTGCAGGTTTAAATCCTTTCTCAGTCTGAGTCCAAGTGGTTTAAGAGCTCAGATCTTGACTGGCATTCTCTCTAACTGCTTTCCAATTCCCCTGGCTTGTAATTTTTGATTTTAGGATTGCAAAGCTGTGGAAAGCTTCTGGATCAACCCTTCCCAGAGATGTGTTAGCCCAGGCACAGCAGTGCCCATCCAGGCACTGCCTGTCCCAAAGGGGACAGTGACAGGTGGGGAGGGGTCCCTGGCTGTCCCTGTTCCAGGATGTGACTCCCCAGCCCAAGGAGGGCACAGTGGGGACAGCCCTTAGTGACTGCCACTGCTCATCTGTGGGCACAGGGATGCACAGGTGACCCCCAGCCCAAAGCACTCCTGTGGGGAGGGGGCTTCAGCCAGCAGTGATGTGACACCAAGGGCAATGCCACCCCGGAATGCCTGTGCACCACAAAGAGATCCTGTCTCTCATCCTCTCTGCCAGACACTGCCTACCTGAGAAAAAAATTCATTTCTTTGGTGTCTTTCCCTCCTGCAAGGCAGAGGAAGGCTGGGCAGGGCAGGGGACCCGCTGGGGGCCAGGTGTCAGCTGTGGCAGCAGTCCCTGAGCTCCTGCCTGTCCTGGCCCTGGGCAGTGCAGGTTTGTGGGCAGTGCCTATTTATAGATCCCTCCGAGCAGAGCAATCATTTCCCTGGAGTGAGAGCACCAGGAAATGCCAAACACATCGAGGATGAGCATCTGCTCCCACAGCCCCTGTGCTGAGCCTGGCCACGCTCACAGCTCTGGGTTTAGCACCTTGCTCTGGGGCCACACGGGGTGACAGGCAGGTGGCAATGCTGGCACCTGACCTGGGAAAAGGGCCCGTGGTCCTCACCATCTCCATGGTCTGTGACTGCACTGCCCTGCTCCAAACCCCTTTCTGCCATGGGAATGATCCCCCTGCTGCTTTTCTCAGCGTAGGGCTGGCCCTGTAGCACCCCACACAGGGCAGAGACCTGGCAGAGTCCCAGTGACACAGAATTCACAGCAATCACAGAGCTCACAGAGCTCACAGAATCACTGGGTTGGAAGAGACCTTCCAGACCATCGAGTCCAACCCAGCCCCAACAGCTCAACCCTGGCACCCAGTGTCGCATCCAGGCTTTGTTAAACACCCCCAGGGATGGTGACTGCACCACCTCCCCGGGCAGAACATTCCAGAACTTTATCACTCTTTCCCTGAAAAACTTTTTCCTTATATCCTACCTGTGTTTCCCTTGCTATTGGTATTTTTACCAATATTGCTGTCGGGACGTGCATTGGCTTGTCTGGCCTCGCTGCTGAACCAAACAGCAGCACTGTGGTGTTTCACCCCAGGGACACTTTTGGCCATGGCTGTGTGGTGTTTCACCCCAGGGACACTTTTGGCCATGGCTGTGTGGTGTTTCACCCCACAGACACTTTTGGCCATGGCTGTGTGGTGTTTCACCCCACAGACACTTTTGGCCATGGCTGTGTGGTGTTTCACCCCACAGACACTTTTGGCCATGGCTGGGTGGTGTTTCACCCCAGGGACACTTTTGGCCATGGGTGTGTGGTGTTTCACCCCACAGACACTTTTGGCCATGGCTGTGGGGTGTTTCACCCCACAGACACTTTTGGCCATGGCTGGGTGGTGTTTCACCCCACAGACACCTTTGGCCATGGCTGGGTGGTGTTTCACCCCACAGACACTTTGGGCTGGCTGGGTGCTGCCCTGGGCACGTGGGGACAAGTCCAGGCGTGCAGGAGCTCTGGTGGTGCTGGGATGGAGCCTCCCCCCATAGCAGGGGCTGCTCCTCAGGGTTCCCTCTGGCAGAGCAGCTTTGAGGCGATGGGGAAGGAAAGGAGTGGGTTCTGCTGGAGGGTTTGGATCCAGAGCTTTATTCTGGCCCACAGCCTCTGAACCCACAGCAGCTCCAGCAGAACTCCTGAGCCCGTGGCTGCTGCTCCTTTAACCCCGGGAGAGGGGCAGGGAAGGGGCAGGGAGCCACCAGCCAGGCACAGGAGGGGAGGTCTCAAGGGACAAAGGACACCTGGATGGCCCAGTGCCCCCGGGGGTAGAGGGCATCCTTTGAACCTGCCAATCACTCTGTGCCCTTCTGGAATGGCAGGACTGACAGACAGTGCTGGGAGGGGAAAGGAGAGGGGACTGACACACCTGGGGGGAATCTTCAGGGGAGGGACCCGAGGTTCTGAGGTGAACCCTGCAATCTCAGCTCAGCAGGGCTGGGGCCGGCACCACCCGCGCATCCCCGGGGCTGCCCGCGGAGCGGCACCGCCGGCAGCGCAGCGCGGGCTGGAGCGGGGAGCGCTGGAGATGGAGAGGGGAGAGCAGAGCAGAGCAGAGCCCCCGGCTGCTGCCACTTCACGGCAGCGGCTTCGTGATCCGGCGTTGCCTTGACAACTGCGAAGGGTCTTTTACTGCCTGTCGGCTGCTGAGACGGGAGCGGGGATGGAGAGGGGGAGAGCGTTAACTCCGCGTTCCTCCAAGTGCTTTGCACCCTCTGAGGGGCGTCCGGCTATCCAACAGGACGGCGCCCGTGGCAGGGAGAGAATGATGCATCTGACTCAAATGATATCAGAAGGCTAATTAATTACTTTATTATACTATATTATTCCATGCTATATTACACTATGTTATTCTAGACTATATTACAGTATGTTATTCTATACTATATTACACATCTAAACTGAATCTGCCAAGCACTCAGCTGTGCACAACTGCACAAAATCTCAGTCAGTCACTGCACAAAGTCTCAGCCAACAGTTCAACACACACCCCCGGCCTGGCAGGCCAAGGAACCAAAACACCATCACTCTGGGTAAATAATCTCCATATTGCATTCTGCTTTGGCACAAACACAGGCACAGCAAACGAGATAAGAATTGTTTTTCCTTCCTCTGAGGTTCAGACAATGTGAAACCCAGAAATATTCTTGGGAAGAATTGTGCCTTGCTTTTCTCTGTGAGGAGAAATGTGGCTACATGAGGCATGTGAGGACAGCAGGACATCCCTGTCCCCAGCTGGCTCTGGGTGAGGGCTGGCCTGGACAGGGAGCCCAGGGCTGCAGGTGGGCCAGCACTGCTGAGCGACCCCAGCAAGGAGTGGGCTCCCAGTCCTCCCCCTCGCTTGCCTTGCTGTGACCTTGGCATCAATCAGGAGTTTGGGCACTTTGTGGTGTGGTGTGGCTGTGGATGAGCACCTGAGATCAGCTGGGCTTGTCAGCTTGGTCAGTCTGCTGGGCAATTAGGGCTTTGTGTCACCTAATGCCCCCCCAGAGCTGGAAGGGTCCAGTCTCAGCTCTCTGCAGGCAGCACAGCCTCATGGGGCTGCTCTGCTGGGCTGGCTCCACACCCAGGGTCTCATGGCACTGAGGAAGGAAAATTTGGTCCTTCTGGGTCAAGAAAATGCACATTTATGGGGGTTGTCCCTTATTTATGGGCTGTGTGATTGATGCCTGTGGTCCTCAGTGCTGCAGGCACGGATGGCACTGCCCATGCCACCCTTCTTGGCCTGAAAGGCTGGGCCAGACCCTCAGGATGTCCTAAAAGAGACACAGACTGGCTGCCTGGAATTGCTACTGAGCTCACAGCCACTGTGTGAGGATCCTGGCAAGCCCTGCAGCCAGGCCAGAAACACTTAGAGTGTAGTATAATTAAGAAATAGTTGGCACAATCACATGATTGTGATGTCATGAATTTTAACATCTGTATCATCTCACCCTTTCACATGAGACTAAAAACGTGTGGGAGCCCTCAGGCACGGAGGGGATGGGACAGGGAACCAAAGGACCTGCAGAAGGACCAGAGGCTGCTGGAGATGGGATCACCTTGCCTGGTTTCAGGCAGCTCAGCTGGAAGGACGTGTCCACACCAGAGGGTCAGCAGCAATAAACAGCTGCTGGTAGAACAGACTCATCTGACCTACTTTGGGCTCAAGGACACCCAGAGCCACCCCCTGCTGCTGTCTAGACAAGCAGGGCCCGTGTGAGCACTGAGCCCAGCCTGCCCCAGGCTGTGCAGGAGGGCCTGGGCCCAGAGTGGGGCTGTGGGACAGGCTGCACAGACAGACAGAGCCCTGGGGACAGCGGCCAGACGGTCACTGAGAGCAGCCAGGGCAGGGGACGGGCTGGGGACAGGCAGGGGACAGGCGTGGTGCTGGCAATGTCACTGCTGAGGTTTGCTGGAGGGGCTGGGGGCAGCGTCCCCCTGGTGTGAGCACGTTCATGCTGTTGACAATGTTCATGTTCCAGCTGGTGGCCTGAGTGCCCCCGGGCTCTGAGCAGCTCGCTGGGGTCTGGGTGAGCTGTGTGACACCAGAGCATCCCCCTCTGGAGCCTGTCTGTTCATCCACAGCCTCCTGCTCCAGCCCTTCCCTGATGCACGGGGGCACCAGCAGTGCACCCACCAGCCTGGTGGCATCAGGTCACACCTGGCATCAGGTCACACCTCGCATCAGGTCACACAAGGAGAGCCAGGAGTGCTGGTGTGCTCATCCTGGGGCAGGGCATGCTGAGGGCAGAGCTCAGGGATCTGCAGCTCCTCCCGAGGGGCAGCTCCCATCCCTGCTCTGGGACAGGGACAGCAGCCAGGGCACGGCTGGAGCTGGACCAGGGCAGCTCAGGCTGAGATCAGGGCAAGGTTCTTCCCCCAGAGGCTGCTGGCACTGCCCAGGCTGCCCAGGGAATGGGCACGGCCCCGAGGCTGCCAGAGCTCCAGGGATGCCCAGGCTGGGCTTGGGGGGGCTCTGGGCAGGCTTTGGATTTGGGATTGATCATCCCTGTGGGTCCCTTCCAGCTCAGCTCATTCCATGATTCTGTGAGAGTGAGGGATGGGGGAGATGAAGGATGGGGGAGAAATTTGGGCAGCGCTGCAGGGATGGCCAGGGTGGGGGTGCTGGGGGGTCTGGGCAGGGCCTGGGGCTGGACTGGGTGATCCCTGGGGTCCCTTCCAGCCCAGGGTGTTCTGTGGTTCTGTGGTTCCACACTGTGAGCTCATTCACAGCCTGTGGGATTTTCTGACATGGACAGGAATCCTCTGGCACCCCAGCCTGGCTGCAAGGCCCGGAGTGACCATGGAGTGCAGGCCTGTAGTGCAGCCACAGCCAACACTCCTGAGCCCCTAACAGCTTTAGGAGGGCTGTTTCAGCCCAGGGAAGTGGGAGAGACCCACTCATGTTCCAGGATCTTTCCCTGGAGAAAGCTCTTGTGAGCAAACAGCTTTTCCAGGAGGATTCCTGTCTCTAAAGAGCATGGGGACGAGCACAACTCTCTGAAAAAACATCACCCTAAGCAAAGAGGAGCTTCTGCTCTTTAGGGTCACTGCACTGGTGAGATGCACCAAGCTGGGCCTCAAGCACAGCATTGCTCTGAGGTTCCAGGAGCCCTGGGATGCTCCGTGCCTGGAGGCAGAGCCACGTGGCCTCAGCTGATCCCTGAGCTTCCTCAGCCAGCTTGCATCCTCTAGGCCACCTCTGGAAGGTGCTGGAATCCAGCTGCAGGCTGGAGAAATCACAGAACAGTTTCCCCCTTGCCCACAGAGCCCCTGGGTGCTGCAGGGCTCTCCACAGGTGCTGAGCTCAGAGGTTAAAGCTGAGCCACAAAGCAGCAGGTCCTGGTGGCTCCCGGGGTGCTGGCAGCTCTCCAGCTGTTTGCCCACCTGTGGCAGCTGCTGCTTTCTCCAGAAGCTGCTGCTATTGCTTTTAAATTGATGATGCAATTGGGCCTTATTTAAAGCAACAGCTCTTTCCCTTCCAATTTTGCTCGGTGATGAATATTGGCTCCACTTCTTTCCCTCTCTTTCCCTACCTCTTCACCCGGACTCCGAAATGCCCAGGGATGCATGTGGAATGACTTTCTACCCATTGTCAGGCACTTCCAGTATCCCATAAATAATCTCCCACTTGTTTGGTCTAAATGTAATTAAGATCCTCGCTCCACGCTTGGCGACACTGACCGGCCGCAGCGCCGGTGATTTATGGGGCTGCATTGTTTGGGGCTTTAATTGCAGGCTGCAGCCTGGCCCTCCCTGACAGCCTCTCCCAGGAATGATATGTTTATGCTGCAGAGGAGTTCGGGGTGATAACTGTATAAAGCAGTTTGATAATGAAGACCACACTCCTCGCACAGAAACCTGTTGAAGGTGTTGCTGTAGGAGGCGTTTTTCTGAGAGCAGGGCAGGGAGTTCCCTGGAGAGAATCAGCTCCTTCCCATGCACAGAATATTTGCAGGCTGACTGAGATTGTACTGATTGTTAGGGAAAATTATGTGAGAGCTGTGTTTCCCTTCAAATAATTTAACTGTGTGGATCCTGTGGGTATTTAGTGTGGGCTGTGTGCTGGGCACAGGGTGATCAGTCACGTTAAATCACGTGGCTGTGCTGCCGGGGCCGGATTGGAGAGCGCTCCAGTGCTCACTCTGCATATTCATGAAGGGGAATTAGGAATTCAGTCCTTCTGGGCAGGGCTGAGTGCAGCTCCACTATTCCTCCTGTGCCAGGGAGCTGGCATGGCATGAACGTTCAGGCACTGGGCACACCTGAGGTGACTCCCTGACACCTGCCACTCCCTGTCTGTATCCAGCTGGTGCTGCTTGCTGAGAGCCCGCCCATCCATCCATCTATCCATCCATCCATCCATCCATCCATCCATCATCCATCCATCCATCCCCATCCATCCATCCATCCATCCATCCATCCATCCATCCATCCATCCATCATCCATCCATCCATCCATCCATCCATCCATCCATCCCCCATCCATCCATCCATCCATCCATCCATCCATCATCCATCCATCCATCCATCCATCCATCCATCCATCCATCATCCATCCATCCATCCATCCATCCACCCATCCATCCATCCATCCATCCATCCATCCATCCATCTCCAATCCATCCATCCATCCATCCATCCATCCATTCATCATCCATCCATCCATCCATCCATCCATCCCCCATCCATCCATCCATCCATCCATCCATCCATCCGTCCGTCCGTCCGTCCGTCCATCCACCTCCCATCCATCCCCCATCCATCCATCTCCAATCCATCCATCCATCCATCCATCTATCCATCCATCCATCATCCATCCATCCATCCATCCATCCATCCATCCATCCATCCATCCATCTCCAATCCATCCATCCATCATCCATCCATCCATCCATCCATCCATCCATCCGTCCGTCCGTCCATCCACCTCCCATCCATCCCCCATCCATCCATCTCCAATCCATCCATCCATCCATCCATCCATCCATCCATCCATCCATCCATCCCCTATCCATCCATCCCTCTATCCCTCCATCCCTCCATCCCCTCCAGGCAGCTCTATTTCCCTCTCTGCAGTAGCTCTGGGTCTCTGGGCTGTTCTCAGCTCTGTGTCTGCTCTCTGCTCTCTCTGGCCTCTCTCAGAGCCTCCTCCCGAGGCTCTCCCGGTGCCCCCAGGGGTTCCAAATGAGCACAGCTGCTGCTGCTGCTCCTCTGCTGGGCTCCCCTCCTCTCTGCTGGGCTGCTGCACAGCCAGCCAGCCTCTCCCAGCCCTCCCAGATAAACAGGATTAAATCCCTGCCTTATTCCATGAGCAAGAGCACGAGGGATAGAAGGGGGGGTCCTTATCTTGTTCTTATCTTCGGTGCAGCTGCTCTGGCTGAGGAGGGGAGGTGGCCCAGCCCCTGCTGCTGGAACTGCTGTCCCTGCAGAGCCTGACAATGGCCCTGCTTGTCGGAACACGGCCTTGCTTCCCCACCCCGAGGGCTCCGAGGGAAACCTGAGCTGCCTGATTGTGGCAGATAGCGAGGGGAAGCCCCAGCAGCCGGCTCCTGCTCTCTACAGAGCTGCAGACAGCTGTGCTGCAATCCAGCTGCAAAGCACAGCCCACACAGCCCTGCCCCTGCTCTCTCTGACACACAGAATCATAAAATCCCAGCCTGGGTGGGGTGGGAAGGGACCTTAAAGCTCATCCAGAACCCCCTGCCATGGGCAGGGACACCTTCCACTGCCCCAGGCTGCTCCTGTGCTGGAAACACTCAGAGTGTATTATAATGAAGAAATAGTTGGCTTCTGATTGTGATGGCGTGAATTATAACATCTGTATTATCTCACCCTTCACATCAGACTAAAAATAAAATAAAAGTTTCTAAACCACCTCTCAGTTACCCCAATTCTGGGTCAGAAAAAGGTTTAATCTGACACTCCAGGCCTGCCCAACCTGGCCTGGGACACTTCCAAGGATCCAGAGGCAGCCACAGCTGCTCTGGACACCTTGTGCCAGGCCTCTCCATCCCCTGAGTAAAGGATAACCATGGTTCCTCGTGGTTCCAAGCTCCAGAGGGATGAGTTGGTCCAGAAGTTTCTCCAGGTTGTGGCATTTGATCTCCATCTCTCAGCAGGACCCTCCCACAGCCAGGGCACCGCAAGGGCTGCAGCTCCACATCCTCAGGTGCCCTCAGCTACCCAGGCCTGCAGTCAGAGCCCTCTGGGGCTGGGAAAGAACCTCTGGGTGCAAACCATTCCCAAAGGCTCAGGGCACTGGTGTTGTGCATCTTCTCATGAGAAAAGGAGCGTTATCAAAACAAGCCTGGATGTGGCACTGGGTGCCAGGGTTGAGGCTGGGTTGGACTCGATGATCTTGAAGGTCTCTTCCAACCCAGTCATTCTGGTAACTCTCTGAAGGGGAAGTTTCAGTTCAAACAGCTCCAACAGCAGGTGGAAAAGGAGATTTCCAGTTTTTTTCCAGGCCAGTGGCTGGGGGCCATGCCCAGGTAGCCTCGCAGGAAGTGAGGGGCCCTTCCAACCCAAACTATTCTGGAATTCTGCGACCCCATTATTTGTTATGCACCCACAGGTTTTGTGCTGACACCCCTGTGCACCCCCACATTTTAATCTGATGTTGAGGACCTGTGAGGAGAAAGGAGAGACTTTGGAATCCTGAGCCCCAGCAGCCCAATTCCTCCTGCCCTTACACCTGGGCTCCATTCTCCCCTCTGCTCCCCAGCACGCACATTAAGGGATTACACTGTCATCTTTTCAATCTCTCTGTCAATAGATTTCTTTTTCTCACAGCTGATTTTTCTCCCCAGCTCGAGCTCTTTCACTTCATTAATACACCCAGAAGGGAAGAGCAGCTGCCTGCATTGTCTGGCTAGGAAAATTTCTTGCGCTGCTGGATTTGTAAAACAACTGATTAAAGACAATGCAATTAATTATTCCTTGATGAAATAGTGGAAATTATCCTGAAAAATGAAGAAATTTAGCAGTGGAACATTAAATCCCCATAATTATGTCATTTCTACAAAGGGGGCAGGGAGGTGAAGTATAAAAATAAAACCCAGCCACAGTCTTTATGCCAGCTCCTTGCCAGGGGATGTGGTGCCCTCTCCATGGGCTCCTGCCTTGGGTGTTTGCCTGGGACACCCCCAGATCCCCCCAGAGCCCCCCTGGCACAGGCAGGGAGCAGGGGCTGAGGGTCCCTGCAGGGCCCCTGCCAGGCCAGGCTGTCTCCTGTGGGCTGGGTGTGAGCATCCAGCTGTGCTGACACATCCAGCTGTGCTCACACATCCAGCTGTGCTCACAGCATCCTCTGTCATGGGGGCAGTGCCCACACCCTGGCACTGCTCCTGCTCCTGCTGGGACAGCCTGGAATGTCTGAGATCCCTTGGAGAGGAAGCTGTGGCACAGCTTTCCTCACCCTCAGCCCTGCCCCACACCCTGTCCTGCCCAGCAGCACCCTGTGCACCCATGGGACACCTCATGGGATCCCAAAGAGTGCCCCATGGGGCTTGGCCCGTGTGCACCAGCTGTGCCCCGGGCCCTGGGCTGTCACCCAGACCCTGGAGCTGTCCCCTCCAAGCCCCCCAGCCCCACCCCATGGAATGATGAAGTCATTATGGCTGGGAGAGACTGTTGAGATCTCTGAGTCCAACGTTCCACCAGATACCCCCGTGCCCACTAATCCCCGTCCTGAGGTGACACATCTGCTCATGCCTCGAGCATTTCCAGGTCCACCCTCCCCCTGCAGCCTCCTCTGCTCCTTGTGTTCCTCTGGCTCTTGCCACACAGTGTTCCATGAGCCATCCCCTTCTGAACCACTCATTCCTGCCTCATCCTTCCCTCCATCAACTCTGGGTTTCCCATCCGCCGGCTCTCTCTGTCCTGGTTGCCTCCCCTGGGCTTTCCCTGCTGCCTTGTGCTGTCCCCATCCCTGCCAGAGCCGTAACTCGGGGGCAGAGCGGCCCCAACCCCGCTCCAGCCATGCTGGCTCCGCATCCCCATCCCGTGTGCCTGGGCCCGGAGGAGCAGGGAAAATGTTGGATCCCCGGGAGGAGCGGGCAGTGATGGATCCCCGGGAGGGTCCCCGGGAGGATCCCCGAGAGGAGCGGGCAGTGCCGGATCCCGGCCTGGAGGATCCCTGGGAGGAGCGGGCAGTGCCGGATCCCCGGGAGGATCCCCGGGAGGAGCGGGCAGTGCCGGATCCTCGGGAGGATCCCCGGGAGGAGCGGGCAGTGATGGATCCCCAGGAGGATGCCCGGGAGGAGCGGGCAGTGCCGGATCCCCGAGAGGATCCCCGGGAGGAGCGGGCAGTGCCGGATCCCCGGGAGGATCCCCGGGAGGAGCGGGCAGTGCTGGATCCCCGGGAGGAGCGGACAGTGCCAGATCCCCGGGAGGAGCGGGCAGTGCTGGATCCTCGGGAGGAGCGGGCAGTGCCGGATCCCCGCAAGGATCCCCGGGAGGAGTGGGCAGTGCTGGATCCCAGCCCGGGAGGAGCGGGCAGTAATGGATCCCTGGAAGGATCCCCGGGAGGAGCGGGCAGTGATGGATCCCCGGGAGGATCCCCGGGAGGAGCGGGCAGTGATGGATCCCCGGGAGGATCCCCGGGAGGAGCGGGCAGTGCCGGATCCCCGGGAGGAGCGGGCAGTGCCGAATCCCCGGGAGGAGCGGGCAGTGCCAGATCCCCGGGAGGAGCGGGCAGTGCTGGATCCCCGGGAGGAGCGGGCAGTGCCGGATCCCCGGGAGGATGCCCGGGAGGAGCGGGCAGTGCCGGATCCCGGCCCGGCGCAGGGGAGGCAGGAGGAACGCGTGGCATGGGGAGAGGATGTGCCTCCTCCGCACTTGCAGCTGGGAACTGTTGATTTTATTTATTTATTCCATTCTGAGATTTATCAAACGTGGGACTGGAGCCTTCCCGAGCCTGGTGTGCATGGAAGGAATCCAGGCCCCACACACCACCTGCCGAAATGTAATTACCAGATGCGTTAAATGAATAAATCTTCCGGGCACCATTTTCTGTCGGTGCTGGAAAACCCACGGGGAGCCTCTGAGCGCTCTGAGCTGCCGGTGCCACCCCTGAGCCCGCTGTGAGCCCTGGGCTTGGGGGCTGGACAGCTCCTCCAGGGTTTTACCTGTGCCACGGCGCTGCCAGGTCATTGGGAGCAGTTTTGTTCCACTCTCAGCACAGGGATGGACCTGCCACGGAGATCCTGCTCATGGTGGGGATGCTGCAGTTCCAGGGGTGGCACAGATGGATCTGGGGAATCGTGGAACCCAGGAATGGCTTAGGAGGGACCTTAAAACTCATCTTGTTTTAAGGTGCCATGGGCAGGGACACCTTCCACTGGACCAGGTCGCCCCAAGCCCCATCCAGCCTGGACATTTTCCAGCCACAGCTTCTCTGGACAACCCTCTCCTGGGGGATTTTGGGCAAGGGGTGACCAGGGGTGGTGCAGGTACAGCTGTGGTGAGTGAGGAGCAGTGCTGGGCCCTGCTGTGGGAGAGAGTCCTCACCTCAGCCTTGGAAACCAGAACACTCAGCACAGACCCAGCATCGGGAACAGGTCCCAGGGGATGAGTTCTGTCTCTTTCTGCAAGAAAAAGGAACTCAGAACCTCATAAGACTCCTCTGCCCAGAGAAGTTGGGGATTTCCCCATCGCTGGAAGTGTCCCAGGCCAGGGTGGAGGGGGCTTGGAGCCACCTGGGACAGTGGGAGGTGTCCCCATGGCAGGGGGTGGAAGGAGATGTTCTTTAAAAGTTCCAACCCAAACCAATCTGTGATTCTCTGATTCTCTCTGCCCTTTTTCCAAGCATCAGCTGCTCTCATTTTAGAGCTTCTAGCTGGAAACAAAGCATGAAAAGTTCAACTCATCTCGTGCTGCTTGATATTTTTTCTAGTTCCAGTTCAAAAAAAGAAGTCAGTGATAGAAATGGAGGCATGAGGAGCCTGGGTGCTGAGGACAGCTCGTAAAAATTGTTTTGCACCCATTTTCTGACCATTTCTACTAATCACATACCATGAAATGAACAGTTTGCAAACACCCTATGGGCTGAAATTTGTTTGCATAAACTATTCAGTGAACACTTGCAGATAACAAATTCATTTGCAGAAATCAGGATCAGCTTCTCAGCAACTTGCAAATGGGAAATAAAAAAAAAAAAAGAGAAAAAAACAGAAAACAATGAATTTGCACAAGGAGCTTCTTCCTGCAGGACCAAAGCTCAGCCATGCAGATGGTTTTGGTGCTGCAGAAGAGCTGCAGAGAGGAAGGGCCAGGAGAGAAACAGGGGAATTGCCTTTGCTTGTTTGAGTTTAAAAACTAAAAACTCTTGGCTCATGTCAGAGTATTCCCAAGGAAACGGGTGGGATTTCAGGTCCACGTTACAGGAGAGCTCCAGGGGATCAGTGTGCAGCACCAAGGGGTGAGCTGTAAGTCAGACCTTGGAACACAATCCTCTTTTGGTCTCTAAACAGAGCAGAAGTGTTGGAAATGTGACTTTTTGGGGTGTTGGCAGCTGCTGAGCCCAGCCACGGCTCCTGCTCTGCCGTTTGCTGCCTCCCTGGGGAAGCTGTGCCAGGAGATCCCTGGTGTGGATCTCAGGGGACATCAGGGCCCCTCTGCCCCCAGGGACAGCTGTGCTGGGTGGTGCTGGAGCCTGTTCCTGGGTTCTCCTTGTGCTTCCCTCAGCCAGCCCTGCTCCTGGAGCTGCTCTGTGCTCCTGTTATTTACAGAAGACAAATGCAATTGGACTGGCAGGGAGTGCAGCTCTCCCAGAGCAGACAAATGGAGTACAAAGTCAACTTTCCAATCATCATTTTTCCTTAGGAAAAAAAAAAAAAAGGAAAAGAAGATGATTTTTCCCCTGCAAACAACTAAATCTGGCTTCAGACATTTCTTCACATTGTAAATTCTGCTTGATTCTTCTTGCTAACTCTCCTCTACCAATATCAGCAGGACATGCTGATGTGCTAAAGCTCTAAAGGGGGGCAGGAAATGACCCACCTCAGTTATGGGGCCACAGAGGGACCTCTCAGAGGGTGGGCAGGCCCTGGCACAGGGTGCCCAGAGCAGCTGTGGCTGCCCCTGGATCCCTGGCAGTGCCCAAGGCCAGGCTGGACAGGGCTTGGAGCACCTGGGACAATGGAGGTGTCCCTGCCATGGCATGGGTGGCACTGGAAGGGATTTAAGTTTGCCCCCAAACCATTCTGGAATTCTGTGATTCTCTGAACCACAGACTGGCTCAGATTGGAAGATCTGACTGGAGACCCTCTAGTCCAACCTCCCTGCTCAAGCAGGGTCCCCAGAACACATCCACATCCCCCAGGGTCCTGTCCTGTCCCCACACTGCTGGAGACGTGCCCTGCTTCCCCCTGCCTGCCCTGGCACCAGCAGGATGGGTTCTGTCCTCTGCTCTTTGGATGTTCCTCTGCTGGCATGGAGCTGTCTGTGCTTGGCTCTGTCCATCTCTGGGCAGCTCCTGGGGCACCCCCAGCGCTGGGCTCAGCCCCTGGAGAGGCTGGAGCGAGTCCAGGGCAGGGAATGGAGCTGGGAAGGGGCTGGAGAATTCCTGAGGGAGCTGGGAAGGGGCTGGAGAATCCCTGAGGGAGCTGGGAAGGGGCCGGAGAATTCCTGAGGGAGCTGGGAAGGGGCCGGAGAATTCCTGAGGGAGCTGGGAAGGGGCTGGAGAATCCCTGAGGGAGCTGGGAAGGGACTGGAGAATCCCTGAGGGAGCTGGGCAGGGGCTCAGCCTGGAGCAAAGGAGGCTCAGGGGGCCCTTGTGGCTCTGCACAGCTCCTGGCAGGAGGGGACAGCCGGGGGGTCGGGCTGTGCTCCAGGGAACAGGGACAGGAGCAGAGGGAACGGCCTCAGGCTGGGCCAGGGCAGGCTCAGGGGGGATTTTAAGAAAATTTCTTCACCCATAAAAGGTGGCTGAGCCCTGGCACAGCTGCCCAGGGCGGTGCTGGAGTCCCATCCCTGGAAGTGTTTGGAAAACGAGGAGCCATGGCACTTTGCCATGTGGTTTAGTGATGTGGTGGGATTTGGTTCCCAGTTGGACTTGATGAACTCGGAGGTCTTTTCCAGCCCTCAGTCCTTCCTTCTGTGGCTCTGTGACTCTGCTGCTGATGGGCTGAGGGCAGAGCTGGCTCCCAGTACCTGCAGCAGAGCCCCCCCGGCCCCGGGTGGGCACCAGGGCAACGAGGGACCGACAGATGGTGATGGGACAGAAAACAGCCAACTCCCCCCAGCACCAGGATCTCCTCCCTCCTCCTCTGCCTGCCCCTGTGCCAGCCAACAGGACCCCGCCGCCCGCAGCGAGCCCACCCCCCTCTGGCTCAGACTTTCCAGGAAGGAACTGAGCTCCAGGAATTAAAAGCTTTGCAGTGAGATGTGACAAAAAGGAAGAAAATGCCTTCAAACGCGCCTCCTTCATCTCTCCCAGCACTTCACCTTTCCGTCGGCTTCACTTATTTCACAGCCTCTGGAAAAGAAGAAGGGAAGGAAAAAAAAAAAAAAAACCGGTTAGGAACTTACTGAATAAATCATATCCATTCCCTCCCCCACCTCCCTCCTTTCTTTTGTGCAAATCAAAGGCTGGGAGCTGCCAGGAGCTGACAACGGTGCCCCCAGCCCCCACCTCGCCGTTCCTCACGGCCCCGGTGCTCGGGAACTTTGGGGGAATTCAGAGGCAAATCAAGCTCTGACAGCGCAGCCGGAGGGACGCGGGGGGAAGCGGCGGCGGCGCGGCTGTCGCTCCTGCAGGCGCTCGCTGCCTGCTCCCCGTGGGTCTTGTAGTTTGGAAACAAGGTACCGAACATGTGGGGAAGGCTGATAATCTCCAAAGTGTCTGTGATTAAGTGAAACCAGCAAATTGAGATGCTTAGACAATTAGTAATCTTGGCGTGGAGGAAAAAAAAAAAAAAAGAAAAAAAATGAAGAAGAAGAAGGAGGGAGAATCAAAGAAGAACGGAGGGTTTGGGGTTTATTTTTATTTGGTTTTATTTATCTTATTTTAGCTCTCCCTCCCCCTCCCGTCCTTCTAATTTCGCAAGCTTGTTCCAGCTGGATTTGAGGCCAGGGCGAAGCGGAGCTCACCCTGCCCCTAACAGCGAGTTCGGAGCGGGGGTCGGGCACGGCCACGCACAGAGGGAACCCCGGGGCTGTGGCAGGGCGTGCCCGGGCTGCCAGCCCCGCTGCCATCGCTGCCTGCCCCGGCCCCGTGCCCACGGCAGCCCCGGGCTGGCAGCGCGGGGAGCGGAGCCGAGCGCTGCCCACGCCCGGCCCGGGGGTGTGGGGCACAGCCGGGGTCCCGCAGCCTTCTCCCGGCACGGCTGCAGAGGGGGAATTCAGGAGGGGGATCCCCACTGTGAGCCCGGCTTGGCAGCTGCTGAGCCCCCGTGCCAGGCGCTGCTGTGGGCACGGTGCCCTGATGTGCCCCGTGTGCCCCCGTGTGCTCCGTGTGCCCCCATGTGCTCCGTGTGCCAGGTGTCCCGATGTGCTCTGTGTGCCCCGTGTGCTCCGTGTGCCCCCATGTGCTCCATGTGCCCCCATGAGCTCTGTGTGCCCCCGTGTGCTCCGTGTGCCCAGTGTCCCGATGTGCTCTGTGTGCCCCCAGGGGACAGGACAAGACTCTTCCAGCCAAGGTGAGGATGAGCACCTGGCCCTTTTCAGGGGATTTTAGCACCTCCTGTGCTCCAGGTTGAAGGGAGAGCAAACCATGGAGAGCAGGGAGGGCTGGAAAGGGGAATTTTCACCTTTCCATCCCCTTGGATAGTCCTGCAGCCCTGGGAGGGCTGGAAAGGGGAATTCTCACCTTTCCATCCCCTTGGATGACTGCTGCAGCTCTGGGAGGGCTGGAGAGGGGAATTTTCACCTTTCCATTTTCACCTTGGATGGCTGCTGCAGCCCTGGTGTCTCAGCTCTGGCTGGGATGAGAGCAGAAGGGCACAGTCAGACGTGCAGGACCGTGGGACCCAGGACTGTGGGATGGGTGGGGTTGGAGGGACCTTAAAGCTCATCTGGTCCAGGCCCCCTGCCATGGCAGGGACACTTCCCACTGTCCCAGGTGCTCCCAGCCCTGTCCAGCCTGGCCTTGGGCACTGCCAGGGATCCAGGGGCAGCCCCAGCTGCTCTGGGCACCCTGTGCCAGGGCCTCCCCACCCTCCCAGGGAAGAACTCTTCCCTATTATCCCATCTAATGCTGCCCTCCTTCAGCTGAAAGCCATTCCCCTTTCCCTGTGGAAAGGTCTCCAGCCTCCTTGTGATCCCCACAGACACTGGAGTGGAGCATCCAAAGCCACAGTAACTTTGTGCAGTTCTGGTGCCACCCCTGTGCCCCTGCATCCTTTGAAAGCCAAACTTGGTGCCAGTGCCATCAGCTCTGCCCCACCCAGCTGCCCTCGGTGTGCCAGCTGTGACTCCACAGCTGCACTGCCATCTGCCTGGGCTGAGCTGCCCATCCTGGACCAGCCTGTACCTTTGAATGGCTCAGGAGAAGCTGATTCCAGACCTGGAGGATGCTGGCAACTCCATCTGCTGTCAGGGCTGTCCCCAGGGCAGCACCTGGCTCCTCAGGGAGCCCCCACTCCCCTCAGCAGAGACAAGGGCCCTCAGGGCACTGCAATAAATAAAATAATAATACCTTCAATAAATAAATAATAAATGAAATAATAAAACCTTCAGGGCACTAACTTGGGCACAGGTTGGAGCCCTGGCTATTGAGAATTGGAGTCTTTCTGTGCTGCCAGGCACTGACCCTCAGGAGAACACTGCACTGACCTGAGGCCGTGGAGAAGCTTCCAGAATGGAATGATAGAAGTGAGTTTTTAGGTGTGTAATTTAAATAAAAGTGTGTAATATCACATGGTGGAAAACTTAAAGGGTTTAGAATATAGTAATATATATAAACCATATTTTTTAAAAAAATATATATTATATCTATAATAGATATAAATAGATAAATACATTATATATAATATATATAATATATACATATATATAAAATATATTTTAAAATATAGAAGTTTTAAATCATAAGCTAATCCTTCTTCTTCACAAGTTTGAGTAGTATTGTATAATTAAATAGAAAAATCCACATTACAGACCACAAGTAATTAGTTATTAAATTAAAAGTAAAAGTAATTTAAGTATAATTTCTTAATTAAACAATTTCTCCTTAAAAAACCTTTTAGTGAGGGAGATACAACTCCTTTTTTTCATTTGTTAATATAAAATATTATACAACACACAGTTTATAAAACTATAAATACAATATAAATAAAAACTATATTTAAATAAATAATATAAATTAAAACTTTAATAATATAATGTAAATATATAATTTAATGTAAATAAATGTAATGTAAGAAAATGTAATGTAAATAAATGTAATGTAAATAAGATATAATATATATAAAATGTAAATAAAAACTAATAAACATCTAAAGCCAAATAAAAAATACCATCTCACACATTTAATCCAAACCCTAACAAAAAAGAGTTAAACCTCAATGTGGTGGTGCCCTGTGTGAGGATGGAAGTCACAACCTTCAGCTGATGAGACTCAGCCCTGTCGGACTGTACCCCTTTCTGACCCAGAGATGGGGTAACTGAGAGGTGTTTTAAAAACCTTCATTCCCTTTTCAGTATAAAAATTCTCTGCAAGTCCATTTCGCAGGCAGCCCCGGGGCGTGCCCTGCAGTGCCCGCTGTGCCCGCTCTCCCTGCCCTGCAGCTCCTGCCCCGGCAGCCCCTGCAGCCCGGGGGAGCCTGCTGGGACCTGCCGGCTCCAGCACCGCTGTTCACTCCGGGTTTCACCCTGTGTTTGCTCCCTCAGCTGGGGAGGAGCTGTGCGTGTGCAGGACTCTCCTGACGCTGGAGCGTTGCAGCGGGGCAGGGTGGCAGAAATGCTGGAACCTTCTTCGAAGTGTCTCCTTCAGAAGCTGCTCAGAGTGAGGCCACCAGAGCAGCCATTTCGGAGCCATGCACACACACACCCTATTCCAGATTGCAGGGCAAGATGTGTTCTATCACCATCTGAATGGCAGCTGTCTTTTGTCCTTATCTCCCTCTGAGTGATCACACCCACTCCTCCCCCTGGGAGACACCTGCTGATAACAGGGATGGAATGTCCCTGCATGGCTGATAAGAGCTCCAGCATCCCACTGGGAGCTGTGAGCCCAGAGGGAGGAGCCAAGCATTCCTACCCGGATAGAATCTGGAGATTCTGGAACACCAGCACGGCTTCTGCACTGCATTCCCAGAGGAGCAGCAGCTGCCTCTGCCCCTGGATCTCCAGAGGATTCTGCACCTTTCTCCAGGATCCCTGCTCCAGCAGAACCACCCCTGGCCCTGCAGGAGGGCTGAGCCACAATTCCAATGGCCCTGCTGCAGCACCCTGACCCACAGGGTGTCAGGCTGTGCTCTGGCTCTGGCAGGGTTGGCTTGGTTCACTGCATTCTTTATTTTATCCTTTTGTTTTCTTCCCAGTTAAAGAACTGTTATTCCTGCTCCTGTATTTTTTGCCTGAGAGCCCCTTAATGTCAAAATTATAATAATTTGGAGGGAGGGGGTTTGCATTTTCCATTTCAGGGGAGGTTCCTGCCTTCCTCAGCAGACACCTGGCTTTCCCAACCGAGACACACACATCACAGACAGATCAGCAGAGGAAAGACAGTTCCTGGGTTGCAAGATAATGTGTGTCCTGTCCCTATCTGTCAGAGCTGGGCAGTTCTCTGCTGTCCATGGGCAGTTTTCTTTCTCTCTGCCACAGCCCATCCTCCCTCCAGCAGATCTCTGCTGTCCATGGCCACTGAGTGTCCCTGCAGGGCTGATCCAATTCCATCATCCCATGGGGAGATGCTGCGCCCAGGGCAGGAGCCAAGCATTCCTACCTGGATACAATCTGAGCCTGGAGCAGCACAGCAGCCTTTGCCCCCTGCATTCCCAGAGGAGCAGCTTTCTCCTGCCCTGCATTCCCAGAGGGAGAGCAGGCCCATCTCCAGCAGCCCTGCAGCTGCAGAGGAAAACTCCCCCCTTGTGCAGGATCCTGCTGCAGCAGAGCCACAGCTGGCACTGCAGGAGGGCTGAGCCCCCATGGGATGGGGCTGTGCCCCCAGCCTGACCCACAGCGTGCCAGGGCTGCTCTCACTCTGCCTGGCCTTTGCTTGCACCATTGCATTGGTATTTTAATTTTCCTGTTAAAAAACTGTTATTCCAATTCCCATATCTTTGCCTGAGATCCCCTTAATTTCAAAATTGCAATAATTTAGAGGGGTGGGGTTTGCATTTTCCCTTTCAAGGGAGGTTCCTGCTTTCCTCAGCAGACACCTGGCTGTTCAAACCAAGGCAGACAGGAAGGATCTTTGTCTGATGTATTCCAGCGAAGGTTTATTGCATCCACCACACCAAAGGGATCAGGGACAAAGACAGAACCATGTGTTGTGCACAGGCTTAACTATGGGGTCAGTGACCAATGACCTGAGGGCACGGGGTGGGCAAAGAGCAGCAACCTGTAGGGGGAATAAGGGATGAATAATTGGGAATTCTGTTGAAAGGAGACAAAATGGACGTGGTTGGAGCCACCTGCGCTAGTGGAAGGTGTCCCTGCCCATGGCAGGGCGTGGAACTGGAGGATTTTTAAGGTCTCTTCCAAGCCAAACCAGGAGGGGGGTGATGTACACCATGCAGGGGTGGGCAGGGTGAGCTGGGGAGGCAATCTGGTGTAGATTGGCAGTGGTGCTGCAGAGCACCATGGGCAAGTCCTCTCTTCCAGCCTAGGTGGGGAAAACTCCGTGGTAGATCTTTCCAGGGCAAAACCTGGCAGTTTCCTGAGGGGTTTA
This sequence comes from Fringilla coelebs, assembly GCF_963513975.1. Classification (NCBI taxonomy): domain Eukaryota; kingdom Metazoa; phylum Chordata; class Aves; order Passeriformes; family Fringillidae; genus Fringilla; species Fringilla coelebs. The sequence continues at coordinate 2,045,425 of NC_140054.1, read as the reverse complement.
CTACATTCCCACACTGGAGCTGCCCTGGACCTGCCAGCCCTGCCAAGAACTCAGGTGGGAGGACAATATCCCACCACTACAGGGAGGGGGTGATGCTCTGCTGGAGCTGCTGCTCTCAATCCCAGGTGTCAGATGGGGACCTCTGGGTTCAACCCAGCCCTTGTGCCAGAGCCACCCAGAGGTCTCAAGGATGCAGAGAGGGGCCCAACCATACCCACAGCCAGTTCCTGCTTGCTCAGGGAAGCTGGGAGGTGTCCTAGAGAGCTGGATACCCTCTCCATCCTCCCACTCCCCTCTTGGCTCACGTGGGTTTTGCCCTTTGTCATGCTCAGCTGCCACTTTTCAAAGGCAGCTCAAGCAGCCCTCTGTACATCACTTTTTGACCAAGTTTCATTTCTTTTCCCTTCATCTCCTGTTCCTTTATTTGTTTAGAGTTTTATCTCTGGGATTCCAATTCCTCCTCAGGAGGTTGTTGCATAAGTAGCCTCCATACTGATTGCAAGGATTTTAATTTGGTAGCTTTCATCTTAAGCTGTTTCTAAGGCACTTCCTCATTTGTTTAAAATCACCCTGCCTAAAGCCTGCAAACTGTTTTTCTGGCTTGATACTTCCCAAAGGGCTGTGGGACTTAATTTGAGTCCCTGCTCCTTTGTGGCTCGGTGACAGTTGTCTGGATTAAGTCAAGAGTTGCCACTTCACTCGTGTGCCCCAGACCTGGATTTGCAAGGCTCTGACATTGGACATCTCCAGGGCACTTTGGATCTCTGAACTCACAGGTGGCAACACTCAGCTCTGCTCTGCAGCCTCCCTGAGACCCCCTGCTCCCTGTGTGTGACAGCCAGGGGGACACAGAACCCCAGGGGACAGGACAAGACTCTTCCAGCCAAGGTGAGGATGAGCACCTGCCCCTTTTCAGGGGATTGTAGCACCTCCTGTGCTCCAGGTCAAAGGGAGAGCAAGCCAAGGAGAGCAGGGAGGGCTGGAGAGGGGAGTTCTCCGTTCTCCATCCCCTTGGATGGCTGTTGCAGCCCTGGGAGGGCGGGAAAGGGGAATTTTCACTTCTCCATCCCTTTGGATGGCTGCTGCAGCCCTGGGAGGGCTGGAGAGGGAAATTTCCACCTTTCCATTTTCACCTTGGATGGCTGCTGCAGCCCTGGGAGGGTGGGAAAGGTGAATTCTCACTTCTCCATCCGCTTGGATAGTCCTGCAGCCCTGGGAGGGCTGGAAAGGGGAATTCTCACTTCTCCATCCCCTTGGATTGCTGCTGCAGCCCTGGGAGGGCTGGAGAGGGGAATTTTCACCTTTCCATCTCCTTGGATGGCTGCTGCAGCCCTGGTGTCTCAGCTCTGGCTGGGATGAGAGCAGAAGGGCACAGTCAGAGGTGACCTGCCAGGCTGAGCCCCCCAGAGCAGCAGGATGCCCGTGGGCTGAGCCCAGGGAAGCAGGGCCAGCTCAGTGGCACAAGGTGTGTCACCTCCAGGTGACCTTGTGCAAGGACTGCAGTGAGGGAGGGGCCTGCCCCAGCTGCTCTGGTGTCTCCTCTGCCCCCCTGTTTCTGGTCCAGGTCCCCAGCCATCCCTTTCTCCTCTCTGATGGCACCTCCAGGGTCTGGCTCTCTCCAAACTGGAAGGGAGTCACCCTCAGGCCCCACCTCTGGTTTACAGGATGTGATTGATGCTGATTTAATTGGTGTTGGTTTAATTGGCTCATGCAGCTCCCATATGTGTTGGGAGGGGGCCAGGGAGAGCATTAAAGGCTCATTACACATTACAAGCATCTTCCCCCATCTCCTCACTGCTCCTTCTCCTCCCTCACATTTCAGAGCACAGGACACTCCAGCCTGAGGTGGGGAGCTCTCCTGGGAGTGCTGCCTACAGGAGTCCTGCTGAAAGAAGACAAAATGGATGTGTGGGGCCACCTGGGCTAGTGGAAGGTGTCCCTGCCCATGGCAGGGCGTGGAACTGGGTAATTTTTAAGGTCTCTTTCCACCCAAACAAGGAGGGGGGTGATTTACACCATGCAGGGGCTGGGACTTCATGTGGGGAGGGATGTCACACAGCTGGGCAGCAGGAAGGGAGAGCCAAGGAGGGGTGTCAGGATCCCATGTGCTCTCTGTCCTCCAGAGCCTGTTCCAGGCTCAGCTGTCACCCCCCAGCCCCTGTGGGCATCACCCTGGTGCCAGCTGTTCCTCCTGGATGAAACCTGTCCCTTCCCCGAGCAGGGCTGGCACACATCCCCTTCCTCCTGGAACCCTCTAGAAATGGGGGATAAATTAAACCACCCCTTCTTTTCCCCTGCTGGAGTGGAGGTAGAGCCCAAAGCTCCTCCCTCCTGGAGCTGGGCATCCTTGGGATGGGATAGGTTTCATCCAAGGCTGGACAGAAAGGTCCCTGCTCGGCCTGCCCATGGGGAGGGCGATTTGGGGCAATTTGGGGCGATTTGGGAGTGATTTGGGGATGATTTGGGGGGACTTGAGGATGATTTGGGGGTGATTTTGGGGGAATTTGGGGATGAATTTGGAGTAATTTGGGGATGAATTGGGAATAATTTGGGGATGAATTGGGAGTGATTTGGGGAGGATTTGGGGATGATTTCTGTATCATTTGGGAGTGATTTGGGGATGATTTGAGGATGATTTGGGGGGGTTTGGGGAGATTTGGGGAGAGTTTAAGGGTGAATTGGGAGTGATTTGGGGATGATTTGGGGATGATTTGGGTAGGATTTGGGGATGATTTGGGTATCATTTGGGAGGGATTTGGGGAGGATTTGGGGATGAATTTGGAGTGATTTGGGGAGGATTTGGGGATGATTTCTGTATCATTTGGGAGTGATTTGGGGATGATTTGAGGATGATATGGGGGGGTTTGGGGAGATTTGGGGAGAGTTTAAGGGTGAATTGGAAGTGATTTGGGGATGATTTGGGTATCATTTGTGAGGGATTTGGGGAGGATTTGGGGAGGATTTGGGGATGAATTTGGGGGATTTGCAGAGATTTGGGTATCATTTGGGGATGATTTGGGGATGATTTGGGAGTGACTTGGGGAGGATTTGGGGGTGACTTGGGGGATTCCTCCCCTCTAAGCAGACCCTGCTTTCCTGCCCTGCCCGTGGAGTTCTGCCCAGGAAGGAAAACCCCGCGAGCCCCAGAGGCAGCGAGCGCTGAGCTCGGCGTGGGCTCGGAGAGGAGCTGGCTGGGAGCACGGCCACGCTGCCAACTTGGCACAGCTCAGGCAGCAGCCCAGTCCCGAGCCACCCAAGCTGTTGGGAGTGGGTATAAAACAGACCCTGCTGGCCAGGCCCCAAGGGGAAGAGCTGCCTTGGGCAGGAAACATCAGCGCTGACATTTAAGAGTGGGGGAAGAGCGCCCAGTTGGCAGGCAGGGAGAGCAGAACCGGGTACCCAGCACCCTCCTCCCCCTCAGGGCCCTTCCTCTGGCCTCTCCACAGCTCCATGTCCCCGGGCAGTGTCCCTTCAGTGTCCCCAGAACAGCCAGGCTGCCCTGCTCTGGCCATGCCCACCGTGGCTGGCACAGAACCACTTGGTGCCAACCCTGCCGAGCCCCCGTGGGTCAGAGCCACCCCTGCCACCAGCGTGTGCCACCCACATCCTCCATGGTGCCTCCTGTGCCCCAGCAGCTCGGGACACGCAGGACAAAGCTGGCCTGGCACAGGAGCTGCACTTGCAGTTCACACCTGGTGCTGGGGGAACACGGGGGACGAGGATGCTGTGTACCAGGCTGGCCTGGGGGGGACCCCAAAGAGAGTGGGGGACCCAAAAGGGAGTGGGGGACCCCAAACCGAGTCAGTGAGCCCGGCTGCCCCACCCGTGTGAGCCTCCCGCCCCCATCCCGGGCCGGCAGCCAGGGCAGCTCCGGGGCTGGTGGGCGGCTGGAGCCGAGTCAGGGCAGCCGGAGCCCCGCAGGCAGATGGCCCCGGCTCCCGGCGGGCTGAGTCACCCTCCCACCGCCGGAGGCACAGCTGCCTGAGCCATCGGGGCCCCCCGGGCACGGCAGGGCTGTCTGGAGTGTCGGACCCGGCAGCTCAGCGAGGCTGAAGCCCCCCAGGCTCTGTCCCAAAGCCGGGATGTCCCGCAGTGCCACCCAGCTCTGGACCAGGCTGATGAGGGAGATACTGGAGCTGCCCTCCTGCGGGATGGGCAGAGGGCTGGAGCTGGGATGCTGGGCTGGGAACACCCTGCAGCACGGGCAGAGGGCTGGATTAGGGATGCTGGGCTGGAAAACACCCTGGAGGATGGGCAGAGGGCTGGAGCAGGGATGCTGGGCTGGGAACACCCTGGAAGCAGGGCTGGGTGGGCAGTGGGGGGAGCCCACAGTGGATGGGGATGGAGAGAGTTCAGTGGGAGAGCTGGAGCTGTCAGAGCAAAGCCCTCCAAGGCAGAGCCCAGCTCAGCCTGGGCAGCCCAAACTCCTCCTGGGAACATTCAGCTGCCCTGGAGGTCAGCAAAGGGCAGGAGGGATGTCAGGGCTCTGCTCACCCCAAAGGACCAGGCAACACGAGAGCCCTCAACCCCCCATCATGGCAGGGATCAGGTGAAATTTGATATTTCTCCTTTTCGAGCACTGGGAGCCCCAGGAGCTGTCACTGACAGCCACAATGCTCTGCTCTCCCACATTTTGCAAAGTAACTGAATTGGGGAATCCGGGGAGCACCGAGAACCAAACCCCACCAGGACCCTGGGGGTGGCACGGGGACATCTCAGGGCCAGCTGTGCTCCTGCCATGGGCTGCTGGCTGCCAGTGTGGGCCAGGCCAGGGGTGCTCCCTGTGGGAAATAGCTACTCACTTTTCATAGTTTAGGAAGGTTTATTAAACCTTACCAAAAATACAGCAGAAGACTGAATAAAGAAAAAAGGTTACAGCACTGGGAGCAAAAGATTTTCCCCACCATGTGCTCAGCCCCCTCACCATGGAGGTTTTTCCCTTTTTAACCCTTTAACCCCTCCCAAAGTTCTGCCCATCAACCCCTTCTTCACTGTCCAGTGGTGGAGATCTCCTCCTCAAACCCTGGCTGGAGCTCAGGTGTCCCACAGTGACAGCCAGCCCTCCCAGGTGTCCCAACCCAGCTGTCCCTTGATAACCCCGTGAGGGGGCACAACATAGCTATAAATCTATAGAACTTTTCTTAACCTATAGACATGATATTTGTCTGTTAATTGTGAGAGTCAATCATCACATTACTCATCTATCCCATCCCTGAGCCCCCAAACCTGGGAAATGTGGCCCAGCCCCACGAGTGCCTCACGTTCCCACTGTGCCAGGATGGAGCAGGAACCTGTGAGCACAGATGGTGAACTCCAGCAGCACCAGGAAGGCAGAGATCGTAATTATCTGAACATAATGAAGGGTTTCATTAAATACACTTGGAAAACAACTCAGCAGCAGCACAAAGTTAAACTGCTGGTCTCAACTCTCCAAACTATTTAAAATTTATTAGCTTCCCCTGCGGGTCTCAAGCTTTTAAGTACCAGAGAAATCTTGAAAATAAGATTTTTTTTTTTTTTTTGCTTTCTTTCCCCCATCTCTTCCCAATGCTTTTTGGCCTCTCAGAAGTGTCCGTGGGGGGGAACCATCAGCCTCACTTTGCTGCTCTCTCAGCCCCTGGAGGCACAGCCGATCTCTCCCCCTGCCCCCGGCACGACTGCTCCGCTCTCTGCCGTTTCCGAAGGGATGATCAAATCAGAGACACCTGCACGCCCAGCCCTGCGAAATCCCGGGCTCCAGGCTGCAGGTGGTTCTTGTTGCAGAGGGATTAGTGGGAGGCTGAATAAACCTGGGTTTGATCTAGTGCTAACTGGCGAGGGGTGATGCCCTTGGCTAAGATGAGATTTACCGAGCTGTATCTCTTCATAACGTGAGGGAGGCGGTGCTGGGATGGAGATGCTCATTCCTGGCCAGAAAGAGAAATTCCTGCCTTTGGATGATGGCAGGAAAGGGGCTGGGGTCCAGGGCTGGCTCTGGAGCAGAGGAGGGTGGCTGCATGCTGACAGCCAGGGGATGGGCAGGGGGTCTCTCCTCTCCCCCCATGTCTGGAGGGGCTGGAAATTCCCTCGTGGGCTGTATGGGGATGGGGGGAGAGACCCAGGCTGCTGTTGCAGGGCTGGGGCTGGTGGAGCCTCCTTGTGCTTCTGAGAGAGATCCAGCTGGGGGGATAAGGGGATTTTGTGCCCTCAGCCCTGGTTTGGTGGAAGGTTTTCCTGAGGAAAAGCAGGGTGGGATTCTTTCCTCGTGGGAGACCACGGCTGCTTCAGCGAACCATTCTGATTTACAGCCCTTGGCTTGAGCTGGAAGGGAGCTGCAAACACAGGGATGATGCAGAGGGATCAGGTGAAACTGGAGATTTCTCCTGGCCGGGAGCTGCCACTGACAAGCACACTGCTCTGCCCTCCCACATTTTGTAAAATATCTGACTGGGGACACCCAGGGCCTGGCCAAGGCTCTGATGAGCTGTAACAGCCCTGTCCTGGTGCTGGGATCAACAAACACTGCTGGGGAGGGAGGGGAGGGCCCCAGGGACATTGCATGGGATGGCAGCTCAGAGGAGATCACTGAGTGACAGAGCTGGAGCCAGCCTGGAGAGCTGGGGGTGCTCACCTGGAGAGGAGAAGGCTCCAGGGAGAGCTCAGAGCCCTGGCAGGGCCTGAAGGGGCTCCAGGAGAGCTGCAGAGGGACTGGGGACAAGGATGGAGGGACAGGAGCCAGGGAATGGCTGCCAGTGCCAGAGGGCAGGGCTGGATGGGATCTTGGGAATTGGGAATTGTTCCCTGGCAGGGTGGGCAGGGGCTGGGCTGGAATTGCCAGAGCAGCTGTGGCTGCCTCTGGAGCCCTGGCAGTGCCCAAGGCCAGGCTGGACATTGGGGCTGGAGCACCTGGCACAGGGGGAGGTGTCCCTGGGCTGGAAGGAGCTGGCATTGAAGATCCCTTCCCACCCAAACCACTCTGGCATTCAGATTCCTGAATCCAGGATGAGAACCAGGAGCAAAGCCCATTGCAGCAAATGGATCCAGGAAAGGAAAGAATGATTTGCTGGAAGGTTCCAGGTGCCCCAGGGCTATTTCCCACAGGGGGTTTGTAGCCTGGCAAGGCCTGGTTGGAGAGGTTTGAGCTCTCCCAGGGTGCCCAGAGCAGCTGGGGCTGCCCCTGGAGCCCTGGCAGTGCCCAGGGCCAGGCTGGAGCACCTGGGACAGTGGGAGGTGTCCCTGCCATGGCAGGGGTGGCTCTGGGTTGAATTTAAGGTTCCTCCCAACCCAGTGTGGGAGCAGAAAACCCACCTGTGGATTTTTGCTGTGCCATGGCACACTCAGCCTGGCTGTGCAGCTGGACCTTCCTGCCCCTTCACCTGGGGCTCAGGGCTGGGTTTGTTGGGGCTCAGGGCTGGGTTTGGTGGGGGTCTCCTGTGCTGGATCAGCTCAGAGCATCTGTCCCAGAGCAGGATGTGTGGGCAGGGCAGGAGCTGTGCCAGAGGCTGGGAAATTGAGCAGCACAGAGCCAACAGCAGGGCTGGTGAGTTATGGGGGCACAGGACAGGCCTTGGGGCACCCATCAGGGCTTTGGGGCAGTGACTGCACCTGGCTCTGCAGATTTGGGAGAGAATGCAGCTACAGGTGAGTGGAAATAAGCCCAACTCCCCAGGGAGGACCAGCAGGCTTAAACCTCAAAAAGGCAGGAGGAGGAGCTGCTCCCCTGCCTCTTGCAGAAGGGCAGGCTGCAGAAATTCCCAGCCTTGGGAAGCCACAGACATCCTGCAGGAGGGGATGAGGAGTCCCAGAACCAGGGGTTTTATCATTCAAAGTCATTTTGAGCCCTGAAAAGGGATGTTTGACATTGCTGTGACCACAGGGGGGGTGACACAGTGAGTTTGCTTCCACCTGTGGGGCTGCCAGGCTGGTTTTGGGTAGGGATGTTGAGAGTGAGGAGGGCTGGGGCACCCACTGCTGCCTTGGCAGGGCTGTGGGTTCATTTCCCAGTGCCTGGGGAGGGGGAGCACGAGTGGGGAGCCGGGAGGAGGCAGCACACACGGAGCAGGCAGCTGCTCCCCAGCCAGGCTGCCCCGGGCGCTGTGGCAGCAGAGGCAAGGCGTGGGCATCAGCTGCAGCTCTCTGGCAGCACAGAGGGCTTCTCCTCCAGGAATTAGTGCAGCAGCAAGGCCAGGGCTCCCCGAGCTCTGTGGGGATGGGAGCTGCAGTCCCCTGCTGCAGGGGCTCAGGCTGCTCCAGCCCAGGAAAGTGGGTCACACTCACAGAACACATCCAGCCCCTACAGGGATGCCCAGAAGTCTTTAGAAATGGGGTTTGGTCACACTCACAAAGACACAGGGCCCCAGTGTGAGGCTCTGCTCAGCACTGGAGATGCAGTGCAGGCTTTCCCAGGGTTTTTTGTCCATTAAACGAGAGTGGGCAGGTCTGCGCCTGTTTTTGTGGGAGCCCTGCAGACAGCAATTTCCCTTCCCTCTTTTAAAAGGCCAGATGAGAGGAACTCTTTCTTTCATTAAATTGGCAGCTCTGTGCAGTGGCCTTGACACTCTCCCCAGCCAGAACAGACAGGCTGGAGGGAGGCAGGGCAGGGACAGTGCCAGGGAAGTGCCCGTGTCCCTCTCAGAGCCGGGCAGCAGCAGGAGCCCTGCCCGCAGCTCAGCTCGGCTGTCACAGCTGCTCTGCTGAGCAGAAAGGGCAGCTCAGAGTGTGAGTGCCTCAGTGCCCCGGGCAGGGCACACAGCTGCAGCCTGGCACTGCTCTACGGGCATGGCCCTGGCCCCACCAGCCTCAGCCACGTGTCCCTGCCCGCCTGGCACCCAGCTGTGCCCCCAGAGAGATCTCCAGAGCTGGGCTGAGCACAGCAGGGCTGATCCCTTATCCCAAGGCCTCCAAAACTTCTCAAGGTCTGCAAAAAGCAGATCAGTGTTGGTGATGAACGTGGGGGAGATGCAGCAGGGAGCGGGGCATGGATGTTCCAGCAGACAGGAATAGTCCTGCCTGCCCAAAGGCCTCATCTCATCTGTCCCCATCCCAGCACCTTCCCTGGAGGCTCTGGGGGTGCTGAGGGCACTGAGGGAATGGGAATGCTGGCAGGGCAGGGTTGGCAGTGCAGACCTTGCCAGGCAGAGCCCGGTCTGTGGTTGGTCATGGATAAACCCTTGGCTTCCAGGTGTTCTGAAGACATGTAGGAGCAATGAAATCCTCATCCTCAAGTGTTTGGCTGTATTTTCAGGCTGAATGAATCTTTCTGATGGTCTCCCACCCGTTTGTTTTTTTTTTTGTCAAATTTAACGCAGAAGTTCTAACTCTTACATTTTTGCAATGAAACATTTTTTTATGCTATTGTTTAGATCACATGATGAGTTTGTGATAAAGTCTCATATAAACGTTGCAGGAATCTTGTGGTGTTATTGTGTGCATTGCTTTCTTGTTCATCCAGCCCAGGCCCTGCCCAGACCCCCCAGCACCCCCACCCTGGCCATCCCTGCAGCGCTGCCCAAATTTCTCCCCCATCCTTCATCTCCCCCATCCCTCACTCTCCCAGAATCATGGAATGAGCTGAGCTGGAAGGGACCCACAGGGATGATCAATCCCAAATCCAAAGCCTGCCCAGAGCCCCCCCAAGCCCAGCCTGGGCATCCCTGGAGCTCTGGCAGCCTCGGGGCCGTGCCCATTCCCTGTTCCAGGGCTCTGGAGGAAGAGCCAAGTGCATTCCACAGGGAGATGATGGATGAAGCTCTGAGGTTGCTCTGGCTTCAGCTCCCAGCTGGATTTGAGGGGTCACAGCCATAAATCATGTCAGTGCACTCGGGCTGTGCTGTCCATGAGCCTGTGCAGGGGATGAGCAGAGGATTTTGTTTTCCATCTCAATCAGCCTGGCCTCTTTAGTGAGCTCTAACAAAGGCACTCTGGCTTTTCATGCCGCTCTTGATCTCGGGGCCAGTAGCAAAATCCCGGCGGCAGCTCCCTGGGCACCGCAGCTCCTCTCTCATCCTGCGGCGGTGCCGGCACCACTGCGGGCGGTACAAATAGAGGACGGCATTAGCGATGCAGAGCGCTGCGGAGCCGGGAGGGGAATGCGCTCCCGGAGCCCAGCCCTGCCTCCCTCCGCTGCCCCTGCGCCGCTCCCGGCCCGGGCTGGCGCTGGCTGCGGGATGGGAGCACCGCCGGCACCTGGAGCCGTGTTCTCCTCTCAGTGTCCTAGATCAGCGTTTTCCTCACAGTTTCCTAGACGAATGTTTTCCTCTGAATTTCCAGGATCAGTATTATCCTCCCAGTTTCCTGGATCAGTGTTCTCTCAATTTCCTGTATCTGTGTTCTCCTCTCATTTTCCTGGAGCATTGTTCTCTCAGTTTCCTAATCAGTGTTTTCCTCTCAATGTCCTAGATCAGTGTTCTCCTCTCATTTTCCTGGAGCAGTATTGTCCTCTCAGTTTCCTGGATCAGTGTTTTCCTCTCAATTTCCTGGATCTGTGTTCTCCTCTCATTTTCCTGGAGCATTGTTCTCTTGATTTCCTAGATCAGTGTTTTCCTCTCGATTTCCTAGATCAGTGTTTCCATCTCAGTTTCCTGGATCAGTGTTTTCCTCTCAATATCCTAGATCAGTGTTCTCCTCTCAGTTTCCTGGATCAGGGCTTTCCTCTCAATTTCCTGGATCTGTGTTCTCCTCTCAGTTCCCTAGATCAGTGTTCTCCTCTCAGTTTCCTGGATCTGTGTTTTCCTCTCAGTGTCCTGGAGCAGTATTGTCTTCTCAGTTTCCTGGATCAGTGTTTTCCTTTCAATTTCCTGGATCTGTGTTTGCCTCTCATTTTCCTGGAGCATTGTCCTCTCGATTTCCTAGATCAGTGTTTCCCTCTCAGTTTCCTGGATCAGTGTTTGCCTCTCAATGTCCCAGATCAGTGTTCTCCTCTCAGTTTCTTAATCAGTGTTCTCCTCTCAGTGTCCTGGAGCAGTATTGTCTTCTCAGTTTCCTGAATCAGTGTTTTCCTCTCAATTTCCTGGATCTGTGTTCGCCTCTCATTTTCCTGGAGCCTTGTTCTCTCAGTGTCCTAGATCAGTGTTCTCTTCTCAGTTTCCTGGATCAGTGTTTTCCTCTCAATTTCCTGGATCTGTGTTTACCTCTCATTTTCCCGGAACATTGTTCTCTCAATTTCCTAGACCAGTGTTTCCCTCTCAGTTTCCTGGGTCACTGTTCTCCTCTCATCTGGACAATTCCCATGGCTGGAGGGGGTGCCCCGTGCCAGCAGCACCACAGCAGAGGTGCCAGACAGGAAAAGCACAATGGTGACACCAGCTCTGTCCCCAGAGTCCTTGGTGACCTTGGCAGAGGCTCCTCCTGAGCACGGCTCTGCTGTCCCTGCTCCCATCAGTCCTGCCCAGGTGAGGCTGTGTCCAGCTGCCCCAAGGAGCAGCTCCCACCTCCTCATCCCCTGGGAGGCTCCAGGATTTCAGAGAGGAGCCATTTCCCCTTCATGCCGCAGAGTAAAAAGGGATTTTTACCTTTTTTTTTTGTTGTTTTCCTTTCTCCCCCCCATCTATTAAGTCTGTGACTAGAACATTGCGGCTTTTAAGTTTATTCCAACTGTTTGATATTTTACATAATCGTATTATTTATGTGACAAGATTAGAAGTACTCTGCATGCTGACAGGCAAGCAGCACACACACAATTTCTTGCCAATCCTTCACAAATTTGCATTGTATTCCTGACTTCTTGGAGGCTGTGCAGATTGTGGCTCTGGGCGGGGAGAGAGGTGCTGCTTCAGACAGAGCGGGAAGAGGGAGGAAAGCTGCTCATCCCCTCATCCTCTGGGATCTTCCAGAGCTTGGCACTGCCACGCTGGGGCTGATGGCAATACCTGGCCAGGCTTCAAACCCTTGGCCTCTCCCAGCGAGGGCTGAGCACACAAAGGTGTTTGGTTTAATATCCCGCTGCTCGCCCGTGGGATACTTGATTTATTCTGTGCCTGTAAACATTCATTTCACACCTAAACAGGGGCAGGTTCATCACTTCTGCAATCATCATTTATTCATGTCGTGAGGGTTGCAGGAAGGAGAGATAAATGGATTTCCGTGAAATTGGTGCTCCAGGCTGCTCAGGAGCCTCCATCCTTCTCACCAGGCTCTGAGCAGGGTGGAAATGCTTCCCCCCTTCAGCTCTTCTGCCCTGGTGCTGGCACAGCCTCCTCTGCAGGGCTGTGCCGTGTCTGGAGCCAGGACAGAGGGTTCTGGCCCCACAGCCAGCCAGGGGACACTGGGGTCCCTCATTCCACGTGTCTCAAGGTCCCAGCTGTGCTCGAGGGATGGCTCATGCTGAGATTATCTTGCTCTGGGCCCTTGCTTTGCTGCCCTCCCCTGCTTGGAGGGAGATTTCTGATCTCTGCATAAAGGCAAGCGTTTGCTAAATATCTGGGAGTGTTTGGGGATAAAACCCACCCTTCCCATGAGGAAAAACCCTGCCATGAGAAGATGAGAGGGGCTGTGCATGAGCCCTCTAAGCCATCCTGGAGGCCACCGAGCCTGGGACCTCCCTGGGGCTGGAATGAACCTCCCCAGGGCCCGCAGGGCATCACACCCTGATGGGGACACCCAACACCCAGCCAGCCTCGGCCAGGGGCTGCTCACCCTGCACACCCCAGCATGGCAGAGCAAACCCCAAACCACCAGAGATGGATGTGCCCTCCCTAAATAATTCATGACTCGAGCTTGTGCTTGGCTTCCTTTGTTATCTCGTTACGAATGAAAAAATGAACCGAGATTAAAGAGCTGTGGCTCTGTTTCCAAATTTATGGGCATTTAAATGTGATGTCTGAGTCTGTTACTGCTCTGCTGTCAGGCTGACTCAGTCAGAGCCGTGTGGGCACCGGGGCCACGCCGTGCTTGGCTGTGTCACGCCCTGGCAGCATCCTGCACCTCTGGGGATGAGGGCACAGCCACAGGGACTTCATGTTGTCCCCAAGGTCCCCAGCTGCATCTCTGCTTCCTCCTCATCCTCACCATCACTGCTTTGCCCCACTTCCCTGTGCCCTTTGCCCTCCTGGATGCCATTCCCCACCTTGGAGCTCGTGAGCCTTGCAGTGCTAATTTGATTTCACCCTCTGGAAGGGACCATTCCCCCTGCCCAGCCTGGAACTGGGAAGGGCTAACTCAGATTTACATCTTCCATTTTTATAAATGTCTGAAACGAGGTGAGAAGAGTCCAGGGTGCTCCCCTGGCACCCTGTAATGAGAGCAGAGCTGGGCTCTCCCTGCCTCCTCATCAGCACCAATTTTATGGCAGTGAAGCTGCTGCTGTGCCCTGGTTGGCTCTGTGGGGTCACACCTGTGCTGAGAACACCTGCACAGCTCCAGGCAGTCAGGACAGGCAGGGACAGCCAGGAGCTTCCCCCTGCTCCCCACAAGTGAGCCCAGGGGCACAGGCTGGGCTGGGCTGGGACAGGAGTGTCACCTCCATCAGCTCAGTGCCAAGGGATGCTCTGCTCACACCCTTGGGGAGGGCTGGGCTGCCCAGCCCCGCTGACCCCCAGCACTGAGAATAATTGGGAAGGGGAATGTGAGGAAATTCCCACAAGACATTGGAAATGCAGGACAAAGAAATGACTCATGGATTTTTTTTTTTTGCCAGACAGATTTGTTTCTGGAATCCTCAACATCTGAATGCCCTGCAGGGCCCTCTCATCTCTCACCTTTCCAGTGAATCCAGTCTGCCCACAAGGCGCATTCCCACACAAGGACACTGCAGCTTTTGTAACAAAAAGCCAGCTCATGATGAGAACACTGCAGCCACCCTGTCCCCATCTCAGCTAGTGCTGATGCCACGTGTCCTCAAGCACAGTTTGTGATGTCCCACCTGCCCACCTGCAGGGCACAGGTACCCTGTGCTCTGACAACCTTCCCCCATGCCTAGGGGTCCCTTCCTCCCCAGGTGGGAGGGGGAATTTTTATACTTAAAGGACTGGGGGGGATGGTTTTAAAGAGATAGGCAGGTTTAAATTAGATGTTAGGAGAAAATTCTTCCCTGTGAGGGTGGGCAGGCCCTGGCACAGGGTGCCCAGAGCAGCTGTGGCTGCCCCTGGATCTCTGGCAGTGCCCAAGGCCAGGCTGGACAGGGCTGGGAGCAGTCTGGGATAGTGAAAGGTGTCCCTGCCATGGCAGGGTGTGGAATAAGATGAGCTCCAAGGTCCTTTCCAACCCAAACCTTGTGATTCTGGGATTTTTAAACACACAGGCAATCCCTGGCATTTGATTTGGAGGTTCTGCCCTGTGTTCCACACTCCCCTCCTGGCTGACTGCAGTGTGGGCAAGGGCAGGCAGTGCCCCTCACCAAGGACAGCTCTGCCAGAGAGATGCTGAGCCAAGACCCCCCCTCTCCCCTCGGTTATTATCCCAAGATTAGCTTTTACTGGGGAGGTTTGTGCATCCTGCATCGATGTCCATCTGACAGGGGCTGAACTGACTCAGAAATAAAGAGCACAAAGCAGACAGGGTGAGAGGAAAATAGCTCTAATGTAAAAATAAACGGTGTCCAGCCACCCACTGCGCCCAGCTGAGCTCCCAGTGGGGTCTCACACGCCTGACATGGAGCAGCAGCTGCCCTTTCATTAGCAGCTTGCTCGTTTTCTCTCCCTACAGCTGAATTCCTCCTAAAAAAAAGAGACACAAAGTGACAGGAAGGAGACAGAGCAGCCCTGGCAGCCCTGAGCCTGGCGTGCTCTTGGCTGTGGGGATGAGGTGCCTGGCTCTGGCTCAGAGTGTGGGGAGGTGAGAGGAGCCCTCTGGTCCTACCCTGCCCCACAGCCCCTGTGGAAAGGGATCACTGCCCTGCTCTGTGCCCCATCCACTGCTTACCCAGGAGCCCTTGGTGCTTCCAGGGCTCTGCTCTGTTTGTCCTTCTCTTTAGGGCCTTTACTGGCTAACACAGTTTCTTAAGGCACTTAAGATGTATTTCTACTTCAAAAAAACGTATTTCTACTTAAAACTATAATTGCACTTGCTTAAAACTTAAACTACACTTCTACTTTGTATCTGTGTGGCTTAATATATCTTAATTTTTCTAAAGGCTTTAATTCAACAGACAGAGACACCCTGTGCTTCTGCTGGGTTTAAATGCTGGGTTCATCCAGCTGCTGGGTTCATTCCCTGCTCAGTGGATGCCCCCTCAGTCCAGGGGACACCACAGATTCCACCCGTTCAGGTCCAGATTTGGTGGGGACACCCAAACCCTCCTCCAGAGGTGCTGGGAATGATCCCCTCCCTCCTGTGCCTGTGCTGGGAGCTGGCAGGAAAAAGTGGGACCAGCAAGGGGGTGCTGGAGGAGGAAGGCTCTGGCCTGGCTTTGGGGTGGGGTGTGGGTTCCCGCCCCGCTGAGCTGGGTGCATCAGGGGGGCTCCAACAGCAGTGTACTGACCCACTGCCCTTGGAAATCTGCTGTGTGGTGTCTGCTCCACCTGTGGGCACAGACCTCCCTTTCTTTGTGTGCTGGAGCCCCTGCTCAGTCACCCTCAGCACAGGGGAAGCCAGGGGGACATTGCTGAGGGAGCTCTGGGTGCCGGAGCCCCTGCTCGATCGCCCTCAGGATGGAGGAGGCCAGGGAACATTACCAAAGGAGCTCTGGGTACTGGAGCCCCTGCTCGGTCACCCTCAATATGGAAGAGGCCAGGGGGACATTGCTGGAGGAGCTCTGGGTGCTGGAGCCCCTGCTCGGTAACCCTCAGCACTGAGGGGCTCTGGGTGCTGGAGCCCCTGCTCGGTCGCCCTCAGCACCAAGGGGCTCTGGGTGCTGGAGCCCCTGCTCGGTCGCCCTCAACACAGAGGAGGCCAGGGTGACATTGCCAGAGGAGCTCTGGGTGTTGGAATGTGTCACCTCAGACCGAGGGAACACCTCCAGGCACTGCCCATCCCTGAGCCAGACCCTGAGCACAGCCCACAGCCAGCCTTGGGAGTCGTCCTTGCGTGTTTAGAAGTGTCCCCCCACCCCTGCAGACCCCAGGCTGGGCTCCTGTCCTTGTCCCCTTTCTGTTTCTGACCTGCAACAAGGGCAGGGTGTGCAAACCCTCCCTGCACTGATTTGCTCCACGAACCACCCCCAGAAGGGCAGGGCTGCTGAGACAGGGGAGCTCCCAGAGCCGAGCCAAGGCTGAGCCTCAGAGCCCTGCAGAGCAGCCAGCAGAAGGAAGCAAACCTTTAAGCCTTTCCGAGATACTTTGCAGAGATGTTAACAGCTCAAATTTCCTGGTTTTTCTCTCTCTTCCTGAAAAACCCCCAGCAAACCCCGCACTGCCGAGGAGGTGAGGCACTATCATCTCGCTTCAGCTCCCCCAAACTAGCCAAGCAGAGGAGGAAAATGATTTAGATGATTTACAGCACTTCGGAAGAGTTGAAAAAAGTGAAGTAAATAATAAATCAAAACCAGCAAAAAGAACAAGAATACATCCATCTTTTATGAGCTCTATTCACTGCTGTATGTACAGTTCAGACATAAAACAACTGCGCCGTGCAAAGTTGCTGCTGCCTCAGAAGTGTCTGTGCCCAGCAGTTTCAGAGCACTTCCAAACTACATAAAAGCAGAGGAGCAGGCGTTGGCTGCTGTGTGCAGCGATCCAGCTCCTCTTCCCTGCCTCCTTATCAGCTCCTGCACACCCAGAGAGGGGAGGATTTCAGCTGGGAGATGGGGAGCACGAGGAATCTGTGATAACAAGGATTTTTAATTCCCCCCCATCCCCAAACTTCACATTCTTCCTTCAGGGTTCAAAGTGCACCTGATGCGTTCTGCGAAGGATCCTCTCGCTCATACCACAAAGTCTCACAGATGTTGTTGGCTGAGGGGTGCCCAGGATCCCCCCAAAAAGTCCCTTTGTCCCCCTACAAGCCCCTCTTGCAGTTCTTCCCTGTCCACCTCTTGGAATGAGTCCAAAGGGGAGGCAGTGAATTGGAGCCCCTCTGCTCTGGAGCTCTGGGAGAGCTGGGGGGGCTCCCCTGGAGAGGAGAAGCTCCAGGGCCTGAAGGGGCTCCAGGAGAGCTGCAGAGGGACTGGGGACAAGGATGGAGGGACAGGAGCCAGGGAATGGCTGCCAGTGCCAGAGGGCAGGGCTGGATGGGATCTTGGGAATTGGGAATTCCTGGCTGGGCTGGAATTGCCAGAGCAGCTGGGGCTGCCCCTGGATCCCTGGCAGTGCCCAAGGCCAGGTTTGGAGCAGCCTGAGACAGTAGAAGGTGTCCCTGTCCATGGCAGGGGATGGAACTGAATGGGATTTCAGGTCCCATTCCATGATTCTGTGATTTCCTGGAAAGGGGCTCCTGTAGGACTGTTTCTGGGATGCTCCATGTGACAGGCACAGTTACTGCTGGGGAGGGGCTGAGGCAAACAGCTTCCTCTTTGGAAAGAATGAAACTCTTCCCCAAACCCTGGATCAGCCCCACACAAACTGCAGGTGATGCAGTCACCAGAGCATCATGTTTGAGGAGCAAACCCACAGCAAATCTTCTCCATTATCTCTCCTTGCTGACTGAGTCCAAACACGGCAGGGATTTGTTTCTGGGTCCTGGACAGAGGCAGAATCCTCCCAAGGCCCTGACCCGAGGGACTCCTCCTCTCTGGGGCTGAAGTCTTGCAGGGATGTGGCTTTGGGGCTCCTCTTACACCAACAGAAATCCCACTGGAACCCCAAGGAGCAGGCACAACAGCCCAAGGGGATGTTTGAGCCCAGGGGCTGCACAAAGCCTGTCTGGGGCGGTGGGGGCACAAGGAGCAGCTTCAGTGTGCAGGATGACCCTGTTCACCCCCAGGCACCCCTGGTCATCTTCTGGAGAGCTTGGAATTCTGTGCCATGACCCCTGGACACTGAGGGCTGCAGGAATTGGACACCATTGGATCAGGAGTTCCTCCCATCCTGCAGTGTTCCCTCTTCTCTGAAGGGCAATAATGGGGAGTTTTGGGGCACATCAGCTCAGGGGCTCTGCCCTGCTGGCACCCAGCTCCTGTTTTGTTCACATCCCAATGTCCCAGGATACTCCTGGCGTGTGTGGGAGTGACAGGGACCATGTGGAAGGACTGTGATGGCATTTGGACAGCTTTGATAAACCAGAGCAGGCGTGTCAGGATGGGGCTGCTCACATCTGGGCTCGGGAGCTGCTCGCCCACATCAGGGCTGGATGACACAGCCTGGTTTATCTTGTTCTAATCAGGAAACTCAGCGAGCAGGGAGGAAGGAGCCAGAGGTTTTGCCCTCATCCCGGATGTCCTGGGCCCCACAGCTGTTTGTGGTGAGCTTTGGTCTGGACTGGCTGAGTCATGGGGGCAGTTCCTGGCTCATCCTAACGCAGAGTTCCTGCTCCTCACATCTCACAGGCAGCTGTGACCTCTCTGGAGCTGGCAGCTCTGAGCAGGGTCATACCCTCACGTCCCCCTGGTTCTGTCAATCTGGCTCCTGGCTGCTGGTGGCTTTTCCTGCAGGAGCAGCAGCCCAGCCCTCCAGTCCCAGATGGCTTTGGATCACTGGGCAGGTCCCTGTGCTGCCCTTTGCTGTCAGCCAGCAGTCCCAGGCTCTGATCCAGGGCACAGGTGGGATCCTTGGATAGAAGCTGCCAGCATCACCTTTCTGTCTCTGCAGGCTCCCCGTGGAAAAGGCTCTGGAGATGACTCTCAGCACTGATCTGCTGGCCTCTAAACCCAGCTCCAGCTCTCTAGGCTCCAGCTGGGGCAGGGGTGATTGCTGGGGAGTCCTGGTGCTTTGCACTTTCCTCGCCTCTCACCTTCTGCTGGGATTTTCTGTTCTCCAAAGCAGCAGCTCATGGCAGGAGTAATTTGGCTCCAGCCCTGGAAAATCAGTGAGCTCTCCTTGCTCCCTGTAACCTGGCTCAGCTCCACAAATCCTGAACAAGGAATGTCTCAGGGGGATCTCCTCCACTCCAGGAGCAGAGCTGGCAGCAGGGATGCACTGGGAGAGGCAGGCAGGGCTGCACCAGGGTGCCCAGCCCAGGGCAGGGGCTGAGCTGGGGCTGGGGCTGCCAACCATGGTGGAGAGACCCCCTCACCACAACACCACCATCTCTGGTCATCCTGGATCCTGACATCCACCAGGAAGGGCTCATTCCCTAATCCCTGTGCTCTGTGAGGGGCTGAGCTGCTCCCACGGCTGGGGCAGCCAGATCTCCAGTGGAAATTATTTTGGATACACAGCACTGTCCAAGGAGCCAGGATCTCTCATCAGGTGAGGAAGACCTGCTCAGCATTTTCTGTTTGTGTCCTCCTCCCACTCCAGCTGCTTTTGGGGCTCTGTTAGAAACCCCAGCTCCCACACAGCCCTACCCTGTGACTCCTCTCAGGACCTTGGAGCAGCTGCCAGGGGTCTGGCACAGGGATCCTGCAGGGTCCAGGGGCAGCTGGGGCAGCACTGTGCAGGAGGTCAGGCACAGAGGGCACCTCCCCAGCATCACCCCTCGGGGCAGACATGGGGCACATCCAGAAATGTCACTACCTTCTGCCAGAGCCTTCCAATCATGCCTGGCCAACAAGGCACCCCCTTCCTGCCTTCCTAAAGCACGCTGGTTCTGCAGCCCTGCTCAGAAAGGCTTTTCTCCTGATTCAGATGTGGGGAAACTGAGGCACAGGGCAGCATGGGCTGTGCAAAGCCTCAGGGAGCCTTGGCAGCAGAGCTGCAGATGCCCTGGGGCCATCACCCTGGGACCTGCCCTGCCTCAGCTCCTCGGGCAGACCCCACAGGGCACCCTCACACTGGGCTCTGGCACACTGAGGGTTTCTGAGGGTACCTGGGGGCACCAGCCAGCCCTGGGGCTGCTTCCCATGAAATTCCAGCCCTTCCCAGGGAATGGGCACAGCCCTGAGGCTGCCAGAGCTCCAGGAGCCTTTGGGCAGCACTGCTGGGATGCCCAGGGTGGGGGTGTTGGGGTGTCCCAGGAGTTGGATCAATGATCTCTGTGGATATTCCAGCTCAGAATGCCCAGGCTGGGCTTGGGGGGGCTCTGGGCAGGCTTTGGGTTTGGGATTTATCATCCCTGTGGGTCCCTTCCAGCTCAGCTCATTCCATGATTCTGTGAGAGTGAGGGATGCGGGAGATGAAGGATGGGGGAGAAATTTGGGCAGCGCTGCAGGGATGGCCAGGGTGGGGGTGCTGGGGGGATATCCAGGAGCAGATCAATGATCCCTGTGGATATTCCAACTCCAGATGGCCAGGGTGGGGGTGCTGGGGGGTCTGGGCAGGGCCAGGGTTGGACTGGATGATCCTGGGGGTCCCTGAGCTCAGGGTGTTCTGTGACTCTGTGACCCTGTGTGCCCCAGTTCTGCCCTTTGCACGTGCCACAGAGATCTGGGGTGAGCCCAGGGTGACCCTGCAGGACAGTGGGGACCATCCAGCCCTGGCTGGGCTGGTGTGGGCAGCTCTTCAGCTACAGCAGAGAGAAGAGAGAGGAGGAACCGGAGCTCCCCAGTGCCCTTGGGGTGCCTGGTGCCTCCCTGGCGAGCTCAGTGCCAGCAGCAGTGCCCTTGTGGGGCCAGGCTGGCTGGAGCAATCTGCAGTGCTGCTTTTAATTAGAACGGGCTGCACGCCCACCTGCGAGCGCTGTAAATCTGGTGTGCTCTGTAAAGAATGTCCTGGATTTAAGTTGTAATTAGAACTTCTATTGACGCCACAAACCCTCATTTTTCATGTGAAGCTGCTCATTGCTCCCAGTCAAGAAATCAATCTGGGCCTGGTGAAGAGATGGGGCCGTCAGATGTGCAGGATGGATGGATGGATGGGGAGAGCTCAGCCTGCCTTTAACCCCTCTGCTGCCACGGTGGGAAGGGGCAGTGGCAGAGGCCAAAGGGACAGTACAGGGCTTCCTGCACCCCAGGAACACCTCCCTTCCTGTGGGCACTGCCAGGGCACAAAGGCAGCAGGAACTCTGCCCTAAGGGACAGTGGCTCCCTCCTGGGGTGTTGTTGGAATTCAGGACGTCCCTCTGGCTGTCCTGGACAGCTCCAGCCCCTGCCAGGGGGCTCAGAGACGTTGGCACAGAGCCCAAGACACCTGTGACTTTGATTTTGACCCGTGGAAAAAATTACCAACCTTATATGAGGATCTGCAAGCCGTGAAAGTCTAAGTAGAATAATAGTTAGCTTGTCACAGGGTGAAGAAATAGATTTTTGGGTTTTTTAACATGGGGGTTCAGGGGAAAAGGTGGAGGAATCTGGGTGTTTCCAGCCTTTCTCCTTCTTCTTCTTGGCCTCCATCTTCTGCTGTGATGGTGGCACTTTTGGGTTGGTTTAGAGTAGAAGCTCACTGTCTGACATAGGTGATAGGGATTGGGAAGTTATTGTAAATATTGTACACGGAGTTTTTAGTATAAAAAGATAACAAAACCGCCCCGGGGGCAGGCAGAGTGCCTCTGACTGTCCTGCTGAATGGCCTCGGCAGGCCAGAGAAAGAATTTTATAGATACCAAACAATAAACAACTTTGAGAATGAGAACTGCAGAGCTCTGACTCCTTCTTCAAGCACTGGGCTGGGAAAAGAGACTTTGCAACACATCTTGGGGTCACTCTGAGCAGCAAAAGCCCCGAGAGGCTGTGACCCTGTCTGAGCAGCCAGGACCCAAACAGAGACTTTGGGGTGACCCAGCTGTGGCCTTCCAGGGCCTGAAGGAGCCAACAAGGAAGATGGAGAGGGACCACATACAAGGGATGGAGTGCCAGGACAAGGGGGATGGCTTCAAGCTGGGAGAGTGGAGGGTTAGATGGGATATTGGGAAGAAATTCTTTACTCAGAGGGTGGGCAGGCCCTGGCACAGGGTGCCCAAAGCAGCTGTGGCTGCCCCTGGATCCCTGGCAGTGCCCAAGGCCAGGATGGACAGGGCTTGGAGCAACGTGGGCTAGTAGAAGATGTTCCTGCCTGAGAGAGATGGGCTTTGGGGTCCCTTCCAACTCAAATCACTCTGTGATTCTGTGATTCTATGATTCTGTGATTCTATGATTCTGTGGTTCTGTGGTTCTGTGATTTTATGATTCTATCATTCTGTGATTCTGTGATTCTGTGGTTCTGTGATTTTATGATTCTGTCATTCTGTGATTCTGTGGTTCTGTGATTTTATGATTCTGTGATTCTATGATTCTGTGATTCTGTGGTTCTGTGATTTTATGATTCTGTCATTCTGTCATTCTGTCATTCTGTCATTCTATCATTCTGTGGTTCTGTGACCTTGCTGGAAGAACAAGAGCTCTTAGGAACCCTTTCAGCTCTTGCACCCAGCACAGTCAGTGCTTGCAGCATCCTTCCTGCTGAACTCAGACCAGGATTTCCCCAGCCTGAGCCTCTCTGGTAAAAGCAGTGCTGGCACTCCTGGGGCTGCACGTTCCCTTCCAGGGGATTCTGCTGCCCTGCTCTCCCCAGGATGTTCCCTGGCTCAGATCCCTGTGCCCAGGCCAGAGCTGGATCCCCTCATCCCCTGCTGGAGACTGTGGCTGCTCCCCCTCTGCAGCTCAGGGGCTGCTGAGACAGGGCTGGAGCAGCTCAGCCTGCAGCAGAAGTCACCAGGCGACAACCTGTGCCTGGCTGTGCTCTGCTGTGCTTTGTCACACCGCCTGCTGCTGCAGGGGGAGAGCAGGGATTAGCAGAGCCTTTGTCCAAGGCTCTCTGCAGACTGATTAGACTCGTGCCCACTTAATTACAGCACATTACAGCCTCTGCTGCAGCAGGGATGGCCCAGCACCGGCAGCTGGGGACAGCAGTGAAGAGAGCAGAAATAATTTAGGGCAGCAATGTAGCTTTTCTCAGCCAACATCCAGGGATTTACACTTTCTATCCCAGCAGCTGACACAGTTTCTGCTTTTTGGCTCTGTCCTGGCCCTGCTGGCATCTGGTGCAGACCTTCAGACCTTCCTGAGGAGCTTCAGTGGAAAGGGCTTCTGGCAGTCTATGGCAGCCTGAACTGTCAGTGCCTGCTGTGAAACCCCTGAGCATTCCTCTCCTCTCCTCTCCTCTCCTCTCCTCTCCTCTCCTCTCCTCTCCTCTCCTCTCCTCTCCTCTCCTCTCCTCTCCTCTCCTCTCCTCTCCTCTCCTCTCCTCTCCTCTCCTCTCCTCTCCTCTCCTCTCCTCTCCTCTCCTCTCCTCTCCTCTCCTCTCCTCTCCTCTCCTCTCCTCTCCTCTCCTCTCCTCTCCTCTCCTCTCCTCTCCTCTCCTCTCCTCTCCTCTCCTCTCCTCTCCTCTCCTCTCCTCTCCTCTCCTCTCCTCTCCTCTCCTCTCCTCTCCTCTCCTCTCCTCTCCTCTCCTCTCCTCTCCTCTCCTCTCCTCTCCTCTCCTCTCCTCTCCTCTCCTCTCCTCTCCTCTCCTCTCCTCTCCTCTCCTCTCCTCTCCTCTCCTCTCCTCTCCTCTCCTCTCCTCTCCTCTCCTCTCCTCTCCTCTCCTCTCCTCTCCTCTCCTCTCCTCTCCTCTCCTCTCCTCTCCTCTCCTCTCCTCTCCTCTCCTCTCCTCTCCTCTCCTCTCCTCTCCTCTCCTCTCCTCTCCTCTCCTCTCCTCTCCTCTCCTCCTACTGCCCCTGGATCCCTGGCAGTGCCCAAGGGCAGGTGTGGAGCACCCTGGGGTAGTGGAAGGTGTCCCTGCCCATGGTTGGGATGCCTCAGGTTTGGCTTTTCTATTTTTCAGATTCTGCTTTGGTGTGTTGGTCTGGGCTTCACATTATGGGATGGTGAGCTCTGTGCACAGAGCAGGGAGACAAAACAATTCCTGCTCCAGCTGGGCACCAAGGACAAATGACCCAAATCTCAGCCCAGGAGCACAAACCCCGTGGGCTGGAGAGAGAAAAACAAGCAGGGTGGGACTGCAGGGGCTGGGGCTGGGATGGGACAATGAACTGCAAGGTGCAAATGGAGCAGAGCTGATCCCAGGGAGAGACCCCGTGCCCGGCCGGGCATTTTGGGGCCATTTTGGTTCATCTTGGGTGCAGCCCTGGCTGGGCTCTGGTGCTGCTCAAGGTGCATCCATGGAGGAGATCCTTTGAATAAATCCCTGCTTTATTCTTTAGCTCAGTCTGGTCTCTGTTCTGGGGCAGCCTTCCCAAGGCATCTCAGGGTTGGAATGACCTCCAGCTTTATCAGGATGGATGCTCCTCCTGCCTGGGGCTGGTTCTCCTGCAGGATCTCCAGTGGAGGGTCACAACCACACCCTCATTTGCTTTGATGTCCCCAAACACATTCCCATTGTCCCACCCGTGTTCCTGGTGCTGCCAATCCCACAGGAGGTGGTTTAGCTGTGGGATCCCAAGGCAGGGATCACACCCCTCACACAACAGCCCATTACTTCACCCTAAGTCATGAAGACAGCTAAATTACAAAAGGCTATCACACCCCACCACGTCCAAGAAAAGGACCAGCTAGCGTGGCAGGGCTTGGAAAATGCAAAAGGCTTAAGTCCTTTAACTCAGAGGTTCAAATCCTCTCCCTAGCTTAACTTAAACCAACCTCCCCCATGACTAACTACCCTCTCTTAATTAATCTCGTCATAGCCCTCTCCTCTGCCCTCCCAATCCCTAATTGCAGTGGCCTTCCTCACACTAGTGGAGCACAAAATCCCAAGCTACATACAAGGCTGAAAGGGCCCAAACCTTGTTGGCCCATTTGGAGTTCTACAAATTCCTGGCAGATGGGGTAAAACTATTTATGAAGGAACCCATTTGACCATCAACATCCTCCCCAGTCTTATTTATCACAACTCCAATACCAGCCTTACTCCCAGCAATTTCAATCTGAACCCCTCTGCCCTTCCCATTCTCTTCAGCAGACCTCAACCTAGGCGACTCTTTCTACTGCCTGGCTCAGATTTAGGCCTGGTTTAGGGGTGCAGGGTGGTGTCCCACCCTCTGTGAAGTGCTGGCTGTCCCAGGGTGCTGGACAACATCTCACAGGGACGTGGCTCACAGGGAGGCAGGAGCCAGGGGACGATTTTGGAAGCTGCCCTGAGGACTGTGACACTGCTGTGTAAATATAAAATATTGACAATCTGGAGGCAGCCTCCCCAGCAGAGGGCCAGGCAGCTGTAAAGAAGGTGATGTGAACTAATCAGAGCCGACATAAAGCTGCCAAGACCCAAGCTAAGCCTGCTGTGGATTTAGATTCACACTGCAGATAAAGAGGCGGCTCTGGCAGAACTGGCCTCTGGAGCTGGTTCAGATTAACCCGGATTTTCAGCATCATTTCATGCTATTCCAGTCCACAAATCCCTGCAGCTCTGCCAGTGCATGCCAGGCTGGACCACAGAGCCCTGGAGACTCCCAGAGCTGGGCCAGCCTGGCCTTCCCAGCTCCCAGTGCTCCCAGTGCTCCCAGTGTGGCAGACACGGAGGGGGTAAGACAGGTGTGGACTCACCTTGTCCACAGAGCTCTGTGAGCTGGGGGAGTGCAGGGGACACAGACCCCACCTTGGGGGGCTCACAGACCCCACCTTGGGGGGCTCACAGACCCCACCTTTCTCCAGCTGAGTGGTGGCAGCAGACATGACACGAGCCTGAAAAGCCTGTGCCTTTACACAATTTGTCACAGTCCTCAGGGCAGCTTCCAAAAATGTCCCCTGGCTCCTGCCTCCCTGTGAGCCACATCCCTGGGAGATGTTGTCCAGCACCCTGGGACAGCCAGCACGTCACAGAGGGTGGGACACCACCCTGCACCCCTAAACCAAGGGCAGAAAAACAAGGTGGGGGCACGGGGGGTTGTGGGAGGGGAGACAGTCCCGAAGACACCCCTGAAGCTTGAGGAAGGGGCAGCTCCTCATGCCCAGACACGGCTTCCATGGGTACCTGCCAAGGGCCCCAACAGCCTTTAGAGGTTCCTCAGGTCCCTCCCTGCCTGGGACAGCCTCTGCGGGTCCCTCAAGTCCTGCCATCTCTCCACAGCCCTGCCACACCCCTCCCAGGGTGACCTTGCCGGGGATCTCGTGTCCCCAGCTGCCCCAGTGCCCCCCTGTCAGCACCAGACAGGTCCCTGTGGAAGGAGCCCAGGCTGGGGCTCAGCTCCTGCCCAGAAGTGTGGAGCCCTCAGCCCAGGCCACCCCACGGGGCTGGACAGGGACCCCTGGCAGAGAGACCCCTGGCAGGCAAGGACACGGGGCAGACACCTCGGTGGACAGACAGAACACCTCACTGGACAGACACCTCTCTGCACAGACACCTCACTGGACTGACACTTCAGTGGACAGACAGAACACCTCACTGGACAGACACCTCAGCAGACAGACAGAACACCTCACTGGACAGACACCTCAGTGGACAGACAGAACACCTGACTGGACAGACACCTCTCTGGACAGACAACTTGCTGGACAGACACCTTGCTGGACAGACACCTCACTGGACAGACAGAACACCTCAGTGGACATTCACCTCATGGGGCAGACATCTCACTGGACAAACACCTCAGTGGACAGACAGAACACCTGACTGGACAGATACCTTGCTGGACAGAACACCTCACTGGACAGACATCTTTCTGGACAGACAGCTCAGTGGACAGACAGAACACCTGACTGGACAGACACCTTGCTGGGCAGAACACCTCACTGGACAGACACCTTGCTGGACAGACATCTCACTGGACAGACACCTTGCTGGACAGACATCTCACTGGACAGACACCTTGCTGGACAGACACCTCAGTGGACAGACACCTCAGTGGACAGACACCTCTCTGGACAGACACCTCTCTGGACAGACCAGCTCAGTCCAGCCCTGCTCCAGGCTGGAGGTGC
Source organism: Fringilla coelebs (assembly GCF_963513975.1). Classification (NCBI taxonomy): domain Eukaryota; kingdom Metazoa; phylum Chordata; class Aves; order Passeriformes; family Fringillidae; genus Fringilla; species Fringilla coelebs. Next base: position 2,018,709 of record NC_140054.1, on the reverse strand, counting down.
CCTTCCTACCTTCCCCTCCATCCTGAGGAGACCCCTTAAAGCTTTTGGAGAGGGGAAGGCAGGAGCCTGGGGAGGTCCTGGGCTGGGGACGGCCCGTGGGCACGGGAAGGAGCTTCTGTGGCAGGGGACAGAGGGTAAGAGTGACCCTGAGGTGGCAGTGTCCCCGCAGCGCTGTGACAGGATGGCTCCTGCTGTGACAGGCGACAAAGCCACAAAACCACCTTAAAATAGACTCCAGGAGGGCTTCATCTCAAAGCCTATTATCTGCACTGAATGCCAGATTAGTGAGCAAAGCCCTCCTTGGGCTTTGGAAATGCTCTGCTAAGGAGGGATAATCATGTCATTGAGGCCCTCCAGGAGCCACCACGGAGGAGCTGGGGACAGCAGTGACCTCAGCAGCTGCTTTACGTAAGGGGGATCAGGGCACAGGGCACGGCCCCTCAGTTCAAAGGTTGCTTTCCATGGCTCCTGTCTCCAGGGATCATCCATTTCTCCCCACCCTGAGCAGGCAGTGCTGTTCAGAGCTGTGTGCAGGCTGGCAGCCCCTCCTGGCTGGTGCCCCCTTCCCCAGAGCTCCACAGGGCACAGCTGGGGTGGCACAGCTGGGGTGGCACCGGCCAGGTGAGGGGGGTCAGCCAGGCAGGGGTTTCAGCAAAGCCCATCCTTGCTGTGGGCAGGAGAGGCAGAGGGGGAAGTGCCTTGCGTTGCCCAGGGATGCTCCCTGCTCCATCCCTGCCTCTCGGGGCTGTCTCCTTCCCCCAGGTCCTGGCAGGGGATCAGATGTTCCATGCACTGCCTGGCCAGAGCACTTTCACTCCTGCTGCCAGTCGATTATTGAGTCCATTAGGGAAGGAGAAAGCAGGAGAGCAGCGTGGCTCCACTGCACTTTCCTCCCCCATCTCCCACTCACCTTCCCCATTCCCCCATTCCCTGTGCCAGGCTCAAGCTGACACACCCAGCCTGACAGTGTCAGGAAAATGAACCCACAAACAGCAGAGGTTTCTGTCCCAAAAGGAGACAGAGGAGCCCTTTTACCTTATTCCAATCAAGGCAGAGCCCATGGGGCATCCCCTGGGGTCTCTCCAGTTTGTGGAGGATGCAGCCTCCTTTTTATCCCAATTTCCCAGTTGCATTTCCCTTCTCTCTTTCCCCATTTCTGAGGTACTTGAGAGGTTCAGACTTCCCAGAACACCTGATCCCAAAGATTCCCCTCTAATGTACAACCCTCCCTTTTAATTTTTAATTCCTACAGAATTTAGGGGTTTTCCCCCTTGTGTCTTTCATCTTTCAATGTCTAATTTCATTTACCAGCCAACCTACAGTTTATTTGTAAAAGCAAATCTCTTTTTCCATTCATCAATCAGTGGAATCCTTCCCATTGTTTCTTTTATCTCCCAGTGCTGGTTTTATCCACCAGCAGACCCACAGCTGGTTTGGAAAGACAAATTTGCTATTCCTCTTAACAGGAACAGCAGCAGGTTCCCTGAACACCATGGAACAGTCCTGGGGTGACTTCATGATGCTCCTATCCCCAGTCATCTGTTTAGCCCAGAAATAAGTTTTGCACCTTTAAGATGGGTTCTGAGAGTGAAGGGAGGAAGAAGAAGCGGTTAAATAAAGTTTTTTTCCACTTTTCTCCAAGGAAATATTTTCCTGAACTAGCTGGGGGAGGAGCACCTTGAATCTGCTTTCTAGACGGGTAGAAAGGGCTCTGACCCCAATCCTAACCCTAACCCTCCCCTTTGGAGGTTCTCTCCCAGATTTGCTCTAAACCAGGACAAACAGGCACAACAAAGACTTCAGGAGAGGTGAAATAAGTTTTGCACCTTTAAAATTGGTTCTGAGAGTGAAGTGGAGGAAGAAGAAGTTGTCAAATAATCAGGTTTTTTATACTTTTCTCCAAAAAAATATTTTCCTGAACTGGCTGGAGGAGGAGCAGCTTGAATCTGCTTTCTAGAGGAGTAGAAACGGAGTAGTAGGGTTCTAACCCTAACCCTAAACCTGACCCTAACCCTAACCCTAACCCTAACCCTAACCCTAACCCTAACCCTAACCCTAACCCTAACCCTAACCCTAACCCTAACCCTCCCCTTTGGAGGTTCTCTCCCAGATTTTCTCTCAACCAGGACAAACAGGCACAGCAAAGACCCCAGGAGAGGTGAAATCACACCAGTGACATCACATCAACTGTGAGCAAGTCCCAGTCAAGCTTGCACTGGGCCCTGCTAAAACCATCACCCACAACACCCTAACCAGGGGATATTCCTGGCATTTTGGGATTAGGTGCCGGTGCTGCTCTGGGTCTGGGATTTTCCAGATGTTTTACAGGTTGCAGGGAGGAAAAGAAGAAGCCTTTGCTCTTCACGGGGCAGCTTTTACACGCTGCAGTTTCCACACTGAGTTTTTACTGCTCGCAATCCTCAGCCCCATCAATCCTGAGCTCAGGGGGGCAGCAGGGAATAGGAATGGGCTCTGCTGGCATGGGGACTGCTGAGGGACAAGAGCCAGAGAGCCACAAATTCTGCTGCTGCCAGAGCCAGCCCAGGGCTCCTCAGGTCCTGAACAGGGAGCTGTAGGAGAGATGGGGGTGGCATGGTGGGGATGGGCAGAGAGCAGAGATCTCTGCAGGCAGGGCTTGGAACTTGTGGGTTATTGCAAAGGGCCAAGTGCAGGGCCCTGCTGGGAGCTGCCAGACACAGCTCAGAGCAGCCCCAGAGAGAAGTAAAGAGAGGGGGAGAGGATGAGAGGATAAGAGAGTAAGAGGGTGAGAGAGCGAGGTTCCCCTTACAATCCCATAAATCATCTGTGCTGAATATTCTAATTCTCACTAACCAATCTAGCCCAAGATACAAATCCTACAGCATTTACATTCAGCCTATAAGAATCATTACATTGCCATGCTGTGTTCCATTTTAAACCCTAAAAACTCCTCTCTGGGCCCCTTCTGCCAAGCCAGCAGGGTCTGCTCTGCCCCTTGGAACTGCCTGCAAGCAGAGGGCATTGTCTGATCCAAAGGGGATCACCTTCAGCTGGCCATGCCATTGTTTTCCAGGTGTTCAGTAACTGAGGGATCTCAAAGCTGCTTTCATTTCAATCTCACTTAGAGTTTCCATATTCTCAAAATCTTTTGCCAGGCAATCATATTGATCAGGCTTTCCTGTTTCACCTTCCCCAACAGGAACGAGGTGTCCCAGCCTGGAAAAGGTGAGGGAGAGTTTGCCAGGAGGATGTGGAGAGCTGGACTGGCTCCTCCTGGGCACAGCTGGCCGGGGGTCTCTGTACAAATCACAAACAGGACAGCACTGCTGGGAACGTGCCTTGAGCTGTTGTATTTTCCAGCATCAGTCTCATTACACGGTTGTGACAATGAGAAGATGCCAGCAGCTCACATCCCAGGCAGCAGACCAAGAACTCAATGTTACAACTCACTTTATAAGTTTTTTGACCAATCACACAAAGCAGAAGCACACTGACAGTGGTTCCATCCAACCACTGTAAGCACACGTACCTTTGGTTAAACAATGCTTGCTTATTTTGAATACAATATCTGCTTGTGAGCTTTCAAACACAACGCACAGAGCTCCATTATTAAGCTTAGAACTTCCTAACATCTCACTAGATAAACTTTTCTGCAGCTTAGGGAGCTATTTTAGCCAAGTAGTTAATACACAGACCATTGTCCTATTTGTCCTTACTTTCTATTTCTTACATAATTTTTCTGCTGACCAATCTCACAGCTACTGCTCAGCTCTAATCACAGTTCTGCTGTCTCTGAGCCTGCCTTTTGCAGCTTTCCCAAACCCCTCTGATTTTATGCATTCCCACAGAGTTTGCCAGGAGGATGTGGAGAGCTGGACTGGCTCCTGGTGGGCACAGCTGGGCACTCCTCAGCAGCCAGCCTGGCTTGGAGGGCTCTGGCACAGGCAGGGCTCTCACTGCCTGGGATTTGCCTGTGCGTCCTGGAGCCTGCTCTGGGAGTGACAGGAGTGACCCCAAGTCCAAATGCTGGCACAAAGGATGTACCCAGAGGAGTGCTTTGGGTGGGAAATGACTGCCCAGCAGTCTGGAGGGGAGCAGCAGCGCTCCTCATCAGCAGTCATTAGTGATTAATTGCACGTACTGCAGGGGAGCGTGGCCAGAGCGAGGGCTCCTCCCCAAGGAGCGCTGGGGTCCGTCCCCACCCCCAGGGAGCAGCCCCAAATAAAATCCTGGTTGAATTCCCTGTGAATTGGTGAGTTTCCCTGTGAATTTCCCCCAGCAGTGAATTCCCTGTGCCTCTCTCCATCCTTTACCCGTGGGCAGCAGCTGGCTCCCTGCACATCATCACATGTTGCATCTCACATCAGATAATTTGCTCCGCGGCCTCAATGCACATATCTTACAATATTTTGTCACCCTTTATCACTGCAATTTCGCTGCTATCATGGCCTAGTGAATCATTATTGATAGACCCTTAATATCAGTGCCATTCCTCCAGAGGGATGGCTTTTAATGAATTTTCTCCTCGCCCTGCAGTACGGCTGCACTCAGACACGGTTCAGGGCGTAGGGCTGGAGCTGCAGAGCTGAGCACATCCCACATGGTGCAGAGGTGACCGTGTGGGGCCGCCCTGGGCTGTTTTCTCCAGCACAGAGTGTGATTCCCACGGTGGCTGTGATGTGGGGACGCTCTCAGCCACTCTCACGCCTGGGGATGCCTGAGCTCCCACTGCAGCTCCGCTGCAGCTCCTCTCTGCCTGCTGGAGGGGTCCCTTTGAAGTGTTTTCATGTTCTGTTTTCCTTTCCAGAGGATGAACAACTCCAGGAGGTTCAAAGCAGGAGGTTTGCTCTCCTTTCACACCCTTATTTTCTGGTGCTGCCTTTGAAATGTCTCTGCAGGTGCAAAGCACAGCTTTGCCCAACCAGCTGAGCCACCTTGACCTGTCCCAGGTCACCTCAGGGCCACAGGCACAGCAGCTGCAGCCACGTTTCCCACCTGGAGATGGGGAAGTGATGGATGCTTGGCTAAGGAAAGGGTGTTTTTGGAGTTCTCTGGCCAGGTTGAGGACATTTCCTCCTGCAGAGCCCCGGAGCCTCCCTGGCAGCTCACCCGTGGTGGGTGCTGTGAGCAGGGGGCAGCTGGACTGGGTGTGCAATCCCTAGCCTGGTTTAAGCTCCAGCTAAGCTGAGCTCATCCTCCCTGGCTCAGGGGTCAGGGTGCTGAACCCTGTGTGTCTGGCAGCCTGTGAGGTGTGTGTCAGGGCAGGATGGTGACAGCCCCATGGGCTGGGTGCACAGAGCATTGGGCGGCTCTGGAGGGGCTGCACTGCTCTGGGCACACCCAGCCCTGGCACTCAGCCAGCCCCAAGGGCCAGCTTTGCAGCTTCCTCTGCTGTGGCACCTCCCAAACCCACCTCAGGGTCTCTTCTCCTGCAATGCAAACTTAGCTTAGGGCAGAGCAAAGCAGCCACTTCCTTTTGTGGCATTTGCACATGAAAAAGTCCCTGGAGTGCCTCGCTCCTTTCATCTCCTGAGTGGAAATTCCTGAGGGACGCAGGAAGGGACGAAGAAAAGGATCCAACCTTGCACCCATGGGGCAGTGGATGAGTGCAGTGCTGCTTTAAAGGGTCGTGCTGTGGGGCACAAATCAGCCTGAGCAGGAACATGAGGTGTGGAGCCAGTGAGCCAAGAAAGGAGTGGGAGAGTGTCCTGGTTTGAACAGTCAGGTGTCTGCTGAGGAAGGCAGGAGCTGCCCTTGAAATGGAAAATGCAAACCCCCTCCCTCTGAATTATTATAAATATGAAATGAAGGGGCTCTCAGGCAAAGATATGGGAACAGGAATAACAGTTCTTTACTAGGGAAATTAAAAATACCAATGCAATAGTGCAAGCAAAGGCCAGGCAGAGTGAGAGCAGCCCTGGCACGCTGTGGGTCAGGCTGGGGGCACAGCCCCATCCCAGGGGGGCTCAGCCCTCCTGCAGTGCCAGCTGTGGCTCTGCTGCAGCAGGATCCTGCACAAGGGGGGAGTTTTCCTCTGCAGCTGCAGGGCTGCTGGAGATGGGCCTGCTCTCCCTCTGGGAATGCAGGGCAGGAGAAAGCTGCTCCTCTGGGAATGCAGGGGGCAAAGGCTGCTGTGCTGCTCCAGGCTCAGATTGTATCCAGGTAGGAATGCTTGGCTCCTGCCCTGGGCGCAGCATCTCCCCATGGGATGATGGAATTGGATCAGCCCTGCAGGGATGGGATGTGATTGATTTGATGGGATGGGATGGGATGGGATGGGATGGGATGAGGTATGATGGGATGGGATGGGATGGGATGGGGGACACAGAATCATCACAACATCATGGAATGGTGTGGGATGGAAGGACTGTAAAGCTCATCCCATTCCACCTTCCACTGCCCCAGGGGGCTCTTAGCCCCATCCAGCCTGGCCTTGGACACTTCCAGAGCTTTCCCCTGGCTCCCCCAGCCCATGGCAGAGCCACTCAGCCTGATGGAGAGAAGAGACTCTCTGAACACCGTGGGGAAAGGAACCAGAGACTCAATTACTGCACAGAGACACAAATTAATTAACTGAGCGTGGCGCAGGGGGACGTTTCCCATGACCCGCAGAGAAGAGTTTCGGGGAGAAACAGCTGATGATTAATGCTCTCTGTTCCTGCTGCATCAACAGCATCCTGGGAAGGGCTGCTTGGCAAAGAGAGCTCTGGATACACCTTCAGACACTGTGCATTTAGTTTGCAGCTGCTTTTCACCAGAATCTCACCATTTCTGGTGTCACCGAGGGTGTCACAGCCCATGTTTTCATCTGTGGTGAAAAACCAGAAAGTGGGGCCAGAGCATGAAGAAGTTTTTAAATGGTCAGAGCCGGCCCAGCTCCTTGCTTTGAGCTCAGCAAGGTGAAATGGCAGCTCCTGCTCTGCAAAAGAACCTGTTTGGAAATGAATTCACACCCCAGAGGATGCAGGAAGGTGAGGGCTGGGTTAAGCCCCTCACTGCTGTGGTTGCAGGGCGGTTTAAAGAACGGAAAAATCAACACAGCTAATTGATACTTCACAAACCCGCTGTGTAATGATAAATGTGAAAAGAAGGGATGTCTCTGGTTGTTTCTAAAGGGGATTTCAGGGCAGCTCACTCACCACCAGGCAGGACTCCAGCAGCTCGTGTGCTGCAGAAGGAACAAAAGGAGAGATGTGAATGCTCCACAATAAAAATGAAGTTCATGGTCATGGTAACTTGATATTTAAAATTTCATAGTTAATCGTGATGAGCAGTGTCAGCTGAAAGCAAGGATGGTGCGAACACTCCCAGCACACAGAATGAACAGGTTTGTTTTTTTTTTTTAATTTCAGCTTTAAAATGTAAGATTTCAATACTGAATCCTCACCTGGAGACCACCATTGGCTGGGGGGATCTTGCTGAGCATTAGGCAGAGCTCGGGGGAGCAAAGGTCAGGGATGGGTTTTGTACCTGTCACTTTGATAGCAGGAAATCTGTCTCTTCTCCCCAGAACATGGGCTGTGATTGACAGTGCTGCTGCTGTGGATGAGACCCTGCAAACAGATCTGCAGCTGTGAGAGGGGCTCGTGCTGCTCCTTCCCCCTCCTGTGCCAGCACAGGGAACTTTCTTAGTCAGTGGTTCAGGTTCTGCGTGGTTCTCTGAGCACCATCTTAAAATTAAAGCATCCAAGAGGAAGGCCCAGGTTGTGCTGCAGTGGTGCCAGTTGAACAGTGTTGCCTTTTTGGGGCTACCTAAAAACAGAGACCAGACAAAATTCAGAAAAAAAAAAAAAAAAAGCAGTTCTATTTATTGAAGGGCCTTCAGGGTCATTTCGGGCAGATGAAGCCCCCCAGGGACTACACCCTAAAATGGACAATGGGTCACAGGTTTTCACACTTTTATGAGTTTGGGCCATTTGCATTTTGGGGGTTCTTCTGCCAATTCCAGCTCCAGCTAATGAAGTCATTGACCCCAAGTTTGCTGCCCCCAAATCACTTCTATTTCCATCTCTGGGGCCTGAGGCAGTGAGGTGTCCTTGATTGCCAGGCCTGGAGAGGAATTGTTGTGTCTGCCCAAAATGGGGAAGCAGCAGCTCACACTGTGCGTGGAGTTTGGAGTTATACCCAAAAGAATTGCAGGGTTATAGATATGAAAATAATAATATAGGAAAAATATATTAAAATATATGATAATATATGAATTTTTTTTCATAATACGTGAGAAATATAAACACTAAAATCCCAAGGCATTAATGAGAAGGGTGTGATGGCTTCTGCCAGAACTGGTGTGGCTAAAAAGGGAAAAATGAGCCTTTGGTCGCAGTAAAAACCATGGTGGTGGCAGCAAAAACTTTGGGGGTGGTAAAAACCTCCAACACTTCTTCATTCCTGCTTTTCCTGGCTCAGCTGTAGGGGTGGCACCACGGCTGGAGGGGTGACAGTGCTCACCCACCCCACCTGTGCCAGCCTGGAGGTACCTGAGAGCTGCCGTCCCCCTGCAGGTGAGAGTGGATCAGGTTAAAGCAGGGCAGGAGGAAGCCTGGGCATGGACAGGCTGTCTCTGCCCTCTGGGCTCTGTGTCAAGTAAAGCCCAGAGCAGGTTCTAAGACTAAACCTGGTGCCAGGCTCTGATCCCTTCTTAACTCAGCTGAGTTACAGCAGCACCAAGGAAGGCTGTGTTGTCACCTGCTGACATTTTATTTAACAGATATATGAGAACAGGGATGCCTTCTGTGCTGGAAGCTGCTTCGGAGTCACCGGGGACTTGGGGATGCATAAAGAGACAGACAAGGCAAAACAAACAGCTCAATCTGCCTCAGCCCCAGAGCCAGCAGAGCTCCAGGGAGAGAGGAGCAGGAGGAGATGGGATCCTACAGGAGCTGGAGATGGGATCCTATAGGGGCAGGAGCTGGGATCCTCCAGGGACAGGAGATGGGATCCTACAGGGGCAGGAGATGGGATCCTACAGGGGCAGGAGATGGGATCCTACAGGGGCAGGAGATGGGATCCTACAGGAGCAGGAGATGGGATCCTATAGGGGCAGGAGATGGGATCCTCCAAGGGCAGGAGATGGGATCCTCCAAGGGCAGGAGATGGGATCCTACAGGGGCAGGAGATGGGATCCTCCAAGGGCAGGAGATGGGATCCTACAGGGGCAGGAGATGGGATCCTCCAGGTGCAGGAGCTGGGATCCTGCAGGAACAGGAGCTGAGATCGTCCAGGAGCAGGAGATGGGATCCTCCAGGGGCAGGAGATGGGATCCTACAGGAACAGGAGCTGGGATCCTCCAGGAGCAGGAGCTGGGATCCTCCAGGGGCAGGAGGAGCCAAGATCCCTCTGGCGCAGGAGGAGCTGGGATCTCCCCAGCACAACCTGCCCTGGCCATGGCACCTGGGCAATTCCCTGCCTGGCAAAGGTGCCCTGGAAGCTCAGGTGGGTTTCTGTCCTGTGTAATCAACTGAGGCCTCCAGAGCACCTCTGGGTGCCTCCTTCAGGGTCATGGTGGTGTCTGGAGGCTCTGGTGTCCCTGCAGTGTCTGTGGAGAGGAGATTTGGCTTCATCAGGGCTTTGACACCTGGCAGAGACATCCATACTGAGGGAGGGAACCCTCACCATGATGGGCAGCAGCACAAGGGATTAAATAATTACACAGGTAATTACACAGAACACCCTGGGCTGGAAGGGACCCAGAGGATGATCCATTCCAACCCCAGGCCCTGCCCAGACCCCCCAACACCCCCACCCTGGCCATCCCTGCAGCTCTGCCCAAATTTCTCCCCCATCCTTCATCTCCCCCATCCCTCACTCTCCCAGAATCATGGAATGAGCTGAGCTGGAAGGGACCCACAGGGATGATCAATCCCAAATCCAAAGCCTGCCCAGAGCCCCCCCAAGCCCAGCCTGGGCATCCCTGGAGCTCTGGCAGCCTCGGGGCCGTGCCCATTCCCTGGGCAGCCTGGGCAGTGCCAGCAGCCTCTGGGGGAAGAACCTTGCCCTGATCTCCAGCCTGAGCTGCCCTGGCCCAGCTCCAGCCGTGCCCTGGCTGCTGTCCCTGTCCCAGAGCAGGGATGGGAGCTGCCCCTCGGGAGGAGCTGCAGATCCCTGAGCTCTGCCCTCAGCGTGCCCTGCTCCAGCTGCACACACCAAGAGCCCTCAGCTGCTCCTCGTGGTTTTACAGGAAGAAAAGATGCAGGCATGGGAGCAAGAACCATGGAGGGGTGTCCACACCTCCCAGAGATGACCTGGAACAATTTGTGTCTCTGTGAACCTGCTCCTCCCTGAGCTCACCTGCCTGGAGTGTTCCCTCTGGGGCTCTCTCTCCATGCTCTCCATGGGATAAAGATCCACAGAGTGAGAGCCCCTTCCTCCCCCAGGAACCCCTCAGGTTCCTCAGTCCAATCCAACAAGATCCCTGGATAATGCAGTGTCCTCCTCCTCAGTGTGCCAGACCCTCCTCCAGCTCAGGGCAGGGTGTGGGTGTCCCCCTGACCTGACCCTGGTGTTCCTCACCAGTGCTCTGGAGCACGGAAAAAAAACAAAGGTAAGGGTTTTCAAAGGTCCTCAGTGATTTAGGAGCCTCTTGGCTCTACCAGCACCAGCTGTGGGCAGTTGTGAGGCTTCTTTTGCCTGGATAGTTTATTCACCAGAAAAATAAAATAATAATTGAAAAAGATATATTTTGCTCTGATTGAATCTGTCTTCAAAATTCTGTAAAGTAACAAAAGAGCTGAATCAATTTAGCAACAGGAAATTCTGAAAAGTAATGAGATCTTGATTCCCCACTTAAAATCCTAATGTTTCCTTTTCAAAATCATTCCCATCTGATAAAAACAAAAAGTAAATAAGCTTACCTGTTCAGAGCACAACAAGCCTCTGGCCAACCCCTTTGCCGTACCCTCGGTAGTTCTTAATTCCTTTTTCAGTTTAAGTAATGAAGTGGAGAATCAATTACTCTCACAGCTTCCAATCTGCAAAGTTATTAAGGTAATCTGGGGCCAGATCCACAGCAGCATCCCCGTGCCTGGCACTGCACAGGCACCTGGCAGAAGCCACAAAATGCATTTTGCAGGTGGAGTGCTCAGAACTTTTCCAAAGACTCTCATCAAAATCTGAGACTCACGCACAGGTCCCTCTAGAGCTCTGTAAGCCTTGTCGTGGGATGTGGTGTTTGTTGTCCCTTGTCACCTGCAGGAAAACCCCTCTGGAGGTTTGCTGGGGGCTGAAGGTGCCCAGCTTGGATCCAGGCCAGGGGAGGGACTGGGGTTCTCCTCCTCTTGGTGCTGAGATCTCTGCTGGGAGCTGGGAGAGAGGATGGGGACAGATTGAGGGGTTGGAGCGAGTCCAGGGCAGGAAATGGAGCTGGGAAGGGGCTGGAGCCCCAGGAGGGGCTGAGGGAGCTGGGAAGGGGCTGGAGAATCCCTGAGGGAGCTGGGAAGGGGCTGGAGAATTCCTGAGGGAGCTGGGCAGGGGCTGGAGAATTCCTGAGGGAGCTGGGAAGGGGCTGGAGAATTCCTGAGGAGCTGGGAAGGGGCTGGAGAATCCCTGAGGGAGCTGGGCAGGGGCTCAGCCTGGAGCAAAGGAGGCTCAGGGGGCCCTTGTGGCTCTGCACAGCTCCTGCCAGGAGGGGACAGCCGGGGGGTCGGGCTGTGCTCCAGGGAACAGGGACAGGAGCAGAGGGAACGGCCTCAGGCTGGCTCAGGGTGGATTTTAGGAAATTTCTTCACCCATAAAAGGTGGCTGGGCCAGGGCAGGCTCAGGGGAGATTTTATGGGAAATTTCTTCCCTGAGGGCAGAGTTAACCATTGGAATGGGCTGCTCAGGGCAGTGGTGCAGTCACCACCCCTGGGTGTGTCCATGGGTCAATGTGGCACTTTGTGCCATGGTTCAATGGGCACAGGAGAAGTCAAAGGTTGGACTCGATGGTCTTGGAGGTTTTTCCACCCTCAGGGATTCTGGCATTCCCTGTTTCACTCTTGCTGCTCTAAGAACTGCTGAGAGGAGCTCAGCTGCTTTCCACATTTAGGGGACGCTCCTCAGGTTATCCAAACGCTGCTGCTGCTGCCCGAACTGGAGCCAGAGAGGCAAAACCCCTCCTGTCACCTCCTTCCTGCCTTCCATCCATCCTGTCCTTGTCCCAGCCCGGGCAGGATCCTCAGCCAGTGCCACTGCTATCCCCACAGAGCCTGCCAGGCCACCAAAGGTCACCGTGCCCGTGCCCCCCGTGACATTTGTGCTGCTCCAGCTCGGAACGCGGGGGGCACGTGAGGGATGAGCAGGGGTTGCCCCCAGCCCCGCTCCCCCTGCTCCATCCCTGGCTGTGACGGATGGAGGAGCGGCGGGGCTGACTCAGCTCCCGGGTGACCTTGGCGGGTCCCTCCCGTCCCCCGCTGCAGATTGACGGCAGCTCACGCTCAATTTCTCTGATGCACTTTTGCCGAGAGACACTCGTACATCTTCCCCACGTCGTCTCTCCATATCTGAGGTCAGCCTTTCAACGGGCAAGAAATGTTCCGAGATAAATCACGGCCAGCCCTCAGCCGGGGCTCTGCCAGAGCTGGGGAGGGGGCTGGGGAGGGGGCTGGGGGAGCCTGGGATGGGCAGATCTTCCCGTGGGACCCAGTGCCACCAAATGGCCCTCCAGTGTGTCTCAGTGCCATTGAATGGCCCTCCCGTGGGACACAGTGCCACTGAATAGTGCTTCTGGTGGGTCCCAGTGCCACTGAATGGCCCTCCATGGAACCCAGTGCCACCAAATGACCCCCCCATGGGACACAGTGCCACTGAATGCCCCTCCCGTGGGACACAGTGCCACCAAATGACCTCCCCATGGGACACAGTGCCACTGAATCCCCCTTCTGATGGAACCCAGTGTCACTGAATGGCCCTCCTGGTGGGTCCCAGTGCCACTGATGCCCCCCCCATAGAACCCAGTGCCATTGAATGGCCCTCCATGGGTCCCAGTGCCACTGAGTGGCCCCCCAGCAGTCCCAGTGCCATTGAATGGCCCCCCCATCAGACCCAGTGCCACTAAATGGCCCCCCTGGTGGGTCCCAGTCCCACTGAATGGCCCCCCATGAAACCCAGTGACACCAAATGGCCCTCCAGTGTGTCTCAGTGCCACTGAATGGCCCTCCCGTGGGACACAGTGACACTGAATGGTCCTTCTGGTGGGTCCCAGTGCCACTGATGCTCCCCCCATGGGACCTGGTGCCACTGAATGGCCTTCATGGTGGGTACCAGTGCCACTGACTGGCCCCCCATAGAGCCCAGTGCCACTGAATGCCCCTCCTGTTGGAACCCAGTGCCACCAAATGGCCCCTCATGTGACCCAGTGCCACTGAATGTCCCCCCCATGTGACCCAGTGCCACTGACTGGCCCTCCTGCCTCGGGGATGCAGCCACAGGAGCACCCAAGAGGCTGTTCCTGGCAATTTCTCCAGGCTCCCCATGGAAATGTTTTTTTCTCCCTGCATTTCTTGCACTGGGGCTCAGCACCATTGCATGCCCTGAGTGTATCAGGGTGCACAGAGAGGCAGGGGAAAAAATCCCCATCTCCTCCTCTGGGCTGCCTTGGAGTGATCCTGGCAGAGGTGGGGCTCAGGGCGACTCCTTCCCATTCCCCTGGCAGGGTGACCTTCCCTGGGGGTGGCCCTTGTCCCCAGAGCTCCAGTTTGGACAAACCCCTCTGGTACGGGGCTGGAGCTGAGGGGAGCAGCGCCCTCCTGGCTCCCAGCTGCCAGCTGAGGGCTCTGCTGAGGGATGCTGGCATTCCCAGGAGCTGGGGGACAGGGGAGACCCTCACAGCAGAGGATCAGGGCCCTCTGCCGCTGCTCCGGGCCTCAGATGTGCTGGACAGCTCCACAAGCACATCTGGCACATCTGGCCCTGCAGCGCCGTCCCTCCCCTCCTGTCCGAGCTCAAACCATCCCTGCCTGAGCTCCAGCCATCCCTCCCCTCCTGAGCTCCATCCCTCCCTTCCTGAGCTCCATCCATCCATCCATCCCCTCCTGAGCTCCATCCCTCCCTTCCTGAGCTCCATCCATCCATCCATCCATCCATCCATCCATCCATCCATCCATCCATCCATCCATCCATCCCCTCCTGAGCTCCATCCCTCCCTTCCTGAGCTCCATCCATCCATCCATCCCCTCCTGAGCTCCATCCCTCCCTTCCTGAGCTCCATCCCTCCCTTCCTGAGCTCCATCCCTCCCCTCCTGAGCTCCAGCCATCCCTTCCTGAGCTCCATCCCTCCCTCCCCACCTGAGCTCCATCCCTCCCTCCCCACCTGAGCTCCATCCCTCCCCTCCCCTCCTGAGCTCCATCCCTCCCTTCCTGAGCTCCATCCCTCCCTTCCTGAGCTCCATCCCTCCCCTCCTGAGCTCCATCCCTTCCCTCCTGAGCTCCATCCCTCCCTCCCCTCCTGAGCTCCATCCCTCCCTCCCTTCCTGAGCTCCATCCATCCCTTCCTGAGCTCCAGCCATCCCCTCCTGAGCTCCATCCCTCCCTCCCCACCTGAGCTCCATCCCTCCCTTCCCTCCTGAGCTCCATCCCTCCCCTCCTGAGCTCCATCCCTCCCTTCCTGAGCTCTGTCCCTCCCCTCCTGAGCTCCGTCCCTCCCTCCCTCCCCACCTGAGCTCCAGCCATCCCTTCCTGAGCTCCATCCCTCCCCTCCTGAGCTCCATCCTTCCCTCCCCTCCTGAGCTCCATCCCTCCCTTCCTGAGCTCCATCTCTCCCTTCCCCTCCTGAGCTCCATCCATCCCTTCCTGAGCTCCATCCCTCCCTCCCCTCCTGAGCTCCAGCCTCTCTCACACTCCAGGGCTGGGCAGGGGGCTCAGGAGCCTCCAGGACAGCCAGGGATGAGTCTGTGTGTCCCCTGGGGATGGGTCTGTGTGTCCCCTGGGGATGAGTCTGTGTGTCCCCTGGGGATGAGTCTGTGTGTCCTGTGGGAGCCCCGGGGCTGTGCCAGCCAGGCACCTGTGCCATCCTGCCCTGGCTCCAGCGCTGCTGGGACAGGCTGGCAGTACTTGGCCTGCTCCCAGTGTCCAACCTCTGCCCCATCCCAGTGGGGAAAGAGCTGGAATGGTGCAGGAAGATGCACTGGTGGCCTCACAGCACAGGGAGGATGATGGCCTCTTTTCATAGGTGGGGAAACTGAGGCACACAGAGGCCAGGGAATTTCCCAGCTGTTGGGGCTCCAAAGCCTCACATCCCCAAGGATATGAGTCTCTTTCTCTGGAGATTGCACCTCTGCACCCCAAAAATGCCTCACAGAGGAGGCAATGAACCTCCAGGGGACTCTGCAGCTCCACAGACTCTGCCACACTCACAGCCCTGCACAGGCTGCAGGACACATCAGCCTCCCCCTCCACAGCCCAGGAGGGTGCCCAGGCACTCAGGACCTCATCCTGCTCCCCCAAAAGACACCTCTGGGCAAAGTGGAGGCCCCAGAGGGCACAGACCTTCAGCAGGGAGCAGCAGGATCCTGGCAGGGGCTGCCCTGAGCTGTGTGCACAGCCCAGCCCAGAGCCCTCTGCGCTCCCCTGGAGCTGCCTCTGGCTTTTCCCAGGGAATCCCACCTCCCTGGGATTTTGGTGTTGTCAGCCAAGCTGCAGAGCCCAGGGGGAATTGGGATTGACTTAATGAGTAGCCACACTCTTGCCCTTCTGATGGTGCCCAGCCAAGTTGGAAATGGAGACTGGGACTGTGCCAAAAGCTTTGAACTGGAAAACAAAAGTCAGCCTGGAGCTCTGTGCACTCTGTCATCTTTGCCAGTCATCTCAGGGCTGGTGGGTTTTCTCAGCCTGGCCCAGAATGACTGTGGGTCTCCATCCGGGAGGGGCTTCTAAAAATGGTGCTGAGGTTTATTTCACAGTGGGAAAGAGGTCTGGAGCTGACCTCAAGCTTCAGTGGTTGAAGTGATCATGATGGGAACACCCAGCTCAGCTCTCAGCAGCTCCCTGTCTGGCAAGGATAGTCCTGGGGGAAATTTTCTCCAGAACCACGAGAGAATGCACAGGATCTCTCACGTAACGGTTTGGAATTCAAGTTCAACTCAGGCATCCTAAAAAAAGCAAGTGGCAGGAGGAGAGCAAGTGACAAGGATGGAGCAAGCAGCTGCCCAGGAAGGAAAGAGCTGCAGGGCCAAACTCGCCCAGGCTGCACCTGAGCTGGTCACAAAGCCCAGGCAGGCAGGACATGCTGAGCAGAGACAGGGACAGAAACACCTCTGTGCCTGCAGCTCTTCCCAGCAGGAGGAAAGGTCAGCGAGGAGGAACATCCCTTGCTGCTCTTGAAAATCATCTCTGAACCTCTGTCAGGTCTGAACCTCTGCCTGAACCGGTGCTGAGCTGGAGCTGCACACTGTCCCTGCTTTGCTGGTGTGTGGGAATTCAGCACATGGCTCTGGATGTCCAGAGCTACCGAGAGAACCCTTGGGGGGCTCAGAGGTCTTGGGATGTTGCCAAAAGCGCCTGGTGGCTTGACTTTGATCCTTCTAGAGAAATGTCACCTGTATATGAGGATATGAGAATCACTGGGGTTTAAATGGTATAGAAATAGTATAATTACAGGGTAAAACACAGGTTTTAAGATTTTGGAACAGGGGGGTTACGGAGACAAGTGGAGGAATTTGGGCCTGCCTCGTGGTTCTTCTTCCTTCTTCATGTCTTCCATTTTCTGTGTGATGCAGATATATTTTGATAGGTTCTTGGTGAAGGTACACTTGCTAATAAGGATGATAAGTATTGGGGACAAAAGGTAAATAAGATTTACGTCGTTTTTGTTATAAAAAGACACGACTGCCCCGTGGGCGGTCAGAGTGCCTTTGGCTGCCTTGCTGGTCAGATCCCGGCTGGGCAGAGAGAAAACTTTGTAGATAAGAAATAATAAAAAACCTTGAAAACCAAACCTGAGAGTCCAGCCTGGTCCTTTGAAGCCTGGGGAGCGAACCCATCTCACCCTTGTCTGGGCAGAGACAGACAACAGCCAGCCTGGACACTGGTGCAGCCCTTGGAGCCTCTCAAACTCCTCCCTTTGCACAGGGGACAAGCAGCAGGCAGTGGATCACCACCCCCAGGGCTGTGTGACCCCTCAGGAAGGTGCTGCTTTGCCCTGAGATATTCCTCTGTGAGCAGTCAGATGGGACAGACTTGAACTTTTTCCAGGCAAAAGCAGGATTGAAACAGGGGAGGTCTCCAGGAGGCTGTGCAGGAGCAGGAACACCCAGCTGGCTGCATGGCCCTGTGGATGCTGAGGTGAGGAAGGTAAAACTCTGCTCCACATTCCCACCTTTGCTTTGCCAGAGCCTACAGGTTTTATTTTCCCATTTGTGAAACAGAAAAAAGCTTCATCCTCCCTTCCCTCCCAGAGCCTCCAGGAGGACTCACTGAGCTGAGCTCCTTTAGGAGGTGTCCTCTGATGATCCTTGTGGGTCCCTTCCAGCTCAGGATATTCTGTGATTTATGTTGGAGTAAAAACGTGCCAAGTGCTGTGTGGGCACAAACTCCCTCCTGCCTCTGCTCCTGGCACGGTGCCCGTGCTGTGACACACCTTGGATGCCTTTGGAGGACGCTGCTCTCACGGTGCCCTGGCGGTGGCACCACGGGGACACACCAGGGGTGGCACGACACAGAACTGCCCGGGGGCAGTGAGAGGAGAGGCGGGGTGGTCGGTGAGGGGGGGAGTGCAGCTGCCTTTCCAAATCACGGGACATTTCTGGTTCTTCTGAAAGCAAAACCCAGCAGGAGCGGGGTGGGATTAGGGAAAGGTGCCCCAAAACCCAGCAGGAATGGGGTGAGGTTAGGGAAAGGTGCCCCAAACCTAGCAGGAATGGGGTGGGATAAAGAAAGAGTGCCCCAAAACCCAGCAGGAGTGGGGTGGGATTAGGGAAATGTGCCCCAAAACCGAGCAGGAATGGGGTGGGATTAGGGAAAGGTGCCCCAAAACCCAGCAGGAGTGGGGTGGGATTAGGGAAAGGTGCCCCAAAACCCAGCAGGAACGGGGTGGGATTAGGGAAAGGTGCCCCAAAACCCAGCAGGAATAGGGTGGGATGAAGGAAAGGTGCCCCAAAACCCAGCAGAAGTGGGGTGGGATTAGGGAAAGGTGCCCCAAACCTAGCAGGAATGGGGTGGGATGAAGAAAGGGTGCCCCAAAACCCAGCAGGAGCGGGGGGTATAAAGGAAGGGTCTCCCCCACCTTCCAAATGCTTTTGGTATTTGAGGGGTGTGACTGGCACCAAGCTCATTTCCAGGATCAGCTTTCAAGGAGGTTGTTCCAAAATCCCCGGAGGCCCCTTTGCTGTTTTCCCGCGGGCACACTGTGCCCGTGCCCGGGCTCCGCACCAACCTCGCCGCGAGTTCCCCAGGGACAAACAGGGCAGGGCTGTCCCTGGGCACAGCGAGGCTCCCCGGGAGCTGCCAGCCGCCGTGCAGGACACCGGACACCGCCAGCCCCGTCCGCAGCCCGGGGTGTCCTTGCTCGTCTCCAGCGCCAGCCGGCCCTGGCGTGTCCGCGGGCTGCCACCACCCTCTGCTGGGGGGACGGGGACCGGAGCGGGACGGGGACAGCAGTGGGAAGGGGACAGCAGTGGGACGGGGACAGCAGCGGGACGGGGACAGCAGCAGGACAGGGACGGGAGAAGGACGGGGACCAGAGAGGGAAGGGGACGGGAGAGGGAAGGGGACGGGAGAGGGATGCGGACAGCAGCAGGACGGGGACCGCAGCGGGACGGGGACTGCAGCAGGATGGGGACTGGAGAAGGACGGGAACGGGAGCGGGATGGGGACAGCAGCAGGACAGAGACCCCAGCAGGACAGGGACCCCAGCAGGACGGGGACTGCAGCAGGACAGGAACGGGAGAAGGACGGGGACCGGAGAGGGAAGGGGACGGGAGAGGGATGCGGACAGCAGCAGGACGGAGACCGCAGCGGGATGGGGACTGCAGCAGGACAGGGACGGGAGAAGGACGGGAACGGGAGCGGGATGGGGACCCCAGCAGGACAGGGACCCCAGCAGGACGGGGACTGCAGCAGAATGACCCCCGTGCCACCGCAAGCCCGTGCCCAGAGCCCGGCCCAGCCCGGTGGGACGCTGCCAGCCCCGGGCGGGCAGAGCCGGGCGCTGCCGCATCCCCGGGGTCGCTCCGGGCTCCCGCTGCCCTCCCCAGCTCGGAGCGCATCTCGGCAGGAGCGGGGAGCAGATGTGACAAACACGCTGCCCGCTCCATCTCCCCCGCATCCCCCCGAGCCCGGGCTCTGCCTGCTGAGACCCTTCACAGCCCATTAGGCAATTCAGGGCCGGGAACACGCGTCGCTCTGCAGGCGCTGCAGGGGACGGCGGCTGCCTCCGGCCCGCAGCGCTGCCTGCCGAGGGGACCGTGGCTCCCCGGCACTCGCAGCTGCTTAACTGCGGCTGGCACAGCCCCTGGGGACCGGCCGCTCGATGGCCCGGGCGTTGTGCGGGGCTGGCTGCACCCTGTGGGGCTCCCAGCGAGCCTTGGAGGGGGTGGGAAGGGGGATTGGTGAGTGGCGTGGAGGGGGCTCACCGCGCTGCCCCATTTTGCCCGCCCCGGGTGAGCTCTCCCTGGGGTCGGTCCTCGGAGGGCAGCGGGCACCCCGGAGGCGCAGCCCATCCTCCAGGATTCCAACCAGTCGGAGCAGGGTTTTGAAGTTGGTTCAGCGAGGCGCTGTGTCTCAGACCTTCTCTCAGGGCCTTATTAAAATGCAGACTGCAAATTCAGATACTGTAAACAAGGTCACTGGAGAATGAAGATCAACAGAGTGCAAGCACAAGGAATGCAGAGCATTAATATTCTGATGTGTGAGCCCGTCCTAAATATTTTATCAGGCTAAGCTTTTTTGTATTGAGGCATCCTTCCCCTTCTCTTCCTCCTCCTCTTCTGCCTGCTTCACGTCCTTTTCTCTTGCGTTCACAAAAAGCACTTTGTATTTTGGCTGAGCCTTGAAATGTATGCAAACCTCCCTCTCCCCCCTCCAAGAAAACCCTCGCCCTCTTCCAGGAGGGGGAGAGATTTCCTAACGGGGTTTCTTTTGTTTCTGTCAACATCTCACTTAGGCAGCAGCCTCGGAGACTTATTGAACGCTGCCAGGGTCTTATCTATCACCCAGGGCTCCTTCCCGCTCCCCGCAGGAATGCCGGGATTCCCTCCCACCTCCAGGCGCTGCTCTGCACATCCTCACCGGGCACGCTGGGCCATCGCCCCGGGGCTGGGCCACCGTCCTGGGGATGTGTCATTGTCCCGGGGATGTGTCATTGTCCGGGGGATGTGCCATTGTCCTGGGGATGTGCCACTGTCCTGGGGATGTGTCATTGTCCCGGGGATGTGCCACTGTCCTGGGGATGTGTCATTGTCCCGGGGATGTGTCATTGTCCCGAGGATGTGCCACTGTCCTGGGGATGTGTCCTTGTCCCGAGGATGTGCCACTGTCCTGGGGATGTGCCACTGTGCTGGGGATGTGTCATTGTCCCGAGGATGTGCCACTGTCCTGGGGATGTGCCACTGTGCTGGGGATGTGTCATTGTCCCGAGGATGTGCCACTGTCCTGGGGATGTGCCACTGTCCTGGGGCTGTGTCATTGTCCCGAGGATGTGCCATTGTCCTGGGGAGTGTGCCCTGGTCCTGGGGGTGTGTCATTGTCCTGGGGATGTGTCACTGTCCTGGGGATGTGTCACTGTCCTGGGGATGTGCCACTGACCTGGGGAGTGTGCCCTGGTCATGGGGAGGTGTCATTGATTGTCCTGGGGATGTGTCATTGTCCTGGGGCTGGGCCACTGTCCTGGGGATGTGTCATTGTCCCGGGGATGTGCCACTGTCCTGGAGAGTGTGCCCTGATCCTGGGGAGGTGTCATTGTCCTGGGGCTGTGCCACTGACCTGGGGAGTGTGCCCTGGTCCTGGGGAGGTGTCATTATCCCGAGGATGTGCCACTGTCCTGGAGAGTGTGCCCTGATCCTGGGGAGGTGTCATTGTCCTGGGGATGTGCCCTCACCCTGGGGATGTGCCACTGTCTTGGGTTTGTGCCACTGTCCCAGTGATTTGGCTTTGTCCTTGCCCCGGGCATGTGCCATCATCCTGGGGAAGTGCCATCACCCTGGGGACATGCCACTGTCCTTGGGATGTGACTTTACCCGGGGGATGAGCCCTGGTCCCAGGATGTGCCCTCATCCCGACCCTGCTCCTGGGGATGTGCCACTATCCTGGGGCTGGGACAGTGTCCCAAGGATGTGCCATGGTCCTGGGGACGTGCCATCATCGCTGGTTTGTGCCACTGCCCCAGGGATTTGGCTTTGCCCTTGCCCCGGGCATGTGCCATCATCCTGGGGACGTGCCACTGTCCCAGGGAAGTGCCCTCACCCTGGGGATGAGCCCTGGTCCCTGGGATGTGCCATCTTCCTGGGGATGTTCCATGGTCCTGGGGACATGTCATCCCCCTGGGGATCTGCCCTGGTCCTGGGGACGTGCCCTGATCCCAGCCCTGCTCCTGAGCCGTGCCCAGCTGGTGATTGAGGCTCATGGAGCTGATCCAGAGCTCCCTGACCTGCTGCCAGAGCAGCCAGCACAGGGTCCTTGGCTTCTGCCCTGGGTGAGAGCAGCTGGAAATCTCATCCTGAGTGAAAAAGGAGCTGAATTGCAGCCCAGCCTCAGCTGGGGGGGGGAAAGGTGTTGGTTTTTTTGGCTCCCTGACCCCAGGAATGTGCCCCATGCCCCAACAGCGGCACAGGATTTGATTTTCCTTATTGAGACACTCCTGGGCACAGCTGCAGCTGCCAACACAGTGCTGAGGGGATCTGTGCCCTCAGAAATCCAGCAGGGGCTGGATTTTATTTCATTTTACTTTGGGTCATGCAGTCCTGAAAGGATCCAATCCCCCAAATGGTGTTTTTTTCCCTTTTGCTTCTGAACAAGCAGGGAAATCTGGCCCTGGTTGTGGAGTCCCTGCTGCAGGGGGGAATCCCAGCAGTTTTCTCACTCTGCCTCTCAAACGACACCCAGAGGTTCAGGGAAATGTTTCCTGATCCTGAAATCTCCCAAATCTGAGGTTTTATCCAAATTTATCCAAATTCATCCTTATTTCTCCATATTTATCTATATTTATCTGTATTTATCCGTATTTAGCCATATTTATCCATATTTATCCATATTTTGCCATATTTAGCCATATTAATCTATATTTATCCATATTTATCTATATTTATCCATATTTATCCATATTCATCCAAATTTTATCCATATTTATCCATATTTATCCATATTCATCTATATTTATCCATATTTATATATATTTAGCCATATTCATCTATATTTATCCATATTTATATATATTTAGCCATATTCATCTATATTTATCCATATTTATCTATATTTATCCATATTCATCCTAATTTTATCCATATTTAGCCATATTTATCCATATTTATCCATTTTATCCAAATTTATCCACATTTAGCCATATTTATCCATATTAATCCATATTTTTTTTTAATTTATCCACATTTGTCTGGTTGGTAAAACTCCTCTCACCCAATTAGCAATTAAACCCCACGAGAGGAGTGGCCAGCCACACATCCCTGGGAAGAAATAGCCAAGGAACAATTTGGGAATTGTCAATTGAATGGGAATTATTCATGCAAATGGATCCCAGGCTCTTAAAAATACCACATGCACTCCAGAAAATGAGGGTGTTTATGTAATGACATCTCATTAAAAAAATTATTGATTATTAATCAAATATTGAGGGATAATTAACTTTTTTTGGTGGTTTTTTTTTCCTCTGAGCAGAAGATTCCAGAAAAGGGATTGCTTCTCCTTTTAGACTTCAACTCTGGCCTGCAAAGGACTTGAAAGAGAGTCGTGGGCATTAAGCAGAGAAATCTGGCCTAAAATGAACATTTAAATGTAACATGAATTAATGGGTGAGCTTTTTAGTAGGTGAAATGTTGGAGTCTATACAAATTGGCATTTTTTGATCATAAATAATAGCCTAGATCTGAAACTGTTGTGTAATTAGCAGTCCTTGGATCTGCAACCATTTTGCAATTGTGAGGAGCAGATTTTGTTATATTTTATTTTATTTTATTTTATTTTATTTTATTTTATTTTATTTTATTTTATTTTATTTTATTTTATTTTATTTTATTTTATTTTATTTTATTTTATTTTATTTTTAATTTTATTTTATTATTTTATTTTATTTTACTTTAATTTTTAAACTCTCATAGCAGCAGTGCCATTGCCCAGCTCCCAGCAGGATAAGGAGCAGAGAGGAGTGGATGTGACCAGAGGCGTCATTTGGCTCCGTCCCTGGAGCAAATTATGGAGATTTTTTTTATAAGATAAAAAGGTTTTTTGTCATTAATAATTTTTTAATGAATAACAGTTGTTTGGGGAAATGTATAATTGTGAGTTTTTTAGTAAGTTTTTTATAGTTATGTTTATGGGCTATGTTAATTTATGGGTTATTGTTTTAAAGATGAGTTGCTTAAAAGGTAAAAGTTTTTATTATTTATTTTTAACATTATTTAACATGGGCTTAAACAGGAATCACAGATCCCAGAATGGTTTGGGTGGGAAGGAAATGAAATCCCACCCAGTGCCACCCCCAGGGACACCTCCCCCTGTGCCAGGTGCTCCAGCCCCAATGTCCAGCCTGGCCTTGGGCACTGCCAGGGATCCAGGGGCAGCCACAGCTGCTCTGGCAATTCCAGCCCAGCCCCTGCCCACCCTGCCAGGGAACAATTCCCAATTCCCAGGATCCCATCCAGCCCTGCCCTCTGGCACTGGCAGCCATTCCCTGGCTCCTGTCCCTCCATCCTTGTCCCCAGTCCCTCTGCAGCTCTCCTGGAGCCCCTTCAGGCCCTGCCAGGGCTCTGAGCTCTCCCTGGAGCCTTCTCCTCTCCAGGGGAGCCCCCCCAGCTCTCCCAGCCTGGCTCCAGAGGGGCTCCAGCCCTGCAGCAGCTCCGTGGATCCTCTGGGCTCTCTCCAGCAGCTCCAGGTGCTGCTGAGGTTGGAATTCTGAGCTCTGCAGGTGGGGAATCACCTGAGCAGGGCAGAATCCCCCCTTTCCTCTGCCCTGTAGGCAGAGAGCCCTGTTGGCTCTCTGGGCTGCTCCGAGCTGCTGCAAACCCCCCTGGCTGCCCAGCAGGGACTGGGATCAGCTCTTTGCTCCCATGTCTGGCCCAGGTGAGCCCAGCAGGGACTGGGATCAGCTCTTTGCTCCCATGTCTGGCCCAGGTGAGCCCAGCAGGGACTGGGATCAGCTCTCTTCTCCCATGTCTGGCCCAGGTGAGCCCAGCAGGGACTGGGATCAGCTCTCTGCTCCCATATCTGGCCCAGGTGAGCCCAGCAGGGACTGGGATCAGCTCTCTGCTCCCATGTCTGGCCCAGGTGAGCTCCCAAAGCTGCAGGGTGGGCACAGGGCTGGTTCTGTGCTGCTGCTGCTGCTGCCCAGCCTCAGGGCATAAGGAAATCCCTGCCAGCTTCCCTGGCACAGCCTGGGCACGTCTGCTGTCCCTGGGTGCCTGAGAGCTGCAGCCCCAGGGCCAGGCAGGGGCACTCCCGGGGAATGGAGACATTTATCCTGCACTCAGAGCGGCCCCCTTTGAAATACAGCACTTATTGATTTATATTTAAAAGGGATGAATGCAGCATATATCAGTATATTAGACACACTGCACACAAACAGAAAGGGCACCCCTGCCTGCCCTCCTGAGCCATCCATCACCTCCCACAGCTCTCCCAGGGATGCCACGGAGCAGCCAAGGGGCAGAGGGGATTCCTCCCTCCTGCAGGCATCCCGAGCAAATCCCCTGGATAAGGAGTGACAGGGAAGCAGCACCTCCAAACCCCGGGAGCTTCTGCTTTGCTGCTTTCCCTGCAGAGGATTTTCCCTTCTGGCCTCTGGAATGTGGAGCAGAGCCACCATCCCTGTCATTGCCTGGGGAAACTGAGGCACGGGACAGCAACTTCCTTTAGGTCACACTGCAAGAGAAGCAAAGATTTCAGCTTTGAAGGTTTTGAACTCCCCATCCCTGGAAGGTTTTGAACTCCCCATCCCAGGGCTGGGAGCACCTGGGGCAGGGGGAGGTGTCCCTGCCGTGGCAGGGGTGGCACTGGGAGGGATTTAAGGTCCTTCCTGACCAAAACCAGTCTGGGATTATTTGGAACACACACAGCACCTGGGCTTAGGGAGCTGCCAGGGCTGGCACAGCCAAGGGCTGCCCAAAGGGGCACAAACACTTCAGCCTTGGGCTCTGGGGGTCTGCAAAGCCTCCTTGGCATTCCAGTGTCTGGGAAAAAAGGAAAAGGGGAAGGGAAAGAGGGAAAGGGAAGGAGAAAGGGAATGGGAAAGGGAAAGGGGATAGGGAAAAGGGAGAGAGAAAAGGGAAAAGGGAGAGAGAAAAGGGAAAAGGGAAAAGGGAAAACGGAAAAGGGGATAGGGGATAGGGGATAGGGGATAGGGGATAGGGGAAAGGGGAAAGGGGAAAGGGGAAGGGAAGGGAAGGGAAGGGAAGGGAAGGGAAGGGAAGGGAAGGGAAGGGAAGGGAAGGGAAGGGAAGGGAAGGGAAGGGAAGGACCCTGGGAAGGCAATTCCCTGTTTTCCAGCCATGGCAGGGATCTCCCAGTCCTCCCAGTCCTCGCCATGGGGTCTCCTCTTCCCTTGGGCCTCATCCCTGTGGGTGATGGGGTACAGGAGGGTGACACTTGTCCCCACCACCCTGGGCCATCTGGGAGTGGAGCAGCCCAGGGCAGGAAGGGGTGCAAAGTCCCTGAAGGTGTGACAGGGACTGTGCCAGCCCTGCTGGGTGTGACAGGGACTGTGCCACCCCAGCAGGGTGTGACAGGGACTGTGCCAGCCCTGCTGGGTGTGACAGGGACTGTGCCACCCCAGCAGGGTGTGACAGGGAGGGGACCAGCCCTTCTGGGTGTGACAGGGACTGTGCCAGCCCTGCTGGGTGTGACAGGGACTGTGCCAGCCCTGCTGGGGGTGTCTCAGAGCCTCAGCAGCCCCAGGGGACAAGGGGGGTGGTGGCAGCTCCAGCCTGGCTCTCAGCTGCGTGGCATTTGTGCCAAGCCAGCCTGAGCAGGAGGAGTGACAGCAGCAGCCCCATTTCTAATGTGCTCTGGGATCTGTCGGAGCAGGATGCTGCAGGGAACCCAGGCACAGGAATATTCTCGTTAGCATCATCATCATTATTATTATTATTATTATCATCATCATCACTATTCCCCTGCTGCTGGTGGTGGCTGCACAGCAAACCCAGCCCGAGCTGCTCTGGTGGTGGCATTTCCCTCCACCCACCCCAACTCCCCATTGCTTTGATGAGACAAAAATTGCCCCCAAGAACATCTCGGTTTTCGCAGTGCTGATTTCTGTTTAGTTAATTAAATGGTTTCAGCTCTAGTTTTCAGCTCTCTGCACCTCCAGTGCAAAAAGCCAGTCGGTTGGAGGGGAATTAAATGATGTTGTCCCAGAATTCTGCAAGAAAGAGGGAGAGGGACTCTTCACAAGGGCATGTAGGGACAGGAAAAAGGGGGTGGCTTTACACTGACAGAAAGTAGGGTTGGATTAAATATCCGGGGAAAATTCTTCCCTGTGAGGGTGGGAGGCCCTGGCACAGGGTGCCCAGAGCAGCTGTGGCTGCCCCTGGATCCCTGGCAGTGCCCAAGGCCAGGCTGGGCAGGGCTGGGAGCAGCCTGGGATATTAGAAAACGTCCACGGTGGAAGGCAGAGCTGGATGAGCTTTAAGGCCCTTCCATGCTGTGTTTTTATGAGTTCTCAGGAAGGAAATTGATGTTTGAGTAGGTCTGCAGCCACAGAGGCTGACCTGTGCCCACTTCCCCAGGGAAGGAGGAGAAAGGGGCAGCCCTGACCCCAAACCCAACTCGCTGACACTTTTGGTGCCACCTCCCCCCCCAGACAGCAAGGGTGATAATCACCTCCCTTGGCATGGGGAAGGTTAATTAGGGAGTGTTTGTTCAGCACTGGGAATAGGTAAAATGCTGTCTAAGTGCAGAGCATTATGATTAATAACATCCAGCCTGCTAAGGCAAAGTGCTTAGAAGGATTCAGAAAGGATTATTCATTTATATGAATACAGAGGATATCTACAGTTACATTAAATGGGATAAAAATCTGCAGGGGACCTAAACCCTCATGCTTCAGGACATAAACCAGCCATTAGCTGCCTGGGTTGGGAAGGAAGAGCTCTCAGAACACTTTAGCAAAGTGTCACAGTGCTCAGCAGGAGACCCTCATCTTCCTTGCCAGCATCC
Source organism: Fringilla coelebs (assembly GCF_963513975.1). NCBI lineage: Eukaryota > Metazoa > Chordata > Aves > Passeriformes > Fringillidae > Fringilla > Fringilla coelebs. The sequence goes on along the minus strand of NC_140054.1, from coordinate 1,991,442 downwards.
AGGACCTGCTCCTCAGCCCAAATCTGCATCTTCCTGGTAGTTCCCATGCCCAGAACTGCAGAATCATGGAATATCCTGAGTGGGGAGGATCACCAGTGCAGCTCCTGGCTGTGCCCAGGGCGTCCCAACAACCCCACCCTGGGCCTGGGAGTGTTGTCCTGGAGTTCTGGCAGCCCTGGGGCCGTGGTTTATAATGTTGTGATGACAAAATCTCTGCTCCAGGGAGGTATTTCCTGCCTCCCCTGGCTGTGCCACCACTCACTTGTGCCTCTCCTGTGTCCTGGACCATCCTGGCCAGCACCAGGCTGTGCTCCAGGGCACTGGGACAGGAAGAAAACGACCCTGACTTCACCACCTTATTAAAATGGAGCACAGGAGGGCCCCTGGGGGCTGATTGTGATGCTGAGAGCAGGAGGGGTGGGGGAAAGCTGTGCCTGGCACTGATGGCTCTCAACAGAGCTCCTGGCAGTGTTGTGTCTGCTCAAAGCACCCCCTGCTCCCCCAATTTCTGCATTTTGTTCCTCAAACAGGAGCACCTTCAGCAGAAACTCTGATTCTCCACTCACCTTGGGAAGTTGACCTGCAGATGGATTATTCAATATTTTTGCCAGGATTTTTTTTTGGTGGGGGTTGTTTCAGTGTTTTTTGGGGGAGGTTGGGGTTTGTTTTTGTTTCTTTTTGTGGGGGAGGACAAAAAGGGTGCTGAAGGTGCAAATGTATTGCAAGGAATTTCTGGCTGTGCAGTATTTTTGGTCTCAGCAGTAAGAAGAATAGACCCCAGATCTGCTCTTGGACAGCGACGAGAAAATGAAGAGTGCAAGAAATTAAACTCAGGAAATGCAGAAAATCATAATGCAGGAAATTAAAAAGCAGTAAATTCTGAACCCACACAAGTTTTCCTCCAGCTTGTGGTTGAGCTGCAGAGCTCATTGCTGTGAGATATTAAAGCAGGCTGGGGGTGCCTGTGAGCAGCAGCATCTGCAGTCAAGGACTTTAACCTCCTCCTGCACAGCACAGACTGACCCTGCCCGGGCCTCTGGGCAGCAAAGAGCTGCTCCAGGAAGGGTTTGAGGGCAGCAAAAAGCTGATTCAAGGGCTGGCTAAGGATTAATGAAACCCCCAGCCCATCCTGCTGTGCTGCCCCCGAGCTCTGCCAGGTCCAGCCCTGTGATCCCTGTGCCCAAAGGAGCTCCCCAGGTCTGCAGGATCCCGGGGAAAAGGCCAAGGCAATGGTAGGATGAGGTGATGAGCTCTTTTTGGGGAGAACAAAGTGGGAATGGAGCCTCAGGAACTCTGGCTCTGCTGAGGCTTGGCTGCAGGGTCTTGGCTCTTCAGCAGCGATGCCCTGCAGCCCTGAGAGGTCTCCCTGAGCCTGAGCCCTCAGTGCCAGCCCCAGGGATAATCTGGCATTTTCCTGGCCCCTGTAAAGGGCTGGGTGCATCCCTCATCAGCAGGATTAGGATATGGGATTTGGGGTGGCCCTCCTGACCTCTGAGCCCTTCTGCTGTGTGGGGTTGCTAAAGGATATGGGGTTTGGGGTGAATCTCCAGAGTCCTTCTGCTGCCAAAGGATGTGGGGTTTGGGATGGCTTTCCAGACCTGTGAGCCCCTCTGCTGCCAAAGGTTGTGGGGTTTGGGGTGAATCTCCAGAGTCCTTCTGCTGCCAAAGGATTTGGGGTTTGGGGTGAATCTCCAGAGTGCTTCTGCTGCCAAAGGATTTGGGGTTTGGGGTGAATCTCCAGAGTCCTTCTGCTCCCCACATCCTTCTGGATATGGGGTTTGGGCTGGCCCCCCAGACCTCTGATCCCTTCTGCTGCCAAAGGATTTGGGGTTTGGGGTGAATCTCCAGAGCCCTTCTGCTGCTAAAGGATTTGGGGTTTGGGATGGCTTTCCAGACCTCTGAGCCCTTCTGCTGCCAAAGGATTTGGGGTCTGGGATGGCCCCCCAGACCTGTGAGCCCTTCTGCTGCCAGGGGTTGCCAGAGCAGCACTGCCAGCCCGTTCTGCAGGTGACAATGCTCAGTAGTTCGCTCCGGGTGCTGCAGCCCCGAGGTCCCTCATGCCAGGAGGTGACACTGACACCCTGGCACTCCCCCCTGTGCTCATCACAACCCCGAGGCCTCTCGGTGCGCCGAGAACGAGCCAAACCCAATTTGTGTCATCTCCTAATGTGCCTCTAATGCCTTACATTGGATCCAATTAGGTGATGGCAGCGCCGGCAGCAGCGAGGGGGGGCTCAGCCTTCATCCCGACACCGATCCTAACGAGCAGCAGGCACGGGGCTGTCCCCCCGAGCCGCTCTTTGTGATGCTGCAGCGCTCGGCGATGCTTAATGTGCACTTAACAGCGAGTGGTACCTGCGAGAGATGCTCAGCGAGAGGGAGAGACACGGGGCCGTGTAATTTATGCCTCTGGAATAGGATCCTCCATGGGCATCACAACAGCGCGCTCGGGGAGGACTCGGCTGCCTGCTGGAGAAGAAAGGAAGGCTTTAAGTGAAGATTTAAAGAAGGGGATGGAGCAGCTACAAAGGAGGGGAACACACGCCCTCCAGCTGTGGAAGAAGGCAGAAGGGAGGCTGAGATAAAAGGCGAGCTTTGATCTCCCCCGATCCATCGGGCTCCGATCGGCGCGTCCCGCTGCGCTCCGAGAGCCTCGGTGGGAGCCGCCCCTGGGGAAGGGCACCTCCATCCCTGCCCTGCCTGGCCCGGATGGGATCCCTCTTTTTTGGGACCTCTCCCCAGCTGTGCTGCAGCTCTGCTGCAGGAGGGGGAAAGCAGCGGTTTCCCCACGCCAGGAATTCCCAGGGATAGCTGGATTTCCTCCTTATTGGTTTAAAAGTACTTAAACCCACTCCTTTCCCCACCTACATGACCCACAGGAGCTCAAGGGCAAAACTTACCCCAGGGTTTCTGCTGCTGCAGTTTCAGGGAAGACCCAGAGCATAGGAAACGTTTTCAGGAAAAATTTTCAAGAAATGAAATGCTGGGTTTGGGCACAGTTCCAACAACACAGCAAACCTGGTGCTCAGATGCCCAGTGTCCAGCCAGCCCTCAGGCACACATTCCTGCCGGGGCAGCTCTCCAGGAGCTCAGGGCAAAACAGAACCCCTGGGGCACCAGGGAGAGAGGCCGAGCTCCCACCGCCAGCGCTGTGGCCTCAGGGTGCCCCTGGACTGGCACACGATGCTCTGCAGGGGCTCCTGGAGGGGAGGGATCAGGGGGGATGTCCCACTGCTCCAGGGGAACCAGCAGGGAGCTCCAACAGAGACCCCACCGCTCAGGGATCGCAGGGAGGTGCACAAACTGAGGGGGTTTTGGAGCTGTTTTGCAATGTTTGTGCTGGCCTGCAGTGACACAGGGCTGTGCACACAGGTGACACCATGTGCTGGTGGCACCAAACCCACCCAGTGCTGTTCAGGGACTGAGGGTGGTCCCACAGCACAGCAGGGATGTGATGCACAAAAAGGAGAGGGTCTCATCCATTAGGTCACCTTGAATTGATCAAGGCAAGTCCAGGATATCCCAGGACATCCTCATGCCTGTGTTGGTCATTCACCAGAATGCCCAGGGAATGGGCACAGCCCTGAGGCTGCCAGAGCTCCAGGAGGGTTTGGACAGCACTCCAGGGATGCCCAGGTCAGGATTTTTGGGTATCTGTGCAGAGCTGGAAGTTGGACTGGATCATCCTTGGGGGTCCCTTCCAGCTCAGAATATTCTACAGTTCTATAATTTCTTTCATGGCACACTGGGGCAAGAATGGAATTCTGCTTGTCCATCCCACTCACACCTGGCATGAGGTCCCAGCTCTCTCTGCAGCCCCAGTGCCCCTCTGTCCTCCCCAAATGGCCCAGAGCCTCTGCTTGGTGTCACTGGCAGAATGGCTCTGTCACACTCATAAATCCTCTTTGCAATTTCATTCATTTCCCAGCTCCCTGCTAGCAGCTCCAGCCCTTAATCTCACACCCCATAAATCACCCAGGGAGCTGGGGAGCAGAGGGATCAGATCCTCCCAGCCTGGCTGGCACAGCTGGGCAGCTCCTGCAGAGGGCTGTGGGGCTGGGGGTGCCTCTGTCCCTGCCACAAGGTGCCCCCTGTGTGAGCCAAGGGACACTGGGGAGCCCAGGGGAGGAAGAAGGATGGAAATCAGGGCAAGGTTCTTCCCCCAGAGGCTGCTGGCACTGCCCAGGCTGCCCAGGGAATGGGCACGGCCCCAAGGCTGCCAGAGCTCCAGGGATGCCCAGGCTGGACTTGGGGGGGCTCTGGGCAGGCTTTGGATTTGGGATTGATCATCCCTGTGGGTCCCTTCCAGCTCAGCTCATTCCATGATTCTGGGAGAGTGAGGGATGGGGGAGATGAAGGATGGGGGAGAAATTTGGGCAGCGCTGCAGGGATGGCCAGGGTGGGGGTGCTGGGGGGTCTGGGCAGGGCCAGGGCTGGACTGGATGATCCTCTGGGTCCCTTCAGCTCAGGATCTTCTGTGATCCTGTGAATCCCTGGGGAGCTGGCAGGGGTCACTCCCACGCCTTGAGCCATCCTTGTACTTTTAAAAATGTGGATCTTTGGCATAGACAGGGCATGGAGTGGCTGCCATGGTGAGGTGTGTCCAGAGAGAATCCATGTCCAAGGGAATCCATGTCTATTCGTGGGGGATAATTAACCTCAAACACAGCACTGATATTTGGAGGGTGCTCAGTCCCATCCCATCCCATCCCATCCCATCCCATCCCATCCCATCCCATCCCATCCCATCCCATCCCATCCCATCCCATCCCATCCCTCCAGGAGCACAGCCAGCAGAGCAGAACATTGCAGATCTTTTCCAGCCTAAAGATCCAGTGAGACCTTCCCCCCCCACCGTGGTGATGGATTTTATTGGGGGGAAAGGCCCCTTTGGTGCCCCTGAAGCCCACACAGGGTTTAGATTTGTGCCAGGGTGTTTTTACATCTCCCCCGAGGATTTCAGCGGAATGAGGCCAGTGGAGGCTCCCAGGCAGGAAGGGAAGGACAATAATCCATGGGGATGTCCCAGGTGTGACATGGAGGGGATGCCACCCAGTTCAAACCAGTGCAGACCAATGGGGACCTGACAATCTGCCTCCACAGGGACACCTGAGTGTGTCCCAACTGTGTGGCTGCAATTCAGCTACAAAAAATTGGGAGTGGGAAATCAGGAGAAGGAATGGATTCATTTTTGCCTTGGAATTCCCATGTTTTCATTATTGGAAGGTTTTTTCCCCTCCAAAAGCCACTCTGGGAGAGGAGGTTAATGAATTTTGTTCCATGCAATTTCTTTACAGTGGAAGCACAAGTGTGTCAGCTCTTCAAGTGTTTTGTAAAATGATGGTGAATTTGCCCAATTTTGTTTATTGGAGAAAAAAAAAACCCATGTGAAATCATTTTAAATGGCCAGTTTTGACAAGTTCAGAATGAAATGTTTTGATTTTTTGGGCCTGAAACATTCTTTAGTTTAAAAACTCCCTTTCATCTAATTTGGAAAAATCCAAAAGCTTGATTGAAGTGAAGTATTCTGATACTGTCAAATGAAACGTTGACTCCAAACCCTTTGAAAATCAATTTGGCAATAGTTTGGGAAACCTTTATCTTTGTTCCAGGCTTGAATAACGTAAAAACAAACAAACAAATGCACGGTTTGCAAATGAACCAAGAGAAATATTTCTCTCCATGCAGCTCTTGTTGCACAAAAATTACAACATTCCAATTGTTGTGTTTTTCAAAAAAGGTCAAAAACCCCTTCCAAAGCTGAGGGAAAATCTGGATTTTGCAGAGAAAGGAGGGAAAGTAAAACCTTGAAATGGATGCTGGGGATAATGAGCAAAGCAGGAGCACCAAGGCGCAGCTGCCAGGGCTGGAATGGCTCTTGGATCCAAAAACAGGGAAATACCCGATTGCAGCAGGGACAGGGACTTCCTGGGGACATGGATTCCCTTTGGATGTGGATTCCCTTTGGATGTGGATTCCCTTTGGACATGGATTCCCGTCGGACATGGATTCCCGTCGGACATGGATTTCCTTTGGACACATTCCCTTTGGACATGGATTTCCTGTTCCCTTGGACATGGATTTCCTTTGGACATGGATTCCTTTTGGATGTGGATTTCCTTTGGATGTGGATTTCCTTTGGATGTGGATTTTCTTTGGACATGGATTCCCTTTGGATGTGGATTTCCTTTGGACACAGATTCCCTTTGGATGTGGATTTCCTTTGGATATGGATTTCCTTTGGACATGGATTCCCTTTGGATGTGGATTTCCTTTTCCCTTGGACATGGATTCCCTTTGGATGTGGATTTCCTTTGGACACGGATTCCCTTTGGATGTGGATTTCCCTTTCCCTTGGACATGGATTCCCTTTGGATGTGGATTTCCTTTGGACACGGATTCCCTTTGGATGTGGATTCCCTTTGGACACGGATTCCCTTTTGACATGGATTTCCTTTGGACCTGGGTTCCTTTTGGACACGGATTCCCATGGACACAGATTCCCTTTTGACACGGATTCCCTTGAACATGGATTTCCTTTGGATGTGGATTCCCTTGGACCTGGGTTCCCTTTGGATGTGGATTTCCTTTGGACGTGGATTCCCTTTGGACATGGATTCCCTTGGACATGGATTTCCTTGGACCTGGATTTCCTTTGGACACAGATTCCCTTTTGACATGGATTCCCTTTGGACATGAATTTCCTTTGGACCTGGATTCCCTTTGGACACGGATTCCATTGGACACAGATTCCCTTTTGATGTGGATTCTCTTTGAACATGGATTCCCATGGACACGGATTCCCACGGACAGGGATTCCGCGTGCTGACCCATCACCCCTGTCAAGGAGAGGCACCAGGCAGGGTTTCCTCTGCCCCCCCTCGGTTCCCAGCTCCCTGCACCTCCCTCTGCTCATCCCAGGGCCCGTCAGGAGCTTCCCTGGCACCATGGCCCAGGCAGCAGCACCTGGGGAGCCTGAGGGGCCCAAATTCAGGCAGAGAGCTGGGCTGAGGGCAGGTCCCTGCCTGGACAGGCTGTCAGGGACCCGGGGATCTGCACAGAGCCAGAGCTCAGACCCCTGGGCTGGTCTCAGGTGGGGATGTTCAACCAGAGAAATTTGTATCCTACCGAGGAGAATGTGGAGGTTTGGTCCCACCCTCCTGGCCTGGGCTCGCTCTGCTGAAGGCCACCATGGATGGGTTATTAATAACAATTCTCTTTTTTTGCAATAACACCTTCAGCTGGAGAGGCTGAATTATTTTGGGAGTAAAACAAGGGCCAGTTGTGAGGAGCTGCAGAAAGACTTGGTGGTGGGGAGAGACTGGTGACAAAATGGCAGAAAAAATTCAGAGGAGATAAATGAGAACGGAGTTACATGGGAAAATACAGCTCCTAACTTTATGAATTAAATAAAGCCCCATGAGCTGCCTGTCACTGCTAAAGAACAAGGTCTCAGAGTTACAACAGAGGCAGCTTTGAAAATGTCAGCTCTGTGCTCAGCAGTGCCTCGAAAAAGCAAATCAAGTGTTAGGAATTATCATGAAGGGAATAAAGAGCAGGAATGTAAAGCCCAGCTGTCAGTCTCTCCCTGTGGAAATCCCTGGGGGCTCTGCCAGCAAGGCTGGGCAGTTCTGGAGGATCTCCTGAGGGATGGGTGACAGGAGACAGCAAACCCAAGGGTTGCTGCTGTGGGATCCTCTCTCCACCAGGACCATCCCAGAGAGCTGGGGGGTGCCACATCCGTGGCCTGCAGGAGGTGACACCTCACCTGGTCCGTGGTGGAAATGTCCAGCTGCACAGGAATGCTCACAAGAGGAGAACTCACCAAGGGATGTTGCATTTTGAGGCACCTCTGGGTCAGGAGTGGTGGTGGGGCATCAGGAGAGGGGCTCTGTGTGCTGTCCCTGCTCTGACACACAGCCGGGTGTTGCTCTGGGAGGAGAGAAGCTGGTGGTGCTAGACTCAGGGGTTTGGGATTCAGAATCCCTGGGAATGCTTGGAGACTCTGAGGTGCAATAAAGTGGGAAGGGAAATTCAAGGCAAAGCCCTCACAAAGGAATCTTGGAATCCCAGAATTCCCAGAATTCAAACAGTGACTGGGTTGGAAGAGACCTTCAAGATCATTGAGTCCAACCCATGCCCTAACAGCTCAGCTAACCACCCCAGGATGGTTTGGTTGGAAGGGACCTGAAATCCCACCCAGAGCCACCCCGAGGGACACCTCCCACTGTGCCAGGTGCTCCAGCCTGGCCCTGGGCACTGCCAGGGCTCCAGGGGCAGCCACAGCTGCTCTGGCAATTCCAGCCCAGCCCCTGCCCACCCTGCCAGGGAACAATTCCCAATTCCCAAGATCCCACCCAGCCCTGCCCTCTGGCACTGGCAGCCATTCCCTGGCTCCTGTCCCTCCATCCTTGTCCCCAGTCCCTCTGCAGCTCTCCTGGAGCCCCTTCAGGCCCTGCCAGGGCTCTGAGCTCTCCCTGGAGCCTTCTCCTCTCCAGGCTGTAGCAATGGGGTCCTAAGCAGAGGCTTTGATGCCACTGGATCCCCACACAGGGAGGACTTCCCAACCCTAAGGATGCTCTGATGCCTTCTCCCTCTCCATGACTCCATGGAAGAGCAGAGGCCATGGCTCCACTGCCCACAGGAAAACTTATTTCCAGCAAAATGGGAAAAAACTGGTGAGGCTGGGGAGGCAGGAAGAGCAGGGGAGGGGGGAGAGCAGGAGAGGTGGAGGCTGTAGGGGGGTGCCCAGGGAGGGGGGCACCAGGGTTCCCTCACAACCTCTGGGGGTTCCAGCACCCCTGAGCCACCACTGCCTCCCACTTTGATCCTTTCCCACCTCCTGCTGCCCCTCTGTCTGCTCTGGGGGTTGTGTTTTACCCAGGGATGGGGGAGCTGACACAAATGGGGGTGATTTTTTGGAGCTGTGAGGGTGTCCCAGCCCAGCAGCAGCCCTAGCCCAGGCTGGTGAGTTTAGGGGGTCACAATCCCAGTGCCCTGGGCACTCCTGTGGGTTTGGGGGGACTCCAGCAACATCCTGAAGAATTCATCCTGAAGAATTCATCCTGAAGAATTCATCCTGAATTCTGGTGTTTCCTTCTTTCCCTTGTGGTGGGTTTGGCTGTGAGGCTGCAGGTGCTGCTGTGCCTCCCCTCCCTGCCACCAGTGCTCCAACAGGACGTTCCCAGGGCATATCCTTCACACACTGTCCATGGAATTCTGCTCTCCTGCGGGCTCCAGTGCCTTCAGGGCACCCAGGAAGTTCTCAGGCTGCACAATTTCCTCTGCCCATGGTGCCCCTCCCAGCCACAAGTCTGCACCCAGGAGGGATTTCAAGTGCAAGAAACCTCTTCAGATGTTTTGGGGTTGTTTTCATTTTTTCTTTTTTCTTTCTTTTTTTTTTTTAAGGTTTTCTTTATTCTGAAGTACTTAAACACCCCCCTTGTGAAATCCTTATTATCCTGACTCAGAGCCTCAGCTTTAAGTAGTGCTTTGAATTAAGGGTCTCAAATATGCATTCAGTTTCAGCTTAAAAGGGGTAGTTAATGTATGGTACATAAATAGCTATTATTAAATACATTCACTGGAGATTAACAACTGCTGTGTGTAATGGATACGTGTCTAACTGCTATGATATATACTGAATTTCCCCATTATGGAGCTGCTGGATGTGTGTCTGCTAGAACACAGCACCAATTCCCAGTGAATAATTCAGGAGATGAATTTAGCCTCTCTTTCTGCCTGTGAAACTGCACAATGAATTCATCACTCTGCTCTGATCCCACCCTGGCTCCTGTGGCTGCTCCCAGGGGTGGCAGAGGATCCACTGCCCACATCCAGCTCCAGGGATGCTGGGCCTGGTGCTGGGTGAGCAGCACGAGCCCTGCTCTGGGCTCAGCATCCCTCAACACCCCTGAGCACCCTCAGCCCTGTGCCAGGGGCAGGGGAAGCTGCTGCAGTCCTTAAGTCATTAAGTTTGGAAAAGACCTCTCAGATTATCAAGGCCAAGCAAAAATAATTTGATTTATCTGATCATGCTCTCAGAGCTGGGCAGCCAGAGGATGCTGGGTCTATCAGGGGCTCTTCTGGCTCTTAAAGAGAATTTCCTGTTGGTGCTGGGGTCTCTTTTTCTATTTCTGTGCCCAAAGATGCTTTAGCAGGACATTTGCTTGGGCAGAGAGGAGCATCAATGGAGGAAGACCAAGATTGTGGCTGTAAGGTTCCTCCAGAACCTGTCTGCATGGAGGAGCTGATGAATGGAATCTTGCCTGAAATTCACTGGAATATTTCCTAGAATCCCAGAATGGTTTGGGGTGAGGGAGGACCTTAAAGCTCATCTTGTTCCACCCCTGCTGTGAGCAGGGACACCTTCCACTGACAAATCAGAAATCAGAGAAATCAGAGAAATTGGAGCAATTGGAGCAATATGACCAATCCCCTCCTTGCCTTGCTCACATTATGGCTCCCTCTTGATGCTCCAGGGGTTTTCCTTTCCCTTCCCTTCCCTTCCCTTCCCTTCCCTTCCCTTCCCTTCCCTTCCCTTCCCTTCCCTTCCCTTCCCTTCCCTTCCCTTCCCTTCCCTTCCCTTCCCTTCCCTTCCCAGCTGGCTCAGTCTCCCCAAATCTCACCCCCAGGGTGGCAGGGGGAGACAGGAGGTTGGAAGCTGTCTGATGCTTTCTCAAACCTCTCCCAGAGATGCCACAGCTCCCTACTGAGAACATAATGTGCCCACCAGGCCTGTGCTGTCTCCTCCCCGAGGTGTAGGGAAAACAAAGTCTCCTTCCCCAGCCCAGTTCCCAAAATAAAATGGGAGCAACGACAACAAGAAAAGGATTTGGGATGAAAATAACTAGCTGAGGCATGTCCTCTGTGCTGGGAAGATCAAGTGCTAATGATGGCTCTGGCACGCTGGTGACAGTTTTGTCTGGTGCCTGTATATATATTTTAGCTGTGAGACCACATGGGAGGCTCTTTATGCAGCCCGAGTGCCTTTGACAGCCGCTGAGAACACATTGGCTCCTCTCTGCTGGCAAAAGCCTGATCCCATTAAAGGCTGTCGATAAAGGGAAGGCAAATGACAAGGGTGCTTGGGAGGAGATGGAGCTGCCACAGCCAATGTCATTACCCAGAGTGAGAAGGAGATTTTGCACGAACGCACCGTGTGTTGGCACCAGCGTGGGCAGAGCGGAGGGCAGAGCAGAGCCACGGGCACTGCCACACGGCCCAGGGCCTGGGTGAGCTTCCCTGGCCCTGGGTGAGCATCCCTGGCCTGTGAGAGCATCCTTGGCCCTGTGCAAGTATCCCTGGCCTGTGAGAGCATTCCCGGCCCATGAGAGCATCCTGGGCCCTGTGAGAGCATCCCTGGCCCTGTAGGAGCATCCCCGGCCCGTGAGAGCATCCTTGGCCCTGTGCAGGTATCCCCGGCCCGTGAGAGCATCCCCAGTCCCGTGCAAGCATCCCCGGCCTTGTGAGAGCATCCCCGGCCCTGTATGAGCATCTCCATCCCGTGAGAGCATCCCCGGTCCGTGAGAGCATCCCTGGCCTGTGAGAGCATCACCGGCCCTGGGCGAGCATCCCTGGACCATGAGAGCATCCCCTGCCCTGTGAGAGCATCCCTGGCCCTGTGAGAGCATCCCCAGCCCGTGAGAGCATCCCTGACCCCGGATGAGCATCCCTGGACCATGAGAGCATCCCCGGCCCTGTGAGAGCATCCCTGGCCCTGTGAGAGCATCCCCAGCCTGTGAGAGCATCCCTGACCCCGGATGAGCATCCCTGGCCCGTGAGAGCATCCCCGGCCCTGTATGAGCATCCCTGGCCCGTGAGAGCATCCCTGGCCCTGTATGAGCATCCCCAGCCTGTGAGAGCATCCCCAGCCCGTGAGAGCAACCCCGGCTCCAGGCTAGCATCCCTGGCCCTGTAAGGGCATCCTGGGCCCTGTGTGAGCATCCCCAGCCCATGAGAGCATCCTCAGCTCTGGGCGAGCATCCCTGGCCCTGCTCCGCTGCTGGCACAGTCACACAGCCCGGTCCTGTGCAAGCATCCTGGGCCCCATATGAGCATCCTGGGCCTGTTTGAGCATCCCCAGTTCTGGGTGAGCATCCCTGGCCCCGGGGGAGCATCTCTGGCCCTGTTCGAGCATCCCCGGCCCCGGGGGAGCATCCCCGGCCCCGCTCAGCCAGGGCAGCCCGGGGCACATGGGACAGCAACTGCAGAGCCTGGCAGTGACAGGTGCCCAGCCCAGGTGTCCCCAGGAATGCCAGGTAAACAGGAATGTGTGACCCCAGAGTGTTCCCAGGAGAGCAGGGTGACAGGAATGCATGACCCCAGAGTGTCCCCAGGAGTGCAGGGTGACAGGAATGTGTGACCCAGAGTGTCCCCAGGAGAGCAGGGTGACAGGAATGCATGTCCCCTTGTGAGTGCAGGTGTGACAGCAGTGCTGCTGTCCCTAATCAGGACAGGGTGTCCCTGGGAGTGCAGAAGTGCCACCAGGGTGTCCCTGTGAGTGTGTGTGTGACAGCAGTGCTGTGTCCCCAGGGTGTCCCTAGGAGTGCAGGGGTGACAAGAGAACTGTGTCTCCAGCCAGGACAGAGTGTCCCTGTGAGTGCAAGGCTGTCCCCAGGGTGTTCCTGGGAGTGCAGGGGTGACAGGAATGTCTGTCCCCAGGGTGTTTCTGGGAGTGTCGGGGTGACAGCAATGTCTGTCCCCAGGGTGTTCCTGGGAGTGTTGGGGTGACAGCAATGTCTGTCCCCAGGGTGTTCCTGGGAGTGCAGGGGTGACAGGAATGTCTGTCCCCAGCCGGGTGACAGCAGTGGTGTGTCCCCAGGCTGTCCATCAGGGAGCAGAAATATTTATAAATGTGAAACATCCTAGTGGCTTGTACTGCACTGAACATCATTACAGGAGCCCACAGGGCAGGAGTGATTTGTTTGGCAGCACAAAGTGGGTCCAAGCAGGTCTGTGGGGAGAATTCCATCACCTGGACCTCTGGACTGTGTCCCTGAGACAGCTTCCATCACATCCTGAGGCCTTTGTCACCAGTCACTGATGGAAAGAGTCAATCATGAGATATTCCTCGTGTCCACAGCCTGTTTTACACCTTCAGGGGATCCCTGCTCAGCTCCTTCAGGCAGCTTGGCACCCAGGGATCCTGAAAACTCTGCAAGGAGTGGTGTGATGACCATCACTTCTCCTGAACCCTGGTTTGGGGCTCACCTGCCCCACAAATCACCTGGATGGAGCTGGATAAGGACTCCCCGGACCCCCAGTGCCACAGTGGCAGGGCTGGTGGGTTAAGGGGGGACACCCTGTCCCACACACACCTCCAAACCCCACTGCCCCTTGTCCAAAGGCAGAGTGAGAGAATCAGCCCCGAGTTTGAGGTGTCCCAGAGCCCCCCAAGGGGCACAAAGAAACACCCCAGAGCCCTCTGAGGAGCTCAAAAACCCCAGAGCCCCCCAAGGAGCTCAAAAACCCCAGAGCCCCAGAGGAACAAAAGGATATACCCCAAAATTCATTGAGGAGCCAGTGTGGGGCAGGTGCTGCAAACACAGATCCCTCAAAGCCCATCAAGGAACAGGAACAGCCCAAAACCCATGGAAGAGCATCAATCCTTCAAAGCCCATGGAGGAACAGAAACATCTCAAAATCCACAGAAGAGCATAAATCCCTTAAAACCTATCAAGGAGCAGGAACACCCCCCAAAATGCATGGAAGAGCAGAAATCCCTCAGAGCCCATCAAGGAACAGAAACATCCCAAAAACTGTGGAAGAGCAGGAACACCCTGAAGTCCATGAAAGAGCATAAATCCCTCAAAGCTCATTGAGGAGCAGAAAACCCCAAAACCTGTGGAAGAGCATAAATCCCTCAAAGCTCATTGAGGAGCAGAAAACCCCAAAACCTGTGGAAGAGCACAAATCCCTCAAAGCTCATTGAGGAGCAGAAAAACCCCAAAGCCCATCCCCAATCCAGTCTGGGGCTGGTGCATCTCTGGAGCAGAATTCCCCCAATTTCCCTGGGCTGCATTCTGCTGCCTGCGACCTTCCTGGAACTGGGACAATCACATTTTAGGCTCATCATCTCTATTTTTGTTTCATTCTTTTTCATTTTCCTCATGAAAAAATAAAACCAAAACAGAATCAACCCAATGCCCTTTGCCATCTCTTCCCGTCAGCAGCTTCACCTCTGCACCCCTGGCTCTCGGTTCCCCCTCCTGGAGGCAGAGGCAGGGAAATCTCCAGAGGCGGATTTCCCGGGAGCAGGGGAATTTACACCAATTTCCACCAATTTCCACCTCCCTAATTTCGGGGGTGCCTTGGAAACTGCGAGGTGCCTCCTCCGGAGCTGCCTGGTGGCCCCTCCTCCACGGCGCTCAGCTGCTCTCCTGACGCCAGCCAGCTGATTAGAGAAGGCAAATGAATTCTTTCATTAGCGGGAGCATTGTTATAATTAGGGGAGAAATTTGGCGCTGATGGCTTTGCTAAAAGGAGAAGATGGAAAACCCACCCCGCTTGATACTGCTTTAAGGCCTCCTTAATTAAAAAAAAATACAGAAGTAATAGATGTATATTTTGGGAGGTTTTATATATTATATATAAAACACCACCAAATATACATGCATTCATTTATATATATATACATATATATTTATATATTTATTTTTATAAACTTATTTTACAATAAAATTTTATATATTTATATATTTTAAATATATAAAGATGCATATATATATACACACATTATATATATGTATACATGTATACAAATATATGTATATACAAATATATAGAATACATTTTTGTATATATTATATTGTATATTTTAAATATTTATTATTAATAATATATTATTTGTATTTTTATTATATTTATTTTATACACATAAATACATATTGTATATTAATTTATTTATATATAAACTATAAATATACACTTATATTATGTTATATTATATTATATTATATTATATTATATTATATTATATTATATTATATTATATTATATTATATTATATTATATTATATTATATTATATTATATATTTTATGTATCTGTATATGAATTTATATATAGATTTTATATACATATTTTAGTTGTATATATTTTATATATCATATATATTATATACACAAATATATAATTGTATATATTGATATATAAATAGACATACAAATATACACACAAAAACACACACGAATTATATATATATATATATATATATATATATATATATATATATATATATATATATTTGCTGGACCCTAACTTTTGGGGGTTTTTTTGGCCCTGTCGATTTAGTGCAGTTTTTTAATAAAAGCAAAAATCATCATTCTCATAATTCATGGCCAAAAAAAAGAAAAAAAATCAAGAGGTCACAGAGATATTTCAGGAGATGTTGTTGAATCAAAACAAATTGCATTTCCAGCAGCTGGCATTTCCAGCTCCTGCTTGGTCCCGGGCGAGAGGGTGGAGGGAGAAATAAATGGAGAGGCAGAGAGATAAATCGGGAGCAGCAGATCGACGGGTTTATGTAGCATTTTCATGTCTCATTGTTGGGTGCCACGGTGTGAGTTATCTCTGTAATTACAGCCCTCCTGCTCCTGCTGTGTGCTCCAGGAGCCGCAGGGATCCCTGCCTCAGCTGCTCAGCCAGGAGCCACGGTGGGGCAAGGGCTGCAAAAACAGGGACCTCAGAGCCATCGAGGAGCAGGAACAGCCCAGAATCCATGGAGGAGCAGGAACACCCCAGAATCCATGGAGGAGCAGAAATCCCTCAGAGCCATTGAGGAACAGAAACACCCCAAAACCCATGGAAGAGCATAAATCCCTCAGAGCCATCGAGGAGCAGGAACAGCCCAGAATCCATGGAGGAGCAGAAATCCATCAAAGCCCATTGAGGAACAGAAACACCCAAAAAGCCGTGGAAGAGCAGAAATCCCTGAAAGATCATCAAAGAGCAGAAACACCCCAGAATCCATGGAGGAGCATCAATCCCTCAGAGCCCATCAAGGAACAGAAACACCCCAAAACCCATGGAAGAGCAGAAATCCCTGAGAGACCATCAAGGAACAGAAACACCTCAAAATCCATGGAAGAGCAGAAATCCCTCAGAGCCATCAAGGAGCAGGAACACCCCAGAATCCATGGAAGAAATTAAATCCCTCAGAGCCCGTTGAGGAACAGAAACACCCCAAAACCTGTGGAAGAGCATTAATCCCTCAGAGCCCATGGAACAGCAGAAAACCCCAAAACCTTTGGAAGAGCATCAATCCCTCAAAGCCCATCAAGGAGCAGAAAAACCCCAAAATCCATGGAAGAGCATAAATCACTCAAAGCCCGTGGAAGAGCAGAAAGCCCCAAAACCTGTGGAAGAGATTAAATCTCTCAAAGCCCATCAAGGACCAGGAACACCTTAAAGCCCATGGAGGAACAGAAACACCCCAGAATCCATGGAGGAGCACAAATTCCTCAAAGCCCATGGAGGAGCAGCAAACCCCAAAGCCCATCCCTGATCCAGAGTGGGGCTCGTGCAGCTCTGTGAGCCCAGATCCATGCACAGGGAGCCCACAGAGTGCCAGGAGCCTTCCAGGGTCCCCTCTGGAATTTGAGGGGTACAGGAGGGTCACAGCAGCAGCAGCACCTGGCACAGCTGGGTGTCCTACAGGCATTACATGGGTTGGGTTGGGTTTGGTTGGGTTGGGTTGGGTTGAGTTGGGTTGGGTTGGGTTGGGTTGGAAGGGACCATAAATCCCATCCAGTGCCACCCTCAGGGATACCTCCACCATCCCAGGGTGCTGCCTTGGGAACTGTCAGGGATCCAGGAGCAGCCACAGCTGCTCTGGGAATTCCAGCCTATCTCCTGGAGAGGGACTGGGGACAAGGCATGGAGGGACAGGAGCCAGGGAATGGCTTCAAATTGGAAAGGGGCACCTCTGGGTGGGATATTGGGAATTGGGAATTGTTCCCTGGGAGTGGCTGGGCTGGAATTGCCAGAGCAGCTGTGGCTGCCCCTGGATCCCTGGCAGTGTCCCAGGCCAGGTTGGACACTGGGGCTGGAGCACCTGGCACAGTGGGATGGGTCCCTGCCATGACAGGAGCAAGATGGGCCTTAAGTTCCCTTCCCACCCAAACCTTTGGGATTCTATGGTAATATTTTGGGATTTTGAGCTTCAAATCACTTTTTTTTGGTGTGTGATCAACCTGTGTTGAGGCTTCACCTCTCCAAATTCCTGCGCTATGAACCCCTGGTGGTTCTTTGGGTGTGGTGGGGAGGGGTCTCCTTCCCTTCTGCCAAGGATGGGGAGGGCAGGATGCCTGAAAAGCCAATTTTTGGGAGCTCTGTGTGCCACATGTGCCATCAGAGCTGCTTGCCCACGGCTGTGAGCTGGACTCACCCTGGCACAAGCCCTGTGGTCCATCTGCTGGAAGGTGGGAGGAGGAGAAGCTCTGTGGGCTGAGTGGTGGCACCAGCTGTGTCCCCGTGTGACACCTGAGCCCAGGTGAGGAGAACTGCTGATGCCTCAGCCTGCTCCAAGGATTCCACCACAGCCAGTCCTGGAAAATCAGCATCTTCAGGAGCTCAGCCTCCCTCCCAAGGCTTATTTCAAAGTATTCATCTCTCTGAAATGTTTAATTATAATTACCTTAAATTTCAAAACAAGAGGTCATCTGAACTGGAAAATAGATTGGTTTTTTTTCTTCTCCTTTGAGAATGTCAAAACACTTCATTCTGACAAATTCAGAACCCATTCCAAATTCTTTTCTGACTCAATAAATTAATCAAAACCAACCTCCTCTTAAAAGAAGTGTCAGTTTTGGGAAAATCAGCATTTTTCAGTGGAAAAAACCACAATTCATCCAGAAATTACTTTGACTTCTTGTCTCTGTGTGTCTCCTGTGCTGCGTTCCCAGTAACTGTGATCCTGCAGGATTAATTACTCTCAGCAAGGAGACAAAATCAGGAACAGCACCTGAGTGGGAAACTTTTCTTTTTCAGATTCAGAGATAAGTTTAGAACATTTCTCTTTTTGTTTACTTCTGCAAGTCTGAGGCTGAGTAAACGTCATGGTGGGGTGGCCCATGGGGGGATTCTCTGCTGCAACCTGTGACCCTTGAAATTCCCACCTTCCCAGCCAGCCTGTGCTCTCTGCTCATTCCCATTTCCCCTAAAAACAGGTGCCAGCTACCCTGCCTTTATATATGGATTTATTGCTGGTGCACTCCAGGAGGGGCCTTAAAAACATCCCTCACCTCGCAGAGGGATCCAGCTGGGACCAGACCCTGCTGCAAGATACACAAAAGAGCCTGGAATAACTTCACCAACTCCATTCCCAGCAGGAATGCGATGGGGGAGTAAAAGTGGAGTTTATAGGAAAGCTCTGGTCTCAGAGAATCATGGAATTCCAGAATGGGTTGGGTTGGAAGAGAATTAAATCCCACCCAGAGCCACCCCTGCCATGGCAGGGACACCTCCCACTGTCCCAGGTGCTCCAGCCTGGCCCTGGGCACTGCCAGGGCTCCAGGGGCAGCCCCAGCTGCTCTGGGCACCCTGGGAGAGCCCAAACCTCTCCAACCAGGCCTTGCCAGGCTACAAACCCCCTGTGGGAAATAGCCCTGGGGCACCTGGAACCTTCCAGCAAATCATTATTTCCTTTCCTGGATCCATTTGCTGCAATGGGCTTTGCTCCTGGTTCTCATCCTGGATTCAGGAATCTGAATGCCAGAGTGGTTTGGGTGGGAAGGGATCTTCAATGCCAGCTCCTTCCAGCCCAGGGACACCTCCCCCTGTGCCAGGTGCTCCAGTCCCAGTGTCCAGCCTGGCCTTGGGCACTGCCAGGGATCCAGGAGCAGCCCCAGCTGCTCTGGCAATTCCAGCCCAGCCCCTGCCCACCCTGCCAGGGAACAATTCCCAATTCCCAAGATCCCATCCAGCCCTGCCCTCTGGCACTGGCAGCCATTCCCTGGCTCCTGTCCCTCCATCCTTGTCCCCAGTCCCTCTGCAGCTCTCCTGGAGCCCCTTCAGGCCCTGCCAGGGCTCTGAGCTCTCCCTGGAGCCTTCTCCTCTCCAGGGGAGCCCCCCCAGCTCTCCCAGCCTGGCTCCAGAGCAGAGGATTTGGGATCAAAGGTTTCCCAGAGGATTTCACTGGAGGAGGATTCCAGGACAAATTCAGCTGGATCCAGGCAAAACCATGAGCGGGGGGAACCCCCAGTCTGACTTGGGTGCAGTGATGCCACCCATGCCCTGTTTGTGTAAATGATGGGGCTGCAGGTGTTTGAGGCAGCTGGACAGAGCTGCCACTGTTTTTGGGTTGCCCCTGACACTGGAATGTAAGAATTATTCCCTCCCTGAGGAATCCAGCCCAGAGTGGGATGGCAGTGATTTACTGGGGCAGCACAAAGCAAATACGAACCCTGCAAGTTCTGGGGGTGCCCCAGGTGTGAGCAGAGCAGCAGGGCTGGGGTGGCAAAGGCTGAGCAGCTCAGGAGTGTGGGCTGGACCCTGCTGCCAGCCTGGGAAAGCTCCACCACAGGCAGCAGGGACAGCCTGGCTCCCCTGGCTGTCAGAAGGGCCGAGCTCTGTGCTGGGACTCCAGACCTGTAGGAGAGATGGGGATGGGCAGAGAGCAGAGATCTCTGCAGGCAGGGCTTGGAACTTGTGGGTTATTGCAAAGGGCCAAGTGCAGGGCCCTGCTGGGAGCTGCCAGGCACAGCTCAGAGCAGGCCCAGAGAGGAGCCCCAAAGAGATGGGAAGTTCCCCTTACAATACCATAAATCTTCTTCTCTGCTGAATATTCTAATTCTCACTAACCAATCTAGCCCAAGATACAAATCCTACAGCATTTACATTCAGCCTATAAGAATCATTACATTGCCATGCTGTGTTCCATTTTAAACCCTAAAAACTCCTCTCTGGGCCCTTCTGCCAAGCCAGCAGGGTCTGCTCTGCCCCTTGGAGCTGCCTGCAAGCAGAGGGCATTGTCTGATCCAAAGGGGATCACCTTCAGCTGGCCATGCCATTGTTTTCCAGGTGTTCAGTAACTGAGGGATCTCAGAGCTGCTTTCATTTCAATCTCACTTCTAGTTTCCATATTCTCAAAATCTTTTGCCAGGCAATTATATTGATAAGGCTTTCCTGTTTCATCTTCCCCAGCACAGACCAGCTTACCCCAGGTGACCCCGGGACAGCAGAGGGAGGCTCTGCCACGGCGTGGGGACCCTGGGTGTCCTGGCTGTGTGGGCAGGGTGTCCTGGATCAAAGGGGACGTGTCTGCCCTGCACCCCTGCCCCCCCAGAGTCCCACCTGCCTCCACTTGAAACGAACCCCCCCAATTCCCACAGGACTCCCACCTCTGCCGGGCTGCTCCAATCAGCTCCCAGAACACAAATCCTGACAGGCACCGCAGGCACCTCTCAATGAAGTTGCCATAGTTACTGGTGCCTCACAGCAGCCACCGAGCTCATTAAAATGATTTGAATGGCTACCCCATCATCAAGGCACTGGGGGGGAGGTCTGGAGGGGAGGGGAGCCCCGGGCCGGGATGGGCTCCAGCAGGAGGTGGAGAGAGCCCCATCCAGAGCCTGCTGTGCTCCAGAACCTTCACTGCTCCATCCAGAGCCTGCTGAGCTCCAGAACCTTCACTGCTCCATCCAGAGCCTGCTGTGCTACCGAACCTTCACTGCTCCATCCAGAGCCTGCCCAGCTCCAGAACCTTCATGGCTCCATCCAGAGCCTGCCCAGCTCCAGAACCTTCACTGCTCCATCCAGAGCCTGCTGAGCTCCAGAACCTTCACTGCTCCATCCAGAGCCTGCTGTGCTACCGAACCTTCACTGCTCCATCCAGAGCCTGCCCAGCTCCAGAACCTTCATGGCTCCATCCAGAGCCTGCCCAGCTCCAGAACCTTCACTGCTCCATCCAGAGCCTGCTGTGCTCCAGCACCTTCAGAGCTCCATCCAGAACCAGCTGTGCTCCAGAACCTTCAGAGCTCCATCCAGAACCTGCTGTGCTCCAGAACCTTCACTGCTCCATCCAGAACCTGCTGTGCTCCAGAACCTTCAGAGCTCCATCCAGAACCTGCTGTGCTCCAGAACCTTCACTGCTCCATCCAGAGCCTGCCCAGCTCCAGAGCCTTCACTGCTCCATCCAGAGCCTGCCCAGCTCCAGAACCTTCAGGGCTCCATCCAGAGCCTGCTGAGCTCCAGAACCTTCACAACTCCAGAACCTTCACAAATCCATACAGAGCATGTCCAGCTCCAGAACTTTCACAGTTCCAGAGCTTGACAAGATCCAGAACATTCACAGCTCCATGCAGAGCCTGCCCAGCTCCATCCAGAGCCTGCTGAGCTCCAGAGCCTTCACAAATCCATCCAGAACCTGCCCAGCTCCAAAACATTTCCAGCTCCAGGACCTGCCCAGCTCCAGGATCCTCATGGCTCTATCCAGAGCCTCTGCAACTCCACAGCCTGCCCAGCTCCAGAACCAGCCCAGCATTAGAGCCTGCCCACCTCCATCCACAGCCTGCCCAGCTCCAGAGCCTGCCCAACCCCATCCAAAGCCTTCAGAGCTCCAACCAGACCCTGCCAGCTCCAGACCCTGCCCATCTGCAGGCACCAGCCCAGGACAGAGCTGTGGGGACAGAGCTGGCCCAGAGCAGTGGCTCCCACCCTGTCCTGGAGGAAGGTGGCATCAGGCTGCCCTGCCAGGGTCTCCTCCTCAGCATCCCCCTGTGGCTGTGGCTGTGCTCTCATCCTGCCCTGGCCATGTCCTCACACCTCCTGCAAGGCTGGTTCCCACTGCCCCACGCTCTCCAGCAGCCCAGCAGCTGGTGCTGGGGACAGCAGTCATTTCAAAAAAGAGCTGGGGCCTTCCTTCTCTTTCACCCCATATTGTACAAATTGCTGTGTTAAAAAACCAAAAAAAACCCACAAAAAACCAAACCAAATATCTATCTATCTATCTATCTATCTATCTATCTATCTATCTATCTATCTATCTGTCTAGCTATCTCTATGTATATATATATATATATAGACATATATATATATCTATATATATGTCTCCTTCTTTGGGTTCACCCAAAACATTCATCCAAAATAAGGTTTCATGCTCTTTTTTTTCTTTTTTTTCTTTTTTTTTTTTTTTAACTAAGACAAGGCTGTGAAGAACAAGTATTTTGGGGTTTAGCTTAAACCCAAGCAGTTTCAAGAAAAGAAAAGAAAAAAAAATGTATTAAAATGATCGTGGAATACTACAGGAAGAAAACAGACTGAAAACTTCCTGATAAATTACCTCAGGGTTTTTGGGGTGCTTTTTCTCCGGGAAGGAGGGCACTGTGGCATCCTCGGGCAGGTGCTGAGGTGCAGGGTGAGGGTGAGGACGCTGCTGGCTGTGTGAGCATTGCGGGAGGGGGAGGCAGGATGCTCCCAGAGGAAGAGGAGGCTCCGTGCTCCCAGGGGAGGGCTGGCTGCTGAGAGATGAAGGATTCCCACTTCCCTCTGCCGGTCACCTCTGCCAGGAGCATTTCCTGGGACAGCGCCCCCCCCCCATCAATCCCCACACCCAGAGCCAGCCCGGGCTGGAATTCCTTCCTTTCCTTCCCCCACCCCATCCCAGCTGCCCCAGGCAGGGCTGGAGGGATGCCCAGGCCGTGGGGAGAGGGGCAGGGCAGAGCCCCGAGCACCCCCCTGCCCCAGCTGGGTGCTGAGGTGGCATTTGGCACCTTCCCATGCTGGAAGCACCGAGCTGGCACCAAGGGGCAGCTGCCACACCTTGGAACTGGGCTGTTCCTTGGCCCTTGTCCCCAGAGGATGCTGCCATGGAGCTGGGCTGTGCCTCGTCCCCAGAGGATGCCGCCATGGAGCTGGGCTGTCCCTTGTCCCTAGAGGATGTTGTGCCATGCTGGGATCCCTCAGAGCTCCACGGGGCTGCTCTGGTGTTTCCCCACTGCACAGGGAGCACTGGGGGCAGCTGCCACTCCATGGAGCTGGGCTGTGCCTCATCCCCAGAGGATGCTGCCATGGAGCTGGGCTGTCCCTCATCCCCAGAGGATGCTGCCATGGAGCTAGGCTGTTCCTCATCCCCAGAGGATGCTGCCATGGAGCTGGGCTGTCCCTCATCCCCAGAGGATGCTGCCATGGAGCTGGGCTGTGCCTCGTCCCCAGAGGATGCTGCCATGGAGCTGGGCTGTGCCTGGTCTCCAGAGGATGCTGCCATGGAGCTGGGCTGTGCCTTGTCCCCAGAGGATGCTGCCATGGAGCTGGGCTGTCCCTCGTCCCCAGAGGATGCTGTGCAACGCTGGGATCCCTCAGAGCTCCACAGGGCTGCTCTGGTGTTTCCCCACATCGTGGGAGCACTGGGGGCAGCTCCTCACAGCCCCCGAGCTCCAGCCCCACGGGAGGCTCAGCCCCTGCCCCTCGCTGTGCAGAGCTCTCAGGGTACACGGATAATCTTTTACTCTTCAGCACAAATAATTTATTACATTAAAATAACGTTTTTAAAAAATGAGTACTTTGGGAATAATTCAGGCTCGCCTGCGGAGGCATTTTTCAAAGTGCCATAATAGGCACTTAGAAATGGGTGGTTATTTTTATTCTCCCAGCCTGTCAAGAAGCTGATGGATCGAATTGGCTGATGACAAGGCAGCTGAGTGCTCATAGACAGAGACCACAGCGGGAACACGGAGCCTGTTACAAATGAGCAGCCAGCCCGGGCTGGAGCCTCCCAGAGCTCTGCACGGGCCCTGCCACCCCTGTGGTGACAGGGACCTGGGCAGTGATGGTCTGGAGGGCACAGAGAGCAGGCAGCCCTGCCCAGCTCCCAGCACAGCCACCCCTGTGCCCTACAGCTCTGTGCCACCTCCCCTGCCAGCCCACCTGGGGGGAAACCCTGGGCTGGGGAATGACCCTGGGCTGGGGGATGACCCTGGGCTGGGGGAGTCACCCTGGGCTGGGGGAGTGACCCTGGGCTGGAGGAATGACCCTGGGCTGGGGGAGTCACCCTGGGCTGGAGGAATGACCCTGGGCTGGGGGAATAACCCTGGGCAGGGGGAGTGACCTTGGGGTGGGGGAGTGATCTTGGGGTGGGGGAGTGACCCTGGGGTGGGGCAGTGACCCTGAGCTAGGGGAGTGACCCTGGGCTGGGGGAATGACCTTGGGGTGGGGGAGTGACCCTGGGGTGGGGGAATGACCCTGAGCTAGGGGAGTGACCCTGGGCTGGGGGAGTGACCTTGGGATGGGGGAGTGACCCTGGGGTGGGGGAATGACCCTGAGCTAGGGGAGTGACCCTGGGCTGGGGGAATGACCTTGGGGTTGGGAATGACCCTGAGCTAGGGGAGTGACCTTGGGGTGGGGAATGACCTTGGGCTGGGGGAGTCACCCTGGGCTAGGGGAGTCACCCTGGGCTGGGGGAATGACCCTGGGGTGGAGGAATAACCCTGGGCTAGTGGAGTAACCCTGGGCTGGTGGGATAACCCTGAGCTGGGGGAATAACCCTGGGCTGGTGGAGTAACCGCGGGCTGGTGGAGTAACCCTGGGCTAGAGGTATAACCCTGGACTGGAGGAGCAACTCTCAGCTGGTGGAATTATCCTGGGCTGGGGGAATGACCTTGGGCAGGAGGAATAACCCTGGACTGGAGGAATAACCCTGGACTGGAGGGATAACCCTGGAGTGGAGGGATAACCATGTACTCATGGAGTAACCCTGGGCTGGAGGAAAAACTCTCAGCTAGTGGAACTATCCTGGGCTGGGGGGATAATCCTGGGCTGGTGGAGTAACTCTGGGCTGGTGGAGTAACCCTGGACTGGAGGAATGACCCTGGGCTGGAGGAATAACCCCGGGCTGGAGGAATGACCCTGGGCTGGAGAGGTAACCCTGGGCTGTAGGGATAACCCTGGGGTAACTCTCATCTCTTGGAACTATCCTGGGCTGGTGGAGTGACCCTGGGCTGGCTGCTGGGGCAGAATCTGCTCAGCAGAGGCTCGGCAGGGCTGCTGCAGACCTGGTCCTGAGGATGTGAGGCAAATCCATTCCTTAAGAATTTACTCTGCCCAGAGCCAGCCATTCCTGCGTTCCCCCAGCTCTTCCTGAGCCAGGCTGCAGCCCCTGGGAATGCTGAGAACCTGCAGCAATTGCTGAGGGGCTCCCAGGAGCCCTGGGAGGTGCAGGAGGGGAGGCTGGAGAATGATGGATATTCTGGGGGGCTCCAGACCTGTTTTTCACCCCACTGGGCAGGGTGGACAGTGGATATTTTGGGGGAAGATACAGGAGTCTCTAATCCTGTTTTTCACCCCACTGAGCAAGGTGGGCAGTGATATTTTGGGATATGTTAGGACTCTCTAATCCTGTTCTCACCCTCTGAGCAGAGTGGACAGGCAGCCCCAGCAGCACACTGGGATTTCTGGGGGTGGCAGTGGGAGCTGCCACATGTGGGGCTGCTCAGACTGCACCCACCCTGCTGGCCCAGCACCTCCTGCACATTCCCAGCCCTTCCAAGCCAAAGAGGAATCCCTGCTGCAGACACAGAGCTGCTGCTCCGTGCAGTTCAGGCTCTTCTCTGATGCTCCAGCCCCTCAAAGCCTGGCTGGCTGTGGGAGAAATGAAAAGAAACATGACTTTGAATTTCAGAGCCCAGAAGTGGCAGCATCTCCCTCTCTCACAGCTCCTGCCTGCAGATTCAAAGCTCTCCCGAGGCTCATGAATTGATTGCCTGTTCTGGGAGGCAGGGAAGGTTTACAGGCTCATCTCCACCCCTCGGTGGCCCAGAGCTGGCAGGATCCGTGCCCAGGGTGGTATCAAGAGCCAGAGGCAGAGCTGACAACTCAGTAACTCTCTGTTCTTCCTCCCACTCCATCCTTTAAATGTCCCAGTTTCCTCTGGAGTTGGGGTAAGGTGAGGGAACAAAACACACCTGGGATTTTTCTGACAGCTCTGCTTCCTTTGGGAGGGCATTCCAGGCTCTGAGAATCTCATTCCCCTGCGGTGCAGCCTGGATGTCACCCCTGGCTGGCCCTGCTGTTCTGCAGGGTCACAGGGAGCACGCTCACACCTGCCCAGAGCCTTCATCTCACCCCCATCTCCCTGATGCCAGGGCATGTCCAATTAGACACAGCGAGCACTCGTGACCCTCTCTGGTTTGAAAAGCCTCATTCTGTTGTGTTTTTGCTGTTTCACATCCCCTCTCCCTCCTGGCTGAGCGTGTCCCTGCCGCGGGGGATGGCAGGGTCAGTGTGGGACGTGTCCTGCAGCTCAGGGGGGACAGGGCAGAGCTGCTGCCCTGGGCCACAGCAGCCCCTTCCCTGCTCAGGGCAGGTGAGGGATGAGCCCACCAGAGCATTCCTGCTTTGGGTGAGTATCCCACAGGGGAAGCACCTCTGCAACAAGCCAAGCATCCACTCTCTGTCCCCAGAGGTGTCCCAGGAACTGGAGGGACATGTCTCCCATTCTTCTAAGTTCCTCCAAACCTTCTGATGCTTACATTCTTGTAACAAACGTTCTCACGTGCTTTTCTGTAAATAATTATTGTTTTACATTCTTTTCTGGAGGAGGAGAAATCTGATGGACCGTTGGTTTGTCCAGTGTCATTGGAGAGGTGGCACTGTCTCCTCCAATCCACTGTCACTTTTGAAAATCTATAAATGTTGGAGTCAGGAATTAAACTTCCCTTCTTTTACCTTGGAGGTTCCAATGTCCATGTTGTTTTATTTCATGTCCTATAGGGACAGGGACAGGCCAAGGAATGGCTTCAAACTGCCAGAGGGCAGGGTGAGGTTTATATGGGGAAGGAATTGTTGAATGTCCCTGCATGGCTGATAAGAGCTGCAGCATCCCACTGGGAGCTGTGAGCCCAGAGGGAGGAGCCAAGCATTCCTACCCGGATAGAATCTGGAGATTCTGGAACACCAGCACGGCTTCTCCACTGCATTCCCAGAGGAGCAGCAGCTGCCTCTGCCCCTGGATCTCCAGAGGATTCTGCACCTTTCTCCAGGATCCCTGCTCCAGCAGAACCACCCCTGGCCCTGCAGGAGGGCTGAGCCACAATTCCAATGGCCCTGCTGCAGCACCCTGACCCACAGGGTGTCAGGCTGTGCTCTGGCTCTGGCACTGTTGGTTCGGTTCACTGCATTCTTTATTTTATCCTTTTATTTTCTTCCCTAATAAAGAACTGTTATTTCCTGCTCCCATATTTTCTGTTGTCTGAGAGCTCCTTAATTTAAAATTTACAGCAATTTGGAGGGAGGGGGGTTCATTTTCTCCATTTAAGGGGAGGCTCCTGCCTTCCTTAGCACACACCTGGCTTTCCAAACCAAGACAGATTTTTGTCAGGGTGTGAGGCCCTGGCACAGGGTGCCCAGAGCAGCTGTGGGTGATCCTCAGTCACTCTGGAAGCTCCTACTCCTCTTGCACTTCCCTAAACCTTGTGACAACACGAGGCAAGGGCTTGTCCATGAAAATTCCAGCACTGCAGGGCTCTGAGAGGGCAGAGCAGGATGGTGAGTGGTGCTGGGGGATTGCCTGGAGAAGAGACAGCTCTGGAGTGTCCTTAGTGGAGGCTGTGGCTACCTGAAGGGAGCTGACAGGAGAGCTGGAGAGGAACTTCTTACCAGAGGAGGTAGGAACAGGCCAAGGGGGAACGGATTCAGACTGAGAGCAGGTTTACATTGGATACTGGGGATAAATCCTTCCCTGGGAGGGTGGGCAGGCCCTGGCACAGCTCTGGCTGCCCCTGGATCCAGGGAAGTGTCCCAGGCCAGGCTGGACATTGGGGTTGGAGCAGCCTGGGATGGTGGAAGGTGTCCCTGCCATGGCAGGGGTGGGACAGGATCAGCTTGAAGGGCCTTCCAACCCAAACCTTTTTATGATTCTACAAAGAGACCACAGCAGGAAAGCAGCTCTGCTGAGTGCTGAGCACAGCAGCTCCCACTCAGTGAAAGCCTCAGCTAAAGGCAGGATGCTGGGCAGAGCAGCTGATTGCAGTTTTCTCCAGAATCCTGTTGTGGTTACTGGGATGAGCAGCCTGGATCAATGCTGGAGTGGCCTCCAGCAGAGCAGCACAGCTCCAGGAGAGCAGCACGTTGGCCAAAGAGCAGAAAAAATCCCTGGAGCAGAGCAGGCTCTGGGTTTGCAGACTCAGAGGAGCCACAAGCAGAGCCCAGGTGTGTCCTTGTCACCACCTGGCTGTGCTGGCAGCCCATGGGGACACAGCCAGGGCAGCTCAGGCTGGAGATCAGGGCAAGGTTCTTCCCCCAGAGGGTGCTGGCACTGCCCAGGTATAGTAAATGCAGGTGACCCTAGCTCTGGGACAACAATGCATCTGACTCTATTGATTCAGAAGGCTAATTAATTATTATATTAATTATATTACATTATATTACATATTATATTATATTATATTATATTATATTATATTATATTATATTATATTATATTATATTATATTATATTATATTATATTACATATTATATTATATTATATCATATCATATTATATTATTATATCGTATTGTATTATATTATATCGTATTGCATTGTATCGATCATATCATATAATATCATATATATGATATCATTACAATAATATAAGATAGAAAAAATATATAAATAATATATTATATTATTAATATATGAATAATATTTAAATAATATATAATATAAATAATAATATTTAAATAATATAAAATGTACAGCAATATATAATGTTATATAATATATCATAAAATAATACATTAGCCTTCTAAGAGCATGGAGTCAGATTCTCAATTCCTCCTCCATCTGGAGAACTCAGAAAACATCCCAGGACCCTGCATGGACACTCAGTGAGGGCCCAGAGCTGTCCCTGTCCCTTGCAGAGGGAGCTTGCTGTCATCCCTGTGGCTCGGGGAGGCCGGGCAGCCCAGGCTGAGCTGCAGCCAGTGGATGATCACTGATGTCTCCAGGCACTCCCAGCAACAGCTGCAGACACGTGGGCTCAGAGCCCCTTTCTCCAGACAGAACAGTTCATGGGCTCTGGTTCAAACAGGATCTGAAATACCCTCCCAGCAGAGTTTTCCAGAAATAAATGAAATGTCTAAGGACTGGAAGCAAGGGAAGGATTAGCAGATGGAGAGCTGCAGCTGGGCACCCTGTGATGCCCCAGGGAAGAGGCTCTGATGAGTCTCTCTCCCTGTCACCTCTTCCCCAAGCTCTTGTGGGTCCCGGCAGTGAAGACTCACCCCTTTTGCCACTGGGTTTTGCAAGAAGGGAAGGGGAATTGCTTTCTCCAGGCAGCCTGATCAGGGCATTCCCAGCAAAGACCTCACTCATGGGATCCTCACAGCTCCAAGAAGCAGCTGCCAGGAGCAGGGCTTTGCTCTTCACCTGACCCACGTTGCTGTCTCTCTCTGCTCCAGTCTGGAACTGTTCAGCTGTTCAATTCTTGGGTCTTTGTCCTGTCCAGGATGTTACTTGGGCCTCCAGAAGCCCCTTTAGAGGATAATCTGTCTCCCAGGTGGTTGGGAGCAGGGACAGAAGCAGAACCAGTCCAAAACCTACATTCCTTTTATATTTATAGTGAAGGTTTGGGGCTAGGGCAGGCTGGGGCAGTGGACGTTTAGCCCATTTCAGTAACTTGGGGTGAAATCTTATTTCTGGGTGTTTGATGAGGGTTTGCCAGCTCTTGGTGGAAACCCCACGAAGAGGGGGTGGTGTGTGGTGGAAACCCCACGAAGGGGAGCCCTCCTGGAGGCAGGTGTGACCCCAAGATGTCCTTCTGCCCACGAATGGAGTCCCTGGATGTGGCCCAGGGGAGCTGGGCTCCCCTCACTGCCTCAGTGTCCCCCTGAGCCAGGACAGCTATCTGTCCTGTCCTCAGTGTCCCTGGGCTCCCTTCACCAGCTGGCACAGGTGAGGGGTGGCCCAAAGCCCAGCCCTGGGCACTCCCCTGGTGCCTCCACTCCTGTGGGGCTTTCACACTCCCCAGAGCTGCCTCTGCCCCACACAGAGCAAAAAATCTGCCCTAGAGGGTGCCCAGGAGAGCCCTCCCCGACCAGAAACCTGCCCTGTGTGTGGGGAAGATGGTGATGGTGCCTCCTCCAGGGGAAAAAACAGTGAGAAAAGAGGAAACAGGTGCCAAATCTGGCAGTTTCAGCTCTTTTGGAGGAGAGGTGCAAGCCACCTTTGAACTGTGGTCACACAAACACCCAGGACTGACCAAAAGGGGCTTCTGCCATCAGCCTCATCCCCAATCCTCCTGCTCCAGGTGGGAGGACACAATCCTCCTTCATTCCTCTGTGATTTCCTACAGCCTGGATTTTTTCCCACTGGCCTGAATGCCAAGATGGCCTTGGGGGGTTGGGGGAGCCTTGCTGCCATCAGGGGGGTTCTGGAGTCCCCCAGCAGTGTCACAGCCCACCTGAGTCATTTATCCCTGCCTGAGGTGTGGCTGGGTGAGGCGAGTCCACCCTAGAAATCACCCAGGATTTGGGGTTATTTTGGGACTGGTTTGGGATCCTTGGTCAGCAAATCCTTCCTCTTGTCATGAGCTGAGTCTGAGGGATGGGAGAGGACTGGGGGACTCTGGGTGCTTTAGGAGCAGGTGAGTTGCTGAAGGTTAACTCAGCACCTTCAGGGCCTTCAAAGGAACATCCTTCCTCGGGAAAACACAAAACCAGGTTGGAAAGGGACCTGCCAGCCCAGCTCCACCCTGGAGGGTGCCCAGTGTGGCTCGGGGGACCCTGAGTGGCCACTGGGCCAAAGATGACTGGTCATATCCCTGGCAGAAGGGATGGAAAGCTTTTCTGTGCTTCTAAAAATGCACCAACGCCTGCCTGGGGCCTCAGGGTGTGAGAGCAGCTGTCCCTCGAGCTCTCTGTGTCCCCACGGAGCTGGCCTGGCCAGGACCTCGGCTCCAGCTTGGGCAAAGACCAGGGATGGGACAGGGGGATTGCTTCCTGGCTCTTCTCCATGCTCGGGCACCAAACTGCCCCTTTCAGGCTCAGCCGAGCTCACAGCTCGCCCTCCTTGTGTCCCAGGAGTGCCCCCAGGAGGGTCCTCACTTTCCCCAGGTGTTTGACTCCTGCTGAAGCCCAGACCCCACCTCGCTCCCAGGCTGTCCAGGGGTGGTGATGACACCCGGCACCTTCTGGGGACCAAGGTTCGGCTGTTCAGAAAGCCCCGATTCACTGCGCTCCCCGGCCCAGCCGGGACCCGCGGGGCTGCGAGCAGGAGGGATCGGCTGGCCCCGACCCCGCAGCTCCTTCCTTTTGTCCCCCGCATCCTTCTCCATCCTCCGGAGCCGGCAGCGACCGCGGCTTCCTGCTTCCCTCTAGTGGTGCTGGGAGCGCCGCGATCCCGGTTCTGAGATCCCAGCCTGTGATCCCAACCCTGTGATCCCAGCCTGTGATCCCAACCTGTGATCCCAGCCGTGTGATCCCAGCCTGTGATCCCAACCCTGTGATCCCAGCCCTGTGATCCCAGCCTGTGATCCCAACCTGTGATCCCAACCCTGAGATCCCAGCCCTGTGATTCTGGCTCTGTGATCCCAGCCTGCGATCCCAACCCTGTGATCCCAGCCCTGTGATCCCAGCCGTGTGATCCCAACCCTGTGATCCCAACCCTGTGATCCCAACCCTGCGATCCCAACCCTGTGATCCCAGCCTTGTGATCCCAGCCGTGTGATCCCAACCCTGTGATCCCAACCCTGTGATCCCAACCCTGTGATCCCAACCCTGTGATCCCAGCCGTGTGATCCCAACCTGTGATCCCAACCCTGTGATCCCAACCCTGTGATCCCGGCTCTGTGATCCCAACCTGCGATCCCAACCCTGTGATCCCAACCCTGTGATCCCAACCCTGTGATCCCAGCCCTGTGATCCCAACCCTGCCATGCCAAACCTGCGATCCTACTGCTCACTGATCCCATTGCACACCCTGATCCCACTGCACACACTGATCCCATTGCTCATTGATCCCATTGCACACTGATCCCATTGCACACACTGATCCCACTGCACACTGATCCCATTGCACACACTGATCCCATTGCACACTGATCCCACAGCTCACTGATCCCACTGCACCCTGATCCCACTGCACACACTGATCCCATTGCACACACTGATCCCATTGCACACCCTGATCCCATTGCACACACTGATCCCATTGCACACTGATCCCACTGCACACACTGATCCCATTGCACACACTGATCCCATTGCACACCCTGATCCCACTGCACACACTGATCCCACCGCCCACTGATCCCACTGCTCACACTGATCCCACAGCTCACTGATCCCATTGCACACTGATCCCACTGCTCACATTGATCCCACAGCTCACTGATCCCATTGCACACTGATCCCATTGCACACACTGATCCCACTGCTCAGAAATTCTTCAGGAAAACCACCCTGCTTGTATTTTTTTTTTTTTAATTTTATTTTATGGATCAATTCACTGCAACTTCATTGGCAAAAAATTGCTGCTGCTCAGGTGTGGGCTATGTGTGCCATTGTCCTTTCACAAAGCCACTGGCACATTGTTATTGTGATAGTCACTCTGTAAAATGACTGAAACACAAAGGTTTTGTGGGAAATGCTTAATCCTGAATACTTGGGAATACTAATTGAAAAGGACTCGCAGCAGCATTTGATGTTATTTTTATTTATTCAGCCACCCAGCCCTTTCATCCCTAAGCTCCCAGATAACATTTCCCAGCCTTATCTCGGCTGAGGACAGTGGGGGCTGCTCAGATGCTGCTTTTGTACCATCCCTCTGCACTTGCTTCACATTTATTCAGGCCAAGGCATAAAAAATCTGCATTCTTGGCCCTTCCTGGTGGAGCAGGGGGGTCACAGCCCTGGTTCCACTGGCTCTGAGCTCTTCCTTTCTTTGAGGAAGCTGTGAAGCACTTGGGCATCACCCCGAGGACAGTGACAGGAATGATCAGAGGCCTGGGATGACATTCTCCAAAGGAAGAGAGGGAGAGGTGGCATGTTCAACTTGGGCACAGCATCGATCTGAGGGGATGCAGCAGCGAGAACAAAGGTGTGCTCTGAGTGCCTGGGGTGGCTCAGGCAGCAGGAAAGGAATTTAGGCTGCACAGGGGAGATTCCTGGAAAGAGCTTCTGGCAGGATGGATAAAGAAACACTGGGGATAATGTGGAGTTTCCACCACTGGGAGCCTCAGAAATTAAGAAAATACCTCCCAGGTGTATCAGAGGCATCCCTGCTGCACTGCTGGGTTTATCAGAGCTGCCTGGCCCAGCGTGGACCCGCTGCCTTTCCCTGGAGTGCCCCAGGAGCAGCAGCACCCTCCAGCATCCTCTGCTCCCTGAGCGAGCCAGGAGCAGCAAATGGAAAAGTGGAAGGCTGGAGACAGTTTGTGGGCAGAATGACCGAGATGAAAACCTCCAGAGTAAATCCCTGCCTCCACCCTGGAGAAAATGAGAGCTCAGGGAGCATCAGCAGGGCTGGGCTTTGCGCTGTTTGCACCCGAGACAGAGCCCTCCCTGTCCTCTCCCCTCACTGGGCACAGGTCACACGAAGGTGTGGACAGAGGATCCCCATTTGCTGTCCCAGCTGTCCCTTCCAGGGCCACCAGACCCATCCCAGCCACCGTGGGTGATGCTTTATTCCACATAACCAACGGTAGAAGCAAATTTCCTGCAGCCCACCACAGTCACAAAAACGTCCAGCCGTGTGTAGAGGAATGCTCCTGGAGAATTCCAGAGGGGCTGATTCCTGCTGCCTTCCCGAGCCCCTGAGCCGCCTGGCTGGGACCCGGAGGGGCTGGCAGGGACCCGGAGGGGCTGGCTGGGACCCGGAGGGGCTGGCAGGGCTGGCAGGGCTGGCAGGGCTGGCGGGGCTGCCGGCGCTGCCTGCCCGGCTCTGTGGCAATGCCGGCTTGCCCTCTAGTGGCCCTGATCCCAAATGTCCCTCCAGCTGCAGGACAAGGATGCCCCACAGCTCTTGGGGTCACGCAGGTGGAGCTGGCGGTGACAGGAGGCGGATCTGTTTAACCCTTTCCTTCACAGAGGGGTTTAACCCACTAAACTGCGCAAAATTCACTGCATTTGGTACCCGGCTGAGCTGCTGCTCCTGCCTCTTCCTCCTCCTCCTCCTCTTTCTCCTCCTCCTCCTGTCTCCCACGGTGGCTCTGAGAAGCTTCAATGGCCAGGCAGTGGCTTTGAGGGCCGGGAGCCTCTGCAGCAGCAGGAAAAGGGATTTATTTTGCAGCCCAGGCAACCTTTGCTCTCCCTCCCAGCATTTATGGAAGTTTGGCTCAAGTTTGCCTGTTCCCACCTCTGTGATGTAATTCCATGTTACTTCAAAGGAGCTGCACCCAGACTAAAGGACAAATATCCAGCAGTGAGATTACACTGATTTCTGCTGAATTCACTGAATTTTGGATCTAAATGGAGGATGAGAAGACAAAGCTTTGGCACCAGGGGGAGAGGAGCTCCCAAGGCTCCTCTGCTGCAGAGAGGCTGCAGACCCGAGGGCAGGAAGGCTCCTGGTTTGCAGATGGATTTTCCCAACCCCAAGCACTCCAGCCCCAAATCCCTCTGAGCCCTGGAGCAGCCCCTCCACAGGTGCCCTCCCCACGACACCTGCAGAGCATCCCCGGCAGCAACACCGGAATGCCCTGGGAGGAAAGGGTTAAATGATGCAATTCTCCCTTTCCCCGCAGCAGATTTTGCTGTGCTCTGCCCGCAGCCCTGTTTATCAGCGATTGCAGGCTCTAAAATCCACACTTTACAAGTGCAGCATAACCTGCCAGTTCTAATTGGTTGAATTATACCTCATCCCTGATGCAACTCTTGATGAGCCGCCGCCTCAGCCACAGAACTGATAGCAGACAAGTTTATGGCTCTCCTGGAAAACACAATTATAAATTGCATCCCCACCACAAGCCCTGGGAAATGTTAACCCTTTCACTGCAGCTCCCGAGGCCGGAGGGATTCGCTGACAGCGCTCCCACAGCAGGAAGGGAAAAGAGGAGAGAGGAATTGCTGCTGGAGAGAGCTGAGGGGAAATATTGGAGAGGAAAAGAGGGATTCAGTGGCCTCATTCCTGTTTACACCAGGGCTTTCCAAGAAATGGGATCAAGTTTTGGCTGCCAGGGAGCTGCAAGCCAAGGAAGAGCGCCAGGGATCCACTGGATTTGTCCATCCTGTGCTGCAGAGCCCTGCACAGGGCAGGTGATGCCACCATCCCAGACCTGCTGAAGGTGTCCTGCGCCCAAATCCTTCACTGGGATGTGTCACCTGCTCAGAGCTGCTCTTCGTGTTGTTCTTCTTTTCCTCTTCAGCTCTGCACAGCTGGAATTGGGGGATAAATGTCAGCAGGGCTGGGTAGGCAGGGCAGTCAGGGCCAGAGTGACCCGGGGGTGCAGCACTGGACACCTTTGGGGCATTGTGACAAGGACCAGATGGGATGGTTCCCCACAGCACAGCAGCCCAGCACAGAGAAGTCACTTCCATTAATGAAACCACAACTGGGAAAGGTCCCAGAGCCTTTCATTCTGACAGGCCTTGTCTTTGGGTGCAGCAGCCCCTGCCCCTGCAGCCCCCAAGGCATCCTGAGCTGTCCCAGCCACTGCAAGGGGTTAAACCCTGCCCCAAGGGTGAGTCCAGCCTATCCCTGATCCTGGGATCAACAGGCTGCCTGCTCTGGAGCAGCACAGGGAACAGAGGGCAAACCCCTGCTGCCAGGCATGGAGCCAGGGGCGATTCCAAACCGTCCCCAGAGAGAAACACCTCTCAAAAACAGAGAAGGAATAAATACATCTTGGCTTTAGCCATTAGAAACAGGCCTAGAGGCAGCTGCCTGTGCTGGCCACCTCCTGTGCTCCAGGAGGAACATTTCTAATGCAGAAGGTTGTGCAGGAAAGCTGTGCCTGCCCATCCCTGGGAGTGTCCAGGGCAGGGTGGACAGGGCTTGGAGCACCCTGGGACAGAGGAACCCAGGGCAGAGGAGTTGGATTTGCAGAATCTCCAAGGTCCCTTCCAACCCCAAGCACTCTGGGATTCTAGAAGACGCTAGAAAATCTGAACAAACGCACCAGGTCTAGGTAATGAAGTTAATTAAGTGAAACCTTTAATAAAGCACTTCAATAATTAATGTGCCTCGTGCTGGGGAATGTGCTGGGCCCATCTCAGCCACAAACCTTTCCTATGACACCACTGAGAGTTTACTCTGCAAACACTCCATGATCTGCTCTGGGACGGAGCTGCCCTTGCACCCTGGACAATCCTGCATCCTTCTCCTCAAGACTGAGCCCCACACTGGGCTCACTGGGCCCACACTGCCACCTGCAAAGCCTTGGTGGCTCCAAGCAGGCTGAGAGAAAGTTCTGGAAAGCTTTTACTGGTCCTGTCCTCGCTGTTCTCAGGCTCCTGTGGCCGGTCACCCTTCCCCAGGTGCCAGCTCTGAGCCAGAGCCCAGCTCAGGGGGAGCAGCCAGGGCTGCCAGGGAGGGCTGGGGGACTGACAGGAGCCTCCCCTGGGGCAGGACAGGGTGAGCAGGGAGCATTTCTGGGCTTCCTGGGTCACCAAAGTGGCCAAAGCAGCCAAAGTGGTGCTCCTGCCCCAATCTCCAGGAGAAGAAATGGCCAAGGAGGACCAGACCCAAAACTTCACCTCCCAGCAGAGCCAGCTCTGACAGAGCCCTGCAGCCATGGCCATGACCCCCTCTTTCCTCCTGCCCTGCAGGGAGCAGCTGCAGCCCAGGCAGAGCATTTGTGGTGCAGCCCTGGCTCTGCCTGGTGCCCACCAAGGAGCAAAGCCAATGGCTCAGTCAAGCCTCCTGCTCACCCCGGGGTTTTCACCTTGGTGCTTTTATCAGGAAAGATTGTGTTTAATTTAAATTTTAGTTTTAATTTTAATTTTAATTTTAATTTTAATTTTAATTTTAATTTTAATTTTAATTTTAATTTTAATTTTAATTTTAATTTTAATTTTAATTTTAATTTTAATTTTAATTTAATTTAAATTTAAATGTAATTATAATTTTATTTTAATTTTAAATTTAATTTTTAATATTTATTTTCATTGTTAATTTTCATCCCAGGGAGAAAAAAAATTCAGGAATTTTGCTGAGCCTCTCTAACACAGAGCATGGCCCCACCAGGCTGGGAGGGAATGAGTCCCAGAGGTCTAGAGCTGACCTCCCTGGGCCATGAGCTTTGTGGCCATTTCCTTGCACCTTCTGCTGACTCAGGGCACAGAACCAGCTGGGAGCAAATCAACCCATCCCCTCTCTCTTGAAATCCTTTGAAATCTGGGCCCAGGAATATTTACAGCCTCTCTGTCTGTCCCTGACCTTCAGCTTTTATTTGCGTACGTAAATTTTGTTCTATTCCGGGGCTACAAGTTTCATATCAGGGCAGTTCAATCTTTATGAGGATAAAGTGTTTGCAGTGCTCTTAAGCAGCTTAACGTAAGCATGTGTGTGAAAGATTAACAGCTCTGAGAGTCGGAGCAGTTAAGTGACAATATAAAGAGAAAGGAAAGGAGAAAACATCATCAATCTTAAGCAGCACCAAGAATATTTGAGATGAGTAATTGAGGGGAACAATGCCAAGCCCAGCAGGGCATTGATGACCAGAACAGGAAAGGCAGAGCAACTTGAAAGGATCATCTACAGCTCCCAAGCTTGGAAGAGAAAGGAAATGTTAATTATCCCCTGGTATTTATGTCCATCACTTGGTGCTGTGCTCGGAGCAGACGTTGGCGTGGAGGAAGGAAGAGGCAGACTCTGAGTGCAGCTCAGTCTGTGCTTCTCCAAGGCACTGTCACCTCAGAGAACAAATTCATCCCTCCCTCCCTGTGGTGGGACACTCCCCTTCTTGCTGCTGAAGCTCAGGAAAAGCTCCCAGGTGGTTTTTACAGCTCTGGTGGACACAGGGACCATCTCACTGTGCTCTCCCCAGAGCATGAGGTGGCAGAAGAGCTTCCAGAAATGCTGAAAGACCAACCAAACACCACAGGGTTTGTTTCTTTATTTGATTCTCAGTCACTGCACCTGCACAGTGCTCCAAAATCCTGTGCCAGATATCACCTGCAGAGCACAGGGGCATGCAAGGACAAAGATTTTTACAACCTCTGGCAAACCAGCTGATGTCCCTGTCCTTGACCTCTCTGACAAGGGATAACTCTGCCTGTTTGCCAAGGCAGCTCGTTGGTTTATTAAGGAATGGTTGGAAATGTTCTGAGATCCTCTAATGGGGCATCACTGGAGGAGAAAATATGGTGATGCCCATGGGAATTGACTGTTTGGCTCTGGATTTTCACTGCACACACAAAGAGAACACCACAACAGGAGGAACGAGGCATCAGGAATGACAGGGAATTGTTGGATGTCAGTGAGCCAATGCTGGAGCTGTTTCTGCTAAAATCAAATCAGACATCGTGCCTCTGTCGGTAGGAGACACCTCAAGGCTGCACTGGAGAGCTCCTGGACCAGCCCTGGGATGAGATTCCCCATGAGAATATCCCCTGATCCCCCATGGATTACAAAATGAACCTACTGAACAATTGACATTCCCGTTCTCTCAGGGACTTTTTGCCTTTTTTAGAGTCTGGTACGAGGCCTGACTCTCCTGGACCTTGTCCTGGTTCCTGGATTTTTAACCAAGCATTTGATCCTCTCCAAACGTGCTGTGCATGAGTCATTCCTGCCTTTCTGGGACCATCCATCCAGGTTATCTCCAGGTTAGTGACACATCTGCTGCCTGGAAAGTTGGAATTCAGTGAAAACATCCTGTGAAACACCACGATTAGGGCTGGGGAATGTTTGGGAAGGGAGAATATCTCTCCTGGAAACTGCCTACACATCAAAGCAGAACTTTTTGTCCAGGGAATTGCTTTTGGCAAATTTCAGCATTGGATAAAAAGATCGAACCAAAATATCTGGGTGAGGTCAGAGGGCTCCACTCCAGAGCTGCTGGAATTTCCTTTCACGAGGAAGCCCAGAATTGCAGCAGCACCCAAACATCCAGATTATATCAAAATAGAGAATTTCATTTATCCTGATGGGGGACCTTTTCCTGTGTTTTTGTTTTCTTTTAAACTCAGACCCATCGAGATCCCTGCCTGTGGAATGGGAAATCTGACTTCAAAGCAAATCCCGACCAGATCCATGAAGAATTGCCCAGGTTCACAGTTAGTGGGGGTCCCCAGCGATGACAAGGAGGTCAGCAGGGCAGAGCAGGGGAGCTGGAGGTTAACAAGCTCCAGAAGTGCATTCCAGGGCCTGGTGTGCTCCCTTCCCCAAGTCCAGGCTGTTTTCCAGGGAGAATAAAACTCCTGCTCTGTGCACCGAGGGAAATCTGCACTGTGCAAACAATAAAGATAACAGGGGAAGATAACTTTGCAGGCTGTTGTTTTTACATCTTGGCAGGAATATAAATAAACCTGAAGAGTTTCCTCAGAGATGGGAGAAGCCTGAGGATGGGACTGGGAATGAATGTGGCTGGCAGTGGACCCCACTCAGCTCCCTCTACACAGGCAGGAATCCATCCATCCATCCATCCATCCAACATCCATCCATCCATCCATCCAGCCATCCATCCATCATCCATCCATCCATCCATCCATCCATCCATCCATCCATCCATCATCCATCCATCCATCCATCTATCCCCCATCCATCCATCCATCCATCCATCCATCCATCCATCCATCCATCCCCATCCATCCATCCATCCATCCATCCATCCATCCATCCATCCATCCATCCCCATCCATCCATCCATCCATCCATCCATCCATCCATCCATCTATCCATCATCCATCCATCCATCATCCATCCATCTATCCATCCATCCATCCATCCTACATCCATCCATCATCCATCCATCCATCCACCATCCATCCATCCATCCATCCATCCATCCATCCTACATCCATCCTCCATCCATCCATCCATCCATCCATCCATCCATCCATCCATCCATCATCCATCCATCCATCATCCATCCATCCATCCATCCATCCATCCATCCATCCATCCATCCATCCATCATGGTGTTTTCAACAAGTTGCTTTTCCCATAAGCTGTTTACTCCAAAGGGTGTCTTCCTAATTAGTAATCATATGAAATTTGTTGATTAAATGAGCAATCAGGTCCCCCTCTATCAGAACAGCATAAAAGAAGGGATTCCAACAAACTGGGCACTTCTGGCCTCTTAGCCTTCTGACCTGCAGTCTGTGTCACTCGCCTGTTCCTGGCTCGAGGGTGACACCCCTCAGCTGTGGGACTGCACTGCTAACTGTGATTGATGAGCCTGATCCTTCCCAGAGCTGTGCAAATATCCTGACATTCCCCCTGTCTCTGCTGCTGGTGCTGCAGACAGGCTTTCCCTGCTCTCTGTGTTCTGCCTGGAGCACAGGGGCCTTGGGGACTGGCAGGGCTCGGCTGCCTGGGGCGTGCAGCTGTGCCCAGGGCTCCTGTGAGCTCCCCATCCCCTCTCCCAGCCCTCCTAGTGTTCCTGTGAGCTCCCTTTCCCTGCTCCCAGCCCTCCCAGGGCTCCTGTGAGCTCCCTTTCCCTACTCCCAGCCTTCCCAGAGCTCCTGTGAGCTCCCTGTCCATGCTCCCAGCTTTTCCAGGGCTCCTGTGATCTCCCTGTCCCCTCTCCCAGCCCTCCCAGGGCTCCTGTGAGCTCCCCATCCCCTCTCCCAGCCCTCCCAGAGCTCCTGTGAGCTCCCCATCCCCTCTCCCAGCCCTCCCAGAGCTCCTGTGAGCTCCCTGTCCCTGCTCCCAGCTTTCCCAGGGCTCCTGCAAGCTCCCTGTCCCTGCTCCCACCCCTCCCAGAGCTCCTGTGAGCTCCCTGTCCCTGCTCCCAGCCCTCCCAGGGCTCCTGTGAGCTCCCTCTCTCTCAGGTTTCTGGTTGAGATGACCCCTGAGGTATTAGAAAGTCTCTTTTTTCCAGCCCTGCCACCAAAGAAGAAGTCAAGACTCCTTGATTCTGCTTTTCAAGGTTGTTCATTTTTCCTTATCTATGACAATCCTTCTCTGACCTGCTGAGCTCTGTCCAGCAGGTCGGGTTGTGCCACAGTCCCTGCCCTTGGGGTGGTGTTGGCTTTTTATACTAAAAACTACACGTGCTTTATTTACAATAATTTTCCAATACCCATCACCTATGTTAGACAGTTTGTCTCTACTCTAAACCAATCCAGAAGTGCCATCATCACAGCAGAAGGTGGAGAACAAGAAGAAGAAGGAGAAGGACAGGACACGCCCAGATTCCTCCATCTTGCCTCTTGAAGCCCCAATCTAAAATCCCAAAATTCTACTTTTTCACCTGTGACAAATTAGCTATCATTCTACTCAAACTCTTGTGGTTTGTAAATCCTCACACAAAGCTGATAATTGTTTCCATGGGCTAAAATCAAAGGCACAGGTGTCTTTGTGCCAAGGTCTCTGAGCCCCCTGCCAGGGTCACGAGTCCTGCAGGGCAGCCAGAGGAATGTCCTGGTCCTGAAACCGGTCCCCTCTCCCACACCCCCAGGGTGGCCGTGGCAGCCACCAGGACAAAATCCCATTCCTGGCTCTGATGGGGCTTTGTCCCTCATGGATTTGTCTCTATCTGGTAATGGCTGGGATCTTCTCCAGGAGCTCAACCCTCCTAAGGTTGTGCTTTCCAAGAAATGCATGGAAACCAGCTCTCACCGAGTTTAACCCTTACAGGGGAACAGCAGAGGGAGGTTTTGTTCCACTTGTCTGTTCTGCCACCCCTGTTTGTCCCGTGGTGCTGCTGATGTGCCCAGAGCAGCCACTGGTGCCAAGGCCAGTTTA
Organism: Fringilla coelebs; assembly: GCF_963513975.1. Taxonomy (NCBI): domain Eukaryota; kingdom Metazoa; phylum Chordata; class Aves; order Passeriformes; family Fringillidae; genus Fringilla; species Fringilla coelebs. The sequence continues at coordinate 1,949,676 of NC_140054.1, read as the reverse complement.
TTTTATTCTTGTTGCAGAGGAGCAGCTCCCTGTGCCACTGTCCCTGTGCCACTGTCCCTGTGCCCTGTGCCACTGTCCCTGTGCCCTGTGTCACTGTCCCTGTGCCCTGTGCCACTGTCCTGTGCCATTGTCCCTGTGCCCTGTGCCACTGTCCCTGTGCCACTGTCCCTGTGCCCTGTGTCACTGTCCCTGTGCCCTGTGCCACTGTCCCTGTGCCATTGTCCCTGTGCCCTGTGCCACTGTCCCTGTGCCACTGTCCCTGTGCCACTGTCCCTGTGCCCTGTGCCACTGTCCCTGTGCCACTGTCCCTGTGCCACTGTCCCTGTGCCCTGTGTCGCTGTCCCTGTGTCACTGTCACTGTCCCTGTGCCACTGTCCCTGTGTCACTCTCCCTGTGCCCTGTGCCACTGCCTCTTCCAGAGCAGAATCTTCCATTCCAAAGGATCTGAGACTTCCCCTGGTGTTTGCTCACAGGCTGCCTCTGGGGCAGGCAGAAGGAGCAGGAGCAGCAGAGAGGAGGGAATAGGAATGGGATGTGTCCTGTGCTGGCTCCAGGCCACCCTGTGAGGATTCTGGGCACAGGGCAGGGGCAGGACAGGGCACTGGGAACCTCCTGGGTGGCCAAGGAGGAACTGCTGAGCCCTGGGGTGTGAGGGCAGGGGTGATGGAGAGCTCCAGACACGCAGGAGAAGGGAGTCCCTTCACCAGAGCAGAGATTTGAGGGGTTGGAGCATGTCCAGGGAAGGGGCTGGAGCCCCAGGAGGGGCTGAGGGAGCTGGGAAGGGGCTGGAGAATTCCTGAGGGAGCTGGGAAGGGGCTGGAGAATTCCTGAGGGAGCTGGGAAGGGGCTGGAGAATTCCTGAGGGAGCTGGGAAGGGGCTGGAGAATCCCTGAGGGAGCTGGGCAGGGGCTGGAGAATCCCTGAGGGAGCTGGGAAGGGGCTGGAGAATCCCTGAGGAGCTGGGCAGGGGCTCAGCCTGGAGCAAAGGAGGCTCAGGGGGCCCTTGTGGCTCTGCACAGCTCCTGGCAGGAGGGGACAGCCGGGGGGTCGGGCTGTGCTCCAGGGAACAGGGACAGGAGCAGAGGGAACGGCCTCAGGCTGGGCCAGGGCAGGCTCAGGGTGGATTTTGGGAATTTCTTCACTGAAATAATGGGAAGCTCTGGCACAGCTGCCCAGGGCAGGGGTGCAGTCACCATTCCATCAAAAATCCACCAGATCTGGCACTTCATGGCAGGGTTTAATGGGCAGGGGGGTGTTTGGCTCAAGGTTGGGCTGCAGATCTGTTTTCCAACGTTATTGATGCTCTGACTCCATGAGAGGCCCTGGGGAGGCTGTGGGCTCTGGGGGATTGAGGGGAGCTGTCCTTGGGCCAGTGGGGAGCTCTGGAGTGCCTGGGCACTGTCCCAGCCAGGACACAGCCCACAGCACATGAGCAGGGATTTCTCCCTGCCTTTGGAGAAGGGTGGAGATGCTGAGAGGAAGCAAGGCAGAAGAAAAGACATTCAGCTGACAGGGAAGAAGGGTTTGCTCCAGGATTTATTGCTCAGCTCTGGCTGTGATCCAGCCCTGCTGGGACCATCAAGCCCCCACTCCTCCCATCCCTCCTGGACCAGCAGATGCTGCTGGGGTCCCCCAGGCTGCCCAGCACCATCCTGGCTCCTCTCCCCTGGAGCTGACAGGGGTTTGCTGCTCCCTGGCTGGAGCCAGAGCCAGGAGGGAGCTCAGGAGAGCTCAGCACCCCCTGGGAGCTGCCGAGGAGCAGGGGCTGCCCTGGGGCTGCTCACACACGGCGGGGATGCTCCTGGAGCTGTCACCAGGAGCCTCCCGAGCCGGGAGCAGCGTGTTCCTGTGTGCCCTCCAGGTGACAAGCTGTGCTCCTGCCCTTGGAGAGGAGCCAGAGAGGAGCATTACAGTTTAATTAAATTACTCCAGCAGCTGCCAGGGAAAGCTCTAACAAGAGACAGAAAGAAAAACAAGGGTTTGGCTGTTGGCCTGTGGAGGGGGAGTGTGGGTGTGAGGTTCTCCTGGCTGCACTTGGGATCCCCCATCGGGGTAAAATGAGGGGTAACCCCTTTTGAAGTCTGTGGGACTCTCAGAGACCTGGGCAAGCTCAGGACAAGGCTGTCAGGTCCTCCTGACCCTGTCTCAGCCTGAGCCCTGGTCTGGGCTTCTCCCCCCTTCTCCTTGGAGAAGGGGGAGCAGCCACTGCTGGCTGTGTGAAGGGGCTGAGCCAAGGAAAAAGGGCAAACCAGAGCTTTTCACACCCAGCCTCTCCTTGCTTTCCTCTGGAGGATTTGCTCAGGCCTCCTCCTGCCTTTATTCAGATCCCACCCCTATGTTCAGCTGATCCAGCAATAAAACCAAACCTTTGCCCCGTGCCTCACCCCCAATTCCACCCCTCTCTAAATCCCTCTGTGGTTTCCCTGAGTGCCCTGAGCATTGGGATTTATCTGACAGTGCTACCAGCCCCTGCTTGGAGATTTTTGCTCCTGCTGTCCCTCCCAAGGGAATGTGCTCACTGAAACATCCAGGGAGAAAGGGAAGGTTACAGCTCAGGAAAGCAGGAGAAGATCCCTGCAAGGTCCTTTATCCCTTTATCAGCACTGAGTCCTCCACACCAGCCTGGTGGGACACACTGAGCTGAAATCATCACAAAGGCTCCAGCAACGCCAGGAAAAATGGGATTTTCTTGATAAGAAGTGAAAATAAATAAGGACAGCCGGGATGATGTGGGAATGAAGCTGTTTCAGATGCACTGAGATGGAATTTCATCACTCCAACATAGAAAGGGGAAAAAGGCAGAGAGCCCCAGCTGAGCACAGGCACCTTCCAGGAGCTGTAGGGAGTGACAATCTCCACGTGGACATTGTTGGCCACCCTCCCTGCAGGGACAGACCTGGCCCAGCTGGGCACAGTCCTGGGGCTGGATTCTCCAGGGCAGCAATGAGACTGAGGTGAGGAGTGTCCATGGATGGGGGTGCTGATGGTATCTCCTCACTCCTTATGTGGGGTGGAGCTCTGGGGTGCAAAGGAGAGCATCCATCCCCTCTGCTCCCATTTCTGATCAGCCACTGGTCCACTGTCAGTGTGGGTTGACATTTTATCACCCCTGGGCTGGGTCAGATCCCTCTAGGTGTGAGGGGTGCTCCATGAGCTCCCCAGGCTGTAAGCAGCATTCCCAAAGGGGCTGCCATTCCCTCCCACCCTCACAGGGAGCAGGGATGTGGGGTTCAGGGTCTGGCTCCTTCCTTTCCCCCTGTGATGGATGAGCAGTGCTATGGCTGACTGTCACAAAAAAAGGCAAATATCCTGTAGATATGTCAGAAGTTTTATAGATTTACAGTTGTGTTTTACCCCCTTGTGCTGTTATCAGGGGTGCCCTGGGTTTGGGACATTTGGGAGGGTCACTCGTTACCATGGCAACAGCTGCCCCCCAGTCCAGGTGTCAGGCAGTGATCCCCACCCCTGGGCAGGGAAGGAGGAGAGGATGGACAGAACTTTGGGGGGCCAAAGGGTTAAAAGGGGAAACCTCCATGGTGTGGGTGAGCACATGGTGGGGAAAATGCTCCTGGTGCTGGGATATTTTCTACATTCAGTCTGCTGTTGTGTTTTTGACAAGGTTTTAATAAACCTTTTAAATTTTTGAAAGTGAGGATCATTTCTCACACCCCAAAACTGCAGCTGCAGGAACCACAGGGATGGTGTGAATGATGATCCTCAGGAATTCTGTGATTCAGAGCAGGTTGTCACTTCTTCTCCCAGCCCATGATGTGACAGACCTGAAGGTGCCACGGCTTCCTGAGGAGGCCAGGGCAGGGGGGACAGGGAAGGGGTTCACCTGGGGGGTTCAGGGTGTTCAGTTTGGGGGGTTCAGGGTGTTCAGTTTGGGGGGTTCAGGGTGTTCAGCTGAGGGGGTTCAAGGTGTTCAGTTTGGGGGGTTCAGGGTGTTCAGCTGAAGGAGTTCAGGGTGTTCTCCTGGAGGAGTTCAGTGTGTTCACTTGGGGGGTTCAGGGTGTTCAGATGAAGGAGTTCAGGGTGCTCACCTTGAGGGGTTCAGGATGTTCAGTTTGGGGGGTTCAGGGTGTTCACCTGGGGGGTTCAGGGTGTTCAGTTTTGGGGGGTTCAGGGTGTTCAGTTTTGGGGGGTTCAGGGCATTCAGCTGAAGGATTTCAGGGTGTTCTCCTGGAGGGGTTCAGGGTGTGCAGCTGGGGGGGTTCAGGGTGTTCTCCTGGAGGGGTTCAGGGTGTTCAGCTTGGGGGGTTCAGGGTGTTCTCCTGGAGGGGTTCAGGGTGTTCAGCTTGGGGGGTTCAGGGTGTTCAGCTTGAGGGGTTCAGGGTGTTCAACTGAAGGAGTTCAGGGTGTTCTCCTGGATGGGTTCAGGGTGTTCAGCTGAGGGGGCTTAGGGTGCTCACCTTTGGGGTTCAGGGTGTTCAGCTGAGGGGGCTTAGGGTGCTCACCTTTGGGGTTCAGGGTGTTCAGTTTGGGGGGTTCAGGGTGTTCAGCTGAATGAGTTCAGGGTGTTCACGGGAAAAGGGCAGAACCCACCAGCAAAGCCCATCCACTCCTGCCCCATGCCCGAGCTGCAGACACAGCCCGTGGCTCCAGACACTCCTGTCACCCTCAGAAACACTGGTGATAAGGACAGGCAATAAAAGCCACGGATGGAGGAATAATTATCCAGGGGCGGGAAGGGGATGAAAAGGGAAAGAGCCTTCATGTAACACAAACATCATAAAAGGCCATAAAAGCAAAGCAAAGGGAAGTGTGAAGGAGGCTGAAGGTTGTCAGCAAATGTACATAAACACAAGGAGCCGGGCTGGGAATGAGGAATCCATGATGCTCCTGTCTCTTTGTGCCTGTGTTGGCCTGGGGACACCTGCAAGGCAGAGCTGGAATCACTGAGCTGCCCCCCAGTCCAGGTGTCAGGCAGTGATCTCCACCCCTGGGCAGGGAAGGAGGAGAGGATGGACAGAACTTTGGGGGGCCAAAGGGTTAAAAGGGGAAACCTCCATGGTGTGGGTGAGCACATGGTGGGGAAAATGCTCCTGGTGCTGGGATATTTTCTACATTCAGTCTTCTGTTGTATTTTTGGCAAGGTTTTAATAAACCTTTTAAATTTTTGAAAGTGAGGATCATTTCTCACACCAGGCTGTGCTGGGGGCTGCCTGCACGAGCAGGGGAGGCTGAGCCAGCACCAGCTCCCTGCCTGAGGGGACTGTCCCCTCCATGCTGGAGCCTGTTCTGCTGTCCCCAGGGCCAGAGGAGAGGCAAAGCAGAGAGCACAAGGAGCCTCCAGGCACTGGTGACATCAGCATGGAGCCCTGGAGGTGCTGCTGGAGCCAAGCATTTCTCATGGAGTGCTCCTGTTAACACCTCCTCACGCACCAGAGCTGTGAGCAAGGTTTGCCTGAGCTCTGCTAATTATTAACACGCTCCTGTGAAGGTTAACCAGACGTGCCTGGGGCTGCTGGCAGGAGGAGAGGAGAGGCAGAGCCCTGTAAACAGCCAGGCTGGCTCAGGGGAGCGCTGCCAGCTCCCAGCCTGCTGCCTTCAGGTGTCGTTGTCTACCTGGAGCTGAGGCTGGACCTGCTCTGAGCTGGGAGCAGGGGCCAGGCAGGGGCTGGTTTTGGGCTCTCATGGCCATACTGGGATGGTCCATCAGGAGCTGGGCTGCCCTGGGGTTGGAACAGGCTCTTGGGGGGTCACCTGCCTGTCACAGAGTGATTGGGGTAAGGAGGAAATGCCCAGAATAAAACCCAGTCCCAGTCAGAACAGTCAGTTCCTTGTCACCCCAAATCCCTGCTCCTCGCTGTCCAAGAGCGTGGAATGGGGCAGAACCAGCTCATCTTTTCAAAGTAAACACAGGGAATCAGCCTCTTTGTAACCTATTTTATCTGGGTTTATGCATTTGAAGGCTCTTGAAGCTTCTGCTTCTTCTCCAGAGGTTGGGTCAGGTTGAAGGAGCTCAGGGAGCAGAGGCCAGGCAGGGGCTGTGCTGGCACAGGGAGGTGGTTTTGGGCTCTCCCTGGGATGGTCCATCAGGAGCTGGGCTGCCCTGGGGCTTGCACAGGCTCTTGGGGGATCACCTGCCTGTCACAGAGGCTCCTGAGAGTGTGGGGGAAAGGAGGAAATGCCCAGAATAAAACCCAGCCCCAGTCAGAACAGTCAATTCCTTGTCACCCCAAATCCCTGCTCCTCACTGTCCAAGAGCATGGAACGGGGCAGAACCAGCTCATCTTTTCAAAGTAAAACACAGGGAATCAGCCTCTGTGTAACCTATTTTATCTGGGTTTATGCATTTGAAGGCTCTTGAAGCTTCTGCTTCTCCTCCAGAGGTTGGGTCAGGTTGGAGGAGCTCAGGGAAGGGGCGTTTAGGTGGGTACAAAACACTCCTCGCTCTCTCAGCCCCACTCAGAGCACTCAGGCTGCTCCTTTCCCTCCCTGCCTTGGGTGCTTTGTACCTGGAGTGCAAATTCTCTGCTCTCTGGCAGTTTTACAGCTCTGAATTCGGGGTGATTGAGGGAAAGATGGGGGGCCCTATTGACCTCCTCAGAGGGAAAACCCCTGTGTGCCCAGATCACACAAAACCCCTGTGTGCACAGATCACACAAAACCCATGTGGACACAGATCACACAAAACCCCTGTGTGCACAGATCACACAAAACCCATGTGGACACAGATCACACAAAACCCGTGTGCACAGATCAGCCAGTTAAAATCTGTGAAAATCTCAAATGCTTCAACTCCTGGACCAGAACTTCTGCAGCGAGATGTGCTGCAAAAAATATCTTGATGGGTTTTTTTGGGAACATTCTGGGAGCACAGGGATTGAGAAATCTGGAAACACGGGGATTGGGAACTCAGGAATTGGGAACTCTGGGAACACAGGGATTAGGGAACACTCTGGGAACACAGGGATTGGGAACTCTGAGAACACAGAGACTGGGAAATCTGGAAACACAGGGATTGGGAACTCAGGAATTGGGACCTCTGGGAACACAGGGATTGGGAACACTCTGGGTACACAGGGATTTGGAAATCTGGGATTAGGGAACACTCTTGGAACACAGGGGTTGGGAACTCTTGGAACACAGAGACTGGGAACTCTGAGAACACAGAGACTGGGAAATCTGGAAACACAGGAATTAGGGAACACTGGGAACACAGGGATTGGGAAATCAGGGATTGGGGAACACTCTGGGAACACAGGGATTGGGACCTCTGGGAATACAGGGATTAGGGAACACTCTGGGAACACAGGGATTTGGAAATCTGGGATTAGGGAACACTCTTGGGACACAGGGATTGGGAACTCAGGGATTGGGAACTCAGGGATTGGGAACTCAGGGATTGGGGAACACTCTGGGAACACAGGGACTGGGAACTCTGGGAACACTCAGGATTTAGGGAGCACTCTCTGCATGGAATGCAAACTGCTTTTCCCCCTGAAACCCCAAATTTTTACCCCTTTTCCCTCAGCTGCAGGAGCAGCTAAATGGGCTTTAACCCCTGGTTTGCTGGAGACCATGCTCCAAATCCCACCAGGGATGCTCTGGATGCTCTGTGAGTCCCTTTGAGAGTGCATGGCAGAGGTTTTGGGGAGGAGGGGAAGTGTCCCCAATAACCCCAGGGTTGTGTCTCTGCTCCCAGCCCTGTGCAGGTGGCTGGCAGCCAAAACACTGCCCAGACTGGCAGAGCAGGGCTTTTATTTTAAGGTTACCCTGAGCAGTGGCACACAATAAACTCCACTCCCGAGATAAGGAATGTTCATAATCCTCCCCTTTCTGCCAAGAATAGAGTCCCTATCTCCAAACCCAGTCCAGAGAAACAAAGCCCAGTGGGTGAAAACAACAAAACCAGGAGCTGGGGAAGTATCTGGGTTCAGGAAAGACTAAATATTTAACTTGTGAGGCCAATGCATCCTGGAATGTGTGGGGCACTCCAGGAACAGCTCACCATTGTCCAGGGGCCATGGGGGAAAATCCTCTTGACCAGTCCTTGTCCTGCAGGGCCACCAGGCTGCCCCAGCGTTGGTGGGAGGTCAGCAGGTCCTTGCAGGGGTGTAGGTGAGGGTGTTTTCCATGCAGTAGTCAGTTCAGGGGCTGCAGCCCAGGGTGGTGCTGCTTTTCTGTGATAGCTGCACCAAAAGGCACCAAATTCTGCCTGGGCTGTTCTGGAGATCTCACCCTTTGCTGGTTGCCACCACAAACATCCTGCAGTTATCAGCACCTGGAGAAATATTTCCAGCTCATGAGGATCTCCAGGCTGTCTCTTCCACAGGGAGCAGCAGAGGATGCCATGGGTGGCCCTGCTGTGTGCTTGGGATGGGGCGGCTCAGCTGAGCGCAGTGGGAAGCTCCAGGGGCAGCTCTGCATTCCCAGAACCATCCCAGTCTGCAGAAACATCCTGCTGGGCCAGCCTGGCCCTTTGGGGACATCACCAGCCTGGTCCCTCTTGCTCTGAGGTCTTTGGTCACCACTAGTCCCAGGCAGAGGTTTTGCTGCTGAGACCAATGTCCCAGGCCCTCAGAGCCTGGCCTGGCCCCTGCTGTCACCAAAGACTGGCTCTGAGGACCTGGGACATTGGTCTCAGCAGCAAAACCTCTGCCTGGGACTAGAGGTGACCAAAGACCTGGGCCCTGGGCAAGCTGGGCTAGTGGGAGGTGACCCTAGCTATGACATGGGGTGCAGTCTGAGGTCCCAACCCAAACCATCCCATGGCTCCATGGCAGAGGGGGCACCCTGAGCATCCAGGGTGACCTCGAGAGCAGGCACAGCTCATCCTGGGAGTGAACATAAAACAGGAGGGGAGAACATCTCCTCTCTGCTGTGTCACATCAGGACAGGCATCCAGGACAGAGCCCAGGGCTCCCCAGCCCAGCACAGACCTGGTTACAACCCAAATCCATGCAGGGGGGTGAAATGCAGGCTGTTGTGAGAGCATTCCAGGCACCAAGGACAGGTGAAATGGGAAAGTGGGACAGGACACCCAGGACAGAGCCCAGGGCTCCCCGAACCAGCACAGACGTGGTTACAACCCAAATCAGTGCAGGGAGGTGAAATGCAGGCTGTTGTGAGAGCATTCCTCAGCCCACATCAGCAAAAGGGAGAACTGGAGATGCCTTCATCAGATCCCTGGAGATGCCTTCAAGAGCAGGAGCATTTCCTTGGGGCAGTGATGCCTCTCCAGCCTGTTTTGGTGTCCCCATTCCTCACCCACGGGGCCAAATTTCTGCCTGGCAATGTTTGGTAAGACACAAATGCAAATCTGAAGTGTCCTGGGTGTCTTCATAATATTAAAAATTAGCATAAACCCAGAAAGAATATGGGATCAGTGGATGGGGTTACCCAAGTGTGCCAGGTAACCCTGGTGGCACAGGGAGAAGGGTCTGGGCCCTGGTGCCATGTGTGTGCTGTGCCTGAACCTGGAGAGTCACAAGCCCAGGGAATTCATTCACACAACCAACAAAGGGCAAAATTCACCCAGCCCCATCCCCAACAGTGGGAGAGAAACACCAGGGGAAGACAGCAAAACAGTAAGACACTTGTTTTCCCATTTTCCCCCATTTTTATAAATATCTGTATATATTTTTTACAAGAAAAGCAGCTCCTCTTGGTGAGGAGAGTGGATTTTGCCTGCCTTGCAAAGTTCACCCATTGTTCAAAGCCAACTCTCCTGTCCAACACAAACAGGGACTCTTAAAAACATTCTCATCCAAAACAATTGCCACGACTTTTGATGTTTTCACGGTGCTCACTCTCCCCCACTGTTTGATCATTATGTTTTACAATATTTTTTCCCCTTCCCCGCAGGCGCCGTTCCAGGTGCCCCAGCTCTGGAATTCGTGGCTTCATCATCCAAGCTTCTGCATTCAGTGGGATACAATGGAAAGAATTCCACGGGGTTTATTTTGACTGCCCCTCGTGCCTGTTTGCACACCCTCAGCAGGGCTCCCAGATGTGCCTGTGGCCAGGCTGAAGGAGCTCAGCTTCAGAGGATCATCCCCTCCTCTCCAGGAATTCTCCAGGAATCCCATCTAGGGCTCTCCTGCAGGTCAGTGAAGGAGCTCAGCTCCAGAGGATCATCCCCTCCTCTCCAGGAATTCACCAGGAATCTCACCTAGGGCTCTCCTGCAGGTCACTGAAGGAGCTCAGCTCCTGAGGATCATCCTCTCCAGGAATTCTCCAGGAATCCCACCTAGGGCTCTCCTCCAGGTCACTGATGGAGCTCAGCTCCAGAGGATCATCCCCTCCTCTCCAGGAATTCTCCAGGAATCTCACCTAGGGCTCTCCTGAAGGTCAGTGAAGGAGCTTAGCTCCAGAGGATCATCCCCTCCTCTCCAGGAATTCTCCAGGAATCTCATTTAAGGCTCTCCTGCAGGTCACTGAAGGAGCTCAGCTCCAGAGGATCATCCTCTCCTCTCCAGGAATTCTCCAGGAATCTCATTTAGGGCTCTCCTGCAGGTCACTGAAGGAGCTCAGCTCCAGAGGATCATCCTCTCCTCTCCAGGAATCCCACCTAGGGCTCTCCTGAAGGTCACTGAAGGAGCTCAGCTCCAGAGGATCATCCTCTCCTCTCCAGGAATTCTCCAGGAATCCTACCTTGGGCTCTCCTGCAGGTCACTGAAGGAGCTCAGCTCCAGAGGATCATCCTCTCCTCTCCAGGAATCCCACCTGGAGCTCTCCTGCAGGTCACTGATGGAGCTCAGCTCCAGAGGATCATCCTCTCCTATCCAAAAATCCACCTAGGGCTCTCCTGCAGGTCACTGAAGGAGCTCAGCTCCAGAGGATCATCTCCTCCTCTCCAGGAATCCACCTAGGGCTCTCCTGCAGGTCACCTCTCCCTTGGCATTCCAGAAGAAGTGCTGAGCACTTTGCTGGAATTGTTGTAGATGAACCTTCGGGATCTGGCCAGGCCAGGATGTGCTGCATCCTGCACTCCTGGATGATCCCTGCTCCTGAAAGTGGCATCTTTTCGCTCTTCAGGTTCTTGTTTATTGTTATCTTATCAAGAGTTTTGCCTGCTGTCCACACCAGGCTCAGGAGCTGGAAAAGCACCACAGAATGGCCAACAATCTCTTGGTACAAGGGCTTTTAAAGCTAAACTGTCCAATTGAGAGCTGACATCTGGATTATTTCCCCTTTTAACCCAATAACTGATTCCACAGAGCCCTCAATGGGGCCTTTTCCACCCATCTACAAAATGCCACCCAAACCCATGGAGAAGGAGGAAGAAGAAGCATGAAGAAGAAACCCAGGACAAACCCTGTGCCCTCCATCTTGCTGCCATCCACAACATGCTAAAAACCCCAAACCCTCAATTTCTCACCCAGTGACACACCTGCCCTGCTCTCTATAATCTATTTCTCACTTTTGTGCATTCCAGTCTATTCTGGAGTTTAGGAAACTTTCTCCATGAATGAGGGTCAGAGTCAGTGCTGCCCTGGGGGTCAGGGCACCCCAGAGCAGACAGGGAAATATTCCCAGTGCCCTGGGTTTGCACAGAAGGCACGCCAGGGCACAGAGGGAAGGTGGGAATGCTCTTGGAGAGCTCTCCCCAGAGGAACAGCCCTTTCCCCAGCCAAGCCAGGCTCTCTCCTGACCACAGCCCTGGCAGACGTGCAGCCCTGCCCTAGACAGGCTCGAGGCTCTGTAGGGGAAAGGAGGAAATCCCCAGAATAAACCCCAGCCCATCAGAACAGTCAGTTCCTTGTCATCCCAAATCCCTGCTCCTCACTGTCCAAGAGTGTGGAACTGGGGCAGAACCAGCTCATCTTTTCAGAGTAAAACACAGGCAATCAGCCTCTGTGTAACCTATTTTATCTGGGATTTATTTATTTATTTATTTATTTATTTATTTCCCATTTCTAACACTGTAATTTTTAAAGAAACACAAGTCTGGGCTAACCCTAAATTACATGGCTGGGATTAGGCACAGAATGAAATGGTTTGGGTTGGAAAGGACCTCAAAGCTCATCCCACCCCACCCCTGCCATGGCAGGGACACCTCCCCCTGTCCCAGGTGCTCCAGCCTGGCCCTGGGCACTGCCAGGGATCCAGGGGCAGCCCCAGCTGCTCTGGCAATTCCAGCCCAGCCCCTGCCCACCCTCTCAGGGAAGGATTTCTTGGGTTCATAACCCAAATTTCCCCTATTCCAGTTGAATCTCTGCATTTAAAAACCTCAATAAACTTAAAGGATTCCAGGGGCTGAAGGTGCAATCCGTGCCTGAAAATTCACCTGTGGCTGCTCCTTTCTTTACTAAATAAGAGAACAGACTCAAAGGCTTGAAACTATTCCTGGAACACAAATTTGTGCAGTAAAATCAAAAGGACTGATCAAACTGGAGTGTCCTTTTGGGAATTTTCTCTAAATTGGTCACTCTGAACTAAGCACTGCCCAAATCTCTCACACGTGAGGAGAGGCAGAAGTGGACAGGGCACATCCCCACACTCAGGGCTGGAATTCCTAAATTTCCTTTTAGGAATTTTCTCTAAATTGCTTTATTCTGAACTAAGCACTGCCCAAATTTCTCACACATGAGGAGAGCCAGAAGTGGACAGGGCACATCCCCACGCTCAGGGCTGGTGTCTGTCCCTGACACTGGCTCAGAGGGAGGGACAGCTCTGTCCCCTCTGTGTTTTTATTGCACAAAACTCTCAATATCAGCAGTGCCCAACTCCACAGAGCTCAGCCAAGGTCAGCTCTTCCACCCTCCAGGTGATTTTGCAGCAGCACTCTGGTGTGGGATGGTATTTTCTGGGACCCCCGTCGAAGGGAGGAATGATGAATCTGACTTCATGTTCTTAAAAGGATAATTTATTATTTTATGATCTATATTATATTAAAAAATACTATACTAAACTATACTAAAGAATACAAAAAGAATACAAACAAAAAGTTAGAGTCACGAGTTTTTATTAGTATTTTTCTTTCTCCTGAGCCCAACACAGCTTGGCCCCTGATTGGCCAATAACTAAAAACAATTCACATGAAACCAATGAAACAATCACCTGTGGCTGAACAATCTCCAAACACATTCCAAAGCAACAAAACACAGGAGAAGCAAATGAAATAATATTGTTTTCCTTTTTCTCTGAGGCTTCTCAGCTTCCCAAAAGAGAAATCCTGGCAAAAACATTTTTCCAGAAAATGTGATGGTAGCAGTGTGGAGTTTCCCATCCTCCACCAGGGACGGGGTTTTGCCCCTGTGACCTCCCCTCCACATGGGGACATGGGGGACACCAGAGGGTTCCACGCTCCCATCAGGGCTCTCAGCTGCTCTGTCCCATTTTGGTGGGGCTCAGAGGGGTGGCACAGCCTGCACAGTGACAGCCACACAGCCACTGCAGAAATTCAATTATTTAATCTGTTTCTCCAGGCAGAAATTAAATTATTTAAACCCAGGTTCTCTTCTCCAACTTAACTCTTCACCATGTAGTCATTTAAAAAAAAACCTTGGGAAAAAAAAAAGAGAGAAGAAATTTGGTGGTTGTGTTAATTGGGACAAAACAGAGCAGGCCTTTAGGGCCTTCCCTTAATTCACTCCCTGAACAATGTTCACTGATCAGGACCAGAGATTCAATTACGTACCTTGGGGTGGTAATTCACAAAGACAAAATAAAGAGTTTGCAGATAATTTGTCTTCCCTTCTCTCCCAGAATGCTCCTGCTGAGCGACACGGGCTCTGCCTATAATTGGCAACATTAATTCAATTAAGATGGTAATTTTGCCCCGTTTTGCTTCCATATTACAAAGTGTCTCCCTTCACATCCCTCAGCACGTTTGACTCTGGTAAATTCCATCATTATTTCTTCCCTTTGGGCTGAGAGGGGAGCCACAGCCAGGGCAGCCTCCCCCAGGAGCTGAAGGGCTTGTGCTGCTCCTGCCTGAGGAGCTTTCAAGGATTAAAAGGTGTCAGGGTCCAGGGAGGGGCAGAAGGAGGTGGTGGTTTATTTGGATTAAAGCACAGGGTTAATGAATCTCTCACGAAAGCACCGGGCACGTGGCGGTAATTAGGAGGAAAACAGAAAAATAATTAAAATATCAAAACACCCCCGCACCTCTCCCTGCCCGCCAAGCTCCTGCCAGCCCTCCATGAGGCAACCCTGGAGATCCTGCCTGCTGCTCCTCCCTGTCCTGGAGATCCTGCCTGCTGCTCCTCCCTGTCCTGGAGATCCTGCCTGCTGCTCTTCCCAACCCTGGAGATCCTGCCTGCTGCTCTTCCCAACCCTGGAGATCCTGCCCACTGCTCTTCCAGCCCTGGAGATCCTGCCTGCTGCTCTTCTCATTCATGGAGATCCTGCCTGCTGCTCTTCCCATTCATGGAGATCCTGTCTGCTGCTCTTCCAACCCTGGAGATCCTGCCTGCTGCTCTTCTCAAGCCTGGAGATCCTGCCTGCTGCTCTTCTCATTCATGGAGATCCTGCCTGCTGCTCTTCCAGCCCTGGAGATCCTGCCTGCTGCTCTTCCCAACCCTGGAGATCCTGCCTGCTGCTCTTCCCAACCCTGGAGATCCTGCCTGCTGCTCCTCCAACCCTGGAGATCCTGCCTGCTGCTCTCCTCATTCATGGAGATCCTGCCTGCTGCTCTTCCAACCCTGGAGATCCTGCCTGCTGCTCTCCTCATTCATGGAGATCCTGCCTGCTGCTCTTCCCCAACCCTGGAGATCCTGCCTGCTGCTCTCCTCATTCATGGAGATCCTGCCTGCTGCTCTTCCAGCCCTGGAGATCCTGCCTGCTGCTCTCCTCATTCATGGAGATCCTGCCCGCTGCTCTTCCTGTCCTGGAGATCCTGCCTGCTGCTCTTCCCCAACCCTGGAGATCCTGCCTGCTGCTCTTCCCAACCCTGGAGATCCTGCCTGCTGCTCTTCCCAACCCTGGAGATCCTGCCCACTGCTCTCCCAACCCTGGAGATCCTGCCTGCTGCTCTTCCCAACCCTGGAGATCCTGCCCACTGCTCTCCCAGTCCTGGAGATCCTGCCTGCTGCTCCTCCAGCCCTGGAGATCCTGCCTGCTGCTCTTCCCAACCCTGGAGATCCTGCCTGCTGCTCTTCCCAACCCTGGAGATCCTGCCCACTGCTCTCCCAGTCCTGGAGATCCCTCCCCACCACTGACCCAGCCCTTTCCATGGATGAGGGCAGGAAGGGCTGGTGGGGATGGGATGGGGTTAAAGGATGGGCTGTGCCTGGAGAGGGTGGGCAAGAGGAGAGCACTGGGAGTCAGGGAAAAGGAGAAACGAGATGAAGGCAAGGGGCAGACGTGGACAGCGAGACCCTGGAGCAACAGGGAAGGATTTTCCTTCCTTTTCCTTTTCCTTTTCCTTTTCCTTTTCCTTTTCCTTTTTTTCCTTTTCCTTTCCCTCTCAGACCCCCCAGAGCTGCTCCCTGTCTGTGTTTCCCAGGTCAGGTTTTGCGGACAGGTCCCACCAGCTCACAGAGGTTGTGCACCCACACAATTACCTGTGCTCAGCCCAGGGGACAGCTCTGGGGGTGCCACCTGCTCTGGGCTACCCCAGCCATGCCCAGGCACAGTCTGGGAGAGCCCTGCTGGCTCCAGGGTGAAATGGCCACACAGCTCTGGGAATTCATCACCCCAATAAATGAGGTGCCAGCCATCAGGAGGCTCTCCTGATTTCCACCCCGAGGGGGCTGGTGAGGATGGGAACTCCTGGGGTCACCTCTGAGTGTCTTTGGGGGTTGCTCAGAGCCACTCAGAAGAACCCACAAAGAAATTATTCTCCTAAAAGCCCCACAAGCTTCCATCACTTCTGCACATGGCCAAGGCAGCCTCTCCTGGGTGTGATTCCCCCCTCCCATCCCACAGAACATTCTGGATGCAGCACAGCTGGGTTTGAGCACTTGCCTCTTCTGTGGCTTGTTGATGTGAGCAAAACAGCCCAGAGCTGCCTTGCCCTGGGCTTTGCCTCCTCCAAACTCCTCCTTTGTGGGAGGAAGCCGCTGAATTTGCTTTTCCTCCTGCCTGGTTAGAGCAGGGATTTTCTGGAAGCCAAACAAAGGCAATGGAGATTGTCTGGGGAGATAAAGAGGGAACAGTCTGAACAAGCAGGAAGCTGAGGGGGAACGAGGCTTAAATGTGGTGAGAAAACAAAGTGATTTCTGTTCCATGCCTTGCAGAGGAGGAGGAAGAACCCGAGGGGCTGTGGAGCTCCTTGTTCATGGACAGTGCTTTGGGAAATGTGGAGGCTCTCCACCAGATCTGGCAGAAGAAATTTGCATCCAAAGCCTCCAGATTTGGCTCCCCCAGCCAGGCAGTGCCTGCTGAAACCCCTGCACCTTTCAGAGGAGCAGGACACACAGAGGCTTTTCCAAGGTCCCACACTCCTTGTGGTCCCAAAGCTTGGCCAGCTGTGTCCTCCCCTGGGAGCTGCTCCCAGCCCTGCCAGCAGCAGCTGGGCTGGGAAGGGTCATGAATTAATCTCTGCCCACCTTGGAGCTCCCTCATTGATGGAGCAGCACCGAGAGGGCTGAGAGCAGCCCAGGGGCTGTCTTGGCATCAGAAGAGACAAACAAGAGATCCTGGGACGAGGAAAGCAGCAGGGCTGGGAGGCACCGCCCCAACACGGGCTGTTGTTAACTGGGACCTGGCTGCTGTGCTGGAAATGGGACTGTGCTGTCCCACACTCAGGGAAATGCTGCCAGGGGTGTTGGGCATGAGCTCCTGAAGCTGCCAGGGAGCTGGGGCTCTGCAGGCTCTGCTGATGCTGCCTCCTTCCCTCTGTCTCACAGCCCAAGTGGTTCCCCAGTGTGTCCCAAGTAAGTGACATGAACTGTCCTGGGGATCCAGAGTCCCAGCAGGGCTGGAAAAAGAAAATATCTGCATTTTTGTGTCCCCAGGACCTGCAGGTACTGCCCTGGCTGTGCCCTCCTCCTCCATGGGGAGGCTGCAATGAAGATTTAGGGCATAATTTCTGAACTTCTGCCCTGAGGTCCTTCCTGCTCTCTGGGCAATGTATGAGCTTAAATCAAAGCGGTTTTCCAAAATTCTAGGCCCATAATTGTTTTAGCTAAAGTCATGAAGTTCCTCTCTCCATATAAAGCTGTGCCTTGTGCCCGCTCCAGCTTGGTCCCGTTCCCAGTTCCACCCACTCTGGGCCCTGTTTCTCTCCTGCCTGATGGAGTAAAGGGTGTTTGAAAGGAAATGCTTGTTAGGGCCACAAGCACTGACCTAGTATTAGATGATCATCCCAAGTGAAATTTCTCTCTTGTCTGGTATTAGGTGATCATTCCAAGTGAAATTCTCTTCTCTTCTCTTCTCTTCTCTTCTCTTCTCTTCTCTTCTCTTCTCTTCTCTTCTCTTCTCTTCTCTTCTCTTCTCTTCTCTTCTCTTCTCTTCTCTCCCTCTCCCTCTCCCTCTCCCTCTCCCTCTCCCTCTCCCTCTCCCTCTCCCTCTCCCTCTCCCTCTCCCTCTCCCTCTCCCTCTCCCTCTCCCTCTCCCTCTCCCTCTCCCTCTCCTCTCTCTTCTTTGGGTCTTGCACACCCCAGAGCTGCTCCCCACATTTTCCAGGTCAGCTTTTGCAGCCTGGTCCCTGTCAAGTGTCACCACCAGCCCCCAGGGGTCATGCCCCCACTGAGGTGCCAGCTCTGGGTGCCAGCCCCCGCTGTGCAGAGCAGGAATGGAACCAGCACTACCCCAGGGCAGGAGCAGGAATGGAACCAGCACTACCCCAGGGCAGGGGCTCTCTGCAGAGGCCAGAGCAGCCTGGGGAGCAGCAGTGCTCAGGGATGTGCTGTTGTCCTGGGTTTTGTCCCTTTCTTGTCCCCATGCCGTGGCTGTCACCCAGGATGTGTTGATCCACCGGCAGTGTGGGGTCTCGGGGTGCTGGGCACTGCCAGGGACAGAGCCCAGGGCAGGGCAGGAGCTGCTCCCAGCCAGCCCTGAGCTCCCTCAGGAGCCCTGGTTGGGCTCTCCAGGGACAGAGGCTTGGCCAGGCAGTGCTTCCTGCAGCCCTGGGGTCATGGAGGCCGCTGGGCACGTTCCTCCAGCCCTGCACTTCTCCTTTCCAAGCAGTTTCCTCCCGTCGGCACTGTTGTGTTTTTTGGCCTTTCCCCTGCGATTCCTGCTGGCTTCCCTCTCTCCAGCTGATGAGCTGCTGTGCTGGATCCCTGCTCTGCCAGCTCCTCTCAGCCCTGCTCTGACCCTGCTGGTGGCTGGCCTCGCTCTCTGGCTGCTGTGACAAGGATTTGGGTCCCCTCCAGGAGGTGATGCCCGAGGAGCAGGGCTGGAGGCAGGACTCTCATTCCTGCCCATGCATCAGCTCCAAGGGCTCTGTGATTTCTGGCACCGCAGCCTCGATTCTCAATTGTTTCCTTAGGAGAGATTTCACTTGGAAACGTGAGGGAGGGTGTCAAAAAGGAAAGCAAGGAGAGCACCAGGAGCCTGCCAAGTGGGGCAGGGGAGATGCTGAGCCACCAATCCCAGCTCTGCTGAGGGTAAGGCAGCTCCCAGGGGTTGTGCACAGACACACAGCTCACAGGGATTTGAGTTTTCACCAAGGATTTGAGTGATTGTTTAAGGCTCATCGTGGTGGACAGTAAGAGCATGAATGAGGGATGTGGGACTCCAGGCACCTCTCCAAAATTCAGTTTATTCCATCCAGGATGTCACAGCAGGCCAGGGTCGTGGGTGACAGAGCTGTGCCTACAGCTGTCAGCTCCAGCTGCAGGCAGGCCTGGAGACCCTCTGGTTTTGGTTGCAGTGCATTCTATACTTTTCTTTTGGTTACAGTGCATTATAGACTTTCTTTTGGTTACAATGCATTATATACTTTTGGTTACAGTGCATTATATACTTTCCTTTGCTGAGCATCTTCATACAGAAGAACCATGTGGATCCCTCAGGGGTAATTCAGGATTCACCTTGCTTTCACCTTAGTGTGCAGGTGCTCCCAGAAATTTGAAAACTTTACCCCAGTCTGTATTTTGTCCTCCTCTTCCCTCCTCTTCCCAGGACTGGATCACTGCACTCGCTCCCAGCAGGATTTTGCAGCTTCCCTGCCAAGCATCCCACAAAGCCACAGTGCCGTGTAGAGATTAACCACAACAAGACCTGTTGAAGCCCTCATTTCGGTCTTAATTAAGGCAAAAGTATCATTAACTTTAGCAGAAACCACTTGATCAAACGCTGCATGTGAATGAAGAGGAGCTGAGTGAAGATTTGGCTGGCAATTATCAGCAAATCCTGCTTGGAAGCGTTGTGCCCGGGACGAGATTTATTTATGGGAAATATTCTGAAAGTCACCATCCTCAGTGACAAGGACAGCTCTGCACAGGCCCCTGGGGCGCAGGGTGGGCTCTTTGCCAGCTGCTGCACACTTTGCAAAGGTGTCTTCTTCCCCCAGCAAGGGAACTGCACCAGGGATGGGATTGTTTCTCCATGCCTGGGCTTGCCTGATAAGGAGCCAGGGCTCCCCAGCCCAGGCAGGAAAATGTCTCCTGGTATCTGCAAGCACAGATGATCGAAATGTCTGCCCTGGGCCTTGTTCATGTCTGAGTGGAGCTGAGAAAACACTTCAGAGCCTGGTGAGCACCGACATTCCCAGCCTGGGGGTGACTGAGGAGGCTCTGGCTCCCTGGGAAGGAGGAACAACTTTCCAGAGGAGGATGAAGGTACAAAAGAGTGCTCAGCACGCAGGAGTCTGGAGCTGTTGGCCAGCAGAGCAGCCTGGGCAGGAATAAAACACAGGAGCAAAGTCCACCCCCCAGAGAAGCCCCAGGCTCAGCCCTGAGGAGGGGCAGGGTCTCACTGAGCCCCTCAGCTCCAGGGGAAGATCCTCACCACAGCAGGGTCAGCTGCTCCAAGAAAGCTCAGAAGTCACAGAATGGTTTGGACTGGAATGTCACTGTCATATTTTCTGGAAAAATCCTTTCACCCAGGATTCTTCTCCTGGGAGGCTGAGAAGCCTCAGAGGAAAATTAAAACAATTCTTATCTCATTTGCTTCTCCTGTGTTTTGCTGCTTTGGAATGTGTTTGGAGATTGTTCAGCCACAGGTGATTGTTCCATTGGTTTCATGTGAATTGTTTTGACTCTTTGGCCAACCAGGGCCAAGCTGTGTCAAGGCTCTGGAGATAGTAATGAGTTTTCATTATTATCTTTTTAGCCTTCTGTGAGTATCCTTTCTGTATCCTTTAATATAGTTTAGTCTAGCATTCTTTAATATAATATAGATCATAAAATAATAAATTAGCCTTCTAAGAAGATGGAGTCATGTTAATTATTTCCTTCCTGCCACGGGCATCTCAAAAAATAAAATTCTGGAAAGGACTTTAAATCCCACCTAGTTCCACCCCAGGGCCACCTCCCACTGTCCCAGGCGCTCCCAGCACCAATGTCCAGCCTGGCCTTGGACACTGCCAGGGATCCAGGGGCAGCCACAGCTGCTTTGGGCCTCCCCTCCCTCCCAGGGAGGGATTTTAGAAAGATTTGCAGCTCTCAAATGCCAATAAATCAGCACCAGAAATGAGCTGGCCACACCCTGAGGGCAAGGGCGTTGTGGTGATTAACACTGGGCAGCTTCTGCTGGGTGAGATGGATTTGACAGGACAAGGGGGAATGGAGTCAGACTGAAATAAAGTAGGTCAAAATTAGATGTGAGGAGGAAGATTAGAGATTAGAATAGATTAGATTAGATTAGATTAGATTAGATTAGATTAGATTAGAATTAAGAAGGAGGAAGTTCTTTGCTGTGAGGGTGGGCAGGCCCTGGCACAGGGTGCCCAGAGCAGCTGTGGCTGCCCCTGGATCCCTGGCAGTGCCCAAGGCCAGGCTGGACATTGGGGCTGGAGCACCTGGCACAGGGGGAGGTGTCCCTGGGCTGGAAGGAGCTGGCATTGAAGATCCCTTCCCACCCAAACCACTCTGGCATTCAGATTCCTGAATCCAGGATGAGAACCAGGAGCAAAGCCCATTGCAGCAAATGGATCCAGGAAAGGAAATAATGATTTGCTGGAAGGTTCCAGGTGCCCCAGGGCTATTTCCCACAGGGGGTTTGTAGCCTGGCAAGGCCTGGTTGGAGAGGTTTGGGCTCTCCCAGGGTGCCCAGAGCAGCTGGGGCTGCCCCTGGAGCCCTGGCAGTGCCCAGGGCCAGGCTGGAGCACCTGGGACAGTGGGAGGTGTCCCTGCTCATGGTTTGGGCTGGAATAAAATGAGTTTTAAGGTCCCTTCCAACCCAAACCATTCCATGATTCTGATTTAGGGCCGATTGGGCCCATCCTAAAGGACAACCCAAAGTTTTGAAGGAGCAGGCTCAGAGTCTTTCCCACCTCCCAGGGCTGTCCCCAAAGCCCTTGTGTACCTGAAGTCTGCTCTCACTTTGCTGCCTCAGATCAAGTGGTTTCTGCTATTGTGGATGCTTCTAGAAACAGCAAATTCTCTCCAAAACATCCCTCCCTAGATTTACTAAATGTGCCCTGGGAAATCAGAGAAAAGGGGAAGGGCAGAGCAGAGGGGAAGGGGAGGGCTGGGGGTGCCACATGGCTTTAAAGGGCCGAGCAAATGTGCTCTATGCAGGCACACTGAATCCCCTCCTGCCAGCCTGGAGCCCCACAGGATGTCTTTGGCACTGCCAGGAAAACCCCCTGGCCTCCCTGAAATGCCAAGCTGAAACATTTTCAAGGTAAAGAATGAAAAAAAACCCCAAAAAACCCACAACCAACCCCCGTCTGTTTCAGATATTTTTATTTCTTTTCATACTTCTGGGATTGAGATAAGGGACAATAACAGGAAAATCTCCGATTCAGGGCACTGGATGAAGAAATTCCGTGACAGATTTCCAACAAAACAAAACAAAAAAAATCATTCATTCAAAATAAGTGGTGGAAAATTCCTCGTTGTGGCCAGCTCTGCTTTCAGAATTCATTCTCCCCTGCACATATTTGTACTTCACAAACCAAAAATCATAACCATGATTTTTCCCTTGTCCACTATGTGAAAACAGAGTCAGTTGAACAATTAGGATGTTTGGGGGTTTATTTCTGTTTCCACTCACCCTTTTTGCTCAGGACTTCTAGGATTATTCAATGGGTGGGATTCTAAGGGAGAAAAAATTCCTAATGAGAATGAGGAAATGTAAAACACACAAAAACATCCAGGAATTAAACACAGAAAAAAATCTCGAATGAAAGGAAGTTGATCAATGCCCCCCAGAGAAATACTTGGTTTGTAAACTTACTCAAATGTCACTGAATGAATCTTTAATTTGTTGTTAAAAGGTTGTACTGTAGTAGAATCTTTTAATAACAAATCTTTAGTAGTACAGAACTCAGTACTGACTTCTGAGGGTTGTGGGGCCACTGAGGAAAAGTTTGGCACTGCAACATTTGCAGCTTTGGTGGTTTGGGGGGCAGTGGAAACAACGTGTGGTGAGTGCCAATGACCACTGGAGATCTTCAGGATTTTATCTACGACTGTAAACTCTAAAATTATATCTTAAAATAAAATTTTAAATAAAAATTTTAATATTTTCTAAATTTTTTTTGGTAATAAAGTGAAGAGACACAAACAAACGCACACAGAGTAAGGCAAGGCCTGAAAACCTGAGGGCTTTGCTTCTGCACTGCCCTTCCTTGCCCTCTTTCTGCCTCTGCTGTTGTGTTTTTCCTCTCATGGCCATGCCTGGGGTTCCCAGCTCCCTCCTGGTTGTGTTGGACACTGCTGGGAGCACCTGGGAGCACCTGGGAGCACCTGGGAGCACCTGGGAGCGCCTGGGAGCACCCTGCTGGAGATGCAGGAGGTGGAGAGGACAGTGGCCTGTCCCTGTCCCTGCTGTCCCTGGCCACGCTGGTGCCCCCCAGGTGCCTCAGTGGTGGTCACTGCCCTTCCAGAGGGATCCTAAACCCCTTGGAGCCCATTCCCCATGGCTGGGAATCATGCTGCTGTCCCTGCCCTTCCAGAGGGATCCCAAACCCCTTGGAGCCCATTCCCCATGGCTGGGAATCATCCTGATGTCACTGCCCTTCCAGAGGGATCCCAAACCCCTTGGAGCACGTTCCCCTATGGGCTGGGAATTATCCTGCTGTCACTGCCCTTCCAAAGGGATCTCAAACCCCTTGGAGCACACTCCCCCATGGCTGGGAATCATCCTGATGTCACTGCCCTTCCAGAGGGATCCTGAACTCCCTAGAGCACGTTCCCCCATGGCTGGGAATCATGCTGCTGTCACTGCTCTTCCAAAGGGATCCCAAATCCCTTGGAGCACACTCCCCCATGGGCTGGGAATCATCCTGATGTCACTGCCCTTCCAAAGGGATCCCAAACTCCTGGAGCACACTCCCCCATGGCTGGGGAGCATTCTGCTATCACTGCCCTTCCAAAGGGATCCCAAACTTCTTGGAGCACACTCCCCCAGGTCTCTGCTGTCACTGCCCTTCCAGAGGGATCCCAAACTTCTTGGAGCCCATTCCCCAGGCTGGGAATCATCCTGATGTCACTGCCCTTCCAAAGGGATCTCAAACCCCTTGAGCATGCTCCCCCAGGTCCCTGCTGTCACCCTGACTCCGTGAGGATCTGAACATCCCCCGAGTGCAGCAGCTCCAGCTGCTCCTTTGGGACTGAAGGAACCATCCCTGAGCCATCCCTGGCTGAGAGCTGGGGTCACACCAGCTGGCCTGGGCAGAGCTTCCTCCTGCAATTCACCTCTCAAATGGTGGTGATTGTGTGTGGGTCCAGAGCTGAGGCAGACTCAGGAAAATGATCCCATCCAAGCTGTTTCTCAAAGTCATCATGACTACAGCAGCTTTTCTGAATCAGCACCCAGATAAGGCCTGATTGTATTTATTTGTGGCAAATAATTTTTATAGTCTCCCTTTCATGAAATTAACAGTCCATAAGTCTTCATGGTTGGGGCTGTTAAATTTAGATAATGTGTTTCTGTGTATTAAATTGAGTTTATTATTGTCAGATAAGCTCTTGCACAAGCAAGGACATCCCTGTGCTGGTCCTTCCCTCAGATTGGTCAAGGCTGACCCAGAAAAAGCCACAGACAAATCTGGGCTGGCAAAGAGCACAGGGGGCCAGGTCAGTTCAGCTCTGCCTGTGCTGCTCGATTCCTGCACCAAATCTGAGCAGGTTCTACCCAGAGCAGCTGTGGCTGCCCCTGGATCCCTGGCAGTGCCCAAGGCCAGGCTGGACATTGGGGCTGGAGCACCTGGCACAGGGGGAGGTGTCCCTGGGCTGGAAGGAGCTGGCATTGAAGATCCCTTCCCACCCAAACCACTCTGGCATTCAGATTCCTGAATCCAGGATGAGAACCAGGAGCAAAGCCCATTGCAGCAAATGGATCCAGGAAAGGAAATAATGATTTGCTGGAAGGTTCCAGGTGCCCCAGGGCTATTTCCCACAGGGGGTTTGTAGCCTGGCAAGGCCTGGTTGGAGAGGTTTGGGCTCTCCCAGGGTGCCCAGAGCAGCTGGGGCTGCCCCTGGAGCCCTGGCAGTGCCCAGGGCCAGGCTGGAGCACCTGGCACAGGGACAGTGGGAGGTGTCCCTGCCAGGGCAGGGGTGGCTCTGGGTGGGATTTCAGGTCCCTCCCAACCCAAACCATTCTGGGATCCTGTGATTCAAGGAGGTTTGGGGAGGGCAGTGTTTGGGCACCTCACAGAAATCTCTGCTGGAGGTTCCAGCAAGCAGCAGGGAGATCTTCACTCGCTGGAAGGAGGGGCAGTGCTGCAGTCACCAGCCCTGGGGAGAATCAGAAACCAAGCAGAGGGGGCTCCCCATGCCATGGCTCAGTGGGCACGGGGGGATTCGGTCCAAGGCTGGGCTTGGTGCTCCTGGAGCTCTTTCCCAGCCTCAGTGGTTCTGGGATTCTGCTTGTGATGATTGACTCTCACAATTAACGGACAATATCATGTCTATAGGTTAAGAAAGGTTCTATAGATTTATAGCTATGTTGTGCCCCCTCACGGGGTTATCAAGGGACAGCTGGGTTGGGACATCTGGGAGGGCTGGCTGTCACTGTGGGACACCTGAGCTCCAGCCAGGGTTTGAGGTGGAGATCTCCACCACTGGACAGTGAAGAAGGGGTTGATGGACAGAACTTTGGTAGGGGTTAAAGGGTTAAAAAGGAAAAAACCTCCATGGTGAGGGGGCTGAGCACATGGTGGGGAAAATCTTTTGCTCCCAGTGCTGTAACCTTTTTTCTTTATTCAGTCTTCTGTTGTATTTTTGATAAAGTTTAACAAACCTTCCTAAACTATGAAAAGTGAGTAGCTATTTCCCACAGGCTGAACCACAGATGCTGATCAGGAGGAGGTGGGGGGCTGTGAAGGGCTTTTCAGAGCAGCACAAGGGCTGCACTGAGGCCCTGACAGGAGCTCTGGGGTTTTTATCTGGTGTGGGGAGGTGCAGGCAGGTCCCTCTGGTGATGAGGGCTGGGTGGTTCCCTCCACCAACAACCCCACAGAGAAATTCTGCTTCTCCCAAGTGCAGGTGAAAGAAATGTGGATTTCACTGGGGTAGGTTCAGAGGGCAGAGCAGAATGGTTTGGATTTGGCCAGAAGTGAAGGCAGATGACAAATCCAGTATTCCTGGGAGCTTTGACTCTGCATTCCTCTTAGTCACACTTCAGGCATCCCTTTATTTCCCGGAGCTCCCCCAGCCAGCGACCTGCTCTGTAATTACCCAGCCAATGTCATGCAAGCACTGCCCAGGCAGAATCTGGGGCAGGTCGGTGCAGGTTACCTGGTAATTATCTCCCCAATTACCGAGTAATTCCCAGATGAATTACCGGGTAATTGGATAGCATGACCAGCACTGGGCTGGAGACACGGCCTGTTCTTGTCTCCCTCGGGAGCCAGGCAGCTCTCCATGAACTCACACAGCCAAAGGGAAGCACAGCTGACAGACCCAGCCCTACTCAGGGACCACAGGCTCATTCCTGACTGGGAGTTCCACCCCGTGACTTGCTGGTGGATTCCTAGAAGTGATAAAAATAGGATCATGATAATAATAATAATAATAATTAATAATAAAAATGGCAACGTGGCAGCAGTGACTCATGGCCTGCAGGAGCCTCACTGAGGGCTCACACTGAAGAAATCCCCTGTGATGGATGAGCAGTGCCATGGTGACTCTCACTGTTAAAGGGCAAATATCCTGGATATATGTCAGGAGCAGTTTTATAGATTTACAGTTGTGTTTTACCCCCTTGTGTTGTTATCAGGGGTGCCCTGGGTTTGGGACATTTGGGAGGGTCACTCGTTACCATGGCAACAGCTGCCCCCCAGTCCAAGTGTCAGGCAGTGATCCCCACCCCTGGGCAGGGAAGGAGGAGTGGATGGACAGAACTTTGGGGGGCCAAAGGGTTAAAAGGGGAAACCTCCATGGTGTGGGTAAGCACATGGTGGGGAAAATGCTGCTGGTGCTGGGATATTTTCTCTGTTCAATCTTCTGTTGTATTTTTGGCAAGGTTTTAATAAACCTTTTAAATTTTTGGAAGCGAGGATCATTTCTCACACTCTGGCTCTTTTCAAACCTCAGTGGGAGTGGGGTTGGGCTGGATCCCAGCCCTGGGAGGTGGAAAGGTTATTTCTCTACAGAAAAGTTCTTTGATTTATTTGGAGTCACAGATTCAGCAGGACTTTGATGCCAGGTCAAGGCTAAGGATTCTCATTAGCTCCTCCATCCCACAAACACCCAAGGAGGGTCCCGGACACACCAGCTCTGCCCCTGGTGGCAGGAGGCACCTCGTGATCCTGACCTGCTGGGCCCTCCCTGGGGCTGTCCTTTCAAGCCCTCCTTTGGTAAATACAACCATGATCATAATCACTCCTCCCTAGGCAGGGGACACCTGCTGATAACAGGGATGGAATGTCCCTGCATGGCTGATAAGAGCTCCAGCATCCCACTGGGAGATGTGAGCCCAGAGGGAGGAGCCAAGCATTCCTACCCGGATAGAATCTGGAGATTCTGACACACCAGCACGGCTCTGCTCCACTGGACTCCCCAGAGGAACAGCAGCTGCTTCTACTTCCAGGGATCTGCGGAGGAAGAATTCACCCCTTTCCTACAGGACCCCCCTGCTCCAACAGAGCCACACCTGACACTCCAGGAGGACTGCAGCCCCTTTTCCAACTGGACTGCTGCCAACACCCTGACCCACAGGGTGTCAGGATGTGCTCTGACTCTGTCAGTGTTGTTCTGGTGTATTGCATTGTTTTATTTTATACTTTTATTTTTTTCCTTCCCTATTAAAGAACTGTTATTTCCTGCTCCCATATCTTTTGCCTGAGAGCCCCTTAATTTAAAATTCACAGCAATTCGGAGGGGTGGGGAGGGTTTGCATTCTCCATTTCAGGGGAGGCTCCTGTCTCCTTTAGCAGGCACCTGTCTTTCCAAACCAAGACAAGGTTTCATCTTTGATAGGAACCAGCAAAATGCCCAAGGACAGTTAAAAATGCAGAAATGGGTGCTTGGACAGGTGGAGAGCCCTGGTTGGTTCTTCTCACCCACATAGGCAGGAATATTCTATTTAGAGCTCAATTCCTTCAGGAATGTGCCTGTGCCTCAGACACTTCCAATCACAAATTGCCAGGAGCTGAGTGAGAGGTGATTTCCTTTGGAGAGTTGTGAACTCTCCAAGCCCCTCAGCAGCTGTAAAACAGAGCCCTGGAAGGGGGTTGGAATCCCCTGGGCTCTGGAGCAGGGCCTGAGGCACAGCCCTGTGCTCTGGCCTGGCTTCTCCTCCTCCTTGATGGGCAATAAAGAGAATAAAGCTGTCATCATCTCTGTCTCTGCTGAGGGGGAGCACTCCTGTGCCAGTGAGCTGAAATCCAGGAATTCCCAGTGTCACACTGTGGGGTCCCCAGGATGAGGTGAGAGATGAGTGAATCTGACTCCATGTTCTTAGAAGGCTAATTTATTATTTTATGTACTTATATTGAAACTATACTAGAGAATAGAGAAAGGATACAGACAGAAGGCTTAACAAGAATGACAATGAAAAAACCTCGACACAGCTGGACATGATTGGTCATTAACGAAAAACAATTCACATGAAACCAATCAAGCAATGATCAGTTGATAAACAATCTCCAGACCACATTCCAAAGCAGCAAACACAGGAGAAGCAATCACATAATTATTGTTTTAATTTCTCTCTGAGGCTTCTCAGCTTCCCAGGAGAAGAAATCCTGGCGAAGGGATTTTTCCAGAAAATATGACTGTGACATCATACCTTGACCCTCACAGCCCCTCTGGGTTTCCAAGGAAAAACCTCCTCATGTCCTTCTCCATGGACTGCTCTGCTGTCAGTGCACCTCAGAAAACTTTATTGAAAGGGTCTTTTTAAAAGTTTTTCTTATTTTATATAATATTAGTATTATTAATAATAATATTTCTCCAGCTATCTCAAGCAAGAGAACTAATTTGAACTGCCAACCCAATGCTCTTTTTACAGCAAAGAGAGGAGAACCCCGTTCACTTTCTTTCAGATATTTTTATTCAGGATTGTGCAATTTTTTTTTCTTTCTTCTCCACAAGTGGCAGAACAAACCCCTCAGTGTTCCATGATGGGCCCCCAGACCTGCTGTACCTGTGACAGGATGAGTAATAGGTTCCTCCCTGGTGCAGAGCTGCTCGTGCACAGCAAGCTCCTGTTCACTCTCTTTATTTATTCTGTCTTATCTTCCTCACATTTCATCACTTTCTTGTTATGTTTGCTCAGTTAAGTCATTAAGACCACTCTGTTTTTCCTCTTTCCATGTTTAGCCCTAGGAAAGCAGCTAAGCCTGTGT
The DNA here is from genome assembly GCF_963513975.1 of Fringilla coelebs. Lineage (NCBI taxonomy): Eukaryota > Metazoa > Chordata > Aves > Passeriformes > Fringillidae > Fringilla > Fringilla coelebs. The sequence continues at coordinate 1,920,929 of NC_140054.1, read as the reverse complement.
AATAGATTTAGCATTTAATTTCCCTAAAAACCCCTTTTTCCTGCCGTCAGTCTGGGGCCCTGAGACATTTCCACTCCTGCCTGGATTGGGTGCTGTGGAAGGGGTAGCCACATTCCTCCTCACAGAGGAAAGCAAGGCACAATTCTTCCCAAGAATATTTCTGGGTTTCACATTCTCTGAACTTCAGAGAAAGGAAAAACAATTCTTATAAATTGTGTGCATGTGTTTGTGCAAAAGTAGAATGCAATGTGGAGATTTTTTACCCACAGTGATGGGGTTTTGGTTCCTTGGCCTGTCAGGGCCAGGTGTGTGTGTGTGTGTCAGGACTGTTGGGTGACAATCACAAGATTCTGGGCAGTGTGAGCAGTTGGGTGCTTGGCAGATTCAGTTTAGATGTAATGTAACACAGTGTAATATAATACAGAAAATATAATATAATAAAGTAATTAATTAACCTTCTGGTAAGATGGAGTCCTCATCATTCTCTCCCCACTTGGGGATGAAAATATCGATAAGAAGGGAATCTCTGAGCCAGCTCACAGCTCTGAGAGGCTCTGGGGAGGTTTCTCCACCTCCACTCTGCTCCCTGTAGGGGTGTTCTGGGTTAAATCCCCATTTCAGTGGGCAGGAAAAGGGATCAATAACTTGTGAGGAACTTCTGCATTTCTGTTCTTACCTGTGGTGGTGGTGTTGCTGAATCAAATCCCTGTTTCAGTGGCAGGAAAAGAGAGAAATCTCTTGTAAGGAATTTCTGTTCTCACCTGTGGTGGTTTTTCTGAATCAAATTCCTGTTTCAGTGGCAGGAAAAGAGAGAAATCTCTTGCAAGGAATTTCTGTTCTTCTGCATTTCAGTTCTCACCTGTGGGGGTTTGGAGAGCTGAGCTCTGCTTTTTCCACATTATAAATCTGCATGGTGGGGAGTTAGAGACAAGAAAAGCAAGCAGGGATATCCAAATCCAAATAATTTGGCTTTCAAAAAAATTGCAGGGACATTAAGATTGGAAAAGGACTCTAAGATCCAGTGTTTGACTGAATCCCAGCTGAACCAGACCACCAAGTGCCACCTCCACATGTTTTTTTGAACACTTCCAGGGCTGGTGACCCCAGCATTGCCCTGGCAGCCTGTGCCAGTCCTGGCCACCCTTCCAGTGCCCCATTTCTCACCACCCTGGTTTGCACAGAGACACCACCACAGCAAATCCCCCCTCCACACGGACACTGTCCCCTCTCCCATGAGAACTCCAGGGCCTGCTCAGCCCTTCTGGGTCCTTTCCTTCCTTTCCTTCCAGGATCCTTTGCAGGAGCCAGTTGAGCTCTGGGTCAGGTGGGTCCCTCACCTCCTGCCCCCCTCGTTCACCACCCAAGGGAAGGAAACCATGGAATTTCCGAGGTGTTTGTGCTCATCTTGCATCACTGCAGCCCTCAAGTTTAATCACTTTGCAAACCTTCCTGATCTTCTACCCCCTGGTTTATTTACACAGGATTTGGGTCCTCGTTCTGCTGAATGAGTCAAGATTTTGGGTTCCCCTTCTGGACACAACAATCCCAGAGTCCTAAAAAAGACCTTTAGGATCATCCAGTCCAACCATTCCCCCAGCACTGACCCAAGTGCCACTGCTGACCCATGTGCCACCACTGATCCATGTCCTCAAGTGCCACCACTGGCCCATGTCCTCAAGTGCCACCACTGACCCATGTCCTCAAGTGCCACCACTGACCCATGTGCCACCACTGACCCATGTCCTCAAGTGCCACCACTGACCCATGTCCTCAAGTGCCACCACTGACCCATGTCTCCTAGTGCCACCATTAAACCATGTCCCCAGGTGCCACCACTGACCCGTGTCCCCAGGTGCCACCACTGACCCGTGTCCCCAGGTGCCACCACTGACCCATGTCTCCAAGTGCCACCACTGAACCACGTCACCAAGTGCCACCACTGAACCACGTCACCAAGTGCCACCACTGAACCATGTCCCCAGATGCCACCACTGACCCACATCTCCAAGTGCTACCACTGACCCACATGCCCAGGTGCCACCACTGACCCACATGCCCAGGTGCCACCACTGACCCATGTCCCCAGGTGCCACCACTGACTCACATGCCCAGATGCCACCACTTACCCACATCCCCATGTGCCACCACTGACCCACGTCCCCATGTGCCACCACTGACCCACGTCCCCATGTGCCACCACTGACCCACATCCCCAGATGCCACCACTGACCCACATCCCCAGATGCCACCACTGACCCACGTCCCCAGATGCCACCACTGACCCACGTCCCCAAGTGCCACATCCACCTGGTTTTTAAGCCCCTCTGAGGCTGGGGGCTGCCCCTTGCCCTGACAGCCTGTTCCAGTGCTTGACAGCCCTTTCCTGAAGAAATGAAATTTCAGCTTTGAGGCCCCTGGGCAGCTCCCAGGGCAGCTCCCAGGCTGGCAGAGCTCGTCTGTGCCACCCAAACCAGGCTGACCAACGCCAGGTCCCCTCCACCTGCTGGGGATGAACCCAGCACGGTCCCAAACCCGACCTGCCTGGGAGTTCCTGTCCCCCCTGAGACCTCACCTGGCTCCAGGGACTGAGCAGAGCCCTGCCCTGTCCCCCAGCAGCTCCTCAGACAGAGGGGCTTTGTTGGAAATGGATTTACATGGATTTTAAAGAGGATGATGTTTGAAAAAAGAGCCCAGATGAACAAGGCAATCCCAGCTGAGCCTATTACACATGATGGAGTTAAATAAGGGGGATTTTACACAGGCTCTAATTGGGGTTTAAATCCTGGTTCTGAGCAGCTGCTGAGCTCTAGAAAGAGGCAGGAGGAGGTGCTGGGCACAGCCCTGCCACGAGCTGAGCCCCCCAGCCCTGAATGGGCACATTCACAGCCCAGAGTTTCTATCTGAACAAGGAATTTGCTGACTGCTAATCTCTGCTGATTAATGATGTTTTCACAAAGCCACCACAGAAGGTTTGCTGGTCTTGTCTAGAGAACCAGACTTTGGCCAAGCAAAGCCCTTTATCCAAAAATGTATTTGTCTAGAAAGAGCCATTATTATTCTTAGGAATGCCAGGTATGGATGCCCGTGCTTCTTGTTCTTGTTAAAGGCAAGTTGTTCTACAGATAAGGAGGCGAAAGAGTACAAGATAGGCAAGGTTTGTCAGGACAGATAAAATCTTCAATTAGACCAAAAGCAGCAGGAGAAAATTCAGACAAACTTTCAGACACGGAAGCAGACGTGAAAGAAGCCTGGGTGTCCAAGAACTGACAAGTTTTTTTTTTCTGCCCATTTATCACAGGAAAGATATCACCCCCTCCCCAAAAATAAAAAATAAATTTAAAAAAATCATGCTTTTTTTGGTTTAATTCCCATTAAAAGGGGATTAAGGCAGAGAGGAACAGGGCAGACTTGTTCCACATCCACAGTGCGGGTTCCTTGCTGCTTTCTGAGTCAGATAACTCTGCTTAACAGCAACCTTTAGCTTTTATCAACGTCAAAGCCAAATCTCTGGCGCTAAAATTATTCCAGCTTTCATCTGGGTGTTTGACTGCTGCGGAGCAGAGCTCTGGTGTGATCCAGTTACTGGGACAAGGGTCCCTCTGAACATGTGGGTAAGAAGATCTGCCTCATACCTCGGAGTGGAACAGGATTTCTGACAGTTTGACATCCAAATCCCAGCAGGAAGGAGAACATTTCTGGCAGCGTTGAAATCTGGCACCTTTCTCCAGAGAACATCATCTCACTCCCAATAATCATCAAGTCGTTAGGAATAACAAATGATTTCCTAGAAATCAGGACGGAGGAGTGAGTGCCAGTCAATATTGCAGCAGGGTGAATTATTTGGCTGCAGAGCTCAGGAGGAACAGCCAGGCCAGTTCCCAATAACCACGAGTGATGATCAAAGAGCTCTGCTCCGACAGATGCAGATGGAACAGATTGTTCCCTCCAACTGCTGCTCTGCCAGCAGCTCCAGCTCTGAGCTGAGCTCTGCAAAGCTCAGCCTGGAGCAAAGGAGGCTCAGGGGGCCCTTGTGGCTCTGCACAGCTCCTGGCAGGAGGGGACAGCCGGGGGGTCGGGCTGTGCTCCAGGGAACAGGGACAGGAGCAGAGGGAACGGCCTCAGGCTGGGCCAGGGCAGGCTCAGGGTGGGCACAGCAGGAATTTCCCCATGGAAAGGGGGCTCAGGCCTTGGCACTGCCCAGGGAGGGTTGGAGTGCCCATCCATGGGGGTACCCCAGGAATCCCTGGAGGTGGCACTCAGAGCTCTGGGCTGGGGACAGGGTGGGGATCAGCTGGGACTCGATGTCTTTGCAGCTCTTTTCCCACCTCATCTCTGGGACCCTGAACACCAGGATCCCAAAGGCTTTTCCCAGCACGGAATATCCATCCAGTGCAACCCCCAGCAGCAGAGGTGTCCCTACCCCAGCCCCTTCTGGCAGGGAATATTCCCTGTTCCCCCACAGCTCCAAACCCCTCACACCAACCACAGAAAAGGAGCCCTGAACGTCCTTAAAATCCCATTTTTGCATATTGGGGGAAAAGTTCTGCATGGAAAGGGTGGTCAGGGCTTGGCAGGGGCTGCCCAGGGAGGTTTGGAGTGCCCATCCCTGGGGGTGCCCAAGGAATTCCTGCACTCAGAGCTCTGGGCTGGGTGAAAATTTGTTGTTTAGTCACAGATTGAGGAAAGAGCCTCAAGTTGTGACATGGGAGGCTCAGTTTGGATATTATGAACAATTTCTTCATGGAAAAGGGCTAGAAAACTTTGGGATGGGTTTTCCAGGGCAGTGTGGAGTCCCCATCCCTGGGAGTGTTCAAAAAACCTGTGGAGGTGGCACTTGAGGACATGGTGACCACAGTGCTGGTGGTTGGACTTGGTGACCTTTCAGGTCTTTTCCAGCCTTTACAGTTCTGGGGTTGATGCTTCTGCTTCCCTGCAGTTGCAGTAGATGCATCATTCACTTCCAGGTGGGATGTTCTCAGGGTTATATCTGAGAACCAACAAATCTTGGGGAGAGCAAAAGAACCCAGCAAATCCTCAATGGGAGCGGGGGCAGCTCTGCCTTGGGTCTATAAATGGAGAAATAGCAAAATCCAATCCTAAAGAGCTCAAAAAACTCTTTCCTGTCTCCAAATTTTATTGGGGGACACTGTCAAAGTGCCCCTTGTAAATCATATTTCATGTGCCCCTGTCCTAAGCTAAGATAACAGGTACCCAGGGAAAACACAGACATGATTTTGGAAATGCCTGACAAAATTTGCTCCTCGTGGGTTTTGGCCCTGCTTTCTCAGTTACTTTAGTTTCATCTGTCACAGGAAGATCCATCTGTAAACCTCATTAGATTCAAAATAACATGAGACAGATGAGGCCAGAAAAACTGTTTTTCTGCCTCCTCAGAATATTTTTTTAGTTTTTAAATGCAGTGTGGGTTTTTTAAAGCAAATTTGCTTAATTGTCAACAAAAGAGGATGGAGCCACAAGGACAGATCTGTTTGGGGGGACATGAACGGTGTCGCCCCTTCTGCTCAGCCCAGGAAGGTGTGAAAACAAATCTTCAAGCATTTTTCTTCAAAACCCATATTCCCATATTCCCCCTCAACTCCTGAGTAGGAAAATAACCCAGTAAATCCATGAAAAAATCTATGTGTGAATTCAGATTTAAGGTTGCAAATGTTTCTAAGGGAGGCAAAGGCATCTCAGAGGAAATGATTCCTGGGAAGTCAGGGTCTTTTCATAGAATCATGGAATGGTTTGGGAGGGAAGGGACCTTTAATCCCACCCAGTGCCACCCCTGCCATGGCAGGGACACCTCCCCCTGTGCCAGGTGCTCCAGCCCCAATGTCCAGCCTGGCCTTGGGCACTGCCAGGGATCCAGGGGCAGCCACAGCTGCTCTGGGTGGAATTTTGCCCATTTGCCCATTTTTTATCAGTGATATATTTTGAGGTTTCATTTTAGAATTACTTTTTTCCTCTAGGGGTATTCCATAATCCTGACAGTGTGGGTCAGTTCATCAAACCATGGTGCAGAATAATGTGACCTCCAGCCCCAGATTCTTGCAGAATGTTGCTCCTGCAACCTCAATTTGCTTGTTTAAAGTCAGCCCAGTACTCCAGGCACTCAGAGTCAGTGGATGGAGACAGAAAGTCTCAAGATAATCAACGTGGGATCATTCTTGGTTCCTACTCTGGGTTCAAAGCAAACTGAGCAGCACCTTTGAGGTACCACGCAAAGCCTTTGAACTTTGCAGCAAGGGAAAAGATTTTCAACTCCTTCCCTCATTTTAAATCATATTTATCAGGTCTCAGCAGAGATTACTTATCTGAGAGCCCAGTGAAAACAAAGGAGGCTCACCACAGCTCTCCATGCCCCGGTCATGGCCAGTAGGGAATGGGTCTGCTCCCATCAGTCCCAGACAGGCCTTGGAAAGCCATGGAAAGTTCTGGATACAGGATGTGGTTTAATGGCAATGAGAGCTTTCCTTGGGATCACAGAATCCCAGGCTGGTTTGGGTTGAGAGGGACCTCAAAGCCCATCCCACCCCACCCCTGCCATGGCAGGGACACCTCCCACTGTCCCAGGTGCTCCAGCCCCAATGTCCAGCCTGGCCCTGGGCACTGCCAGGGATCCAGGGGCTATCCTCACATCCACAAGAATGGACTGCTGCCAGCTCACTGGTGTTTCACAGAACCCTCTGAAGAGAAACCAGAGCATATTTGGGGCACTGTCAGGCTGTGGGTTCCTTTGCAGGAGTAATTTCAAACGTTGGAGATGAGCCACTGGCTCTTGTACCAAGTCCACAACTGGGAGACCTCGGTGGCACCAAACGCAGTGACCTCCAAGGTGTTCTCAGATATCCCTGGCACTAAAGCCTCAAAGGCAATTCTGCCTTCAGTTGGTTTCTAAATGCTGCTGAGGTTTTAAAAATGTGCCATGGCTGAGATATTTCTCTCCAGGAAGGGTGGAAGACCTTGGATCTGCAGGGAACAGAGCAGGGGGACACAGAGCAGCTGTGGGTCCCCCTGGATCCCTGGAAGTGCCCAAGGCCAGGCTGGACATTGGGGCTGGAGCACCTGGCACAGGGGGAGGTGTCCCTGTCCAGGGCAGGGGTGGGATTGAATGATCTTTAAGATCCCTTCCAACCCAAACCAGTCTGGGATTCTGGGATTCCATGGATCTGTGCTGGTGCACCCAGACTGGTCCAGCAGGCTTGACTCATTGAAATACTTTGCACGGTATTTCCCAGTGAAATAATTTAATGTTTTATCTCCAATGCTGTTTTTTGGACACAGAACTGAGCTCCACTTCTCCCTGAAGGTGAGGAAAGGGTTGAACAAGCAGAGCCCATGGGACTGGGAGCCCATCAGGGGACACAGATGGAGATCTCAGTGTGATCTGGGCACCAGCAGGGCTGGGGGCACTGGGGCTCAGGCAGCAGAGCCCCCAGCCCTCAGCACCCTCCTGGGTGAGGAGGGAACAGCAACAACGCCTTTTTCCAGTGAAAATGAAGGGAAGGAGAGAACCAAAGGGCACGGGCTGTTATCAGGGTGGGAATGGGCAGAGCAGCCACCACCGTGGTGCCAAGGAGCACAATCTTATCTGCTGGGGAACGGGAGCTCAGCCCCTCCTGCTGGGTGAAGCCACCCCACGGGTGTTCCCCACATTCCTGCTCCTCTTCCTCACTGTGGGTGTGTGCAGGGCGCACAGAAACCCCAGGGCAGGCTGGCCCTTGTGGTATTTTCTGAGTCCCCCATCACTGGAAGGAATGATGGATCTGACTCCATGTTCTTGGAAGGTTAATTTATTATTTTATGATCTATAGTATATTAAAGAATGCTATACTAAACTATACTAAAGGATGCAGAAAGGATACTTACAGAAGGCTAAAAAGATAATAATTAAACTTGTGACTCCTTCCCAAGTCCCAGCACAGCCTGACCCTGACTGGTCATTAAGTCAAAACAATTCTCATGAAACCAATAAAACAATCACCTGTTGGATAAGCAATCTCCACACACATTCCAAAGCAGCAAAACACAGGAGAAGCAAATCAGATAATTATTGTTTTCATTTTTCTCTGAGGCTTCTCAGCATCCCAGAGAAAATCCTGGGCAAAGGGATTTTTCAGAAAATATGACAGTGACAGTCCCTGTCCCATGGGATGGTGACACCTTCATTGCCAACCTCTCAATGTCCCCAGTGTGAGGGCTGGGCATCTTCAGAGCAGGTACCCAAATGCCCTGTGCCACCCATGGGAAGGCGGGAATCCCCAACAGCTGCAGGTTCCCATCAGTGGGGGCTGTTCCAGGTGTTCCTACACAAGGATGAGCTGGACTCTGCTGCAGGTGTCACCCTGGGGCAGGTCCTGGTGACACATCCAGCACTGCCCCTGCCATCACTGGGGGCACTCACAGGAACTCACCCTGGCAGCCTGGCATGGGGAAAGCTTTGTCCCAGCAGATGCCACAGGTGACAAAGCTGTCACCAAGCACAAGTGCCTGGGTCAGGAGTTGGCTCAGATCCCTCTGTGCAGTGTGGGGGGCTGTGCTCCCTCCCAGAGGCACTTCTACCAGTGCTCTGTGAGCAGTGCCTCCCACAGGCACGGGGGGATCCAAGGCACAGAATTCCTGTGCTGAATCCTCACAGGCTGAGCCATTGCCTTGATAACATTTCACACTTTTAACCTCATTCCTTGCTCCCATCCAACAGGCAGAAGGGAAAAGGTTCCTGCTGATTTTAACACCACTGGGTGTCTGTCAGAGCCCTGGGACTGCTCAGGAGGGGCTTGATCCACTGTGGGCTCCTGCATTTCAGAGGGATCCTGATTTCAGTGGGATCCTGCCTTTCCAGAGGGATCCTGATTTCAGTGGGATCCTGCCTTTCCAGAGGGATCCTGAGTTCAGTGGGATCCTGCCTTCAATGGGATCCTGATTTCAGAGGGATCCTGCCTTCAATGGGATCCTGCCTTCAGTGGGATCCTGATTTCAGTGGGATCCTGCCTTTCCAGAGGGATCCTGCCTTTCCAATGGGATCCTGATTTCAGTCGGATCCTGCCGTCAGTGGGATCCTGCCTTTCCAATGCGATCCTGCCTTTTAGTGGGATTCTGCATCCCAGTGGGATCATCCCTTTCCAGTGGGATCCTGATTTCAGTGGGATCCTGCCTTTTAGTGGGATCTTGCCTTTCAGAGGGATCCTGCCTTCATTTCAGTGCAGGGATCCCCTCACACTGGGAGGTGCCAGCAGCCAGGGCTCAGGGATCATGGAATCATAGAATGTCTTCAGTTGGAAGTGACCCCAAGGATGATCCAGTCCAACCCTGTCCCTGCCCAGACCCCCCAACACCCCCACCCTGGCCATCCCTGCAGCGCTGCCCAAATTTCTCCCCCATCCTTCATCTCCCCCATCCCTCACTCTCCCAGAATCATGGAATGAGCTGGGCTGGAAGGGACCCACAGGGATGATCAATCCCAAATCCAAAGCCTGCCCAGAGCCCCCCCAAGCCCAGCCTGGGCATCCCTGGAGCTCTGGCAGCCTCGGGGCCGTGCCCATTCCCTGGGCAGCCTGGGCAGTGCCAGCAGCCTCTGGGGGAAGAACCTTGCCCTGATCTCCTCCCTGGCCCAGCTCCAGCCGTGCCCTGGCTGCTGTCCCTGTCCCAGGGAGCATCAGCCCCTGCTCGTGTGAAAGTTCCATGTTCTTACATGTTCACCCTCATATCCAAGTGGTGAAAATGCTTATTTGTGACATCCTTAAAAACAACATTTTGTCTATGTTTTCTTCAGCAGTATTCATGTATTTAAATTACTCTGGAAGCTAAATGCAATTTGCATCTCAAAAACAACATTCAGCGTGTCTGTGCTTCAGGAGAAGCCTTGGAAAACAAGGAGCTGCATCTACAGGCAGGGCTCTCGTTGGAAAGGTGTTTTCAAGTGTTTTTTGCCTTCCCTGGACTCTGTGGGAGTTGAGGCAGCAGACTTCAGTGCCTTCTCTCCTGATGGCAAATCCACCTCCTTCAGCACTGTTGGCTTTGGATTTTCAGATGTCAGTTGGAGGTGCCATCTGACACGATCTCACTTTTGAATAGTTGGGTATTTTTAGTGCCTCACTCACATGTGTGGCACCCAAAATGGTGCTGGGAGCTGCTCAGAGCATTCTCTGAGGAGCACAGGGCCACAGCCCTGCCCAGGTGAGTGCTGCATCCCTCGAGGGGCTCAGTGAGACACCTGGAGCTGTGTCTGCTCCTCACAGCAGGGCAGCACAGGGTGGGACAGCCCAGCAGCAGAATCTTAGAATGCCCCCCAGAATCAAGGGAAATCAAGGGAAATTCCCCTCCAGAATCAAGGGAAATCAAGAGAAATCAAGAGAAATCAAGGGAAATCAAGGGAAATTCCCCCCCAGAATCAAGGGAAATAAAGGGAAATTCCCCCCCAGAATCAAGGGAAATCAAGAGAAATCAAGGGAAATAAAGAGAAATCAGGGAAATCAAGGGAAATTCCCTCCTAGAATCAAGCAAAGGGAACAAGCTTGGAGCAGGGATGGGAAATCAAGGGAAATTCCCCCCCCGAATCAAGGGAAATCAAGGGAAATTCCCCTCCAGAATCAAGGGAAATCAAGAGAAATCAAGGGAAATCAAGGGAAATCAAGGGAAATTCCCCCCCAGAATCAAGGGAAATCAAGAGAAATCAAGGGAAATCAAGGGAAATTCCCTCCTAGAATCAAGCAAAGGGAACAAGCTTGGAGCAGGGATGGGAAATCAAGGGAAATCAAGGGAAATTCCCCCCCAGAATCAAGGGAAATCAAGAGAAATCAAGGGAAAACAAGGGAAATTCCCCCCCAGAATCAAGCAAAGGGAACAAGCTTGGAGCAGGGATGGGACAGGGTGGGCAGGGTGAAGCTCCCTGTGGAGGACACACCAGGAATTCAGGACTTCCCTTAGTGTGCACAGAGCTTTCCTCTGGCAGACAGGGCTCCTCTGGGGACACAGAGGGTGCAGATGGTGAATAAATCTGAATTAATTGATTCTGTCCTTGACATCTCTCACCCTGAGTGCCCCCTCTGCCTGCACCCGGCCAAGGCTGGGACAGGGGACAGAGTTCAGCCTTTATGGCTCCAGCTTTGATCTTCCAGATGCTTTCTTTGAACCTCCTTTCCAGAAGAGAGTTTACAGCTGCACTGAGCAGCTCCCGTCTCTCTGTGATCCTGGAGGATTTGGCTCTTGACTCCTCTGGGCTTGGCCAAAGGTTTCCTTTATGGCCTCACCTTTGAGCTCCCAGGTGGAATTCCCTGGCTCTTGCCAAACCCAGGCTGGAATTCATTTCTGAATGAAGGGTGGCCCAGGGTGAGCCTAAACCCAAAAGGAGATTTTGAGGTCATTGGCTGGTGCCAGACTCAGCACGTTGGCCCTGGCACAAGGGGCTGGAGGGAAGAGGGGCAGGGATGGTGCTCAGGCCAGGCAGAGAGGTTTGTAGAGCATTGATGAGATGAAATATCTGCCCAAACGCAATCTGGAGAGCAGGGCATGAGGGAGGGTTTCTCTGAGAGGGAGACATTTGTCACCCTGGTTTTTTGAGACTCTCTAAGCCTTCTGATGTTGACATTCTTGTGGGGAACTTTCTCACACACTTTCTGTAAACAACTCATTGTTTTTGCATTTCTTTATGGAGAGGAGAGAGTTGATGGACTGTTGGTTAAACCAGTGTCATTGGAGAGGTGTCACTGTCACCCTCCAATCCACTGTCACCTTTGTAAAACTATAAATGTTGGAGTCAGAAAATAAACTACCTCTTTTCTTCTTCACCCTGAGAGTGGTGTGTGTGTGTGTGTTCTTTCGTGTCCTACAGCGACAGACATTTGTGGGCCAGCAGAGCTGATGGGAACAGGGATGTCCAGGAGGGGCAGAACAGCTCCAAGCCCAGCTGGCCTCTGGGCAGAAGGGGAATGCTTGGACAGGGCAGGGAGTCCAGGAGAGCCCCACTGCCTCGGCACCAGCTGCTCTGGAGTTAGAACAGGGGAACAGCTCTTCATGGCAGAAATGTTAGTAATTCTCTAGAAATGAAGGCACTGGGTAGTGCCTAGATGAATGATTTTGTTTGACTGCAGGCTCAGGACTCGTGGCCAGTGCATGAAACGTGACAGGAATGAGTTGGATCTGCCTCACTCAGTGGTATTGATGAGCACAGGCAGAGCCTCCTGACCTCGAGAGGTGCTTTCCATCCCTCATTTCTGTGCCTCTGTGATGGAATGAGACAGGAGGCTTTTAAAAGGGGAAAAGTTTTCCCATTGCATCAATGAAAACTCTGACCCCAGCAGGAGAGAGCCTGGAATCCATCCTGTCCTCAGAGCCTCTGAAATTCCTCTGCTACACCCAGCCCAGCTGAGAGCTGACAGCGCCTGGAGCCTTGTCTGGGAGAGCAGAGCCTGCTCTGCCCTCAGCTCCACGAGTTCCCAGAGCTTCTTGAATGCTTCCCATCAAAAGAAAAACTCCTGACCAGCCCTGTGGGTAGAGCCTTTCATTTCTCCCCTTTCTTCTGCCATATAATTTATATTTCTAATTTATACATATATTTATCATTTATACCTTTGTGACTTGCTTTATTGTAGGGATATACTCATATATTCAACTTTTGTCCACGTCTAGAGAAACTAAATGATCTAAACAGTAAAAGTGTTAATTTTTTTAAAATTAACTAACTTTTATGAGAGAATTTTTTTTGCTGTTCAAAGCACAGGAATCAAAGATAATATAGATTCTTCAGGTTTGACTTCATTTAATGAATAGAAAACTTCATTTAAGGAATAGAAAACTTCACATCTTCTCAAGTAAGTCTGTTTGCCTTTACAGCTTTTTCTGCCAGGTCTCCTCTGTCCTGCAAGAGGAAGGAGCCTGCACTAGAGTGAATTATTCATCAGCTGGAACCTGCAAACCAAATTCTTGCACTCACTGTTCCTTGCTGTCCCTTGAGCGTCCAAGTGTCCACCTGGCCCCTGTCCTTGTTCCCAGCAGAGCCTCAAACTTTCCCAAACATCAGAAAATAGTTTCATCCCCCAAAAAGTTGTCACACCACCAGCTCTGTGAGGCTGATGCCAGGCTTGCAGTGCAGGGACTGTGGGCACAGTTCATGGGAACGGGGGATAATTCCAATGGAAAGGACCTTAGGGTGTCCCAAGCCCCATGTCCTGCTCAGGTGCCACATCCCATCCTCTTCCCCCATCTCTGGCCACCTCTGTGCTCAGGGATCTCCTGGCACAGCAATATTTCTCTTGGAAAAGAGGAGCCAACATGTTTGCAGTGCCCAGGAACTTCCAGTCTGGCACATGCTCAACCCCTCTGGTTGCCTTCTCCTGTGTTCTCCAGGATATGGCCCTTCTTTCCCAATTTTTTCCACCTTTCAGGTGATTCTCACCTGGTATCAGCCCTTGGCAGTCCCAGTGCCCTGTCCCATCCTTGTCCTGGTGTCCTTGTTCCCAGAACAGAAAACAGCTGAAGGAACTGTGGCAAAGGCATGGAAACGCAGCTGCTGGGGCCACCTCCCTTGGTGGCATCTGCTCAAGGACCCTCCAGCCCCAAACCCCCTCCCCACAGCCCCCAGAGGGTGAATCCCCCCATCCCCGCGGCCCTTCCGAGGGGAGCTGGGCACGGCAGAGCCGAGCTGTTCCATCAGAGGGCAGTGTGGGATGAAAGCAGAGAGTCCCTGCAACCTGCAGAGGGGAAACGTCCCAGAGATCTGGGTGAGGATGGGTCCAGTCCTGCTCGTGGAGACTGCAAACATCCAGAATTTACAGGAGGTGAGATCCTCTCTCCTTTTCTTTTTTAAAGTCTGGAATGGACCCGGAAATCTCTTAGGAAAACTGGGGAAGAAAGGAAGGTAAAGAAAGGAGGTGACTATCCATGAAATTCTATTAATTCCTTTATCCAGAGTGGGTTCTGGAGGACTCTGGCTTCTCTTTGGAAATTCTCCCTCTCTCCGAGGTGCCTGAGCTTTGTGCTGCCAGAGATGGATCAGAGGGATCCTTCTGCTCACTCTGTTTTCCCAAATCTCACTGAGGTTCCTGGGACATCATCCCACCTCCAGGAGACACCTGGATCCACCAGCTGCCGGGAGCTGGAGCTGCCAAGGAAAATCTGTGGAGTCTTTTGCCTCTGAGACACAAAAGAGCACCCCAGCTGGCCTTCTCTCTCTGGAGCTGCCAGGAGGGTCACAAGGCTTCCCACAGCATCTCTCCCACAAACATTGTCCACTCTATAAAGTAGCCACTACTCCAGGAGCTGCTCCTTGAGAAGGTCACATCTCAAGCAGCAGCTGCCCCCCGGCACTGCTGGGGCTCAGCCCAGGTTCCTCTGCTTTGTCTCCTCCACCAAGAGGCCCCGGGACCTGTCCTTGTGGCTGAAGAAGCCCCAGGGCCTGCTCCTTGTGGCTAAAGAAGCCACCCACTGTCCCACTTTGGTGAGAGAAGATCCCAGATGAAGGAGAGGAAGGGATTCTGCCCCTCCCGGATTCATCTTTGCTCTGAATATGCAAAAAAAGAGGATTTTCCTCTATCCTGCCACCTCTCTCTGGAAAGGGGAGATACCATCTCCTGTGAGAGAAGGGACCTCCCTCCTTCCTCCCCGTTCATGGCAGAGCAAAGGGGGAGCCACAAACACTGTCCCCTGAGCCATCAACCGTCACAAGAGGGACACAGGGACACGGGGGACACGGGGACATTTCTGCTGCCCCTGCTGTGGCCCCACAATTTCAGAGACTTCTCCCAGCCCCTGCTGTGTCTCAGGTGACTTCAGCTGATGCCTCAAGTTCCCTGTCAGACAAAAATAACATTTTTATCATCTCCCACCTTAAAAAGAGCCCAGACCCATGGGTGGAGGTGGCACAGGAGAGGTGGGTGCCATCCCTGAGCTCACAGAGCTTCCCATTTCATCACCCAGCATTGGATTTAATCCCATGGGGCTGGGATGCCTTTGGAGATGTCCTTGGAAGCCTCTGCTGACCATGGGCAACCAACCCCCATCCATCCATCCATCCATCCATCCATCCATCCATCCATCCATCCTCCATCCATCCATCCATCCGTCCATCCATCCATCCATCCATCCATCCATCCTCCATCCATCCATCCATCCGTCCATCCATCCATCCATCCATCATCCATCATCCATCCATCCATCCATCCATCCATCCATCCATCCATCCCTCCACCATCCATCCATCCATCCATCCATCCATCCATCCATCCTCCATCCATCCATCTGTCCATCCATCCATCCATCCATCCATCCATCCATCCATCCATCCCTATCCATCCATCCATCCCTCCATCCATCCATCCATCCACCCATCCATCCATCCATCCATCCATCCATCCATCCATCCTCCATCCATCCATCCATCCATCATCCATCCATCATCCATCCATCCCCATCCATCCATCCATCCATCCATCCATCCATCCATCCATCCATCCATCCATCATCCATCCATCCATCCATCCATAATCCATCCATCCATCCATCCATCCATCCATCCATCCATCCATCCATCCATCCACACACACTCTGCTCCACAATTTCCCTTGCCCTCCAGGTCTTTGCAGAGTCTCTCCACAGGATCTGCGCTCTGGGATCTGAGCTTGGGTGTTGGAGCCACAGAACATCCTGAGCTGGAAGGAACCCACAGGATCATCCAGTCCAACCCTGGCCCTGCCCAGAGCCCCCCCAAGCCCAGCCTGGGCATCCCTGGAGCTCTGGCAGCCTCGGGGCCGTGCCCATTCCCTGGGCAGCCTGGGCAGTGCCAGCAGCCTCTGGGGGAAGAACCTTGCCCTGATCTCCAGCCTGAGCTGCCCTGGCCCAGCTCCAGCCGTGCCCTGGCTGCTGTCCCTGTCCCAGAGCAGAGATGGGAGCTGCCCCTCGGGAGGAGCTGCAGATCCCTGAGCTCTGCCCTCAGCGTGCCCTGCTCCAGCTGCACACACCAAGAGCCCTCAGCTGCTCCAGACCCTTCCCCATCCTCGTGTCCCTCCAGCTCAGTTGCCTCTCAAGGTTCAGTTTCCCTTTCCCTGTGCAGAAATGGGAGGCCCAGGGCCGTGCCTGGGTCTCTCCCTGCTCTCAGGTGCGTTTGCAGCCGTGACTCAGAGCTCAGGGCCCTGCTCATCTCTCATAAAGCCGGGTGACTTCATCATACCTTCCCTGTGAACTCATGCTGCTGCACCTTCCCTCCTGGCTACCCCAGCCAGCATTCCTGGGCACTAACACCCATTCCAGCAGCCTCCTGGCACAGCCACCCCTCTCAGGCTGCTGACAGGAGCCACTGGGTGCTACTGGGGTAACACGTGTGTGCTCAGAGCTGCCCCTGTGCAGGGAGGTGCCTCTGCCTGCTCTCTGCAGGAGTTTTCCCCTCTAAGAGACCCCAAACTCTGCTCCTGAGGAGCTCTGCTTGCAGAGGAGGCTCCCTCCTGAATCAGCTGCCTCTGTAGCACCAAAATTTTCCTTGGCAGCTCAGCAAGAGGTGCCTGAAGGAGTCAGTGCAGCCTGGCAGAGGTCCAGCCTGCCCTGGTGGGAGTGCCAGGGTCCATCCTGCTCCAGCTGCAGGGGGGAGGCTGGAACCAGGCTCTGCCACATCTGGGCTTGCCCAGGAGAGAGAGGAATCCTCCAGCATGAGAGTCTGTCTGTACATAGGATCAAGAAAGCTTCAACAGGAGGGGGTTTTAATAATTTAAATGATTATTAATTCATTTTAATGGGAGTTTTTAATAATTGAAAGAAAACCATGCTGAGGGAAGCGAGAATGAGAGCGTTCCCTTGTTCACCCAGCGTGTCAGCCTCCTTAGGGAACACCAGGGGAGGGTCAGGAGGGAAATCTGGGAAAATTTATTCACTCAAAGAGTGCTTAAGAATTGGAACAGGCAGTGGTGGAGTCTCCAGCCCTGGAAGGCAACAAATGTCAGAACCAGAGCACACAGCCTTGAGCTGCCCCAAGGGAAATACAGGTTGGATATCAGGAAAAAGTTTTTTACAGAAATGGTGATAAAGTTCTGGAATGTTCTGCCCGGGGAGGTGGTGCAGTCACCATCCCTGGGGGTGTTTAACAAAGCCTGGATGTGGCACTGGGTGCCAGGGGTGAGCTGAGCTGTTGGGGCTGGGTTGGACTCGATGAGCTTGAAGGTCTCTTCCAGCTCAGTGATTCTGGGAATTCTGGGAATTCTGTGAAGTGTTCATAAGGTGAGCAGATGTGGCACTTGGCTCAGTGACACTGGGCTGTTTGTTGAAGGTTGGACCTGATGATCTCAGAGCTCCTTTCCAACCTCAGTAATTCTGTGACTCTCTGCCTGCCTCTCCTAAACCCATCCTGCACTCACCTCCTCCTACCCCAAGCCTGTTGATATTTTCAGTGTACACAACGTTGCCACAAAAACCACAGCGTGAAAAAACACATTCTTCAGCTGTAAATATGGCTGGGAAATAAGGACAGCTTGCAGGGACAGGGAATTGTCCTGATAACGAATCATCCTCGTTGTTATCATCCTGATAACAAACCATCCTCATTGTTATCATCCTGATAACAAACCATCCTCACTGTTATCATCCTGATAACAAACCATCTTCACTGTCATCATACTGATAACAAACCATCTTCACTTTTCCTGCACTGCTGCTCTGACCTGAACATCCCTTGCCTGGACAGGGATGCTGGACACAGGGAGGGTTTGCCCAAATTCTCTCCCAGTTCCCCCAGTTCACCACTGGGCAATGTGAGCTGGGGGTCCCTTGGCTGAGTGGGCCCACAGGGACTCACTCAGGAGCAGTTTTGCCCTGACTTTTATGGAATCAAGGGATAAAATTATCCCTTGTTGATCCCAGCTGACTAAAAATTGTAGCTGGTGTTTCCCAAATGCTGAGCTGGGGGCCTGTTTCTGACAGTGCCATTCCTAATCATTGAGGAATTCTGCCTTGGTTTGGTTTTTTGGGGTTTGGTTCAGGTTTTTTTCTTTGTTTCTATTTAGTTTCTCTCTGTTTGGTTCAGATCAGTGCAGGGTGACAATGGGAAGGTGAACACTTGTAGGACTCTCCTACAGGTTCTCCCTGTAAATATTCCTATAATGGCAGAAATAATAATAGAAATAAGAAAGAAATAATGCTCCTTACTGGAAATAAATCAATTTCCTCACCCACCTCCCAAAATATGAAATCTCCTATTATTAGACTGAATTTTCCTCCCCATATGAATCACACAGAAGCCCCCACAGCCTCACAATAATGATTGGATAAAGAGCAGAACTCTCCAAGGCCAGGCTAGACACTGGGGCTTGGAGCACCTGGGACAGAGGAAGGTGTCCCTGCCATGGCAGGGGTGGGATGGGCTTTAAGGTCCCTCCATGATTCTCTGGGAAATCCCATGGAAATTCAATGGATTAACGAAATGCAAGGAGAGGAGGGGAGGCTGGTTCAGCCCCACCTCCCCTGCCCTCCCCTCAGGGTTTGCTGATGCTCTGTGAGGTCACAACCTGAGCATCACTGGGAGGTGTCCCCAGCAGTGACCCTGCCCAGCTGCTCTCAGGAATTTGCTTCTCCCACTCCTCCCTGCCCCCCACCCCACACAGATTATTTTCTCTTGAAGTGTCTCAGTAACCAGGTTCCCTTGCTGTTTCCTGGAAAAGAATTTTCCCAGAGCATCTCTTGGCTCGTTAGGCCAAATATTGCACCTGAGAATTTCCATGTGTTATCAGGAGGACAAAAAGGTGATTCCAATTGTTTTTTCTCCCTACAAAATATGTCAGTGATGTAAATCTTTTCCTTTCTTTGATTCTGGAGATGCTTTCAAAACCTGAACACATTTCTGGTTTTGACTCAAACATTAGTTTTCCTCTCATTGCTTTTATCTTCCTGTGACATTATTTTTTAAAAAAATTGTACCTCATGCCATAGACATTCATTGCTATTTCTCCTTTATTCCTCATTAATATATTATTTACTCTGATTGCAGACTTCTCCAATGATTAAATGAGTGTTTATGCAAAATACATTTTCCTTGGCTGAGAAGTTTTGAGGCTCAGTGGTTTCAGTGAACTTCTCTTGCAGAGAAGTTCCAGATTTCATTCGCAGTTTCCTGTATCCATTGATCCTTTCCAATCCATTCCCCCATTGATCATCCTGGGCTGCATCAATGGAGTTGTGGCCAAAAGGGAAAGGGGGATTCTGCCCCTCTGCCCTGCTCAGGTGATTCCCCACCTGCAGAGCTCAGAATTCCAACCTCAGCAGCACCTGGAGCTGCTGGAGAGAGCCCAGAGGATCCACGGAGCTGTTGCAGGGCTGGAGCCCCTCTGGAGCCAGGCTGGGAGAGCTGGGGGGGCTCCCCTGGAGAGGAGAAGGCTCCAGGCAGAGCTCAGAGCCCTGGCAGGGCCTGAAGGGGCTCCAGGAGAGCTGCAGAGGGACTGGGAACAAGGATGGAGGGACAGGAGCCAGGGAATGGCTGCCAGTGCCAGAGGGCAGGGCTGGATGGGATCTTGGGAATTGGGAATTGTTCCCTAGCAGGGAATGTCACTTATAGTTTCCATATCCTCAAAATCTTTTGCCAGGCAATCATATTGATCAGGCTTTCCTGTTTCACCTTCCCCAGCAGCCTGGGCCTTTGGCTCAGGAAATAATGGGCAAAGAGAGGCTGGCTGTTAAAAATAGGATGGAGACAAAGCATGCCTGAAGCTGCGGTGGCATTATGTAATCCATCAATAAATTGAACACTGGTGCATGTGAAGGACGGTGAAGGGGACAGGGGGATGAGTTCTGCACATCAAAACAGCTCTTCCTGCTGCTGTACAGCCACGGGGAGCACAGCTACAGCTTGTTGTGCCCCAGCCATTTGGGAGAAAATGCCCTTTTAAGGGTGGATCTGGTGAAAACACCCAGGAGTGTGCGTGAGGGAACTTGTCTGTGCCCTCGGAGGCTGCCAGGGCTGGGGCTGCTGTTCACTCCCAGCTCCAGCTCCGAGGGGTGCAGGAGGGCAGGAAGGCTGTCATCGGGGAATGTGCACCCTGTGCAGCTTTGGCCTGGGTATTCCTCAATATTCCCTTTTCCCTGGGTGTGAAAAGGCTGAAACTGCAGCTGGGCTGAGATGGGAGCTCACCCTCCTTCCCCAGGTGGGGTTGAACAGAGGCTCTGCCCTGCTTCCTGCACACCCTGCTCCCCTCTGCATTTCTGCTTGCTGTTGCAATCCCAGTCCCAGGAGCAGCAATAATCACATTAAAAAGCTGGCTGGGAACATTTCTGTGATGCAAAAGTCGCTCACATCACCTCTGAAGGGCTGTGCACGTGCAGCTGCTCTGCTGGGGTGGCACTGAGTTTTCCTGGGCACGGATCCTGCTGGAAAAGGGACTCTCCAGGTGACAGCCACCCTGCACAGGCAGCTCAGCCCCAGGGACTGCCATGGGCAGCGGGGAAGGGGCTGGGGAAGGCAGGACCTGCTTTAGCCCCATTCAGAATCCCAATGACCGCTTCTGACATGAAGAAATTCTTTCCTTGAGGGCAGTGAGGCCCTGGCACAGGGTGCCCAGAGAAGCTGTGGCTGCTCCTGGATCCCTGGAAGTGTCCAAGGCAAGGCTGGACAGGGTTTGGAGCCACCTGAGACTGTGGAAGGTGTCCCTGCTCACGGTGTGGGTTGTAATGAGATGACCCTTAAGGTCCCTTTCAACCCAAACCATTCAATGGTTCTGGGATTTTGGGATTTTCTTGAATGGGTCAGTGTTTATTGTACTTCTCAATGTGCTTCTCCATAACATTCTCCAGCAGATTTGTCTCTGCTTCCAAGCTTTGGCCCCAGGAGTTACTGGAGCTTCACCATTAACCTTTGGCTAAACTGACCCTGACCCCAGTGACTGCCCCAACCCTCAGGCACAGGGTCACTGCAGCAAAGACAAAATTCCCCAGATTTAAGTACATTTGTTCATTTGGGACAGCCCTTTTCCCTTTGTCTGCAAGCCAGGATCATAGAATCATGGCATCCCAGAATGATTTGGGTGGGAAGGGACCTGAAATCCCACCCAGTGCCACCCCTGCCCTGGCAGGGACACCTCCCACTGTCCCTGTCCAGCCTGGCCTTGGGCACTGCCAGGGATCCAGGGGTCCTCAGCTGCTCTGGGCACCTATGCCAGGGCCTCCCACCCTCCCAGGGAAGATGTACAGAGCAGGCAGACACTGCCAGCCCCTCGTGGGGACAGGGTGGGTGACAAATGCCACGTGCTGCTTGGGGGAACAGGGAGGTGTTCACACTCTGGGCCAGCACCTGGACACAGGGCTCTGCTTGAACAGGTTTGTTCAAAGGCAGGATCCCAATGAAGGCAGGATCCCATGGAAAGGCAGGATTACACTGAAATCAGGATCCCACTGGAGAGGCAGAATCCCATGTAAAGGCAGGATCCCACTGAAGGCAGGATCCCACTGAAGGCAGGATCCTATGTAAAGGCAGGATCCCACTGAAATCAGGATCCCACTGGAAAGGGATGATCCCTCTGGAAATGCAGGATCCCACTAAAAGGCAGGATCCCGTGTAAAGGCAGCATCCCACTGGAAAGGGAGGATCCCACTGAAATCAGGATCCTACTGGAAATGCAGGATCCTACCAAATGGAAAGATCCCACTGAAATGCAGAATCCCACTGAAAGGCAGGATCCCACTGAAATCAGGATCCCACTGGAAAGGGAGGATCCCACTGGAAATGCAGAATCCCACTAAAAGGCAGGATCCCATGTAAAAGCAGCATCCCACTAAAATCAGGATCCCACTGAAATCAGGATCCCATGTAAAGGCAGCAACCCACTGAAATCAGGATCCCTCTGGAAAGGCAGGATCCCACTGGAATGCAGAATCCCACTGAAATCAGGATCCCACTGAAATCAGGATCCCATTGAAGGCAGGATCCCACTGAAATCAGGATCCCACTGAAATCAGGATCCCTCTGAAGTGCAGGAGCCCACAGTGGATCAAGCCCCTCCTGAGCAGCCCCAGAGCTCTGACAGACACCCAGTGGTGTTTAAAGTCAGCAGGAACCTTTTCCCTTCTGCCTGTTGGATGGGAGCAAGGAATGAGGGTCAAAAGTGTGAAATGTTATCAAGGCAATGGCTCAGCCTGTGAGGATTCAGCACAGGAATTCTGTGCCTTGGATCCCCCCGTGCCTGTGGGAGGCACTGCTCACAGAGCACTGGTAGAAGTGCCTCTGGTAGGGAGCACAGCCCCCCACACTGAACAGAGGGATCCAAGCCACCTCCTGCCAGCACAGACACCTTTATTCTTGGGAAAGAAAAAAAATAAAAACCAAAAAAACCCAGATCCTGACTTACAGTGTAAAGATAAAATGAAATTGCCCAACAGAGAGAAGAAAATCACTCTCAAAATGGAACCTTTTTTTTCCCCCCTTCTTCTTTTCTGTCTGCACTTATTATTCAATTCCAAAATGCTCTCTTTGAATTGTCCAGTGTGTTCTGAGGAGACCTCCTCGCTCCCATCCTGGGAAATGAGTTACTCATCATGCTGGGCCTCAGAATAAATTGGATTTTTCCTCGCAGTTAATGGAGTGGATTGACACAATGTGCAGAGCTCCTGCAGCCTGGTGAGCGTTTTCAGGCTCAGCCTCTCGTTTGCTCCCATTTCCAATCTGTCACTTTATTAACATCAGTCAAGTGACTCCTCTTACAGTCCCAGGGGATGCTGTTCTCATGGACAAACCTCCACCAGCAGCGAGCACCAAGCGTGGCAGCTGCACTGGCTTTGGCAGCACTCAAAGGGCACCTGGGGATTTGGACTCTGGACAGGGCTGGGGGATGATTTTCTTTGTTTCAAAGGAAGGAGATCTAAACTTCCCCTGCCACCCTCTGCAGCCCATGGAGAAGAAAATCACAGAATCCCTGACTGGTATGGGTTGGAAGGGACCTCTAAACTTCCCTTGTAGGCCTGCTGGCCAGGATGCCTGTCTCGGTTTGGAAAGCCAGGTGCCTGCTAAAGGAGACAGGAGCCTCCCCTGAAATGGAGAATGCAAACCCTCCCCACCCCTCTGAATTGCTGTGAATTTTAAATTAAGGGGCTCTCAGGCAAAAGATATGGGAGCAGGAAATAAAAGTTTTTTAATAGGGAAGGAAAAAAATAAAAGTATAAAATAAAACAATACAATACACCAGAAGAACACTGTCAGAGTCAGAACACAACCTGACACCCTGTGGGTCAGGGTGTTGGCAGCAATCCAGTTGGAAAAGGGGCTGCAGTCCTCCTGGAGTGTCAGGCGTGGTTCTGTTGGAGCAGGGGGTCCTGTAGGAAAGGGGTGAATTCTTCCTCCGCAGATCTGTGGAAGCAGAAGCAGCTGCTGTTCCTCTGGGGAGTCCAGTGGAGAAGAGCCGTGCTGGTGTGTCAGAATCTCCAGATTATATCCGGGTAGGAATGCTTGGCTCCTCCCTCTGGGCGGAGCATCTCACAATGGGATGGTATAGCTCTTCTCAGCCATGCAGGGACATTCAATCCCTGTTATCAGCAGGTGTCCCCCAGAGGGAGGAGTGATTGTAATCACTCAGGGAGAGAGGTAAGGAGAATTGCCCACTTGACACCAGACAACTGCCAAACAGATGGCAATAGAACACATATTGCCTTGCAATCTGGAACAATGCCATTAACAGTGTTGGCTCTCTGGGCACACTCTTGGCTCATGGTCAGGTGGCTGCTGACCAGGTGGGTTCAGATGGGTGGCTGACCAGCACCCCCAGATCATTTTCTGCATCTTTGCCATGCTCACGTTCTGTCCTGAGCACCCCTTGAGCCTGAGCAGCTCATTTCTCATCTGACACTGTAAATCAGAGACAAAAGGCATATTTCCAGTTTGGACATGGGAGGTTGAAATCTCTTCAGAGAAAATACTTTAAGTCTTGTGGGGTTTTTTGTTTAATTTCCCTTCACTTAAAATCAGGGTCACGCAACATCCTGAGCTGGAGGGGATCCATAAGGATCATCAAAATCCTGATGTGAGGATGGGAGCTGAGCTATTTCTGAGCTCGCACATCAGCTGAGAACATCCTGGGTAGCAACACTAAGGCTTTGGCCAAGATTTCTATGCAAGACTGGAAGGTCCATTTTTGGTTGCCTAACCTGAGATTTTTCACAGCAAACAAGTTTCCCACAGGCAGCTGAGGAGCATTTCCCAGAAATAACGCATCCCAGGCACCTCGTGGCTGGAGAGCTTGGCTGCAGATGTGGGTGGCTGGAGAAGAGCCTTTCCACAGGCACAGCAGCTGTGGAATTCACTTCCTCCATCAGGCAGTGGAGCAGACTGAGATTCAGACAGGAATGTGCTGCTTTGAGGACACAGCCCAGGCCTAGCTCAGATTCTTGCTGGAGGTGAGGGCTGGGCACAGTGACTGAGGGTGTGACACAACCTGGTTCAGGAGGACAGCTCCAGGTTCAGCATTTCAGGAGAGAAACTCCTCAAATTTTTATAAAACTGGCAGTGCAATCCCAGGGACATCACCTTTTTGAGTGGTTGAACCTATCAAGCCCATTTGGCTGATTTTCCTCCAGGTGAGCTCTGTTTTCCATTTCCTCCATAAAGAACAGAATATCAGCACCAATTCCACTTTCCAGGAACAGAAACTCCTTGTCAGTTCAGCTCCTGCACTCTTTCCAGGGGTTTTGGAGCCAGGGAGCATCCAGGCAGTGCTCCCAACATGCTTCTCTTGCTCCCAAGGTGCTTTCCTTACTCCCAAGGTGTTTTTCTGGCTCCCAAGGTGCTTTCCCTTCTCCCAAGGCGCTTTTTTTTTGCTCCCAAGGTGCTTCTCTTGCCGCAGTTCTGTGCAGGGAGCTGAGTGCAGAGGTTGGGACAGGACACATCCCATTTGTGGAGATCCCTGCTGCCAGGCAGCAGAGGGAAGGGAGGCTCAGTGGCTGTGGGATGGGAGCGCAGCAGTCCCAGCAGGGCCTGGCTTTGCTCTCCAAATGTCTCCTCTCCTCACTGAGCTCCCCAGGGCTCCTCTGCCCTTGTCAGGACACGGACACTGCCAGCAACACCATCCCCATGGCTGCTGACCAGCCCTTCCAGACACTCCTCTGATACTGAGAGACAGATAATGAGCACATTTGGCATCAACAAATCCCCCAGACAGCATCCCCTTTGTCTGCAGCCCCCTCTGTGTGCTGTCCCCCCTGCCTGCAGTCCCCCCTCGCTGGCAGGGAGCAGGAGGAGGAGGAATTAATCACTCTGATTAATTCATTTGGGCAAGTGCCATGGGCAGGCCAGAGCCGTGGTGCCCCTGGTCACTGTGTCACTGTCCCCAGCCAGGCTGTCTGGCAGGAGAGAGGAGCTGGGGGCTGGAAGAGCTGTGGCCAGCTGTCACTGCTGCTCTCAGGAGAGGCTGCTCCAGGAGGTGACACTGCGGGCTGGAGCTCCTGCAGGGCCACACAGCTCTGCCACTGCAGCCCTGCAAGCCTGCTGATGGTTTAAAACAGGGCTGGGAAGGCCACAGGGGTGGGAAATGGGGATCAAGAGCTGAGCTGGGACTGCAGACACCTCCCAGGCTGTGCTGTGGGCCTGTCTGAACTCCAGAGACCCAGGAAGAGATGACAAGAAAGAAAAAAGAAAAAAGAAAAAAGCCACCTTTGCTTCATTGTCACTCTGCTGAGGGCAGCTGCATCACCTGGTCACTGCTCCTAGAGGGGGGGGTGTCTGGGATGTGCTCTCCAACAACCTGAGAAAAATGGGGAAAGTATGGAAGGGTGGAGAACAGGCAGGGTAAATGGTGCAGTGTTGTGAGGGTCCCCAGGACGAGGTGAGAGATGAGAATTTGACTCCGAGTTCTCAGAAGGCTGATATATATTATATTATATTATATTATATTATATTATATTATATTATATTATATTATATTATATTATATTATATTATATTATATTATATTATATTATATTATATTATATTATATTATATTATATTATATTATATTATATTATATTATATTATATTATATTATATTATATTATATTATATTATATTATATTATATTATATTATATTATATTATGTCATGTCATATCATATCATATCATATCATATCATATCATATCATTTCATATCATATCATATCATATCATATCATTTCATATCAATCATTTCATAAACATTACATTACATTTATTATATTATATGAAAATTATATACTAAAACTATACTAAAGAAAGAGAAAGGAGACACCAGAATGAATAATAAAAACCTGTGACAGACTCACAGAGTCCGACACAGCTGGCTTTGATTGGCCATTCACTAAAAACAATTCACATGCTGGGTAAACAATTCTCCAAATCCCATTCCAGAGGAGCAAAACATGGGCAAGCTGAGGCTTCCCAGGAGAAAAAATCCTGACGAGGGGATTTTTCATAAAATATCAGGTGACAGGTAAATCCTCCCTGCCAGAACACAACTGCTCCTCCCAGCATTGACCCAGCCCCAAACTGGAGCCTGCACACCCCACTTCCCTGCAGGGGCTGCTGCTTCCCCTCCTGCCCAGGCCTGGCTGGTGCTCAGGAGAAGGGATGGAAGGAGCTGCTGTATCCCTGGGCTTTGTGTCCTGACCCCAGGCAGGAGCTCGAGCCCAGGGTCGCTGTTCAGCCCCGGGGAGTTCGGGTCTCACCTTCCGCAAAGGAGCAGGTTCTGTTTGGGGTCAGGAGCGTGGCAGCCCTGGGGATGCTACTCCTCCAATTCTGGGGTCATTTTTGGGCTCCTGATGACAAGAGGGAGCTGGGAAGGGGCTGGAGAATCCCTGAGGGAGCTGGGCAGGGGCTCAGCCTGGAGCAAAGGAGGCTCAGGGGGCCCTTGTGGCTCTGCACAGCTCCTGGCAGGAGGGGACAGCCGGGGGGTCGGGCTGTGCTCCAGGGAACAGGGACAGGAGCAGAGGGAACGGCCTCAGGCTGGGCCAGGGCAGGCTCAGGGAGGATCTCAGGGAAATTTCCCCCATGGGAAGGGGGCTCAGGTTCCAGGGCAGTGCTGGAATTGCCATTCCTGGAGGGATTTTAGAGCCCTTAAAGGGTGTGGGACATTGGCAGCGCTGGGGGATGGTTGCACTCCACGATCTTCAAGGCCCTTTCCAACCCCAGAGATTCTGGGACTTTGTGCCACAAGCTCAGATCAACCTCTGGCCCAGGTTAATGCCAGAACTGAGGAATAAAATTTGCAAGCATCTGCTAAACCCTTCCAAAAGTTTATGGAGGATTAGGTGGGAGCCCAACATTGTTGGGGTCACAGGAGCCTCAGCAGGAGAGGAAGGACAGAGCAGAGACTCAGGGTGGGTCACTGGGGGTCCTCTGGGGACAGTGGGCACTCCCCAACCATCAAAAACAGGGAAAATTTGCCATTAAAAATGAGGAGGTCTCCCAGGGAGGTGTGGCAGGAGAAGACAAGGAGCAAACCATCACCACCACTTTGAGATCCTGCTGGAATGAGAGAGCCAGGGGGAGTTCTGGATGCAGCCAAGGAGTCCCCAGGCCACCAGGGAGTTGTTATCCTACCACTGCAAGAAGTCCATGAGCTCACTCCGGTTTTTCCTTCAAAACACAAGTTAAAAGCTAAAAATTTTACACTTAGAGAAAAAACATGGAGTTTTAAAGATCAGATTTTACTCTATTACCTCAACACAGAAAGTTTAATAAAGTAAGTTTTTCCAAAATTATGTATTTTTATTGAAAAAAAGAAATCTTGGACATCATTATTAACAGATTTTTAAAGCTAAAATAGACTTGTAGAAATAAGATTTTGTCAGATTCCATATGTTTTCCAGATTCCACTTTCAACTATTCATAAAGAATAAAATAATTTCAACTTCCTCAACTCTGTTCCTCGGCGTTCACCTGGAATGTGTTTTAAGCCATGTGGGCAAGGAACCAAACCAAGGGGCACGTCAAAAGGAAACAAATCAGGAATTACAGAAGATTCCAAGTGCTCAATGACATCTGTGGAAACCCAGGGCACAGGGAATATTTCTCTGTCTGCTCTGGGGTGCCCTGACCCCCAGGGGAGCTCTGACTCTGACCCTCATTCATGGAGAAAGTTTCCTAAACTCCAGAATAGACTGGAACCCACAAAAGTGTGCAATAGATTATAGAGAGCAGTGCAGGTGTGTCACTGAGTGAGAAATTGAGGGTTTGGGATTTTTAGTGTGCTGTGGATGGCAGCAAGATGGAGGGCACAGGGTTTGTCCTGGGTTTCTTCTTCATGCTTCTTCTTCCTCCTCCTCCTCCATGGGTTTGGGTGGCATTTTGTGATTGGGCAGAAAAGTCTGCACTGGGGGCTCTGTGGGATCAGTTATTGGGTTAAAAGGGAAAATAATCCAGGTGTCAGTTCTTAATTGGATAGTTTAGTCTTCAAAGCCCTTGTACCAAGAGACTGTTGGCCATTCTGTGCCTTCTAATGAAAAGCTGCTGAACTCACAGCAGTGAGACTGTTTTATTGATAAGAAATAATAAACACCTGAGTGTGAACATGAACTGCTGTCTCAAGTGCCTTCAGTCCAGACCCAGAGAAACCCACAACTGGTGCCACCACAACATCCATGGGCTGTAGCTCCACATCTCCAGTTCCCATGGGAAGGACAAGAGGCTGGTGTGGGATGAAGGAGCACTCCAGACATCCTGGAATTACATGTCCCTCTCCTGGGAGCAGGGATGAGCTGTGGTTTCTCTGGGCTGAGCTCATTTTTCTGTGTCTGAGGAATTTCCTACGGTTTCCTCTGAGCCCAGCTGAGTCCCAGAACCTGATTTTGGAGCCAGGGACAGGCAGCCTGAGTCTTCCAGGACACCTCCTGTAGAGTCTTCACTTCTTTTTTGCCAGGGTTGAGATTAAATGTGTGAGATGGTGTTTCTTGTTGAGACTCAGATGTCTGTTAGTTCTTATCTCTGTCACAGTCCCACAAACCCTGAGTTCTGCAGCACTTCACTCTGACACACTGAAAATGGGGATGTATCTCTCTTCCTACAAGGCCTTTTAAGGATAAACTGTCCAATTAAGAAATGACACCTGAATTATTTTCACTTTTAACCCAATAACCAACCACCCATGCCCTGTAATGGGGACATATCAAATTACACAAAACCACCCAAACCCATGGAGAAAGGAGAAGGAGAAGAAGGAGAAGATGAAGAAGAAGGAGAAGAAGAAGGACCAGCCTCCAGCCTAAAACCTCAATGTTGGAGCCCTGGTTACTGCTGAGAATTTGAGAATTCCAGACTTTCTGTGCTGCCAGGCCCTGACCCCCAGAGAACACTGCACTGACCTGAGGCCGTGGAGAAGCTTCCAGAATGGAATGACAGAACTGGGATTGTGGGGGTGGGGTTTGAATAGAAGGGTGTGATATCACAGGGTGGGAAACTCAGAGCTTGGGGTTTAGAATACAGTGATAGATATAAGGCAATAATACATAAAATGCAATAGTAGTAGTAGTAATAATAATAATAATAAAAAAAAGTAAGGCAATAATTATAATAGTGATATATAATAATAGGTAATAATATAATACAGTAATATATATATAAATCAACAATATGTATAAGTCAATAATAGTAATATCATAATAGGCTATAATAATAATATAACATAGTAATATATATGGCAATAATATGCATAAGGCAATATTAATAATATAATGTAGTAATAGATATAAGACAATAATAGTAATATAATTATAATAATAGGCAATAATAATATAATATAATATAATATAATATAATATAATAATATAATATAATATAATATAATATAATATAATATAATATAATATAATATAATATAATATAATATAATATAATATAATATAATATAATATAATATAATATAATATAATATAATATAATATAATATAATATAATATAGTAATGTATGTGAGGCAATAATGTATATAAGGCAATAATAATAATATAATTATAATAACAGGCAATAATAATTATATAGTAACATATATAAGGCAATACTATATATATAAGGCATGAGCCCTTCCTCCTCCTCCTCCTCACAGCTCAGAGCTGCTCTCTGGGAGAGGACAGCCTGAGGCATAAACACCTCAGCGTTCACAGCACCCACAAATTGGCTTTCTGCAGGTAATGACTGTGACCTTTCCACTTTAAACCCTGGAGCAGGGAGGGTTAAATGGAAATGAAATGTGTAGGACAGATGCTGAAAAGCAGAGCAGCTCCCTGTGCCAGCAGCGTGGGCTGCACCTTGACTCAAATTAGGCTAAAGTGGCACCAGCAGAAAACAGAAGAGCAGGGAAAATGTCAGACGTGTCAGAGGAGCAGGAAAATCAACCGGGGCTTCCCAAAAGCACAGGCAGCAAATTAATTCCAAGTGCAGGTAAGGAGTGAGGAGCATCTGCTGGTGGGGTGTGACAGAGCCTGTCCCAGAGATGTGACAGGGAGAGAGGAGCTCCTTTGGTCACAGAGCTGCTCCTGCCCTCAGCCTCACCTGGAATCTGCTCCTGGGCTTCATTAAAACTCCACCAGGGAGAGGTTTCAGCCCTGGGATGCTGAAACTCTTCCTGGTGGCAGCAGCAATGGAAGCTCTGAGTTTTGAGTGTCCCAGCTCCTGCTGGGTATCTCACGAGTGATGCAGTTTGCACACGTTAATTAATCAAACTTGATCCATTCCACACTTTTTTGTGGTGCTAAATAACCAGATTTAACTTCAATGTTTGATGTTTTGGCGCAGATGTCTCACTCCAAGTCATGACAAGAATGCGGCCAACAAGATAGGGGACTCTGAGATGTGAAATCGGAGGCTGAAATGTAAAATTGGATGGTGAATATAAAATTGGAGACTGAAATGTAGAATTGGGGACTCAAATGTAAAATTGGAGACTGAAATTTAAAATTGGACACTGAAATGTAGAATTGGACATTGAAATGTAGAACTGGACATTGAAATGTAAAACTGGAGACTGAAATGTGAAGTTGGACACTGAAATGTAAAATCTGAGACTCAAATGTAAAACTGGACACTGAAAAGTAAAATTGCATGCTGAAACGTAGAATTGGAGGCTGAAACGTAGAATTGGAGGCTGAAATGTAGATTTGGAGGCTGAAATGTAGAATTGGAGGCTGAAATGTAAAATCTGAGACTCAAATGTAAAACTGGACACTGAAATGTAAAATTGCATGCTGAAATGTAGAATTGGAGGCTGAAATGTGAAGTTGGAGACTGAAATGTAGCATGTCCAGCCTTGGGGCACTGCATGGCCCCAGGTCTCTCCTGAAATGCCCTCTGTGGTGGCAGTGCCAGCACACACCGTGGTCAGTGTTGGTTCCCTGGCTCCCCGTGCCAGGCACAGCTCCTGCTGGTCGTGGGGCTCTGGACTGGGCCAGGCTCAGTCCCAGCACAGCCAGGACGTGCCCTGGGCTGAGCCCATCGACCCCTCCGAGGCTCCCAGCCCACGCCTGGAGGCGCAGCCTGAGCACAAACCCTTCCCACGTCATTTCCAGACCAAACCAAATCAGTTCCATTCCCACATTCCAATGGCCAAGCGCTCTCTGCCAAGTCCTGGGCAGCTCCCTCCTCCCCACCAGTCACTGTTTTCCTACTCTCAACCTCCTTGGGGTGACTCCAGAGGTGATGCCCTTGGTTCTGTGCCTTGTCTCATGTGAAAAAACCAGCCAGGCTCCAAACCCAGGCTGGCTCCAGGCACCTGCAGGACAGGGACACAGTTGGGCACTTCAGCTCTTCTCAGGAGGGAACCTTCACTGGTCTTGGCACTTCTGCAGTAGGAGGTGTTGGTTTGGGGTGCTGGAGCACATCCAGGGCAGGGAATGGAGCTGGGAAGGGGCTGGAGCCTCAGGAGAGGCTGAGGGAGCTGGGAAGGGGCTGGAGAATTCCTGAGGGAGCTGGGAAGGGGCTGGAGAATTCCTGAGGAGCTGGGCAGGGGCTCAGCCTGGAGCAAAGGAGGCTCAGGGGGCCCTTGTGGCTCTGCACAGCTCCTGGCAGGAGGGGACAGCCTGGGAGCTGCTCCAGGAACAGGGACAGG
Organism: Fringilla coelebs; assembly: GCF_963513975.1. Classification (NCBI taxonomy): domain Eukaryota; kingdom Metazoa; phylum Chordata; class Aves; order Passeriformes; family Fringillidae; genus Fringilla; species Fringilla coelebs. The sequence goes on along the minus strand of NC_140054.1, from coordinate 1,888,930 downwards.
AGGAGAGGGAACAGCTGCATTAAGCTGCACCAGGAGTGGTTTAGGTTGGACATCAGGAGGAATTTCTTCACAGAAATGGTGATTGGGCATTGGAAGGGGCTGTCCAGGGGCGTGGTGGAGTCACCATCCCTGGAGGAGTTTAAGAAAAGCCTGGATGTGGCACTCAGTGCCATGGTCTGGGTGACAAGGTGGTGTCAGGTCACAGGTTGGGCTTGATGATTTCAAAGGTCTTTTGCAGCCCAGCTCGTTCTGTGATTCTGTTCTCTGGTTCTGGGATTCTGGGGTTCTGGGTTTCTGTTCTCTGGGATTTATTCTGGGATTCTGTTCTGGGATTCTGGGGTTCTGTTCTCTGAAATTCTGGGATTGATTCTGGGATTCTGTAATGGGATTCTAGGATTCTGTGATTCTGTTCTCTGGGATTCTGGGATTGATTCTCTTCTCTGGGATTGATTCTGGGATTCTGTTCTCTGGGATTCTGGGATTGATTCTGGGATTCTGTTCTGGGATTCTGCGATTCTGGGATTCTGTTCTCTGTGATTCTGGGATTCTGAGATTCTCTTCTCTGGGATTCTGGGATTCTGTCATGGGATTCCAGGATTCTGTGATTCTGTGATTGATTCTGGGAATCCAGGATTCCAGGATTCTGGGATTCTGTTCTCTGAGATTCTGTTCTCTGGGATTGGTTCTGTGATTCTGTTCTGGGATTCTGGGATTCTGTTCTCTGGGATTCTGGGATTGATTCTGGGATTCTGTTCTGGGAATCCAGGATTCCAGGATTCTGGGATTCTGTTCTCTGGGATTCTGGGATTGATTCTGGGATTCTGTTCTGGGAATCCAGGATTCCAGGATTCTGGGATTCTGTTCTCTGGGGTTCTGTTCTCTGGGATTCTGGGGTTCCCCCTCCAGCAGCCCTGGCCCAGCCGTGTGTCCCCTCGGGAGCAGCAGCCCCAGCGTGTCCCTCTGAGATGGAGCTTTGAGCTCCTCAGGGTGGGGATCACCCAGCTGCCATCCTCAGGGAGAAAAGCCTGGAATTCCTCCAGAGAGCACAGCCTGATGGTGCCACACACGGCCCAGGGCTGGAGCCGGGCTCCCCACGCTGCCCTGGAGGCAGCCCAGCTCCCAGAGCTGCTGCTGTTGGCTCTCCATCCCTGCTCAGCCCTTTCCAGCCCTCCCACGGCACCCCAGGGCCTCGGAAAAGCTGCAGGATCTGACAGCCAGGTGAGCACAGGGCAGGCAGAGCCCAGCCCAGCAGAGCCCAGCCCAGCAGAGCCCAGCCCAGCCTGACCCGTGGGTCAGACCAGGCAAAGTAGGGCACTGTGATACCAGAAGGAGCCCAGATCTGCTGATACTGAGGTATTTATTAAGTGATAAATAAACTAATGCACCTGATAGTCTGCTAATGCCTGTAAATTTCCATTTATCAGCCTGCAGAGAGCCCTGGAATGGTCTGGGTTGGAAGGGATCTTAAAGCTCAGCTCAGTTAAAGCTCAGCTCATGCCGTGGCAGGGACACCTTCCACTGTCCCAGGGTGCTCCAAGCCTGTCCAGCCTGGAACACTTCCAAGGAGGCTTTGCTGGTGCACCTCCATCTCCCCAGGTCCAAGTCCTCCCTCTGCAGCAGATCTGGACCAAGACCTTCCCTCCCTCTCCCACTCTCAGTCCCATCTGAGCAGAAGATGCTCAGGTGGCTTTTTGGGTGACATTGATGCTGCAGCCCCCACGCTTTCTGTGATTGCACAAACAGCTCTCACCAGGCTCTCTGACCTCCCCTCTTGCAGTCCTGATGACAAAAAATGATGCAGAGCTTTGGGTTTCAGGAAGGAGGCCAATAAATCACTCACCTGCTGCTGGGAAGGAGCCATAAAACGGGGTTTGCCATTTTGCAATTGTATCAAAAGTCCCACGAGGTTTCATCGTGGTGTGATGAGAGTTTCAGCTTTTCTGAATGGAGCACGAATAAAAGTCTTTATTATCAAGCCCTAGAAGAAACAGAAGAGCAAAGATTAGAGAAAGGTGTTCATTGATAAATCAGGGCAGTATCAGGATCAGGCAGGTAAGTGCTCAGGAATGTGCATTTGCATGGAGCTCAGAGAGCTGCTGAGTCACGAGGGAAGGATGGGAGGATGGGTCAATAACTGGAGGCCTTTCTACCCAGGAACATCTGTGTTTCATTTCCCCTGAAATTCATTCTTAACCAAATTAGATGGAACAGGCCTAACAGGCAGAACAGTGGGGCCTGATTGGTTTGGACACCTTCTCAAAAATCTCCTGTCCTGCAGCCACAATCCAGGCTCAGCCTTGCCCCTCTGCACACCAGGATGTCTCCACAGCTCTGGATTTTGGATATTCCAGGACACGACAGCAACTGAGTGGGGAGAAAATGCAGAGCAGGATTTCTGAGAGCAGCAGTTCAGTTCCAGCAGGAGAAGGTGTAAAACAGCGCTCAGGTGGGGCTGAGCACAGCCAGGAGAGCTGGCAGAACTCCCCAGTTATTCCATCCTGCTGGCCTGGATGCAGTGAAAATGTGAATTTTACTTTTATCAGAGCTTTGCCTGAGCAGCAGCCCCTCACACCTGGGCTGTGAGCACCCACGGGGTGACTCTGGGTGTGTTATTTCAGCTTGGATTGAGCCTGGAGAGCTTCTGAACCAACACCACCCTTGGGAATTGAAATGTAATGACTTTTTGTCAAAGAGCAGTCCTGCACTGGCTGTGCTTCCTCCTGTGCCACCCCTTGCCAGGAGCAGCCTGGCCAGGTTCCTGGTCAGTGCATGCTGCATTTCCAGCACACAGATCCTTCCTGGCACACCTGGCACCTTCCCTGCAGGGTTTGGACAGGAAATTGGCCCCAAGAACAGCTTGTCCCGGGCCTATCCCAGGTAATTCCCATTCCAAACCTTCTCTCTGCTGTCCCTGACCCAGGCAGGTTTGATTTGGGAGGCACAGCCTTCCCAATCCCTGCGGGCTCTCCTGCCAACTCCTGGACATTTCAGCAGTTCAGACCACAGCTGAGGTATCACACAAAGGCTCAAAAACGCCTCCCCCACCCCAAACCCTTCGTGTTTAACCCTTTATTTACCACCAGCCCAGCAGTGGGAGTTTCAGGGCGGTTGTGTCAATGGTGTGACCCTCGGTGACCGCAGGCAATGCCAGCCCTGCCCAGCTGGGCACTGCCAGAGGGGAATTGCCACAGCAGGGAGTGACCCAGACCTGCCTGGTTTTGGGTCCCCACAGGTTGGGACAAGGAGGCAGGAGGTCCCCATTGTGCTCCCCCTGCCTGGCAGCAGAGTCCATCAAGGCTGGACTCATTTTACAGCTGCATTAAACCTCTGCAGCCCCACCAGCATACCAGGGGTGGATTTCCAACCTCTGCTCATTTATTAATGTGCTGGGGCAGGGGCAAACTGCCCCTTCAGGCCCAGGTGCTGTCCTCAGAGTGCAGCTTGGAGCCAAACACAGCCCAGAGCTCTGTCTGGACCAGCAGCACATGGCTGGGGCTGGCCAGGGCCACAGAGGGGCCCCAAAGGCCACCAGGGAAGGGGTCTGTGTGTGCCAGGGCTGCAGGGATGGCTGTTCCCAGGGCAGGGGACAGCGCCTGGGCAGGCACCTTCACCATCACAGGCTACCACGGAATCTTCTGAGCTGGAAGTGACCCCAAGGATCATCCAGTCCAACCCTGGCCCTGCCCAGACCCCCCAACACCCCCACCCTGGCCATCCCTGCAGCGCTGCCCAGATTTCTCCCCCATTCTTCATCTCCCCCATCCCTCACTCTCCCAGAATCATGGAATGAGCTGAGCTGGAAGGGACCCACAGGGATGATCAATCCCAAATCCAAAGCCTGCCCAGAGCCCCCCCAAGCCCAGCCTGGGCATCCCTGGAGCTCTGGCAGCCTCGGGGCCGTGCCCATTCCCTGGGCAGCCTGGGCAGTGCCAGCAGCCTCTGGGGGAAGAACCTTGCCCTGATCTCCAGCCTGAGCTGCCCTGGCCCAGCTCCAGCCGTGCCCTGGCTGCTGTCCCTGTCCCAGAGCAGGGATGGGAGCTGCCCCTCCAATGCCCCTCCTGAGGCACTGGTAACTGTGAGGAGTCTCCCCTCAGTCTCCTCTTCTCCATGTGAGCTCAGCTGCTCCTCATGCAGCTTCCCCTCAAGGCCCATCCACACCTTTGCTGCCTCCCTTTGGATGCTCTCTAATAATGTCATGTCTTTCTTACATTGTGGTGCCCAAATTGCTCAGAATATTCAATCTGAGGCTGCCCTGCCCAGAGCAGATCAGTTGCTTCCACTCCCACTGTCCAAATCCTTCCCCTTTCTGCAGCCCTGCCTTGTCCAGTTCTTCCTCCTCTGTTTATTTCTCACCCTTCCTATTTTCCTGGCACTCTGATAAAACAAACCTGAATGTTCTTCTCTGGACTACAATGCTGGCACTTCCCAAATCACATCTCCACTGTGCCACCACTTCAACTTTCAATCACATTTCTGGTTTTCCACCCTTAAATTCCAAATTAGGGACCACCAAGTCCCTTCAGGGGAATTATAAGAAAACTGGAAAGCTCTGAGTACAGGAAAAAGGTTTGGAAGGAATTTCTGATTGACAACTTCCCCATTGTACATGATATGCACAAGGCTGAAGTTCAGATCACAAGAATGGTTTTGCTTTCATCCTTGAATTGCACAATAATGAAATCTTGCAGCTCTTGCCATCCCTTGAGCTGTTTCTGCTGAAGCTGCACTAAAATATGTCAATCCAGGTCAGAACTGCAGAGAAATAAAGAGAATTCATCTGAGGCTCCTCACACCCAGCTACCCTCACTCAGCAAGGATCTGTAAATCCTAAACCACTGCTCACAGCTCTGCCCAGCTGAGCTGCTCCTTCTTCTCTCCTCCTCCTCCTCCCCAGGCAGATCAGAGCTCTGCAGGGCTGGATGGAAATTCTGCATTTTCCAGGGCACAATTTCCAGGCTGTCAAAGGGAGTTGGAGCAGCATCAAGGCTGCAGACTCAGAGCATGGGAGGAGATGTGTGTGTTCCTGCAGAGCACAGCTCTGTCACTGTCACTGGGATTGTGGTCACACCTTTCCTTGTCATCAAGGTTTTCTTCCACAGGATCCCAGGCTCAGGGCTTGTGGCAAATATTTCTGTTTGTCTTTTCATAGAATAGAGAATCCCAGAATAGTTTGGGTTGGAAGGGACCTTAAAGATTGTCCCACCCCACCTCTGCCACGGCAGGGACACCTCCCCCTGTGCCAGGTGCTCCAGCCCCAGTGTCCAGCCTGGCCTTGGGCACTGCCAGGGATCCAGGGGCAGCCACAGCTGCTCTGGGAATCTGTGCCAGGGCCTCCCCACCCTCACAGGGTAGAATTCCTCCTTATTATCCAATCTAAATCTATTTTATCCAATGTAATCCAAATCTATTTTACCCAGAACAATCTATCTAAATTTTCTTCCATTAATTTTTTTCTGAGTTATTTTCTTTTAGGGATTTAGAGGTAATAGTCCTTTTATTTTTTAATTTTTTCAATCACCTTTCCAGCACACACACCATTGTCTGCAGGAGGCTGGGGAAAGGCTGCAGGTGCTTTTTTCCTGATTCTGTGTCTGCTCAGTCTGGGGCTTCTCCTCCCTGCCCTGGGTTCCTAAAGGATGGTTTTCCACTTCATTCCCCATGCTGGGAGCTGTGAAGGATCCCGCTGCCTCCTTTCCCACCTGCCTGGTTCCCAGACAGGAAAACATCTGATTTTTCTCTTATCCTGCCTGAAGTTTCTCTGCTGTGCAGTGAACTCCAGTCCCAGACTGACACACTGATTCCCCCACCTTTAAAAGTCAGCTGCTAATTAGAATTCCTGCCCAGAGCCTTCCCAGAGTCCTTGACTGAGCTGTTTGGGGGAGAGCAGCTCCCTCCTCTTTATCACACCAGCTGAGGCTGCCCCTCCAAAGTGCCACGAGGAGCAGGGAGAGCCTCCAGGAATGGAGCTGGCCCAGGTGTGGCATTCACATTCCCTGAACAGAGAGAGACACAATTCTCTCTCCCAGGATTTTTCCTGGAGAGGCACAGAGAGAAGAAGAGAAAACAATTCTCATCTCTATTCACTGCTCCTGCTGTTTTTGCACACGTGGAATGTGTTATGGAGATTGTTTACCTGAAGGGAATTGTCAGGTGGATTCTGCTGAGGATTGTTTTGTTTCCTTGGCCAGTTGGGTCAAAGCTGTGTCCTGGCTGTCTCAGACAGTCACGGGCTTTTCTTTAGTATCTTTTGTAAAGTATGGTATGGTATATTATGGTATGGTATATTATAGTATAGTACAGTATCTCTTTAGTATAGTTTTAAGTATTTTCTTTATCTTTTTTTATTATTATCTTTAGTATTATCATTAGTATTTTAGTATTTTTATCATTATCTTTATTATTATCTTTAGTATTACTGTAATAGATTAATACAGCAATCTTAATTATAGATTAATGAAGCAATTGTTCATCCTCCTGAGCCATGGGGTCAGATGCCAATCACTCCCTGCATTTGACAGCCCAGGCTGCAATCCCAGTGCCCTGCACGAGACGGACGATGGCAAGAGCCAATCCACAGGGAATCCCTTGGTTCCTGCCTGATTTCAGTCACTGATTTCTTCTGCAGGATCTTTGTCGGAGCCTTCAGCTCCCTGGCTGATCCAAGGTCTCCTTGAGATGCCTCCTCCAGCAGGGTGACGAGCTCTGGGTGAGACCTGGTGGCTGCAAGAGACAATAAAACATTTCTGGGACAATGAAATGTGCCCCAGCAGCTAAGGACAACAACAAAAACCAGCCCAAAAGCTGTTCTACAGGGGAAGACGTCTCCAGAGGGGGATTTGCCTTTGGACACCTCTCCTGGAGGACATGAACTGTTATCTTGAGATGTTTTATCTCCCAAGTGACTCGAGACATAAAAGAGTTACTGACTCAGAGCTGCATCTCACCAACCTTTATCAAGGTTTCCCCTGCATAAATCCTTATTTCTGTCAGTCAGGATGGATATGGCTTGTGAGCCACAACAGGGCAGCTCCTGAGCTGGGCACACAGAGCTGACACTGCTCAGGAGGGTCCTGGCCCCATATCTGGGCTGTGCCACTCCCAGACCCCACTGGGAGGGTCCTGGCCCCATAACTGAGCTGTGCCACCCCCAGCCCTCATTGGGAGGGTCCTGGCCCCATAACTGAGCTGTGCCACCCCCAGCCCTCATTGGGAGGGTCCTGTCCCCATAATATTCTGCTCAGGAATTCCATTCCCCTCCTTGTCCATCTTGCTGGGCGGCATCTCAAGACATCCCAGGTTTCTGTATTTTTATTAATACAATTTTATTATTATTTTTATTCATATTAACCATCAGGCCACATTTTGAGGCATGAACCAGGATATGGAAAATTCCTTCCCACTGGGAAGGTCCTGTCTCCATAACTGAGCTGTGCCACCCCCAGACCCCACTGGGAGGGTCCTGGCCCCATAACTGAGCTGTGCCACCCCCAGACCCCACTGGGAGGGTCCTGTCCCCATAATATTCTGCTCAGGAATTCCATCCCCCTCTTTGTCCATCTTGCTGGGTGGCATCTCAAGACATTCCAGGTTTCTGTATTTTTATTAATACAATTTTATTGTTATTTTATTCATATTAACCATCAGGCCACATGAACCAGGAGATGGAAAATTCCCTGGTAAAAATCCTTCAAGGCTGGGGGAGTTCCTGCCCCAGTGCAATTCCAGCTGCAGCTCCTCTGCAGGGTGACAGAGCTGTCCCAGCTCCTGGGGACTGTCCCAGCTCTTGGGGACTGTCCCAGCCCAGGGGTCCCCAGGTGCCAGAACAAACATTTCATAAAACCCCAGAGGTGAGAGAGGAGACAGTGCCCAGGCAGCATCCCAGAGAGCTGCACAGCTCCTGGGTTTGCAGAGCCAGGCAGTGAGAAATGGATTGCAGAGCACCCCTGCCCTGCTGGGGCTGTGGGCTGGGTGTTCTGGGAAAATCCTGTCAGAGCAAGGCAGGGAAACACGTGGAGCTCCAGCTGCTTTGCAAACCCAGCTGCTTTTTGGAGTTGCAAAACTGTGGGAAAGTGTAAATCCTAGGGAAAGAAAGAGGAGGGCAGGGTGCAGAGGAGCCAAAGGTGACAATACACCTGTTCATTACATAATTCCTGGGTGATAAAATGCATTTATCTCCCTCTTTTCTCTTTTCTGCACTTTGTCCAGCAAACTTTCTCCGGGACAGACTTCCAAAGTCCCAGGGCAGCTTCACTCCGTGAATGGTTTTTATCAAAATAATGTTTCTCTCCTTCCTCAAGGCATTGTTGTTTGGGGTGAACGACATTTCTCAGATAAACTGTGACCTTCCAGAGGCAAGAGCAGCAGCCTGAAGAGGGAGATCTGGCACTTCCCTGGCCAGGACTCTGCACTTCCCAATCCATTACCCTGGGATTTATCTGGATCTGCACCTGTCGTGCCTCAGCAATTCCCATTCCATCAGAGAGTGCCCCACAAAGCACCCCCTGGTTCACCTGCCCCCAAAACTCCCATCTCCCAGACAACTTGGATCAAAATCTCAGCTCAAAATTACCCTGCAATGATTAAAATCAAATTACTTGAAAAACCAAAGGTGGCAGAAGAAGGGAACAGCTTGACTGTCCACAAGAAGAAGAACCTCTCTGATTTGGGGGACTTTTCCCAAGTAGAGACTATTTTTTCCACCCCAAATTCATCTGAAACTGCTCCTTCTCCTTCTCCTCCTCCTCCTCATCCTCATCCTCATCCTTCTCCTCCTCCTCTCCTGCAGCAGCAGAGTTGCAAATGGCAGAGAGGATTTTTGGAAACCACTTCCCCAGGGCAGGTTTGGTAAAGGCAAATGTCCTGTTTGGGTTCTCATAAATGGAAGAGGAGCTGCAAGGACCTGCAGGATCCTTTGTAAAGGCCAGGACACTCCAGGAGAGCTCTGGAGCACTTGGAGATCATCCCCATGTCTGGGAGGTGTGAAAACCACTCTATGATTTGGGCTGGTAATAAAGGTAAAGCAAAGGGAAAATTTCCATGAGTGAAAAAGTAGTGTATGGGAACATTTTCCCTGGAGGGTGGTGAAAACTTCTTCATTGGGAGTGTTTAAGAAGGGCAGAGACACAAATAAAGCTGGTCTGCCTTGGGCAGGAAGTGCCAGCTCCATTTCTGCAGGAATCCATGGGTCTGTGGCTTCTTTTCCTGAAAAAGGATATTCTTCCCATAAGGAGGTGAAGGAAGGAGGCAGCACAGGCGTAGCATCCATTTCCCAGAGGAATCTTCCTCCAGGGAGCCAAGAGACAAGAAGGGAGAATGAGAAATTTTTCCCAAAGTCAAAACATGCTGGGGAAATAAAGATTTCACCCCAAGTCAGCATCACAGTCTGAGAGAGAGGAGGAAAGTGAGAGAGCCCATGTGAGGGGGAAGAAAGGTTTAGATCAACTGTGAATATCCTGAGTTTCTTCTTATTTCCTGCCTCTGTTTATAAACATTCTGTGAGGAGTAGTGGCTGCTTATAAAAGAAGTGTTAAAATGAGCAAAGCCAGCTCCTGCAGAGGACTGAGCTGCCAGCTCAGGTGAGGCTGACAAAAGCACTGCCCATAAATTCCTGCAGCTCCTCAGGACCCTCAAAGCCATTTCAGAAACAGCAGAAAAGCAAAAAAAAAAAAAAAAATTATTTCAGAGAAAAGGAATCCCCAAAGCCACAAGCTCTTTGTGACAAAGGTGGGCTTTTGCCACCTGGTTTAATCCTGAAGAGGGAAGTGGTTGTATCATCTTCAAACCCTCTCGTGGCGCGTGCCCTGAGGCAGCTCAGCGAGGCAATTAATTTCAGGAGGAATTACCCAACCCTTAATTTTTCTGAGCAATTATCAGCTCAGGTACCAGCCAGGAGCCCGAGCGCTCCCTGCTCCGACAATGGCTGGCTGCAAGTAGCTGCAGAATCCTGCCCTTGGCCAGGGAGCCTCCTGTGGGATCTGTCTCCAGGTGCCCCCACGGGCGGAGCGTGCCCAGGGAGCGACTGCCGCCTCTCCCAGGATCCAGGGCTGCTCTCCTGCTCCTGGGCACAACTAGTGCAAAGGGCTTCTGCTTGAAGGAGCTCAGCCTTCCTCTTCCTCCTTCTCCTCCTCTCCTTCTCCTCTTCTCCTTCTCCTCCTTCTCCTTTCCCCTTCCCCTTCTCCTCCTCTCCTTCTCCTCTTCTCCTTCTCCTCCTTTTCCTTCTCCTTCTCCTTCTCCTTCTCCTTCTCCTTCTCCTTCTCCTTCTCCTTCTCCTTCTCCTTCTCCTTCTCCTTCTCCTTCTCCTTCTCCTTCTCCTTCTCCTTCTCCTTCTCCTCCTCCTTCTCCTTCCCCTTCTCCATCTGCTCCTCATCCTCCTTCTCATCCTTCTCCATCCCCTCCTCCTGCAGCAGCAGAGTTGCAAATGGCGGAGAGGATTTTTGGAAACCGGTTCTTCTCCTGATGATCCATCCTCTAGATCCACAGGACAACATGGAGCTGACTGCCAGGACAGCCATGTGAGTGGAAAATGAGCTGCAATTTTCCCTTGTTGCAGCTCCCCTCTCAGCAGGCAGGAGTGGCAGTCTCTGCAGGTGCTGCAGTCCCTGCAGGTGTTGCAGTCCCTGCAGGAGTGGCAGTCCCTGAAACTGCTGCAGTCCCTGCAGGTGCTGCAGTAGTTGCAGGTGCTGCAGTCATTGCAGGTGCTGCAGTTCCTGCAGGAGTGACTGTTCCTGCAGGTGTTGCAGTCCCTGCAGGTGTTGCAGTCCCTGCAGGTGTTGCAGTCTATGCAGGAGCTGCAGTCGCTGCAGGTGTTGCAGTCCCTGCAGGAGTGGCAGTCCCTGCAGGTGTTGCAGTCCCTGCAGGAGTGGCAGTTCCTGCAGGTGTTGCAGTCCCTGCAGGAGTGGCAGTCCCTGCAGGTGTTGCAGTCCCTGCAGGAGTGGCAGTCCCTGCAGGTGTGGCAGTCCCTGCAGGAGCTGCAGTCCCTGAAGGTGCTGCAGCCCCTGCAGGTGTTGCAGTCCCTGCAGGAGTGGCAGTCCCTGAAACTGCTGCAGTCCCTGCAGGTGCTGCAGTCCCTGCAGTTGGTGATGGGCAGAGAGAACAGGAGCAGGATCCTGGTGAAATTCCCTGAGGAATCCAGCACAGTCCCTGTGTGCACTGAGCACCTGGGCTTGGGCTGCAGCTGCTCTGTGCCTGTTCCTGGGGCTGGCTGAGCCTGGCCCAGCGCTGCTTTTGGACAAAACCTGGCTCCTGATCCATTTTCAGCTCTGCACAGCCTGGCTGTGGACGCCAGAACTCCTGCCATCAGCCCAAATATTCCTGGGGCCCTGAACCCACACTTTTAGAACGCTGGATATTTTTACACCTGGGTGCCAAGCGTGCCCAGGTGTTTCTGGGAGTCTGAGGGCAGGTCCAGCCCCTCCTGGAGATCCTCAGTGCTGTCACCAGCTGCCACGTTGGTGCTGACTGCAGCAAAAAGCACCACGGGCCGGGTCTGCTTTGCTTGGCTCTCACCTGGGGATGATGCAGGAGCTTGAACCAAAGCCCACTGAAGAAGAGGTTGGCATTCCTTGAATTCCCAGGCATTCCAGGGTCCTCCATGAGCTCCACACACCCTGTGCTGTCTGCCTGGGAGATAAAACCCCTCGGAATCTCCTCGTGGTGCAGGATGGAGCTTCACCGCTGCTCTGTGCTGGAGCATCCTGCATCCCTCAAAGATGTGGCTCCAAATCTGCCCAAACATTGGGGTGGCTTTGCCATAATGGCCTTGGAGGTGGCTGTGTTTGACCAAGGTCACACTTTCCAGGGGAATCTGGATCTCTTTTCCAGGTGGAGAAAGGAAGAAGCTTGTTTCTAATCCCAGGAATAGATTTACACAGGAATAACAATTTTACTGGTGGCTCCACCAAGAACAAGAGTGACACCTGAGCTCCCACCAAAACCCAGCACAAATCCTCACAGCTTTCTGGGAAGCCCAGTCCTTTTCATCTGAGCAGGGAGAGCTCAGAGCCCTGGCAGGGCCTGAAGGGGCTCCAGGAGAGCTGCAGAGGGACTGGGGACAAGGATGGAGGGACAGGAGCCAGGGAATGGCTGCCAGTGCCAGAGGGCAGGGCTGGATGGGATCTTGGGAATTGGGAATTGTTCCCTGGCAGGGTGGGCAGGGGCTGGGCTGGAATTGCCAGAGCAGCTGTGGCTGCCCCTGGATCCCTGGCAGTGCCCAAGGCCAGGCTGGACATTGGGGCTGGAGCACCTGGCACAGGGGGAGGTGTCCCTGGGCTGGAAGGAGCTGGCATTGAAGATCCCTTCCCACCCAAACCACTCTGGCATTCAGATTCCTGAATCCAGGATGAGAACCAGGAGCAAAGCCCATTGCAGCAAATGGATGCAGGAAAGGAAATAATGATTTGCTGGAAGGTTCCAGGTGCCCCAGGGCTATTTCCCACAGGGGGTTTGTAGCCTGGCAAGGCCTGGTTGGAGAGGTTTGGGCTCTCCCAGGGTGCCCAGAGCATCTGGGGCTGATATTATTGGATTGAACAAGAGCAGGCCTGAAGGACTCCAAAATTTGATTATCTGCTGCAGCCTCCAGAGCCTTTCAATATTCCTGAAGGTGTTTATTCCACAGTGTGAGGAGAATTCCTGTCTCAACATCCATTGGTGAGATACGTCTCTGAGTCAGGCACTCTTTGGTGTCTCTGACAGTGATTCTGTCCCCATTTTTCCTCCACAAAGCAGGAAAATTGCTTCCCTGCCCAACCTCAGTGACAAAGCACCAATATCCTCGTGTCCCTGCAGTGCTGAATTATGGCAGTGACAGGAATGTGAAATTATTCCAGGCCAAAGCTTTGCCCACAGGCAAAGTGGGGCCAAGCAAAACTATCACTTGTTTATGGCATGATTTGGAATCATTTCTTGAGCACCAAAGCAAAATACGACTCTTTAGTAGATTTTTCTTTTTTTAAGGGGAAAAAAATTGGACTCGAGGTATGGCAATGCTTCTGGGAAAGTTGTTTTTCCCACTTTTGCCAGGTTAAAAGTCTGTGTGGAAAGGTTTGAAAATTAAATTTCCATCCTGAAAAAGCGAAGCAGACAAAGCTGGGGAAGGAGGTGATGGGGAAAGAGGATTATTTGCCCTATTTCTGCATCAGCGCTGCCAAATTCCTGGGCTGTTATGTAATTAGCACATTCTCCCTGCTCCAATCAAGACAGCACGTGCCTTCCTGCCATTCCCCAGGCACTGGTGCAGGCTTTTATCCATTCAGAGCAGGTTTAAAATCTGTAACTTAAAAAGTTTTGTTGAGAAACAGGGCGGGAAGGCAGAAGGGGGAAGCAAGTTTGTGATTTCTGTTATTGTTGTTGCAGTTTCCAGGTGAGATTTCTCCCTCTCCCTCTTCCTTCTGACTTTCTGGATGCTCCTGCTCCGTTGCAGCCCAGACCTGTGGTTTGTGCTGTGCCAGTGTCCAGGAGGATCCATGTTTTTGGGGGATTTTTTTGGACACCAAAATTGCTGCCAAGACACCACCCCTGCCTCAGGATCTCGCAGATATTTTTAACAGATATTGCACTTTATTTCTTGCCTGAGTCACCCACCCAGAAGAAGAGATATGCAAACAACTTCCTGCCAGCCCTTCCCATTTTTCCTGGTAGCAGCAGGTCCCTGGTGCAGCGAGATTCCTGGGTGACAATTCCTGAGGATAACAGAGATAAACATCACCCAGGAATATCAACCAGCCCATCCCAATTCCTCAGGTTCAGACCTCTCAGGGCACATACTGAAATCCCCTTTTCCAAGGTTACTTTCACGCTGTTTAATGAGCTCTTATCTTGAGAACTGTAATGAGGTTTCAGGAATTAATCCACGAGATTACTTCAGGGAGGGGCAGTTCTGGAGCTTTTTAGTGCCTCAGGGACAGAACATCCAGGGCCAAACCCAGAGACACAACTGGAGGACAACACAAATCAGAACTGGAGTGCATTTGGTCAATATTTTTTTATGAGTCACCAGAGGGAAAACGCAGTTTCCCCAAAGAGTGATTAAAAACAAACAAACAAACAAACAAACAAACAAATAAATAAATCTCACAATTCTACTTCCTAAAACTGAGTTTTCACAGAAAACTTGAGATTTTTAAGGGAGGCAGGTGAGGGTTGGGGTCTGTTTCCATGGAACAAGGGACAGAACAAGAGGAAACGGCCCCGAGTTTTGTTAGGAGAGGTTTAGGTTGGATTTTAGGGAAAATTTCTTCATTTTGAGAGTGGTTCAGCCCTGGCACAGCTGGCCAGAGCAGTGATGGAGTCACCATCCCCGGAAGTGTTCAAAATCAAGTGGATGTGGCACTTTGTGCTAAGGTTCAGTGGCACAGGGGGGTTCAGCCAAAGACTGGATGATCTTGGAGGTCTTTCCCAACCTTGGTGATTCTGGAATTCTGTGATTGAAACATCTCAGCTCTGGGTACAGAAAAATACAGCTGAAAAATGGGAATCCCCCCACACCGTGATCACTGGAATTGGACAAATCCGGGTGGTTATTCCTCATTTAATGCCAGGAAAGGTGTTGAGCCTTTGTCCTCCAAATCATGGAAAGTTCCTGGTTACAGAGCTGTTCCCATATGCAGGATTAGATGGGAAGGATGATCTGTAGGTGGAACATGTTTCCCATCAAGGCTGAGTGGAAATTGAGGTATTTCCATGGAGAACCTCCACAGCCTCTCTCCAAAGCTCCTAACACAGATTTTTCAGCTCTTTCCCTTTTCCCTGCTCCATCTGTCCCAAGACCTGGCGTCGCATTCTCATTGTCTGAAAAATCCCTTCACCCAGGATTTTGCTCCTGGGAAGCTGAGAAGCCTCAGAGAAAAGGAAAACAATTCTTATCTCATTTGCTTCTCCTGTGTTGTGCTGGTGTGGAATGTGTTTGGAGATTGTTCACCCACAGGTGATTGTTCCATTGGGTTCTGCTGGGAGTTGTTTTCACTCTTTGGCCAATCAGGGCCAAGCTGTGTCAAGACTCTGAAGAGAATCACGAGTTTTCATTATTATCTTTTATCCTTCTATAAGTATCCTTTCTGTATCCTTTAGTATAATTTAGTATAGCATTCTTTAATATAATATAGGATCATAAAATAATAAATCAGCCTTCTGAGAACATGGAGTCAGATTCATCATTCCTCCCTGCCACAGGGCACCCAGCAAATACAATAACCTGGCTCTGGCTGATTTTGATGCTCCTGCTGCTGGGAGCAGAGTCACCAAACCTGCACATTGTCAAATTCCCCACAGCAGTTCAGAATTAGGACTCCCACCATTCATTTTCCCAACTCAGGACATCTTAAAAGCCTCCAGAAGCGGCTTAGCACCAATCATTGCTTGCTCTGCAAAGTTCATCTGAGTTTGGAGAGAGCATCTCTTTAACCCCATAAAAACATCAGGTAAGGGGTGGATGCACCAGGGCATCCCAAGGAACTGGGATGAGGGAAAGGCAGTGCAACAGGCAGGGAAAAGCCCTGGGCTTTCCAAGCAGGTGAGGGCAGAGTTTCCAGTCCCTTCCCTGCCCATGGAAGGAAATGATCTTTAAGGGCCCTTCCAACCCAAACCATTCCAATATTCTCTGGTTCTCTGATTCCTTCCCAGCTAAGCTTTCATTTCAGAAGCTGGCCTAAGGACTCCCCATCCAACTCCTGCCAGAGTGATGTTGGTGGTTATACTCTTAAAAAAAAGCATCTTTAGGGAGCCTGGTTTCTCTTTTGTCCTTCACTGTAAAGCACCGCCCATGGTCAGACCTCAAACAAGTGAGACCTTAACAAAAGATGAGCAACAAACCTTAAGCAGAGCCCACCAGTGCAGGCTGTGCACACAAGAACTTTATTTAATCAGTGTTTTCAGAGTTCCCAGAATCACTGGGTTGGAAGAGACCTTCCAGACCATCGAGTCCAACCCAGCCCCAACAGCTCAACTCAACCCTGGCACCCAGTGCCACATCCAGGCTTTGTTAAACACCCCCAGGGATGGTGACTGCACCACCTCCCCGGGCAGAACATTCCAGAACTTTATCACCCTTTCTGTAAAAACCCTTTTCCCTAAAAGTGAGACAGAAAACCTTCCCCCTCACTCCAGAGGTTTTCTGCTCCAAGCAGTGGGACCAGCGCGAGGGGCAGATCCCTGAACTCCCCCACTCCCGCGCTCCCCAAGCGATTCCTGAAAGCCCCACATTTATCAGAGATCAGCAGGGGCTGGAAATCCAAGCTCCTTTGTTTAGTCTTGGGGAATGTGCAGCAGGAAAACATCGCCATCCTGTTTTCCAGGCGCTAGCACGCAAATAAGGACGGAGGAAAAACACGGCAGCGTCTCGGACAGGCGGTGATTAATCCTCATTGTGTCCCCTGCTGAGCAGGTGCCAGGGCTGCTGCTGGCCAGGCTGTGCCCCCAACACTGCCCAGCCCGGGGGCACCTGCTGGGCTGGTCCTGTGAGTGTGGACAAGGAGGATGCTCCAAAATCCAGGGTGGAAGCGCCCACGGAGATAAAAGGTGTAAAAGGTGCTGGCACGGGGTGAGTGGGAGAGGGACAGGGAGCAGCTCCTTGTGCTCCTCCCAGTGTGGCCTGACTCACCTGCCCCTGGCCTGTCGCTGTCCCCTCGCCACCCTGGCTGGCTCAGCCTGGGAATGGCCAGCTCGCTTTGCTTCCCTCCTCTGGGGCTGTCCTGGTGTGGAAATATCCCCGAGCCAGCAGGGCTGAGGCTGCAGGGCTGAGGCTGCACAGAGCTGTGGTGGTGAGTCGGTGGCAGCCCCCAGACAGCATCCCCGGGCTGTGACCCAACACAGAGCACCCAGGAGCTGTGCCAGCTCAGTGCCAGCTGGGTCACAGTGGCCGGGAAGGGACTGGCAAGGGGCTAAAAGCCTCCTCCTAAGGCAGGGCAAAGCCTTGAGAACTCTGCAGGTGCCCTCAGGGCTGGTTCTGTGCATTTTCCCCAGCACAGCCTGTGCATCTTTTGCTGTAAAATGCCTCACCTGTGCAGTCTGAGCTCTGGAAAGGGTGAGCAGGGACACGGGGACAAGGCTGAAGTGTCCCTGCCCTTGGGATCACAGTCATGGGGCTCGACTCAGCACAAACACCTGGCCACAAACTTGCCACGATGTGCTCCATCTTCCAGAGCAGCAAACCAGTGAGGATTAGTTCTGCTGTCACCCTGCACCTCTTTGGTCTCTGCCCCAGCTCATCTCTGCTCATTTTGGCCTTCAGGGACTTTGGGGAGTGATGGCATTTGAGCCATGACTGGGCAGTGAGGCCCCAGCCTCGTCTAAGGGTCTCTGGGTCCTACCACAATATCAGTGATAAAGAGCCTCATTAATAATGATCATAATGGGGTGTGAATGGCTTTGTTGATGCAAAACCAGTTCTGGGCTGTCTGCATTAACCAGGAGCTGTGCCTGCTGAAGCTGGGTGGGTGCAGGCACCAGAGGGACCAGGGCTGGTGTTTCAGTGCTGATACAGATCTCTGTGCTCTGAGCCTCCTGAGAGCTCCAGGATTTAAACAGTGAAGAAATTGAAACACTTGGAAATTCGAACATGTTCACATCCCACAGAGGTCAAAGCCTCAGGTGTGGGCTCTTAGTTGACCTTCCCTGTGCCACCTGCACAGCCCTGGTGGGAATGGGACACCCCAAATCTTCCCAAACTGTCCCCTCCTTCCTGCAGTCCAGGTTGTTCTGTGAGGTGGGAAGAGGTGGTCTGGAGACAGGGGGACAATCCTGCTGTTCTTGCTGGAAAGGGTGGGTGATCCTGAATCTGACACGAATCAGAGTGGGATTCTTGGGGTTGTCCTGTGCAGGGCCAAGAGCTGGATGTGAGTGATCTTTGTGGGTCCCTTCAAGGAGCTCAGAAGATTCTACTCCATTCCATTCCAAAAATCCACTCCAAAAATCATTTCCATTCCATTCCTTTAAAATCCATCCCATCCCGTCCTGTCTCATCCTGTCACATCCTGTTCCACTCCATTCCATTCCATTCCATTCCATTCCATTCCATTCCATTCCATTCCATTCCATTCCTTTCCATTCCATTCCATTCCATTCCATTCCATTCCATTCCATTCCATTCCATTCCTTTCCATTCCATTCCATTCCATTCCATTCCATTCCATTCCATTCCATTCCACTCCTTTCCACCCCATTCCATTCCATTCCATTCCATTCCATTCCATTCCATTCCATTCCATTCCATTCCACCCCATTCCACTCCATTCCATTCCATTCCATTCCATTCCATTCCATTCCATTCCATTCCATTCCATTCCATTCCATTCCATTCCATTCCATTCCATTCCACTCCATTCCATTCCACTCCATTCCACTCCACTCCATTCCATTCCACTCCACTCCTTTCCACCCCATTCCACTCCATTCCATTCCATTCCATTCCATTCCACTCCATTCCATTCCATTAAATTCCTGCCACCTCATTCCATCCCATCCCTTCTATCCCATCCCATTCTCTTCCCTGATCTCCCCAGACCAAAGTCTAGCAGGAAAAGCTCAAACCTGGAGGTGAGCTGTGTGTTCTGTGTGCTGGGGTAACCTGGCAGGTCCCAGGGTCAGGGACAGAGCCCCTGTGCCTCAGGCTGTAGGAAAAGGCTCCCCGTGGGACAGCCAGGACCGACGGCCTCGGCGTGGGAATCACCAAGGGCCATTCTGAGGCTGCACTCCTTGGGAAGGCCAGATGACATAATTGCACTGGTCCCTCCTGACCTTGCAATCTCCAAACCCTCATAATTTGTAATCAGGATACAAATTATTTGCCTTGTGAGCTGAGGAAGGAAGTCTTCTGCATCACCTATCTGCTCCCAAACATCCGCTATTGCACAACTGCTCGGGGCAAGGGCAGGGCTTTCACTGCAGCCTCCAGCTCAGCTGCAGCCTCCAGGAGCTTTGGCCAGCCTGGCTGCCCCAGTCCATCCTGTCCCAATCCAGTCTGGCTGTCCAAATCCAGCCTGGCTTTCCCAATCCATCCTGTCCCAGTCCAGTCTGGCTGCCCCAGTCCATCCTGTCCCAATCCAGTCTGGCTGCCCAAATCCATCCTGCCCAAATCCAGTCTGGCTGCTCTGATCCATCCTGGCTGTCCCAATCCATCCTGTCCCAATCCAGTCTGGCTGTCCAAATCCAGCCTGGCTTTCCCAATCCATCCTGCCCCAATCCATCCTGGCTGTCCCAATCCATCCTGCCCCAATCCATCCTGCCCCAATCCATCCTGGCTGTCCCAATCCATCCTGCCCCAATCCATCCTGCCCCAATCCACCCTGGCTGCTCCAATCCATCCTGGCTGACCCCCCCACGCTCTCAATGATGAGTATAAAAATTCCATTTGGGGAGGAAATCCCTGTTGTGTAGGTTACCACAACACCAATAAGTGGGTTAAGCACTGCTGAGGAGACTCAACATTTAGCCAAAACATTTCTGTAAAATCAACTACTTCATATTTCAAATTATTTTTTTTTCTGGCAGAGAGTCAGTTCACATCTACTTAAAGTAGAGCAAAGGCTGTGACCCCCATGGGGTGGCCACTGTCACCTGTCCTGTGTGGGCACAAACTCAGAGCATGTGGCCGTGTTTCAGAGCATCTGACACATCCCACTGGGCACATCCATGGCTCCAGAGCTGCTGCATCCCAAAATGCTCAGAAGCACCACGGCTGTGCCACACCCCAGAGCAGCTGTGGCTGCATCTGGATCCCTGGGAGTGTCCCAGGCCAGGCTGGACAGGGCTTGGAGCAGCCTGGGACAGTGGAAGGTGTCCCTGCCATGGCAGGGGTGAAATGGAATGAGCTTCCCAAACCGTCCCAGGTTCTGTGATTCCATGATCCCAGTGCACAGCCCCGTTCCAGCCACTCCTGTGCTGCCACAATGTCACATCCTTGTCCCCTGTGGAATGTGTGACACCCCCACCAGCACCACACCTTGGTGTTCATTGAGGAGCTCACCACAGCTGAGCTCACCCTGGATGCAGCCTCATCATCTGTCCTTCAGCTCCATAAAGTGAAGATATTTGGGGGAATGGGGTCTTTGTCACATCCTGAGATTTGCTTTTGAATTTATTTATCCTATATTTTCCCAGAAACTGGATTTTAAATCACCCTGATA
Organism: Fringilla coelebs; assembly: GCF_963513975.1. Classification (NCBI taxonomy): domain Eukaryota; kingdom Metazoa; phylum Chordata; class Aves; order Passeriformes; family Fringillidae; genus Fringilla; species Fringilla coelebs. The sequence goes on along the minus strand of NC_140054.1, from coordinate 1,868,816 downwards.
ACAACCTGGCAGAGGTAGAAAACACAAGCTCTGTCCTTGGCTCTCTGCTGGGCAGTGTGAGGAGGCAGAAGGGCTTCAAGTGAGGGAAGTGATTGGGATTTCACCTTCGAGCAGAGTGGAGCAGACAGGTCAGCAGAGGGCAGGAGCTGCAGTGCCCTGAGGACAGGATTAAAGGAGGCCTTTGCAGAGCTCAGCTCCTGTCTCAGCTCCTGTCCCCTTCCTGTGGATATTCTCAGTTCAGCTGAAGAAAGAACAGAGATAATTTCTCCTAGGCCGAGCCTGAGAATCTTAGAAGAAAGAATTAAAACAAACATTATCTCTCTTTCTGTAATTGTTGTTTATAGATATAATTCTCTAGAGTGTACTATTCATAGTTTATCAATAGTGTGAGAGGTTTTTACTTGGAGACCAATCAAGTCTCCCCTCAGTGAGTCAGAATACAAAAAGACCCACTACTTTCATTCAACGCTTTTCCCTTCTGATCCACATGAAAAATGGAGTCCTTCATTCCATCCCTGACTCAACAGCATCATCTTCCCTTGGGAGGCAGTGCCAGGAGAGGCATCTCCAGTGACCCCATGGCCACGTCTGGAGCTGGGGACAACCTGTGACACTGCTCTGCTGTGACCCTGCTGTGCTGTGACCCCCCTCTGCTGTGACCCTGCTGTGCTGTGACCCCTCTGTGCTGTGACCCTGCTCTGCCTCTCCCCGTCCAGCCCTGCTCCTCCATGCCAGCCCTGAACCACGAGCTGGCCCCAGTGATGTGACCCCAGGGAGCTGTTGTCACCCTGATTTTTAGTGTTTTTCTCAGCCTTCTGATGTTTATATTCTTGTAACCAACTTTCTCACCCACTTCATGTAAATAACTCATTGTTTTGCGTTCTTTTATGGAGGAGGAGAAATTTGATGGGCTGTTGGTTTGTCCAGTGTCATTGGAGAGGTGGCACTGTCACCCTCCAATCCACTGTCACTTTTGGAAATCTATACATGTTGGAGTCAGGAATTAAAAGTGCTCTTTTTACCTTGGGAGAGCTGCCGTGTTATTTCATGTCCTACAGTGAGAAACCATACCTGGAGGGGTTAAATCCACGATTTCCTCACACTCCAGTGCATGTGCTGCTGGAGGAAATGCACCTCTCCAGCCTTGACTTTGTGCCCTTTGTGGAGAGCAGGATGAGCCTGGGAGCAGGAGGAGGGAGGGCAGCGTTAGTCAGCAGCGCTCCTGGGGGCGCTTCCAGCAGGAAAATGCACTGTACACAACATTTGTGCAGAGCAGGAAAACGCTGCATTCCTGGGATGACAATGGCCTTGTGTCACTGTCTGTGGCCACAGCCATGACTCAGGCAGTGGCTGGGGAGGGACAGCAGGGTGAGCTGAGCGGGCAGCGCTCGCTGCCAGCCAGGGCTGTGCTGCTGACTGTGCTGGGGCTGAGAGCTCCAAAGAAAACACGGGGCTATTGTTGGAATTGGCTGTTTTTCCAAAGGGTTGATAGGCTGGCAGAGGGAATGCTCCTCCTGGGCCGTGTGTGTGAGGCATGAGCACAGGGCTTGCATCCCTAGGCAGGGATGGACATGCTCTAGCCTCAGCTGGGTGCACTGCGCCACTGCTTCCCAAAGCCCTGATCCCAGGAACCTGCAGGGTCTGTCCCCCACCCCAGGCGTTATCAGATCTGAATCCATGAGCTGGAAAAGCAGATTCCACCCAAGCCTGAAAAATTGGAAAGTTTCTGCACATCCTTCCTTGCCCACTTCCCAGCCCGTGGAAGATGCTGATGAGTGTGGGTCCTGCACAGCCCTGACTGGCACCTGGCCAGGCTTAGCAAGGCTGAGCTCAGGCTCTGCTGCAAAACCCTGGGTGGGCTCCAGGATGGCAAAGATCCTGCTGGGAGAGGGCAGCTCTGCCCCTCTCCATGACCCTGAGCCTCTGGAATGGGGTGGGATGGGATGGGGTGGGATGGGATGGGATGGGATGGGATGGGATGGGATGGGATGGGATGGGATGGGATGGGATGGCAGGTCAGCCAGCCTTGGGTCCATCAGGAGTCTGATGTTCACACCTGGCTGTGTTTCCAGGTGATGGCCAACAGAGAAATCTCTATGAACTCCTAAAAATAACAAGTCTTAGCAGAGAGGGCAGCAAACACTGCAGGGAAAGCCATTAATTGAGAACAAATGGTCAGAATCTACAGTTGCTCACTCTCTGCTGGACTCTGAAGGACTCTTTAGAGCTGGGTCTGTTTCTAGCACTTTGTCCACTCCATATTTTCAGCTCTTATCAATTCCTTGAACTTGCAGTAGGGGGTGAGTGGAACCCTAAGTGAAGAAATGCCTGGGGGACAGCAGGGTGCCCACTGCCACCAGGAAAATCATGATGGGTGGCAAGATGGGGACAAGAAAGGTGACACCTGCTGCAGAGGGACAGACTGAGCATGGCAGGACAGAGGTGGCTGCGTGTGAGCCTTGCCTGAAGCTGTGACTGCTCCATAAACTGTCCCAGCTCTGGGGAGGCCACGGTGACAGGGACACAGGAAGCCACCCATCTGCTCCAGGGGAATCCAGGGATGAAACCCTCCTTTCAGCTGTCTCAAGGCCCAGCTCTGAGCTCAGCACTGTGGCAGTGGCAGCTGGTGCTGACCATCACACTGCAGTGATGATAAAAGCTGTGCCAACCTCTCCTGGCACCAAGCCACGGCAGCAGTTTCTTCCTTCACTTCTGCTGGGAAAACAATTTTCCTGCCTTTCCTTATTTTGGTCGGAATGAGGTGTTTGTGTGCTGCTCTGGGAACAGCTGGAAGGAGAGGGTGGGGATGGAGCAGGATCAGGGCACTGGAGGAAAACATCTTTCTCCTTCCCTTCCTTCATCTTTCTCCTTCACTGGCAGTCCCTCCCCCCTGTCTGTCAGGCAGGAAATTTTAAGAAACCTTTGAAAGGCTGTGGAGCATTAACTTAGAGAGTCCAGAGGAGAAAGATCCTCACCCCATCTCTCCCACTGGGAAAAACCTCCCAGTCCTCAACTTAGTGTTGTGCAAAGCAGAGGAGGAGGAACAAGACGTTCTGTCAGCCTGGAAGAGGCAGGAAGACACTTCTTCTGTGCCCTGCCAGGACCTGGATGCCATGTCCAGGGAAATACGTGTGTTCCCTGCACTTCCTGGCACTGGCACTGCCGGGGGTGCTGGCCAAGGACTGCGCTGAGGGGACAGTGCTGGGAAGGATGAAAGTTTGACCAGAAAGCCCCACAGATATGTATGCTTAACAGAAAGATATTTTTGAAGGTAGGATCTGAAGAAGGAATAGAGTTGGAAGCCAGTTTTGATATAGAAGAAAAGAATTGCTGAGCCAGTCTCACTGGATAACCAAGGAGGGTATGTTAGTTAGAAGGGGTTTTATGGCTTAGAGCAAAGGATAAACCCACCCCAAACAAGATGTTTTTACCAAGCAGAAAGAGAGCACAGGCAAACAAGGCAGCGAAGCTGCAAGTAGAAAAAAGGTCTCAGAATTTTCCATTGCAAAAAAACTGAATAACAGCTTCTAGCTTAAACTGTGACGTACTGACTTTAGTGATTGGAGAACAGTAACATGAATATGGTAATTATAGTAGTTATGATAGGCTATAGGTAATAGTTAAGGGATGGATTGGTTCTACTATGAGGATGCTCAGCAGAGAAAAGTATATAATGCATTGTAACCAAAAGAAAAGCATATAATGTACTGTAACCAAAAAAAAGTATATAATGCATTTGTGACCAAAGAAAAGTATATAATGCATTGTAACCAAAAGAAAAGTACATAATGCACTGTAACCAGAACCAAAGGGTCTCCAGGCCTGCCTGCAGCTGGAGCTGACAGCTGTGGGCACAGCTCTGTCACCCACAACCCTGGACTGCTGCAACACCTTGGATGTAATAAACTGCATTTTGGGGAGCTGCCTGGATTCCCACATCCCTGATTCAGGCTCTTACAGGACAGCTCCCCTCTCCCCTTCGCTCCGAGGCTCTGGGATGGAGCTGCCTGGGCAGCTGGAGAGGAAAGCAGCCCTGCACACCTCTCAGGGAGCCCAGAGCTGGCCTGCCAGGCACAGCTGTGCAAAACTCCCCCAAGGTCAGGGAGGGCAGGGCACCCCTGAAGGGTGTGTGGCACCCATGGGTGCTCCAGGTGGTCACACATCACATTCCAACCCCCCTTCCCACACTCTGCCTGTCCTCCTGTACCCCAACATCTGCACCTGCAGCTCCCTTCCCACAAAGGTGAGGGCAAATTTTCCTTTTAGAGCCTCAAGTTCATGACCTGCTGTCAGGCTGGGGTCTGCTAGAAGTACCTCTCTCCTCACCCTCAGAAGGGCCTTCAGGATCAAGGGGTCTGTGCTGGCTCATTCTGCTGCTTCAGAGGAAATTAGGAGGAGAGGATTTCCAGCAGAAGGTGTCAGTGGATTCTACACAGGAAGGAAAAAAGGCTGAGCTTAGACCTGGAGTGCTGAAGTGTGTGGAGGTGCAAACACACAGACCTTCAGAGCAGCTCAGAACCAGCCAGGCAAAAGCCTTGTAAAGCAGTCAGGAGCTCAGCAGCTAAATGACAAATGACACATTCAGTGCCTGTGACTTCTGAAAATGCAGATTTGTCTCTTCCTCAAACCCATCTTCATTCTGCTGTGGATTTCCACTCTGAGCTCCCCCCAGATTTCAAACAGAGCTCTTCAAAAACCACAAGTGATTTATTCCTGGTTGTTTAACACAGGAAAGCCAGGCCCAGGTGTATTCTGAGAAGTGCAGGCAGAGAGATTCCAGAGCTTGACAAGCTTTCAGTCTGAAGAAAAATTAGGGGAAATGCCCAGGTTTGCACACATTAATGATTGTGCCTGCAAAACCCGGAGTCTGCTCTGCTTCAGCACTGGCACGGGCAGGGCTGGAGCTGCTCAGGTGAGCTTTGGGCATCTCTGAGGCAGGGAGTGCTGCAGGTAGGGGCTCCTGGGGTTTTTCTTGGTCCAGGGTATCCATGGCAGTGCCTGGCTGCTCGTGCAGACACAAATCCCTCGGGGTCATTCACCTGTGTGCCCATGACTGCTGCTCCAGGGAACTTCTGCTTCAGCCCCTGTGAATCTCCCTTTTCCTCTGTGTCCTGGGCTGTAATATCAGTGTGTGTTCTATTTCCCCAGAGCTGGGCAGTTCTCTGCTGTCCATGGGCAGTTTTCTTTCTCTCTCCCACAGCCCATCCTCCCTCCAGCAGATCTCTGCTGGCCATGGCCACTGAGTGTCCCTGCAGGGCTGATCCAATTCCATCATCCCATGGGGAGATGCTGCGCCCAGGGCAGGAGCCAAGCATTCCTACCTGGATACAATCTGAGCCTGGAGCAGCACAGCAGCCTTTGCCCCCTGCATTCCCAGAGGAGCAGCTTTCTCCTGCCCTGCATTCCCAGAGGGAGAGCAGGCCCATCTCCAGCAGCCCTGCAGCTGCAGAGGAAAACTCCCCCCTTGTGCAGGATCCTGCTGCAGCAGAGCCACAGCTGGCACTGCAGGAGGGCTGAGCCCCCCTGGGATGGGGCTGTGCCCCCAGCCTGACCCACAGCGTGCCAGGGCTGCTCTCACTCTGCCTGGCCTTTGCTTGCACCATTGCATTGGTATTTTTCATTTCCCTAATAAGGAACTGTTATTTCTGCTCCCATATCTTTGCCTGAGAGTCCCTTCATTTCAAAATGATAATAATTCAGAGGGAGGGGGTTTGCATTTTGCATTTCAGGGGAGGCTCCTGCCTTCCTTAGCAGACACCTGGCTGTTCAAACCAAGACACTGCTCCACAGCAAGCACATTCCTCTGGGAGCCCCAGTTCTCACGCAGGGCTGCTCTCCCTGCCTCATTCCCTGTACAGATTGAGGGGCCTGAGCACACCAACCCCATCTCTGCTCCTTCACGGTCAGTCTCTCTCCTTTTCCCATCCTGGGCACCACAGCAAGCTCCTGGGTGAGTTGTGGGATCTTTTCTCTCCGCTTGCTGACCCTGCACAGGAGCTTTGGTTCCCTTCTCCCTCCCATCTCTGTGCTCAACCTGGGGTTTCCCACTGGAGGACTCTCTGTGCAGCCCCCAAAATGAGTAATTTGGGTTCCATCCAACTCCTCTGGAGCCTCAGCAAGCTGGCTGTGCTCTCTCAGAGCAAGGAAGAAGAGGTGGAGGGAGCTGCTTTGGCCAAACCCCACTATTTCATTTTTAATTTTTTTTTTATTTTATCTCCCAGGTTTAATTAGAGTGGTTTGTCTGGAAAATTTGGCTTTCTGTGATAAAAGACCTCTCTTTTAATGAGAGAGACCATAATCATGATTGCAAAACCTCCTGAACCGAAGTGGATGCTGATCTGGGAGTTACCAAATGAGTGTTCCTATGCCAGTGTCTTCATGCATATAAATCTGTTTACTAAACAGCTTTCACCTGCTCTAAATACAGCCTGGAGTTATCTTATCTGTCCTGCTGAGGAAAACAAACAGATGCATCCAAACACCCAAACACTCCTGGATAAGGAGTTCCTTATCAGCCCTGCATCCCCCCTGGCCCAGTTAAACCCTCAGTCACTCATTTCCCATCCTGGTTTTTAGGAGCACCAACCAACATTTCCTATCAGCATGGTTTTGATCTTGGGAAGCTGCAATTACCTGATGGTTTGTTTGCTTTCTGCATCCTGCAAAGGCGCCCGTCCCTCCAGCTTTGTCACTGCTCTGCCACCTCCATGAATTAGCACCTCTTTTCCTACATTTCTCTCCTGCATAGCTCGTTCTAAACTTTAGGAGAAGAAAAAAAGAAAAACAAAACAAAACAAAAAGAGAAATTGTGGAAACCCAGGGCACTGGGAATATTTCTCTGTCTGCTCTGGGGTGCAGCACTGACTCTGACTCTCATTCATGGAGAAAGTTTCCTAAACTCCAGAATAGACTGGAACCCACAAAAGTGTGCAATAGATTATAGAGAGCAGTGCAGGTGTGTCACTGGGTGAGAAATTGAGGGTTTGGGATTTTTAGTGTGCTGTGGATGGCAGCAAGATGGAGGGCACAGGGTTTGTCCTGGGTTCCATCTCCATGCTTCTTCCTCCTCCTTCTCCATGGGTTTGGGTGGCATTTTGTAATTGGGCAGAAAAGTCTGCACTGGGGGCTCTGTGGGATCAGTTATTGGGTTAAAAGGGAAAATAATCCAGGTGTCAGTTCTTAATTGGATAGTTTAGCTTTAAAAGCCCTTGTACCAAGAGATTGTTGGCCATTTTGTGCCTTCTAATGAAAAGCTGCTGAACTCACAGCAGTGAGACTGTTTTACTGATAAGAAATAATAAACACCTGAGTATGAACATGAACTGCTGTCTCAAGTGCCTTCACTCCAGACCCAGAGAAACCCACAACTGGTGCCACCACAAGAAATTATCCGTAGCCTGGCAGCATTGTTGCTTTTTATATGTTTTCTCAAGGAAGGAATAAAAGGGATAAGGTTCCAGGACACCCCTGGTTTTGAGCTTCCTGCTCCAAGCCCTACTTGTGGGAAACCTCCTAAAACTCCCTGACCTTTGGGAGAAGTGCCTGTGCCGTTCTCTGCCTGTTCCAGGTGAAAGGAGGGGCAGCAAGGAGAACCCAGGAGGAGGAGGAGGTCTGGATGTCCACCCTGTCACCGTGGGACACCACACCCAACCCCAGAGAGGGATGGGATGCACTCTGCATTTGAGGCACCTGAAATCCAGAGCATCCCTGAGCACTGCAGCTCCATAAAGGTGATGGACACGTGGGGTGGGCTGTGCTGCCCTCCAGAGAGCCATCAGCTGTAGTCTGAGACACCTGGAGGCATCCCAAATATCCACAAGGAATAAATACATCACGGGAGCGGGGAAAAACTGATTTTCTACAGGGAGAGCTGGAGACTGGATGGGATAAAGAGGAGATTTGAAATGTCCCCAGATGTTTATGTGGAGGTGAGGTTGAACCCCTGGGCAGTGGAGCCTGAGGAGTGGTCCAGGTGGTCTGGGGACGGGGGGGGGGGGGCTTGGGGTGGGCTCAGGTGATTTGAAATGTCCCTTGATGGTTGTGTGAAGGTGGGTGAGGTGGAACCCCTGGTCTGAGGAGTGACCCAGGTGGTCCAGGGGGCTCGGGGTGGGCTCAGGGCCTGGCTCACTCCTCATCACCTGGAACCAGACCCTGCTGAGCTGTGGCACCTCAGGGGTGCACACCCACGTTTACCTGCCCTAACCAAGGGCTGAGTCTCACCCTGAGCACACCTTAGCCCCCCTGGCTCTAACACCCATGGGTGTGCCAGCTGAGGGCAGGGATGAGCCCCCCTCCAGAGGGAAGGGGCAGCCACACCCCACCAGCTGCCAGGTGGGAAGGGAATGGATCCCCTGCACACCCATCCCATCTGCCAGATGTCCCAGACTCCCCAAAGGTCCCCAAAACTCTGTGAAGAGGAACCTGAGTCCAAAGGGGCAGTCATGGGCAGCCAGGAGTGTCCTGGTTCTGGATGGGGATGTTTCCAGCAGAAGGCAGTGTGAAATCCCAGAGCCTGCCAGGGGAGATGGGAGGAGAGGACTCACAGGGGGCTCTCAGTGAAGGTGACATTCAGCCCACAAACCAAAACTGGCTAAAATAAGAAACAAGCTGATACCTTGCTGTCATCTCAGCCAAATACAGAGAGAGGGACTGGCACTGGGACTCCCAAAGGACCTGCAGCATTCAGCTCCCCAGATCTCCTTGGAAGTCAGGAACCAGCTCTGTCTCCCTCCGAATTCACCGAGAGCACAGAGCTGATGTTGTTCACTCTCTCTGCTCCCCGTCCCCAGGGCTGCATCCCTGAAGTGGGGCCATCCCAGCAGCACCAACCTGCCCTCCCTGCTCTCAGGGAACAATTGATAGCAGGGTCTTGCAACACCCAGGCTCTCCTCGGAGGTCTTCCACCGAAGGAACAAACAGGCCCAACCCTGCTCTGTTCAGGAGGTCTGATAAGATCACTGCCCAAGGGGCCGTGGCTGCAGGCCAGGGCTCTGTCCCAATAAACCATTTTCTGCAGGACCACCTTGCCTGGACTTGTCTTTCCACACGAAGCCAGGCAAAGCAAAGCATTCAGATGCTAAAAATGTGCAACTATTGTTGGTGTTTGTCCAACTTTGGGAGGCTCATAAATCTCCTGGGAAAGGTAGAACAGGAGTGTGATTAAGAAAACAAGAAACTTTCTGCATTGATTGCTCTCCTCCTGCTTCCAGAAAAGCTATTGCCTGTTGATGAAATGCCTCCCTGTCTGGCTTCCAATCCAGCACTATCCCTGCAAGGGTTCTTTCCAAATTTTCTGCATTACAAAGCAGACACACACGCAGGATCAAAGGGAGAACACCAACCCATGCGTGCAGACCTGTCCAAAGGTGGAGAGCGAAAGCCACCAGCAAGAGAAAGTTGAGAGCCCACAAAATATCTTTTTTTCTGCTGTTAAAACCTCAAATTGAGGTTTTTAAAAAACACCAACCAGCTTGTGGTTTGCAGGGGCTGATCTGTGCTGGGATGAGCCCACCCCAGCCACCTCAGGGCTGCTCCTCCTGCTCCCAGCTGGGATGTGCTGCCTGTCCCCCCCGGGCAAAGCTGTGACCAAAATCCCGCCGGGGAACGGGAGAAGAGGCAGAGCCCGGCAGGGCTGGAAAGCAGCGCCGAGGAAAGAACATTTCCTGTTTTCCAGCAGCCGGCAGATATAGGGAACAATCCTTTGTGCTCGCTGCCAGCCTGGGAAATAGCTGGAGCTGCCGGCATTTTTGAGGATGTGGTGTGTACACACAGGGGCTGCGGGAGAAGGGGAGGTGGAATGTCACGTAGGAAGGACAGGGGGACACCTGTGTCCAGCGGGGTGTCCAGGACAGGCAGCACAGCTGAGCAGCGCAGCCCTGCTGCCCCAGGGGAAGGGAAGTTTGTGAAAAACGCCAATCTCTTGTTTTTCAAAATTTAAAATTATTATTATTATTATTATTATTATTATTATTATTATTATTATTATTATTATTATTATTATTATTATTATTATTATTATTAGTTAATAATAATAATAATAATAAGGTTATAAAAATAGCAATACAACTAGAGTAATAATAATTTGGACAATTTGGATTAGGACAATACGAGACAATAAAAACTAAGAGTTACAGATGTCCAGGTACCTTTTTCTGGGCAAAATAAACCCAGAAAAGGACACATGTTAACAGAGGATTAACCCTTAAAAGCAATAACCTGTTGCATATTCACACACCTCATACATGATGCATAAATTCCGTTCAAACACAGGATTCTGTCTGGGCAGTGTCAGCTTCTTCCTCTTCAGGGCTGAGTGAGGCAGGAAGAAGTTCATTTCTTCTGATAATGGAGCAATAAATTCTCTTTTTCTGAAAGATTCAGGTGTCCTGTGGCTGCTAGCTGGTGTGAGTCCTTTCATTAAAAAAAGCACCTTAAATAGCCCAGTTTCTATTTTAACATTATGCTATAACCTAAAACTATTATATTTAAAACTATATTTAACAAATTAAGAAAATTAATACAGCATCACTTTCTAACATAACACATATAATATTCATTTGAATATTTGCAAAAGCCAATGATAAAACAGGCATTTTACACAGTGCAGAAGCTCTGCTGGAACAGCTGCAGTGAGAGGGGACAATTCTGTCACAAGAGCTTGGGCTGAGCTGGGGTTGGTTCCTCCTGCCATGTCCCAAGAGGAGGCTCACATTAGGTATTAAAAAATAAAAAAATCACTGAAGAAATGCTCAGGCATTGGAATAAATTGTCCAGGGAGGTGGTGGTGGAGTCATCATCTCTGGAAGTGTTGCAGAGGTGTCTGATGTGGCACCTGGGGACGTGGCTGAGGTGGGGTTTGGTGGTGGGTTTGATGATCTCAAAGGTCTCTTCCAGCCTTGATGATTTCATGACTGAGGTGAGTCTGAAAGAACTCAGGGTCAAAAAAAGCAGATCCCTTTTTTTGGGAGGCTCCTGCCTCTCCAGAGATCCCTCCTGCTCCCAGACTGGAAAGGCAGTGGAGCATCTTCCCCTGGAGATGCTGCCTTACACATCCCAGGGCTGAGCTGGAGCTGGGATAAAGCTGGTTGTGCCCTGAGCTGATGTTTAAGAGAACCCCATTTCCCCCCAGAGCTGGATTCAGGGGCTGAGCTCAGTCCCTCTGTGGATTTCAGCCCATGCCCACATCTCCTGTCACGGAAACAAGATGGGGATTAAAAAACCTTTTGCACAACATTCCTGCCAAACACCCTGGAATGGTGTGGGGTTTCCAGACACAGTCAGGAAGAAGCCAGAAATTGTTCTCAGTGGTGTTGTAGAAAGAATATTTCAATACAAAAACATTTTCCTACTCTTTCCTTGAGATTCCTGTTCCAATCCCAGTAGAACCCAGAATGATTAAGCCTCACAGAAAAAAAAAAAATGAAAGAAGATAACTGAAGGCAGGTGAATCATGGATAAGGCAGGATGTTCTCAGGGTCCTTTTAAAGAAAAGCTTGGCTTTATTTGCAGGATTAGGGAGACTCAGCTCTGCAGAGCAGCTTCTCCTGCCAGGGCCTTCCTGTGCTGCCTGCAGCCAGGACCAAGACTTGACAAGGATAATCATGAGAAATCAATGTCTCTGAGCAGGCAGCAGTGCCCAGACCCTGCTGGGGACAGGCTGGACAGACACACAGCCATGGTATGGTGGGTGTATCCAAGCAGGAATTGCATCAGTGGGCAGCAGGAGCTGTGTCTGCTTCGGCCACATCCAGCAAAGCTCTGCCACAAAGCTCTGACCAGGTGAGCTGTAAATGTGAGCCCAGGGCTGAGGGCTGGGCTGAGACACATCTGTGGTGTTCAACACAAAGGTTGGAGGAGAAAAGCAGCCTCCTGCCTCAGATTTAGAGAAAAGGCAAAGTGGAGACAGGTCCAGAGGTCCAGAGGGCTGAGCTGGGGCAGCAGCAAAGTGCAGACACCACCCACAGCTCCAGGACTGAGGCAGAACCCCCAGGCTCTGCTTCAAAGGAGAGGAACAAACAGCAAGACAATGAAATCTCCCGTGGAGAGAGCCCCAGGTGCGTGTCCTCCACAACAAACAGCGCTGGGAGCAGCTGGAGGAGCCTGGGCTGCAGGGCTGTCCCTGCCAGCAGGGATTGCAGCACACAGGGAATGGACCTGCCGTGCTGGACAGTGCCTGGTGGTGCAGAATGACAGAGATTGCACCTGCAAAGTCCTGGCAGGTGACTCAGGGTATTTCATGCGAGGATTATTGCACAAACAGCTCAGCTTGACGCCGTCCGTGTTGCTTTTAAAAATACAAACTCTTTAAGTGGCCTGCTCCCTGCTCTGGGGGAGATGAAGTGGGGACAAGTGGCAGTGCTTTGGTTGTGCTCCAGCCCCCAGCCTGGCTCAGGCCATTCCCAAGGGAGACTTTTACTGATGTTGCACAGGGCAGGGGGATGGCAGCTCCTCTGCCACCACACCGTGTCTGTGCCTGCATCTGCTGCCTTCCCTTTGGCTTGGCAGGGGGATTTTGGCCCATTTGCACAGTTTGGTGATGGGTGGCACTGGGGTGAGCTGAGCACACTGTTCTAAACTCTCCAGCAGCTGAGCAGCCTCTCTGGGAGTCTTTGCAAAGTGTCAGGGTGCCTTTAGTGACAACTTAAAACAAGTTCCTGAGAGCTGAGACAGTCAGTCCCCTTAATTACTCTGAGCAGCTCCTGCTCCTGAAGCCACATACCCGCACAGAAATCACTGCAGCACGGGGAGAACCCTGAGTTTGGGCACAGGACTTTGATTTCCTGCAGGCTTAGGCTGGGCTTTGCCAGCTGTGCCCACGGGGGTTGCTGTGCACAGAGTGTGTGGCACTCCTATGGGACTGTGGCCAAGCTACAAAGCCACTCCAGAGCTTCTGGGGGGCACCTTTGTGTCCTCTGTTTCCACACAGCTCAGCCCAGTGAAATGGGTTTGTCCTCCTTGACCCAGCAGGAACACACAGAGCATCACTGGAAGCTGTTGGCTTTGCCAGGCAGTTGCTCCTGCATTCTTCATGCCCTCTGAATGCAAGGAGAGCTCACCAACTCACCTGGGACACTGCAGGAGGTTCCTGTGCTGCCTCCTGCTCCCACAACCTCCTGGACTATTTAGTCCTTTCTTAAATCATGCCACCCAAAGCTGTGCCCAAATTTGAGCTGAGGCTGCCGGGGGGTCCTCGGATCCATTGGGGTCAAACCATAGCGGGATGCTGTAGGTCTCACAACTTGTAGGACTGTGATGCAGACCTGTAGGACTGTGAAATGGACCTGTAGGACTGTGATATGGACTTGTAGGACTGTGATATAGACTTGTAGGACTGTGATACAGACCTGTAGGACTGTGAAATGGACTTGTAGGACTGTGAAATGGACTTGTAGGACTGTGATACAGACTTGTAGGACTGTGATACAGACCTGTAGGACTGTGATATGGACTTGTAGGACTGTGATACAGACCTGTAGGACTGTGATATGGACTTGTAGGACTGTGAAATGGACTTGTAGGACTGTGATATAGACTTGTAGGACTGTGATACAGACCTGTAGGACTGTGAAATGGACTTGTAGGACTCTGATACAGACCTGTAGGACTGTGATACAGACTTGTAAGACTGATACAGAGTCCTAGGACTCTGATACAGACTTGTAAGACTGTGATATAGACCTGTAAGACTGTGATATAGACTTGTAGGACTGTGATATAGACTTGTAAGACTGATACAGACTTGTAGGACTCTGATACAGACCTGTAAGACTGATACAGACCTGTAAGACTGTGATATAGACTTGTAGGACTGTGATACAGACTTGTGAGACTGTGATACAGACCTGTAAGACAGTGATACAGACTTGTAGAACTCTCATACAGACTTGTAAGACTGATATAGACTTGTACGACTGCAATACAGACCTGTAAGACTGTGATATAGACTTGAAGGACTGATATAGACTTGTAAGACTGTGATACAGACCTGTAAGACTGTGGTTCAGACTTGTAGGACTCTCATACAGACTTGCAGGACTGTGATATAGGTAAGAAATAATAAACATTTCGGCCCAAATACTAAATGCCGTCTCTAGCACTTCCATCCCGACCTCGACAGAGGCAGAAAAGAAGTTCAAGAATCCACATTCCCTGTGTTGGTTGTGAGTTCAGGCTGCTCTTGTTTATGCTCCTTTCTCCCAGTGCACAACATGGATTTCATGTTTTCCACCTTCCTCCTCCTCCTCCTGCCTCTGTCCTGCTGAAATTCCCGTTAAGGTGCCAGCCTGGCACACCAACCCCTCTCCTTTCACTCAGCTCCTCTGGCTGTTGCTGCCAGCCCTATCTCGAGCCACATCTCTCCCCATCCCTGTCCAAAAGCCACTCTGCCATGTGCAGCTCCTCCCCTGGTGCCAAGAACCCCAAACACACCCCAGAGATCTCAGGTGAGAGATACCAGGGCTGAGGAGCAATCCTGCTCTTGAGGGTGATCACCAATTGTGTTTTATTTTCTCTTTTGTAATCTTCTCATTCTTGTAATGAGGAATTTAACCTCTTGTTGTGCCAGAATAAACTTGTTCTCACCCTTAAGCATGTCTGGTATTAAAGGCAAGTCTAGGTGAAGCTCTGAAATCTGCATTAGCATTTCTGTTCTGAGACAATGCATCCAAACACAGCAGTGAGGGACACCTGGGATGTGATTTGGATTGTTTGATGGAGTCAGCAGAAAGAAGAAAGGCACTCTGCAAGGCAGGCAACCCCCAGGCTGGGACATCTGTGATGGGGTGACATTGAGCCTGTGTCACCTTCCAGCCAGGCTTGGGCAGAGCCTGTGGGGGCCCAGAGCTGCTGCCAGAGCAGAATTATTTTTGTCTTGACTCAGATTCCTCCTGTTGGGGTGGGAGCTGGTGCTGAGGGAAATTGTGCTGCCAGCTCATGCAATCTGATGCCAGGTTCAGTTATTTCTGATATCAGATAATTCTGATATCAGATATTTCAGATATTTCAGATAGAAAGACCCCCTTTTCCTGTGGGTGCAGGGACAAAGGGAGCAGAGCATCCTCTTTGGAGCAGTTCTTCCTTTGAAGCCTGGTGCTGGCTGCTCTCAGTCCCACAGATGCAGGATATTTTCATTACAGGATGAGGAAGAACAGCAGGACCCAGGAAGGGTTTGTGGATCTGATGCTTTCTGAAGGGCCTCTGCATTGTGCAGTGATTTTTCCTGAGCTATTTTCCCCTTGCCCACCAGAGCTGTGTGCAGATGTCCCTACCCCATCCACTCCAGACTGTAAAGAGCTCAGAGCCGAGGCAGGTGGGAAGGAATCAAACCCCAGGGCAAGCCAAGGCCAGGAAATCAGTTCTGGATTCCCTGAGGCAAAAACAGCGACAACGAACCCCATGGGCAGCAAAAACCCCTCAGCCAGTGCCCCAGGGGAATCTGTGACTGCTCCAAGGGAAGCCCAGGAGCAGAGGAAGAGCAGCCCTGAAACCCCCTGGGATGGAGCAGATCGTGGTTCTTCCAACCCAAACCATTCCATGACCTGGGGATGTCCTGGTTTGAACAGCCAGGTGTCTGCTGAGGAAGGCAGGAGCCTCCCCTGAAATGGAAAATGCAAACCCTCCCTCTAAATTGTTATAATTTTGACATTAAAAGGTTCTCAGGCAAAGATATGGGAGTAGGAATAACAGGTCATTACTAGGAAAATTAAAAATACAAATGCAATAGTGCAAACAAAACAAACGACTGGGAGAGGTCGGCTCAAGGGCCTTGAACATCCCCGAAGATCAAAGCTGCCCTCACAGGAAATAGAAATGGAACTTTGGCCCCATTTTCAGTGTGACAGACACTAGGTCAGCATTTCTGATTTCCTCACTATTATCATACTCTGCATTGACAAGGGGAGGCAAACTGGAACTTGGACAGGGAGTGATCTGACCTGCACAGAAACAGCCCCCTGCTCTGCCCATCATGTTCTCCTTTCCTTTCCTTCTCACCAGGGCAGCAACACCTCAAGGAACACCAGTTTGGGGGTCTGACACCAAATGTTACAACCTGTTTTCAAAACCCCTGAGATGCAGTGAAAAAAGCTCCCAATTCATGGACATATCCAGAGTGGTGCTGTCACTGCTGATCCTGCATGAGCTTGGACCACTCAGTGATAAAAAGAGAAGGAAAAATCAATTCAACAGGAGCACAGGGAGAGCTCTATAGAGTGGAGAGTTTACAAAGACAGAAGTGCTGATTTTTCTTTCACTATCGTGCTATTCACCTCAGAGAGGACGATGTTACCCTCCAGCTAAATATGCAAAAAACTGAAGGAAAAAAAATGGGAATATGCATTGTGATGTAGGAGAAAAAATAGAATGACAAAATCATTTAGGCTGGGGAAGATCTCCAAGAAGATCAAGTCCACCCTGTGCCTGATGCCCACCTTGTCACCCAGACCAATGTCCAGGCCTGCCTGGGACACCCCCAGGGATGGGCACTCCAACCCTCCCTGGGCAGCCCCTGCCAAGCCCTGACCACCCTTTCCATGCAGAACTTTTCCCCCAATATGCAAAAATGGGATTTTAAGAACGTTCAGAGCTCCTTTTCTGTGGTTGGTGTGAGGGGTTTGGAGCTGTGGGGGAACAGGGAATATTCCCTGCCAGAAGGGGCTGGGGTAGGGACACCTCTGATGCTGGGGGTTGCACTGGATGGATATTCCCTGCTGGGAAAAGCCTTTGGGATTCTGGTGTTCAGGATCCCAGAGATGAAGTGGGAAAAGAGCTCCAAGGACATCGAGTCCCAGCTGATCCCCACCTTGTCCCCAGCCCAGAGCTCTGAGTGCCACCCCCAGGGATTCCTGGGACACCCCCAGGGATGGGCACTGCAACCCTCCCTGGGCAGTGCCAAGGCCTGAGCCCCCTTTCCATGGGGAAATTCCTGCTGTGCCCACCCTGAGCCTGCCCTGGCCCAGCCTGAGGCCGTTCCCTCTGCTCCTGTCCCTGTTCCCTGGAGCACAGCCCGACCCCCCGGCTGTCCCCTCCTGCCAGGAGCTGTGCAGAGCCACAAGGGCCCCCTGAGCCTCCTTTGCTCCAGGCTGAGCCCCTGCCCAGCTCCCTCAGGAATTCTCCAGCCCCTTCCCAGCTCCCTCAGGAATTCTCCAGCCCCTGCCCAGCTCCTCAGGAATTCTCCAGCCCCTTCCCAGCTCCCTCAGGAATTCTCCAGCCCCTTCCCAGCTCCCTCAGCCTCTCCTGGTGGAGTCTGAGGAGCAGCTGAGGGCTCTTGGTGTGTGCAGCTGGAGCAGGGCACGCTGAGGGCAGAGCTCAGGGATCTGCAGCTCCTCCCGAGGGGCAGCTCCCATCTCTGCTCTGGGACAGGGACAGCAGCCAGGGCACGTCTGGAGCTGGGCCAGGGCAGCTCAGGCTGGAGATCAGGGCAAGGTTCTTCCCCCAGAGGCTGCTGGCACTGCCCAGGCTGCCCAGGGAATGGGCACGGCCCCGAGGCTGCCAGAGCTCCAGGGATGCCCAGGCTGGGCTTGGGGGGGCTCTGGGCAGGCTTTGGATTTGGGATTGATCATCCCTGTGGGTCCCTTCCAGCTCAGCTCATTCCATGATTCTGGGAGAGTGAGGGATGGGGGAGATGAAGGATGGGGGAGAAATTTGGGCAGCGCTGCAGGGATGGCCAGGGTGGGGGTGCTGGGGGGTCTGGGCAGGGCCTGGGGCTGCACTGGATGATCCTGGGGGTCCCTGAGCTCAGGATGTTCTGTGACTTTGACTCTGCTGTCCCTGTGTGCTGGCAGTGGACAAGCCCAGCTCCATGGAAGCTCTGGTGTTTGATGTGAGCCTGGGTCCCACCTCAGTCCCCCCTCCCTGTCCTGTACCCCTGGAGGCCCATGGCACTGTCACACCTGGCACACCTGGCAGCTCTGAGCTGCCCCATGGCTGTCCCCAGCCCTGCTCAGGGTCACCTGCCCTGGGACACCTGCATGGGGACCCTGCAGCCATGGAGGGTTGTCCTGTGGGGCAGGGCTGCAGCAGCAGCTCCTGTGGCCACTCAGGACTGGATGAGTTTGATCTCCTTGCACTCCAAGCATAATTAATCCTTGAGGGTTTTTTCTCTCCTTTAAATCAACAGCTGAAGGAGCAGTTGAGCAGTGCTGGAGTGCTCTAAAAATCCTCTTTGGAGCTCATTGGAAAGCACCCTGGAGGGAAGGAGCCCTTGGGGAGAGGATGGAAGAGGATCTGCAGCAGCTGGGGGTGAGGGAAACCTCTTCACAGGGCAGATGCTGCAGAGCTGCCCTGGCTGAGGCAGCTGCAAACAGCTGGAGTTAAACCCTCACTCCTGATTTGGGATTTGTGGAATGCAAAAAAGTTTCTGGTATCCTACACAGGAGCCACAAGCAAAAAATACCTTAAAATTTTCTTCAGGTATCGAAATAAAAATACTTCCAAAAGAACAGAGAACTTGCACATTTTTGATGCTTTGTTTTTTAATTAAAAAAAAAAAAATCAAACTTCTGAAGAAAGCTACTGCTTCTTGGAAAGGCTTCATAAACTCCAAGGCTCCATAAACTCCAAGGCTCATTATTTTGTCAAAATAAAATAAAAAAAAAAAATCAGCCCAAGCTTTTCAGCAGGCGCTGCAGTATTATTAATCACCTCCTTGGACAGTGGGCATGTAATAAAACAAACTAAAATTAGCTGGCAAAAAAAAAAATTCAAAGAAAAGGCCACTTTCCAACATCCTGACAAATGAAATAAGTGGATGCCCAAACAAAGGGCTAAGAGCACAATTAAGGCAAAGCAGGAACTGGAGGGGCAACGCTGCTCCAGTGCACTTCACATGGAGCCTTTCATCCATCAGAGCCCCCAAAATGCTAAATCAAAATAATGGAGAGCATGGGGAGAGCAAAGTGACTTGGAGGCAAAGGGAGAAGATAAATGGAGAGTGTGGCACAAAGCAGAGAGGTGGGGAAGGGGCTTTTCACCATCTCCTCTCACAGAAATTCCTTCAGGTCACCTGTCTCCACTGCTTTGCTCTGAAATTGTCCCATTTTTGTCCCTTAGGTAAAGTGACAACTGCCAGTGAGAGAAAGGCACTGATGGATCAAATATTTGCATATTTTACATATCATTTGCCTTTTCACAGCCCAGCATCACCTTCACTCTTTCTCTCCTGTTACCCCAAGTTTTTGGCAGAGATTTTTTTGTGGCAATTCCACAGAATTGCTCAATTTCTCCCTCCTGACCTGGTGGCTTTCAAGCTTCCATTTCATCCCACCCCAACCTCCTACTTCACCTGCCCTTGGCAGGTCCACCTGGAGTTTTCCTCCTTCTCCTGAGGTCCTGGCTGCCCTCAGTGACTCTGTGTGATCTCTGGATGGTTCATTGTTCCCTTCCCTTTCAAGATCACACACGGGGCCGCCCGGGCTTGGTGTCAGCTCCTGAGTCAAAGGCAAAGTGGCACCTGCCCAAATCTGTGAGTTATGGCCCCACTCAGAGCCAGCAGAGGAAGCTGGAAAAGAAAAGTTTGTGTTTGAATTGTACCCCAGTCATCCTTTATTTTAGCCATCATTCAGGGGGCTTTTGGTTAATGGTTGACTGTTTTTCCTGAGCGTGGAAGGATTCTGGGGTGGAAGGAGCTGCAGGAGCATGGCTGGAGCTGAGGAGAGCAGGACAGAGTGCCACAGTGTCACAGGGGACCCTCGGTCCTGTGAGCCTCTGCTGCCACCAAATCTCCAAAATAAGATTCCTTTCCACTAATTGGGTGTTTCAGAGGACATTAATTTATTCAGGCCTGAGGTCCAACATGGGATAGCTCCTAACCTTACATGGACATCTAATTCCACCTGTGTTTTGCTTACATACAGTCATTAAATGCAAATTACAATTTACCCATTCCCATAAAACCCACCCCAAGTTCCCACATCCAGTTCTTGTTTTCTCTGTCCCTGCACCCTTGAGCCAGATGTCTCCTTCTCTTCTCTTCTCTTCTCTTCTCTTCTCTTCTCTTCTCTTCTCTTCTCTTCTCTTCTCTTCTCTTCTCTTCTCTTCTCTTCTCTTCTCTTCTCTTCTCTTCTCTTCTCTTCTCTTCTCTTCTCTTCTCTTCTCTTCTCTTCTCTTCTCTTCTCTTCTCTTCTCTTCTCTTCTCTTCTCTTCTCTTCTCTTCTCTTCTCTTCTCTTCTCTTCTCTTCTCTTCTCTTCTCTTCCAACCATCCTTGATGGGACAGCAGCCCCTGCATGCCTTGTTCCTGCACTCAAAGTGCACAGGCAGTGTAAAAATGGAATGAACCCTTCTGGTATCATGGCCAAGGCTTGGTGACATTGTGCCAGGGAAGGGCAGAGGCAGCACAGCCAGGCAGGGACGTCCTTGCTGTCCCATCCTTGAGCCATTTCCTCTTCTCCTGACAGTCCTCTGGAGCACTTCACACACCTGGGAAGTTCCTGAAAAGCTCAAAAAACTCAGAAATTTTTTTGGCTGGCTCAAGTGTGCAAATATATTTGTGTATTGTGGTGGGAAAGTGCTGAGTGCTGGTCCTCACTCACACTGTTGGTCCCTGACCCTCCCACCACTCTGAACCAGAAAAAGCATTTTTCTTTTCCAGAATGGCCATTTGGGGGTCCATGGCACAGAGTCACTGATCTCCCAGCTGACCCACCAGAAATAGGAAATTAAAATCAGAATTCCTGCCTGGAAGCAAGAGGAGAGGTTGTGGACAGAGCTGGAGTGGAAGAATAATGACCATGAACTGAAAGCAGCTCTGCTGGCTGGGTCTGATGGGACACAGCTCCCAGGAAGGAAGAAATTCAAACCATGCAACAGAACATGTTCATGTTCCCTCCAACAAAATGAAAGGAAAAACTCCATTGCAGAAAATCTAGAAAGGGAAAGAAAAAAAACATTAACACTGCAAACTTTAAAACAAAGATCCACACAGAAGAGATAATAAAATTCAGAAGAGATAATAAAATTCATCCCACCCCACCCCTGCCATGGCAGGGACACCTCCCACTGTCCCAGGTGCTCCAGCCTGGCCCTGGGCACTGCCAGGGCTCCAGGGGCAGCCACAGCTGCTCTGGGCACCCTGGGAGAGCCCAAACCTCTCCAACCAGGCCTTGCCAGGCTACAAACCCCCTGTGGGAAATAGCCCTGGGGCACCTGGAACCTTCCAGCAAATCATTTTTTCCTTTCCTGCATCCATTTGCTGCAATGGGCTTTGCTCCTGGTTCTCATCCTGGATTCAGGAATCTGAATGCCAGAGTGGTTTGGGTGGGAAGGGATCTTCAATGCCAGCTCCTTCCAGCCCAGGGACACCTCCCCCTGTGCCAGGTGCTCCAGCCCCAATGTCCAGCCTGGCCTTGGGCACTGCCAGGGATCCAGGGGCAGCCACAGCTGCTCTGGCAATTCCATTTCCACCCTCCCAGGGAACAATTCCTTCCACAAATCAAACCTCAATTTTCCCTCTTTCAGTGCAGAGCCATTCCCACTTTTCCCATCACTGCAGCTCCTGATGAACAATCCCTCTGCAGCTGTCCTGGACCCCCTCAGAGGTGGAGCCTCACTGACCATCCCCAAGGACTCTGAGTGTCCATCCATCCTCAGGCAGGAGTTTTCAGTGGCTTTCACAATTATTCACAGCTCTTTTTTCTTTCCTCACCACGTTTAAATTAAGGTTTACTCGTGGAGGCACAGTTGGGGAATCCAGAGGGAATGTTTTGCTGGCCTCTGCTCGTGTCCTGCACATGAACAAGGAGATTTTCCCCATGATTTGTGTGCCAGGACTCCCCATTGCATCATCAGGTGGCCACAACCCCCTGACCTGGCTCTCAGAGATGCAGCTGTGACTTCATCCCTACCTCAGAAATTGTTTACACAGGAATGGGAAGACAGAGGCCTCAAAACATCAACTAAAAAAAGTAATTGCTCCAGTTTCAAACTCCTTTTTATAGTCCAAACAAGTGCATAAATAACAGGAGAAAAATGCAATTAAAATGAGTGAGATTCTTTTTCTTTAATGAAACATTTACTTCATTCTTAACTAGCCCCTTTCACTTGTTTGAACTCCCAACAAACCAATAAAGAAGAAAACAATTATTGACCAAGCTTTTCCATTATTATTTTTAAATCAAGACATTCCCTCCTTATAAGGAAAGTCAACAGTCTTTGTTCTGAGGTAACTCAAGTGTCTCCACTGGCAGGAAAGTTTCCAAGTTTTTGGTTTAGAAGTTTTCCTTTGTGTGCCTGACCTTTCCTCCAAGCTCCCGCCCTCTCCCTTTAATCTCTAACCAGCACTGTGAGCTGGGTTGGGTTTTTATGTTTTCCTTGAGAGCAGTCCATGCCTCTGGAGAGGACTCAGTGCTCCTGCTTTCTTTCTGACGAGGGAAAACTCATTCCTGCTCTTCCAGACAAAATTCCAAGGTATTTGGGCATTTCCCAGCACTGGGAAAGCTGGAGTTTGCACTGTGCTCATCCACTGAAACCCACCTGCATCCCTGGAATGTTCCAGGCCAGGCTGGACAGGGCCTGGAGAACCTGGTGCAGTGGAAGGTGTCCCTGTCCATGGCAGGGGGTGGAACAAGGAGAACCTCGAGGTTTCTTCCACCCAAACCATTCCATTATTCCATGGTTCTATATTTGAGCTGGTCTATTAACCCTGTGTCCTATTTCCCTGTTTTCTGTGTCCTCTTGTCCAAAAAAAACTGTGAGTGATGCCTTGTGCACCAAACCTCCACTTTTGACATGGATTTTACTCTCGGTTTGACCCTTCCCCTGAGGGTCACTGGGAAAACCAAGCCTGGAATCAGCAAATTAAAATCTCTGTAGGGGATTTTGATGGGGCAGCTCCATCCTGCAGTGACTCTGCTGCCTGTGCCCACACAGGGGAGGGTGGAGATTCCACCTGAACAAGACAAAAAGACTTCTTCACTCAGAGAAAAGCTGCCCAGGGAGGGTGTGGAGATTCCTTCCCTCTGCTCCAGGACAGCCCTGCTGGGGCAGGGAAAGGAGCAGGTGATCCCCTGAGGGCCCTTCCAGACCCTGGGATTCCATGGGATCAGGGGCTGGGAAGCACAAGGTGACCCAGGAGCAGAGACCCCTGCAAGGGGCTGGACACCAGCACAGAGGCACCTGAGGGGAGCAGCTGGCACTGGGATGGGAATGGGAATGGGAAATGGAATGGGAAATGGGAACTGGGAATGGGGATGGGGATGGGAATGAGAATGGGAATGGGGAATGGGAACTGGGAATGGGGAATGGGGAATGGGGAATGGGAATGGGACTGGGAATGGGAATGGGAATGGGAAGTGGGAATGGGGATAGGAATGGGAACTGGGAATGGGTACTGGGAATGGGAATGGGAACTGGGAATGGGGATGGGAAATGGGATGGGAATGGGAATGGGAATGGGAAATGGGAAATAGGAATGGGAAATAGAATGGGAATGGGAACTGGGAATGGGAAATAGAATGGGAATGGGAACTGGGATGGGAAATGGGATGGGAATGGGAATGGGAATGGGAATGGGAAATGGGAAATAGGAATGGGAAATAGAATGGGAATGGGAACTGGGAATGGGAAATAGAATGGGAATGGGAACTGGGGATGGGAGTGGGAATGGGAATGGGAAATGGGAATGGGAATGGGAATGGGAATGGGAATGGGAATGGGGAATGGGGAATGGGAAATGGAAATGGGAATGGGAATGGGAATGGGAATGGGAATGGGAATGGGAACTGGGAACTGGGAATGGGAATGGGAATGGGAATGGGAATGGGAATGGGAACTGGGAATGGGAATGGGAATGGGAATGGGAATGGGAATGGGAATGGGAACTGGGGATGGGAATGGGACAGGGAATGGGAACTGGGAATGGGAATAGGAATGGGACAGGGAATGGGAACTGGGAATAGGAATAGGAATGGGAATGGGAATGGGAACTGGGAATGGGAACTGGGAATGGGAATGGGACTGGGAATGGGAACTGGGGATGGGAACTGGGGATGGGAATGGGACTGGGAATGGGAATGGGAAGGGGAACTAGGGATGGGAATGGGACAGGGAATGGGAACTGGGAATGGGACTGGGAATGGGAATGGGAATTAGACTCTGGGACTCTGGTACTTGGGATTGTAAATGAGACAGGGATTGGGATGGGGACTGGAACTGGAATTGGGATTGGGGATGGGATTGGGAATGGGAAAGGGACTGCCGCTGGGACAGGGACTACAACTGGGATTGGAACTGGGACTAGGACTGGAACTGGCCTGGGACTGAGATGGGGATTGGAACAGGGATTGGAACTCTGATAGGGACTGGGACTGGGAGTAGGCATGGACTGAGACTGGGACTGGGACTGACTGGGACTGGGACTGGGACTGGGACTGGGACTGGGACTGGGACTGGGACTGGGACTGGGACTGGGACTGGGAGCTCCCCATGTCATGGTACCAGCCAAGAGGAACGTCACAGGCAGCAGCAGCTGGCTGTGGCCTCTCCAATGTCCAGCTGCCAAGGACACTGTGTCCATGGACACTGCCTCTCCCAGGCCAGCAGGCAGAGTTTGGAGCTCCCTCTGGAGCTGAGGCTTCTCTCCTGCAGCACCACAGGCACCTCCAGAGAGCTGAGGCACAGGGACTTCTCCACCTCCTGGCCCCATGGGGGCTGAGGGGAGCAGAGATTTCCATTTTGTTGGAATGGGCATCTCTGGACAGCAGCCAAGCCACTCAGAGAGGAACAGCAGCAAAGGGACCAATCCTGCTCCTCAGTTCATTTCTGTTTGTGACAGTGGCACCACTGGAACCCTGGGTTATGTCATAGGAGAGATGAGTCATCAGAGAAAGGCTGGAAAAGAATTCCAAGACCTCCAAATCCAGCCTTTCATATGTGTCATCAGAGAAAGGTTGGAAAAGAATTCCAAGACCTCCAAATCCAGCCTTTGACCAAATCCCCCCCGTGCCCACTGAACCACATCTCCAAGTGCCACTTCTGCTCGGTTTTTGGAATGGTGACCTCAGCAGCCCTGGGCAGCCTCTGCCAATATTTAAACACTCTTTCAGTGGAGGATTTTTTCCCAGTATCTGACCTGAACCTCCCATGGAGCTGTTTCTCCTTGTTTATCACCAGGTGTCTGGGGAAAGAGGTTGGACCCCACCTGGCTACAGCCTCTGGACATGGAGATGTGGAGTCCAGGTTTGTGGAGCACAATGGGCTGAAAACTTCAGGGCAAATACAATTATGAATCTTCATCATTTATGGAAAAATCCCATCCCTTTGGAGACAGTGGGACAAGGCTCTGAGGTGGCACAAGCCCAGAAAAGTCCAAATTTGCCTCTTTGGTGGAGACCTCTCTTGGATCTGATGAAGAACTCAAAAATGAGCCCAGATCAGGAAAAGTCATTCCTGGAAGAAGATCTGAGGTGCTCCATGAGTCTCTTTTGGAGAGGGACATGGATCAGGTCAGGTTGGCAAGGATGTGATGCCTCAGGTTTAGATTTTCTGTTTTTCAGATTCTGTGCTGTTTTAGTGTGTGGGTCCAGGCTTCATATTATGGGATGGTGAGTGCTGTGCAGAGAGCAGGGAGACAAAACAATTCCTGCTCCAGCTGGGCACCAAGGACAAATGACCCAAATCTCAGCCCAGGAGCACAAACCCTGTGGGCTGGAGAGAGAAAAACAAGCAGGGTGGGACTGCAGGGGCTGGGGCTGGGATGGGACAATGAACTGCAAGGTGCAAATGGAGCAGAGCTGATCCCAGGGAGAGACCCCGTGCCCGGCCGGGCATTTTGGGGCCATTTTGGTTCATCTTGGGTTCATTTCGGGACCATTTTGGGACCATTCTGAACATTTTGGTTCATCTTGGGTGCAGCCCTGGCTGGGCTCTGGTGCTGCCCAAGGTGGATCCATGGAGGAGATCCTTTGGATAAATCCCTGATTTATTCTTTAGCTCAGCCTGGTCTCTGTTCTGAGACAGCCTTCCCAAGGCATCAGATGGAGGAATAAAACACCAAGGTACCCACAAGCAGATATAGCACAAGATTGTGAAGAAGGAAAATTCAAACTGTGAAGAAGGAAAATTCAAATTGTGAAGAAGGAAAATTCAAATTGTGAAGAAAGATCCATCCCTTCTGGACTGAAATTTTCCTTGGGAAGAGAGCAGGAGGATGGAAAGGCAGAAAAGATAACAAAGGGGGATGGGATGCAGGAAGCCTAGAGATAAGAGGGGCTTGGGATGGTCCCAGTGAGGGTTGCTGGAGGGAGCAGAGGCATGGCTGAGCAGCTTTGGAGGGGCTCCAACACCATCTGGAGGGCAGGAGTGAGGAATAAGAGGGAAGAGAATCCCCTGGAGCAAGAGGGTCTTCAGCAGGGGCAGCCCCAAGCAGCGAGAGCTCAGCAGGGCCGGGCTGGGGGAGCTCACTGCTCCATTCCTGTTCCAACAGCTCTGCTCAGACACCCGTGAGTCACCCCAGCATTTTTAGCTCCTTACATAACTACTGCCAAAAGGGAAGGTGTTCCAGCAGAGCTGCCAACACAAATGCCCAGGGACCAGCTCTGCACCCCGTGGGATGAGTAAGCACCGGCTGCAGCACGGGCAGGGAGCACCTCTCGCACCTCACCAGGTGTTTTGCAACAGGGATGAGCTGGAGCTCTGCCTCTGGTGGCAGCTGTTTTACCAAATACAGAGCTGGTGGGGCAAAGCTGGGGGTAAAAATAGCCAGGGAAATGTTTGCAGTGCAAACCCTGATCCATGGAGTTACCCCTGCTCCACGCTCCAGCCCCACACGGGAGGTGTTTTCCTGCCCTGCCTCTGCAGAGCCCAGAGGTCCAGGCTGTTATCCAATTTTACATGCCTTGTTTCCCTGCTGAAAGTCCACAGGCACAGCAGAAACTGAATTAACCCTTTGGGGGTCAAGGTGAGCATCACTGCAGATCCCCTACAAACCAGAGCTAGGTCTGCAGGTCTGATTCAGTCCTGAACAGGAACAGAAACTTCTTAAATCACTCAATGTTGTGTCCTGCTGACTTGGACCCTTAAGCTTTGTGCCACTGATTAAGTGTGAAGTGGCCTTAATAAAAAAGCAGCATTCCAGTGTGGTTTTTGCACCGAATTTTGCATCAATCTCACCTGGCTCCCCAGAACAGCAGCTGCCTCACACCTGCCCACTGCAAGGAGGGAAACTCCCTTTATTAAAGCTTCTGTCCCCAGGAAACAGAATGCCACCCTTGCCTCGAAGATAGACACCACACCCTGCACTTACTGCTCACCAGGCTGCTAACCACTTCAAAGCAGCACTGCCCTGAGGAGTGATGACTCCTGAGAGGGTTAAATCAACATTTCCTAGGGAAAAACACCACGGGGTGCTGCTGGGCAGAGCTCTGTGCTCAGCACGTCTGACTGTCTGGCCAGATGTGAATCCTGGAGTCTCCCTGACAGCAGGACAGCTCGGGTGAGGGATGAGCCCAGAAACTCTTGTGGCTCTGTATTTCAGAGTAAGTGAAGGGAAGCTGCCAAATTCAGCTTGGAAAAGTTTTCTTACCCCAAACCTGGTGATAGGGTGGGGCCCTGGGCATGGAAGGAGGCGCTGGAGGGTCTCTGTCCCACCTTGGGACTAAATCCTGTCTCATCTGGGCTGTTCTAGAGGAGGCAGAACTGAATCCACAACCCACAGGCAGCAAGGTCCCAGATCAGCCCTGCAGCACAAGATGAGCTCAGAACAACTGATTTATCAGAGACCAAGGAGGAAACTCCAAGAGGAATTGAATCTTCCACCCTGTCTCCTTGTACTTCACCAAGAGGTATCTCCATATTTTTCAGATATTTTTCAGAGTAAGTGAAGGAAAGCTGTGAACCTGCCCAACTCATCTTGGGAAGGTTTTCTTACCCCAGACCTGGTGATAGCCCGGGGCCCTGGGATGGCAGGAGATGCTGGAGGGTCTCGTTCCCACCTTGCTACAAAATCCCATCTCATCCAGGGTGCTCTGGAGGAGCTAAAACAGAATTCAGAGCCCACAGAAACCACAGTGCCAGACCAGCCCTGCAGCACAAGATGAGAGCAGCACCACTCTCACCAGAGAAGAACCCCCTTTTCTCCAGGAGGGATTGAATATTCCACCCTGCCCACCCACACCAACACCAGGGCAAAAAGCTGCTCTGGTCAGACACCTCCTGGTGTTCAGGGACCTCCTGATGGCACCAGGACAGCTCCTCAGCTCTGGGGTTATCAAAGACAAAGCTTGTTTTTTTTTCCAAAGCCAGGCTAAGTTCCTTCCTACAGACAAACCTGGGCACTCAAATGGCTCTGCTCTGAAATCACAGCTCTTTTTTAACCCCAAACCACCACAGGCAGTGCCCTCAGCACTGCCTGTCCTGCTGCTTGCGCCTCAGAGTTCAGCAAGTCTCAGGTTAAAATAAAAAATAAAATAAAACATTTCCAAAGTGGTCTCTCCGTGTCCCTCCTCCAAATGGATTACCCAGAATCTGGGCATTATTGCCATAATTCCATGGCTAACACATTTTCTCCTGACTCTGGGAGAGGATTAAAACTCACATTTCTTGATTTCTCGTGCCCTTGCAGCCTCCCCCTGACTTCCAGGGCAGATCTGATATTCTTGGAGCAAGAGCATGCTTCTCTGAGGACTGGGACCAGAACTGGGGACCATCAGGATTATTTTCTTTGTCCTTCAAGCCAATGTCTCTGATCTGCTGCTCTCTGTGGAAGTTCCTCCAATTTTACCCATCGGAGGGAAACACCTCTGCTATCTCCTTGCCCACTGATGGCACAGGTTTCAAGAAAGCAAAAGAAACTCATTAAACACACTTGAAGCTTTTGAGGTGGCATTAAAGTGCTTTGTGCTTTGGGAAGAAGGGCTGGCTCAGCCTGGGCAGTGCCCAGGAGCTGGCAGAGTTCTGCTTGGCACCCCGACTCCTTCCCTGCTGCTTGCAAACCACGCTCAGACTGAGAACTTCTGCCCCAGCCAAGTTTATTTTGTTCAGCTGGGGGGCTCCATCCAGCATTTCCAGGTGGCTTCACTCTGAGAAGCTGGGGCTGGCTTTTCCAGCAACAAATGCAGTTTAAAAAATGCACAAAACTCATTCTTGCCACGGCACATGGAGTTAATAATTCACAGTCCCAGAACAGGACAAGAGTTCCAATGACAATAAACCACAACAGCTTTCCTTGAAGCACCATCCCTTGAGTTGGGAATTGCTTCTTTAAACACCTGGTAATTTCTAGATCACTGTCACAGGTAGGTCAACAGAAGGGTAGATTGTCCTGCATTCCTGCCTGATTGCACCTGTAAGCAAAACTCTCTTATCAGTGTCGGAATTGCTGCCAAGATGGTGCCACCAGGATCCCTCTTCTCCAGCACAGCATCCCCCGCTGCCTCTGGAGACACAGGCTGGGGAGGAAGTGGAGCACAAAGCTGATGGATCCATCTGTGAGGATGAGGATGAGGAGAGGCTGTCCTGATCCCCTGTGCCCAGCCAGGCTGCTCACACTGAAAGTGAAAGTGAAATTCAGAGATGATGTGGGTATGGAAATGCCTAACAGCTGGGAAAACCTAGGTAGGCACCCAGGAGGTTCAGGTTGGGCTTTAGGTAAAGTTTCTTCTCTGGAAGAGTGGTCAGGAATCAGAAAGGGCTGCTCAGGGCAGTGGGGGAGTCACCATCCCTGGAAGTGCTCAAAAAGCAAGCAGAGGTGGCACTTCATGGCCTGGTTTAGTGGCATGGTGGGATTCGACCAAAGGTTGGACTTGGTGATCTTGGAGGTCTTTTCCCAACCTTGATGATTCTGTGAAATGGTGAGTGTGGTCTAAGAAAGTTCTGCAAGGTGACAGTGCTTGAGTTATCCCACAGGGAATTCAGTCCTTGAGTTATTCCACAGGGAATTCAGTCCTTGAGTTATCCTACAGGGAATTCAGCCCTTGAGTTATCCCACAGGGAATTCAGTGCTTGAGTTATCCTACAGGGAATTCAGCCCTTGAGTTATCCCACAGGGAATTCAGTGCTTGAGTTATCCCACAGGGATTTCAGTCTTTGAGTTATCCCACAGGGAATTCAGCCCTTGAGTGATCCCACAGGGAATTCAGTCTTTGAGTGAATTATCCCACAGGGAATTCAGTCTTTGAGTTATCCCACAGGGAATTCAGTCTTTGAGTGAATTATCCCACAGGGAATTCAGTCTTTGAGTTATCCCACAGGGAATTCAGTCCTTGAGTTATCCCACAGGGAATTCAGCCCTTGAGTGATCCCACAGGGAATTCAGCCCTTGAGCTATCCTACAGGGAATTCAGCCTTTGAGTGAGTTATCCCACAGGGAATTCAGCCCTTGAGTTATCCCACAGGGAATTCAGTGCTTGAGTTAATTATCCCACAGGGAATTCAGTCTTTGAGTTATCCTACAGGGAATTCAGTCTTTGAGTTATCCCACAGGGAATTCAGTCCTTGAGTTATCCCACAGGGAATTCAGGCAGAGCTCTCCCCACACACCTCGTGCTGGTGATCACCAGCATTCCCAGCTCTTCCCAGCCCAAGGGGAGCAGCAAACAGCCCCACCACAGGCGAGAAGAGATCCCAGAGTCCAGGAAGGTCTCCCAGATCAGCTTTGCCATTCTCCCCCTCAGAGCCCAGTCCTTGAGGTGTTTTCCCACCAACTCACGGGCACAGATGCTCAGCAAGGTGCTCACTCCCTGTTTTCCAGGCTGTGCTTCCAGAGGCACTCAGGAATGGCAATTCCCAGCACAGGCTGAGCCAGTGGCACCTCCCTCCCTGTCCCCAGCACGGGGGACAGAGAGTTTCATCCAGGATGTGCTTGCCTGGAGCTCATTCGTTAGCCAGCACAGCTAATTAATGCAATTTTAAGCTGTGTCCTTGGTTCTCCACTCTGTGCAGCTGCAGTGGCTTCACCCCTTGCCCTGGGAGCAACACCTCTCTCTCAGTACCTGATTTCCACCCCTTTTTTAGGCTCTGAACCTCACAAGGATGAATTCCTTCTGCTGGAGCAGCACCCAGACCCAAAGAGGAACCTTTAATTGCCCCTGTTTGTGCAGCAAACCCCACACCATCCCCTGTTTGTGCAGCAAACCCCTGTTTGTGCTGCAAACCCCACACCAGCCCCTTTTGGTGCAGCAAACCCCACACCATCCCCTGTTGGTGCTGCAAACCCCACACCATCCCCTGTTTGTGCAGCAAACCCCACACCATCCCCTGTTTGTGCTGCAAACCCCACACCATCCCCTGTTTGTGCTGCAAACCCCACAGCATCCCCTGTTTGTGCTGCAAACCCCACACCATCCCGTTTGTGCAGCAAACCCCACAGCATCCTCTATTGGTGCCACAAACCCCAGCACCATCCCCTGTTTGTGCTGCAAACCCCACACCACCCCCTGTTTGTGCTGCAAACCCCACACCATCCCCTGTTTGTGCTGCAAACCCCACACCATCCCCTGTTTGTGCTGCAAACCCCACAGCATCCCCTGTTTGTGCTGCAAACCCCACACCATCCCGTTTGTGCAGCAAACCCCACAGCATCCTCTATTGGTGCCACAAACCCCAGCACCATCCCCTGTTTGTGCTGCAAACCCCACACCACCCCCTGTTTGTGCTGCAAACCCCACACCATCCCCTGTTTGTGCTGCAAACCCCACACCATCCCCTGTTTGTGCCACAAACCCCACACCATCCCTTATTTGTGCAGCACACCCCAGCACCATCCCCTGTTTGTGCAGCAAACCCCACACCATCCCCTGTTTCTGCTGCAAACCCCAGCACCATCCCCTGTTTGTGCTGCAAACCCCACACCATCCCCTATTTGTGCCACAAACCCCACAACACCCCCTGTTTGTGCCACAAACCCCACAGCATCCCCTGTTTGTGCCACAAACCCCACACCATCCCCTGTTTGTGCCACAAACCCCACAGCATCCCCTGTTTGTGCTGCAAACCCCACACCATCCCCTGTTTGTGCCTCAAACCCCACAGCATCCCCTCTCCCACCCCATCCAGCCAGGGAGGGTTTCCCACGTGCTGGGAGCTGGGGTTCATTCTCTGCCTGAGAGCTGCACAGGGTGGGGTGATCTGAGCAAATCTTTGCCCTGATCCCAGTCCCCAGGGGCTCCTTCCACGCTGAGGACACCAAGGAACACCAGGATCTGTCTTGTTCTCCTTCCCCATCAGATGCTTCCTGGGGGCAGTTGAAAACTCACACCAGGGATGAAATTCAGCCGTTTCAAGGGGTTCTGCAGAAACAGAGCGATGAAATTATCAATTTTGGTGATTGAGCAGGACCTCAAGGAGGACTGGATGCCTCTGATGGGGAGCAAACCTTTCCTCTCCACCACCAGTGCTCTGACCCTGCTGCTCCTTCTCCTGTCTGGATGACAAGTGTTATTCCAAGCCTGCAGGCGAGCTGTAAATACAGAACCACGCACACCCTCCATTAACATTAGCAACAATATTTAAATCGCACTCCAGAGGCTAATTGGCAAAAATTCAAAGGTGACACAGAGAGAGCAGCCCTTGAACGAAGCATCAGACGTGGAGGTGCTGTTCCAGCTTGCCCAGGCTCTCCCTCTCCCCCCATCCAAAAGGGCAGATCCAGCACGGCCCAGGCAGTGGGAACTGGGCTCCCAGGGTGCCAAAAACACACCGAGGAGCCTGGAGGGCTTCACGGGGCAGAAAAATGGGTTTGTGTCCAAGATCTCACCAACAGCTGCCCACAGAATCTGAGAGTCATGGAATATTGGGGTTGGGAGGGAGCTCTGGCATCGCAGTTCTGCCCTGGCAGGGTTGGCCAGAGCAGGGGACGCAGGAACATGTCCAGGTGGGTTTGGGATGTCCCAGCAGGGAGACCCCACACCCTCCCTGGGCAGCTGCTCCCATGCTCCATGTAAGAAGTCCCCTGTCGTGTCAAGGTGAACTTGTTGTGTTTTATTACATGGCCACTGCTCCTCACCCCGTCCTGGGCACCCCTGCACAGAGCCGGGCACCACGCCCAGGTGGGCTGAAATTCCAGGTTTTTCACTGGAAAGGGGATCCCTCCCCAAACCCTGGATGTAGCAATTGGAATTACAACCTGCATTTGACATCTTCCTTAAATCCCAGCTCCTGGGTCGATGGTGGGATGTGAGACTCAGCTCTTTCTGCAGAGACTCCCTGTTGAAAAGCACACTTCAAACATGACATTTGCTGGCTGAGTATCAAAAAAAAGCCTTTCAATAGACCCACACTGACATTCTCTACCCAGCCAGATGTTGAAGTCAGCGTAAAACTGGAGTCATTTTCATACAGATCCGTGATCTTTAACATTTCTGAGCTAAGAGAGAAAAGCACTTTACAAAGCCCTCTGGGGATATGACCCATAAAACAGCAGCTGAACCGTGGGCTCTCCAGAACTGCAGCTTACACACGTCTTTATTGAAGTAGCTGCACTTCATTTTCCCCCAATTTCCATCCCTTTCCCAGAGCCATGAGTCACAGCCCTAGAACTCCCCAAGGTCCCTCCATGGCAGCCCTCTAGCTCCTGTCCCAGCAGCCAGCGTGAGGTGGGTTTGCAGGAGCAGCTCGAGGTGTGGCTGAGCAGAAAGGCAAAAGGAGGGGGTGCAAAGGGGCAGCAGCCTTGGGCACTGGGGATGCCCAAGGGATGGCACACACGGGGTGTGCCCACAAATCTCCTGGGCAGGGGGCTGGGGCACTGCTGAGCCCCCCCTCCCTGCTGTGTCTGAGAGCTGGCACATTCCTGTGGCTGCAGAAAGGGAAAATTCCTCTCCAGATTAAGGACGTGTGTGGGAGCTCTGCATTTGCTCAGCACCTTTCACCTGAGGTTTTACACGTCAGAAAGCAGGATGAGAAGGAACAACCCCTGAGGGGCAGGATGTGACTGCCCAGCCATTCCCACAGAACACCCACCCCTCTGCCCAGGGAGCTGCTTTGCCAGTTCTCTCCATCATGCCCAAAATTCCTGTTCCATCCTTCCTTTCCTTTGCAGTGGGAATCTTTGCCAGTTCTCTCTATCATGCCCTAAATTCCTCTTCCATCCTCCCCTTCCTTTGCAGTGGGAATCTTCTCTGCCAGTTCTCTCCAGCATGCCCAAAATTCCTCCTCCATCCTCCCCTTCCTTTGCAGTGGGAATCTTCTTTGCCAGTTCTCTCCATCATACCCAAAATTCCTGTTCCATCCTCCCCTTCCTTTGCAGTGGCACTCTGAGGTTGGAAGGACCCATCTGGTTTGTCACTTTGTTCAGCTCAGGCTGGAGAATTCTCCCTGTTCCCTGTCATGGCTCCTTTCAGTGCTGGACCCAACACTTGCCATGAATCTGCTCAAGGAGATTTTGGCCAACTCATGAGCAGCCCAAATCTCCCATCCCCAGCCCCCAGAGGCTGTGCCTGGGGTGGGAGAGGGTTCTATGCCCAGCACAGCACCCAGAGCTGGGAACAGAATCGGTGCCACCTTCCCCTGGCTCCTCAGAGCACTTCCCCAGAATATCCCCCGAGGCCATTCCCAGCTGGTTTACCCCACTGGAGCCTGGGAAACCAACACAAAAACAATGAGAGCTCAAAAACAGCTCAGAAAAGAGCTTGGCCCTGTGCCCTGGAGAAGCCCCCTGAGCAGTGGGACGTGAGCTGCTCATTCCCCCTGGGCTGGGGGTGGGCTCTGCCTGGGGGTGGGTGCATTCAGTAATATAAATGTAATACATGTAATAGAAATATTTCATATAAATGAGGCCAACTCATTTCGCTGCCTACCCCAGAAGTGTGAGCTGAGATTGGGATGCCCTTTCCTGCTGCTTCTTTCTCTTTCACTGCTCCACATCTCCTGTCTTGACCTCTCTGCCCCATCCCTTTTCTTTCCTGTTGTCCTATTTCTTTTTTTTTACTTAAATCTAAAAACTTGCCTGCTGTGGAAAGTGCAAGGAAAAGTGGAGAGGAAAAGGTGAAAGGAAGAAAGTGGAATTAATCAGTGTAGTAGTAACAACAAAAAGGTTGGGAGATAAAGGAAGGGGAAGGAAAAGTGGAGCAGGGGAGCACAGCAGCAGGGTGGAGACGGGGAGAGATGTGTGGCAAAAGAAAGTGTGCAAAGCTTCAAATGTGGACATGGAAGAGGAAAGGGAAAGGCTGCCCTGACTGAGGGAAGGTGCTCAGTCATCCAACAGCACAGCCAGGGAGCAGTGAGGGGAACAGGGCTGCACAGCTGGAGCAGATGTGACAGTGGAGAGAGAGATGAGCAGTGCCATGGCTGACTGTCACAAAAAAAGGCATAGGTCCTGTAGATATGTCAGGAGCAGTTTTATAGATTTACAGTTGTGTTTTACCCCCTTGTGTTGTTATCAGGGGTGCCCTGGGTTTGGGACATTTGGGAGGGTCACTCGTTACCATGGCAACAGCTGCCCCCCAGTCCAGGTGTCAGGCAGTGATCCCCACCCCTGGGCAGGGAAGGAGGAGTGGATGGACAGAACTTTGGGGGGCCAAAGGGTTAAAAGGGGAAACCTCCATGGAGTGGGTGAGCACATGGTAGGGAAATGCTGCTGGTGCTGGGATATTTTCTATATTCAGTCTTCTGTTGTGTTTTTGATAAGGTTTTAATAAACCTTTTACATTTTTTTTGGAAGTGAGGGACTGGCTCACAGTCACCAAACAGGAGATGCCCAGAGAACAGAGAGCTGGAAGTTTCCTGCAGCTGTGCACCAGGCAGGGCTTTTGAGCTGAGCATTTCAACCCCAACACCTTCCCCATGGCCCAGCCTGCCTGGTCCCTTCCCTGCTCACAACCTCCTCCTGCTTTATCAGGCCTGGCTTTGCCTGCTCTCCTCCACACCTCATCCCTCCGAGCTCTTGGCTGGGCTTTACCTGTGCTGGTCTGGCTGGGGAGAAGCTCCAGGCCCCAGGTGTGGATCTGGCATTCAGCACTGTCCCCTCGTGAGTGTCCCCAGGGTGGTGGCAGTGTCCAGAGAGATGCACCAGGGCACTTCAGGGGCTGAGTGCCACCTGTCCCTGCTGGGTCTGGTGTCAGAGCTGCTGGGGTTGGGGTCTGCTGGGCCTGAGCTCTTACTGAGACAGCACCTGCAGAGCCTGACTTCTTACCTGAGACAGAGTCCGCAGAGCCTGAGTTTTACTGAGTTCTTACTGAGCCTGGGTCTACAGGGCCTGAGTTCTGACCTGAACCAGGATCTGCAGGGCCTGAGTTTTACCTGAGTGCTACCTGAGCCAGGATCTGTAGGATCTGAGTTTTCACCTGAGTTTTTACCTGAATTCATACCTGAGCCAGGATCTGAAGGGCCTGATTTCACACCTGATTTCTCACTTGAGTTCTCACCTGAATTCATACCTGAGTCAGGATTTGTAGGGCCTGAGTTTTCACCTTAGTTCCTACCTGAGTCAGGATTTGTAGGGCCTGAGTTCTCACCTGAGTTCATACCTGAGTCAGGATTTGTAGGGCCTGAGTTCTCACCTGAGTTCATACCTGAGTCAGGATTTGTAGGACCTGAGTTTTCACCTTAATTCCTACCTGAGTCAGGATCTCTAGGGCCTGTTTTCTCACCTGATTTCTCACCTGGCCAGGGCAGAAGCAGGATCACCTGAGCCCCCCCGTGGCTCCATGCTCACACCTCATGGTCTGGACCACCAGGTGCCAACGGAGCCATTCCCACCTGCCATCACCGCAGAGAGGAGAGGCTCTGGGGTGACTGAGAACCCCATTCTGACCTGCAGATTGCAGCCCTGTGCCCCACGTGTGGCGCCAGTGCACATCACCCACGGGCACAGAGCAGCCTGTCCCATGGATCCACAGCTCTTCCCAGGAGCTTGGCTGACGCTGCCGGCGCTCAGGAGGCAGCCTGGGCCGTTGGGGCTGGTCCCAGCTCCTCTGGAAAGCAGAGCCCCACCCTTCAGACCGGGATAATGTTTTCCTAAAGCCTGGCCGGGGTTGGCTTTTGTTTTGCTGAGCTGTTGCTACGCTGCTGAGGCTCCGCCAGGGAAGTCGGCCGTGCAGAGGAAACAACCCTGGCAAAAGTCACCAAATCATTGTTCTGGCACTTTCTGTGTCATGGACAAACACATGAATCTGCACTTGTTTATCGGGAGGCACCAGGGCAGGATTTCGCTGGGCTGATTTGTCTGTTGGACCTGCTGCTCTCAGTGGCAGCACTTAGCCCCAAAAAACAAAACCAGGAAGAGACTAAGTGTTCCCACAGCACTTCCAGCACAATCAGCAGCCCTCCTCGAAAGCGCCTTTGAAACGAGAAATGCGAGAGGGAAAAAACAATTAACACCAGGGACTTCATCGGGAAAAAATAAAAAGACAATTCTTCCATTAATCAGAGCCTTATCAGCAGCAAGGTGATATAAAGCCGGGGTTTAATTGGAACTGAGCAATGTGTTTGTGCTGCTGTGGAGAGCCTTGTCTATGCCAGCAGGAATGTGGCCTGCATCCTGTTTTCCCTGCCGATGGGGGAGGAATTCCTTGAAGGGCTGCAGTTGTGTTTGCCCCCAGCTCCACGCTGGGTTCCTGCTCCTTTGTGCCTGCAGGGATCCCAGAGCAGCGGGATGTTTTGGGAGAAGCTGTTAGAGATGGATAACGACATTATTGGCTCTCACAATGAAGGGATGAATATTGTTTGAATATTAAGAGAAGCTTTATTGATGTATAGTTATTGATAAAAGTGAGAGCAGACTCCCGGTGCTAAAGGATTTCAGCATTTATTATAATAAAAGAGAGGCCCAAAGCAGGGCTGGGCCGGGCAGGGGCGTTCCCTCGAGGATGGAGCAGCCAGCACTGAGTCTCCTTGAGCAGCGATGTCCCTGATGCCTTCCCTGGGTCAGATGCCCCTTTTTGTCCTGTTTTTTGTCCCTTTGGATTGGTTTCTGTTTGGATCCTCCATTTGCATGAAGGTTTAAGGTGCCTAAATGGCCATGGCAGCTCTGTCCAGGCTGGCTTTACTTTGGGGTGTTATGGTACCTTGAGTGTTGTATTTCTTATAACTCCCCTTTTAACCCCTTTTACCATAACCAAACTAACAGTACATGTTAAAAACAGGACCAGGCTCCCGGTGCTAAAGGATTTCAGCATTTATTATAATAAAAGAGAGGCCCAAAGCAGGGCTGGGCCGGGCAGGAGCGTTCCCTCGAGGATGGAGCAGCGCCGGCGCTGGGGCTGCTCAGCAGGGATGGCCCCGATGGCCCAGGGGAGCAGCACAGCTTCCCTGGGGCAGAGACCCCTTTTCATCCTGGCTTTTGTCCCTCTGGATTGGTTTCTGTTTGGATCCTCCATTTGCATGAAGGTTTAGGCCTTGATTGGCCCATGACAGTTCTGTCCAGGCTGGCTGGTGGTGCACTTTACTGAGGTGTAATTTCTTATAACTCCCCTTTTAACCCCTTTAACCATAACCAAACTTACAGCACATCCTTAACAATCTATCAACTATTTTACAACAGTTTCTAACCTATTTTTAACAATTAT
This sequence comes from Fringilla coelebs, assembly GCF_963513975.1. Classification (NCBI taxonomy): domain Eukaryota; kingdom Metazoa; phylum Chordata; class Aves; order Passeriformes; family Fringillidae; genus Fringilla; species Fringilla coelebs. The sequence goes on along the minus strand of NC_140054.1, from coordinate 1,830,389 downwards.
GTTTTCGTAGTTTAGATGTCCTCTGCTCTCCCCACTGTTCCCTTTCCCTCCTGTATTGCTGCCATTACACAGCCTGGGCTGTCCAGGACAGGTACAAAGAAGCTGCACAGGTGTTCCTTACCTGGGGCAGGTGGGAATGGAAAAGCTTGGGGGTGCTTAGGGGGTGTGGCAGGCAACACCTGACCTCCAGTCAAGTTAAAAGAAAGCAATCTGCACTGATAAATGACAAGGAAGGACTGACTGACAGACTCTGGGAGGGGCCAGGGGTGGCTGGTGCAACCCCCAGGGGTATAAAAGACTGAGCATCCCTCTTGAAGGTGAACTGGCCATGTGGTATCCACGAGGGGCAGCTCCCAGTGCTGCAATTTTTCCTTATTTAGTCCTTTTGTTGTAATTCTTCATTAAGGTTTAATAAAGCTTTTAAAATTTTTAAAGTGAGCAGTTGTTTTTCACAAAGCCATCCTCGCAGCGGGAGCAGCTGGTGTTCCTCTGCATCCCTTTGTGCTCCCTGCTCAGCAGGACAATTCCCCAAGGGAATGTTCCAGGCTCCAGGGGGGGTTTGCTCTGTTATTCACCTGTGCCAAGGGCAGCACAGACAAAACTTGGATTGTGGATGGGGCTGTGCTCCATCCTGCCCTGGGCAGTGCCTGGGGGTGCCAAGAGCCCCCAGCTCCCAGGAAAATCCAGACAAGGCATCAGGCAGGGAAAGATCCTCCAGCCCCTCTGCTCCTCTGACCTCTGAAGGCTTCTTGGTCACTGCCTTGCATGGCAAACACTCAGGGATGGGTTTGTGCCGTGGAAGGCAACAACTTCCCAATTCCCAACTCCCAGCTGGATTTTCCAACCTCTGTGGGGCTCTCCCAACTCCCAGCTGGATTTTCCAACCTCTGTGGGGCTCTCCCAACTCCCAGCTGGATTTTCCAACCTCTGTGGGGGCTCTCCCAATTCCCAGTTGGATTTTCCAGCCTTGCTCTCCCAATTCCCAGTTGGATTTTCCAGCCTCTGTGGGGTCTCTCCCAAATCCCAGCTGGATTTTCCAGCCTTGCTCTCCCAAATCCCAGTTGGATTTTCCAGCCAGCCCCTCAGATCCACCCCAGTACCTGGAAGGGTCTCCCTGACTGATCCTGGCTTTCCTCTCTTTCTGCTTCCTGTCAGCAATCCCTTTTTAGCACAGGGAACCTTCACTCTCCTGTCTTTAACACCAGGATACCTAAAATTTATAAACCCTTTCCCCTTTTCCCTCTTCCCAGCCCCAGCCTCTCACAGAGGGAATCACAGCAATGCCTCCCTCCTGCTTTTTGTCAGGATGAACAGCCCCAATCCAAATTCACCTTTTTCTGCACCAAAACTCTGCTTGGCTTGGCTGCAGCTCTGTCCAGACCCCTCGGGACCATCCTTGGAGACCACACAAATGCAAAGTTTGGCTTCCCCAGGCAGGGGTGGCACTGTCACCCCAGAGCAGGTTGGTAGTGTGGCACAAACACCCAGCAGAGCAGCCCAGCATAATTAAGCAGCATTCTTATTCACGTCATCTCCTGGCTTTGGCATGGCTTTTATTGCAGTCATTACAAAGACAGATATTACTTTTGGATTGACTCACTTGATGGGTTGATCAGCACTTTATTGTAGCCTCCAGTTATAGCACTTTTTATGGCAGCCAGAAGAACTTAACCATTAGCACACTATTAGGAGGAACACTGGCAACTGATTAAGTTGCTGAAGGTCAAAGACATTTTTCTTAATTGCTCCGTGTGTGCTCCCTCCTTCTCCTCCCCCTGCAACGGAGCTGGAGGGAGAATTATTCCATTTTAACAACAAAGCCACAGAGCAGCACCTCGGATTTGCCATCAAATCCCTGGGGAGGGGCTCATTCCCAGCCCAGATCTTCTCTAAACTGTTAAGGTGTGGAGATTTTCATGGATTCAAACTGGAAAAGCTTCAGGGTGACTTATTGGGTACCACACACTGCAGATAATGGGGCCAGACTGAAAGGATGTGCCAAAGGGACATCCCAACAAACTCACAAAAATAAACTCACAAAAATAAACTGTTTAAACAACCATGGGAGAGGATTTGCCAGCCTCTGTGGAGGCTCTCCTAAATCCCAGTTGGATTTTCCAGCCTCTGTGGGGGCTTTTCCAATTCCCAGTTGGATTTTCCAGCCTCTGTGGAAGCTCTCCCAACTCCCAGTTGGATTTTCCAACCTCTGTGGAGGCTCTCCCAACTCCCAGTTGGATTTTCCAGCCTCTATGGAGGCTCTCCTAAATCCCAGTTGGATTTTCCAGCCTCTGTGGAGGCTCTCCTAAATCGCAGCTGGATTTTCCAGCCTCTATGGAGGCTCTCCTAAATCCCAGTTGGATTTTCCAACCTCTGTGGAGGCTCTCCCAAATCCCAGTTTGAATTTCCAACCTCTGTGGGGGCTCTCCCAATTCCCAGTTGGATTTTCCACCCTGAACATGACTGGGACCGTTTCAGTTTTCTCCTGCTCTCCCTGCCCACCTGAGTTTGAGAAGCCAAAATCACCAAAAGCCATTTCTGTGGTAAAATCTACCTGCAAAATCTCCATGGTCCTGGTGGTCAGTCTCTTCCACAGGTCTGGGGCTGCTTCTTTCCACTTCACCCTGTTTTATGTCACCCCATCCTCTCCCAAGCAGAACCAGTCCAACAGATATTAAAAGGGAACAAATTCCCATTAAAAAACAAAAATTTTGCCCATCCTGATGAGGACTGAACTGTGCCGTGGAGCAGGAGAGAAGTTTGCTGCCTGTGGACCATCAGGAAAGGGCTTTTTTTTTTTCAGGAATTCCTGAGAAATAGGAGACTTGCATGCAGGTGTCCATTTTGAAGGGAATTGTCAATAGGAAAAAAGCTGGATCTTATCAAAAGTGCTCCATCTCTTATACTCTGTCTTTGGAAGTGGCCTGATTTCCTGGGTTTTCCACTTAAATGAAGTTTTATTATTCTGCTCTTTGCTGTTACCTGTGAGAATTTATCAAATATTCCAGCCTCCTTCAGCTAATCTTTATCAGCAAATCCAATAACTCAAGAATAAGCACAGTCCTCTTTTATCCCTTCTCACCCTAATTAAGATACTCTTCAGCATCTTCTTCCCTCGGGTGTTCCCTAATTAGGGCTGCTAATTAAAGCTGTGCCCAAGGCTTTGCTCAGAGGTTGGCAGGCCCAGGTTGTCCCTCAGTCCTTGGTGGCACTGAGGGGCATTGTGGGACATTCCCAGCAAGGAGCTCTGCTGAGCTTTTGGGATCAGGCACTTTTTAGGATTTCTTTCTCTGCTTCTCTCTGCTGAGTCCAAAGTTTCCCCACTTGAATGTGGGGGAACCTCCCTGGAATATTTCCCATTATTCCTACGTCAAATTTTCCTCTGATAATTGATCTTACATCCCCAAGAAACTCTCAGCCTCGCCCCCCCTCAATGCTTATTTCAGATTTTCCCTCTTTGCTCCAAGACCAGACACTATGGAAGAGCTGGAGGGCATCTCCTGTGGGCCCACCTCCCAAAATGTGGGGATCCCCTGGTGCCAGGAGCCTCTGAGCACCCCACACTGGGATATTTCCCCTCTGAGACCAAAGTCCAGCCAAGGCTCCTTTGGGACTTCAGGAGGACAAACAAAATCCCAGGGCTGGCTCAGTGGACTCTCAGAGGTGGAGAAATCTTTCCTGAGAAATGCAGAAAATCCTCATTTCCCTCTGTCCTAGGGTGAGGTTATGATGCTTGTACCCCCATTTATGTGTTTATGCTGGATATTGTGTTCTGTGCATTCACAACTGGCTCTGAAGGGTGAAAGTTTTGTTTTGTTTTGTTTTGTTTTGTTTTGTTTTGTTTTGTTTGGTTTGGTTTGGTTTGGTTTTGTTATCAGCTGCTCCCCCACGGCTGGCGGGACACACAGACGGGGCAGTGCACAGTGCAGCTTTGGCTTTTGGCTTTGCTCCTGCTTTGCTCCTGCTTTTTGCTCCTGCTCATCAGTCACTTTAGCTAACCAGTCTGAATTTTTCCCTGGACTGTTTTTCCTTTCCCTTTTTTGGAACCCCTCGAGCCTGCTCCGGGCTGGGCCCTGGGCACACCCAGAGTTTGCACCTTGTGGCTGCAGCAGCTGCCCCAGCACTGAGGGACTGATACCAGAGCGACCACCCCAGAGAGACTTTCTGGATTTGTCACCTTTGTCAGAGCAGTGACAGAGTGCTGTCACCTGGTATTGTTCATTCTGTGTGCTGGGGGTGCTGTGCCTGTTCAATAAACAGGTTCTTTCCACTTCTCTCCCACGAATCCTTCCTGAACTGGGCTGTGTGGGTTTGCTTTCTGGAGGGGCCCCTTTGGAGGTTTTCTACCAAATTTGCCCTGAACCAGGACACCCCATTTCACATCACTGCAGTGAGCCCCAGCAGGACCCTGTGGGATGAAGCAGAAGGGAACAATCCCAGGCCTGCTCTGGAGCTCAGCTGGGCAGAGAAGGGGAGAATTTTGTGTGGGAATTCATTCAGTCTGCAGAAGGCAGGCTCAGAGACAGCAGAGCTGAGATTGGAGCTGAGCAGCAGCTGTGAGATTGGTCAGCAGAAAAATTATGTAAATAGAAAAGTAAGAACAATGGTCAGCGTATTAACTACTTGGCTAAAATAACTCCCTAAGCTATATCTAACAAAATATTTAGAAGTTCTAAACTTAATTGTACAACTCTATACATTGTGTTTTAAAGCTTACAAACAAATATTGTATTCAAAAGAAACAAACTCACAAAAATAAACTGTTTTAACCAAAAATATGTATACTTACAGTAGTTAAATAAAACTGCTGTCAATATGCTTTTACTTTATGGTGCATCAGTTTTGAGGAGGCCGTTCCTAACAGTTCCTGTTCATCATTTATACATAATTTATACATAGCCCCCAACCAGCAATGCTTTGGATATTGTACACACCACGTGGGGAATTTGCAGTGCTCCAAGGTACTTTTTTCCCCTGTTAGTTGTAATTCCAGCTCCTTTTTATCATGTACCTTTCCCATTAAAGTCCCAGGAACAATGATTTATTGTCACATCTGATGGACTCTGGTTTTCACACCAAGCCCTGGGGTGGAGGCTTGGCCATGGGAGAGGCAGCTCAGCCAGGAAAATCAGGGAATAGGAAAGGCTGGGGCCCCTCCTGAGCCTTCAGCACCTTCACATAATCTTTTAGATGATGGCTTTTAAACTTAAATAAATAAAAAAAAAATTATAAATAAATAAATAAATAAATAAGTAAATAAGTAAATAAATAAATAAATAAATATTATTATTATTATTAATAATAATAGTAATATTAATAATATCCAATCCCATCTAGATGGGATAGTAATAGATGGAATAATCTATTGAAGATAAAGAATGTTTAAGTCAGCCAGATGGATTCTACATGGGATAATAATAATAATAATAATAATAATAATAATAATGAAAATTATTCTAGTTGAGGCATTATTATTATTATTATTATTATTATTATTATTATTATTATTATTATTATTATTATTTCCAATCCGATCTAGATGGGATTATAATAGATGGAATAATCTATTATGAAGGAATGTTTAAGTCAGCCAGATGGATTCTAGATGGGATAATAATAATAATAATAATAATAATAATAATAATAATAATAGGATCCCTTCCCAGATCTGACACCCAGTCCCTGCCCTGCTGACCCCACAGCCACAGGGCTGGGGAAGGACTGGACTCAGCCATGGGCAAACACCACCAGGATCCCTCAGCACGAGGATCCAAACTGGCCCCACATCCACAAACCTGGGGATAAATCCCCATCCCTGCTGCCAGAGAAATGCAGGAAGGAAGGAGGTGTTGAAGTTAAGGAATGTTTGAGTCAGCCAGAAGGATTCTAGCTGGGTTCACCTGGAACTGGAATGTGCCCAGGACCATTCCCAGCCTCCCCTTCCCACTCCCTTTCCCATTTCTTTTGGCCATCTGGATTCCTTTCACCTCACCCACCACCCCCAATAAGGAAGGAAACCATTGACCGTTGTCATTATTTATTACAAATTATACATTGCCTAAAAAAAATCAATAGATTTAAATAAATATACAGATTTCAGGATGCTACATCTGGCAGGTGTGCAGTAAGTCACTCAGGGATGGGACATGACACACACGAGGAGATTGACAGAGTACGTTACAGCAGTAGCTTTATTTTAAATTACTCACATTAAACCATGTGCAAAATTTCCTCTGGAACAAACCCTTTCAGGATTTTCTTCTTTTGGTTTTTTTAGAGTGACTCCAACCTTCAGAAGGTCAAAGATAAAAAACAGATTCTCTGCAGCTTTGGGGACCAAATGATTAATCTGCTCTTTCATCCACAACACAATCGACTGGTCTTATTTTTCCCCTCTCTGGGGCTTAAAGCAAAATCAAGGAATTCTTTTTCTTGTCCATTGGGACTCCACTTGCAACAGCCACAGATTTTGGTCCACCACCAACTTCAAGCAGCCTTTCCAAAGCTCCTGTGCAATCCTGGCGTGGGCAGCAGAGGGACCCAGAATGGAGAGCAGATCTCTACCTGCCCTGCCCAGGTGACAGCCCTGGCTCCCTGCAGAGCTCAGGCTGCCCAGGCAAACAAAAGTGCGTTTGTGACACGGCTCCTGGGGCTGCCTTTGCCTGCCAGGTTGGTTTCCAGGCTCAGTGTTTTTCCCTAATGTTTCCTTCCTTCCCCTGGGCCAGCAGAGCTGGGTTTAAACCCGAGCCTAAGCTCAGGCAGGGCTGTGCTCCCTTACAGAGTCTCAGGGCTTTGGGTTGGAAGGGACCTTGGAGATCCCCCAGTTCCAGCCCCTGTTCCAGCCAGTCCTTCCCTCCCCTGCTGCATTCCCCTCCCCACGGTGAGCTGCTGGCCCTGACTGCTCCTTTACTCTCCAGAGCCTGGCTCAGAGCTGACCTAAGCCAAGCAGCAAGCCAGGCTTTGTGTGCCCTTTCCCTGCCCCAGCCTATCCAGCTGGGAGGATGTTGGGATATCCAGGAGCTGCCAGTCCTCACTGAGGGTATGTCCAAGGAGATGAGATGGGGTCACTGACCCACGCCAGGGCTCTGCTCACCCTGCCCTGCCTGTGGGGCTGGGGGCTCCTGCACAAACCCAGCCCCCCAGCAGCCCCTCCTGGGTTTGGTGCCATCCCTGGGGGAGCTGATCCTGCCCTCAGCCACAGCCAGGACCTTGCTGGAAATCCACCCCAGAGACTTCTCCGCCACTGAGTGCCCCTGACTGCTCAGCTGGCTCCAGGGGATGATGAAATAGACTTTGAACACAAACTGGGAGCTGTTCCACCATGGCAGCCTCATCCATGGGCACTGACTGACAGGAGAAAATAGTGCAAAGTGGGCTCGGGCTGGAGGCAGCTCATCCCTGACTGCAGCAAGCAGCCAAACCCCTCTGGATGGGCCAGGCTTGGACAGCTCCCAGCAGAGCAGCCCAGGGCAGTGTTGGGCTCCGTGCTGCCCGGTCCAGCCCTGCCCAGAACCCCTGGCTGAGCCCTGCCCAGAGCTCAGTCCCTGGTCCAGCCCTGCCCAGAACCCCTGGCTGAGCCCTGCCCAGAGCTCAGTCCCTGGTCCAGCCCTGCCCAGAACCCCTGGCTGAGCCCCTGCTAAGGGCTCCAGGGCACAGTGCTGCTCCAGCACGACCCTTGCCTGATCCAAAAAGGCACAATTCAGCTCCAGGACACTTCTCTGACTGGCTGCAGAGACAGTTTTTCCCTTTGCAGCAGTCCCTTGAGCGCTGGTTCATGCAGCAGGAACACGGAGACTTCCACCTCCTTCTCTTCCACTCACGGCCTTCCCTTCAGCTCTAACAACAGACAGCAGAGCTGGTGGCACCCACAGGACTCCAAATTCTTCTGGTGAGCTCGGTGTGCCCCTGTCTCTTATCTCTTCTTCTTCCAGATGGTTTTTTCCCAAGGCAGAGCTGGTGGCTGTGTGTCCCTCTGTGAGCGCTGCTGGCGTTTGCCGGAGCGTGGGCTGGAGACCCTGAGGTCCCTGGGGACAGAAGGGACACCGTGGTCACTCTCCAGCCCACCTGCCCCCTACTCAGTACCCCACATCATGGCATTTATCTACCCCTGACCACCATTTGCTGGGAGGCAGGAGATGGGGAAGGAGGAGCAGGAATTTTTGTCTGCAGCTCCATTAAGGCACAGTGGAGCTCCATCAAACACGAGGTGTCAGAGGGTTTGAGGATGACCCAAAGTGCTGCTTCCCCAAATCTGCCTTTCAGAAAGCATCCCCATTGCCTCTGATTTAATTGTCACCAATTCATTAAGTTGCCACCTCCCTTTAGCTCAGCTACACTCCTGGAGTTGTTTCTCCCCACAATTCCCAGATGTGGGCTTAGAAAAGCTTTGTCCAAAGTGAGCTTTGGTCCAAAGTTGCTGTCCCATAAGTTATCTTCCTACACTATGCCATCCCCCTCTCCCTCCTCTGTCCATCACCCACCTGCCTGTCCCACATCAGAGGAACTCCCCACTCCAACCAAGAATTACATTTTGTGTGACACTGCTGTGCTTTGGGAAGGGCACACGCAGCCCTGGCTCCTCAGGTGGAGCCTTCAGTGCCACAGGGAGCAGAAACAGCCAAACCTCCTCATTTAGAGGAGACAGGAGGAGGCAGAAGGTCAGATCCCAGCGGGAACTGCAGCCTGGGGCCACAGCCACACATCTTCAAGTGCTCATGAGGAATATTCAGAGTGGGTTCAGGTGCCCTGCTCACCTGAGAGCTCTCAGCAGCCCATGATGGGGAGGCCTCGTGGCACCGCTCTGCAGAGACCTCGCTGATGCTCCAGAGCTCACGGGGAGCTTCAGACTCTGGAGGTACCTAAAGAGCAAGAGGAGAAGCCTGAGCCACCCACAGCCAGGCTGTGGGGAGCTCAGGGGGAGCCTGGCCCGGTGACAGACAGCTGAATGCACGGCTTTGAAGGGTTAATTGCAGTTATTTGGGAGCTATTCAGGGCTTACTTTGACTGCTATTCCCCCGTGCCAGAGCTCCCCTATTCACAGGCAAAATGAATGACTGGGGATTGTAACTATTGCCTGGCTGTGGAATTAATGACAGAGATCCACAGTGACTTCACCTCCCCTCAGCAGCGCTGCTGGAGCTGAACTGACACCCCACAGGCACCAGAAACAGAGGTGGCCACGGGACATCTGGCTGCTTGGAGCAGTCCTCTGCTCCCCTCTGAGCCATGCAGGGGACACTGATGTCTCAGAAATGCACCCCAGTTCATTGCCAGCTCTCCTTTCTGAGCAGGGGACACTGGTGTCCCAAAATCCACACCCTCACTTGTCCCCACTCCCAGTGGTTCATTGCCAGCTCTCCCTTCTGAGCAGGGGACACTGGTGTCCCAAAGCTCCACACCCTCACTTGTCCCCATTCCCAGTGGTGCATTGCCAGCTCTCCCTTCTGAGCAGGGGACACTGGTGTCCCAAAATCCACACCTTCACTTGTCCCCACTCCCAGTGGTGCATTGCCAGCTCTCCCTTCTGAGCAGGGGACACTGGTGTCCCAAAATCCACACCTTCACTTGTCCCCACTCCCAGTGGTGCATTGCCAGCTCTCCCTTCTGAGCAGGGGACACTGGTGTCCCAAAGCTCCACACCCTCACTTGTCCCGTCCCCACCAGCACACCCAGAGCTTCCCCAGCCTCCTGGCAGCAGCAGCAGGAGCATGGATGGAGGTGACACTGCTGCCTCTCAGCTGCTGAAGGGAACCTTGCCCACCCAAACCCCTCGGTGACACCGCCAGGGCTCTCGGGAGGGAGAAAAAAGCCACCAGACAAGTCCCAGCTGCTGGCAAAGAGCCATCCCCAGGGAGCTCCTGAGTCCTGCCTGTCTCAACCCCCCGAGCAGACACCCCCAGCCTTACCCAGGCCTGCCGTGGCAGAAGGTGGCACAGATGCTGTCCCTGGAGTGCGAGCACTCGCACCTGCCCGCCGACCTCTTGCGCCGCCTTGGCGGGCTGCCCAAGCCGTAGGGAGCGGTGTGCCTGGGAAAAACAAAGGAATTCAGCTATGCCACCAGCTTTTTATTGGCCAGCAGGTTTGTACCAGGGTCCTGGGAGGCAGCCAAGCCAGTGCCAGGATAATAAAAGACTCATCTACAGACAGAAGGTGAAAAGGTCACTGATGGGTCTGAGGTTCCAACTCCAGCTCCTCTCCCACCCCACCCCTCCCTGCCGGGAGGTGACCGCTCTGTGCTGGCTGGGAACAGGAGTTTTCTCTCCTTGCAGCAGCCCAGGTGCCCGTGCAAGGGTTGCCACACGGGCTGGGTGAGCTCCCATGGGTGGCACAGCTCCTGAGGAGCAGGGCTGGCCCAGCTCAGCAGCCCCGGCACAGCCGAGGTGCCAGCGCTCTCCTTCCCGCAGCTTTAACACACAGGGCACTGCACAGCCCTAGGAGTCTCAGGGTTCTGGTGCTCCCAGCCTGCTCCCAGAGCTGCGAGCACGCTCCTGCTCCATCTCTGATGGCAATCTCCTCTCCCAGAGGCTGCAGGATTGGCAGCGACTGCAACTATTCCCCGAGCAAGCAGTGAGTTGTAAATTCATGTCAGCGAGCACGATTATAACCACACCTGAGCGCATGTGTTGTGCTCCAGTGCGATGGCCATTGGTCTGAAAGCGCTGGGAAAGCTGCTCCGGCATTCCTGAGGGCAGGACTTGGCAGCCGCGGCCCGCAGTGCCAGCCCACCCCTGTCTCATTAACAATCCTGGCAGGCAGCAGCCAGGGTTACGCGTGCGAGCGGGGAGAGCAACTTTCCTGACTCGCGGCCACAACATCTCGGTGTTGCTGCGGGCTCGCAGAGGTGCAAACCTCAGGAAAAGCCGAGCCCGGGAGGAAGCAGCGCCCTGTGCTTTCACCCCGAGCCCCGGAGGATGGACAAACACCTGAGCAGCAGCAGCAGCAGCAGCAGCAGCACGGTTTGTCCCCTTCTGGGCTGGCCGTGCACCTTGGAGCAGGTGCTGCCGGAGCACCGGGAGCCTTTCCCACCCTCTCCAGCAGAAGGAACAGCCCCTGCCCATCAGCAGAGCTCCCCGAGCGCCGCGCTCTGCTCACCCAGGTGTGTTGACCCAGATGATGTCCAGGTGACAGAAGTAGATGCATTCCTTATCCAGCCAGCTGTTGCAGGAACATCGCTTGCTCCTCGGCCGCGCGGCCAGGTGCGACTCGGCCGGGGGATGGCCCAGACCTGCAGCAAGCAGCACAGGGAGGGAGGGTTGAGCCATGAGTCCGTGTGTCCCCTCTGAGAGTCCCGTCCGTGTGTCCCCTCTGAGTGTCGCCGCGATGTCCCGGTGCCGCACAGCCCCGGGGGCTCCCCGGAGCGAGGGTCCCGCACAGCACCCGCGGCCTCCGCGCCCACCCCGGGCACCCCCGGCCCCCTCCCCGCGCCGAGGGGGCGCAGGGGATCCCCCCTCCCCTGCGGGCACCCCCGGGGCACCGAGCCCCGCTCCAGCCCGGAGCTCACCGGCTTCCAGCAGGGCGCAAAGGGCGAGCGCCAGCAGCACGGCGGGGTGGCTGCCCATGACCGCGGCTCTGCGCTGGCGGTTCGCGGCTTCTCCTGGGCTTTTCCTCCTTTTCCTCCCGTGCCAGCTCTTCCAGCGGAGCCGCCGCGCTGCGTCTGGAGCCGGCGGGCGCCCGGCAGGTGCTTTATAGCCCCGGCCCGGCGCGTCACCCGCTCCGCCCCCGGGGAACGCCGGGCTCGCGTGGGGCGGGCGCGGACCCCCCGCTCCTCCCCGGAGGAATCCTCGCGTTCCTCTGCCTGGGGAGCTCCGGGGAGAAAGCGCCGGGGAGTGGGAAAAGTCTCCGGGGCCGGGATGCGGTGAGGCAGAGTGTGCCCCGAGCGGGGCTGGGCGCGCTCTGAAGGCAGCGAGCGCGGGGTGTCTGCGGGCAGTGGCCCCCCGGGAGACCCCCGCACCTCCCCCGGCCCCGGGGGATGCTTTAAACTGCACCAACCGGGCAGGGTTCAAGATCAAAGTCAAGTTTTCACTTGAAATGTGTTAATTTGACTTACTTTATTTTAATAAAAATGTAAATTGATAAGCCCACTCGAAATTGCTGCCCAGTTGGTGCAATGACAGTCTTGGCTTTCTCTCTCTCCCCCATTTTTTCCTCCAAATCAACTTTAAGACTTTTGCTATGTTGAGCAATTAAAGTTTCTTGCAATAAATCTGCCCGTGCACCGTCTAATTTCGCTTCGGCATCCCTGTGGCACATTCAGCATTATCTGCACATTTTTAGGATGCGAATCATGTGAGGCACAGTCACCTCCTGGCATGCACCAGGAGGAGTCAAAGCCCTTCACCTTGCCCGTGCTGTGTCAGGCAGAAGCAGGAAATTCCACCGGGGAAGTGTTGGGTCCTGAGCACGCCAGGGATGGATCACAGCTTCCAGGCACCCTGAATTCCTTGGGACCACCAGATCCGGCTCGGAGTGGCAGCTCCAGGCACGGCAAACCTCGGGCAAACCCTGCGAGCGGTTTGGAAAAGCGAAATCACTGTGTTTGCCTTTTGCAAGAGGTTCTCAAAAGCTTCTTGGGAAAGGGAGTGTATTTTATTTGTTTACCATGCGCAGTTCAGCTTTTATGGCCCTGTTGTCATGGGCAAGGTGGTGGCAATTGCAGCCACAGTGAGGTCTCATGCACAGGAACACGTGTGAGGGAAAGGAAAGGGAAATAAGGAAAAGTGCAGCGAGGGAGAGTGAGGAAAACGGCTCCTGAGCCGGAGCTTCTGCTCACAGCAGCTCGTGGAAGTAACACAGGTGATGACTGCAGTCCTGCAAGAAAAGTCTGCAGGATTTGACATTCCCTCGGTCCAAGCAGCAGTGGGAATTCCTCTCTGTGCTCCTGCAAAATGCACACAGGGGGTGTGTGCAGGGAGAAACCAGCGGGAGCAAAGGAACTGCACAGGAGAGCACAGAGGGCATGAAGGGAGGGGGCACAGAGGCCAGAGGGGATGAAAAATGTATGTTTGGGCATGCCATGGAAATAACAAAGTAGGGGATGTGTCAGGCAGAGAAAATCAGGAAGAGTGCAAATGATAAATTAATAAGAAAATAAAGATAGAGCTCATAAAACAAAGCAAACAGAGGGAAGTGTTTAACCTCTGTCCCAATGCAACAATTATTCTAAAGAAAACAGGGAAACACAAAAGCAGCATTACCTGTTACTGCCCATATTCCAGCTGTGCCAAGTTTCAGAGTGGTGTGTGACATTCCAGATGCCAGCCCAGTGATACAATAAATCTGCCTTGGCTCCCGTTCCTGCGCGCCTCATCCCCGTCACTGCGGGCTGAAAGACGATCCCCTCGACGTGGGGAAGGCAACGCAGCCGTGTTTGCTCACCCCGAGGGAAGGCTGGCCAGTGGATGACATCATTTATACAAAAAAGGGCGCTGTCTTTGAAGGGGTGCTGCCGAGAGGGCCGGCACAGAGCCCGGCGCTGCCACTCGGCGGGGTTGGTTTGCTGAAGGGATCAGCCCTGTCACACCCAGAGCTGGTGCCTCGGGCAAGGAACCACAGGCTCAAGCCAACCCCAGATTTTGGGCATCTGGGTTCAAGGAATTTCCTGCACCTTTTGTGGCCGGGGCTCTGTCACCCAGCTCACGTTTCCAAGGAGCAGCTGGAGCTCCACGTACCTGTCTGCAATCTGCCTGTGCCTGGAAGTGCCCAGATGTCTGCTGCTATTTGTCATGCCAGGTGCAAAAACATCTTCACAAACCAGGCCTTTCATCCAAGGATTTCTCAATTCTTGTCTTCGTTTCCCATAAATCCCACCAGGCTGAAAATGGAGCAAATGTTACAGCCTTGTGCTCACCCGTGGCTGTGGAAGGGAGCCTGAATTCCTGGTTTTTCTCCAGGAAAAGCCCTCCTGTTCTGAGCAGGCACCAACCTGAGCTGCACACCTCGGGATGTTTGGCACCAGAGCTGCAAAGATCCCAAAGGATGTGGGGCTGGGATGAATGCCTCTGGTTCTTGCAGGGAACCCTGCAGAGATGAGGTGGGGTTGGCTCTGAACTGGCCTTGAACTGACCCAGCTCTGAGAGCTTTGTCCAGAGCTAAAGAGCCCCTGTGGAAAAGCCATACTTTATAAATTGTTTTGCCTTTAGGGCTGGTGAGGGAGAGTGCCCAGACAGAAGGTGAAGCAGCTGCTTCAGCACCCAACAAATCCCACAGAGCAGGGGGAACTCGATGGCTTGGAGGTCTTTTCCAACCTTAGTGATTCATTGGTTCAGTGATTATTCTGGTGGTGGTTTCAAGAGGACCTGCTTGGTTTAGGTTGAATCATGGAACATCCTGAGCTGGAAGGATCCCAAGGATCATCCAGTCCAACCCTGTTCCTGCCCAGAACCCCCAGCACCCCCACCCTGGCCATCCCTGCAGCGCTGCCCAAATTTCTCCCCCATCCTTCATCTCCCCCATCCCTCACTCTCCCAGAATCATGGAATGAGCTGAGCTGGAAGGGACCCACAGGGATGATCAATCCCAAATCCAAAGCCTGCCCAGAGCCCCCCCAAGCCCAGCCTGGGCATCCCTGGAGCTCTGGCAGCCTCGGGGCCGTGCCCATTCCCTGGGCAGCCTGGGCAGTGCCAGCAGCCTCTGGGGGAAGAACCTTGCCCTGATCTCCAGCCTGAGCTGCCCTGGCCCAGCTCCAGCCGTGCCCTGGCTGCTGTCCCTGTCCCAGAGCAGGGATGGGAGCTGCCCCTCGGGAGGAGCTGCAGATCCCTGAGCTCTGCCCTCAGCGTGCCCTGCTCCAGCTGCACACACCAAGAGCCCTCAGCTGCTCCTCCTGTGGCCCCTCCTGACCCTTCACCCTCTTTGGGCACCCTCAAACACCTTTAGATCTCCCATTTTGGTGCCCCAAACCCACAGATGTTGGATCCCCTCATGTGGGGGACCAGCCCACACTGGGAGCTGTGGCTCTCCTTGACCCTCAGAGCACGGAGAACCTGCACAGCTCCTGCCACTGTCCTCGTTGTTCCCCTGATAAGGATCAGGAGCCAGCTTCCCAAGGCCAACCCTCCTGGCACTATCACCACACTAAAATCACAAAGAAAAACAACAGGGCTGGAGGAGGGCCGGGCCGTGCTGCACAAACACGGCTCCCAAAGAAGGAACAAAGGCGTGCACGGGGTCCTAAACACCAAAGATGGGCTTTGCCTCCTGCAGTTATTTTTTCCCTTTTGTTTCTGACTGCGGGAGCACATTGTTCATGTCACTGTGAGGAGTTCCAGGCAGACATGACGAAAGGGACAAAGCAGCCCAGGACAGGAGACGTCCCGTGCGGCCCTGGCGAGCGAGCGGCGCTGTTTGGAAACACGGAGTGAGCAAACAGGAAAGGCCTTTAACCATTGAGCACTCAGGATCCCAGCGTGCTCCTGGCACCAGCAGGAACAATGGGCTGATGTCACCAGCCAGAATTCCCCGTGGTGGATGGCAGCCCAGCAAATAATCATCATTCTCGTCCCGGGACATGAGCAGCATTTTTCCAGCCTTGGTCATCCCCCACGGAGCCGCTGTGAGGAAGTGTAGGAAAGAGACATTGTCAAGTGAGGCTTCCTCTGGGATTTTCGCTGCCCCCCTGCCCTCCCCAGCTCTGCACATCAGCTGTAATAAATCCCAGCTTTCTGCTGAGGGGAGGAGCGCAGCGAGGCACAGGGAGGATGAAGATGTTCCACACAGTGAGGAAGGGGGAGCACACGGTCTGGATACTTGGAGGGCAAAAGGGCTGGGAGCTGACACTGAGTGAATCTGGAGCGTTGCCCATGGGATTCCAGAGGTGCTGAGGATGGCTCAGGAGAGAGTCCTGCACAAACAGTGGTGGCTGGGGAATTGCAACAAATTTTTTAAAATAATTTAAACAATTTTTTTCAACAATTTTATTATTATTAGTTTTTAAGGCTACTAAACAACATGAACAACACAAAGGTATCCTCCAGATCCCAGTTTCTCCTTATTTTGGCTTCAAGTCAGCTCTGTGGAGAATATCCTGAAGTTCATTTGCAGCATCCAGGCCTCTCTGAGGCAGCTCTTGAATTCCCTTTTGACTCCTTTCTGTTGATGGGGATTGGTGCCATGGGAGGACTGGGAGAGCTGGGCAGCCCTCAGGGCTTTCTTCTTGGGCTGTTACTGGAAATCCAGACTCACCTCTCCAAGGTTTGATCTTCAAGGTCCCAGTTGGTTTCCCCACAGCCACCCTGGGCTGTCCCTTCTGTGCTGTCCCACGGGAGGTGGCACTTCTTGCTGGAGGGATTTCAGCAGCAAAAGGGACCTCAGTGAATGCCAGGCAGTCCTGAAATGCAGCCCTGCAGAGAGGAACCCAAAGCCACGAGTGTGCGCGTGGTTTGCTGATAACAGATTTGTCCTGCCCTGTGTTTGAGGTCTGGCTGAGCACACCCCAAGGGCTGTTTGCCGTGGTCACAGTGGGGTTCTTCAGGTTTTTTCCCATCCTGAGGCTCCCAGGGAAGCCCAGTGTCCCTCTCAGGGGTGGGCAGAGGCAGCCTGGCCCCAGGCATTGGCACTGCTGCCTCTGCCCACACCACAAACATGAAGTGTCCCCAGGACAGGTGGGCTCATGCAGGAAGGGGAAGGTGACAGGTCCATCCTTCCCAGGGAGGTGGGAAGGGGCAGGTGGCCTTGGCAAGGACCACCTGGGGCATCCAGGAGAGGCAGGCTGTCACCCAGGAAGGGTCTGTCCCCGTGGCAGGGCACTGCCCTGTGCCAAGGGCCAGCCTGGAGGGATGAGGCTGATATTGCTCATCCTGGTGAGCTGCTGGGATGGGTTATCCAGTTCTGATATCCAGGGATGGGTTATCCAGTTCTGATACCCAGGGATGGGTTATCCAGTCCTGATATCCAGGGATGGGTTATCCAGTTCTCATATCCAGGGATGGATTATCCAGTTCTGATATCCAAGGATGGATTATTCAGTTCTGATATCCAGGGATGGGTTATCCAGTTCTGATACCCAGGGATGGGTTATCCAGTTCTGATATCCAGGGATGGGTTATCCAGTTCTGATACCCAGGGATGAATTATCCAGTTCTGATATCCAGGGATGGGTTATCCAGTTCTGTTCTGTAGGGATGGATTATCCTGTTCTGATACCCAGGGATGGATTATCCAGTCCTGATATCCAGGGATGGGTTATCTAGTCCTGATATCCAGGGATGGGTTATCCAGTCCTGATATCCAGGGATGGGTTATCCAGTTCTGATACCCAGGGATGGATTATCCAGTTCTCATATCCAGAGATGGATTGTCCAGTTCTGTTCCCCAGGGATGGATTATCCAGTCCTGATACCCAGGGATGGATTATCCAGTTCTGATATCCATGGATGGATTATCCAGTTCCCTACTGCAGGGATGGATTATCCAGTTCTGTTCCCCAGGGATTAATTACCCAGGTCTGTTCCCCAGGGATGGATTATCCAGTTCAGTTCTGCAGGGATGGATTATCCAGTTCCCTACTGCAGGGATGGATTATCCAGTTCCATTTTCCAGGGATGGATTATCCAGTTCTGATATCCATGGATGGATTATCCAGTTCTGATACCCAGGGATGGATTATCCAGTTCCATTTTCCAGGGATGGATTATCCAGTTCTGACATCCAGGGATGGATTATCCAGTTCTGTTTTCCAGGGATGGGTTATCCAGTCCTGACATCCAGGGATGGATTATCCAATTCTGATATCCAGGGATGGATTATCCAGTTCCCTACTGAAGGGATGGGTTATCCAGTTCTGGGTTATTCTGTTCTTCAGGGATGAATTACCCAGTTCTGTTCCCCAGGGATGGATTTTCCAGTTCCATTTTCCAGGGATGGATTATCCAGTTCTGACATCCAGGGATGGATTATCCAGTTCTGTTTTCCAGGGATGGATTATCCAGTTCTGATATCCAGGGATGGATTATCCAGTTCTGATATCCAGGGATGGGTTATCCAGTTCTGATATCCAGGGATGGATTATCCAGTTCTGATATCCACGGATGAATTATCCAGTTATGTTTTCCAGGGATGGATTATCCAGTTCTGATATCCAGGGATGGATTATCCAGTTCTGATATCCAGGGATGGATTATTACGCAGAATAGTCCATCCCTGATATCCAGGGATGAGTTATTCAGTTCTGCTCTTCAGGCAGAAGACACAAAGCCAAGGTGCTGTCCTGAAGGACCTGGTGACACTTGCCTGCCCAGGAATTTGAATTCCAGTGGCTGTGGGACAGCAAAGAGGAAGGACAGGAATGGAAGCAGATCCTGATCCCTTTCTGCAGTAACTGGAGCTCTCAGGAGCCACTGATCAGGGCATGGTTGGTGCTCCTGGGATTCTGGCACTGATGGGGTGTCCTGGGATGTCTGTCAGGCAGGGAGAGAGAGCTGGGATCTTGGTCTTGGAGGGAGAAAACAAAGTGAATGTCTCCAAGACCTGTGAAATGTCCTGGGCTCTCCATGTAGGTTAAATTCCACCAGGGGAGATGTGTGGAGTAAATTGGGGTAAGAGAGCTGCAAAGATCAGTCAGTCAGCCTGCAGACTGAGGTGATCCCGACCCTGGTACACAAATGTCATTAAATTTACACAAAGAGACCAAGCCTCGAGTCAGATAAAAGCAGAGGAGGCTGAATTAAACCCAGGGAGGCACTGGGAATACTGGGAATGTGTGGATGTGTGATCAGCACACTCAGCTCCATGCAGGGCTCTCCTGTTCTATCAGACCTGGATAAAACCTTCAGGAGCAGCCAAACCTGGCCCCTTATGGCATTGCCTTCTGCTGGTGGCTGCCACAGGCCACAGACCTGGTCTGGCTTTTCAGTTCTTTAAAATCATAACAAATGTGCTCCTGATGATGCCTTTCCATCCTGCTCTGGGAGCTCTTGAAAAGAGAAACACTGAAAAAAAAAATGCAGTTCTCCCATGTAGGAAATCTGAGGATTTTTGAAAATGTCAGGACTCCAAAGGCTCCCAACTCCTGCTCCTTTCCTCCCCACCTGGGAAGCAGAGCATGTTTCACCCTTGCTCTGTGGATGGAAAAGGGAATATTTGCAGTTAAGAAAGGAGGTTTTTTAATAAAGTGAATGACAATTACAGGCAGTCCCGTGTGCCTGCCTGATCACACATTTTTGTGCCCAAAAGGCAAGAAAAGCAAAGTGCAGAGTGTTTAAACAGCCCCGTGAAGACATTCCTCGTGTGTTGAGTGTTCATTGGAACACCTTTACAGGGATGTCTGCCTTGACCCCACCCTGATGGCTGAACCCCTTCAGCTTTCCAGCACGATGAGTGACCTGGAATTTATAATTACAATAGGTGTCATGCAATTAATCACCACCTGGGAGCTGCCTCAGAGCTGTGAGAGCCCCAGCCTCTGCAGCAAGTGCAGGAGAGCAGCTTGTGCAACAGGGCTGCTGCCAGCTGGGACGAGCCTGGAGGGGTTCCTGCCACCTGGACAGGCACAAATCCCCCTTCTCCAGGGGGGAGAAGGACCCCTGCTCCAGGGTCAGGCTCAGCACTGGGAACCAGGTGATGTGCCAGCACACACAGTGACTTCAAACAATCAGTTTGGAAACGTTCAGCAGCTTAAATCCATTCCTGACCTCTCTTTAAATCCTTTCCTGACCTCTCCTTCTAGGTTATATTTTTCCAGGGGAGATGTGGGGGGTAAGCTGGGGTGAGGGGGCTGCAAAGATCAGTCAGGGGCAGAAATTGATGCAGAGAGCAAGGTAGAAGATAGAGAATTCCAGAATGGTTTGGGTGGGAGGGGACCCTAAAGCTCATGGGCAGGGACACCTCCCACTGTCCCAGGTGCTCCAGCCTGGCCCTGGGCACTGCCAGGGCTCCAGGGGCAGCCCCAGCTGCTCTGGGCACCCCTGGGAGAGCCCAAACCTCTCCAACCAGGCCTTGCCAGGCTACAAAGCCCCTGTGGGAAATAGCCCTGGGGCACCTGGAACCTTCCAGCAAATCATTATTTCCTTTCCTGGATCCATTTGCTGCAATGGGCTTTGCTCCTGGTTCTCATCCTGGATTCAGGAATCTGAATGCC
Source organism: Fringilla coelebs (assembly GCF_963513975.1). Taxonomy (NCBI): domain Eukaryota; kingdom Metazoa; phylum Chordata; class Aves; order Passeriformes; family Fringillidae; genus Fringilla; species Fringilla coelebs. Next base: position 1,810,324 of record NC_140054.1, on the reverse strand, counting down.
AGAGTGGTTTGGGTGGGAAGGGATCTTCAATGCCAGCTCCTTCCAGCCCAGGGACACCTCCCCCTGTGCCAGGTGCTCCAGCCCCAATGTCCAGCCTGGCCTTGGGCACTGCCAGGGATCCAGGGGCAGCCACAGCTGCTCTGGCAATTCCAGCCCAGCCCCTGCCCACCCTGCCAGGGAACAATTCCCAATTCCCAAGATCCCATCCAGCCCTGCCCTCTGGCCCTGGCAGCCATTCCCTGGCTCCTGTCCCTCCATCCTTGTCCCCAGTCCCTCTGCAGCTCTCCTGGAGCCCCTTCAGGCCCTGCCAGGGCTCTGAGCTCTCCCTGGAGCCTTCTCCTCTCCAGGGGAGCCCCCCCAGCTCTCCAGGCTGGCTCCAGAGGGGCTCCAGCCCTGCAGCAGCTCCCTGGATCCTCTGGGTTCTCTCCAGCAGCTCCAGGTGCTGCTGAGGTTGGAATTCTGAGCTCTGCAGGTGGGGAATCACCTGAGCAGGGCAGAGAGGGAGAATCCTCTCCCTCATCCTTTGATGCTGCCCAGGACATGGGGGTAATTTTGGGTTTCAAACCTTCACTGCTGCACTTTTAACCCCCCAAAATCCCCAATTCCTTCCCCCAGGGCTGCTTTTGATCCACCTTTGGGATTCCCCAGGGTGCAGCACTTTGCACTTGGCCTTTGTGACCCCGCCAGGTTCTCCCAGGCCCCCCTCCCCAGGCTGCCAAAGTCCCTCTGGATGGTGACATAAAGCTGGGAGAAAAGCAAGGAAAACAAACAAAATGCAAGTGTCTGCCCTTTACACCTCAGCACTTTAATAGGGGGTTAATTATTAATTATTGATATGGTTTATTGGTGCTTTGGGGCATTGATTGTGCCGGCTGCAGGACGGATCCCATTGTTCTGAACAATGTGCAGATCCACAGGAGCACCCACAGGGGTTACAAAGGTTTTCCAGAAAAAATGCTGATGCTGAAACACTCAGAGTATGAACACTGAGAATATTCTTGCTTTCCCTCCTAAATTAGGGCTAGAGAAGAAATTAACTCCCCAGTTTTTGAATTTTTTTACCTTCAGTAAAGTTGTTCCAGCTCTCAGACTTGCAATTTGTGGCGAAATGATTGAGCTGATTTAATATTCTTTACTCAGGGACTCAAAATTAAAAAAAAAAAAAAATCTCCTGTCAAAACACCACATTTTAATCAGACTCACAACTTTCCAAAATGCCTTTAAAAGAAGATTTTAAAGTGTTTTTAAAAGAAGTCAGAAACATTGGATTTGGAGAGAAAAAAAAAACCAAAATAAACCCAAACTGCAAAAACATCTCCAAGACGGTCATAATTTCCATGCAGCTCTTTTTGGGAGGAGATGAGAGGCTCCAGCAGCAGATCAGTTAGGGAAGGAAACAAGGAAAGCTGCACGAGAAAGTTTAATTAAAGTGGGAGTAATTAGGTGCTGAGGAATCCCGGGGAGGACTTGGCACGGGCTCGGTCTGGGCAGTGTCTGCTGGCTGGATGGCTCTGCCCTTGGCCAGGTGGAGCTGTAATTTGGTTACTGGTTAACCAAGTGAAAATAACCAGGTTAGCATGCATGGGAGAGACGGGGGTGGGATGGTGGGGACGGACAGAGAGCAGAGATCTCTGCAGGCAGGGCTTGGAACTTGTGGTTATTGCAAAGGGCCAAGTGCAGGGCCCTGCTGGAGCTGCCAGGCACAGAGAAAGAGAGAAAAGAATAAAAGCAAGAGGAAAGAGAGAGGTAGAGAGAGAGGTAAAGAGAGAGAAGGCAAGAGTGTGGTAAAGGGGATGAGAGAGTGAGGAAGAGTAAAGAGAGCGAGGTTCCCCTTACAATACCATAAATCTTCTTCTGTGCTGAATATTCTAATTCTCACTAACCAATCTAGTCCAAGATACAAATCCTACAACATTTACATACTACAAGATTAGTATAGAACATTTAAATACTCTAAGATATATATATAACTATTACATACTATAAGAACTATAGTTACATATATATATATGTAACTATATATAAATATGTAACTATATGTATATATAAATATGTAACTATATATATATATGTATATATATGTAACTATATATATAAATATGTAACTATATGTAAATATATATATAAGTAATATATATAAGCATATATATATGCTTATATATATTACTTATATATATTATATATTTATACTTATATATTTACTTACATATATGTTACTTATATATAGTTTATATATATGTAATATTATATATAATATCTATTACATTGTATAAATTAGATATTATATGTATTATACTTATATTACATATATATATACACACTATTTATATATATATTATACTTATATTACGTATATATATATACACACACTATATTTCTATATATATTATACTTATATTACATATATATATATACACACACACTATATTTACTATAAGAATCATTACATTGCCATGCTGTGTCACATTTTAAACCCTAAAAACTCCTCTCTGGGCCCCTTCTGCCAAGCCAGCAGGGTCTGCTCTGCCCCTTGGAGCTGCCTGCAAGCAGAGGCATTGTCTGATCCAAAGGGGATCACCTTCAGCTGGCCATGCCATTGTTTTCCAGGTGTTCAGTACCTGAGGGATCTCAGAGCTGCTTTCATTTCAATCTCACTTAGAGTTTCCATATTCTCAAAATCTTTTGCCAGGCCATCATATTGATCAGGCTTTCCTGTTTCACCTTCCCCAACAGCCGTGGAATCCCATTCGTCTGGGGGTTTGACTCCAAGTGCACAGAGATCCAAGCTGAAGAGAGCAAGGTGATTTTCTGCTCCTTTTCTATTCTGACCTAAAATGAAGTCAAAGGATCTGGAGTTTCATATTTAAAAAAAAAAAAAGTAATATCAGAAACTATTTTATGTCAGGTCAATTTTATTACAGGAATTATTTATTTTTCATATATTTTTAGAATATACTTTATAATATTTTATAAATATATATTATATAATATATATTTTATAATATATTACAGGAATTATTTTATATATTATTATAATATTTTTAACTATTATAAAATATATTTTATATATTTAATAATATATTTTATACTATATTTTATACTCTATTTTTAATATATTATTTTTTTATCTCAAAAATTTCATCACAGGAATTATTTATTTATATATATATATATATATACTCTATTTTTAATATAGTATAAATTAATATGAATCAATATAATAGAAATTACTATAAATTAATAAAAAATATTTTAGAATAATATAATATAATATAATATAATATAATATAATATAATATAATATAATATAATATAATATAATATAATATAATATAAGTATTTTACAATATATTTTATAATATATTTTAATATAGTATTTATTTTATCTTAACAATTTTATTACATGAATTACTTGTTTTTTATATATTTTATAACATATTATAAATATATATAGTATATATTTTATAACATATTTTTAATATATTTTAACATATTATTCATTTAATCTCAACAATTTTATTACAGGAATGCATTATTGTGAGCAAAAATTGCATTTTTTTTCATATCTTAAACAACATTTTAGCATTATTAAAACAATTGTTGCAGTTTGAAGTCTAAATTTAAACCTCCCAGCGGCACAGCCTGTTCCAAGGCTGATATGAGGTGTTGCAAAATCCGAAACAAGGGCTGATTTTGTGACCTCTGCCGCTGCCTTGGTGGTTTCACAACAATCAGGAGGATTGTTGGGAGAGGATCCTGAAGGATGGATTTGTAAAGGAGGTTTGTCAACACTGTGGTTGTGATTCAGCCCAAGGGGCTGCTCTTTATTTTCTTCTTTTTTTTTTAAATTTTTTATTTGGGTTTTTAATTATTAATTTTTTAATATCCATGGTTCATGTTGGAGGGGAGGGGAGGGGAGGGGAGGGGAGGGGAGGGGAGGGGAGGGGAGGGGAGGGGAGGGGAGGGGAGGGGAGGGGAGGGGAGGGGAGGGGAGGGGAGGGGAGGGAAGGGAAGGGAAGGGAAGGGAAGGGAAGGGAAGGGAAGGGAAGGGAAGGGAAGGGAAGGGAAGGGAAGGGAAGGGAAGGGAAGGGAAGGGAAGGGAAGGGAAGGGAAGGGAAGGGAAGGGAAGGGAAGGGAAGGGAAGGGAAGGGAAGGGAAGGGAAGGGAAGGGAAGGGAAGGGAAGGGAAGGGAAGGGAAGGGAAGGGAAGGGAAGGGAAGGGAAGGGAAGAGAAGAGAAGAGAAGAGAAGAGAAGAGAAGAGAAGAGAAGAGAAGAGAAGAGAAGAGAAGAGAAGAGAAGAGAAGAGAAGAGAAGAGAAGAGAAGAGAAGAGAAGAGAAGAGAAGAGAAGAGAAGAGAAGAGAAGAGAAGAGAAGAGAAGAGAAGAGAAGAGAAGAGAAGAGAAGAGAAGAGAAGAGAAGAGAAGAGAGAAGAAGATTTTGTTTTCTCTCCTTACCCCAGGAATTCCCTGGCTGCTGTGCTGGCTCTGAGCTCTCCAGCCCCAGCTGATGGAGCAGTTTTCCATCAGGAGCTCCTGGGCAGGAGCCTGGGGCTGTCCTGGGTGGTTTTGCTCTGAAGGCCACGCTTCAGTTATGTCTGACATGCCCTGGATGCCACAAACTCCCTCCTTTGTCACTGGAGAGAAAGGAAAGCAGGGAGAAAACAAGATGAGAGCAAGGGGGGTGAGAGGACTCAGCTCCCCACGGGGTTTTTACTATTTATAACCTCAAGGATTCCTCAGAACAGCCCTGGCTGTGCATGCAGGGTGGTTCTCTCTGGCACGAATCAGTGGGGATGCACATTCCTGCTGCTCAGCATTCCCTGCACATCCCAGGGTCCCACCTGCTGAGGGACAAGCTCAGCTCTGGGGGAGCTGAAAACCCCAAAATCCTCAATTCCCCCCAGACTCCTCCCTTTGAGCACTGAGGCCACATCCACTGCCAGCTTGGGGCACAGCCAAACCATCCCCAGCTGGGTTCACCCCCTTGGGGCACAGCTGATCCTGGGCTCCTGCAGTGGGGCCAGCTCAGCCCAGCCCAGACCCCAGCTGTCCCCCCTGGGGCCACCAGCCCTGGAATGTCCCAGAAATGTAAGGATGTGGCTCGAGGGGCCATGGGCTGGTGGCTGGAGTGGATCTTAGAGGGCTTTTCCAACCTTGCCCTGTGCTCAAGGTGCAGGGCCAAGCCCAGGGAGGGATGACAGGGCCAGCCCCAGCCCATCCAGGAGGGCCAGGGGGTTCTTGGCATCCAATCTGATGGAAACACAGAACCCAATGCAGCTTCGAGTGCTGGAAGCAGGGAACATCCTCCTTAAATCACAAAGTCAAGCAGCTGGAGGGAGTATCAGGAAATCCAGCCATCCTTGGAGTGGCCCCTGCCTCTTTTTTTCAGCCTCTTCCTAAGGAAATTCTGAATAATTTCACCAAAACCCAAATAATGCCCAGTCCTTCCATAATCCCCAGTGCCCTGTGCTGAGCTCAGCTCCTGAGGGTCCCAGAGCTGCCCCCACTCAGCTCCCCTTCCCCTGAGAGCCTCCCCTGCTCCTGCACGGCCCCAGCTCAGTCCCTGGGATGCCTTGGGATGGCTGACCTAGACCAGAGACTGAGCTAAAGAATAAAGCAGGGATTTATCCAAAGGATCTCCTCCATGGATCCACCCTGGGCAGCACCAGAGCCCAGCCAGGGCTGCACCCCAGATGACCCAAAATGGCCCCAAAATGCCCGGCCGGGCACGGGGTCTCTCCCTGGGATCAGCTCTGCTCCATTTGCACCTTGCAGTTCATTGTCCCATCCCAGCTTTAGCCCCTGCAGTCCCACCCTGCTTGTTTTTCTCTCTCCAGCCCACGGGGTTTGTGCTCCTGGGCTGATATTTGGCTCACTTGTCCTTGGTGCCCAGCTGGAGCAGGAATTGTTTTGTCTCCCTGCTCTGGGCACAGAGCTCACCATCCCATAATGTGAAGCCCAGACCCACACACTAAAGCAGAATCTGAAAAATAGAAAAGCCAAACCTGAGGCATCACCTGTGTCCCTTTGTCCCCTGGGCTTGGATGTCACCCCTGCAGCTCCAGCTGCTCTGGGAATCTGTGCCAGGGCCTCCCCACCCTCACAGGGAAGAATTTCTCCCTGATTTAAATCCCACCCTCTTTCAAAACCATTTTTCCCCAGACCCAAGTATCCACTGCACTCCTCTCTCCTCAGTAACCCTCATCCCTCACGACAGAAATTGTCACAATTTCTAAACTGGTGATGACCCAGCACTGTGAATCCACCACCTTGGAAAACTGAGGTTCACCCCCATTTCTTCCTGCTGCTCTTTCTCCAGAACCCTGGGAAAGGCCAAAACAGAGATTCTTCAATTTGAGCCTTCTCCTGCCAGGGTGGCGAGATGAGGATGCTTTAGAAACATGGATTTTCAGAGGTGCTTTTGTCTTGGATGGTAAATCCACAGGTCAGAGCAGAGAGCTGCCTAAATCAGTGGGAAGTGCAAAGGATGGCATCATGCACCAGGGGAATGGGAACTGGGAATGTTCTCTGGAGGGTCAACACCAGAACCGCTCATTAATCCCAGGATAAGTGAGCAGCTCTGGAAGAAAGAGCTCTCAAAGTCTCTTTTCATTCCATCCTTCGACTCAGAAGCCCATTTACCCCCAAACTTTTATTTCAGCCAGTATTTAGTCACTTGTGCAAACCCCAAGGAAAGACACAGAAATTCCACATCAGAACCCCCCATTCCTCCTTCCCAGGGGGCTCGGGAAGAGGCAGGGCAGGGAGCAGGTGAGATAATTCCCACCTGGCCTCTCCCCCAGCCCAGGGGCTGCTGCACTCACACACGTCTGAGGGCTCAGCTCAGCCTCTTTTGTGTGGCTTTGGCAAGCCCTGCACATGCCTCACGGGCCGGGCCGTGCCAAAAAACCGGAGGAGCGGAGCGTGGGGCACGCCCGGCGCGGGAGGCTCCGCAGCGCCCGCGCTCCAGCAGCTCCGTGCCCGCAGAGCTCCAGCCAGAGGGGATTAAGCGCTCCAGCCCTGCATGAGGCATCCTTGAGAAACATAAAACCTCAGGTGGCACCTAACTGGAGCTCTCAGGGCTGGCATTCCTCCCCAGGCTGCTGTCACAGCCCGGTGGCACCGCAGGCACGGGTACGTGCGCGTCCTCATGGGGCTGGCACTGCCCCGAGCCGGGGCTGCTCTGCTCTGTCCCCATGGCTGGGGACATTCTGGGAAGGAGCCCAGCAGCACAGGGCAGGGACAAACTCTGGTAATGCTGGAGAGCAGGGAGGGAGTTGGATGTGTGAGAAATGCCCCTCAGTTTCGAAAATTTAAAATGTTTATTAAAGCCTTATCAAAAACACAACAGCAGACTGAATATAGAAAATATCACAGCTCCAGGAGCATTTCCCCACCATGTGCTCACCCACACCATGGAGGTTTCCCCTTTTAACCCTTTGGCCCCCCAAAGTTCTGTCCATCCACTCCTCCTTCCCTGCCCAGGGGTGGGGATCACTGCCTGACACCTTGATTGGGGGGCAGCTGTTGCCATGGTAACGAGTGACCCTCCCAAATGTCCCAACCCCAGGGCACCCCTGATAACAACACAAGGGGGTAAAACACAACTGTAAATCTATAAAACTTCTCCTGACATATCTACAGGATATTTGCCTTTTTTTGTGAGAGTCACCATGGCACTGCTCATCTGTCACAGATGGATCCCCAAAACCCGACTGCCAGCCTGACCTGAGCAGGAGCAGTGCAGACAGGATGGCTCCTCAGAGGGGCTGGCCCAACCTGTGCTGCTCTCTCCCTCTGAGCAGAGGGGCTTCCAGCCAGCAGGGGTTTTATTGTGTAAGAGAGCAAAACAAGACAGAACAAAAGGAGTTTTCTTGGGAGGAGAGAGTGTGTGAGCGTGTGTGAGTGTGTGACTGTGTGTGTGAGTGTGTGTGTGAGTGTGTGTGTGAGTGTGTGTGTGCTCTCTAATCTGCAGGGATGGGAGCAGGAACTGCCTGAGCTGAAATCCAGCGCTGCTCGAGATGTGGACACTCATTACACATGCACACTTATTACACATGCACACTCATTACACACAGACACTCATTACACATGCACACATTCATTACACATGCACACACTCATTACACCTGGATGCTCATTACACATAGACACTCATTTCACATGCACACACTCATTACACATGCACACTCATTACACACAGACACTCATTAGACATGCACACTCATTACACATGCACACTCATTCATTACACCTGGATTCTCATTACACATGCACACACTCATTACACATGCACACTCATTACACATGCACACACTCATTACACATGCACACTCATTACACACAGACACTCATTAGACATGCACACTCATTACATGTGCACACATTCATTACACATGCACACTCATTACACACAGACACTCATTACACATGCACACACTCATTACACATGCACACTCGTTACACATGCACACTCATTACTCATGCACACACTCATTACACATGCACACTCACTCATTACCCCTGGACTCTCATTACACATGCACACTCATTACACATGCACACGCTCATTACACATGCACACTCATTACACTCAGATAGTCATTACACATGCACACTCATTACACGTGCACACTCATTACACATGGACTCATTACACATGCACACTCATTAACACATGCACACTCACTCATTTCACTCACTCATTACACACACACAGAGGCCCTGGGAACGCTCCTGTGCCTCCAAATCCCTGCAGGACTCCCAGCAGAGGGGCAGGAGGTGTTTGCAGGTGCCCTGACAGGCTGGCTGGCTGGCTGGCTGGGTGGATGGCTGGGTTGTGGCACTGTGGTCCCCACAGGGTGGGAGGCAGCCTGGAGAAGTCAGTCTGGTGAGGGGATGTTGGAGTGGCTGCTGAAGATGAGGTCTGGGGAAAGCCTCGCGTAATCAGGCTGCAAATTAAACAGAATTGGGTGTTATCACTCCTTGGAGTTGATTCATGGTGGAAATTCATGGAATCATGGAATGGTTTGGGTGGGAAGGGACATTTAAAGGTCATCCAGTGCCACCCCTGCCATGGCAGGGACACCTCCCCCTGTCCCAGGTGCTCCAGCCTGGCCCTGGGCACTGCCAGGGATCCAGGGGCAGCCCCAGCTGCTCTGGGCACCCTGGGAGAGCCCAAACCTCTCCAACCAGGCCTTGCCAGGCTACAAACCCCCTGTGGGAAATAGCCCTGGGGCACCTGGAACCTTCCAGCAAATCATGATTTCCTTTCCTGGATCCATTTGCTGCAATGGGCTTTGCTCCTGGTTCTCATCCTGGATTCAGGAATCTGAATGCCAGAGTGGTTTGGGTGGGAAGGGATCTTCAATGCCAGCTCCTTCCAGCCCAGGGACACCTCCCCCTGTGCCAGGTGCTCCAGCCCCAATGTCCAGCCTGGCCTTGGGCACTGCCAGGGATCCAGGGGCAGCCACAGCTGCTCTGGCAATTCCAGCCCAGCCCCTGCCCACCCTCACAGATAGGAATTTCTCCCTGATATTAAATCCCACCCTCTTTCAAAGCCATTTTCCCCCATCCTCCCTTCTGCAGCCCCAGCAGAGGGGGAGTGCTGAAAATAAAAGCCAAGATTTCCACAGGAGTGACCTGTGCAGGAGACTTCAGTCCTGGGGTTTCACTGCCCATGAGAGGAAGAGGCAAAATTGAGTACAGGGAAGAGAGATCTTAGAAGAGAAGGCTCCGGGGAGAGCTCAGAGCCCTGGCAGGGCCTGAAGGGGCTCCAGGAGAGCTGCAGAGGGACTGGGGACAAGGATGGAGGGACAGGAGCCAGGGAATGGCTGCCAGTGCCAGAGGGCAGGGCTGGATGGGATCTTGGGAATTGGGAATTGTTCCCTGGCAGGGTGGGCAGGGGCTGGGCTGGAATTGCCAGAGCAGCTGTGGCTGCCCCTGGATCCCTGGCAGTGCCCAAGGCCAGGCTGGACATTGGGGCTGGAGCACCTGGCACAGGGGGAGGTGTCCCTGGGCTGGAAGGAGCTGGCATTGAAGATCCCTTCCCACCCAAACCACTCTGGCATTCAGATTCCTGAATCCAGGATGAGAACCAGGAGCAAAGCCCATTGCAGCAAATGGATCCAGGAAAGGAAATAATGATTTGCTGGAAGGTTCCAGGTGCCCCAGGGCTATTTCCCACAGGGGGTTTGTAGCCTGGCAAGGCCTGGTTGGAGAGGTTTGGGCTCTCCCAGGGTGCCCAGAGCAGCTGGGGCTGCCCCTGGAGCCCTGGCAGTGCCCAAGGCCAGGCTGGAGCAACCTGGGATGTCCCTGGGTGAATTTCTGGGTCCTTCTCATCCCAAACCACGTGTCTGTGATCTTCCCTTCTTCACCATCCGAGTGACCTCCTCATGCTGTGACAAAGCCACATCCAACAGTGGCATTGTCCCAGTGGTTCCTGCTCCAATCCCCTGGGAACAGCTGGAGCTGCAGGTCCTGCCCTGCCAGGGCAGCTCCCTGGTGCCCTGGGCTTGCAGGGCAGGGTGGGGAATTCTCCAGCTGCAGGAAGGTGAGCTCTGCATGAACTGTCACCCGAGGAGCCTCGTGCTTGGCCTTTCATCATCTGCCTGCAGCACACAGCCCCTTCCTTAGCTGGCATCTGTCACCAGGCTGATAAATCAGCTGCCACGGTTTTCACACCTCTCTCATTAACCCAGGGCAGGCCCTCCCTCCTCCCCAGCTCATCCCTCTGACATCCCCAGCCCAGGCTCTGCCGCTTCATGTCCAGGCAGCCACAGCTCAGCAGGCATTTGCTGCTGCCTGCAGCTCCCTGTGCAGAGCAGCCCCGATGGCTGGCTCTGAATTCCACAGCCTGGAGCCCCAAAAACATCGGGGGTTGGAGCAAAAAGCAGGGCAGGGGGTGGCTGAGCCAGAGCTGAGCACCCAAAGCACTCACAGCCTCTCTTGGGTCCCAACTCCTGTCCCTGGGATAGGGGAAGATGTCCCTGCACATGGCAGGGGTGGGATTGTGTTGGAATCCTGGGCACTGAGAATTCCAGACTTTCTGTGCTGCCAGGTCCTGACCCCCAGGAAAACACTGACCTGAGGCCATGGAGAAGCTTCCAGAATGGAATGACAGAACTGGGATTGTGTGTGTGGGTTTTGAATAGAAGGGCGTGAATCACAGGGTGGGAAACTCAGAGTTTGGGGTTTAGAATATAGAAATAGATATAGAGCAAGATGGAGGTTTTGGGGTGGAGGATGCTCCTTCTTCACCTTCTTCTTCTCCTTCTTCTTCAGCTTCTTCTCCATGGGTTTGGGTGGTTTTGTGTAATTGGACAGAAAAGTCCCCATTGCAGACTTTGAGTGATCAGTCACTGGGTTAAAAGTGAAAATAATTTGTGTGACAGTTCTTAATTGAACAGTTTAGCCTTAAAAGACCTTGTAGCAAGAGATTGTTGGCCATTTCTGTGCCTGGCAGGGAAGAACTGCAGAACTCACTGCTGTGGGACTGTAACACAGATAAGAAATAATAAACACCTGGGTCTGAACGTGAACCATGGTCTCGAGTGCCTTCAGTCCCAGCCTCGACAGAGGTGGGAAAGGGAAGCTGAAAACAGGCAGGATTGGATGAGGTTTTAGGTTTCTTCCAACCTGGCAGGGTAAATGTGGACAGTGGGCCCTAAAGCTGTTCCTGGAGGAGCCCTTTCCCTCTTGCTGTGCACAGAGAGCCCCTGGAACCCCTCTGGGAGCATGGGGAGAACTCCCAGGCTGTGCTGGAGCTTCCAGGGCGCTCACAGAAAGGAAAAGGTGACTTTGTGTGCCTTCCACACTGAGTCAGATCAAAGCAGGGCTTGGAAAGGCTTTTCTGAAATGAACTTTGTGCAGTGGCCAGACCTTCACAGGTTCTGTTTCTGGCCTCCAACACTTGAGAGGAGGCTGGGTGTGGAGTGCCCTGACAGACACCTCTAAAGGCACATCCCTCTAGGCCCCTCCTCTGGATGCTCAGCCCCCTGTCAGACACGCTCCTGGCCCTGTTCTTTGCTGTGGATGATCTTTCAGACACATTTCTCTTGTCCAGACTCTTGGGCCTTCCTTGATATAGGCTCCTGATAAAAGTCTTGGGTTCTGAAGAGCAATCACTGCCCTCTGGGAATTCCATCCCAGCTGGAAGTCCAGCCCAGCCCCTGCCCACCCTGCCAGGGAACAATTCCCAATTCCCAAGATCCCACCCAGCCCTGCCCTCTGGCACTGGCAGCCATTCCCTGGCTCCTGTCCCTCCATCCTTGTCCCCAGTCCCTCTGCAGCTCTCCTGGAGCCCCTTCAGGCCCTGCCAGGGCTCTGAGCTCTCCCTGGAGCCTTCTCCTCTCCAGGGGAGCCCCCCCAGCTCTCCAGCCTGGCTCCAGAGGGGCTCCAGCCCTGGGAGCAGTGAGTGCCCTCAGCTTCACCCTGTCACCCTCTGAAGCCAAACAGAATCCCAGGCTGAGGTGCTGCACTGGTTTTTGTGATATCAGCTGATCTCAGAAGTGCATCAGCACCGGACATAAAAATAGGATTGCAAATTTTATTAAAATACTCTTGGAAATCCCAGGTTTTGGGGTTGCCTGATTTGAAAGGAGGCTTCTTAGTCTGTGAAGCTTTAACAGAAAACTGTAAAGCCTAAACCCTAACTCAGAAAGAAATAATTATGGAAGGAGCTCTCCAGCCAGTTTTAGAGGAGAATTTGGGGATGCAGCCTGGAGGTGATGACCTGAATTCCTTCTGGAGCAGCAGTGAAACTCCTCCCGAGGGGCAGCTCCCATCCCTGCTCTGGGACAGGGACAGCAGCCAGGGCACGGCTGGAGCTGGGCCAGGGCAGCTCAGGCTGGAGATCAGGGCAAGGTTCTTCCCCCAGAGGCTGCTGGCACTGCCCAGGCTGCCCAGGGAATGGGCACGGCCCCGAGGCTGCCAGAGCTCCAGGGATGCCCAGGCTGGGCTTGGGGGGGCTCTGGGCAGGCTTTGGATTTGGGATTGATCATCCCTGTGGGTCCCTTCCAGCTCAGCTCGTTCCATGATTCTGTGAGAGTGAGGGATGGGGGAGATGAAGGATGGGGGAGAAATTTGGGCAGCGCTGCAGGGATGGCCAGGGTGGGGTTATTTGGGTATCCAGGAGCAGATCAATGATCCCTGGGGATATTCCAGCTCAGGATGGCCAGGGTGGGGTGTTGGGGGCTCTGGGCAGGACCAGGGTTGGACTGGATCATCCTTGGGGTCCCTGAGCTCAGGATGTTCTGTGCTCTGTGATCCCCACTCTGGTTTGCAGCAGGTGTCAGGACCTCACTGATGTTGGTGTCTCCTCCCAGACCCTCTGAGGGTCCCTGATGCTGGATGGGGCTGCCCTGGAGCTGCCCTGGAGCAGCCCAGGGCAAGGAGAGCTGCCAGGGTGATGCTCCCCAGCACGTAGGTGTGAGAGGAGCCACAGGAGCCTTTCACACCTCCACGTTCCTCAGCTGTCAAGAGGCAAACACCTCCATGTGGTCAACCCTAAACCACAAAAGGATTTTAATCCACTGAGATGCTTCATTTGCCCTTGACATAAAGCTGTGAGAGAGAACAAAAGCTCCTGGGAGGACAGGCCAGATGGGAGGATTATCCGCGGCGCTTTGGGACTTTACAAACACTCCCAGGAGCGAACAAAAGCATCTCTGGGTGAGAGCTGCGTGGCCCGGGCCCTCTCCAGCTCGCTGATATGCAAACCCCAGCGCACGCCACCCTTGGCACCTTCTCTGCACCAATTTTGGTCACGGCTCCGCAGCGGCCCGGCTGACTCAGCGCTCAGGAATTGCGGGCGCGCTTTGTTCCGGGCGCAGCCGAAATTCGGACGTGCCGGGCGGACAAAAGGCGGCTCCGGGCTTTGGCACCGGGGAGCAGCGGGGTTTGCCCGGGAGGTCCCGGCTGACATCAGCGGCTCCGGGCGGCGGGCACGGGCAGGAACGGCAGCCACGGGCGGGGGGAGCCGGGGCCGCGGGGGAGCGCTCACCTGGGGGGACACAGGAACGTGGGGGGACACACTCACATGGGGGGGGTCACACTCACCTGGGGGGACACACTCACCTGGGGGAGGTCACAGGGACCTGGGGAGTGTCACTGTCACCTGGGGGTGTCACTGTCACCTGGGGGGTCACACTCACCTGGGGGGACACACTCACCTGGGGGTGTAACTGTCACCTGGGGGGACACACTCACCTGGGGGGACACACTCACCTGGGGGGACACAGGAACCTGGGGGGACACACTCACCTGGGGGTGTCACACTCACCTGGGGGGACACACTCACCTGGGGGTGTCACACTCACCTGAGGGGACACACTCACCTGGGGGGACACACTTACCTGGGGGGACACACTCACATGGGGGTGTCACTGTCATCTGGGGGGTGACACACTCACCTGGGGGTGTCACTGTCACCTGGGGGTGTCACACTCACCTGGGGGGTGTCACTGTCACCTGGGGGGACACACTCACCTGGTGGTGTCACAGGGACCTGGGGGGTGTCACTGTCACCTGGGGGGGGGGGTCACACTCACCTGAGGGTGTCACACTCACCTGGGGGGTCACACTCACCTGGGGGTGTCACTGTCACCTGGGGGGTGTCACACTCACCTAGGGGGACACACTCACCTGGGGGTGTCACTGTCACCTGGGGGGTGTCACAGGGACCTGGGGGTGTCACACTCACCTGGAAGTGTCACTGTCACCTGGGGGCTGTCACAGTCACCTGGGGGGTGTCACTGTCACCTGGGGGGTGTCACAGTCACCTGGGGGTGTCACTGTCACCTGGGGGGTGTCACACTCACCTGGGGGACACACTCACCTGGGGGTGTCACTGTCACCTGGGGGGTGTCACACTCACCTGGGGGTGTCACACTCACCTGGGGGGTGTCACTGTCACCTGGGGGGACACACTCACCTGGTGGTGTCACAGGGACCTGGGGGGTGTCACTGTCACCTGGGGGGGGGGGTCACACTCACCTGTGGGGTGTCACACTCACTTTTAGGGTGTTCCATTCACCTCTGGGGTGTCACAGTCACCTGGGGGGTGTCACAGGAACCTGGAGGGTGTCACACTCACTTTTAGGGTGTTCCATTCACCTGTGGGGTGTCACCATCACCTGTGGGGTGTTCATTCACCTGTGGGCTGTTGCTCTCACCTCTGGGGTGTCACAGTCACCTGTGGGGTGTCACAGAGACCTGGGGGATGTCACACTCACTTTTAGTGTATTCCACTCATCTCTGGGGTGTCACAGTGACCTGTGCAGTGCTGCACTCACTTGTAGAGTGTTCCATTCACCTGTAGGGTATTCACTCACCTGTGAGGTGCTGCACTCACCTGTGGGGTGTCACTGTCACCTGTAGAGTGTTTTACTCACCTGTAAGGTGTCAGAGGGACCTGTGGGGTGTCACCATCGCCTGTGGGGTGTTCATTCACCTGTGGTTTGGCCGAAAAGCTGAAGGCTCATTTCTGTCACCAGGTGTGTCAGAGTCCCTCAGGGAGGAGGATCTGGAGCTCACAGGTGACTCAATCACCAAAATCTCCAGATGAAAGCAGAAGTTTAGTGGAGGAGGGAAGGAAGCTGTGATTCCTTCCCATTTTTTGATGACAAAGTGCTCTGCTCTAACCATCCCTGCCCAGAGCAGCAAATCTCAGGGGGATTCCTCTCCTCACCCTGATGCCTTCGGGAGCTGCAACAGAGGCTAGATGGAGTTAAGGGGAATAAAGTGGAGATTTATTGCAGTTTTTATTTTATTTATTGAAGAGCCTTCAAAGGACACACCCTGGCAGTACCCAGATGGCTCCAAGATGGAAGCAAAAGAGTTTGGTCATGAGATCTCACATTTTTATAAGTTTTAGCCCATTTGTTAGAAACATGACCAGACTCCCAGTGCTGAAGTGATTTCAGCATTTATTATAATAAAAGAGAGGCCCAAAGCAGGGCTGGGCTGGGCAGGAGCGTTCCCTCGAGGATGGAGCAGCCAGCACTGAGTCTCCTTGAGCAGCGATGTCCCTGATGCCTTCCCTGGGTCAGAAGCCCCTTTTTGTCCTGTTTTTTGTCCCTTTGGATTGGTTTCTGTTTGGATCCTCCATTTGCATGAAGGTTTAAGGTGCCTGATTGGCCATGACAGCTCTGTCCAGGCTGGCTTTACTTTGGGGTGTTTTGGTACCTTGAGTGTTGTATTTCTTATAACTCCCCTTTTAACCCCTTTTACCATAACCAAACTAACAGTACATGTTAAAAACGGGACCAGGCTCCCGGTGCTAAAGGATTTCAGCATTTATTATAATAAAAGAGAGGCCCAAAGCAGGGCTGGGCCGGGCAGGAGCGTTCCCTCGAGGATGGAGCAGCGCCGGCGCTGGGGCTGCTCAGCAGGGATGGCCCCGATGGCCCAGGGGAGCAGCACAGCTTCCCTGGGTCAGATGCCCCTTTTCATCCTGTTCTTTGTCCCTCTGGATTGGTTTCTGTTTGGATTCTTTATTTGCATGAAGGTTTAAGGCCTTGTTTGGCCATGACAGCTCTGTCCAGGCTGGCTCGTGGTGCACTTTACTGAGGTGTAATTTCTTATAACTCCCCTTTTAACCCCTTTAACCATAACCAAACTTACAGTACACATGTAACAATCTAACAACTATTTTACATCAGTTTCTAACCCATTTTGGACACATTTGTATAAAGGAGCCAACTGTCCAATTAATAGCTTCAAATGATAAAGTTTCATCCTCCTTGCTTGCTTGCCCATCCTCCTCACATTGTTTGTGCTTTGTGCCTGAAGTTTGAAGAGATTTTGCTCGAGTTTCCAAGTGGAATAGAATTGTTTTGTGAAAAGATCACAGTGACGTTAATAATAATTAATAATGACAGTGACATTAATAATTAATTAATAATGTCACTAGTAGCATTAATATAAAGCTAAAGCTGCACACCAAAGCAGAACAGAAAAACTTAAACCCAAAGGTATCAGTTTATCCCCATCCCATTCCTAGAGCATTGTTTTGTCTCCTCCACCCTGTGAAAAGACCCCAGCAACATTAAAATACAGCTAAAAGCTGCACACCAAACTAGAACAGAAAAACTTAAAGCCCAAGGTATTGACTCTGGCCCTTTTTCCCTTTTTGGGAAGGATAAAAGCCCCGTGCAGGGAGCCTTTGCTGTGGCTTTTGTGTGCCTCAGCAGCTCTCCAGATCCTGAATCCCTGCTCCTCCCCTGCCCTCTGTCCAGCAGCCCTTGGCATGGCTCATGGGCAGGGCAGGGAGGCTGGGCATTGTCCTTTTGCAGGAAACCCTGCATGGGCTGGGAAAGATTCCCTTGACCCCTCTGAATGGTGCCTCTGCCCACAGCCAGGCACAGGCTGAGGATTTTGGGTACAAACACCCAATTTGCATGAGTACCCCCTCAGGTGGATGGATTTGTCCCTGTTCATGGCAGGAGAAAATCTTTCCAGTCCCTCCCACCCCACGGCAGTTATTGATTCATGAACCCCAAACCTGGGTCACTCTCCAGCCCATTTCTGGGCTCCTGCTCCTGCCATGGCTCTCTGGAAATGTCACACTCCCTCTTCCAACAGGTGAAAGGCATTTCCTGCAGGTTTTCCAGGCTCACAGGGCACCCTGTGGGGCTTCCCTGGCCTCTGAAATGCAAACCCTGGGGTTTAAATCAGCTCTGATGCTCCCTGGAGTAGGGCAGGGGGGAATTCCTTGGAGGATGAGAGGGACCCGCCCCAGTCCGAGGCTCTCAGGGTAATGAGAAGCTCAGAAGAGCTGGAGGAATCCCAGGAAGATCAATATCACTCCCCAGGGGATGCCCCAAGGAGGCAGAAGCCCCCTGGAGGGTCTCATAAAGCTGATCAGTGTTTGCTTTGCTCCAGCCTGGGACAGTCCTGCCCTGGAATCTGCTCCTGCTTTGTTCCTCCAGCCTGGCCAAGATCTCAATCAGCTCCACAGCCTGGCCAGCCGGGTGTGGGGGTGTGTCTTGGTTTGGAAAGTCAGGTGTCTGCTGAGGAAGGCAGGAGCCTCCCCTGAAATGGAGAAAATGAACCCCTCTCCCTCCGAATTGCTGTAAATTTTAAATTAAGGGGCTCTCAGACAACAAAAAATAAGGGAGCAGGAAATAACAATTCTTTACTAGGGAAGAAAATAAAAGGATAAAATAAAGAATGCAGTGAACCAAACCAACAGTGCCAGAGCCAGAGCACAGCCTGACACCCTGTGGGTCAGGGTGCTGCAGCAGGGCCATTGGAATTGTGGCTCAGCCCTCCTGCAGTGCCAGGGGTGGTTCTGCTGGAGCAGGGATCCTGGAGAAAGGTGCAGAATCCTCTGGAGATCCAGGGGCAGAGGCAGCTGCTGCTCCTCTGGGAATGCAGTGGAGAAGCCGTGCTGGTGTTCCAGAATCTCCAGATTCTATCCGGGTAGGAATGCTTGGCTCCTCCCTCTGGGCTCACAGCTCCCAGTGGGATGCTGGAGCTCTTATCAGCCCTGCAGGGACATTCCATCCCTGTTATCAGCAGGGGTCTGCCCAGGGGAAGGAGTGGGTGTGATCACTCAGAGAGAGATAAGGAAAACTGCCCACTTGATAAAAGACAGCTGCCATTCAGATAGTAATAGAATACATCCTGCCTTGCAATCTGGAACAGGGTGTGAGGAACCAGGAGGAAGGGCTCAGTGCAGCTGGAACCCCCAATCATCTGCAAGGGTGCACTCCTCCCTTGGCAGGGGACACCTGCTGATAACAGGGATTGAATGTCCCTGCATGGCTGATAAGAGCTCCAGCATCCCATTGTGAGATGCTCCGCCCAGAGGGAGGAGCCAAGCATTCCTACCCAGATATAATCTGGAGATTCTGACACACCAGCACGGCTCTTCTCCCCTGGACTCCCCAGAGGAACAGCAGCTGCTTCTACTTCCAGGGATCTGCGGAGGAAGAATTCACCCCTTTCCTACAGAACCCCCCTGCTCCAACAGAACCACGCCTGACACTCCAGGAGGGCTGCAGCCCCTTTTCCAACTGGACTGCTGCCAACACCCTGACCCACAGGGTGTCAGGTTGAGTTCTGACTCTGTCTGTGATGTTCTGGTGTATTGCATTGTTGTATTTTATCCTTTTACTTTTTTTTCCTTCCCTATTAAAGAACTGTTATTTCCTGCTCCCATATTTTTGCCTGAGAGCCCCTTAATTTAAAATTCACAGCAATTCGGAGGGGTGGGGAGGGTTTGCATTCTCCATTTCAGGGGAGGCTCCTGTCTCCTTTAGCAGACACCTGTCTTTCCAAACCGAGACACCGGGGGTGAGCGGGCTGTGGATCCCCGGCGTGCTGGGTAGCGAGCTGCCGGGGCTGGGAGCCTGACTCAGATGGCAGCGGGCTGGCAGCGCTTCAGCCCGGGCACAGCGGCTTTGTCTCCGTTGTGGGAGGTGAGAATGAGCCGCATCGAGCCGCTGAAGGCTTCCCCGTGCCAGTGATTAGCAATCTGCCGGCTATAAATAGCTGCTGCCTCATTCCCCCGGGGCTGAGTTATCGCCCTGCTCACGTTCCCCAGCTCCATGACACAATTCTGGTTCGCCTGCTCCATCCCGGTGATGCAAGGCAGCCCGAAAAGAGCCGGCAGCGTGTCCTGGCTGCGGGTGGCAGCGTGGGCTCTGCAGGGCTCCGGGTGACCCTCGGTGAAAGCCAGGCTCTGTCCCCATCCATCTGCACTGGGACACTGGCAAAGGGGGTGAGGCTTCTCCCCACGCCCACCACTCAGGGCTTTTCCAGTATTTCGGGTCATTTTCTTGCTCTTTCCCCCGGTATTTTGGCCTGGCCCCAGAGCTCACCAGATCCCTCTGGGGAGTGAGAGGAATAGTGGATTTGTCTTTCCAAACCAGCTGTGGATCTGCTGGTAGATAAAAGCAGCACTGGGAGATAAAACAAGGATTCCACTGATTGATGAATGGAAAAAGATATTTGATTTTACAAATAAACTGTAGGTTGGCTGGTAAATGAAATTGGACATTGAGAGATGAAAGAGAAAATGGAGAAGAAAAACCCCTAAATTCCATAGGAATTAACAATCAAAAGGGAGGGTTGTACATTAGAGGGGAATCTTTGGGATCAGGTGTTCTGGGAAGTCTGAACCTCTCAAGTACCTCAGAAATGGGGAAAGAGAGAAGGGAAATGCAGCTGGGAAATTGGGATAAAAAGGAGGCTGCGTCCCCCAAAAACTGGAGAGACCCCAGGGGATGCCCCATGGGCTCTGCCTTGATTGGGATAAAGTAAAAGGGCTCCTCTGTCTCCTTTTGGGACAGAAACCTCTGCTGTTTGTGGGTTCATTTTCCTAACAGGAAGATGACCCCGTGCCCACAGCCTGCTTGTCCCCCTGAACATTCCCAACCAGGGATCAACCACGGCTTCACCCCCTGGGCCAGGCAGCCCTCGGGGGAGGGCCCTGCCCCTGTGCCCTGCAGAGGCACCAGGCTGCAGCAGCAGCTGGGATTGAGCAGGATCAGCCAGGCAAGTGGCTGAGATTAGTGAGCTCAGTGCCCCACTGCTCACCCACCTCAGGGACCCCAGGCACCTTCTCTGGGCCATCTGTGCCACTCTGAAGGGCTGCAAAGCCACCCCGGGCTGAGTTTGGAGCCCCAGGTCCCTGTCCCACCCTGTTTCCAGCACTCCTTTGCACTCACAGGGTGCTGAGGATGTAAAAGGGCTGTGGGGGCTCTCACTCTCCTCTGCTGGTGTTGCTCTGTTGCTCTCTGTAGGTCTGGGGGCTTTGTCCAGCCAGTGATCCCAGGAGTGAAGGAAGGTTGTGTCACACAGAGGCAAAGACTGGAACCCTCTGCAGGTCCCTTTGGGTGCCCTGTGTGTCCCTGCAGGTCCCTCTGGGTGCCCTGTGTGTCCCTGCAGGTCCCCCTGGGTGCTCTGTGTGTCCTTGCAGGTCCCTCTGGGTGCCCTGTGTGTCCCTGCAGGTCCCCCTGGATGCTCTGTGTGTCCCTGCAGGTCCCCCTGGGTGCCCTGTGTGTCCCTGCAGGTCCCTCTGGGTGCTCTGTGTGTCCCTGCAGGTCCCCCCCTGGATGCTCTGTGTGTCCCCAGGGAGCAGATGCCATCAGCTGGTCCCAGGCAGTGCCCCCTGCCCACGCTCCCACCCCAGCCCTGGTTTCTGGTGCTGAGCTCTGGGCACCAGGAGCCCCCTGGGCTGAGGGTTCAGTGCTGGCCTGGCCCAGCCCAGCCCTGCCCAGCCCAGCCCAGCTCAGCCCAGCCCAGCCCAGCCCAGCCCAGCCCAGCCCAGCCCAGCCCTGCCCAGCCCTGCCCAGCCCTGCCCAGCCCAGCCCCTTGCTGAAGGGCCGAGCCTTTGCAAGCTTTAACCCAGACCTTCAGCACAGGGCTGGCCCTTTCCAGCCCCAAATCCCTTCCAGGACCCTACAGAAAATATTCCATATTTTCTAAAGCTGTTGGGGTGTGTGGTGGAGGGACAGAGACGGAGACAGTGTCACTGTTATCCCTCTTTAAGGGCACATTTGCATTTATTTGAGGTCACAAAGTGCCACTGGGAGCACAGGGGCGTGTGGGCACCAGCCCAGGGCACATCCATGGGTTTTTCCAAGAGACAACCAGAGTTTCTCCCAGTTTCTCCCAGTTTCTCCCAGTTTCTCCCAGTTTCTCCCAGTTTCTCACAGTTTCTCACAGTTTCTCCCAGTTTTTCCCAGTTTCTTCCAGTTTCTCCCACTTTCTCCTACTTTCTCCCAGTTTTTCCCAGTTTCTCACAGTTTCTCACAGTTTTCCCCCGTTTCTCCCTGTTTCTCCCTGTTTCTCCCAGTTTCTCTCAGTTTTTTCCCAGTTTCTCCTAGTTTCTCTCAGTTTCTCCCAGGTTTTCCCAGTTTCTCACAGTTTCTCCCCATTTCTCACAGTTTCTCTGTTTTTCCCAGTTTCTCCCAGTTTCTCACAGTTTCTCACAGTTTTTCCCAGTTTCTCAGTTTCTCCCAGTTTTTTCCCAGTTTCTCCCAGTTTTTCTCAATTTCTCCCTGTTTCTCCCAGTTTCTCCCAGTTTCTCACAGTTTCTCCCCATTTCTCCCAGTTTCTCCCAGTTTCTCCCAGTTTCTCCCAGTTTCTCCCAGTTTCTCCTTGTTTTTCCCAGTTTCTCCCAGTTTCTCCCCATTTTTCCCAGTTTCTTCCAGTTTCTCCCATTTTTCCCAGTTTCTCCCAGCCCTGGTCCCCTCTTGTCCCTGGTGCTGGTGTTCCCCTCTCAGACCTGGCATTTCCAAGCAGGAGCTGTTGGTGCAGCCCTGTGTCCCCCACACCCCCAAGCTCTGCAGAGACTTTCCCAGCCCCTGCAATGGCTCCAGGCTGGAATAACCAGGGGGTAGGACAATAATTACAATAACAAGGATCAGGCTTTGCCTGCTGTTGGTCCCCAAGGAGGGACAGGCAGAGCAGAGCAGGAGGATCCTCCCAAAATGTCCTGTGGAGTGCCACCAACACCAAGGAACATGATTTTCCTGGAGAAACTCCCTCTGGACCTTACAAGGGAATTGGAATTTTACAATAGGATCAAAATTCTACAATAGGATCAAGATTTTACAAAAGTTCTGCGCCTTGCAGTTCACCTGAATTGCAGGGCCCTTTAAAAACCTCTGATATTTTTCTCCTCTAAATCAAGATAAATCCAGGGTCAGGAAATCTCAGACTTTGAGCAAGGTGAGGAGCTGGGAGAGCGAGCGAGCGAGGGGCAGAATTTGCATTAATTAGTCCGCGTTCCCCTCTCGGACCGGCATCAAATCCGCGCACAGCGCTGGGGTTTTTAAGCAAATGTTGGGTGTTTTTTTTGGTTCTTTGGGGTTTTTTTTTGAAGGCAATATGGGTGGTAAGAGAAAATCCCACTAGATGGCACTCGGAGGACGCGCATCGTTGGCCTGGCAGCTCCTGCGGCAGAGGGAGCTGGGGGTGCTGCGGGGCTGGGAGCATCCCCGGCCGGCCAGGGGACATCTCCGTCTCCTGGTGGGGCGAGGGTGCTGCTCTGGGGTGTCCTGCTGGGAACCGGGCCCCAAAACCACCGAGGGATTTGCTGGGATGAAGGGGGGGATGCACTGAAAATGCTGCTGCTGCTGCCCCTCTGCTTTGGGGGAAGGTTCAGCCACACAGGGAGGGTGGCACTGAAATGGGGTCCCCAGCACCCACAGCCTTGTCCTGGGGGGCATTGCAGAGATGTCCCCATCACCCCACGGCCTTGGCATGGATGGCAGGGCAGCGGTGTCACCATCACCCCGCAGCTTCCCTGGGTGGCACTGCATTGGTGTCCCCATCACTCCACAGCCTTGGCTTGGGTGGCATTGCAGAGATGTCCCCAGAGCTGGCAGTGGCGTCCCCATCACCCAACAGCTTCTCTTGGGTGACATCGAAATGCTGTCCCCATCACCCCCAGCCTTGTCTTGGCTGGCATTACAGCAGTGTCCCCAGCACCCCCCAGCCTCGTGTGGGGTGACAGAAATCTTGGTTTTACCCTTCCATGAGTGTCAGGGACTGCCCTATGATGGAGCTCTAGGACAGGGACAGCACAAAGGAGCAGCTTCCTCCTCCTCCTCCTCCTACTCCTCCTCCCCCCCCCCATTGCCCACCACCCCAACAGGACCCCCCAGCTGAGGTGACACACGTGGGGGACTTTGGGGCATTGCTGGGCTAAAAGGAGCAGGGAAAAGAGCCCTGTTTGCTTAGAGGAATGTAATTATCAAAGAGGAGAGGGGCTGCAGGCTTCCCAGCCCCACAGCACCGTGACAGGGCTGGGGACAGCTGGGAGGGGCAGAGCCCACCAGGGTAAAACCTGCTGTGGGGGAATCAGCAAACCCCAAACTCCCAATCCTTTATTTCTCCTGGCCTCAAACCCTTCTCTGTGGTGTCCTCAGGGATTCTGTGTGGGACCAGAGACTGGGGATTCTGTTTGGATCTGGAACCCCTGTGTGGATCTGGAACCCCTACTTGGATCTGGAATTTCTGTTTGGATCTGGAACCCCCATTTGGATCTGGAACCCCTACTTGGATCTGGAGTTTCTGTTTGGATCTGGAACTCCCATTTGGATCTGGAACCCCTACTTGGATCTGGAATTTCTGTGTGGGTCTGGATCCCCATTTGGATCTGGAGCCCCTGTGTGGATCTGGAGCCCCTGTGTGAATCTGGAGTTTCTGTGTGGGTCTGGAGCCCCTGTTTGGATCTGGAGCCCCCATTTGGATCTGGAGCCCCGTTTGGATCTGGAGCCCCTGTGTGGATCTGGAGCCCCTGTGTGGATCTGGAACCCTGCTTGGATCTGGAAGCCCCATTTGGATCTGAAGCTGCTGTGTTGATCTGGAGCCCCTGTGTGGATCTGGAGCCTCATTTGGGTCTGGAGCCCTGTTTGGATCTGGAGCCCCTGTTTGAATCTGGAGCCCCTGTGTGGATCTGGAGTCTCATTTGGATCTGGAGCCCCTGTGTGGATCTGAAGCCTCATTTGGATCTGGAGCCCCTGTGTGGGTCTTGAGCCCCTGTGTGGATCCGGAGCCCCTGTTTGGATCTGGAGCCCCTGGATGCACCCCTGGCCCAGAGGTGGCTTGTGCTGCTCCCTGGCTGAGCCCAGCCCCATGGCCAGGAGCCCAGGCAGGTCCCTGCCTGCCCCCCCTCCCCAAATCTGGCTGCAATTTGTGCTGGCTCGGAGCAGCAGCAGCCCCAGGATGGGAAATGCAGCCCCTTTTCCTCGTGCTCCACAGGCAGGAAAACTGAGCCGGGGTTTCGCCCTGGATGCTCCCAGGGCTGCCTGGCTGGGAACAGCTCATGGGCCAGGAATGTGGGATCGCTGCTATTTTCCCACTTCAATCCTGAGGAAAATGGATCAGCTGCTAATTAGCAGCAGGGGAACTCGCTGCAGGTTTATTAGGATTTTCCCCTTCTCCACAAGCGCCTGATTAACAGAGAGGCTGCAAAACACCCGGAATTCTTTCAACCCTGGGCCGGTGCCCCGAGGATGAATAAATCAGGGGGAAAGGATGGTGCAAGGGCAGGAAAGGAGGCTGTGAGTTTGCCTGAAGGCTGATGAATGCCAAGCAGCATCCCTGCTTCTGCAGGGCGAGATCCCAGCCCGGCCACATCCCTGGCTGGGTCTGATCTGCGGGATGACCTAACCTCGGAGCGAGCTGAGGCTGGAATAAAAAGGCTGGCGGCTGCAGCGAGCTCCAGCCGGTATCACAGCAACAGCAGGAACGGTTGAGAGCAGGCTGGGCTCAGCTGAGCCTCTGGGGTTCTGGGGAACAGCTCTTTAATGTCTGCAAAAGCGCTTTGAAAGCCAGAGATGGGAAATGGGGAAGGGGAAGGGGAAGGATGGGGGTTGTTTGGAACAGGGATGGAGCTTCAAGCAGCTCTGAATGCAACAGCTCAGGGAAATCACACCTGAGGAGGAGCTCAGGGGCACAGCTCAGCTCGGGTTCCTCCCCAGGACATGGCTGGAAAATATCCAGGGAGCTGCAGGACCTCAAGGAAGCTTCAGGTGGGAAAAAGGCGAAGGGGAATTCCTGATGGTCAGCAGTGCCCGAGCTGTCAGGGCAGTGCCAGGGCAGGGTGAGTTTTTATTTATCCTGTGCTGGGCACATGGGGACTTTGCACAGCCTCCCTCACCCCCAGGGCTGTCTGCACGTCCCTGAAAGGATCCTGGAAACTTCTGTCCCCAGACAAATTCCTCTAGACCCCTGAAAGTCACCCAGGGAGGGCACAGTGGGGTTTGTGGCCATCACTGTGACCCCCAGAATGGAACTGGGCTGGGACAAGGTCACTGCTCCCCCTGGAAAGGGGAGGCAGAGTGAGGAGAGCCCAGAAATGAGCCCCTGCCCAGAGGGGATGTGCTTTGCCACCCTCAGGGCTCCATCCATGCCCCCTGCATGCTCAGCCAGGCTCAAAGCTGGCCAGGCTGCAGGACACAGATCCACAGGAGATCCAGCCCTGCCATCCTCCCCTTCCAGCAGGTGCCAGCACATTTTGGAATGGAGCTGTCTGGAGAGGCACAGAGCTCCACATCTCTTCCTTGCCAATGTCATAAAGGGTTTAAAATGTTATAATGGGAGCTCTGGTGTCCAGCAAAGCAGAGACTGTTGGATTTCACAGCTTCTCCTCCTTCCTGAAGCAGTACCCCTGGGTTATTGCACTTATTAAATTAGGAGCTGTAAAGCAACTGGGTAAATAATAAATTGCTAGGAGGAAATAAAAAAAAACAAAAACACCCACCACCCATTGCAGTTATTAGTCCTGATGAGTGAATTAGGTGTGGAAACAGCAGCTTTGAAGTTTGCCTCATTAAATCACACACCAATTCAGCACTTATTAGGTCTCCAGTCAGAGATATAAAGCCTGGAAGATGGGGTTGCTGTTAGCAAGAGCCATCACTGCTGCTGCTCTGGGCAGCCTGAGAGGCTCCTGCTGCTGCCTCGGCTGGGGGAGAAGGATTTAAAGCTCCAGCTCCTGGTCGTCTGTGAGAGTTTGGGTGTTGTGGGGTTTGGCCCTGAGGGAAGAGCTCAGAAAGGGGGTGGTAACTGCAGGAATGTTCACAGAGAGTCAGGAAGGTGTGGAAAATGGGATGGGAGGGGATTTTCAGAGCAGGAGCAGCTGGGATTTCACACAGCCCCAGCCAGCACTGCAGTGCCTTCCTTAAGAGGTTGGGCTCTTCCACTGAACAACATAAACCCAGATTTCAGAGGCTTCTCCTCATACCCTCATCCGTCCGTCCATCCATTCATCCTTCCATCCATCCATCCATCCGTCCGTCCGTCCATCCATCCATCCATCCATCATCCATCCATCATCCATCCATCCATCCATCCATCCATCCATCATCCATCCATCATCCATCCCCATCCATCCATCCATCTCCAATCCATCCATCCATCCATCCATCCATCCATCCATCCATCCTTCATCCATCCATCCATCCATCCATCCATCCATCCATCATCCATCCATCCATCCATCCATCCATCCATCCATCCACCCCCCATCCATCCATCCGTCTGTCCATCCATCCATCCATCCATCCATCCATCCATCCATCATCCATCCATCCATCCATCCATCCATCCATCATCCATCCATCCATCCATCCATCATCCATCCATCCATCCATCCATCCATCATCCATCCATCCATCCATCCATCCATCCATCCATCCATCCCCCATCCATCCATCCATCCATCCATCCATCCATCCATCCATCCACCATCCCTCATCCATGGATCCATCCATCATCCCTCCATCCATCCATCCACCATCCATCCATCCATCCATCCATCCATCCATCCATCCATCATCCCTCCATCCATCCATCCACCATCCATCCATCCACCATCCCTCATCCATGGATCCATCCATCATCCCTCCATCCATCCATCCATCCATCCATCCATCCATCCATCCATCCATCCATCCATCCATCCATCCATCATCCATCCATCCATCCATCCATCCATCCATCCATCCATCCATCCATCCATCCATCCATCCCTCCAGGTTTCCTTCCCCATAACCCTCATCTCCTCATCTCCCCACACTTGTCCCCTGCCAGCTGGCATTGAGTGAGTGACAGCAGCACCACATCCCAGGCCAAAAACCATGGGCACAGAGCTCATAAAAGAATATGAAAATCCCTTCCTTGAGCACAATACTCACCTTAAAACTCCACCTGGTTTTTATCCAGCCAGATTCCTTACATAAATTTGCACCCTAATGGGTTACAGAGATCTTAAAACCAGATATCTCTGCAGGAGCTCGGTGTCACACAGGGCCCTGTTGGCCTCGTGTCTCCAAAGTTGTGAGGTTAAAGGAATAACACATTTTGCAGCCTTCATTTTTCCCATATATTGGGAAAGATAAGATCACGGTTTCCAGCTCCTTTTGCAGCCACAATAGTTGGAAATCTATTTTTATAGTGAAAATTTTGGATTCTCAGCGAACGAGCTGATTGCAGGGGCAGAATGCTGCGAGGGAAAAGCGCTGTGGGAGTGAACAATCCAGAGCCAGCAGCGCTGGGAATTCCCAGAGCTCACACGCTTCAGGACCAAGGGTTTACCCAAATGCTGGGACCACAGAGCCAACCCTCCCTCTGGGAGTTTGGGATTTCATCTCCTAAACCAAATATTCCAGCTGGAATGCTGCATTCCTTTAGGACTGAACAACTTGGGCAGAGCTGTGGCCTAAACTGCAATTTGCAGCAAAAATGGGGAAAGACCTGCTGAGATAAATAATACAGTGGATGTGCCCTCACCCACTGCCATGTCCTGCTGAAATCATGCCCTTTGTGCAGCTGAGCTGCAATTCCAGGAAGAAAAAGCAAATTCATCACACAGGATGGTTTCAGGTTTAAAGTGGGCACTGGTTACCTGGCTAAGGGGAGTCCCAAGGACAGGGCATGGGGTCCTTTCAGTCTTGGATGGGTTTGAGCCCCAGCCCTCCAGCTCCTGAGCACGAAGTCTGGCTGGTGGTGCCTCCTCTTGAGGCTTTAACCCATCCCTCACTCTCTGACTTGGGAGAACAGGATAACCCAGGCTGGGAGAGCAGGGTCAGCCAGGGACTCAGGCTGTGCTACTCCAGCCTTTATCTGATCTGGGCATGGAAACTTTGGTAGTTCTCCCTTTGGAAGGGCTGGATTTGGGATCAGAGCAGGGCTTGGGACTGGTGGAACATTAGGGACACCAGGACTGGGCTGTCACCCCTCAGGAGCAGGTGAGGAGCTGCATTTCTCAGTTCCTGAGTGATGTGAGCACGTCCCCCAGGAAGGCAGTGGAGACTCCTGCATTTCCCAGAGTTGTTAATCCCTGCTGGCAGGCACACAGGCACACACTTCCAGGTTTTCCCCCATAAAACAGAGGCTAG
The DNA here is from genome assembly GCF_963513975.1 of Fringilla coelebs. Classification (NCBI taxonomy): domain Eukaryota; kingdom Metazoa; phylum Chordata; class Aves; order Passeriformes; family Fringillidae; genus Fringilla; species Fringilla coelebs. The sequence continues at coordinate 1,781,463 of NC_140054.1, read as the reverse complement.
GGCTGCTTGCACCCTGCTAGTGATGAAAGCCAAGCTTTCCACTTCATCCTCTGGGCACGGGGCTTCTGGAGAAGGACACATTAGGAGACACCAGTTTGACATGAAAAGCACAGGCTGACACCCCAGGCATCCCCTGGCAACTCCTGCACCTCCCTTTTGGTGCCCCTTCTGAGGCTGGCAGGGGGCAGTGGTGACCCCAGCAGGACACAGGGTTTGTTACCAGGTGAATTTTTGGTTTGTTTTGCTGCCTGTTGGAGGATGAGGTCACAGCTTGGCTGCCAGCTCTCCCCAGGAGGGACCAGCTGCAGCAACCCCCAGGCTGCTGCTTTGGGCATTGTTGTCCCAGATTTTGCCACTGCACAGGTCCCACCCCTGGGCTGCTGGGACTCAGCCCTGCAGGCACAGCCAGGCCCTTCTTGTGCCCAGCAGTGCCACAGGCAAGGCACAGCCCAGTCCTGATGCCATCCTGGGGCTGCCCTCCATCCTGGGGTGCCCTGAATCCCCGGGGTACCCTCTATCCCTGGAGCTGCCCTGCATCCTTGAAGCTGCCCCTCTATCTAACCCCTCTATCTTGGGGTTGCCTCTATCCCCAGGATGCCCTCCCTCCCTGGGGTGCCCTCCATCCCTAAGGTACCCTCTATCCTGGGCTGCCCCTCTATCCTGGGCTGTCCCTCTATCTTGGGGTACCCTCTATCCCCGGGGTGCCCTCCCTCCCTGCCCCGTGCTCAGCCCACCCCTCAGCCTGTCCCTCGCTGCCTTCCCTGACCCTTTTGCCCCACAAAATCCTGCCCTTTGTGAGATGGCTCACTGGGGACGGTGGGATTCGATCAAAGCTTGGCCTTGATGCTCTTGGAGGTCTTTTCCAGCCTTAATGATTGTACAGTTCTCTGATTCTTTGATTCTCTGATCCCTTTTTCTTGCCTCCCTCCCGTTCTCTGCTCTCAGCAGCCTCCTCCTGTTGTCATAACAACGAGCACCAGCCCGGTGGCCGTGCCAGCCCTTCCAGCTCCAACAGCTCCTCCTGGGAGGGAGCAACAGCCCCAAACCATCTGGCCGAGGCGGGGAGGAGCCCAGGCAGCCCCGGGCAGAGGGACAGGGGCTGTGTCCCCTCTCTCACACACTGTCCCCAGCACGGCTGGGGACACGAGGCACAGGAGGAGCTGTCCCTGGCTGCTCTGTGCAGCACAGCCCCAGCCATCCCTCCTCCTCCTCCTCCTCCTCCTCCCAGCTCCCTGGGGACCCAAATCCCTGGAGCTAAATCCCTGTTCCTCTCAGCCCTCCTCAGTAGAGCCCCAAATCCCTGCAGCCAGGTCCCTGTTCCTTTCAGCCCCAAATCCCTGCAGCCAGATCCCTGTTCCTGTCAGCCCCAAATCCCTGGAGCCAGGTCCCCATTCTTCTTAGCCCCAAATCCCTGGAGCCAGGTCCTTGATGCTCTCAGCCCCAATTTCCTGGAGCCAGGTCCCTGTTCCTTTCAGCCCCAAATCCCTGGAGCCAGGTCCCCATTCTTCTCAGCCCCAAATCCCTGGAGCCAGGTCCTTGATGCTCTCAGCCCCAATTTCCTGGAGTCAGGTCCCTATTCCTCTCAGCCCCAAATCCCTGAAGCCAAATCCTGGTTCCTCTCAGCCCTCTCCTCAGCAGACCCCCAAATCCCTGGAGCCAGGTCCCTGCTGCTCTCAGCCCTCTCTTCAGTGGAGCCCCAAATCCCTGGAGCCGGGTCCTCGTTCCTCTCACCCCCAGATCCCTGGAGCCAGATCCCTGTTCCTGTCAGCCCCAAATTCCTGGAGCCAGATCCCTGTTCCTGTCAGCCCCAAATCCCTGGAGCTAAATCCTGGTTCCTCTCAGCCCTCTCCTTAGTGGAGCCTCAAATCCCTGGAGCCATGCCCTTGATGCTCTCAGCCCCAAATCCCTGGAGCCAGGTCCCTGCTGCTCTCAGCCCTCTCCTCAGTGGAACCCCAAATCCCTGGAGCCAGGTCCCCATTCTTTTCAGCCCCAAATCCCTGGAGCCAGGTCCCCATTCCTCCCAGCCCCCTCCTCCCCATGTCACACCTCCCCAGCACACAGCACCCCCAGGCACAGTCAGGTTTTTGATGGGGCAAAGGGGAGCAGGAGCTGCCCAGGAGGATTTCCAGGTGAATAAAGGGAATTGATGGGCTGAGTGCAGCTCAATTCCTGAGGAGGAGCAAGTGGAAGGGGGAAATTCCAGATTTTTTAATACTTATCCTATTTTTTTCCCTAAAGTTTGTGTCCAAGGCCAGGCTGGATAAGGCTCTGAGCACCCTGCTCCAGTGGGATCTGTCCCTGCCCAGCTGGGGTTGGAACTGGGTGATCTTTATGGTCCTTTCCAACCCAAACCAGTCTGGGTTGTAGGAATTCTGCACAGCATCCATTGCTCACGGCCTCAGCTCTGTGAGGAGGAAAAAATGGGGGAAAAAAGGAGGAAAAACTGGAAAAAACCACAATTGTGGTATTTCCCTGAGGGCAGCACTTCCCCTGCAGGGATGGAGGGGCTCCAGCAGAACCAGGATTTATCCAGGTGTGCCTCCAGGGACCTGGGAAATAAAACAGGAATTAAAGGATGCCACTCACACACAAAGTGATATGTTGGGACTTTAAAATTTATTCCAACATGCTGTTTTTTTAAAAATACGCCCAGACCGAGCAGACAATCTGAGCTGTAGTAAAGGCAATATTATACTTGTAAAAACTTCTCATTCACAGTACAGATGTCATTTACAATAAGGGTCACAAACATCAAATACTGAGTATTTTTCTTTTTTTTTTTTTTTTTGTTTTCTTGGTTTTTGTATGTTTTTTGTTCAGTTTTTTTTTGTTGTTTTTACATCAGACTGTGCTTTTTACCTGCATTTTTTTTTTTTTGCACTGATATAACCATACAGACATTGCAAGATGCAAGTGTAGAAACTGGAGTTCAAATAAAATTACAGGCAAAACTACCAAATTCCATTGGACGCTGTACATATTTACAGTACCATTTTTTGGAATGTATTGCCATTTTAAGAACATATAGAAACTTTCTACAGACTATTCCACTTACAGAATACATACACCTTTTAGAAAAAAAGGCAAATATTTATCTTACATGAGACCATGTATATTAAATTTGCGTACACATTATTATTATTATTAATTATTATTATTATTAATTATTTTTTACATTACATTTACTAAAGTGATCGTAAGTGCCATCATATCTCAGTAATGAAAACAGATTGGTTTTATGCCATCAGGACTGATGTTTTTTAGTTCATTTTTAAATTTTTTTTCTCTTTTTTTTTTTTTTTTTTTGTAAATAACTTACAATACGGTTTTATTTGTAAATACTGTGCAATAGACAGAAACGTTAAAAGAAAAGGAAAGAGAAAAAGCAGATGATGAACAGAGGAAAAGCAAGGAGAGCAGGGAAGGGCTAGATCAAATCCTGGAAGATTTTGCATGGAAATTGGGGTAATTTGAATGACTTCTCCAAGGATATTGCTTGTTCAGGTGCTGCCCCGGTGGATTTTGGACAAAACCCAGGGCAGGAAAAGCTGCAGATTTGTTGGGCAGGGGGAGGCAGAGCCCCAGCCCTGGCAGGAAGGATTTGGGATGCTCTGGGTGGACCCAGGTGGGAATTACCTGTCCTGCCCCAGCAGCTCAGCAGGGCTGGGCTGGATTTGGGATCAGAGCAGGGCTTGGGACTGCTGGGACATTAGGGACAGCAGGGCTGGGATGTCACCCCTTGGGAGCAGGTGAGGAGCTGCATTTCTCAGTGGGAAGCTGCAAATTCACAGCTGTTTCATTGTGGATTTGTTCCCTGCTGCAGCTCCTGGGTGTCCAGCCAAGGAGCTGGCAATAATCCGGGCTGGCAGAGCTCTGCCTCGAGGACGGGGTGGTTTTGGGGAGCCCTCTCCTCATCCCATGGTCTGCTCGGCCCTGCAAGACCCCCAGGTAATTTAGGAGCTAAATCCCTGCTGCAGCACAAAGGAGTTGCTGAAACTCCAGAGCTGGTCACTTTTTAAGGTCCAGGAGCTTTCTGAGCTCTGGATGTCAGAACACAGTCAGGGAGTGATCCCAGAGCTTGGGCCAAGTCCTCTGTGTGCAGGAGGAATTCTGGCTGCCAGAGCATCCGTGTGTGATCCAGGAGCTGCACGGATGGGAGCCACCCAAACAGCTCAGCAGGGTGAAATATCTGTGAAAATAATCAGTGGAATATCCCCGTGGGATTGGGGCTGATGGAGCAGCCACAGCACAGCTGCAGGCAGGCCGTGCCCTCATGGATTATAAATTGGAGAAGCTCTGCCATGAGCAAAGCAGGGGATTTTATTTCTACCTGCTGCTGAACAGGAAGGGCTGGGCTCTGCTTCTTCATTTACATTATTAATACATTCTCTGGTAAATTATCCCACTAATTGCTCTGCAAAGCCACCCTTGCAGCCCTTGTGGGAAGCAAAAAGGGATTTCCCATCCCTGTTTTGCAGGCAGAACAGACATTCAGAGCGACACGAAAAGCTGTGACCAGCAATCAGCTTCCACCGAGGGTGACACAGGGAGACCAAAGGGGATCCGGCTGGGACCGCTGCGGGCTGGCAATGACACCCAGCCCTATTAAAATCCCGGGAGTGACATTCCTGCGCTCCTCGGCCGAGCACGGGGCAGAGGGACACACTTGTGCCCAGGGTGGCGGTGGCTCCGGGCGGGGCCGGGCTGCCCGGAGCCGCCGTGCCCGCAGACAGAGATGCTGGTGCTGGTGCTGCGGGTCCCTCCCGCGGAGCTCTGAGCTGGCAGTGCGACCATTAGCCCTTAATTAGCAATGAGTTATTTTTGGGGGGAGCCTTCTCGCCCCTTGGGTACAGCGTGAAGCACCATTTCACCCCAGCCAGAGAAGCCAAACTGGGTTGGGACTCAGTTTTTGTGCCCATCTCCTGAGTTTGCGGCGGTCCCTGCCTGCCCCGCTCCGCGGCTGCCGGGGGTGGGGAGGGGATCCGGGCAGGGAATGTCCCCGGGAGCATCTCAGCCCTTTCCCAAACTCCTTTTCCTGGGTTTTTTTTTTTGGCCCCGGGTGTAGGGATCTGGATGGCCACGCACAAACTGCCCCCGATGCTCCGCAGCTGAGATGCGGAAAGCTTCGAGCTGCTGGGAAAGCTTAAAAATCCCGATAATGACAATAATAAAACCCCACAACAACGACCACAAAATAATCAATAAACCAATGTACAGACTTCAGGGTTTTCTTGGGCTTTTTTCCCCTCCCCCTCTTTCCACAAATGACAGAGGGGGAAAAAAAAATCCACAGAAAGTTTAAATAGATTAAAGATTGAAATGCAGTTACAGAAAGAAGCTGAGCAGATTTGATCTAGCCCAAAACTCACGGCAAATGCACCAGAAAACCAGACACAGCTGCTGCACTATTTTTATGTACCATACATATATATATATATTTATATATATATATGTAAAATTAAATACAAAAAGCTACCTTGGATCAAGTTAAGAGTGCGACAAGGGGCAGAAAGTGGCCGAAATCAGGGAAATCTCTCGATTTCATGGATGGTTTCCAGGGATGCTCACACCGGCCCCGGCCGAGCACTCCACTCCCACTCACCCCGGGATTAAGCGCGGATTAAGCACGCACTTAAAGCCTGAGGAGGGTTTAAACCGGTGCTTAAGAGCTCGAGTGAAGCGAGCCGAGCTCCAGCCCCTGCTCCTGCCTCTGCGAACAGGAGCAGCTTCCAGGCCCGGGGCCAAAAAAGGGGGAGATGGGAAAAAGGAAAACCCGATAAAAGTGCTAATTAGGGGATAAATGAGTTCTGGATGTTGTTTTGGTCAGTGTCACAGCCTTAATGGTATTTCCATGATATCTTTTTTTTTTCTTTTTGGTACCTAATTCCTTTTACAAAAAGAGCAAAAAAAAAAAAAAAAAAAGAAAAGAAAAAATGAAAAAATGACAGAAGATTATTAAAAAAAAAAAATCTATTCTTTGCCCGTGAAACGGGAACAGTTCGTAGCTCATCAAGTGTGGCAAGGAAATATGTTCTCATTCAGGATTTTATTTGATTATTTTTATTATTTTTTTTGTAGTTTTATTTTTTTTTAAAAAGTGTATTACGTACCCGATAAACTGGAACAGCTCTGAAAGAAGAAAGAACTGGTCCACTGGTTAAATATTTATATCTTTTTTTTTTTTTTTTTTTTTTTTTGTTAAAATAAAAAAAAAAAAGAGGTTTGTACAGATTCCATTCGACCAGAAAACCCTCTGAAGTAGTAAAGAACCTGCTGGGGCAAACAACTTGAAGCTCTGTGGTTTAAAAAGTCGTGACAGAGGAATGGCTCCATCAGGGTCACTCTGGATTTGGTATCGGATTTATTGGCAGTTCAGGTCTTTGCTCTGCCAGGGATGCTCATCCCGAAAAATCTGCTCTGGAAAAAGCTGCTGCGCATGCATAACAAGCTGATTTTGCAAGCATTCACCATTCAGCATCAAATTTTTATCTCCCAAAACCAGCCAAAAACAGGGGCTGTCCATGCCAGAGGGGCTGAGCTGGGCATGTCCCACGCCAATAAATAAAGAAAGGTGAGAACAGGAGAGCCCCGGAGGAGGAGGAGCAGAGCCCAGAGCCCTCCTGCATCCCTGGAGATCCCAGAGCAGCCAGGAGCCAGCCTGGGGTGGGAAGGGATGGGGTGGGATGGGATAATGGGATGGGATGGGATGGGATGGGATGGGATGGGATGGGATGGGATGGGGTGGGATGGTGGGAAGGGATGGGATGGGATGGGATGGGATGGGATGGGATGGGATGGGATGGGATGGGATGGGGTGGGATGGGATAATGGGATGGGATGGGATGGGATGGGATAATGGGATGGGATGGGATGGGATGGGATGGGATGGGATGGGATGGGATGGGATGGGATGGGGTGGGATGGGATGGGATGGGATGGTGGGTTGGGATGGGATGGGATGGGATGGGATGGTGGGTTGGGATGGGATGGGATGGGATGGTGGAATGGGATGGGATGGTGGGTTGGGATGGGATGGGATGGGATGGGATGGGGGCAGCTTGTCCACAACTCAAACACGCCGGAGGGAGAAGGGGTTTCAAGGCTGAGTTCCTCCCCCTCCGACACCAAGGGAGGGTTTGCAGAGGCTCCCCCAGCCCAGGCAGGGCTTTGCCGGGTGCTGCGGGAGGATTAAAGCAAAGCAAGCAGGAGGCTCGTCCAGCGAGAGACCCTTCCTGGCACGGGCTCTACATTCCATACATTCCTACCTTCTTGCAGGTAAATCTTTGAAGAAGAACCTTTTAATTTTTTTTTGTTTGTTTTTAGTTTTTTTTGTCCTTTTTTTTTTTAGTTTTTTTTTTTTTTTTTTTTTTTTTTTTTAGAAAAGTGCTTTGCTGGGTTCTGCAGGAGGGAGGGGTGCTCGTGGTTTGTCGTCCTCTTTCCGAGGGACAGTTTCTCTCCCTGCACACAACAAACCTCCCCTGCTCAAGGAAGTGCTACTTTCAGTCACAAGGTCAGGGTAAACACGTTTTTCAAATGTAAAGCAGTTTCAACTGTTTAAAGCACAACCATAGGGATGCGAGGAAAAAGAAAACCAAAAAAACCAAGCACTTTGCAAGAATTAAATAAAGCATGTAATAAATACGAATCATAAACTTCTGTACACAGGAGCAAGGGTTTGGGGTTTTTTTCTTCTTTTTTTTTTTAATCATTTAAGCAATATAAAAAAAAAGTTTTTTCTGTTTTGCTTTTGTTTTCAGTGCATCTTCTTCCTCTTTAAAATGCTTAACCCTTTCCTTTCTGCATCTCTCAGGCCCAGGATTACGCACACCTAAATGGCAAAAAAGACAAGGTCTAACAAACCCCCTTTCCAAAAAACTCTAAAAAAATATTCACAGCCTCAAACAGTTTTTTACATTTCAAGCAACAAAAGGTATAGAAAAAGGCACAAGTAACTGCATACATGTGGAGATAATACCAGACTGGGACAAAGAAAACCAGGAATTTTCCATGGGTTTGGTCATTCACTAGAGTGCTTCTTATGATTATACTAAAGGAAATAGTGTTGAAAATGTCTGTTGATTTTACAGAGGAAGCCTAAAGGTGGAACAGCTGGCGGAGGCTTAAGTACTTCCCGCGTTTTCATCCACCTTTTTGTGAGTTTGACCTAAATCGGAGTGCTCTGGGTGTGGGCCGCTGCCGCCGGGCTCTCCGGGGAGGCTCCTGGGCCGCGGGGCCTGGGGGTGGCCAGGGGGGGCTTCTGAGGGGCTGTCCCTGGCCAGCGAGGGGACGGCTGAGATGAAGGTGCAGGCTGGTTCCGGAGGGGTGCTCGAGCTGCCCGAGTGCTGCTTGCCCGTGCCTTTGGAGGGTTCCTCCCCGCCGGCCGAGGGTTCCGCAGAGGGCTCCCGGGGGCTGCCGGGGCTGCCCGGGGACACCGAGGGCCGCGGCCGCTCCGCCGGGCCGGGCTCGGCCTCCGCCGCGGGCCCGTGCTCCTCCTGCTGCTGCTGGAGCTCGCTAGTCCTCATCTTCTCCTCCGAGATGCCACCACCAGCCGGCTCCGGGCTCAGGGTGTACTTGGAGACCTTGGCCACGGGGGACACGGACGCCGATGAGGGCTCTGGAGGACTTTGGGGCTCGCCGTCCCTCGTGGCGGCCCGGCTGAGCTGGGCGAGGCCGCCGGCCGCGGGGAAGTGTCCGCCTTGGAGGGACAGCACGGGGCCGGGCACCAGGCTGGCGTGGGAGCTGGGCCTGGCCTGCACCATCTGGATGCCCCCGATGGGGATCATGGGGTACGGGGTCCTGGCGAGCTGCTGCGAGTGCAGCGGGAGGTGGCTGAAGACATTCTCCTCCCCTCGGCCGGGAGCGTGGAGGTCGTGAGGGGCCTGCAGGGGCCGGGGGCAGGCGGGCGGCGGGGTGCCGGGGGAGCAGGGCGGGCTGCGGGGTTCCATCTTCTGTGCCGGGGGGAAAAGAAGAGCTGGGTCAGTGTGACACACGGGAACGGCCTCGCTGCAAGGACTGGGGTTAGGGTTTTATTCGGGTTTGAGGGAGGTCAGCGAACTCCGGGAGATGTGGAGCCCCAAACCCTTAAGGTGAGGAGCAGCACAACCCACAGTGTTTTTCCCTTCTGGGACAAATATGCCCATGGTGTGTGGGGACACAGATCCAGGGATTTGGCTTAGGCCTGCATCATTATAAAATCAGAGAATTATTTGGTTGGAAGGGACCTTTATAGGCCATCTTGTCCAACCCCTGCTATGGGCAGAGACATCTTTAACTAGATCATGTATCTCCCAGCCCCGTCCAACCTGGCCTCGGGCTCTTCCAGGGATCCCCCTGGGCAGCCTGTGCCAGGGCCTCCCCACCCTCTAAATAAAGAATTTCCTCCTTAGCTCCAGTCTGGATCTCCCCTCTTTTAGTTTAAAACCATCACCCCTACTCTCAGAGCTGCCTCTAGAACACTGGCAGAGCTGCCAGCATTCGCTGCCAGCTGAGCTGCTTGGGATCCCTGTCAGTGCAGGGGGTTCCTGAGAGCCCAGGATGACATTATTTTATATTTATTTATTCATTTTTACTGTGCTTTCCTAAAGCAGAATTGCATCCTTACAGCTGCTGGGTGCAGGGATGCTTCCAGTGAGAGGTGGCATCAACTCCAGCACACCCAGCAGTGGGTCCCCACCACCACCCTCATGGGGTGCTCTGTGCAAATCAAGGGTTCAGAGCCTACATTTTACCTTTTCCTCTTTCTCTCTCGGTGCTTCCCATAGTTTCCTAACGTACATCATGGAGAGATATGTGGCTAAACAGAAATGGATTAATTAGTGATGAGGTTATGACTAAATCCCTGCACAGGACTCCCAAGAAGAAGAAGCAACAGAAACTGAAATCAACTTTCAATTAAGATGGGGTTGGAGATAAAATGTGAGGATCCACTGGAGGGCACATTTCTTTGTAGGATTATGGGGAATAATTCCCTGATCCTGTGAGCTGGATCTCTGCAGAGACAGCAGAGGAAAGCAGCAAAAGAGAACAGGAATGAGGAAAAGGAAGAGCCACCAAAGGTAGTGAGTGCTGGGTCAGCAGTGACAAGCCCAAACACTGCTAAATGTCACTTATCCACAGGAAGTCATGGCTAAAGCACTTCAGGGATGCTGGGAAACCCCAAACAAATATTTCAGTGGTGCAACAATCACCACAGGGAGAGACTGCCCTAAGAAAGGGTCAGTGGGAAGGGAGATGGTCGTGGTGAGACTTGGCAGCGAGCCTGACACTGGAACTGAGCTAAGATCATCTTCCAGCTCTGTTTGGGACCTGATAAACCCTCCTCTGGTCTTTCTGTCTCTTGTGGCCTTACCAGGAATGTTAATTTTGCAATGAAAGCCTGGCTGTCCATCGTGCTGATAAAGGGGAATTTTTCCATTTAGGTTTTTGCTGCTGCTTTGGAGGCACATGGAGAAGTAACAATGGTGGCTCTGGGTGCAGAAAAGGAGCAGGAAAACGAAGCCAAAAGGTAAATGTGACCAAAGGAGCTGAAAGGTGGGAATGGCAGACAAGCAGGGCTTAAAACATTGTCTCCTACTGTGGATTTGGGAGCTGAGGGGATTTGCACCAAGCAGAGGCAGCGGGAAGTTCTTCTGACAGAAGAGTTGAAGGATGAGGGTTTCCAGAGCCCTGGGACTCACCACAAGAAGTGGATTGACAGGAAAGGGAACCAGCATTAAAGGATGCCAAGACTTGGCCCTAAAGTAAAAGAGAGTCTCTGAGAGGGTGAGACGAACACTCAGAGTGGAAAGGAGCAGGAAGGAGGCACCACAGGACAGGAGGTTAGCATGGGCATGGGAGAAAGGTCTGGAGAAGCCCTGGCTCAGCATCTGGGGTGGCAGGGGTTCTGTAAAGGCCTCTCTCTCTCCCCAGTGCAGCCCCTGAGGGCTGGAGCCTCTCTCCACAGTGAGGGGATCTCATGTTCCTCAGCACAACTGACAGCAGAGCCAGGCATTCCAGCAGGAATGGGAAATATTCCCCCAAACCCCCCCATCAATCTGCCTGCAGCCCTGGGAGGAACAAGCAAATTCCCTTTACCCACTGGATTTGATTTGTCCAGCAGAGAGATTAAATCATGTTCTGGACCCAGTGGGAAACCCCTCTCTGTGCTGAAGAGATATGAAATGAGAGCTGTCCAAACAAACATTTCTCAGCAGCTCATCCAGCAGAGCTGGCTGTGGACACAGGGCTCAGCCAGAGCTGGCTCAGGTCACTGACCATTGGGAAATGGTCACAGCTCCACCCCAGCCGGGGAAACCTCAGGGATGGGAATGAAATTCCCAGGAACAAAAAGGCTCTTAGTGACAATTAATCATTAAGAGTTTGTCCTTGCTGATTGTCCCAGCTGGACTGGCTGGCTCAGGAGTGGGAATAAGCCCTTGGAGAAGGGATATCTTTATTTCTCTCCGGCTGAGAAGGGGAGGACTCAAATGGGTGCAAACCCCACTGCTGTCCCCTGTCCCTGTTCTCTGGGTCACCTGTGACAGGGTCCCTGTGCACTTCTGCCTCACAGCCTTCACCAAAAACCGTGTCAGAGACCACCCTGTGGGGACCAGAGGGCAGCAGGGCACTGGACTTACCAGCTTGGACTCGTAGAGCTGTAAGTTTTTGCCAAAGAACCTGTGAGGTAGAGGCATCGAAGAGAATATCCCGGGTTGGGCTTGATATGAGCTTGGAGCTTTGTCCTCTGCTGATTTGCTAGTGCCAGGCAAGTCCTCTTTGCCAGGGGGTGGATACCTGGCCAGCTCCAAGCAGCCTGGAGACAAGACTTTCTTCAGGGAGAAGTACCTCAGGGATGCCATCTCTCTGCTGGGCGACGAGTGCCTGGCAGGGGTCACTTCTCCGTCTGGGGGGAGGGCTGTCCTGGGGGACAGCTCCCTCCGGGGGGACAGGTGCCTGCTGGGCGACAGCTCGAGCCTTGGGGACACACATCTCAGGGGAGACGCCTCCCTCCTGGGAGAGAGGCGCTGGCAGGGGGACAGCCCCCTCCCTGGGGACAGGCACCTCAGGGAGGACAGCTCTGTGGTGGGGGAGAAGCGTTTGGGGGACGTTTCGTTTTTGGTCAGTAAGTGCTTCCTCGCTAGCATTGGTCTGCTGCTGCCACCCCCTCTGCCACACTCCTGGCTCGGGGACCACCTTTTCCTCGGGGAGGTGTCTTTGGAGGTCGACAGGTCCATGACCAAGGACATCTGTGGCCTGGTGACAGACTCTCTCTCAGCAGGAGCCAAGCGCTCGGTGGAGGTCAAAGCTGGTCTGTGGAGGCTCAGGAAGCTGTGGCACACAGCAATGTCACTGCTGTCTGCTGACCACTTGCTCTCCAGCCCTGAGGAGGAGGAGGAGGCCTGCTGGCCTTCCCCTGCTTTCGGGGTGCTGGAAGCAGCTTCTTGAGCTGGGGATGTTTCGGTGCCTTCCTCTGGAGAGGACGGGGAGCCCCCTGAGGAGGGCAGCAGGAGGGTGCCGGGTTTGCCTTCCGGCAGCTTCGGCGCTGGCTCGTCTTGGCTCTCCTCTTCCTCCTCATCTTCCTCGTCCTCATTGTCGTCATCGTCGTCATCAGATTCCTCGAGGTCTGAAAACTGGTGTTCCTCGATGGGCTCAGATCCCTCCCGCCCCTCAGAGTCCTGGAAAAGGTCTTCACTGGTTCCTGGAGGCAGACACAGAACAGAGAGTAGAAAACACATTCAGGGGCTATTTCTGTGCTAAATCTGCTCACAGAACACATGTAGGGGGCTATTTTTGAGTTAAATCTGCTCACCAAACACATGTGAGGGGCTATTTCTGTGCTAAATCTGCTCACCAAACACATGTGAGAGGTTATTTTTGAGTTAAATCTGCTCACCAAACACATGTTCAGGGTCTATTTCTGGGCTAAATCTGCTCACAAGCTCTAAGGGCACCAGAGGAGAGAGGATCTGGCTGCTCCTAGGTCTGATCATCTCCTGCTTTGAGCTGCAGCCCTGCCCTCTCTGCCAGCTCCACTGCTGCTGATCCCAGAAGATCCCAGTGAATCCCACTCTACCCCAGTTTCAGTTCCAGCTCTGTTAGCACACGCAGCCCTCAGTTCCTGCTGGGCACCTGCCACACTCTTTATTTGCTCTAAAATGCAAAAAAAAGCCCCTTTAATAGATGAGAACAGCAGCGCCTTCACCCTTCAGTGGGGTTTGATGATTATTTACTACAATGGTGATTCCAGAATACCCACAGCAGCACCTGCTCCATGTGTTGGGCCTTTCCCTGCCCAGATTTCATGACAGATGAACATCAGCAAGGCAGGACTTTTGTTAAAAATCAAACAGGGTTTGATTTGAAGGAACCTCTGTGGATTTCCCTGGGTAGGATAAGTTCCAGCTGTGGTTTGAGCGCAGAGGGTTTGGGGCTCTGTAAATCAGAGCTTGTAGGCAGTGAGGAGGATACAAAAGCAAATTCTACAGGATTTTAAATATTGCTGCTGGTTAAAATACATCTCTCTGCTGCCTGAAGGGCCAGCAGGAGCTTTCTGAGCTGGGTACCTATTGTAATTGTGGGGTGCCCCGTGGCAGGGAGGAATGATGGATCTGACTCCATGTTCTCAGAAGGCTAATTTATTACTTTATAATACTATATTTTATTAAAGAATGCTATACTAAACTATACTAAAGGATACAGAAAGGATACTTATAGAAGGATAAAAGATAATAATGAAACTTGTGACTCTCTCCAGAATCCTGACACAGTTTGGCCCTGATTGGCCAAAGAGTGAAAACAACTCCCAGCAGAATGCAATGGAACAATCACCTGTGGGTGAACAATCCCCAAACACATTCCACACCAGCATAACACAGGAGAAGCAAATGAGATAAGAATTGTTTTCCTTTTCTCTGAGGCTTCTCAGCTTCCCAGGAGCAAAATCCTGGGCAAAGGGATTTTTCCAGAAAATGTGACTGTGACAGGTACCGAGCTGTCAATGCTCAGAGGAAAATCTGCTCCTCCCCTGGCGGGAGTGCAGAGCTGCTGGCAGCAGGGATAGCCTGGACTGCCAGGGCCGCCGGGGACAGCCACTGGATGTCACTGCAGCCCAGCAGGATGGCATGCCGGGCCCTGCTCTGGGAATGCCACCCGTGCCCAGCCAGGGGCCAGAGCTGCTGGGACACCTCGGGTCTGGGGCTGGCAGCAGAGCACGGACACTGCCGTGACAGCTGTGTGACACCTGTGGGTGACACCTCTGTGTGACAGCTGTGTGTGATACCTGTGTGACACCTGTGGGTGACAACTGTGTGTGACAGCTGTGTGTGATACCTGTGTGTGACTCCTGTGTGTGACACCTGTGGGTGACACGTCTGTGTGACACCTGTGTGTGACTCCTGTGGGTGACTCCTGTGTGAGACTGTCACTGTCAGATTTTCTGAAAAATCCCCTCAGCCACGATTTTTCTCCTGGGAAGCTGAGAAGCCTCCAAGAAAAGGAAAACAATTCTTATCTCATTTGCTTCTCCTGTGTTGTGCTCATGTGGAATGTGTTTAAAAAGGAAAACAATTCTTGTCTCATTTGCTTCTCCTGTGTTGTGCTGGTGTGGGATGTGTTTGGAGATTGTTCACCCACAGGTGATTGTTCCATTGCATTCTGCTGGGAGTTGTTTTCACTCTTTGGCCAATCAGGGCCAAGCTGTGTCAGGACTTTGGAAAGAGTCACGAGTTTTCATTATTTACTATCATTATTTATTATTCATCATTATTTATTTAATTTCATCATTTTAGCCTTTCTGTATCCTTTCTGTATCCTTTAGTATAGTTTAGTATAGCATTCTTTAATATATTACGGTATCATAAAATAATAGATTAGCCTTCTGAGAACATGGAGTCAGATTCATCATTCCTTCCTGCCATGGGGGACTTTGAAATAACCACATGTGACAACTGTGTGACACCTGTGGGTGACCCCTGTGTGTGACATCTCAGCCCTGCCATGGGCTCAGCCTGGGTCACTGCTCCTGCTGTGCCAGCCTGGGACTGTCCCCATCCAGAGCTGCCACTGCCAGCAGGGTCACACCAAAGGCAGTCTAGCAGGGTCACACCTGTCCCCAGCAGCCAGGGTGGCTCCAGAGGGGACACGGCCACACAGCACCAAGTCCCGATGATGGATTAAAAATCCTAATTTGGTTTCTTTGGAATGCCAGGGCCTTCAGGAAGCATTTGGCATTCCCAGTCCCACGGATTTTCCCGTGGCTGGTTATCCAGCCAGGAGTCTGTGATTTGTGGGAGCGAACAAACTCCCCAACTTTAGTGGAAGTTGTAAAGCCGGTATGTTCATTACAGCGCTGGACACACGTGGGGACCGCTCCCCTGAAATGACATGTGTACCTCTGGGAGCTCCAGATCCTTTTTCATCTCCCTCCCTAACCCATATGCATACAATTTCACAATAGGTTCATCCATATTAATTTCACTGATTTTGGTTACGTTTGCTAGTTTTTTTTATCAAAAAGAACTCCTGGGTCACCCTGCCCTGTCTCCTGCAGCCTCTCCATCTGTTTCAGAGTTCAGGTTTCCCTCATCTCTGTCCTTAGGCTGAAGCAGTTTCTTAGAGCATAGGTTTCTTGCAAGAACAGGCAGTCAGATTAAACAGCTATGTTTGCAAGCTACAGACTTAATTCAAAGAGGTACATTTCACCTAAATCAAAATGGATTTCTACTCTGGAAAACTTCCACTCTTTCTCTCTCTCTCTCTCACATGCATCCAGTGCTGTAATAAACATACTTGCTTTACAACTTTCACAAAAGTTGTGGAGTTTGTTTGTTTCTGCAGATCATCTGCCTGAAGCTGGGAACAGAAAGGAGCAGCTCACCCCAGTTCCAAACACCCCTGCAGCAGCCCCTGGGGCACAGCCATCCCTGCAGCTCTCCTACTGGATTTGTGGGGTGCCCCGTGGCAGGGAGGAATGATGGATCTGACTCCATGTTCTCAGAGGCTGATTTATTACTTTATGATACTGTATTATATTAAAGAATGCAATACTAAACTATACCTAAGGATATAGAAAGGATACTCACAGAAGGCTAAAAAGATAATAATGAAAACTCATTACTCTCTCCAGAGTCCTGACACAGCTTGGCCCTGATTGGCCAAAGAGTGAAAACAACTCACATGAAACCAATGGAACAATCACCTGTGGGTGAACAATCTCCAAACACATTCCAAAGGAGCAAAACACAGGAGAAGCAAACAAGATAAGAAATTTGTTTTCCTTTTACTCTGAGGCTTCTCAGCTTCCCAGGAGCAAAATCCTGGGTGAAGGGATTTTTCAGAAAATGTGAATGAGACACTTTCCCTGGAGAGGGATTCTGGATTGTGAAATCCTCCATGGTGACGGGGCTGCTGGGCCCGGGCTGTTTGCAAACCCCCGGGGGAACTGAGCTCAGAACAAATATTATTCCAAACTCCCAGCTGTAGGCTGAGCCGAGCAGATTTCCTGCTTGGAACAGGAATGCATTTCACTGGCAGAGCTGGGAGCCAGCCCTGACTCTGCTTTTGGGGCTGGGGACAGGCAGGAGCTGTGCCTGGGCACAGTGCTCTCCTTTCCCTGCCCCAGCTGAGACTGAAAATGCCAAATTTGCCCCAGTCGGGGGTCAGGAGTGAAGGGAAAGTGAAGCCAACCCCAAACTGAGGAGCTGATTGCATTTGGCACCACAAATTCCAGCAAGGGAATCATCCCAGAGAGTCCTGGGACAGCCCCAGGGAATTGCTTTGGCCTCCTGACAAAATCCCTGCAGGCAGGGACAGAGCTCAGACCCGAGCCAGGCTTCCAAAATTCATCCTGCTGAGCTCACAGGGAGAGAAAGGGCAGGGCTACGGTAGATAATTTTGTTTGATCTTTGGGAGAAATGATAAGGAGGATTTTATTTTATTAGAAGGTTAAATATATTATATTATATTATATTATATTATATTATATTATATTATATTATATTATATTATATTATATTATATTATATTATATTATATTATATTATATTATATTATATTATATTATATTATATTATATTATATTATATTATATCATATCATATCATATCATATCATATCATATCATATATCGTATCATATCATATATCGTATCATATTATATTTGAATTCCTTAAGTAATTAATTGCACAACTGTACAGTATTTTGGGACTGTTAGCTGACAGTTTTGATACATGTATACTTGGATTTAATTGGTCAGTGAATTAAAACACATATTAGAATTTAATTATTAATTTTTTTTTAGGTAAACAGGTTTTTACAATGTTTTGGACTTGTGAACAAACACGGGAGCAGTAAATGAGATAAGAATTGTTTTTCCTTTCTCTGAGCTTTAGAGAGTGTGAATCCCAGAAATTTCTTGGGAAGTTGTGTTTTGCTTTTCTCTCTGAAGAGAAATGTGGTGACACAGGGCAGGGAGGGATGGAGGAAGGAAGGAGAGAGGGAATTAGTGGGAATGTGTCCTGCTGACAGCTTTGTCTGAGGTTGCCTCTCATTCCATGTGTGTTATTTATTCTCCCAGCTGGTACCAGCCCACCGAGCCCAGCCCAGGCAGGAGTGAGGAATTATACTCCAATCTCCTTATATAGTAACACCCCTTGCTTTCTGCTGCCCCTTAAATAGAAATACAAACAATCAAGTGAAATACAACTCCACTTTAAAATAATCCAGGGAGTTTTAGGAACTGCTGCTCCCTCCCTTGCCTGCCCCCAGAGGAAAGCACAGCGACCTTCCTGTGCTGCTTTGTGTCACGTGGAAATTGGAGCCTTTTTTATTTTCATTATTTAATTAAAACAGCCCGTTATGTTCTTGTTCTGTGCCTCTCTGCGAGGAAGAGAGAGGACACAGGAGAGGGCTCTTTGCAGCCCCTCACCCTGAGAGCAGGGGCTGTGATCACAGCTGGGATCTCCAATTTCTCATGGACCTTTCTGCCATTCCTGGGTTATTTCCTCATCCATCCAAAGAGCCCCAACCATTAGAGGACAAAATCCCATTTTCTGCCTATCTGCTTGGCTGCTGTACTTCACATTGACATTTGTGAGCAATGGGCCTCTCTGCTCACAGAATATTCCCATGGCCAGCTGAATATTCCCTGGCTTTACCAGGTGGGAGAGAAGCTGGGAGGAAGGAAAGGAAACTCCCCTGACCCCACCCCTGCCGAGGGCAGCTCTGTGCACCCCCTGAACAAACCCACAGGGCTCTGCAGGGATGGGAATGGGGAATGGGGAATGGGGAATGGGAAATGCAGAATGGGAAATGGGGAATGGGAAATGCGAAATGGGAAATGGGAATCGAAGTTGGGAAATGGGAATGGGGAATGGGAATGGGAAATGGGAATGGGAAATGGGGAATGGGAAATTGGGAATGGGAAATGGGAAATTGGGAATGGGAAAGGGAAATGGGGAATGGGAAATGGGAATGGGAAATGGGGATGGGAAATGGGGATGGGAAATGAGAATGGGAAATGGGGAATGGAAAATGGGAAATGGAAAATGGGAAATGGGAATGGGAAATGGGAAATGGGAAATGGAAAATGGGAAATGGGAATGGGAAATGGGAATGAGAAATGGGGAATGGAAAATGGGAAATGGGAAATGGGAATGGGAAATGGGAATGGGAAATGGGAATGGGAAATGGGGAATGGAAAATGGGAAATGGAAAATGGGAAATGGAAAATGGGAAATGGGAGTGGGAAATGGGAGACTCCCCTTTATGACACTCTGGGGACTTCCTGTGACTCCAAAGCCACCCAGAGTGCTGGCACGAGGTCCAGAGAGCCCAGGGCAGCTCTGCCTCTGAGAGACCTCCCAGGGCTGGGGGAACCAGAGCCCTGCAGCCTCGGGCAGGGGGGACAATGGATTCACTGCTGTGACACTGCCGTGTGCCACTGCTGCTGTGTGACACTGCCATGAGTGACACTGCCATGTGTGACACTGCCACGTGTGACACTGCCATGAGTGACACTGGCCATGTGTGACACTGCCATGTGTGACACTGCCACGTGTGACACTGCCATGTGTGACACTGGCCATGTGTGACACTGCTCATGAGTGACACTGCTCATGAGTGACACTGCCATGTGTGACACTGGCCATTGACACTGCCCCTGTGTGACACTGCCCCTGTGTGACACTGCCCATGAGTGACACTGCCCATGTGTGACACTGCCTGTGTGTGACACTGCCCGTGTGTGACACTGCCCATGTGTGACACTGCCCATGAGTGACACTGCCCCTCTATGTCACTGGCCATGAGTGACACTGTCTGTGTGTGACACTGCCCATGTGTGACACTGCCTGTGTGTGACACTGGCCATGAGTGACACTGCCTGTGACACTGCCCATGAGTGACACTGCCCATGTGTGACACTGCCCGTGTGTGACATTGCCCATGTGTGACAGAGCCCCTGTGTGACACTGCCCATGTGTGACACTGCCTGTGACACTGCCCATGAGTGACACTGCCCATGTGTGACACTGCCCATGAGTGACACTGTCATGTGTGACACTGCCATGTGTGACACTGCCCATGAGTGACACTGCCATGAGTGACACTGCCATGTGTGACACTGCCTGTGACACTGCCCACGTGTGACACTGCCCATGTGTGACACTGCCCGTGTGTGACACTGTCCACGAGTGACACTGTCCGTGGCCTCTCCAGAGCGTGGCACCCTGGGACACCAGCAGGACCCTCCTGCTGCCACCCTCCCGTGTGCTGGGGCCCTGCCGAGCCCGTCCCTGCAGCACCACAGCCTCAAAATAAAACCATCAAAACATCAAAAATCAAAAGTGCCCCGGTGTCACCAACCCCAGCCCAGGGACCCAGGGGACCCAGGCTCACAGTGACCCTGCCCTGCTCACAGCAGCCCCTGGCAGGAGCCTGGGGGGCACAAAAGTGCTCCCCATGTGTGGCAGGATGGGCTCTGCCCTGGCTGGGTCCTGCCCCTCCCTCTCAGCCCCAGCAGCTCTGCAGAGGAAAGCTTGGGTTTATTTTACCTTCCTCGGCTTCCAGATCCACCAGTGAAGATACCAACACGCCCAGCTCCTGACATTTTTTGCTGTGGGCCTTTGACTTCATGTGTTTAGTCAGATTCCCTGAAAAGAAGCAGAAAATCCATTTTACTCAAATTTGACTCCTTTCCCCCCTTCTTTTCCCCCCCTTTTTTTTTCTTTTTTTTTTCTCTTTTTCTTCAGACTTTTTTCCTTTTTATTTAATTTATTTTTTTCCCCTTTTGCACGCTCAGCAGTCACAACTCAAAACCCTCTCTGAACCAGACAAAGGTCCCTGACTGTCCCCAAGCCCCTGCCCACAGCAAACCCCCAGCACACGAGGCCAGGTCCCCCTTCCCTCCCTTTGCTGCTGCCCCAGGGTGCAGGACGAGGTGCAGGCAGGGCGTGGAACCTTCCAGAGTTTCTGCAGCCTGGAAAAACTGCTGGGGCACATTTTGGGGCTGGGGGGAGAGAAGGCCTGGGCTGCTTTCAGCTGTGAGGATGCAGCAAATTAAAAATGGGAGGAAAGCAGGGATGGGAAACACATCCCAGTGTGGCATCATCATCATCATCATCATCATCATCATTATCATCATCATCATCATCATCCCAACAGCCCCACCTGCCTGGAGGGGAGAACATCCTCAGCACCACAGGGCAGAGCAGTTCTACCCTGGAAATGTTCCAAAACCAAGTGGATGTGGCACTTGGGGACATGGGGCAGTGGTGGTGGCCTTGGCAGTGCTGGGGAAGGGCTGGACTGGATGACCTTGGAGGGCTTTTCCAGCATTAATGATTTTATGAATTTACAATAAAGTGAGGGTTTGAGCACCCACCAAGAGGGGAAAACCCTACATTCCCATTTTCCCCCAAAAATAATGGCTCAGGTGTTCTGGAAACATTCCAAAAACAGGTGGATGTGGCACTTGGGGACGTGGGGCTTTTCCAGCATTAATGATTTTATGAATTTACAGTAAAATGAGGGTTTGAGCACCCACCAAGAGGGGAAAACCCTACATTCCCATTTTCCCCCAGAAGAACAGCTCAGGTGCTCTGGAAACATTCCAAAAACAGGTGGATGTGGTACTTGGGGACGTGGGGCTTTTCCAGTTTTAATGATTATATCAATTTACAATAAAGTGAAGGTTTGAGCAGCCAACAGGAGAGAAAACCCTACATTGGCATTTTTCCCCAAAAAAAGGGCTCAGGTGCTCTGGAAGGCACCAAAGGGCTGGGCCAAGTCAGCTCCTCGAGCAGGAGGAACTTGGACACCCTTTGGAACTCAGAAATTCCCAATGAGGCTTCCTCAGGGCCAGGATGGGATGTGGGGTCACTGGGGCTGCTCTGGGATAACTCAGAGGGCACCTCTCTAATTCTGCCTCCCAAATTACAGGCAGGTTAATTAGACACTAATTAACCCCACTTACAGGCCAGGGAAATGCTGAACAAAGGGGAGCATTGGCTGGAGGGTGAAAGCAGGCAGGTGGAGCTGGCAGGAAAATGAAGGGTAGGAGAATTACAGCAAAAATGTCCCATTTTCAACAGCTCTTCCTAAAATCCCAGACTGGGATTGGGAGGGACCTTAAAGTCCATCCAGTGCCATGGGTAGGGACACTTCCCACTGTCCCAGGCTGCTCCAAGCTCCATCCTGGCTTTGGACACTTCCAGGGATTTGTGGGCTGAGGGATGATGAGGAAGAACCTGGCCCCTGCTGAAGGAGTGTTGGAATTTCCCATCCCCTGCTGTGTCCTCAGCCTTGCTGGTACTGACACCCGAGGGCACTGAGGAGCACCAGGCTTGGTTTTCTCACCAAACAATAAAAAAATAAAGAGGAAAAGCAGAATTCTCCCACTTTATACAAACTTCAGCAAGGACTGAGGTTGTGCAGTGCAAAATCCCCAGTCCCTGAGCTGGGGGAGCACAGGGGGCCTCTCTCAGCCTCTCCTCCTGCTGCTCTGGCTATCAGGGATAAAAAGCCACTATTCACTGGAGCAGAGCCCTACCCGTGGTGCCCTCGCCACTCAGAGAGTGCCACAACCACCCAGCTGCCACCTTGATTTCTCCTGAGCCCATGAATTATTTATTTCAGCCCATTTTCTACAGAATGGAGCAGCTCCAGCAGGAAACACCACGAGAGACAAAGGCTGACTCTATATCCCTGTGTATCTGGCACCCAACCTGGATGTGGATTCAGGGCATATTTAAAAACTTAAATGCAGCAAAACAGCTCCAAATAAGAGAGATTTATTCTTTTTAAGCCTCATGTTTAACTGCCCTGAGCCCCCTGGTCAGGTGTGAGGATGGGGCCAGCCTGGCTCAGCTCCCAGCTCCAAACCAGAGCCTCCCTCCCCACCCCAAAGCAGGAGTTCTGTCATGGCCCCAAACCCAGCCCGTGAGCCAGGAGTGTTCTCACTGCCACCTCTGCTCCCAGTGAATCACCAGGGCCTGAAAATGAAAAAAAAACCCATCCACAGTCCCAGCTGTGGCCTCATGGAGCTGGAATTTCATTTTGGAAATGAGAAGCAGCAAGAGCCCAGGCTGAGTCAGTGTGCTGCAGCCCCCTGTGCTGCTGCCTGCCCAGCCCCAGCTCCCAGCCAGCTCTGCCCCATCCCTGCTCAGCCAAAACCCAGCCTGGAGCCCCTCCAAGGGCACAAACACCAACCCAGCAGTGCCTGCTGTCAGCAGGGCTTGGTGGGGATCCAGCTCAGCGGGGAGGGGACATCCCCAGCGTGCTGGTGTCCCCAAACCAGCCCAGAAATCCTCTGTGCCACCAACAGCCCTGGAAACATCAGGAGGGAGAGCCAGCCCAGAGGGAGCAGCAGAAATTCCCAAGGAGAAGAAGCTGCTCAGTGCCAGGCTTTGCTCTCAGGGGCACTCTGAGGCCACCGTGGCCACCTCAGGTGTCCCAAGGGCCACACCAGTGTGTCCCTGTGCAGCTGCAGGACCTGCAGGGCTCCCAGCGCCCTCCTGCCCGTCTGCCATGGTTAATAAGGTGTGCCAGGAGCCACCAGTGTCACCTGCTGTCCTGTTTTCTGTCCCTGGGCAGGGCAGTGTGTGGCTGCTGCTTTCCTTTCCCAGCCCCCAGTGTCAATAAATTCACCCCAAACCCCAAAGGACCAACTCATCCCAAGCTTTGTTTCCTTCCCCTCCAACTCCTTTTCCCTCTGCTCTGTCTCTCCCTTCCTCTCCTCCTGGCCAAGATCCTCTTGCAAAGCTCTGGGTGCAAATTTGGTTGGAGAAATCCCAACAAAACAGGGATGCTGCATCCTTTCAGGGAAGGGAGGCTCAGCAAGACAGATCCTCATCTGCCCTCTCTGCATCATTTTAAGGAAATTAAAAGCTGGAGGCTCCTTTCCCCAGGCTGAGAAGCTGAGTGATCATCCTGGGAGCAATCTGCAGGACAAGGATATTTATCTGATCAGGGCTCTTCTTCCAGTTTGTGTTTTTTTAGACCCCTTAATTAACGTTGGCAGGATTAAACTCTCGGCAGATTTCCAGTAAAATCAACACCACTTTGCTAAGTGAGAGCTGGATCTCAATCCTACCAGGGAAGACTCACAGCTACTTGTTGCCTTGCAGAGTTCTGGCTCCCAAGTTAAAAAAAAAAAAGGAGGAAAAAAAAAAAAAGAAAGAAAACCACACAGCATTGCTTCCTTGGAAACCGTGGAAAAACATCTTTGAGGGAGCAAGAGAGAGCAGCAGGGAGCTGGATTTAAATAGCAGAGGAATTTCACTGAACCCTGAGCAGGTAAGTGCTCCTTATTGGGGATTGTTTACCAAAAAAAACTCCCAGATTTGCAATGCACTGGCTATATTTAAAAAAATCCCTGAGGAATTCCTGGGAATGCTGAGCCCCAGGAGGAGCAGGGGCAGTGTGAGCACAGCTCCCATTACGCCTGCCCAGAACTATGTGCTCCAGCTGCCTCAGCTCTGCCCATGCTGGGAGGTCTTAGTGGGACTTAGAGCAGCTTAAATGCCTGTGTTGTTTGGAGAAAGCTGTGACTGGAGCCTTCCAAAAGCACCTAAAGCAGCTTAGTGGGGACTAGAAGTGATTTCCCAGTTAAATTTCATGAGGGAAATTAATTTTTTTTTTTTTTGGAAGAGCCATTGTCGTATTTTTAAGGAGTGGAAGCAGAATGTAGGGAACTGAAGCACTGGCATTCCTGGGGAAATGATCCTGTCTGTGCTGGGGATGATCCTTTCTATTTCTGCTGTTAAATCTGATCAATTGAACAACAACCCCCCAAAAAAAAAAAAAACCCACTAAAAAAACCAACAAATGAGCAGGAGGCAGCACGGTGACACAAAGAGCCAGAGCTTCATTGTCACATTCCTCTTTGGAAAGCACTCACAAGGAGAGCAGCAGCTCCTCTGGGAGGAGGAGGAGAGAGCATGGAGCCAGGCTGGAGAGCTGGGGGGGCTCCAGGGAGAGCTCAGAGCCCTGGCAGGGCCTGAAGGGGCTCCAGGAGAGCTGCAGAGGGACTGGGGACAAGGATGGAGGGACAGGAGCCAGGGAATGGCTGCCAGTGCCAGAGGGCAGGGCTGGATGGGATCTTGGGAATTGGGAATTGTTCCCTGGCAGGGTGGGCAGGGGCTGGGCTGGAATTGCCAGAGCAGCTGTGGCTGCCCCTGGATCCCTGGCAGTGCCCAAGGCCAGGCTGGACATTGGGGCTGGAGCACCTGGCACAGGGGGAGGTGTCCCTGGGCTGGAAGGAGCTGGCATTGAAGATCCCTTCCCACCCAAACCACTCTGGCATTCAGATTCCTGAATCCAGGATGAGAACCAGGAGCAAAGCCCATTGCAGCAAATGGATCCAGGAAAGGAAATAATGATTTGCTGGAAGGTTCCAGGTGCCCCAGGGCTATTTCCCACAGGGGGTTTGTAGCCTGGCAAGGCCTGGTTGGAGAGGTTTGGGCTCTCCCAGGGTGCCCAGAGCAGCTGGGGCTGCCCCTGGAGCCCTGGCAGTGCCCAGGACCAGGCTGGAGCACCTGGGACAGTGGGAGGTGTCCCTGCCATGGAAGGAGCTGGGATTGAAGATCCCTTCCCATCCAAACCATTCCATGATTCCAGGACTCTGGAGCCCCTCTGGAGCCAGGCTGGGAGAGCTGGGGGGGCTCCTCTGGAAAGGCAAAGCTCCAGGGAGAGCTCAGAGCCCCTGCAGGGGATGAAGGAGCTCCAGGAGAGCTGCAGGGGACAAGGATGGAGGGAGAGGACCCAGGGATCTTGGGAACTGGGAATTCCTGGCTGGGCTGGAATTGCCAGAGCAGCTGGGGCTGCCCCTGGAGCCCTGGCAGTGCCCAGGGCCAGGCTGGAGCACCTGGGACAGTGGGAGGTGTCCCTGCCATGGATGGGGTGGCTCTGGGTGGGATTTCAGGTCTCATCCCCATCCCAAACCATTCTGGGCTCTGTGATTTTGCTGGGGAATGCCCTCCCACAGAGAACCAGCTAGAACTGATACTCTGTGTGCCAAATAAATCCTTGAAACAGGTTTTATGGGGGATTTAAATAATGCACAGGCCTTGATTTAGGTCTTGGTGTGGAGCTGATGTCCCCAGGTGAGGCTTTGTGAGGAGGAAAGCTTTCATTTACAGAATTCATTGGGCAGAAGAGTTCAATCTTTGAAAAAAATCAATTATTAGCTTTTATCCTTGTTGACATATGGATTAAAGGAGTGAATTTGCACGTGCAGCCTGCCTGTATCCACACAGGCCATAAAATATCAGCCACCTCCTGGATCAAACCTGTCCAGCCAAAAGCTGATACTCCAGAAAGGTGCCCAGGATATTCAGATTTCCAATGGAGCAGAATTCCCAGTGGGGCTGAGATTTCAATGGCTGCACTGGCTCCAGAAATACTGTGAATATTTCACTGGAGGACACCAGTCCTTTGCTTCCAGCCCTGATTCCTGGATTTTCTCTCTTTCTCTGGAGAGTTCCAGAGCCCTTTAGCTCAGTGTTTCATCTCCTGGCTGCCCCACTGGGACATTTTCTGTTCTTGTCTCACATCCCATGGGATGTCCAGGCAGGAAATCCCTGGGGATATCTCTGTGCCCATCCCAGGGGACATCTGTGACATCTCCAGGGATGTTCAGCCCTTGAAGGGTCCTTGGGGTATTTTGGGGATGTGCCCATCCCTGTGCCCTGCTCTCTGCCAGCTGTGCCTTCCAGAGGTGACTCAGGCTGCTGGAGCTGCAGTAACAACAAACTGTGCAGCCCCTTAAGGGCTGGGGGAAATGCATTTAATCCATTTAATTTAATATATTCAATATATTCACATGTGCAGCACTCTCAGGGCTGTCAGGGGCTGATTTAAGGAACTGGAAATGAATTTATTGAAGGCTCTGGCTGAGCAGTCTGGAGTCTGGGAAGGGTGAGTGGCACAGAGTGTGAAATGAGGGTCTCCAGCCAGCAATGTCCTTTCCTCAGCTCCCTTTAAATTCAAGTGGAGCTCCTCATCCTCCTGACCTCCAGGCAGAGGCAGCAGCAGCACTCAGAGCTGCTCCAAACATTTTGTCCAGAATTTCTGAGGGCACTGGAAGCAATCAGGACCCTGTGAGAGGGTGATGTGGGTCTGAGGGAGGACAGAAAAGAACTGCAAAAGGGAATTAATGCTCCAGCACTGCCAGCTCACCCCCAGCAGCAGTGAGAGAGGGGAAGGGAAAAGCTCTCCCCACCTTCCTGAAAGGGAAAACAGCTTTTTCTTATTTCCTTCCTGCCCAGAAAACAATGCAGAAGCTGCTGAGCCTCCTTTACAGACCCTCTTGGAGCTCCACGGCAGGGGAGGGACAGACACCTCATTAAAGAGGCACCTTTAGATCTGCTCCAGAAACACCAAATCAAACAAATCTCTACAAACCAAATTTCCAAGGCTGTTGTTCCCATCAGCTAAACGAGCACAGACACCAAAAAAAGAAGAAAAAAAAAAAATCTTACGGATTTGCTTTAAAATAATAAAAAATAAATTTTCCCTGTGGTTCTCTAGGCCGACAGCTTTGCTTCCAGTGACAGAAAGGCACAAAAAGCAGCAAATTAGGGAGTAAGGGGAAATATTTATAGCATTTTCTGTTGCAAAAGTTTTCCCAGTTCTTGGAACACAGACATAGGTTTTCTAGAGTGGGAGGGGTGGGGGGTGAGGTATATTTTAACCAGATAAAACTCCTCATTAAAAATAATAATAATAATAAAATCCCATTTAACTGCTTCCAGCCTACTGGAGAGTTTAGAGCATTAGATCATGCTGGAGAGATCTCCCCCAGCCAAAACGAAGCCAGCTCCACAGGCCTCCCCCTGGAGCTGATGCTGAAGGCTAAAATTAACTCTGGAAAGCTGATTTCTAAAAAAGCTCCGTGTTTGTGCGAGCGCAGCCCGGCAGGAGGGAGAGCTGCACCTCCTGCCCCGGGGCTGCCAACCCCACCCGGCCCAGGGAGGAGCCAAAATGAGACAAACCCCTCCAAAAATGAGCTGGGAAACCGCAGCTCTGCAAAGACCCTGCTCCTCTGGGTCGCTTCTTATGAGCAGGAGTTTGAAATTGCTTTTAAAAATCACTGGCAGGGGCATGAGCAAAAAAATAAATAAATTTTTTAAAAAAGGATTTTCTTCCTGCCCTTGCTGGTGATTTTTTAAGTGATCTCAAACTCTGGTTGGTGATGACTTTCCATCACCAGCTGATGCTCTTGTCAGTGCACACAAAGCTTTCCTCCATTCTTCCAGATCTCCCAGCCAGCTTTTTGTTCCAGATCTCCCAACCATCTCTGGGCAGTCTGAGCACATCCCAGGCTCCCAACTCTTCCAGAGCTCCCTGTGCCCCCCAAGGAGCTTTTCTCCCATTTTTGGGCAGTCTGAGCACATCCCAGGCTGTGCCTTTCATCCTCCCAACTCTTCCACAGCTCCTTGTGCCCCCCAGCCAGCTTTTCTCCCATTTTTGGGCAGTCTGAGCACATCCCAGGCTCTGCCTTTCACCCTCCCAACCCTTCCAGAGCTCCTTGTGCCCCCCAAAGATCTTTTCTCCCATCTCTGGGCAGTCTAAGCACATCCCAGGCTCCCAACTCTTCCAGAGCTCCTCGTGCCCCCCAAAGATCTTTTCTCCCATTTCTGGGCAGTCTGAGCACGCCTCAGTCTCTGCCTTTCACCCTCCCAACTCTTCCAGAGCTCCTTGTGCCCCCCAACCAGCTTTTCTCCCATTTCTGGGCAGTCTGAGCACATCCCAGGCTCCCAACTCTTCCAGAGCTCCCTGTGCCCCCCAAAGATCTTTTCTCCCATTTCTGGGCAGTCTGAGCACACCCCAGGCTCTGCCCTTCACCCTCCCAGCAAAGAACCATTCCCATGCAATTCCAAGTCAGCACCATGCAACCATTTCTCCACAAATCCCCGATCCAGGGGAGTTCTGCCCATCCCATGCCCCCGTGGGCAAAGGGATGCCTTGGCACGCAGATCCCACCAGAGTGTGGATGATTTTGGTTCCATGGAAGGAAGGAAGGAAGGAAGGAAGCATTTCCATGCTCCCTTGGCCATGCCAAGCAGAAGAAGGGAAGTGTCTGTTTGCCATGTGCAGCCAGAGCTGACAGATCGTGGTGGCCTTCAAGGGAGCAGAGATGAAGAGCAAAGCAGCCAGAGAGGTGGTGGAGAGGATGGTTGGATGCCATCATCCTGGGCACAAGCCCCACAGAAGCATGGTGGGAGTGAGGTGAGGTGATGGGAGAGGCTGAGCGGGCTCAGCTCCCCAAGGGAAACCTCGGAACGAAGTCAAAGCAAGAAGGGACGAGAAAGGAAATGAATCAGAAACAGCTCCAGGATGGGAGGGAGAGGAAGAACCGGCGCTGGGATGTGCAGCATGAGAATCTGGCCTCAAACCCGGTGGCACTTCCCCTTCTGCCCCAGTGCCAGTCACCCCCAGCACGTTGGCACCCAGAAATCCCCGCCAGCCTTCCCAGCAAAGCCACCAGCTCCAGGCACTGCCCTGAGTCACTCCCTTGTCCTGCTCTGTCCCTCTGGCCAGCACAGGTGCCACGGAGCACACAGCACACCGTGTCCCTGCCGCAGCCACGCCGTGCCACTGCCTGGGTGACGCCGGCTCCTCCTGGGGCTCGCAGCCCTCCCGGCTGTGGCACCCTCTGAGCCTGATGCAGCTGCAAACAAGGGGTGTTTTGGAACACCCTGAGCTGGGAGGGACCTACAGGGATCACCCAGTCCAGCTCCTGCATGGGACAGCCCCAAAACCCCCCTGATGTCCCCAAAAGACTCGTCCAAAGGCTCCCTGAGCTCAGTGGCTCTGTCAAGCTGTGACCAAGAACCCGAGCCCCACACTTGCTGCTGCCTTATCCCAAGACTTGCTGCCACCAGAGCTTTGTCCAACCCACGGAGCCAGACCCCTACAGGAAGTTAAAGGCACCTCTGGCCCATTCCCATTCCCATTTCTCTTGGAATAGAGTTTTATTTTGCCTGTGGTTTGCAGGCTCCTGCCTGCTCTCCCTGTCACCCTCGCTGAGGCCATGGCACAGCACACCTGGTGGCATTGATGGCTCAATGTCCTGGGATGGAGGCCTTTAGGGAAAAGGTCCATTGATGTGATACAGAGAATGTGGAAGCCACATGCAACTGCAGAGGATGAGAATGGGCAGACCAGGAGAGCAGCAGCAGGAGAAGCCCCCAGAGCCTGGATCCAGGGGCTCAGCCAGGAGCCTGGAGCTCCTGCTCGTGCTCTGGGGTGCTTTTGTTCAAAAAGCCCTGCCAGAGAAGCTGCATTTCAGGACTTTTCCCTTGGAGAAGCACAAGGAGGATGGCAGGGGATGCTCTGCTGCAGCCTGCACCAACCAATTTCCAACTCCCTCATCCCCCTCCCTCCAACTCTGAGGCTTTGGCAGCCCCTGGGAACGCTCCCCTCGCCCTTTGAGGGTGTCCCCAGCAGGCTGGCAGTGCCACCGCCCCGAGCAGAGGAGCTGGGAGCTGGCTGTGGCTTACCTTTGGTTTTAAAAGCAAAGTTACAGTACTTGCAGACGTACGGCCTGACGTCTGTGTGCGTGCGAATGTGTTTCTTCAGCATGCTGGGTTTCTTGCAGCGAATTCCACACTCCTCACAAACATACTTCCCTCTTCCACGGCCTCGCACATACACATACTCTTCGTTTGATTTGTACCTATGAGCAACAGGTGGCGTGATAAAGGGGAAAAAAAAAAAAAAAGAAAAAAAAAAAAAAAAAAAGAAGATTCCCACCTCAACAGAAGAAGTCACAACTTTGCTGGGTTAGTTCAGAGGGTTATTGATTGACACCACAGGTCTTGGTTGCTGTTTGGTAGCTCTGGGAAATTGGGCTAAATGTGAATCATCACCCAAAGCTCGTGCCCAGCTGCTTCCAGACACGGCCAGGATGTTCTCATGTCCTGAATCTGCTGCTCTGTGACCACCAAGAGCACAAAGCTGAGCTGAGCTGAGTCACGGGGACACCCCGCTGTGCTGCTGTGCCCCATCCTCAAACCAAACTGAGACACCCAGGCCAGGCTGGACAGGGCTTGGCCCAGGCCAGGCTGGACAGTTTGTCCTGGGCCAGGCTGGATAGGGTTTGGCCCAGGGCAGGATGGACAGGGCTTGGCCTGGGCCAGGCTGGACAGAGTTTGTCCCAGGCCAGGCTGGACAGGGTTTGGCCCAGGGCAGGATGGACAGAGTCATGGGGACACCCCACTGTGCTGGTGTCCCCCATCCTCAAACACAAACTGAGGCACCCAGGCCAGGCTGGACAGGGTTTGGCCCAGGGCAGGATGGACAGGGCTTGGCCTGGGCTAGGCTGGACAAGAGTTTATCCCAGGCCAGGCAGGGCAGGGTTTGTCCCGGGCCAGGCTGGACAAGGTTTGTCCCAGGCTAGGCTGGACAGGGTTTATCCTGGGCCAGGCTGGACAGGGTTTATCCCAGACCAGGCTGGACAAGGTTTATCCCAGGCCAGGCTGGACAGGGTTTATCTCAGGCCAGGCTGGACAGGGTTTATCCCAGGTCAGGCTGGACAGGGTTTATCTCAGGCCAGGCTGGACAGGGTTTGGCCCAGGCCAGGCTGGACAGGGTCTATCCCAGGCCAGGCTGGGCAGGGTTTATCCCAGGCCAGGCTGGACAGGGTTTATCCCAGGCCAGGCTGGACAGGGTTTATCCCGGGCCAGGCTGGGCAGGGTTTATCCCAGGCCAGCCCAGCTGCCTCTCCCTCCCTGCCATTTCAAACACACCCAGGCTGCCTCTGCAGGTGCTGGGAGAGCTCATCCCCACCGAAGCACTGGGACACACCTCCCACCCCCAGAGCCACCTGAGATGTCCCTGGTGCCACGAGCCCCCCTGTGAGCCCTGCACAGCCTGAACCAGACACCCAGAATGGACACAAAGAGGAGAAAACATCCTTTTTGCTAATAAATTCATTGTGCTACCACTAAATGTAAACTCTGCAGACTCCAGGCTCTTTTATCTTTGGCACAGGATGACGATTTAGGTTTACCCAAGAGAATGAGATTGGTCATCCTTCCTTCCCATTACAGATTTGATTTTCTCTCCAGGCATTAGTGCATGGGGAAGGCTGCAGGATGGGGGGGTTGAAAAACCCTCCTAAGACTGAGACAAATCTTTCAGCCTCCTGCTGCTCAGCAAATGAAGGCTGCAACTTCCTGTGCTTGCAGCACAAGAAGAATAAGGTGACACCAAATTGCTCCCCTCGGATCTTAAAGAGGCCAAATTTTTGAAGCATGGCACTTCTTGCAAGTCATTTTTCTACCCAGGAGGAATTAAGTCTGGTCTTCAGAAATCTCCAAACATCCACCCTGGAAAAATCAGGCTGTCTAAAGCCTCTTAATAGGAGATCCAAAGGCATCCAACACCATCAGTCAGGTTTTAGTGTCTTCCCAGTGAAGCCTATTCCAAACCAGAAGGGTGAGAAAACAGCAGCCAGACTGAGGAGAAACCTGAACAGAAACAGCTGCACTGGAATGGATTGAGCACTTCAGTAAGTGAATATATAAGAAATACTAAAACTTATGTATTTATAATGTAGAAAAACAAGGCTCATTTAAAACTGAGTTAAAAAACCACACAAAGACCAGCCCAGAACTGAGAGGATGGGAATGGCACAGCCTGCACCCATGGAAACCCCTCCCAGCTGCCTGTAGGGTGGGCTTGGAAGTGGGTGAGTCCCACTGCAGGGACCCCTGGATCCCCCCCACGCTTTGTTCCTTTCCCTCAGGAAGAGTCCAGGCAGTTCCAGCTCCATGGGGGGGTCTGGGGGAGCTGCAGCTGAAATTCAGGCGGATCCTGCTGGCTGCAGGCTGGGACTGAACCCTTCCCAGTCCTGGCTGAGCCCCTTGGCTCTGTTCAGAGCTGTGGGAGGTGCTCACAGGGGGATTGAGGTGCTCCTGAGAGGCTCAGAGGGGGATTGAGGTGCTCCTGAGATGCTCAGAGGGGATTGAGGTGCTCCTGAGATGCTCAGAGGGGGATTGAGGTGCTCCTGAGAGGTTCACAGGGGGATTGAGGTGCTCCTGAGATGCTCACAGGGGGATTGAGCTGCTCCTGAGATGCTCAGAGGGGGATTGAGGTGCTCCTGAGATGCTCACAGGGGGATTGAGGTGCTCCTGAGATGCTCAGAGGGGGATTGAGGTGCTCCTGAGATGCTCACAGGGGGATTGAGGTGCTCCTGAGAGGCTCAGAGGGGCATTGAGCTCCTCCTGAGATGCTCAGAGGGGGATTGAGGTGCTCCTGAGAGGTTCACAGGGGGATTGAGGTGCTCCTGAGAGGCTCAGAGGGGGATTGAGCTCCTCCTGAGATGCTCAGAGGGGCATGAGCTCCTCCTGAGATTCTCAGAGGGGGATTGAGGTGCTCCTGAGATGCTCAGAGGAGTATGAGCCCCTCCTGAGATGCTCAGAGGGGGATGAGCTCCTCCTGAGATGCTCAGAGGGGGATGAGCTCCTCCTGAGATGCTCACAGGGGGATTGAGGTGCTCCTGAGATGCTCAAAGGGGTATGAGCTCCTCCTGAGATGCTCAGAGGGGCATTGAGCTGCTCCTGAGATGTTCACAGGGGGATTGAGGTGCTCCTGAGATGCTCACAGGGGGATTGAGGTGCTCCTGAGATGCTCAGAGGAGTATGAGCTCCTCCTGAGATGCTCAGAGGGGTATGAGCTCCTCCTGAGATGCTCAGAGGGGGATGAGCTCCTCCTGAGATGCTCACAGGGGGATTGAGGTGCTCCTGAGATGCTCAAAGGGGTATGAGCTCCTCCTGAGATGCTCAGAGGGGGATGAGCTGCTCCTGAGTTCAGGGGTGGGGTCACGAGTTCAGCTTTGGACATGGATTCAAGGAAAGAGAGGAGAACTGGGTGTTCAGACAGCCCCAGTCTGTACCAGTAGCACAAATCAGGCTTTGGTGTCCAGCTGTTTGTATTTCTGTCCTTCAGCATCAGCAGGAGTTCTCTGGATCATCACCAGGGTCACCTGGTGGCCCAAATACTTCATTTTATCTGCTGGGACTGAAGTCACAGAAATGCCACCCCATCGTGCCGCTCCCAACCATCCAAACCCCCCCAAAAAACCCTAAAAAAACCCAACATCAAAAGCCATTATCACAAGGTTCTCATTATCTGGCCAGAGGGGACTGAGCTGGTGTCTGGAGAGCTCCCACAGTGCCCCAGTCCCCATCCCAGTATGCCCAGTGATCTCCATTTAGGTTTGTCAGGTTTGTCAGGGGTGGTTCGTGTCCCTTCTTTGTTAAAGCAGCAGAAGGAGCAAAAGGAACCAGGAATCCTGATTTTTTTTCTGTTCAGGTTTGTACTGCAGGCTTCCTCCTCTGCCTGTCAGTGTGCTGGGAGCCACCTGGCCATTTTCAAACCTGGAATTGCTCCTTTATCAGCTTTGGACTTGCACTGCCCTTAATTAGAGCCTCCCAGGGAAATGTCTGTGTGTCCTTTCCTCAGCCTCATGAAAGCCACCAGGCTGTGTTACAGCAGCCACGTGACTGAATCTGGAATTAGGCATTGCACTTCATCTGACACCCTGCCAGCCCTCAGCACAGATATTCCCCCACAGCTCCCTGAAACCACGTGAAAAACAGGCAGGGAGAGGGGAGAGAGAGAGGAGAAGCAAGTTCCTCTCAAGGAACACCAAAGCAAAGGGAAAGACAGCAGGAGGTGACAGTGCCACAACCCAGAGAAGGCTCTGCAGGTGCCACCTGCCTGCTCTGAGGGCTGCAGTAGATTTATGGACATGATTCCTTCAGTGTGAGCCCATTTCCCTGCTCCTGTGCCCATATGATTTGCATCAGAAAGATAAATCAGGCACAGCTTGTCATTCCAGGACATGAAATAACACCACATGGACACGCAGCTCTCGCAAGGTAAAAAAGAGGGAAGTTGTGCCACCTCTCCAATGGCACTGGACAAACCAACAGCCCATCAAATTTCTTCTTTAAAAGAATGCAAAACAATGAGTTATTTACAGAAAGTTCACTACAAGAATGTAAACATCAGAAAAACTTGAAAAAACAGCACGACAACAGCTCAGTCCATGTGAGGATTTACCCTGGCACAGGACCTTCCCTGCTCCACGAGGTTTGCTGCAGGCAGACCTGGGGAAAGCCACAGCTGGGTTTGTGGGTTTGTGGCAGCAATCTGGGCTTCTCTTCCAGAGCCCTGAGCAATTCCAAATCCCATCCTTATCCCAGCCCATCCTGATCCCATCCTCAGCAGCTCCCACCCTGCAGTGCCACGCTCCCTCCACGCTGGAGCGATTGGGAACGCAGGGGTTAACCGCCATCACGAGCCCAGACACTGATTTGGGGAACAATCCTTCCCAACAGACCCACAGAAATCACAACCCAGCTCTCTGAGGCACTTGTGAAAGGTTCTTTGGTGTGTCCTGCTGGCAGAGCCGGGGCCAGAGCTCAAACCCTGGTCAGAGCAGGAGGAGCCGGCACGGCCCTGCAGGGCTGGTGTCACCCTGTGTCCCCACCCTGTGTCACAGACAGATTTTAGGAACAATCCTTTTGCCAGGATTGTTTCTCCTAAGAAGCTTCAGCTTCTCCATGTTTTGCTGCTTTGGAATGTGATTTGGAGAATTGTTCACCCAGCATGTGAAATTGTTTTTACTTGATGACCAATGACAGCCACCTGTGTCAAGGCTGTGAGCAGTCACAAGATTTTATCATCATTCCTTCCTTTCCTGGCTAGCCTTCTGATGAAATCCTTTCTTCTATTCTTTTAGTATAGTTTTGAAATATCATTTTAATATAATATATATCATGAAATAATAAATCAGCCTTCTGAAACACAGAGTCAAGATTCTCATCTCTTCCCTCATCCTGGGACCCTGTGAACATCACCACAACCCTGAGCACCAGAGACCTGACAGCCCCAGAATGGGCCCAAAATCCCAGTCAGGAGCACAGGAAACCCAACAATGTGAAAACCCAAACCTGGAGGAGGCTTTGTCTCAGCTCCTTCCCTCCAGCTGAAACCCAACCCCGTGCAGCATCCATTGCCTGGAGGAGCTTCAGTTCTCAGGACCGGCTCTGACAAATTCCTGACCATCATTTTTAGCCACAAACACTTCTTTTTTTCTTCTCCTCAGTGCTGTGAGCCACATCCAAAATCTCCATGTGGCTGGAAACCACAGGATAAACCCTTGGACAGCCAGGGGGGAAGGAAGTTTGGTGGTTGGCAGGCAGGGAGGCAAAGCAGGTTTCTGGGGGACTCATTGCTCACGGCTGGGCTGAATCACCCCTTCCCTCCTCGCTTCCTTTTTCAAGTTTATTTTTTTAATTCCACCAGGATTTTACCTTGCCCTGTAAAGGCTTTGCTGATGTGACCTTGCTGGTCACAGCCTGGTCACAGTAGGTACATTTCAATTATTAAAATTAAAAATATTAGCCTTAATTCGGTGAATTTTCATGATTTGAAGCTCGATGCTGTCTCAAAGAACACCCCTGGAGGTTTTCACGGCAACTGAAGAAGTATTTCCTCGGCTGGTTTTGACATTTGATCAAATCCCTTGTTTGCTTTTTGGATTTTGGGTGCACAGGAAGAGGAATGGGATATCTGATCCCTGTCCTGAGCTGCTGGTTTGGTTCCCTGGCAAGTGAACCGAGTCCAGCTCCGGAGTTTTTGCCTTTGGTGTCAGATTTTGGGGTTGTTGATGGCACATTTCATCTGTCACCAGGCTGCCCACTCATCTGGCCTGGCTGAATCCTTGGGACATTCCTGACAGGCTGCTCTGGCATCCACTGATCTCATTTCTGCTTCGTGTCTC
Organism: Fringilla coelebs; assembly: GCF_963513975.1. Taxonomy (NCBI): domain Eukaryota; kingdom Metazoa; phylum Chordata; class Aves; order Passeriformes; family Fringillidae; genus Fringilla; species Fringilla coelebs. The sequence continues at coordinate 1,745,189 of NC_140054.1, read as the reverse complement.
CTGCAAAATTTGCCAGATCAGGGATAAATGTGTAACTCCCACAGTGCCACTAATTACTGATCATTAATTGCCTCCCTCACAGCTGCCTGGTACAAGATGACCACTCAGAATTCCTCAGCCTTTCCCATGGGGCTGAGGATGTCACACACAGGTGTGTCCTCAAGGCCAGACACTCACCCTGAGATGTGCCTCGGCAGGGCAGGCAGAGGGATTCCTGCACAAGCAGCCAATGCCATTTCCAGCTCTCTGAAAGCACCAGGAACTCTCCAGCATCCCGATTTTCCAGACAGGGATATTGCACCGGACAAACAAAGCACTTCCAGAGCAGCACAAGGCTGGGGAGGGAGCTGGGAGGAGCTGGCACCGAATCTGTTTTAGGCTGGCTGGAATAAAAAACCCTGACAGCCAGAACTGCTGGAAAAGGGCAGGGAGGGAGCTGGGGGAGCACCAGGGACACCCCACGGGCTGAGGGGTGACTGTCACCACTGGGGACACAGCCTGACAGTGCAGGGGTGACTGTCACCATTGGGGACACACTAAAGGGGTGACTGTCATCATTGGGGACACAGCCTGACAGTGAAAGGGTGACTGTCACCATTGGGGACACACTAAAGGGGTGACTGTCATCATTGGGGACACAGCCTGACAGTGAAAGGGTGACTGTCACCATTGGGGACACACTAAAGGGGTGACTGTCATCATTGGGGACACAGCCTGACAGTGAAGGGGTGACTGTCACCATTGGGGACAGGGACATGGAGTGAAGGGGTGACTGTCACCACTGGGGACACACTGAAGGGGTGAAGGGGTGACTGTCCCCCCTGGGGATACAGCCTGACAGTGAAGGGTGACTGTCACCATTGGGGGACACACTTAGAGAGTGAAGGGTGACTGTCATCATTGGGGACACACTGAAGGGGTGAAGGGGTGACTGTCACCACTGGGGACACAGCCAGACAGTGAAGGGGTGACTGTCACCATTGGGGACACATCCATGGGGTAAAGGAGTGACTGTCACCATTGGGGACAGGGACATGGAGTGAAGGGGTGACTGTCACCACTGGGGACACATCCATGGGGTAAAGGGGTGACTGTCACCATTGGGGACACATCCATGGGGTAAAGGGGTGACTGCCACCATCAGGGACACATCTACAGGGTGAAGGGGTGACTGTCACCATTGGGGACACACTCAGAGAGTGAAGGGTGACTGTCACCATTGGGGACAGGGACATGGGGTGAAGGGGTGACTGTCACCATTGGGGACACAGCCTGACAGTGAAAGGGTGACTGCCACCACTGGGGACACATCTATGGGGTAAAGGGGTGACTGTCACCATTGGGGACACCCCTCAGGGTGATGGGGTGACTGTCACCACTGGGGACAGGGACATGGAGTGAAGGGGTGACTGTCACCACTAGGGACACACTGAAGGGGTGACTGTCACCCCTGGGGACACAGCCAGACAGTGAAGGGGTGACTGCAAATAAAACCTTAAAAGAAAAACCAAAAACCAAAAACAAAAGAAAAACCAAACCAAGCCAAAGCAAACCAAACCAAAAAACCAACAGAAACAGAAAAATCCCAACAAAAAACCCAAAATACCCCCCAAAAACCCAAAAAAGCAAAACACCCAAACCAAAAATTATCACCCAAGCCCAAGTGACCCCTTCTGCTTTTTATCCTGTCCCTGGTGGGTCCCCACAGCTCAGACTGTACCTAAGGCAATTTTCCACATTTCTCTGAGTGGGAAACAATGCCATGGGAGCGTCCCCAAGCTCTGCCAGCACGGCCTCGGTGGCACTGGGGCTCAGTGGGACGTGCCAGCTCCTCTGAACCACGGCCAGGGGTGGCCATGGCACTGCCCAGGAGCAGATCAGTGATTTTCCAGCTTCCCTACAAAGGTGGCCACGGGCAGAGTCCATATTTCACTGGGAAACCCCCCAGGAATCGCTGCCTGCAGGCAGGACACCAGGGCAGGGTGGGGCAGTGCCACCAAATCCACAGAAATCTCTCCTGATGTGATCCCATCACTGTGTTCAGGGCTGTTTGGGGTTTTTTTCCCCACTTTAAAATCCAAATGGTGCCAGCAAACCAGAAAAACCGGGAGAGAGCCCAGCTCTGTGGTGAAGGGGTGGATTTGGGAGGAAAGCCCACAAAAAGGGAATGGTTGTGCTGAAGGAGAGGCAGGAATAGGTCCAGGGATGGGGTGATGGTCTGGAAAAGGCCCTGGCATGGGCAGGATGGGGAGAGGTTTTTTATGGACAGTTATCCTGAGAGCTGCAGAGCGAAGACAAGGAGGGGAAAGTTCCAGCTCATCACAAAAGGAAGAGGGACAATGTCCTCAAGGAGGTTTCTCCTGCACAAATGTGAGGATTTAATGAATGTTCAGCCTGGACACAGCCTGCAGCTGCAAACCCACCCACAAAGCACTGCCACCTCTGTCACACACAGAGCTGCCTCCAGAGGAGGTGAAATCACAGAAAACATCCACCAACAACCCAAAGCCACCCAAGGAGCTTCTCCTGGGGGAAAAACACAGGAAGAGGAGGACTTTTAATGGCATTTCTCCATTTGGGTTTGGAGGAGCATTGTGATGGGAGGATCTGTGAGTGCAGGAGCTGCTCCAGAGGGGCTGTGCCTGACCCTGATCCTGTGCCTGACCCTGATCCTGTGCCTGATCCCTGATCCTGTGCCTGATCCCTGTGCCTGATCCCTGATCCTGTGCCTGATCCCTGATCCTGTGCCTGATCCCTGTTCCTGTGCCTGATCCCTGTTCCTGTGCCTGATCCCTGATCCTGATCCCTGATCCTGTTCCTGATCCCTGTTCCTGTGCCTGATCCCTGTTCCTGTGCCTGATCCCTGATCCTGATCCCTGTTCCTGTTCCTGATCCCTGATCCTGTGCCTGATCCCTGTTCCTGTGCCTGATCCCTGATCCTGTTCCTGATCCCTGTTCCTGATCCCTGATCCTGTTCCTGATCCCCTATCCTGATCCTGATCCCTGATCCTGTGCCTGATCCCTGTGCCTGATCCCTGTTCCTGTGCCTGATCCCTGATCCTGTTCCTGTTCCTGACCCCTGATCCTGATCCCTCACCCTGTTCCTGTTCCCTGTTCCTGATCCCTGTTCCTGATCCCTGATCCCTCACCCTGTTCCTGATCCCTCACCCTGTTCCTGATCCCTCATCCTGTGCCTGATCCCTGATCCTGTGCCTGATCCCTGATCCTGATCCCTGACCCTGTTCCTGATCCCTGTTCCTGGAGCTGCCCCTGCAGGGGTGTGGGCTGTCCAGGAGGGATCCTGAGTGCAAGGAACCCAAGCAGAGCCAGCAAGGGCTGGGTGAGGATGGAAAGCTGCAAAACCAGAAAAAAAACCCAAAACCAGTTCTGTGTTCCTGCTGTCGATGTCACGCCTGAGTGCAGGACTGGCTCACTTTGGGGTTGTGGCACCTTCTGCTCTAACAGAGGTGGAATTACAGCTCTGCTCATTAGGGCTGCTCTGTCTCTGCTGAGATCACTGAATTGTCACATCCATGCTGAAATCATTGAATTGGCACTGCAAGGCACGGCACGAGCACCAACCCCACAGAACACGGGCAGCCCCGCAGCGCCCCGGGCTGCACCCGGCTTGGGTGCAATCCCAGGGGAGCAGGCAGGAAAAAGGGAAAGGTGGGAGCAGGGTGGGAGGAGGATTTCAGTGCAGTGAGAGCGTGATGTCCCTGCCAGGGGCTCAGCCTCACCCAGCAGAGCGTGCAGAAATGCGGGGTTGCACTGATTGGGTGCGTGCGCTAATTGGTCCCTGCTGGGCTTCCCCCATTAAATCCAATTTTAGGGGCAGACAGGCAATGCAGGAACTTCCCCAGTCTCTGTCTGAGGGCTGGGCTGGGTGTCCCTGTCCCCAGATGATGCCACACAATGGCCAGAGAGCTCCTGCAGAGCTCCAAAACCCAAACTAAACCCAAACTAAACCCAAACTCCCCATCCAGCCCCTGTGGAGCCCCAATACCCAAACTAAACCCAAACTAAACCCAAACTAAACCCAAAGTCCTGCAAAGCCTCAAAACCCAAACTAAACCCAAACTAAATCCAGACTCCCTATCCAGCCCCTGCAGAACCCCAAAACCCAAACTAAACCCAAACTAAACCCAAACTAACCCCAAACTCCTCATCCAGCCCCTGCAGAGCTCAAAAATTCAAACTAAACCCAAACTCCTCACCCAGGTCCTGCAGAGCCCTAAACCCCAAACTGAACCCAAACTCCCCATCCAGCCCCTGCAGAGCTCCCATACCCAAACTAAAACTCCCCTTGCAGTTGCAATAGAGCCCCAAACCTCAAACTAAACCCAAACTGCTGCAGAACCCCAAAACCCAAACTAAACCCAAACTCTTCACCCAAGCCCTGCAGAGCCCTAAAACCCAAATTAACCCAAACTAAACCCAAACTGCTGCAGAACCCCAAAACCCAAACTAAACCCAAACTCTTCACCCAGGCCCTGCAGAGCCCCAAAACCCAAATTAACCCAAACTAAACCCAAACTCCTGCAGAACCCCAAAGCCCAAACTAAACCCAAACTCTTCTCCCAGCCCCTGCAGAACCCCAAACCCCAAACTAACCCCAAACTCCTGCAGAACCCCAAAACCCAAACTAAACCCAAACTCTTCACCCAGCCCCTACAGAGCCCCAAACCCCAAACTAAAGCCAAACTCCTGCAGAGCCCCAAAACTGAAATTTAACCCAAACTCTTCTCCCAGCCCCTGCAGAGCCCCAAACCCCAAACTAAAGCCAAACTCCTGCAGAGCCCCAAAACCCAAATCAACCCCAAATCGACCCCAAATCGACCCCAAATCCAGCACCACAGGGACAGGAGGAGGGAAGAAGAAATGCAGCAAGGAGCTGCTGCAGGGTTTGCAATGCCAGGGGGGCGGCAGGGGCTGCCTCCATCTCTGCAGGCCCATTTTTGATGGTTTTTGGGATGTTTTGAGGATAAATCAAAGCTGCAGAATTGTAAATTATCAGACTAAGCTGATGATAACTCGGGATTAATGCATTTATCAAATTAATTATAGCTACACATAGCTATGATTAATTGCTATTAATAGCTATAGCTATCAAAGTTATATTAAAAAAATATTATTACAAAATGTATTTTATTATATTTTAAACTATATATTTTAATATATAAATATATTATATTTCATAGTAAATATATATTATAATACATATATCTATATATTTTATATATTTTAGATATTATTATAATATATATTTTATTTTTTATATATTTTAGATAATATTATACTATATTTTTTATTTTATAATAGTTGCATCATAGCTATATTTTAAAATATATATTATTATAAATATTTTATGTTATAAATAAATATATTATATTTTATAGTAAATATATATTATAATACACATATCTATGTATTTTTATATATTTTAGCTATTATTATACTATATTTTCATTTTATAATAGCTGCATCATAGCTATATTTTAATATATGATTATAAATATTTTATGCTATAAATATATTATATTTTATAATAATATATAAATATATTGTTATTTATATTTATTGTACTTTTATATATTTGCTATATATTATTATAATATATATTTTATTTTATAATAGCAATATTTTTGGAATTAATCATTTAGCTACACATAGCTGCACCTACACTATAATGTCATGAAAATACAATATGTGAAGGAAACATGCTTCCATGTCCTATGAAAGTCCAACGAATGTACTTTGGTTAAAAATATTCACATTTCATTATATATGAAAATATATAATGAAATAATGAATATATAATGAAAATATAGAATTAAATATAGAATATAAATATATAATATATTTATAATATATATAATATAAATATATAATGAAATTTAAATGTAAAATGAAAATATATAATGAAATATATAATGAAAATATATAATGAAATATATAATATAAATATATACTATATTTATATTATATATTATAAATATATAAATATATAATGAAATATAAATATAAAATGAAAATATATAATGAAATATATAATGAAAATATATAATGAAAATATATAAATCCCTCAGAATTATTTTTACCAGATCTTTAATTTGTGACTGTATTAAATATTTATGTATTGTCCTTATGCTTACAGTGTCCAGCTGTGCCAGCACCTGCTCTGTTCACTGGTAAGGAGAATTTCCCCCTGTAATCCAGTTCCTCCAAACCAAATTTCTTCCACAATTACATTCCCAGCACATTTAATTCCATTTTTTTTCCCATTTTATTGGGGTGGATTTGCTTCCCCAGCAGCAGTCAGACAGGTTGGACACAGCACAAAAGTTGAAATTTGTGACTCTCCCTCAGCCCTGGGCACTGCTCCAGCCTCGGAAGATCAAACAGAAACCGAATGAAAAGAGGAGATAAAAAAAGGAAAAAACAACCAGCGACTCATCCAGCTGATTCATGAAATATTCACGGGGGAAGTCTGGCACAGAAATCCCCACAGCTGACGGGTCTCACTCCAGTTCTGGGCCCCCTTCCAGAGGGGTGACAGCAATGCCGGGGGTGACACGGCCACCCCTCCTCCCCAGACAGCTCCTCCTGCAGCCCCGGGGCTCTGCCCGCTCTGGGGGCCACTGCTGGCACAGCAAATCTGTGTAATTCCCACTCCTGGCCTTATTCCAGGGTGTTATTCCCAGCACCCTGCCCTCCCTGCAGGGTCCCACTTTGGCACTTGTCACCCTGAAGAGATCCTAAATTTCCTGAATCAATTGTTCAGGATTGAGGCCAGTTATGGAAATGAATCTCCAGGAGGTCCCAGAGCTGCTGACCCCAGGGCTGGAGCCCCTCTGGAGCCAGGCTGGGAGAGCTGGGGGGGCTCCCCTGGAGAGGAGAAGGCTCCAGGGAGAGCTCAGAGCCCTGGCAGGGCCTGAAGGGGCTCCAGGAGAGCTGCAGAGGGACTGGGGACAAGGATGGAGGGACAGGAGCCAGGGAATGGCTGCCAGTGCCAGAGGGCAGGGCTGGATGGGATCTTGGGAATTGGGAATTGTTCCCTGGCAGGGTGGGCAGGGGCTGGGCTGGAATTGCCAGAGCAGCTGTGGCTGCCCCTGGATCCCTGGCAGTGCCCAAGGCCAGGCTGGACATTGGGGCTGGAGCACCTGGCACAGGGGGAGGTGTCCCTGGGCTGGAAGGAGCTGGCATTGAAGATCCCTTCCCACCCAAACCACTCTGGCATTCAGATTCCTGAATCCAGGATGAGAACCAGGAGCAAAGCCCATTGCAGCAAATGGATCCAGGAAAGGAAATAATGATTTGCTGGAAGGTTCCAGGTGCCCCAGGGCTATTTCCCACAGGGGGTTTGTAGCCTGGCAAGGCCTGGTTGGAGAGGTTTGGGCTCTCCCAGGGTGCCCGGAGCAGCTGGGGCTGCCCCTGGAGCCCTGGCAGTGCCCAGGGCCAGGCTGGAGCACCTGGGACAGGGGGAGGTGTCCCTGGGGGTGGCTCTGGGTGGGATTTAAGTTCCTTTCCAACCCAAACCATTCCATGATTCCATAATTTTAAGTGATGTGGTATTTCCAAATTTCTCTTAATTTTTTAACATCAACAAATGCATTTTATCATTAAATCCCTGCAAGGGGAAATGAGGAGCCTTTTGGCACTCACTGGAGTGGGTGAGACATGAACTGCAGTCAGAGCTACAGAACATGGCATTTGAGTAGAATTTATTTGAATCAGAGCTTATTTTAATAAAATGAGGGACTTGAAGACCCTTCCCCTGACCAAGTGCCCCTGCTCACTGTGCTGGTGGCCACGGATCCTCCAGGATCCTGGTATTCCCTCACTGTCTGGCCAGGGATCCCCTTAAATACCCCAAGTACTCCCAGTGACTGAAGGGAATTTCCAGCCCTCATTTGTGTCAAATTTCTAAAGTATTTCCTATGACCCAGAAGATTTCCCTGGTGCCGCTGCTTCACTCAAACAAACTTCAAAAACTGCAACTCCTTTCTCCCAGGGGTGTAATCCAGGGATTTGTGGTCACTTCCAGCTTCCCCTCAGCCTCAGCCAACTCCAGCAATGCTGACCCTGTTGTTATTAAGGGATGGAATAGGAAACACTGATTTTTCTGTACAAATGAGCCACAATACTGGCTCAGACCAGACCCCTCCTCTGAGCTCTGTCTGCTTTGTCACATCCTTTTGTTTCCCTGCTGTCCCACGGGGGATCAGCTCCTCTTCCTGGAAGTTTTGCTGGCAGATTTGGCTGGGATGCTCTGGCAGTGACCTCCTGCCTCCCCCCTCCCACCGCTCCCTCAGCTTTGGGAGCTCCTTGGGAGCTCATTTAGGGCTGATGAAAGGAAAGAAAACTTCCTCTGCACCAGCACAGGCTGGAGAGGCTCTCCTTGGGGACTGTCCCTCTCTGAGAAGGGGCTGAACCCACCCTGGAGGGGCACAGGGCTTGGCAAGGGGCGCTGGTCAGGATCTGTGTTTATCCCCAGCATTTGTCCTTAGCAACACAGACCCAAACATTTTGGAGTTTCCAGCAGCTCCAGCCTCACAGGGAATATTGGATTTCTCCTTCTTCTTCTCTACAGGGCCAGGAATGCCCATCCATGGCCTGGACATCCCAAACCCTGCCTGTTATCCCCAATTCCCCAGTCCTCACCCAAGGGCCGGCCCTGTGACGCTCTGCAATAACAGGAAGGGCCTGGATTTCTGAGGATTTGGGATGTGAACTTGGCATCCTGCATGGGATGGAACAACTCCTTCAACACAAACACTGGATTCCCAAACACCTTCACCAGCCCGCCCAGACAACCCCGCTGCCAGTGCCAGGAGAAGCTCCAGAAGAAGCTCCAAGAGATGCTCCAGGAGATGCTCCAGGAGAAGCTCCAGGAGAAGCTCCAGGAGATGCTCCTGGAAAAGCTCCAGGAGATGCTCCAGGAGATGCTCCAGGAGATGCTCCAAGAGATGCTCCTGGAGAAGCTCCAGGAGATGCTCCAAGAGATGCTCCAGGAGATGCTCCAGGAGAAGCTCCAAGAGATGCTCCAGGAGATGATCCAGGAGATGCTCCAAGAGATGCTCCAGGAGAAGCTCCAAGAGATGCTCCAGGAGATGATCCAAGAGATGCTCCAAGAGATGCTCCAAGAGATGCTCCAGGAGATGCTCCAAGAGATGCTCCAGGAGATGCTCCAAGAGATGCTCCAGGAGAAGCTCCAAGAGAAGCTCCAGGAGATGCTCCAGGAGAAGCCCCAGGAGAAGCCCCAGGAGATGCTCCAGGATTTCCAGGAGAAGCTCCAGGAGAAGCTCCAGGAGAAGCTCCAGGAGAAGCCCCAAGAGATGCTCCAAGAGATGCTCCAAGAGATGCTCCAGGAGAAGCTCCAGGAGAAGCTCCAAGAGAAGCTCCAGTGGAAGCTCCAGGAGAAGCTCCAGGAGATGCTCCAAGAGATGCTCCAGGAGATGCTCCAGGAGATGCCCCAGGAGATGCTCCAGGACCTCCAGGAGAAGCTCCAGGAGATGCTCCAGGAGAAGCTCCAGGAGAAGCTCCAGGAGAAGCTCCAAGAGATGTTCCAGGAGATGCTCCAGGAGAAGCTCCAGGAGATGCTCCAAGAGATGCTCCAGGAGATGCTCCAGGAGATGCCCCAGGAGATGCTCCAGGAGATGCTCCAGGAGATGCTCCAGGACCTCCAGGAGAAGCTCCAGGAGATGCTCCAGGAGAAGCTCCAGGAGAAGCTCCAAGAGATGTTCCAGGAGATGCTCCAGGAGATGCTCCAGGAGAAGCCCCAGGAGATGCTCCAGGAGAAGCCCTAGGAGATGCTCCAGGAGATGCTCCAGGAGATGCTCCAGGGGATGCTCCAGGAGATGCTCCAGGAGCACCTGGTGGGGAGCAGCAGGATGACTTTCCAGGAGAATGGCCCCTTTGGGATCTCAAGCCCTCCCCAGGGTGGGGCTGGCAGCAGCAGCCGAGCTCCCTGAGGTTTCTGGGGATGTGCAATTCCTGAGGGGCTGGAGCACATCCCTGCCCCTCGCTGGCACCATCCTGGGAGCTTCCCACCAGCTGATCCTTCTGGGATCCATCCTTGGCTCTGCTGGAATTCAGAGGGGAATCAAACAGTTCCACGAGTCTGACACCTCCCCAGGCAAGGCCCAGTTCCCCAGGGAAAGCTCCTCACACGTAATTACAATAATTAATAGTGATAGGCCGGGTTTATTTCCACAGCACGGGAGCCAAACAGCCTCTGGCTCTATTGAAACACGGCAAACAAAACCAAGCCCAGCTGCCCCATCCCTCTTTCCCTGAGGTAACAAAACTCTCCAACAGCACAGAAGAGACAACCTGAGAACCAGCAGCAACAAAAATCCTCAGAAAGCACCAAAAAAAAAATCAATTTCTGCTCTGTTCTTACCCTCATCACCACTGGGCATTGATGGCTGATGAATTTCTGATCTCCAGATATAAATACCACTGACAGAATTCCCAAAGCCACTCAGGTTATTACAAGCCCTCGACACCCCAGAGGATCTGATGGATTGGGCTGGGATTATCACCTCCAGCAGCCCAGCCCATCAACCCTCCCCCTGCTCCCAGCACCCAGGGCTGGAATTATTAATGACATTCTCTACCTTGCTCTTGTGGAGACAGAAATGCTCCAAGCCTCAGACACAGCCCAAGCCCTTCCCCATCCCTCAGACTGGATCCAAGACAAACCAATTTGTAGGAACTGATTCAATTATTTCTCATTTCCTGCATCCTGTCAGAGCTGAGCGAGGAAATGAGGACTGATCCCAGGGAGGCCTGAGATACCATCAGTCCCTCTGGACAGCAGGAGCTGGAGGATAGAAAGTTTTGTCCTACAAAATTTCAGATCAGTTCCAGACAGGTGAGAGATTCCAGGTGAGCTGGGGGGGCTCTGCCAGCCTCAGGCTCTCACCTGGACTAAGGGAATGGGGGGGTTAAGCCCTACTCATCCTCACTGGTGCAGAGGGGGGACCTGGGTTGTGGAACACCTGGAAGGACGCCCTAAATCATCAATCCTGCTGAATCCATGGGCACCAGGATGGTCCTTAAGTGCTCCTACAGTCACAATGTGAGTCCAAACCCAGGCCTGGAGGTGGGAGGGCTGCAGGCAGTGCTGGGCACAAGCTGGGCTCACCCATCCCACAGGAATCCTCGCCTGAATTCCTGCCAGGCTGGCACCTCACTCCCACTCTGAGAGTCCCTGGGTGACTCTTCCCACTCTGGCCAAAATCCTGCATCCCCAAGGAGCATCCCCCATCAGCCGTGGGGTCTCCAGCCAAGTTCCAACCCCCCCGAGGTTTTCCAGGGGCTCAGCTCTGGGGGTGCCCTTTCCCACCTGGGAGCTGGCATCACAACTTCCAGCTCCAGCTGGAGTTGGGCTCGGATTTCCTTGATTTCCCTCAGTTTCTCTTGATTTCCTTTGATTTCCCTTGATTTCCCTCAATTTCCCTTGATTTCCCATGATCTCACTCAATGTCCCTCAATTTCCCACGATTTCCCTCATTTTCTCTCCATTTCCCTCCATTTCCCTCTGCTGCTGCAGAAGCTGGGACAGCCCAGGCAGGGGGAGCTGGATCCTGTTGGATCCTGCTGGATCCTGCTGGATCTGGACCCTGTTGGATCCTGCTGGATCTGGATCCTGTTGGATCTGGATCCTGTTGGATCCTGCTGGATCCTGTTGGATCTGGATCCTGTTGGATCCTGTTGGATCCTGCTGGATCCAGATCCTGTTGGATCCTGTTGGATCTGGATCCTGCTGGATCCTGCTGGATCCTGCTGTTCCTGCTCATCACCCACCAGGGACTGGGGCAGCTCCAGCCCCACAGGAAAAGCCACAGGCTGGGGCTGGAGCTGCATTCCTGGGATGATGGTGATGATGGTGATGATGAGGATGATGATGATGATGATGATGATGATGATGATGATGATGATGATGTGTGAGGAGCTGAGCAGAGCCAAAGCTCTGGCAAGCACCTGCACTTCACCCCCCCCCAGCTTTTCACTGGGAACTGAGGAAGGCTGGATACCACAATTAGGAAAAAACCTGGAAAAGCCACAGTGCCATTTTCTCAGGCATTTCCCTGCAGCCAAGCCTAACAAAACCCAGCCCAACTCTGTCTTAGGGCAGAGTTTTTGCTGCTTTTTAGCTGGTCCATTAAGTGATTGCTGTGCAGAAGGTTCTGTGTATATAATAATATTAATAAAATTATTATTAGTAGTAGTATGGCATTAATAATATTGATATTATTCTATATTCTATATAATATAAAATATAAAAATACCATCTTACACATTTAATCCCAACCTGAAGAAAAAAATTGTAACTATAATAAAGTAGAATAAATGATAATTTTAAAAATTAAAATTAAAAAATTGAATAAAAATTTAAAATAGTAATATATTTTAAACTAGTTATTAATTTAATAATGTAGTAATTATTTCATAATTTATTTAATTATTAAATTTTATTGTTAAATAAATAAGAAAAGTTAAATTAAAAGCCAGAACTCCACACAGCATGGATGCAAACACACGGCAGCAGGGAATTCTTTTCCAGGAATGCAGAACTGCTGGGACGAGGAGGAGGAGGAGGAGGAGGAGGAGGAGGAGGAGGGGGAGGGGGAGAGCAGCTCCCAGGGCAGATGGAAAAGGCCCCACTCCGGCCGCCTCCCCTGTGGGCTGAAATTTCCCTGCTTGGAAAGTTTCCCGTGGAAACCTTGCAGAGAGCGCCTGAGTCTGTGCAGGAGGCTTTGGAGGAGGGGGCAGCGCACAAACAGGATGAAAAATAAATCTGGAAGTCCCTGGAGAAGCTGCTGGGCTGTCCCTGGGAACCTCTGGGTCCCTGCTGCCCCTGCAGTTTGTGGGGATTGCAGCTCAGTCCCAGGGGGATGCACCCCTGCTGCCTCAGTTTCCCTTCCTGGGGCACAATGACCCCCAGGAATGGGGAGATCCTGGTTCAATAACGGGGTCCTGACCCCGATAATGGGGGGTGATCCTGGTCCCTCCCTTCAGCCTGGATGTGGGTTTGGGCAAGTTTGGCTTGCAGGGAAAACCCAGAGTAACAGGAGGAGAGGAAACGGCCTCAAGTTGTGCCAGGGGAGGTTCAGGTTGGATATTAGGAACAAATTCTTCATGGACAGAGTGGGAACCGCTGCCCAGGGCAGTGGTGGCGTCCCCTGTCCCCTAAAAGCCACCAGTGATGGCCTTGGCAGTGCCAGAGGGGCTCAACGAGCTCAGAGGGATTTTCCAGCCTGACATTTCTGTGAGTCTGCAATCAGGGGTGCAAAGGCCATTCCCCTGGCTTGCAGGGAACCCCTTCCTACACCAACACTTCAGGATATTCCCCTTCAAAAGAAAGACCCCGGGACATCTCCCAGCTCCCTGCTCCAAACTCTTCCTCTCTGTATTTTGTGCCTGCAGGGGAGTCTCAGACCTGCTGGGATTAAACCAGATCCATTTTTAGCACCAGAAAGGTACCAAACCATCATCCTTGGCTACCCTAAAACTGCAGCACTCCTCTCAAGGTGGGGGGGGACACTCAGGTGGCCCCTCAATGTCCCCATTTGGGACAGCTGGCTTTGATTCAGACCAACACTGCCAACAGCCAGCGACTCCCGGGGTCACCAACCCAGCTGGGAATTCCCTGGAGCCAGAGGGGCTTGGAGCCCTCTGATCCCAGGCACAGCTGACAGAGCCCTGTCCAGAGGTGACCTCAGCCCTGCTGGCTCTGGTGACACGAGTCACCTCCCTCAGGGAAGGCAGGAAGGCCCTGCAGACACAAATATGCAAAAATGAGTGGCTGCCGTCCCTGCTGCCACGTCCTGTGTGCTGCAGCATTCCCAGCAGGGTGGGAGGGGGAGGATCAGGGGCTCCTGGAGGAGTTGGGGCAGAGTTGGGGGCTGGGCTCGGCTGGTGCTCTTCACTGAAAGGAATCAAACCTCCCCAGGCTTCAGCAGACACAGCCGAGGGCATTTCATGGTGGGATTCCCTGGAGAGGCGGGCTGCCAGCAGCACCAGGGCTGGGAGCTCCCTGCTGGAGAGCCCAGCTGCAGGTCCAGCACCCACAGAACCTCCCAGAGCTTGGGAATTCTGTCCTAGGAGAGCCCAGCTGCAGGTCCAGCACCCACAGAGCCTCCCAGAGAGCAGGAATTCTGTCCTAGGAGAGCCCAGCTGCAGATCCAGAACCTCCCAGAGATCGGGAATTCTCTCCTGGAGAGCCCAGCTGCAGATCCAGCACCCACAGAACCTCCCAGAGAGCAGGAATTCTGTTCTAGGAGACCCCAGGTGAGATCCAACATCTCCCAGAGATCAGGAATTCTGTCCTGGAGAGCCCAGCTGCAGATCCAACACCTCCCAGAGATCAGGAATTCTCTCCTGGAGAGCCCAGCTGCAGATCCAGCACCTCCCAGAATCAGGAATTCTGTCCTAGGAGAGCTCAGCTGCAGATCCAGCACCTCCCAGAGATCAGGAATTCTGTCCTAGGAGAGCCCAGCTGAGATCCAGCACCTCCCAAAGATCAGGAATTCTGTCCTAGGAGAGCCCAGCTGCAGATCCAGCACCCACAGAACCTCCCAGAGGTCAGGAATTCTGTCCTAGGAGAGCCCAGCTGAGATCCAACACCTCCCAGAGATCAGGAATTCTCTCCTGGAGAGATCAGGATTTCTCTCCTGGAGAGCCCAGCTGCAGATCCAACACCTCCCAGAGATCAGGAATTCTGTCCTAGAAGAGCCCAGCTGCAGATCCAGCACCTCCCAGAGATCAGGAATTCTCTCCTGGGAAAGCCCAGCTCAACAAATTTAGCTCAAGGAGCTGAGTTCATAATAAATTATTGTAATTAGGAATACTCTGCAGCCAGGCTGGCATGGGCAGCTGCCAATCTCCCAGCCAGGGTCAATAATTCTCCTTTTTTTGTGATCCCTGCTCTCACACACACCTCACTGTAATTCTCAACATTGAGGGGAGAAAGGAAAACACCCACAAACCAACAGAGCCACAGAAAAAACATCATCCCCTGTAGATTGTGCACACCAAAATCCACAGTGCTTGGCCTTAGTGAATTCCTGGAGAGGAAAAAATCCTGCTCAGCCTCCAGGGCTCCTTTATCTGCTGCATTTCTGCACTTCACCCCACCTGGGAGCTCCCCAGTGACCAACCCCAGCTCTCCCACCCCACACAGGGCTGTGGGTTTAGTCCTTGCTGGGTTCTTATTTTAAAAAAATTCCTATTTTATCACCCCAGGCCAGGGCTCTGCAGCTCTTGGGGTTTGGTGAGGGGACTGAACTGCTCACAAGAGCCCTGGGAGTGCTCAGGCTCTTGCAGCCTTCAAACCACCATCATTCTGCCATCAAATAGTTTGTTTAAATAAGAATGTCAAGACACCCACAGATGCTGAAAAGCCCTGATTTCAGTGCTGATCTGAAACATATGGGAGAAGAATTTGAGCTCTGAAAGCGTCGCTACTGTGCTGCTCCCACAAGAGCAGCCACAAAAAAACCAGGTTGGTCTGGGGTCTACGAGGAGTCAGAGCACCCAAAAGACAGGAAAATGAATAAAATTTGGAGCCAGAGTACCCAAAACCCAGGAAAACGTATAAAATCTGGAGTCAGGGCACCCAAAACCCAGGAAAATGAATAAAATTTAGAGCCAGAGCACTCAAAAGCCAGGAAAATGAATAAAATTTAGAGCCAGAGCACCCAAAAGCCAGGATAATGTATAGAATTTGGAGCCAGAGCACCCAAAAGCCAGGATAATGTATAGAATTTGGAGCCAGAGCACCCAAAAGCCAGAAAAATTTATAACATTTAGAGCCAAAGCACCCAAAAGCCAGGAAACTGTATAAAACTTGGATCCAGAGCACCCAAAACCCAGGAAAATGAATAAAATTTAGAGCCAGAGCACCTAAAACCCAGGATTATGTATAGAATTTGGAGCCAGAGCACCCCAAAGCCAGGATAATGTATAGAATTTAGAGCCAGAGCACCCAAAACCCAGAAAAATTTATAACATTTAGAGCCAAAGCACCCAAAAGCCAGGAAAATGTATAAAACTTGGAGCCAGAGCACCCAAAACCCAGGAAAATGAATAAAATTTGGAGCCAGAGCACCCAAAACCCAGGAAAATTAAGAAAATTTAGAGCCAGAGCACCTAAAACCCAGGATAATGTATAGAATTTGGAGCCAGAGCACCCAAAAGCCAGGATAATGTATAGAATTTAGAGCCAGAGCACCCAAAACCCAGAAAAATTTATAACATTTAGAGCCAAAGCACCCAAAAGCCAGGAAAATGTATAAAACTTGGAGCCAGAGCACCCAAAACCCAGGAAAATGAATAAAATTTGGAGCCAGAGCACCCAAAACCCAGGAAAATTAAGAAAATTTAGAGCCAGAGCACCTAAAACCCAGGATAATGTATAGAATTTGGAGCCAGAGCACCCAAAAGCCAGGAAAATTAATAAAATCTGGAGTCAGAGCACCCAAAACCCAGGAAAATGAATAAAATTTGGAGCCAGAGCACCCAAAAGCCAAGATAATTTATAGAATTTGGAGCCAGAGCACCCAAAACCCAGGAAAATGAATAAAATTTGGTGCCAGAGCACCCAAAACCTAGAAAAATGTATAACATTTAGAGCCAAAGCACCCAAAAGCCAGGAAAATGTATAAAACTTGGAGCCAGAGCACCCAAAACCCAGGAAAATTCAGAAAATTTAGAGCCAGAGCACCTTAACCCCAGGATAATGTATAGAATTTGGAGTCAGAGCACCCCAAACCAGGATAATTTATAGAATTTGGCTACCTCCATCTGATTATTCCCTTAGATCAAATATCCCATGTTAGGAACAGAGACAAGGGCACCCAAGCATTCAGAAACACCTCAATTTCCAAAAATCCAGATGCCAGGTGAGCATCCCCAAGAGAGTTTGCCAAGACCCTGCCCCAAACCTTTTCCTGCTTAAAAACCTTGGAATTCTTCAGTCCTGTCTCAACAGCAGCAAGAGCAGATTATCATCTTATGAGGTCACATTTTCTGTTTGTTTGAGGCTCTACAGAGCAAGAAACCCTCAGTCCCAGCTGGGCTGGATTCACATTTTCAACACAGACACAGGAATTCCTCCCCCTGCAGCCCTCCCTGCCCACCCCTGGGCTCTGTGGGACTCCTGGAGTCCTGCAGGGCTGGGAAATGCCTGGAAACACCTGCAGGAGAGGTCACAGCTCTCCCCACTGCTCCAGCCTGGGGAAACAGAGCTGGGCTGGTGGTTGATCCTCAAATCTGGGACTGGGATTGGGAGGAATCTGCCTGAAACTCATCCCTAGGGAGCTCCTCCTCAAAGAAAAGGACTGAAACTAAAAGGTAGGTAGGGAAGCTTTAACATAAAAAAACCCCACACGAAAACAAGAAACAAGACAGAACAAAACAAAAAAAAAAAAAAAAACAGAACCAAAACCAAACAAAAAACCCCTGAATAATTTTTAAATAGTGAAAAGCAACTTGAGATATTTTAAAACAATAATTATCTGCAGTCCAGCCTCCAAGTTGGATCCTTGCCTCCAGCTATTCCCTGGATTTCTGAGCAGCAGCAGCAGCCCCAGGAGAAGCAGTGATTGATCCTTCCTTCCTTCCTTCCTTCCTTCCTTCCTTCCTTCCTTCCTTCCTTCCTTCCGCCACTTCCGCCACTTCCGCCACTTCCGCCACTTCCTTCCGCCACTTCCTTCCGCCACTTCCTTCCGCCACTTCCTTCCTTCCGCCACTTCCTTCCTTCCTTCCTTCCTTCCTTCCTTCCTTCCTTCCTTCCTTCCTTCCTTCCTTCCTTCCTTCCTTCCTTCCTTCCTTCCTTCCTTCCTTCCTTCCTTCCTTCCTTCCTT
This sequence comes from Fringilla coelebs, assembly GCF_963513975.1. Taxonomy (NCBI): domain Eukaryota; kingdom Metazoa; phylum Chordata; class Aves; order Passeriformes; family Fringillidae; genus Fringilla; species Fringilla coelebs. The sequence goes on along the minus strand of NC_140054.1, from coordinate 1,727,313 downwards.
CCTTCCTTCCTTCCTTCCTTCCTTCCTTCCTTCCTTCCTTCCTTCCTTCCTTCCTTCCTTCCTTCCTTCCTTCCTTCCTTCCTTCCTTCCTTCCTTCCTTCCTTCCTTCCTTCCTTCCTTCCTTCCTTCCTTCCTTCCTTCCTTCCTTCCTTCCTTCCGCCACTTCCTTCCTTCCTTCCTTCCGCCACTTCCTTCCTTCCTTCCTTCCGCCACTTCCTTCCTTCCTTCCGCCACTTCCTTCCTTCCGCCACTTCCTTCCTTCCGCCACTTCCTTCCTTCCGCCACTTCCTTCCTTCCGCCACTTCCTTCCTTCCTTCCTTCCTTCCTTCCTTCCTTCCTTCCTTCCTTCCTTCCTTCCTTCCTTCCTTCCTTCCTTCCTTCCTTCCTTCCTTCCTTCCTTCCTTCCTTCCTTCCTTCCTTCCTTCCTTCCTTCCTTCCTTCCTTCCTTCCTTCACTTCCTTCCTTCCTTCCGCCACTTCCTTCCTTCCTTCCGCCACTTCCTTCCTTCCTTCCGCCACTTCCTTCCTTCCGCCACTTCCTTCCTTCCTTCCTTCCTTCCTTCCTTCCTTCCTTCCTTCCTTCCTTCCTTCCTTCCTTCCTTCCTTCCTTCCTTCCTTCCTTCCTTCCTTCCTTCCTTCCTTCCTTCCTTCCTTCCTTCCTTCCTTCCTTCCTTCCTTCCTTCCTTCCTTCCTTCCTTCCTTCCTTCCTTCCTTCCGCCACTTCCTTCCTTCCTTCCTTCCTTCCGCCACTTCCTTCCTTCCTTCCTTCCTTCCTTCCGTCACTTCCTTCCGTCACTTCCTTCCTTCCTTCCTTCCGCCACTTCCGCCACTTCCGCCACTTCCGCCACTTCCGCCACTTCCTTCCGCCACTTCCTTCCGCCACTTCCTTCCGCCACTTCCTTCCGCCACTTCCTTCCTTCCGCCACTTCCTTCCTTCCGCCACTTCCTTCCTTCCTTCCGCCACTTCCTTCCTTCCGCCACTTCCTTCCTTCCTTCCTTCCTTCCGCCACTTCCTTCCTTCCTTCCTTCCTTCCTTCCTTCCTTCCTTCCTTCCTTCCTTCCTTCCTTCCTTCCTTCCTTCCTTCCTTCCTTCCTTCCTTCCTTCCTTCCTTCCTTCCTTCCTTCCTTCCTTCCTTCCTTCCTTCCTTCCTTCCTTCCGCCACTTCCTTCCTTCCTTCCTTCCTTCCGCCACTTCCTTCCGCCACTTCCTTCCGCCACTTCCTTCCGCCACTTCCTTCCGCCACTTCCTTCCTTCCTTCCGCCACTTCCTTCCTTCCTTCCTTCCTTCCTTCCTTCCTTCCTTCCTTCCTTCCTTCCTTCCTTCCTTCCTTCCGCCACTTCCGCCACTTCCGCCACTTCCTTCCGCCACTTCCTTCCTTCCGCCACTTCCTTCCGCCACTTCCTTCCTTCCGCCACTTCCTTCCTTCCTTCCTTCCGCCACTTCCTTCCTTCCTTCCTTCCTTCCTTCCTTCCTTCCTTCCTTCCTTCCTTCCTTCCTTCCTTCCTTCCTTCCTTCCTTCCTTCCTTCCTTCCTTCCTTCCTTCCTTCCTTCCTTCCTTCCTTCCTTCCGTCACTTCCTTCCGTCACTTCCTTCCGTCACTTCCTTCCTTCCTTCCTTCCGCCACTTCCGCCACTTCCGCCACTTCCTTCCGCCACTTCCTTCCGCCACTTCCTTCCGCCACTTCCTTCCGCCACTTCCTTCCGCCACTTCCTTCCTTCCGCCACTTCCTTCCTTCCGCCACTTCCTTCCTTCCTTCCGCCACTTCCTTCCTTCCGCCACTTCCTTCCTTCCTTCCTTCCGCCACTTCCTTCCTTCCGCCACTTCCTTCCTTCCTTCCTTCCTTCCTTCCTTCCTTCCTTCCTTCCTTCCTTCCTTCCTTCCTTCCTTCCTTCCTTCCTTCCTTCCTTCCTTCCTTCCTTCCTTCCTTCCTTCCGCCACTTCCTTCCTTCCTTCCTTCCGCCACTTCCTTCCTTCCTTCCTTCCGCCACTTCCTTCCTTCCGCCACTTCCTTCCTTCCGCCACTTCCTTCCTTCCGCCACTTCCTTCCGCCACTTCCTTCCTTCCGCCACTTCCTTCCGCCACTTCCTTCCGCCACTTCCTTCCGCCACTTACTTCCGCCACTTCCTTCCTTCCTTCCGCCACTTCCTTCCTTCCTTCCGCCACTTCCTTCCTTCCTTCCTTCCTTCCTTCCTTCCTTCCTTCCTTCCTTCCTTCCTTCCTTCCTTCCTTCCTTCCTTCCTTCCTTCCTTCCTTCCTTCCTTCCTTCCTTCCTTCCTTCCTTCCTTCCTTCCTTCCTTCCTTCCTTCCTTCCTTCCTTCCTTCCTTCCTTCCTTCCTTCCTTCCTTCCTTCCTTCCTTCCTTCCGCCACTTCCTTCCTTCCGCCACTTCCTTCCTTCCTTCCTTCCTTCCTTCCGTCACTTCCTTCCGTCACTTCCTTCCTTCCTTCCTTCCTTCCTTCCGCCACTTCCGCCACTTCCGCCACTTCCGCCACTTCCGCCACTTCCTTCCGCCACTTCCTTCCGCCACTTCCTTCCGCCACTTCCTTCCGCCACTTCCTTCCTTCCGCCACTTCCTTCCTTCCGCCACTTCCTTCCTTCCTTCCGCCACTTCCTTCCTTCCGCCACTTCCTTCCTTCCTTCCTTCCTTCCGCCACTTCCTTCCTTCCTTCCTTCCTTCCTTCCTTCCTTCCTTCCTTCCTTCCTTCCTTCCTTCCTTCCTTCCTTCCTTCCTTCCTTCCTTCCTTCCTTCCTTCCTTCCTTCCTTCCTTCCTTCCTTCCTTCCTTCCTTCCTTCCTTCCTTCCTTCCTTCCTTCCTTCCTTCCTTCCTTCCTTCCGCCACTTCCTTCCGCCACTTCCTTCCGCCACTTCCTTCCTTCCTTCCGCCACTTCCTTCCTTCCTTCCTTCCTTCCTTCCTTCCTTCCTTCCTTCCTTCCTTCCTTCCTTCCTTCCTTCCTTCCTTCCTTCCTTCCTTCCTTCCTTCCTTCCTTCCTTCCGCCACTTCCGCCACTTCCGCCACTTCCTTCCGCCACTTCCTTCCTTCCGCCACTTCCTTCCGCCACTTCCTTCCTTCCGCCACTTCCTTCCTTCCTTCCTTCCGCCACTTCCTTCCTTCCTTCCTTCCTTCCTTCCTTCCTTCCTTCCTTCCTTCCTTCCTTCCTTCCTTCCTTCCTTCCTTCCTTCCTTCCTTCCTTCCTTCCTTCCTTCCTTCCTTCCTTCCTTCCTTCCTTCCTTCCGTCACTTCCTTCCGTCACTTCCTTCCGTCACTTCCTTCCTTCCTTCCTTCCGCCACTTCCGCCACTTCCGCCACTTCCGCCACTTCCTTCCGCCACTTCCTTCCGCCACTTCCTTCCGCCACTTCCTTCCTTCCGCCACTTCCTTCCTTCCGCCACTTCCTTCCTTCCTTCCGCCACTTCCTTCCTTCCGCCACTTCCTTCCTTCCTTCCTTCCGCCACTTCCTTCCTTCCGCCACTTCCTTCCTTCCTTCCTTCCTTCCTTCCTTCCTTCCTTCCTTCCTTCCTTCCTTCCTTCCTTCCTTCCTTCCTTCCTTCCTTCCTTCCTTCCTTCCTTCCTTCCTTCCTTCCTTCCTTCCTTCCTTCCTTCCTTCCTTCCTTCCTTCCTTCCTTCCTTCCTTCCGCCACTTCCTTCCTTCCGCCACTTCCTTCCTTCCGCCACTTCCTTCCGCCACTTCCTTCCTTCCGCCACTTCCTTCCGCCACTTCCTTCCGCCACTTACTTCCGCCACTTCCTTCCTTCCTTCCGCCACTTCCTTCCTTCCTTCCGCCACTTCCTTCCTTCCTTCCGCCACTTCCTTCCTTCCTTCCTTCCTTCCTTCCTTCCTTCCTTCCTTCCTTCCTTCCTTCCTTCCTTCCTTCCTTCCTTCCTTCCTTCCTTCCTTCCTTCCTTCCTTCCTTCCTTCCTTCCTTCCTTCCTTCCTTCCTTCACTTCCTTCCTTCCTTCCGCCACTTCCTTCCTTCCTTCCGCCACTTCCTTCCTTCCTTCCGCCACTTCCTTCCTTCCTTCCGCCACTTCCTTCCTTCCTTCCTTCCTTCCTTCCTTCCTTCCTTCCTTCCTTCCTTCCTTCCTTCCTTCCTTCCTTCCTTCCTTCCTTCCTTCCTTCCTTCCTTCCTTCCTTCCTTCCTTCCTTCCTTCCTTCCTTCCTTCCTTCCGCCACTTCCTTCCGCCACTTCCTTCCGCCACTTCCTTCCGCCACTTCCTTCCGCCACTTCCTTCCGCCACTTCCTTCCGCCACTTCCTTCCTTCCTTCCGCCACTTCCTTCCTTCCTTCCGCCACTTCCTTCCTTCCTTCCTTCCGCCACTTCCGCCACTTCCGCCACTTCCTTCCGCCACTTCCTTCCGCCACTTCCTTCCTCCACTTCCTTCCTTCCGCCACTTCCTTCCGCCACTTCCTTCCGCCACTTCCTTCCTTCCTTCCTTCCTTCCTTCCTTCCTTCCTTCCTTCCTTCCTTCCTTCCTTCCTTCCTTCCTTCCTTCCTTCCTTCCTTCCTTCCTTCCTTCCTTCCTTCCTTCCTTCCTTCCTTCCTTCCTTCCTTCCTTCCTTCCTTCCTTCCGTCACTTCCTTCCGTCACTTCCTTCCGCCACTTCCGCCACTTCCGCCACTTCCGCCACTTCCGCCACTTCCGCCACTTCCGCCACTTCCTTCCGCCACTTCCTTCCGCCACTTCCTTCCGCCACTTCCTTCCTTCCGCCACTTCCTTCCTTCCGCCACTTCCTTCCTTCCTTCCGCCACTTCCTTCCTTCCGCCACTTCCTTCCTTCCTTCCTTCCGCCACTTCCTTCCTTCCTTCCTTCCGCCACTTCCTTCCTTCCGCCACTTCCTTCCTTCCTTCCGCCACTTCCTTCCGCCACTTCCTTCCTTCCTTCCTTCCTTCCTTCCTTCCTTCCTTCCTTCCTTCCTTCCTTTCCTTCCTTCCTTCCTTCCTTCCTTCCTTCCTTCCTTCCTTCCTTCCTTCCTTCCTTCCGCCACTTCCGCCACTTCCGCCACTTCCTTCCGCCACTTCCTTCCGCCACTTCCTTCCGCCACTTCCTTCCGCCACTTCCTTCCGCCACTTCCTTCCGCCACTTCCTTCCTTCCTTCCTTCCGCCACTTCCTTCCTTCCTTCCTTCCTTCCTTCCTTCCTTCCTTCCTTCCTTCCTTCCTTCCTTCCTTCCTTCCTTCCTTCCTTCCTTCCTTCCTTCCTTCCTTCCTTCCTTCCTTCCTTCCTTCCTTCCTTCCTTCCTTCCTTCCGTCACTTCCTTCCGTCACTTCCTTCCGTCACTTCCTTCCTTCCTTCCTTCCTTCCTTCCTTCCTTCCTTCCTTCCTTCCTTCCTTCCTTCCTTCCTTCCTTCCTTCCTTCCTTCCTTCCTTCCTTCCTTCCTTCCTTCCTTCCTTCCTTCCTTCCTTCCTTCCTTCCTTCCTTCCTTCCTTCCTTCCTTCCTTCCTTCCTTCCTTCCTTCCTTCCTTCCTTCCTTCCTTCCTTCCTTCCTTCCTTCCGCCACTTCCTTCCTTCCGCCACTTCCTTCCTTCCGCCACTTCCTTCCTTCCGCCACTTCCTTCCTTCCGCCACTTCCTTCCGCCACTTCCTTCCGCCACTTCCTTCCGCCACTTCCTTCCGCCACTTCCTTCTGCCACTTCCTTCCGCCACTTCCTTCCTTCCTCTACTTCCTTTCCCCCTTTTCCTTTTCTTTCTTTTCCTTGAAATTTTCCTTTCCTTTCCTTCCCTTTCCTTCCATTTCCTTCCCTTTCCCTTTCCTTCCCTTTCTTTCCCTTTCCCTTTCACTTTTCTTGAAATTTCCTTGAAATTTCCTTTCCTTGAAATTTCCTTGAAATTTCCTTGAAATTTCATTTCCTTGAAATTTCCTTGAAATTTGCTTTCCTTGAAATTTCCTTGAAATTTCCTTTCCTTGAAATTTACTTTCCTTGAAATTTCCTTTACTTTTCTTTCCCTCCTCAACCTCCAGAGCTCCAGTTCCACCAGGACAGAGCTCACAGCTCCTCCCCTTCCAGCTACAAACTGGGAGAAACTGGAAAATCCTCCTGTCCCAGTGCTCCCAGTGCCACTGCTGGGTTCTGTGCCAGCCCCCACAGCAGGGTGAGGTCTGTGCTCCCTGCCAAACTCTGCAGAACAGGAAAATTCCAGAAGGGAAATCTCGAATTGGAATGGGGATGGCTTTAATTGCCACTCCAGGGGTCCCTCTCCAGGTGAACCCCTGGTCAATGGATTTTATAGGAAATACACACACAAATTCATGTTTAAAAACATGTTTTAGCCACATTTTACTCTCAGACCTTTATAATTTCCATCATTCCCAAGAATTCCACATCCCATCTGCCATCCCCAGGACCCTCTGGTAGTCGATACTAAAGAGAACTGAAAACCAACAACATTGGGCATATTAAAAAGAAAAAAAAAACAACAAAAACAACCAAAAATAATCAAAAAACCCAAAAAAACCCAACAAACCAAAGGAAACCACACACACAAAACCCCCCTAAAAAGACACCAAACAGGAATCAGCTCAACCTCAGCCTTGCACAGAGAGCTGTCTCCCCAAAATGACGTTTCCTTGTAAGAAAGTGACAAAAGGCAGTCCCAGAAGGCAGCTCAGAGGGACAGGCTCCGAGTCACCGTCCTGCCCCGCTCCCAGGGCAGCAGGATGGAGGGGCTGGCTCTGCCTCTTTGCACATCAGCTTCCTAATTGATTGCACAGGGCTTGGAATCCACTCCAGGCTCCCAGAAATCCCCTCCTGTGGGAAATGAATCTGTAGAAAACTCTCAAAGTTTTAAAAAGCAGAAATTTTTAAAACGCCTTTCGGCTGCCCCATGCCTGGCTCAGAAGAGGGATCAATCCAATCAATCCAACACCCTCCCAGCCCAGGAGAGGCTGCCTGGCTGTGCAGATGGTAAGAACTGCCCAATCCCGAGGCAATCTGATAAAAAACCTTTGCCTGCTCTGATTTTAGCCCGGAGTTGATGTCAGGGCAGGGATGAAGTGCAAAGCCCAGAGGCTGGAGCTCTGCCAGCAGCCCGTGAACGCTCTGCTCACAGGCACAGCTCATTCTTGCAGACATTTGGCCCCAGTCACCCCTGGCCCTGAGTCAGGCCTTGTGTCACTCCTGGCAGTCCAGGAGGAGGAGGGACAGCCCAGGTGATCCCGGATTTCCTGCAGGACTTCACACAAATTCTCCTGTGTTGTATTTGCAGGGAGGGATGATGGATCTGACTCCATGCTCTCAGAAGGCTCATTTATTTCTTTATAATACTATATTATATTAAAGAATGCTATACTAAACTGTACTAAAGGAAAGGAAACTTACAGAAGGATAAAAAGATGAAATGAAATAAATAATAATGAATAATAAATAATGATAATAAATAATGAAAACTCGTGACTCTCTCCAGAGTCCTGACACAGATTGGCTCTGATTGGCCAAAGAGTGAAAACAACTCACATGAAACCAATGGAACAATCACCTGTGGGTGAACAATCTCCAAACACATTCCACACCAGCACAACACAGGAGAAGCAAATGAGAGAAGAATTGTTTCCCTTTTCTCTGAGGCTTCTCAGCTTCCCAGGAGCAAAATCCTGGGTGAAGGGATTTTTCCAGAAAATGTGAATGAGGCACTCCTGCGTTTCCATTTTCAACCCCCTGATGAACGAAAGCTTCTAAAACTGCAGGGAAATGTTTTTTCCCAGGGAACTGAGGGCAGGTGCCCCCGTGGAAATGCAAACAAAAAGACACCAGGAACGTTTGAAGCTGGTACCTGCATCCAGCCATTCCTGGGAGTTTGGCATTTCCCCATCCTGAGGTCAGCTCTGACCCTCAGCCTCTCTTCCCCTCTCTGCTGGCAGCACCTTGAGCCATTTTTCTCTCATTTTTGAGCCATTTTTCTCACTTTTCTCTCCATTCCATTCCCCCCTCTTTGTTGTGAGAGCTCAGCCTATCCCTCACCTGCGGGAGAATTGCAGCCCTTCCCTTCTGACCAATTTCTGCCTCTCTCCATCCCTGTCCAGCTGCCACCATTGTCTGTCTGACCAAACCCTGCTCCTTTCCCCCCAAATCCCCTCACCTGTGTGACTGAGGCCCTGTGAGATGCTGCTGTCTGTTCCTCCAGCTGCTCCTGGACAGCTGAATTTGCTCACATTTGCTCCCAGCTCTCGACATTTCCTCCCTGCCCACAGCCCTGGAACACCCACAGGCACTTCCTGAATGTTCTCTGTTCATTTTGGTTTCCAATTCACTTCTATCAAAACTAAATTAATTTGGTTCATATTTTCTATTTTAAAATGGTATCAAAAACATGTCAGCACAGAGGTTCCATCCTCAGACTCTCCCCCAAGTTGCCCTGCTCCCCCTCCCAGGAGGGGATCCTCACTGCAGGGCATGAAACTCAGGTTTCATAACAAACCCCCAACCCCAAAATGAGATGAACCTCACAAAATCTCAGGAAAGAGGCAGCACCTCGAGTGCTGTGCCCAGTTCTGCCCCTCAGTTTGGGAAGGACCTTGGGATGTTTGAGGGCATCCAGAGGGGGCAACGAGGCTGGAGAGGGGCTGGGGACACAAACCCTGAGAGGAGCCCCTGAGGGAGCTGGGGGTGCTCAGCCTGGACAGACGGACACTCAGGGCTGCCCTCATCACTCTCACAGCTCCTGAAAGGTGCCTGTGCTCAGCTGGGGCTGGGCTCTGTCTGCAGGGACTGACAGACCCAGAGCACACAGCCTGAGCTGTGCCAAGGGAAATACAGGCTGGATAGCAGGGAGAAGTTTTTTACAGAAAGGTGATAAAGTTCTGGAATGTTCTGCCTGGGGAGGTGGTGCAGTCACCATCCCTGGGGGTGTTTAACAAAGCCTGGATGTGGCACTGGGTGCCAGGGGTGAGTTGGGGTGTTGGGGCTGGGTTGGACTCCATGGTCTGGAAGGTCTCTTCCAACCCAGTGACTCTGGGAATTCTGGGAATTCTGTGAAAAGCTCCAGACCTGGGAATGGTCTAACCCGCCCTGAGGAGAGCCAGGAGGTCTAAAAATGCAACACCACTCCTGCCAGCCTTGATTTTGCCCCCATTTTTGCCGAGGAATGACTGAGACAGGATGGGCTGCATGGCCACGAAGCTCTGGCAAGTTCCCCAAGCAGGGCAGGGCTCCCTTTCCCCCTCTTTGCTCCCTGAATTCACCTTTGTCCTGCAGAAGAAAGGGAAATGCTGCTTTGTCCTCCCCAGGCACCCGTTGTGTGCCCACCTCAGAGCAGGAGCTGCTCCTCTTTACCCACCTGGGCTGATCCTGGATCCTCCAGGTGTTAGAAGAAAAGAAATTGCTTGGAAAAATGCAATAATGAGTAGATTTTAAATTCCTTTAGCGCTCAGTGTGGCACTGGGGCACCCTTCACTCCCCACAGGTGACACAGGTCCCAGCCAGGTACCCCAGGCACTTGTGTGGGGCAGCAAAAGCATTTTCCTGCTTGATCCCATTTATTAATTCTCGATTTGCGCTGGGAACAAACAGGAATTCTTGTCAGAGAGAAAATAAAACCCGTGGTGAGTGGTGTAACATGCTGGGAAAACCCCTGGGAATGCTGGGCTCAGGAAGAGCATCCTCCTCTTCCTCCTCCTCCTCCCCCAGCAGGGGAATCCCACGGGCTGGGATGCTCGCAGGGTTCTTGGGGGGAAGGAAATCCGTGCAGAACCTCGAGCATCCCACACGAGGTCAGGCAGGAAGCTGCAGACAACATTTCTGAATAATTGGCTGTGGGAAATGAGCACCCACGAGGGAACAGGGCTGGCTGCACCGGCAGAAAGAACTGGGGAAAGGAACGGAGGAAACCAATCAGGAGCCTCAGCTAAACCCTCCTGGGTTTGTTGGATTTCCTGGGAAAACGGGAATAAACTGCAGAATAAACCCAGTTTGTGAAGAGAGGTGTCCAGGCCAGGAAACATCAGCAATTCCCAGTCAGATATTTCAAATCTGGGGAGTTTGTGAGGAGAGGAGAGGAGAGGAGAGGAGAGGAGAGGAGAGGAGAGGAGAGGAGAGGAGAGGAGAGGAGAGGAGAGGAGAGGAGAGGAGAGGAGAGGAGAGGAGAGGAGAGGAGAGGAGAGGAGAGGAGAGGAGAGGAGAGGAGAGGAGAGGAGAGGAGAGGAGAGGAGAGGAGAGGAGAGGAGAGGAGAGGAGAGGAGAGGAGAGGAGAGGAGAGGAGAGGAGAGGAGAGGAGAGGAGAGGAGAGGAGAGGAGAGGAGAGGAGAGGAGAGGAGAGGAGAGGGAGAGGAGAGGAGAGGAGAGGGAGAGGAGAGGAGAGGGAGAGGAGAGGAGTTTGTCCCAGAGTCCTGGCGAGGCACAGCCCCAGCTCCCCGGGAGCTGCTGGGAACAGCCCGGGCAGCACAAACACACAAACACAGCTGCTGCCACAGCAAAGGCACCGGGGACATCCTGGAATGCCAAAGCCTGGCCTGGCCCCTGCACAGCCCACATGGGAACAGCCCCAGCCTGGAAAATCCTCAGTGATCCAGCCAAGGGCTGGGGGGAGCTGGAAAGGGGCTGCGCTTATGGAGTCAAATGTGCAGGGTTTAATGGGGTTTAATTCTGATATATATTATTTTTATATTATATATTAAATATTATATATTAAATATTATATTATATATTATATATTATATATTTTTATTTTATACATTAAAATTTATATTTATATTTTATATATGATATTATATATTTTATATAAAATATAATATATCATATAATATATATAAAACATATATTTTATATTTATTTTATATATCCTACATAATATATATTTTTCTATCTTCTAACTTATAAGTTATATGTTATATATTATATATTATATATTATATATTATATATTATATATTATATATTATATATTATATATTATATATTATATATTATATATTATATATTATATATTATATATTATATTGTATTATATTGTATTATATTGTATTATGTTTATATTGTATAATATATTATGTTATATTATGTTATATTATATTATATTATGTTATGTTATATTATATTATATTATATTATATTATATTATATTATATTATATTATATTATATTATATTATATTATATTATATTATATTATATTATATTATATTATATTATATTATATTATACTATATTATATTATATTATATTATATTATATTATATTATATTATATTATATTATATTATATTATATTATATTATATTATATTATATTATATTATATTATATTATATTATATTATATATACTCCATATACTATTTTCTAGATTAAATGCTATATATTATATAAAACTATTATATTATATGTATAGTATTATTTATCATATATTACATATTATATATTATATAGCATATATTTATTTTTCTAACTGATTTTCGTACATTTGAGTCCCTCCCACCCCACACCAGGCTGGGGCACCATGAGGACACGCTGCACCCCGCTGAGGTGGCCAAGCCCAAGCCCAGCAAGCGTCACCTTTGCTTTGCTGCTCCTGCTCTGACTCTGCACTTACATTTCTGCCTTTCCTCCTCTTCCCAGTGCTGTTTCCCACCCTCTACCTCCATCCAAGAAAAGATTTCCTGAACAAACCAGTGGGAAAAATTGATTTTTCGCTTTGACTGTTCCCCGAGTTACCAGGCAAAACATTTTCTTTTTAACTAAACCAAAACTTAACGAGAAAAATCCAAATATTCATGAAGACGCTTTATGGGGAGAAAGAAAAAAAAAAGCATTTGCTTCCTATGGAATTGAAGCTTTTTGTCATATTGGCTTTTAAGTATATTTTAATGTAAGAATATAATGATTTCCAAAGCAAAAAGCACAGATTCCTTCCATTTTGCAAATATTTTTCTCTCCTTGCTGTTTTTCTCTCCTCCTATTAAGGAATGCATCTTTCAAGCAGCTGAGCTGCCTCTTAAACAATTCCCCCTTTCATCTTGTCAGCATTGGGAAAATCTAAAAACCTCTCCTTCCTTAAATTGCCACGCTGTGTTTTGTCTCCTTTGGATTAGGTTTTTAAGCAGAAAAAGTGAAGGTTTTGTGCTATCAAAAAAAAAAAACACCAAAAAAAAACGGGTGTGAAGAGGCTGAAAATGACTTCAGGTTCTTTTAGGAGAATTGTGGAATATCCAGAGTGGGGAGGGATGCAGAGGGATCCAGAGGGATCATGGATCCAGCTCCAGGAACCCCAGCACCCCCACCCTGGCCATCCCTGCAGCGCTGCCCAAATTTCTCCCCCATCCTTCATCTCCCCCATCCCTCACTCTCACAGAATCATGGAATGAGCTGAGCTGGAAGGGACCCACAGGGATGATCAATCCCAAATCCAAAGCCTGCCCAGAGCCCCCCCAAGCCCAGCCTGGGCATCCCTGGAGCTCTGGCAGCCTTGGGGCCGTGCCCATTCCCTGGGCAGCCTGGGCAGTGCCAGCAGCCTCTGGGGGAAGAACCTTGCCCTCATCTCCAGCCTGAGCTGCCCTGGCCCAGCTCCAGAACTTTCCTTGGCACCCCAGATAGATCCTGGTGAGTGGGAGCATCACAACCCTTCAGGCTACACCCAAACCCCATGGAAAACCCACCAGAAAAACAAATCTTGGGAGGGACATGGTGCCTTTGGGGGGGATTTTGGAGAGCTGCCTGCAGGTTCTGCCCAGCTGAGCTCTGCCCAGCCCAGGGTTTGCTCTCCCTTCTTCCCAGGGTCCCACTGCAAGGGCGTTAATGGTGTTTGGAGCTGATGGGTAACAGGGCGGTCCCTGCGGGCTCAGAGGGACATGAACCCCCCCCTTTGCACTGCTGGTGAAGTCCTGGCTTAAAAAAACCCCAAAATTCCACACATAAACCCCAGGTTTTAATTGAAATACCCTCTGTGGAGGCAGCAGAAACTCCATTGCACAGGCTGATGCTTGAGGCTCTAAACTGGTGTTGCAGGGAGAGCTTGGCACAGCCAGATGGGATTTCATGGGGGGCAGCCCTGCCTGGCGGGGGTTGGGATGAGATGGGCTTTAAGGTCCCTTCCAACCCAACCCAAAGCACACCTGTCCTGGATTGCCAAGTAAATTGTATCTATCACCATCTGCATGGCAGCTGTCTCCTGTTCAGGGGGCAGTTTTCCTTATCTCTTCCACACCCACTCCTCCCCACCAGGAGACACCTGCTGATAACAGGGATGGAATGTCCCTGCAGGGCTGATAAGAGCTCCAGCATCCCACTGGGAGCTGTGAGCCCAGAGGGAGGAGCCAAGCATTCCTACCCGGATAGAATCTGGAGATTCTGGAACACCAGCACGGCTTCTGCACTGCATTCCCAGAGGAGCAGCAGCTGCCTCTGCCCCTGGATCTCCAGAGGATTCTGCACCTTTCTCCAGGATCCCTGCTCCAGCAGAACCACCCCTGGCACTGCAGGAGGGCTGAGCCACAATTCCAATGGCCCTGCTGCAGCACCCTGACCCACAGGGTGTCAGGCTGCGCTCTGGCTCTGGCAGGGTTGGTTTGGTTCACTGCATTCTTTATTTTATCCTTTTATTTTCTTCCCTAATAAAGAACTGTTATTCCCACTCACATATTTTTTGCTTGAGAGTCCCTTAATTTAAAATTTATAGCAATTCAGAGGGGTGGGAGGGTTTACATGCTCCAGTTCAGGGGAGGCTCCTGCCTTCCTTAGCTGACATCTGGCTTTCCAAACCAAGACAACGCCGTGATCCTGGGATTCTGAGATTCCCAGGAGGGCTCTGCAAGCAGAGCAGCACTGCCTGCTCAGCACTTCTCAGGACAGGGGAAATCCAGCAGCCAAAGCCTCAGGAGATGCTCCAGTGGACGCTGAGTGGTCAGTCTGGCACCAGCAGCCCTCATGGAGAACTCTGAGCACCAATTTCTCCCAGCCATGCAAAGCAGACTCAGGAAAACCCCTTTCACTCAAGAATGTAAATTACAGGAATTGTTTGCTTATATCTAGGAATGGAGCAAAATATTCAGACTGGGAGAGCTGGGGGGGCTCCCCTGGAGAGGAGAAGGCTCCAGGGAGAGCTCAGAGCCCTGGCAGGGCCTGAAGGGGCTCCAGGAGAGCTGCAGAGGGCCTGGGGACAAGGATGGAGGGACAGGAGCCAGGGAATGGCTGCCAGTGCCAGAGGGCAGGGCTGGATGGGATCTTGGGAATTGGGAATTGTTCCCTGGCAGGGTGGGCAGGGGCTGGGCTGGAATTGCCAGAGCAGCTGTGGCTGCCCCTGGATCCCTGGCAGTGCCCAAGGCCAGGCTGGACACCGGGGCTGGGAGAACCTGGCACAGGGGGAGGTGTCCCTGCCATGGCAGGGGTGGCTCTGGGTGGGATTTAATTTCCTTCCCACCCAAACCATTCTGGGATCTGTGATTCCTGTTTAAGCCCAGCCCTGCTCCACAGAGCTGTGTTCCCATTCCAGGCACTGCCCCAGGGCTCTGGGTGAGTTCACTGCCAGCTCTGCAGGTAAATCTGGGGCCTTTGAGCAGGGCCAGGACCCCAGGATCCTGGTGGTCCCTTCCTACCCTGGATAATCCCTGATCCCACATTTTATGTTAAATAAAGGAGCTGCCCTTGGCTCTCCCGGGTGCTCAGGGCAGCTGGAAGTGCCTCAGATTCCTCCTTCCCTGGTCCCCTCAAGCCCTGCCTTTGGGATGAGTGACTCCTTCCAAAACAAACAGGGAGAATTCTCAGAACTCCTCTCAGCCAAGGAAATCCCCTGGCGGGGTTGGGGTCAGGGCTGGTTCAGCACGGAGCCTTTGTCCCGGGATGCCAGGGGATTTCCAGCAGGTGAGCCCAGGGAGCTGGGCTGGCCACAGGAACGGGGTGACATCAGCCCCAAAAAGCCACCACAGCTCCCACAGCAAAGCACTGGGAGGAGAGGGGGACAGGGAGGCTCAGACCAGCTCGTGGGTCAGCCCAGGTGGGGATTTTCTCCTTATTCAGCCAGCAATTAGCAATCATGTTCAAATCTGATCAATCAGCCCCATTTTCTCCATTCTCCTTCATCCAGTAGAAAATCTTTTGTTGTTCAGGCTCAGGGAGGCAGATCTGGGGCTCTGTGAGTGCCTAAAACCCCAAAAGAGGGAAGGGAAGGGAAGGGAAGGGAAGGGAAGGGAAGGGAAGGGAAGGGAAGGGAAGGGAAGGGAAGGGAAGGGAAGGGAAGGGAAGGGAAGGGAAGGGAAGGGAAGGGAAGGGAAGGGAAGGGAAGGGAAGGGAAGGGAAGGGAAGGGAAGGGAAGGGAAGGGAAGGGAAGGGAAGGGAAGGGAAGGGAAGGGAAGGGAAGGGAAGGGAAGGGAAGGGAAGGGAAGGGAAGGGAAGGGAAGGGAAGGGAAGGGAAGGGAAGGGAAGGGAAGGGTTACATGGCAGCTCCAGCCCTCAGCCCTGGGGCTCACCAGGGAGGGTAAAGTCCAGCCTCAGGCACCACCAATCATTTGGAAATGGTCTACATCAGGCTTGAGGGAGATAGGGATTCACAACCCCAGTTCAGGAGATCCCATGGCTGGGCACCTCCAACTCTGTCACATTTTGGTGAAGACAAAGAGGGAAGGGTTTGATTTCCTCCAAAGCACAGAGCAGAGCAGCCTTTGAGGCACAGCCCCACTCCGAGCATCCCTCTGGAGTGAAAAGCCCTTCTTGTGGATGTGTGGGTTTTTTTCCAGGGGATGGTGAGAAGGGAAGGTGTTTTTTAAAGGTGGGAATGCCAGGATGCTCAGATATTTGTGCCTCCAATCATAACATTACAGCCATAAGGGTTTTTTTTCCTAAAGCAGTAAAAAAGGAACAGTTTTCCAAAGAGAAAATGTAGTTTTCAGTAAACATGGCCCTGCTTTGGGGATGTCAGTAAAGGTTTTTATCTTTAAAGATCTTGGTACTGTTTTTCCCACTGGTTGTAATTAACTAATTCACTAAACCAACTAATTGTCCCCACAACAGCACAGAGGGCTGGGCTGTGAAGCAGAAGGACAGACTGAGCATCCCCAGCCCCCTGCTCTCAGGTTCCATGGTGGGAATGGCAGCAAGCAGGGGGCACGTCCCTGAGCAGAGCCTGAGAGCAGCACAGAGCCCAGCCCCACCCCAGGTCGATACCAATCTCTGGTTCCATGATGTCAGATTGCAGAATGGGCACCCCAGGGGGGTGAGGAAGGTGACACCGAGCCACCAAGGAACCACAGCACTTCTCCTGCAGCACTGCTGGCCAGCCTGACCTTCAGAGATCATTTTCCCTGCTCCAGACCAGCAGAGCATCCCTCAGGACCAGCCCAGGGGATGCTTTGATTGGCTCCTTGAGGAGCTCAGGCATTGACCTGGCTGTTTAATGGCTCTCCCAAACACAACCCGAGGAGCCTGGGCAGCCTCCAGCCCGTCCTTGGGGTGTTAAATGACTCCAGCCTCCCCTCAAGGGCTGGGGCCATCTGCTCAGAACGGGGATTGATCCAGCCTGACAGAATTCCACCATTCCAAACAAAAAGCTGCGGCTGAAATTACACATGGAGTGACCTCAAGGCGCTCAGTTCCTCTCCAAGAGGAATTTGTTCTTCCAACAGAAATCTCCGTGGACCCAGCCCCAGTGCAGCGTGGAGAGGTTAAGGCAGGATCATGCACGTCCCTCCTGAGGCTTCCAGAGAGGCTGCAAAGGGTCTGCAGAGCCCCTTCCTGTTGGAATGCTGGGGGACACAAGACAGGCGATGGATTTGGGGTTTGATAACAGAGTGGCTTGGCAAAAGCAAACGGAACTTTGAAAATTAGACCTGGATTGCAAAAAGATTCAAGAAAATCCCATTAAACTCTGCAAGTAAGAGATGCTGTTATATGCATAAGTTTGTGTGTGTGATTTTAACCTAAATACTGCAGTACACATGACCAGCCTCCCTGAAATGGTACCTAAGTGTTCGTACCCCACAATAAAATCAAATTCTGATCACTGAATCAGTCTCCCCATCTCTCTCCATCACCAACACTTCCCATCAGGAACACGGGGCTGGAAGGGCTGGGAGCTCACCAGGAGCTGCAAACCTCCCCAGCCAGCTCCTCCTGGCACCCCAGGGCCTCACCCTGAGCTGGCACCACAAATCCTCCACACAGAGAGGGGAGGGAAGGACTGAGCCCCATGCCTGGCACTACCAAGCCCTGATCCCAAACCCAGGTTCAAGGAACCTGCAAGTGCTGGATCCAAACCCTTCCCAGGGGGAAACAAGAGGAGCCATCCACTCCCAGAGCTGTGGAGGAGACACCTCCAGGGGAGACAAGGGGATCCAAGATGCCCCCAGTGCTCTGAGGGGGTTCACCAGTTCCTTCCTGACAAGAAGGAATGGTGAAAAGAGGAAATTTGGCTTTTCTGGTCTTCCCTGAAAGCCAAGGAATAAAATTCCAGCTAGGAGGCCGGAGAGCAGCAGGAGAAATCTCAGAGATGGTCCTGGAGGTGCCCTGAGGAGGAAAGTGATGGGATTGGGGAAGCCAGAAGAGTCTACAGAAGGAAAAGTGCTGAACCTGGCAGAGAGAAAGGCAAGAGCTCCAAGGAAATAAAAAATGAGGGGAAGAGGGAGCTAAAAGAGTTGCAGCAAGTGTGAATTTCTTTATAATCTCACTCCTTGGTTGAGACAACAAAGCGTGGGATGGATCCAAAGGCTTTGAACCCAACTGCATCCCCTGGAAGGATGGGCCTGGCCAGCAGCATTCAGTGTGAAACAAATAAGGGGAAAATGAGTCAAGGAAGAAATTTTTATAGGGAAAAAAAGTAAAAGAAGAGAGTGAAATAATGTCTTGAAAATGGCTGCATTTGGTGTAAAACATTTTTAAGAAAAGGCCAGGAAAGGGAGTCTGATCCATTTGGGAGCTTGCAGAAGAGACCAGGCACCAGTGGATTTATCTGCAGGAAAAGGTCCTGGCAGATACCTGGGGCAGAGCAGCAGGAAAAGGTCCTGGCAGATACATGGGGCAGAGCAGCAGGAAAAGGTCCTGGCAGACCCTGGTAAAGAGCAGCAGGAAAAGGTCCTGGCAGACCCTGGGAAGGAACAGCAGGAAAAGGTCCTGGCAGATACATGGGGCAGAGCAGCAGGAAAAGGTCCTGGCAGATACATGGGGCAGAGCAGCAGGAAAAGGTCCTGGCAGACCCTGGGAAGGAGCAGCAGGAAAAGGTCCTGGCTGCTGGGGCTGAACACCCCAACACCAAAACCTTGTGGGAATGAGCAGGGGGCACAGGGAGCAGCCTGGGAGCACAGCTTGTCCTGCTGGCCCTGGGCACTGCCACGACATCCAGACACGGAATTCAGGCATGGAATTCATTGCTGTGAGCTCCTGGTGTGTCCCAGCCAGAGAGC
The DNA here is from genome assembly GCF_963513975.1 of Fringilla coelebs. Classification (NCBI taxonomy): domain Eukaryota; kingdom Metazoa; phylum Chordata; class Aves; order Passeriformes; family Fringillidae; genus Fringilla; species Fringilla coelebs. The sequence continues at coordinate 1,709,008 of NC_140054.1, read as the reverse complement.
CACAGGCAGAGCCCCAGGAAGTTTAAAATTCAAGCCAACACAGGGTCAGGATGGCTGGCACATGCCCTGGATGGCACAGAGCTTTGGTTTGTGGCTGCCATGCAGAAGGACACGGCCTGAGCATCCACAGCCCTCTGCTCTCAGAGCCCATCCTGGGAATGGCAGCACAGAGGAAGAGCAATTTCACATTTTTTAAGAAATAAACAGCAGCATTAGACCCTGGTAGCAGCACAGACCCTGCTGTCCCTTGGCTGTGCTGGGGTGGGGACAAAGCCCCCCCTGTGTGAGCACAGCACGAGGGGTGCAGCACTGAGCTGCTCAGAGAGGGGCAGGGGGTTTTCAGTCATGGTAATGCTGAGCTCCTTTAATCAGGGCCAGGAAGGAATTCAAGATCCCCCCTAAGCAGCCACAGGGACCACCCAGTCCAGGGGAACTGAGGTTCCCATGGCATTGAAGGGAATAAAAGGGAATAAAACCCATCCTGGTGGGTCCCAGGGGTCCCATCTGCTACAGGAGGGTGACAGAGATTTCCTGAGCCCCTCACATGTTTCATTCTGCTGCTCCCTGAGCCATGTCAGGCCACAGCCACGGCAGGGTTGGCTCTGCTCAGCTCTCTACATCCCCATCCCTGCCCAAACCTGAGCTGGGCACACCGAGCCCACAGCCGGGGCAGAGCTGAGCTCTCCTGACCAACCAGCAGCTGTCCCATCCCAAAGCACTGATTTTCCCATTTTCCCTCTTGCTTTGCTGGTTTGACCATCTGCTAACAAGGTATTTTAAAATAAAAGCAAGCTTCATCTGGTAACAGCAGAAAACCCACAAGCACAGCCTGATGAAAGCCTTTTTCTAACACACAGAAACCAAGACCACCCAACAGCAAGGGCAGGACTGATAAATCCTGCTGGGAATTGCTTGCACCAATTTGGCCCCCTCTGCAACACCCAGGAAGGATGATCTTCAATTGCAACCCCCCAGACACATTGCTTGTGAGCTATTTTTTTAAATTTTAAACACATAAACAGCAGCATTAGACCAGTGCTGAATTCCTGAGGTGCCCTCTGGATTACCTGGAGCCCAGGTTTGAGATGCACATCAAATTAAGGCCTTGCATCCATTCTGGTTTGAGCTATTTCAGTGGGGTGGGATGGAAATCACATGAACAAAACGCTTCTTTGGTTCCCCACCCAAACCCCAGGCATCAGGAAAGGCCTGCCCAGAATGGGAACAACCATCAGGAACATCATTTGCAGGAGAAGGCTCTGGAAAGATTGAGGAGGTACAGAGTGCACCTCCATCACCCCAGAGACAGCTGCGAGATGGATTTGTGCTCTTCACTCAACCACCCACTCAGAAAAGAGATCCAGGTGACTGCTGACTTAAAGACAGCTCAGAAATAGGAAATTAATGCACTCCAGATCTGGAGGGCTGAGTTTTATAACAGAGGCTGTGGAAAACAAACCGAAATCCAGCTCCATCTGCTCACCTTCAGCGGCACCTTGCCATCATGGTAACAACTCAACACAAGTGTGAGACACAAGAAGAGAAATAAAATGAGACACTCACCCTCCTTCAAAGATCTTGATCCTCACCGGCTCCCCTCGCTTGGTCACAAGAGCCTCTTCTTCTGATTTTCCCCTTTTCTCCTCTTCCTTCTCAGCTCTAGTTATATCTTTTCGACCTTCATTAGAAAGGAGCGAAGGCAAATGAACCTATCTCCCCAAAAGAGCAAAACAATCCATGATTACAGACAGAATCACTGGCAGGACACACAGAGCACACAGCCCCAGCAGAGCCCCAGCCCTGCTCCTGACACTGGGGGCTGGAATTGGGGCACCCCCCCAGCAGTGGGGCCCTGCTGCTGGATTTGGGGCCCTGGGGGTTGTGGGGTTTGCTGGGAGTCCTGGCTGGTGGAGGGGTCTTTTTGAGCTGGGTCTTGACAGGGTCTCTCTGGTGGTGAGATGACCCCGAGGTGTTAAAAAGTCTCTTTTTTTTCCAGCCCCGAGACTGAAGAAGGAGTCAGGATTCCTCTGTTCTGGTTTTCAAGGTTATTTATTATTTCTTATCTATAACATTTGAGAGGAATGGGGGATTTGTCTTTCCAAAGCAGCTGTGGGTCTGCTGGTGGATAAAACCAGCACTGGGAGATAAAAGAAACAATGGGAAGGATTCCACTGATTGATGAATGGAAAAAGAGATTTGATTTTACAAATAAACTTTAGGGTTGCTGATAAATGAAATTGGACATTGCAAGATGAAAGAAACAACGGGGAAGAAAAATCCCTAAATTCTGTAGGAATTAACAATTAAAGGGAGGGTTGTACATCAGAAGGGGATCTTTGGGATCAGGTGTTCTGGGAAGTCTGAACCTCTCAGGTACCTCAGAAATGGGGAAAGAGAGAAGGGAAATGCAGCTGGGAAATTGGGATAAAAAGGAGGCTGCGTCCTCCAAAAACTGGAGAGACCCCAGGGGATGCCCCATGGGCTCTGCCTTGATTGGAATAAAGTAAAAGGGCTCCCCTGTCTCCTTCTGGGACATAAACCTCTGCTGTTTGTGGGTTCATTTTCCTAACACATTCCTTCTCTGACCTGCTGAGCTCTGTCCAGCAGGTCGGGTTGTGGCACACTGACCACCCTTGGGGTGGGGTTGGCTTTTTATACTAAAAACTGCATGTACTTTATTTACAATAATTTTCCAATACCCATCACCTATGTTAGACAGTCTGTCTCTGCTCTAAACCAATCCACCATCACAGCAGAAGGTGGAGGCCAAAAGAAGAAAATTCCTCCATGTTGCCTCCTGAACCCCCATTCTAAAAACCCCAAAATTCTACTTTTTCACCCTGTGATTAATTCACTATCATTCTACTCAAATTCTTGTGGCTTGAAAATCCTCAAACAAAGTTGGTAATTGTTTCCATGGGCTAAAATCAAAGGCACAGGTGTTTTTGACTCTGTGCTAAGGTCTCTGAGCCCCCTGCCAGGGTCTCGATTCCTCCAGGGCAGCCAGAGGAATGTCCTGGTTCTGACAAGGTCTCATAAGTTTTTGGAGATTTATATTACACTAAAGATAGCTCAGCTACTTTAGAAGGCATAAAATCAGCAGGATGGCTTTTGTGGTAGTGTTGGAAATAAAAAAGTTTCAATAAAAGGCAAAATAACAAAACTCTTTACAGAGAAAAACTGAGCTAGGTGCAAGAGGTTCTTGCTCTTGGTAAAACACTTCACAAAAGCAATTAATATCTTTGTTTTCTTCTTTTTCTAGTAAATTTTTTGGCTTCTGTCCAATTGGCTATCCTTAAGTTTGAGGTGAAGTTTCCTAGGTCTTATGAGGTGTCATTTTTGTGAATTGAGGAAAGAAACTTTTGGGCTTTTTTTCCTTTTTAAGGAGACAAATGATAGTTTTGTCACACACATACAAAAAATATTCCTACATCTGACAAGTTTTTAATTGTTCCCTCCAGGTTATCCAGCTGTTGCCAACTGGAAAAATGAAAAATGAAGGGAATTGTGATGGCTGGGGTGACCCTGAGCATGTGGGGTGTCTGTTCCCAAACCTCTGTCCCTGGACAATGCTCTCTCTGAAATGCACATTGAGAGGTCTGGAGAGGGGGCATCTGCAGAGTTCATGCACTGAACTCTGGCTCTCCCCCCTGTTCACACACATTCACACGAATTTGGGGTTCAGCCCCCTCAGCCTGACATAAATCAGCACTCCTGGGTGATTTCCTCTCACTGAGCCCCGCTGCCAAGGGCACAGCCCAGAGAAAGCCATAAAACCCACGGGAGAAAAGAATCCTCAACCTCCCCACATGTTCCCAGGGTCAAATCTGCTTTTTCACTGTTAAATTGCCACTTGTTGAGGGGGTTTTGTGTCTAAACTTTGTCTAGCCCAAGGTTTAAGTCATGTCCTGACACCTCACCTGCACGATGAACATTGTTTGTTTTAGGATGGACCTAAACATCAAAGCTGCCTCTGTGGGTGGGGTGAGGGAGAGCTCTGCACACCTGGAATGAAATGTTGGGATGTCCTAAATCCTGGGACAAATCCAGGGAGAGCTCTGCACACCTGGAATGAAATGTTGGGAAGTCCTAAATCCTGGGACAAAGCCAGGGAGAGCTCTCCACACCTGGAATGGAATAATGGGATGTTGCCCTCTAAATCCTAACAAAACAAATGCAGGTGAGCTCTCCAACATGGAATGAAATGTTGGAAGTCCTAAATCCTGAGCCAAAGCCAGGGAGAGCTCTCCACACCTGGAATGAAATATTGGGATGTTGCCCCCTAAATCCCAACAGGACAAATCCAGGGAGAGCTCTCCACACCTGGAATGAAATGTTGGGTTGTCCTAAATCCTGGGACAAAGCCAGGGAGAGCTCTCCACACCTGGAATGAAATATTGGGTTGTCCTAAATCCTGGGACAAAGCCAGGGAGAGCTCTCCACACCTGAAATGAAATATTGGGATGTTGGGTTGTCCTAAATCCCAACAGGACAAAGCCAGGGAGAGCTCTCTACACCTGGAATGAAATGTTGGGATGTTGGTCCCCTACAGCCCTCCAGGGATCTCCAGAGAAAGGAAAGCAGATGCTTTTCCCCCAGGTCACTTCTCACACAGTCACTGTGACATCCAGCTGAATCCATATCCTGGATGAGGATCCTGGATCCATATCCTCACTTTCTCTGTAACTGATGCAAACAGGCTGCAGGCAGCTGGGAGCAGTTTTTGGAGGGGTTTTGGCCTGCAGGCAGCCCCTGAAGGCTGAAGCAGAGCTGGTCACCCTTGGCTGTGGCTGGCAGGAGTGGCAGCTGCCCAGGTGATTCACCTGCCTCACCTCAGCCTGGTCTGGAGGGGGATGAATCACCCCAGTGGAGCCTCTTTGTCTCCCCTGGGGTTGGGGGAAGCCACAGAGTGAGCAGCTCCAAGAGAGTCCTGCAGAATCCAGGGGGATATAACCCAGCCCCTCCAGCTGCTGGGAGTGCCACAGGATGCCCAGCAGCAGGGATGGACTCACCCTAAAGTCACTTTGCAGAACTGGGGTCAGGGATTTCAAATTTGCCCAGGAATTTCAGGAGCTCAGCTCAGAGCATTAAATGTACCCAGGGCTGCTCTCTGTCCTTGGGGCCAGATCAGCCCCATGGCCACACCATCCACACACCCATCCTAGGAATCCACACACCCTCCTGGGAATGGTCCCTGTGCAGTCCTGTGTCCCTAAAAGTGACAGGAATTCCATGACAAAAGGCCCAGGGCAGAACAGTGCCAGGAGCCATTGGAACATTTAACAGCAGGAACGGTCTTGAGCTGGTGGCTGTGGCCATGGAGATGACAGTGAGGAAATCAGCAGCAGCCAACACTCAGAACTCTCAAAAAATTAAACTTTTAGGGTTGTGACTTCACCTCCTGATGGGAGCTACGGGCTCAGAGCACTGCTAGGGAAAACCTTCCCAGGTTTACTGAGGAATACAAAACAATTGACTTGCTAGATGTAGCACGAGGTTTATTTATTGCAACTTTCGAAAGCACAAAAACATTGACAGATGAAAGGCACCAGAGAGCCAAAATCATACAGTCACTGCTATCCCCTTTTACAGTCTTGTTGGAATTTACAGAGAGTGCAAGCCCCAGTACAGTGTCACCAGCCATCCCTACATGCACGCTGGAGCCCGCAGCCACTCCAGAATTCCAGAATTATCTGCTCAGCAAATCCCACTGGAAATTTAAACCCCAAGCCAAGGACGGAGACAGCACGTACAGAACTACTGTTTGCTGCATGCACAACTGTACAAAACACCAGAGCTTTTTTACATCTCCTGGGAGGCCGGCTGACACCCTGGAGTTCCGTGAAGGAGGGAATTTCGAGGGGAAGGAGCCAGGGCAGAGTTAGCTGAGGGCTGGACAGGAGGGAATTTCGAGGGGAAGGAGCCAGGGCAGAGTTAGCTGAGGGCTGGACAGGAGGGAATTTCGAGGGGAAGGAGCCAGGGCAGAGTTAGCTGAGGGCTGGACTCCAACCCTGGGGTGATGCTACTGCTGCTGCACGTCCTGGCAGCCGCTGCTTCCCCACCCGTGTTTCACACCCTGCGTGGAGGATTTCACTCCCACTGATCACAGATCAGTGCTGTGCTTGGTGAGAATTTGATTTCTCCCTGCTGCAGCTCTCAGGGCTCTGCCAGACACGTGGGAGGAGGGTTGGGTTTAGGATCCGCTGGTTCCCAGGTGAACTGGGCAGGGTGAACTCTTCCTGTCACAAACTGAGCTGGGGGACCTGAACCTGCCCCACCAGGCAGGGTGAACTCTTCCTTTCACAAACTGAGCCACCATGGGGACCTGAAACTGCCCCACCAGGCAGGGTGAACTCTTCACAAACTGAGCTGGGGGGACCTGAACCTGCCCCACCAGGCAGGGTGAACTCTTCCTGTCACAAACTGAGCTGGGGGACCTGAACCTGCCCCACCAGGCAGGGTGAACTCTTCACAAACTGAGCCAGGGGACCTGAACCTGCCCCACCAGGCAGGGTGAACTCTTCCTGTCACAAACTGAGCTGGGGGACCTGAACCTGCCCCACCAGGCAGGGTGAACCCTTCCTGTCACAAACTGAGCCATGGGACCTGAACCTGCCCCACCAGGCAGGGTGAACTCTTCCTGTCACAAACTGAGCCAGGGGACCTGAACCTGCCCCACCAGGCAGGGTGAACTCTTCACAAACTGAGCCAGGGGACCTGAACCTGCCCCACCAGGCAGGGTGAACTCTTCCTTTCACAAACTGAGCCAGGGGACCTGAACCTGCCCCACCAGGCAGGGTGAACTCTTCACAAACTGAGCTGGGGGGACCTGAACCTGCCCCACCAGGCAGGGTGAACCCTTCCTTTCACAAACTGAGCCAGGGGGACCTGAACCTGCCCCACCAGGCAGCTTGGAGGGGTTGGTTGAAGGGGTGTAGGAGGCTTTGGGGGAAATGCATGCAGTGAAGTGTGGGTTTGGATGAGTGAGGGCTGAACCACTGCTGTTTAACCCTTCCCTTCAGGGTGGGAGGGTTGGTACCTCTGGACACTCACTGGGTGTGGGTTTTAGCACCATGGCAAAGAGCAGGGCTCAGAGCAGCACAGGCACTTCCTTTAGGGGTTGAAATCCAGGGTGCTATGGCACCACTTGGATAAAACCCTTGGAAAAATAGTGCATAAATCTCAGCGTGGTTATTGCACTGCTCAGGTAATTATCTGCCCCTGTGTCCCCAGAAATCTGTCTCTTGGATTTCTGCAGGAGAGTGATGGAAATGCTGAATAGAAATAAAGATTTATTGAATCAAAGCGATTCTACTGTGTATTTTAAGACATATTTATAAGCAGCAGCTGCAGCAGCGATTATGATAAATTTAATATTCAGAGTTCATTTCATGACACAGAAATAAAATGAATAATCCATCAATATAAATTGACTTGAGATGAATATCAAATTGCAAAATCTTTAGAGCGATTCTGTTTGCTAATCTACATGAACATGATCTGGATTAAAGGGATCTGTTTGGTTCAGCATTAAGCAGGAAGGGTAAAGTCTGGCTTTAAAATGAGATACATAAAATTAGGCAGCTCACAGGAGGGTCTTAAAGACTTCTGTGCAATGGGCAATGCCTTGGGGGAGCCCTGCCCCTGGGAACCCACTGTGAAGTCTTAACTCTAAAACCAGGCATAAAATATCCTTAAATACCTGGAAAAGCAGGTGGACAGCTATGGACCAAACGGACCAAACCACAGGGATGTTTAACAAAACGTGTCTGACCCACTGAGGCACTTTTATAAATGTCACTGTCAGCCTTTGTGCTTCTTCAGGGGCCTAAATACACTTGCAAATCTCCCTTTAATATTTTTTTTAAATACTTTTAAGCATGCCTCTTCATGTTCATTAATGTGAGATGAGCGGATGCACAACCAGACAGAATCCCATTTCCCCAAGGTAATCCTTTTTCTTCATTTCTAACATGCAAAATGCAGGGAATTATAACAGCGTTTAAACAAAAAAAAAAAAAAAAGAAAAGAAAAAAGAAGTTGTAAAGCTGTTTGAAATAGCAAGACAAATGCAAATGAAGTCTAATCCTTTCTGCTGGAGCTGTGGTGGTTCCTGGGGTGGTGGTGGTGGTGGTGATTCCTACTTTTTGGGTTAGAAAGCAAGTAGGAACTGGAGAGCAGGAACCTGGCCTGGGAGCAGGCTCTCCTGCCTCCCGAGCTGGGCTTTCAGTGGGGTTTGTGTTCTTCACTCTAAGAGCTTCACTGAGAACAGGCGCTTCCCGCAGCGCCAGCGGGACGAGTAAACCCCAACCCAGCTCAGCACAGCCACGCCCCGGCCCTCTGCCCCCTCTACCCACGCATCCAAATGGATCAGGAGAAAGAGATAGGATTGCATTACCTCGGTCATTTTGGGCTTCCTGGAGCTGGCCGGGACCAGCCTGCCCGCCTCGGGCCGCGGCGCGGTGGCCATGGTGTAGGTCTCCTTGCTCACCTTCTGCTTGGACCTCAGCAGGGCCAGGGCTGCCTTGGTGGACACCCCGGGCAGGTTGGGGTTGTAGAGGCTGATGCACCAGCTGGCGTACACCGAGGAGCGGCCATCCGCTTGCTGGGTGTGATTTGGCTTTATGTAGTTTAAATAGCACCAACTGACATTAGTGGTTGTGTGGAGACTGGGGAACTGCAGGACCTTCTTGGTGTCTGTGCCTTCCCGAGCCTTCCCCGCGCTGGCGGCGCCCTCGGGCACGGGGGCAGTGCTGGCAGGGGTTGGTGGAGGCGGCTCCACCGGTTCTTTGGAGTCTTCCTTCTTGACGGGCTGCAGAGGCTCCTGGCTGAGGAACTGTTTGCCAGCTGGCTGCTCGTACTCTTGCAGCGCCTCAAAGCTCGGGGAGCCCGGCCGGGACGCTGCCTGCTGGGAACTGCTCGGGGTTTCCTTTGGCTCCGACTGCTCCACGGACACGCTGGGTGGTGTCTCAACCTCCACCCTGTCTTGGCTTTCTGCAAGGAAGTGAGATTTATCCTGCTTTTTCCCTTCCTCTATTGCACTGGGTGGCTTCACCACTTCCAGCTTCTCTTCTGCTTCAGACACTTCCTCCTCCTTCACTCTCTTCTGCTGCTGCGTCTCCATCGTCAGCTCCAAACTGCCGGCTGGGGACAGCATCCTTTTGCTCCCCCCAACTGTGGAGGGGCCCCCTTCCAGGCCGAGGACGCTGTCTGAGGGGCAGGTGAGGGGCATGTAGCCCTTTCTTTCCGGTAAGGGCAGGGGAACTCTCAGGTATGGGCTCTGGAAAAGGCTCCTCTGCTCCTCTGTGATCATCTGGGCCAGGTCAAAACCCAGCCCGTGAACATCAGCGCTGCACACCAGGGCGCCCTTGGGCTGGCGGTCATCGAATTTGGGGAGGACGATGGTGGAGGAGCTGCACTGGGACTGCGTGACCAGGATCTGGGAGAGCGTGGTGTACATGGCGCTGCCGTAGGACGGCATGTTGGTCTGGATGCGAACGGGGACAACCAGGGACACCATGGGCTCTGTCCGGGTGGGGACGACGAGCTGGGTCACGGTGACAGACAGCGCCGGACTCGCTGTGCAGGTCAGAGGGTGCAACCTGCTGTCTGAGTCGTAATCCGTGCACGGGGACAGGCTGGAGCTTCCTGCTGCCGAGAACAAGCTGGATTTGATCTGTGGCAAATGTCCACCGGCATCACCCGGCAAGTGGAGGGCAAACTGAGACTGGAGAGGCAGGAAGAAGGCTGAGGGGATCGGGGAGGAGCCAGGGTAGTGCACGGGCAGGAACGAAGGGTGCCTGAAGGACACCTCGGCGGGGTGAGACATCAAGGGAGGAGCGATGTGCAGCGGGCCCGGGTGGATGAGCGTTTGCGGGAGGGGCAGCGGCGGGGTCTGGAATATGGAGGGAGGGATCTGAGGCATGGAGAACTGGGCAGAGAGGATGTCAGACATGGTGTGTGCAGCGAAGAGCTCTGCAGACTGCCCCGTCTGCGGCAGGAGGTGCTGGTAGGGGAATATGGAAACCTGAGGGGCCATGAAGTGCTTCTCGTGCAGCGTCAGCTGTGGCACGGGGTGGTGGAACACCTGCAGAGCCTCTGTGTACGGCGGGCTGTAGGATGGCTCGGGGCTGTCCTTTGGCTGGCTCTTGTCACTCGGGTAGGTGCCGTGGGAGGGCAAAGGGGAGGATGTGGTCGGCTGATGGGGCAAACTTGTGGCAGGAGATTTACTTGAAGAAGGAGCTGGATCCTCCGTGTCTGGCCAGCCCAGCGGGGCCGGGTCTGGCTCGTGCTCGGGGTGCCTGGTGAGGGACGCCTGGCGCACCAGGAAGCATTTCCTCCGCTCCTGGGGGGCCGAGGAGGTGGAGGGGCCGGGGGTGGAGGCAGGAGTGGAGGACAAGCTCCCGTAGTCAAAGGATTTGCTGCGAGTCTCTGACATCTGGGATGGGTGGGACACGTTGGGTGTCTGCTCGGAAGCAGATCTCCGCATTTCCCTGGAATGGTGATGGTGGCTGGGGACCATCAGCATATGGGAGCCAACACCGGGAGGTTTTGGGTGGGATTCGGAGGGCTGGCTACTCGACTCTGGCTTGGTGTGGTCGTCCCGGTCAAAGGAGACGGAGTGGCTGGAGCCGTGGGATAGGCTGCTCTCCTGGCTGGGGCTCCGGGTGAGAGAGACGGACTCAAAGCTGGACTCCCCAGAGGACTGGGCCATTTCTGCCAGCCGGAGCCGCTTCTTCTTGGGTGGGAGTTTCTCTGCAGGGAGCTGGGAAAGAGTCTGGCTCCTCTGCGGCCACTGGAACTCCTCGGTTTTCTCTGGCTCCTTCGGAGGAGGTTCTGGCTCTGTTTCTGGTCTGTCTGGCTCTTCCGTCACCAGAATCTCAGGGACCTGGATGTTGGGCTGGCGGACCAGCCTGGGCTGCAGGGAGTGAGGGGGGCGGCTGTGCTGGGGCGTGGGCTGAGATGGGAACTGGGACAGCGGCTTGTCCTCTTCCAGGCTGCTGGGCTGCTCGATGGAGTCTGACTTCTCAAAGGAGCTCGTGTGCTGGATGACAGAGATCTCCTTGGAGGTTGTTCTCTTCTCCTTGCCCTCCGCGCTCGAAGCTGGTTTGGTGTTCCTGGAATGGAAGCTGGCACTGGCTTCGGAAGGTGCAGATTTTCCCGAGTCTGCTGGTGACTTCATGGATTCACGGGTCAGGTTTAGAGCCACGTCAGACGAGGCCAGGTTTGCAAACTGAGCGCCTGGGCCGGTGCTGGAGGAGGGGGTGTCCGACACTTCGAAAGATGGAGGTTCCTCATCATCCCCAAGGCTCTTCTCCTTCCGCCTCTTCCGCAGCGGGGTGAGCTCCAAGGTGCTGCCCAGCTTGTAATGCATCATCTGGGGCCACACGTCGGGATCCGCCGCGCTCTTCTCCGGCTCTGAGGAGGTGTGGGACGTGGCGGAGCGGGGCTTGGAGAGCTGCAGTTCTGAGCAGTAGTACTTCTTGTGGGCCTCGTAGTTGTCCCTTTTCTTGTAGCGAGCGCCGCACACGTTACACTCGTACATGAACCCTTTCGCCTTCGGGCCCTTGCGGGACTTTTTGGTAAGATCGCTTTCCTTGGTTTCAGGCTCCTCGGGAGGTTTGGGAACAGTTTCTTTGCTGGCAGAGCCAACCTCCTCCGAGACGTATTCCACTCCCAGGGGCAGCTCGATAGCTGGCTGGCGTTTTAGCATTCGAGGGTGGGAGGAAAATGCTTGGCTGCGGCTTAAGACTTCCGGCTCCATGATGTGATCATCGAATGAGTAGCTACCTCTAAAGGTGTGTGGGGAGCTTATAGTGCATGCAGCAGAAGGCATTGAGTGGCTTCTTAGGAGAGGCACTGTCTCTGTGGCACTGTGGGATTGCTGAAGTGACAACAATGATTGTTCGGGCTTCATTTTTTCACCGTGGGACGCCAACACTTTCGCTGCATCCAGCTGGCTGCTGGAACCAGACTTGATATCGAACTGAAACGGTTCTCTGTACGCACCAGACTTTGGGGATTCAATGCTGCTACGCCTTGAAAGAGAGCTTCTTCTGGGCTTCACGCTGTCGATTTCACTGGTATCCACAACAGCTTCGTTAATGGTAATTAGCTTAGTGATGTGTTCAATCACCTGTGTTCTAGGCACAGACAACGGGACCATGCTGGGCTTCTCATCGCCGGACAGGTGTGGGAACCCCTGGGTCGTGTTTGCAGCCAGTGCCGCCGTCCTCTGCCCGATCCTCCCACACTTCCCAAAGATGATCTCGGCGTAAGATTTGGCGTTGGTGTTGGGAGGGCTGATCTGCTGCTCCGCGCTCTCGGACCTGGAGAAGTACCCGGACTCCGTGCTGCCTTTGCTGCCGGGGCTCAGGAACGCCTGCTCGTCGATCACCTTCTTGCGCTCGCTCAGGCGCAGCGCCAGCTTCTGCTTGATGGTGTGGGTGTCCTCGGACTTATGGCTCAGGGTGTGCTCCGACGACGGTTCCACGAACTGGGAGCTGTCCTCGAGGGACTGGGACATGCTGGAATGGGACAAGGAGCAGCGGTCGTGGCTGGAGCCTTGGCTCCCCGCGCTCAGCAGGCTGCTGGAGAGCAGGGTGTGCTTCTGCCTGGGCGACAGCTCCACGGCGTGCCCCGACATCGCTGCCGTCTCCTCCTCCGAGTCCGTGCTTTCCCCTTCCGTCGGCTCCTCGAAGTCCTCCCCACCGATCCGCTCCATCTCCAGGCTCGATGGGTACATCTCTGCTCCGATCCCTGAGGCCAGCCCCGCTTTAATCCGGTGAGCATGGGACTTCCTGTGTTTGTACAGATTGCTCTTCGTCTTGAAGGAGAAGCCGCACGGAATGCAAGGGTAGGGCCTCTCCCCCGTGTGGGACCTGATGTGTTTCTGGAGCACGCTGGGCTTGGCGCAGGGCCTGCTGCAGTACTGGCAGATGTACTTGCCCGGCTTCTGGGGCTTCTTCTCCTTCTTGTGCACCTCCTCGGCTTGCTTCAGGGACACCTGGGCGGGGCGGGGGATGAAGACCTTCTGCACGGCCGGCATGTCCTCTGCGGGAATGATGGGCGAGTGGGACGGGAGGAGCTGGCCGTGGTGGGCGTGCAGCCCGGGGGACGGGAAGGAACCAGAGGGTCCTGGCCTGACTGGATCGACTAGCTGCCACGTGGGACCTTCCAGGACATGCTCCGGCTTCCCCGGGGACATAAATGCTGGTGCCAGTGCGTGCTGCTGAAGCTGCGGGACGTGGGCGGGGTGGTCAAAGGAGGAGGGCTTGGGTTGTTTCTGGTGGCCGGGCTTCTCCTGAGGCTCCTCTCGTGGAACAGGCAAAGGGCCGGAAAAGTGCTGCTGCGAGATGATGTCTCGGAGAGGGGTTCCTTGGGAAGGAGCAGAGCTGCCCTGGTACGTAGTTGGGGAGGAAATACTGCCTTGGAAAGCCTCTCCTTTGGGAAGCCTCTTTCTTGGACTTTCCTCAGCCTTTTTTGTGCTCTTCTGGCTTTGTTCAGGATCCATGACCTTAAAAGGGTCTTTGAATGCTATTTTGGGAAGGTTTTGGCAGGCTTCATTTAGGAATAATAAAGGTCTCCTCTGTAGATTCCCTGTTTTGCCTGCATTTGCTACGAAGCTGGAGCCGCCAGGAGATGGTTGTTGATTTAAGATTTTACTAAAGTGTCACTAGTTGCTATTTGATTCAAAAAAAAAAACGTTTCAAGGTCAATAAAGTTCACATTGGTAACACATGACAAACTACTTCAAAGAGAGAAAACTTTCCAAAACTTTCAGTCCAAATATTTTCCTTGTGAACTTGGTTAAGGCTTTAAACCTTGCCATTTTATTTCAGTTGACAGTGGCAAGCCTTCAAAGTCAAGATGCAACCCACAATGTGTCTCTTGTTTGTTATGCAAACCTTTGAAAACTTGAGACTTTAGTGCTCATCTCAGAAAGATCCTTTTTTTTTTTCTTTTTTCTCTCTCTCCTGTGCAAGGAAAATAACACTGAACGGTGGATGTCCCCCTGTGTCTTCCTTCTGTTCCACTTTGGAGTTCAAAAGCCTTGGAAAAGTGTTTCCCACATTTCTGTAATTACATACAAAAGAAAAACAGACAAAAAAAAAACTACTTTAGCTTTTGTGTGTAAGTAATTAACCGCTGCTCATTCTGGGGTTAACAGTAAATATTTTGCACACAAATAATTCAGAACAAGTCATTGAATGTCTGCCTAAACCTAAACATAAATTGCACTCAGGCAAACCTCAGGGACTCGGTTTAATGCTCACAAAACCTGGCTCTGAGGCAGCAACCAAAGACAGGGACTTGAAACAGACACAGTTTGGAAAAATGAATTAAAACGCTTTCAAACTCGAGTTCCTCCTAATCTCCTGCAAACATTTAGGGGTTTCAAGTTTTTGTAATTGTATTTCCCTTCCAAACGGACTGACTCTAAAGCCCTGCCTCACACCTCTTACATCCCTGACAAATAACAAGGCATCTTCTCTGGATAAAAGCTGCTCTTGAGCTGTGCTAATCTTCAGTGTCACCTACAACAAAGGCAGGTAAAGAGGAGCTTTTATTGAACCCTCGCCTTTTTAATTTCCTGCCTTTTGTCACCAAACAAAGGTGCAAATCCAATTTCTGTGGCACACACCTGGGGTGTCACCGTGGGCTGTTTCTAGAGGGAAACTCCCTTGAAATGAGTGTGGATGGGACCTCTCACACCCTATTAACCAGCCTGGTCAGCAAACACAGCTCCTGATGGGACACTCCGGGAGGGAACTGCACTGGAATTGCACCCTGACCGCTCTGGAATCAGCCAGTGCCTCCAGGAGATGGAGTGGAAATGGGTGGGATGCTCTGAAGGGAAAGAAGGGAGCTGCTTTCTAAAGGAAGCTAATGGATAGGTGTGATTTATAATGACAATTAAATGATTATCCTTCTTTCTGAAGGTATTCCCTGCCCTGTGGTGCAGTGCCTTGCTGGGACAGGATTACACTGCATTCATTAGAGGAAATCACTCCGAGCCCTGTGCTCCCTGGGGATGGGGCTGATGTGCCGGTCCTGCAGAGCAGGGAGGAGCAGGGCACTGAGATCTGAGCTCAGCCACAGCCCAGCTTCCTCCTGAAGGGTGAGGAGCCAGCAGGAGGATCCACAAAGTCCTCCAAGGATTGCTCCCTGCTCATCCACAACCCTGTGGGCTCAGTGAGAAAAGGAGTTTGAGGGGATTTAGCTGAATTTAGCAGTCGAATGATACTGGGACATTCTGGCACACCTTGTGACCAGCCAGACTGCACAAACTCTCTGAAAACTGTCACCTCAGATGGCCAAATGTAGGGTGCAAGTCCTTGGACACATCTCCCTCATGGACAGAGGCAGGGACCCAGTGGGGACAATGGATCCCCCTGGAGGGGCTCAGTTCAGGGTCAGGGGCTCCCTTCTCAGGTGTCATTTTTTAAGTCCAGTCCACCTGTGACACCACATCTCAGGGAAATGACACAAAATCAGTTCTAACCTTGAACTTCACCTATTTTTCCTCCAATCCAGGCCCTGCTCCCTTCCAGCACCAGCTTCAAACCTTCCCAGGACCTGCAGAGCACCTGTCCTTGCCCTGACTTGCTGAGGAAATCAGGCTCATTGCTGTGAGAAGGATTTAATTACATTTTGAAACCCCTTTTCAGAGAGCCCTCAATGCTGACTAACCCTGGCCGTGGTCTGGGCTAGACTTTGAGCCCAGCATTTATTCAAGATCAAAGGCACTCGTGGTGCTGATTTATCACCTTGATTTCTGCACAGATTGCTGGGGTTTGCCCCACTCGTGACACACAGAGCTTTTTCACCTGGGAGAACTGGATTTAAGCAGGGACAGAGAACATTAACTGGGCAGAAGTGGATTTAAACAGGGATTTTTTTCAGCAAGAGCAGAATGAGCTGCCACAAACTTAAATATTCACATTTAAGAACTCTCAGATCAACCTGAACAACATTATGGTACTGAATTTTCTCCTATAGGCCACACATCAATTCCTAAGTGTTTAATAGTTGTGCTTGCAAAGAAAATTCTTGAGTTGATTCAATAGCACCCCAAATGTTCAGACCATCCTCATTCTCCTCTGCTGAACACACAGGCCACAGCTGATTTTTATTTTTTAGGAATTCTGCACTATTCAAGACCAGACCAACAAACAAACACACCTGGCTGCCTACAGCAGCAAGCAGGGCCATTCCAGGCCAGCCCAGGCTACTCTGGACATCTTATTCCATTACTGGGAATGAGGCTCCTGGAATGCCAGTGGCAAAGGATAATTCTCCTGGCTGGATGCAGTTAATCCAGGCTGAGACTTCTCCAGGGAAAATTTAACAGTGCAACAAAACATGGGAGAAGAAAAAAAAAATGAAGCCAGGGAAGGTTTCTGCATCAAGATCCAGAGGCAAGGAAGAAGAAAAGGGGAAATTCATGAGGGGCAGCTCCCACCTCTGCTCTGGGACAGGGACAGCAGCCAGGGCACGGCTGGAGCTGGGCCAGGGCAGCTCAGGCTGGAGATCAGGGCAAGGTTCTTCCCCCAGAGGCTGCTGGCACTGCCCAGGCTGCCCAGGGAATGGGCACGGCCCCGAGGCTGCCAGAGCTCCAGGGATGCCCAGGCTGGGCTTGGGGGGGCTCTGGGCAGGCTTTGGATTTGGGATTGATCATCCCTGTGGGTCCCTTCCAGCTCAGTTCATTCCATGATTCTGGGAGAGTGAGGGATGGGGGAGATGAAGGATGGGGGAGAAATTTGGGCAGCGCTGCAGGGATGGCCAGGGTGGGGGTGCTGGGGGGTCTGGGCAGGTTGATCATCCTTGGTCCCTTCCAGTTCAGGATATTCCATGATTCTATAACCCTACACTATTTCTATTCTCACTTTCCTCAGCATCCTGAGCATGGCACAGGAACAATGACAGCAAATCCTAAAGGGAAAAGCCCCATGGATTATGGGGCACACGGATCCCAGCTGCTGCCATGACGTGTCTGCAGCCCAGTCCAGGGCACAGGCACTAAAACTGGGGATTCCAGCTTTTATTTCTATTCAAAGAGGATTTCTCAGGGTCTTACTTGAAATGAATGGGAGCACACACAGCCAGAAACTCCTGTTCCATTCCCTGTGCCAACAAAGAAATCAGTGACAGAATTCCCTCTGACTTTATTGGGAGCAGATTTTCATCCTAAAGCCTGGGAGCAAATGCTCAGAAAGGTGCCCTTCCAGAAAGTCACGTTGTGAGGATTCTGTATTGCCTTTTTATGGCTGAAATGCATTTGTGCAGAGGCCCAGGCACATATTCCCCCAGTCTAAACCTCTCCCAATCCTAATACAAACCCAGTCCTAAAGCTCACCCAAACCTAAACCACAGTCCTAAAACTCACCTAAACCTAAACCTCTCCTAAACCTAAACCTCTCCCAATCCTACACCACACCTAATCCTAAACCACACCCAGTCCTAAACCTCACCCAATCCTAAACCACACCCAGTCCTAAACCACACCCAGTCCTAAACCTCTCCCAATCCTAAACCACACCCAGTCCTAAACCTCTCCCAATCCTAAACCACACCCAGTCCTAAACCACAGCCAATCCCAACCCTCTCCCAGTCCTTAACCACACCCAATCCTAAACTTCACCCAATCCTAAACCACACCCAGACCTAAACCAAACCCAATCCTAAACCACACCCAATCCTAAACCACACCCAGTCCTAAACCACACCCAGTCCTAAACCACACCCAGTCCTAAACCACACCCAGTCCTAAACCACACCCAGTCCTAAACCACACCCAGTCCTAAACCACACCCAGTCCCAACCCTCTCCCAGTCCCAACCTTCTCCCAATCCTAACCCTCTCCCAGTCCTCCTGGAGGGTTTGAGGAAGAGCTGAGCAGTTCCCAGCCTCTGGGACCATCACCCACCCACACAAGCTCCTCCCCACCAGATTTGGGGTTGAAACCCCTCCTGGATGGGATGAGATACCTGAGCTCCAGCTCTTCCATCTCTGAATAGACACCAGGATTTTCCAGGGACATTTGTGGGAAGCTGTCTCAGTCCTGCCTTCTCCATACTCTGCCATCCACAACAGAATTTTCCTCTCTGCATGCACCCAATTTTAGCCTGCTTTTAGGGATGGCAGGCTGATGGGGAACGTCTGCTGGGCTGCTAGAAAATCCACCTTTTATTGGTCATGATCATTGTGAAGCCACATTTTAGACAGATTTAATGACCAACAATATTTGTTATTTTAAAAATACACTTAAATCTGGCAAATTTTGTGCAAGTGAGGGAAGCAAGCACAGCAAAAGCTCCTATTTCTGTTCCACTGAGGGAATGGCTGCCACTAAAATGCTCTGCCTGTGGAAGGATCCAGCATTTACCCCTTTACAATTAGGGATTAATCAATCTGGAGATGCACACCTGAGGAAAACAAATACCTTTTCTTTTTTTGCAGTAGCTGATGCCGTCATGCCATCCCAATCAGAAGTTAACTATTTCTTAATTACATTATAAGCATTTCTTGACCTATCAGCTTTAGCCATGCCATGCTGTAAATACCTTAAAGCAAATAATTTAAAATTAACCCTTGTGGGTCCTAATGCAATGCATTTTTTATAGTTCTATTTCTCTGAATTTCTTGTGTTGTTTTCAAGGCCATCCTTTAAAACTTCTTTCTAGTTCCATTTCTCTCTCAACAATGTCTGTCCTATTCCATGTCATTTCTGAGTTAACATTTCTTATCTCAAGGTTTGCATACAGATGCACACTCTGTGAGCCTTCTGTCAAACTTTCAGAATTCTCTACAAATCCATTTCCCACAGCCTTCCTCAGTTCTTACAAAAAGCCTCGAGCCCGTGTATAGAAGCAGATGTGAGAAGCAGAGGGTGGAGAGTCTGTGCTACCTGCAGGACACAGAGATCCCAAATTAGCTTTGAACAAATGAAGGGATTGATGAAGACGAGGATTGAATGCAAAGAGCAGCAGGGGCAGATCCCTGCAATCACCTCTTGTAACTCAGAATTCACAGAATCCCAGAATTGACAGAATTCACAGAATTCCCAGAGTCACTGGGTTGGGAGAGACCTTCAAGCTCATCGAGTCCAACCCAGCCCCAACAGCTCAGCTCACCCCTGGCACCCAGTGCCACATCCAGGCTTTGTTAAACACCCCCAGGGATGGTGACTGCACCACCTCCCCAGGCAGAACATTCCAGAACTTTATCACCATTTCTGTAAAAACCTTCTCCCTGCTATCCAGCCTGTATTTCCCTTGGTGCAGCTCAGGCTGTGTGCTCTGGGTCTGTCAGTTCCTGCAGACAGAGCCCAGCCCAGCTGAGCACAGGCACCTTCCAGGAGCTGTGAGAGTGATGAGGGCACCCCTGAGTCTCCTTTTCTCCAGGCTGAGCACCCCCAGCTCCCTCAGGTTTGTGCCCCCAGCCCCTCTCCAGCCTCGCTGCCCCCTCTGGATGCCCTCAAACATCCCAAGGTCCTTCCCAAGCTGAGGGCCCAGAGCTGGACACAGAATTATAAAAATGCAGCAATGGGAGGACTCACAGGACTCACAAGGCAGAAGTTTCTCAAATTAATTGAAGTGAAAGCAAAACAAACTGGACAAAGAGAAAGGCAGGTCCTGCTCCCAGGTGGAGCCCAGTGCAAAGGGCAGGGAGAGCAGCCAGGGTGGAGAAAGCAGAGGTTACTCACAGTGGAATGGGCAGTGTGGAATTTTGGTGGCGTCCCCCTCTTGCCTGAGCTCAGTCTGTGGAAGGAAGAGCAGGCAGGGCTCAGGGTGTGCAGATCCTGCAGTTCCACCCCTGCAGGAGACAGACCCAGGTAACCACAGCAGGGCACCAGCAGTGCCACGGCTGGGGCGTCCCTGGGGGCTCCCACCTCCCTGGGGTGACACCAACAGCAAACAGCGCTGCAGGCTCTGCTCCTGCTGCTCCTGCTGCTCCTGCAGCCAGGGCTGCTGCTGGAACCCTGGCACTGAGAATTTGAGAATTTGAGACCTTCTGTGCTGCTAGGCACTGACCCCCAGAGAACTCTGCACTGACCTGAGGCCCTGGAGAAGCTTCCAGAATGGAATGACAGAACTGGGATTGTGGGGGTGGGGTTTGAATAGAAGGGTGTGATATCACAGGGTGGGAAACTCAGAGTTTGGGGTTTAGAATGTAGGAATAGATATGGGGCAAGATGGAGGTTTGGGGTGGAGACTGCTTCTCCTTCTCCTTCTCCTTCTCCTTCTCCTTCTCCTTCTCCTTCTCCTTCTCCTTCTCCTTCTCCTTCTCCTTCTCCTTCCCCTTCCCCTTCCCCTTCTCCTTCCCCTTCTCCTTCTCCTCCTCCTCCTCCTCCCCCTCCCCCTCCCCCTCCCCCTCCCCCTCCCCCTCCCCCTCCCCCTCCCCCTTCCCCTTCTCCTTCTCCTTCTCCTTCTCCTTCTCCTTCTCCTTCTCCTTCTCCTTCTCCTTCTCCTTCTCCTTCTCCTTCTCCTTCTCCTTCCCCTTCCCCTTCCCCTTCCCCTTCTCCTTCTCCTCCATGGGTTTGGGTGATTTTGTGTAATTGGATAAAAAAGTCCCCATTGAGGGCCATGGGTGGTTGGTTATTGGGTTAAAAGTGAAAACAATTCAGGTGTCATTTCTTAATTGGACAGTTTATCCTTAAAAGGCCTTGTAGGAAGAGAGATACATCCCCATTTTCAGTGTGTCAGAGTGAAGTGCTGCAGAACTCAGGGTTTGTGGGACTGTGACAGAGATAAGAACTAAAAAAATCTGGGTCCCAACAAGAAACACCATCTCACACATTTAATCCCGACCCTGGCAAAAAGAAGATAAAACTCAACAGTTTTCCTCCTCCTGGATCGGGTATTTCTCCTGATTGGCCCAAGTATTCCCCCTCCTGGCCCAGTTATTCCTTCCCTTGCAGCAGTTATTCCTCCTCCTGGCCCAGGAATTCCTCATCTGACCCAGGTATTCCTTCTGGACCAGTTTATCCTCCTCTGGATCAGGTATTCCTCATCTGAACCAGTTATTTCTCCTCCTGGCCCAGGTATTCCTTATCTACACCAGTTTTTTCCTCCTCTGAACCAGTTATTCCTCATTTGACCCAGGTATTCCTTCTCCTGGCTCTGCTATTCCCCCTCATGGATCAGTTATTTCTCCTCCTGGCCCAGCCCTTCCTCCATAGCTCTTATTTAGTCTTGAGTTTTGCATTTAGACCTCTTCAGTTTCAAGGAAATCCTTCAGCTGCTCCACACTCACCTTCCACAGACCTCCCAGCACCTCCCAACACCTTTCCAGCGAGGAAAGGCTGGAAGAGCTGGGGGTGTTCAGCTGAATAAAAGGATAAAAGGTTCTGGGAAGATCTGAGATCCCTTTCCAGGGCCTGAAGGGGCTCCAGGAGAGCTGCAGAGGGACTGGGGACAAGGATGGAGGGACAGGAGCCAGGGAATGGCTGCCAGTGCCAGAGGGCAGGGCTGGATGGGATCTTGGGAATTGGGAATTGTTCCCTGGCAGGGTGGGCAGGGGCTGGGCTGGAATTGCCAGAGCAGCTGTGGCTGCCCCTGGATCCCTGGCAGTGCCCAA
This sequence comes from Fringilla coelebs, assembly GCF_963513975.1. NCBI lineage: Eukaryota > Metazoa > Chordata > Aves > Passeriformes > Fringillidae > Fringilla > Fringilla coelebs. The sequence continues at coordinate 1,687,426 of NC_140054.1, read as the reverse complement.
GGCCAGGCTGGACATTGGGGCTGGAGCACCTGGCACAGGGGGAGGTGTCCCTGGGCTGGAAGGAGCTGGCATTGAAGATCCCTTCCCACCCAAACCACTCTGGCATTCAGATTCCTGAATCCAGGATGAGAACCAGGAGCAAAGCCCATTGCAGCAAATGGATCAAGGCAAGGAAATAATGATTTGCTGGAAGGTTCCAGGTGCCCCAGGGCTATTTCCCACAGGGGGTTTGTAGCCTGGCAAGGCCTGGTTGGAGAGGTTTGGGCTCTCCCAGGGTGCCCAGAGCAGCTGGGGCTGCCCCTGGAGCCCTGGCAGTGCCCAGGGCCAGGCTGGAGCACCTGGGACAGTGGGAGGTGTCCCTGCCATGGCAGGGGTGGCACTGGGTGGGGTTTCAGGTCCTTCCAGCCCAAACCATTCCAGGATTCTGGAATTCACATGTTTGGATCCTCAGACTTGAGCAACATCTGCTGAGCTGCCGTGGATCACCGAGGGGAGATGAAAACCCGAGGTTAAACTGGACAGCTTTGGGTTCAGTTCCCACTTTGGTTACACATTTCCTGTGTGAAACTGGGCAAGTTCATCTCTGAGTGAGTCCCCATTTCCAGATGGGGACACTTCCCTGTTCCACAGCTGGGCTGTGACTCAGCCCTGAGGGCCTGGGGGGAGCCGGGATCCTCTGGGAAGGGAGAGACCCACGGAGATAAAGAGGGATCCTCTTAACTGGAAACAGATGGGGAGGCAGCAGGGAGACTTTCTCTGCTCATTAAAAAAATCCAGGATTAAAAGTTTGTGCTTCTTCACTTTTATTTTTATCCCCCAGGGTTTCTGCAGTTTTCCCTCCCACCTTTCCAGGCAGAGAAGGGCCCTGAGGAAAACATGAGCAAACCCAACTCTGCATTTATTCAAGGCAAAGGGTTAATCTAGAGAATTTCATCACTTCAAAGAGGCTTTCCAGAAAAGCATTTGAGTCACAACAGAGAAATTATTGCAAAATCTGCATATTTGAGAGCTAAATATTCCCAGAAATATCACCATCAAAACTCGAGGGGGGGGAAGAAAAAAAAAAAAAGCAGCAAGCCCTGTGCAGCCTGAGGAGCAGCAGCCACAGAAGGGCAGGGATGGAGCAAAGCATCAGCACTTCCATGGATTCCTTGGAGCAGCACTCGGCTCTGCCCAGCCAGGACAGGGCTCTGGCTCAGCCTCCAGGCAGCCCCAGCTCCCTCCCAGCCCCAGCCCAGCTCCTGCTGCTCCTTTTTTATCAGTAAAAATGGGATTTGCAGCCTGGATCCTGCCCCTGCAGCCCACTCCCTTATTCCAGGGGGCTTCTCAGGGGTTTCCCACATTTATAAGGATACTGCTCCTGTTTTCTTGCAACCAAAATTCAAGAAAATCAACTTTTTTAGAGATGACCCACAAGGTCCAGTGCCTGTGAGGAATTCTGAGCATTCCCAGCTCATCTCCTCCATGGGATTGTGCAAATCCCTGCTGCTCTCCCTTCTCACTATTTAAAAGCCACTGTTTAATATTTTTAAACCACTCCTGCCTAACGATTCCTTCAGAATTCCTCAGGACAGACCACTCCAGGCTGCCAGTCCCAGCTCGTGGTGAGCAGTGGTTCCATCCAAGGCCACGTGCCCTGGGCACAGGGAAGGCAGGAATGGCCTTTCCCTGGAAATGTGATCCCCTGCAGAGACTCCTGCCTGAACCCAGGGATTGTGAAACCTCCCAGAATGTTTCTGCATCCTTTAAAACCACAGGAGTGGGGGGAAAATAATAGAAGGAAGGGAAAACTGCATTTGAGAGGGAGTTTGTGATTCCTGCTCAACCTCAGGATTGCAGTGGGAAGGAGTGGATCCCCCAGGCCTGGTTCCATGGCCAGGAGCTGTGGGAGGGTCACTGGGAACAGCTCACCCTGACCCCCCCTGGATGAGCCTCTCCTTGGATACTGCCCGGATTTCCTTCCATGGACACCCAGAAATCCACGGATTCACACACCAATCCATGGATTCACACACCAATCCATGGATGCACACACACACCAATCCATGGATTTACACACAGCAATCCATGGATGCACACACACCAATCCATGGATGCACACACACACCAATCCATGGATGCACACAGCAATCCATGGATGCACACACACCAATCCATGGATGCACACACACCAATCCATGGATGCACACACAGCAATCCATGGATGCACACACACCAATCCATGGATACACACACCAATCCATGGATGCACACACAGCAATCCATGGATGCACACACCAATCCACGGATGCACACACCAATCCATGGATGCACACACGAATCGATAGATGGACACAGCAATCCATGGATGCACACACAGCAATCCATGGATGCACACACAGCAATCCATGGATGCACACACACACCAATCCATGGATGGACACACCAATCCATGGATGGACACACACCAATCCATGGATGCACACACAGCAATCCATGGATGCACACACACACCAATCCATGGATGCACACACCAATCCATGGGTGCACACACTAATCCGTGGATGCACACACACCAATCCATGGATGCACACACACCAATCCATGGATGCACACACACCAATCCATGGGTGCACACACACCAATCCATGGATGCACACACACCAATCCATGGATGCACACACCAATCCATGGATGCACACACACCAATCCATGGATACACACACACCAATCCATGGATTCACACACCAATCCATGGATTCACACACCAATCCATGGATGCACACACACCAATCCATGGATGCACACACACCAATCCATGGATGCACACACACCAGTCCATGGATGCACACACACACCAATCCATGGATGCACACACACACCAATCCATGGATTCACACACCAATCCATGGATGCACACACACCAATCCATGGATGCACACACACCAATCCATGGATGCACACACACAGCAATCCATGGATGCACACACACCAATCCATGGATGCACACACACCAATCCATGGATGCACACAGCAATCCATGGATGCACACACACCAATCCATGGATGCACACACACACCAATCCATGGAAGCACACACACCAATCCATGGATGGACACACCAATCCATGGATGCACACACACCAATCCATGGATGCACACACACCAATCCATGGATGCACACACCAATCCATGGATGCACACACCAATCTATGGATGGACACACCAATCCATGGATGCACACACACCAATCCATGGATGCACACACACCAATCCATGGATGCACACACCAATCCATGGATTCACACACCAATCCATGGATGCACACACACCAATCCATGGATGCACACACACCAGTCCATGGATGCACACACACCAATCCATGGATTCACACACCAATCCATGGATGCACACACACACCAATCCATGGATGCACACACACACCAATCCATGGATGCACACACACACACCAATCCATGGATGCACACACACCAATCCATGGATGCACACACACCAATCCATGGATGCACACAGCAATCCATGGATGCACACACACCAATCCATGGGTGCACACACACACACCAATCCATGGATGCACACACACCAATCCATGGATTCACACACCAATCCATGGATGCACACACACACCAATCCATGGATTCACACACCAATCCATGGATGCACACACACACCAATCCATGGATGCACACACACCAATCCATGGATGCACACACACCAATCCATGGATGCACACACACACCAATCCATGGATGCACACACACACACCAATCCATGGATGCACACACACCAATCCATGGATGCACACACACCAGTCCATGGATGCACACACACACCAATCCATGGATGCACACACACCAATCCATGGATGCACACACACCAATCCATGGGTGCACACACGCCAATCCATGGATGGACACACCAATCCATGGATGCACACACACCAATCCATGGATTCACACACCAATCCATGGATGCACACACCAATCCATGGATGCACACACCAATCCATGGATGCACACACACACCAATCCATGGATGCACACACACAGCAATCCATGGATTCACACACCAATCCATGGATGCACACACACCAATCCATGGATGCACACAGCAATCCATGGATGCACACACCAATCCATGGATGCACACACACACCAATCCATGGATGCACACACACACCAATCCATGGATGCACACACACCAATCCATGGATGCACACACACCAATCCATGGATGCACACAGAAATCCATGGATGGACACACACCAATCCATGGATGGACACACACCAATCCATGGATGGACACACCAATCCATGGATGCACACACAGCAATCCATGGATGCACACACACCAATCCATGGATGGACACAGAAATCCATGGATGCACACACACCAATCCATGGATGCACACACCAATCCAAGGATGCACACACACCAATCCATGGATGCACACACACCAATCTATGGATGCACACACCAATCCATGGATGTACACACACCAATCCATGGATGCACACACACCAATCCATGGATGCACACAGAAATCCATGGATGGACACACACCAATCCATGGATGCCCACACACCAATCCATGGATGCACACACACACCAATCCATGGATGCACACAGCAATCCATGGATGGACACACACCAATCCATGGATGCACACACACCAATCCATGGATGCACACACCAATCCATGGATGCACACACCAATCCATGGATGCACACACAGCAATCCATGGATGCACACACACCAATCCATGGATTCACACACACAACAATCCATGGATGCACACACACCAACCCATGGATGCACACACACACCAATCCATGAATGGACACACAAATCCATTTATTCACTCTCCAATCCATGCACTCACACACCAAGTCTGAGCCTTCCCATGGAGTCAGGACTTGCTCCACACTCCCTGCTTCCTCCTCTGTGTCCCTCTTCCAAAATCCAGCATCCCATGGATGCCCACAGAGCCTGTGGATGCCCACATCTCCAACACCACACACAGGCAGGTACAGGAAGGGTTTTTCTAAGATTATTTCCCAGTCTGAGAAGCTGGATCTTTTTCCAAGGTGAATCTCACCCTCCTGCAGAGGGCACACCCAAATTCCTTCCCCTGAGATGGAGGGAGCTCCTTCCATTCAGCAATTTAGTTCAGGAAAGTGATCCTGCCTCCTTTGTTTCCTGGAATTGGAGCAGCCCCAGCAGCTCTGAAGTTGAGGCTGGAGGGTGACCCCACACCAGGCACTGCCCTGTTGCTCCTGTGGCTGCTCCTGCTCCAGCTGAGCTCCAGCCTTGGCACAGACCACAGGGAAAAGCTCCAAGGGAAGCTGAGCCAGGACGGATGAACCCCAGCAGAGCTGAGGCTGCCAAACAGTTCAGGAGGAGAGCAGAGGGCAGCTTGCAGACAGACACCCACCAGGCTCTGAGCCTGGGCTGCAGTTGGGAGGGGTCTGAAAGCAGTGCTGGGCTGAGCAGGGCTCCCAGACAAGGCCATTTTCCTCTGGAGCCAGCCTGGTTTGGGAGCTGCAGCGGGGCAGGGAGAGCCCAGCTCCTGGAGCTGACCCTGGGATGTGCCAGAGCCTGGCTCATCCTTCAAGTCCAGCACAAATCCCAGCTCCAGCAGGAGCTGAGATCCCAAACTCCCAGCACAGGAACCCAGCAGAGATTCACAGAATTCCCAGGATCACTGAGCTGGAAGAGACCTTCAAGCTCATCGAGTCCAACCCAGCCCCAACAGCTCAGCTCACCCCTGGCACCCAGTGCCACATCCAGGCTTTGTTAAACACCCCCAGGGATGGGGACTGCACCACCTCCCTGGGCAGAACATTCCAGAACTTTATCACCTTTCTGTAAAAAACTTTCTCCTGATATCCAACCTATACTCCAGCCCTTGGGGAGGGAAGCAGAGCTCAAGCAGCCCCCCAGCTTTGTCCCAGCCCTTCTCTGATCTCCTCTCCCCTGAATGAAGCCCAGCCAGCCCCAGGTGCTGGCTGCTGCTCACACACCTGGGCTGAGCTGTCCGTGAGGGACCAGTTTGGAACCTCCTCTCCCCTGGAATCCAGGAGAACAATTCCTGGAGCAGCAGGAGGGCTGCAGCCACACCGGTGGGATGGCCAGTGAATGACCCCCCCAAAGCAGAGCTGAGGACAGCCGGGAGGCAGCAGCAGGGACCTCGTGGCTGTGGCAATAACGAGCTAATCCCTATTCCCAAAATATTCCCCAGCACTTTATCACATGGATTTGACCACCCAGGATGTAGGAGAGACGGGGGTAGGACGGTCAGGACAGACAGAGGCCAGAGATCTCTGCAGGCAGGGCTTGGAACTTGTGGGTTATTGCAAAGGGCCAAGTGCAGGGCCCTGCTGGGAGCTGCCAGACACAGCTCAGAGCAGCCCCAGAGAGGAGAATGGTAAAGAGAGAGAAGGCAAGAGCGTGGTACAGAAGATGAGAGAGTAAAAGAGAGGATGAGAGAGCGAGGTTCCCCTTACAATCCCATAAATCTTCTTCTGTGCTGAATATTCTAATTCTCACTAACCAATCTAGCCCAAGATACAAATCCTACAGCATTTACACACAGCCTATAAGAATCATTACATTGCCATGCTGTGTCACATTTTAAACCCTAAAAACTCCTCTCTGGGCCCCTTCTGCCAAGCCAGCAGGGTCTGCTCTGCCCCTTGGAGCTGCCTGCAAGCAGAGGGCATTGTCTGATCCAAAGGGGATCACCTTCAGCTGGCCATGCCATTGTTTTCCAGGTGTTCAGTAACTGAGGGATCTCAGAGCTGCTTTCATTTCAATCTCACTTAGAGTTTCCATATTCTCAAAATCTTTTGCCAGGCAATCATATTGATCAGGCTTTCCTGTTCCACCTTCCCCAACAACAGGATCCAGACCCCATGCCAGCCCACGTAACTCCTGCAGGATTTCCACAGAAACACCAAAGTTGGAAAAGCTCTCCAGGACAAGTCCAGCCTTCCACCCAATCCCACCACATTCCCAAAGCACATCGCTGCTCGTGTTCTGAGCGCTTCCAGGGATGAGATTCCACCGCTTCCCTGGGAAGTTTGTTCCAACAAGGACACGGGGAAAGCTCTGCACTAAAGTTGCAAATGTGCCCTTTTCAGCTCGTAGTAACTCAGCCTTTGCTGGCTCTCCACAGCGGGGGAACACCAGGGAGGAGCAGCTTTTCCCAAGTTTCCTCCAGCTGAATTAATGCCATTTCCTTCCCAGCTTATTTGGCATTCCAGGGCTTCCTGAGAGTAGCATTCCCCTCATTAAAGAATTCACTAAGGATTCACTAAAGAAAATAATTGGGAAAAAAACAGCAAAAAAACCCCAAGAAGTGCCATGGGTTGCATTGGTTGGCTCAGTCCTTGCTTTCCTGACCGTTGCTTTCTGTGGGAGCTGGAGCAAATCCATGATGAGAAAAATGAGGAATTTTGGTGTGTTTTGCAAATATGGTGAGAGAGGGCCCCTTTTGGCAGCTTGCAGAAGTGCCCAGGCTGCTGGAGGGCTGGGGCAGGGAGGCTGTGCCCCATCCACGTGTGAGCAGGGCTGGTCCTGCCCATGCAGAGCCTTCCTGGGCACCATCCAGGGGCGTTTTCCCTAGGGATGCCCTGGCAGGACACAGCCAGGACGGTGATGTCACCTGCACAGGGCACAGCGGCTTTGTGGGACTGAACAAAACCAAACCAAACGAGGGATTGGAAGGCAATGAAAACAATAAAAAAGGAAACTTTTAACATGCAAATTCCAGCTCTGCTGCTCTACAATTTTTCCCTTACACAAACTGCTCTTTGTCTCGTTAACGACAAAGCAGAAGCAATTAAGCAAAGTGCAATAAGACTTAAAGAGAATGGAATTAAAACCAACTCTGGGATTATTGTTCAACCCCACTGAAGGGATCCTTCCAGCTGATATCACAAAAAGCTGCCAGTTTGTTTTGGATGCAGGAGGGAGGAGTAGGAATTTTCCCTTTCCCTGCTGCCCTGCAGCACCACACAAGGCTGCCCTCTCCTCATGGACAGAATTCCAGCTTTGGAATTCCAGCTTTGTGTTAACCAAGTTCCTTGGTGCTCCAAAGTATGTAAAAATACGAATATTAATACTGTAAAAATACAAATATATTAAAAATTCCCTCCATTAGGATGGTGCAAAAGCATTTTTCCCTGGGAATTTTTTTGTTAGGGAATTCCTGCACCTGTGAAAGTGTGAAAATCAAAATAATTGAGATTTTCCACTTTCTGGACACACCAACAACACAGAGTGTTGTGCTGTGCCAGTCTGTATCTTATTTAATTAAATGTACAGAGGAAATGCTGAAAGATTCCTGCTTAAATGAAAAAATAATTGGAATCTCAGTGGAAATTCAACAAAGAAACTTTCCCAGCTGATTCAGGACCAAAGGCAATGGGGCTTTTCCCTACCCTCAATGAAGGCAGAAACAGAGATAAATAATCCATTTATTTCCTACAGGCAGAGTTTCTGATCCTGTCTCCAGGCTGGAAATCTCCCTTTTCCATATCCTGACATTCATTTACATTCTGTCACACAACAGAAACGGTGACAAACCCAGAAATACGAATTTGACACCGTGAGCAAGTCCCTGCCTGTCCCCAGTGCCACTCTCAGCCCCACAAAGCCTCTGCTGTGCTCCCACTCTGTGGCTGGGTTAATTAACCCAGCTTTTCTCCAGGTAAATATTTTCCCAGGCAAGGTGGAGCTGCTGGAAAGGGATTCACCAGGGAATGCAGAGCCAGCTGCACAAGGTGGAGTTTTTCCTTACCCAACCCTTCATTTCCAATAGTGTGGCTATTTATATCTAGCATATATTTATTTATATATCTATATGTATAGATATATATTATAGTGTGTATATATATTATTTTTTAATTTTTTTTTAATCCTGCAGATGTCTTTCCATGTGCAATTCTGGTTAAAAATTCCAAGCCAAATCCCAATTCTAGGCAATTCTAGGCAGATCCCAATTTCAGCTGGGAGGGGTGTGAAGACCTGTCCCCCCTGCAAGATCCTGATGTTCCCCACACCAGATCCAGGGGGAACAAACCTCGTGTTTTGGAGCTCTGGAGTGCACACAGAGAGCACAAATAACTCAAAATCAAGATATGCATTTGTTTAACAGGAAAGGGAGAGAAAGCATGACTGAGTTTGGAGGGAATGTCGGGAGCTTTGCAGGGAGAGCAGAGTCAAGTCTGGGCAGTGTTTGCTCCCTTGTCATCACAGGCTCCACAGAACTGCCTTGTCTGCTCATACAAAAATACACCTTGTGCCAGGGAAACAGGCAGGGCTTAACGAGCAGCAGAACGTGTTTTGGGTCATTTCCAGGTGATTGGCCTCTTCTTAACAGATCCTTCTTGTAGATGAAGGCAAATATTTATCTAGGGACCCCATTGGCTGCTGTCCCTCTCTTCTGGTTTTTCCCCTCATAAACCTGTTCCTCAGGAATCCACAGCACCAGCACTGGCTGAGGGCACGGGACAAAACCCAGAGCAGGATTTTCCACGTGCTCAGAACCCCAGGCAGGATCTCCTCCACACCAGGGAGTTTCCACCCTTTCAATCCCATTGCATCCCTCAGAAATTCCTGAGTCCTACACAGGGATGCAGCCTGGCCAAATATTTCTTCCAGCATCTTCTGCTTCCAGTGGATTGGGGTGGCTCTTTGGGCCACCTGAGGTGGATTTGAATGGGGAAGAGCTCTGTGCTTTGGTGGGACAAATCTGAGAGTCCAGCAAAGCTGCAGGACGAAGAACAATCATTAATTGAACAATTCTATATCAAAATAAGAACCTGGAGGCTCCTGTCTGGGGTGGAACAGCCATTCCAAGATTTAAATGTGTTCCAGATTGCAAGGCAAGATGTATTCTATTGCCATCTGTATGGCAGTTGTCTGGTGTCAAGCAGGCATTGCTCCTTATCTCTCTTCCTGAGTGATCATAATCAACAGGGGAACACCTGCTGATAAGGGGCTATTGAATGTCACCACATGACTGATAAGAACTATAACATCCCATTGTGAGATGCTCTGCCCAGAGGGAGGAGCCAAGCATTCCTACCCAGATATAATCTGGAGATTCTGACACACCAGCACGGCTCTGCTCCACTGGACTCCCCAGAGGAACAGCAGCTGCTTCTGCTTCCAGGGATCTGCGGAGGAAGAATTCACCCCTTTCCTACAGGACCCCCCTGCTCCAACAGAACCACCCCTGACACTCCAGGAGGGCTGCAGCCCCTTTTCCAACTGGACTGCTGCCAACACCCTGACCCACAGGGTGTCAGGTTGTGTTCTGACTCTGGCAGTGTTGTTCTGGTGTATTGCATTGTTGTATTTTATAATTTTATTTTTTTCCTTCCCTATTAAAGAACTGTTATTTCCTGCTCCCATATTTTTTGCCTGAGAGCCCCTTAATTTAAAATTCACAGGAATTCAGAGGGGTGGGGAGGGTTTGCATTCTCCATTTCAGGGGAGGCTCCTGTCTCCTTTAGCAGGCACCTGGCTTTCCAAACCAAGACAAAATGCCAGATTAAAATCCAAGAATCCTGATGCTGCCTTCTCCTTGCTCCATTTCTTCAGACAGTGCCACTTCCTGACCTTTTCCTTCCCTTTATCCCTGTGAGGGTTTGAGGGTTCCAAATGGGAACAGGATGCAGCCAGGAGGACAAAGCCACACAGGGGAGATGACCCCAGCAGCTCCCAGGGGGATTGGGGTGAAGGATGAGCAGGAGGGTTCACCCCAGCCTCACCCCATTCCCACTCTGTGGGAACAGGGATCTTCATCTGGGGCCACTGGAACACACCAGGAGAGGAGCTCATGGGGAAGGTTGGTGTTTGCTGCATCCACCTGCTGGATTTCTACTGGGGCATGGATGCATGGAATGGTTTGGGCTCGGGGGACCTTAAAGCTCATCCACCTTCCACTCCCCAAGGTTGTTTCCAACCTGCTCTGGGACCTTCCAGGGTTGGGGCAGCCACAGAATCACAGAATTCACAGAATTCCCAGAACTGACAGAATCACAGAATTCCCAGAATCACTGGGTTGGAAGAGACCTCCAAGCTCATCGAGTCCAACCCAGCCCCAACAGCTCAAGGCATTAAGGAAATGATCTGCAGGTCAAATATTAAAGATTTCAAGGCAAATAAATATTTTTTTAAGCCATCCCTAGCAAAGACAGTGGATATATATCCCTGTGGATAGACATCCAGGAAATCTGAGATCACATTCCTTCAGCTTTGCACAGGGCTCAATAAAAAATGGGCTTCAAAACGTTCATTTGGGGGAATTTTTTAAAGAATTTAAATGTGTTTGTCAAGAAAAAATGGACAAATATTTTTCTTAACACATCCAACCTGTTCTATGTATTTAAATGTGTGTTACCTTTTTCTAAGAAATTAAAAAAACAGATCTGAAATTTGCAGAGAACCCCAAGCCAGAAATTACTCATGTACTGAGCTACTGATCCAAAAATCCTCCTGCTTTGCAGAGCCCTGAGGAGAAGAATGCTTCAAAAACCCTCCCTGGGAGGAAATCTCTGAGAGATCACACAAAAAAAAATCCATTATTTCAATGCAAGCGAGAGAGTCTTCAAAGATCACAAGCAGCCACACACCTGAACTTAATCTCAAGTGGCTGCTTAAAAAAAAAAAAAAAAACAACAAAAAAAACCAAACAAGAAGCCAAATAAAAACAAAAATAAAAATACTTCAACCCATCAGCTGCTGGCAAAGGGGATCCTCAGCCCCCTCTGACTGTGCTGGGTCAGTGTGAGAAATGCCACGAGGAGTTTTTGGATTTTTGTTCAGACTCCTTGATTAAATCCAGGAGCCTTCACTGCTGGATACCCAATTCTTTTCCTGGTGTATCCCAGAGCAGAACAATATTTTTTTTTCCCCAAATACCATTTACCAAGCTCAGCCCTGAACCTTTAACAGCGACTCCTTCTTCAAGAGGCTGCTGCAAACCAGCCCTGAGCACAGAGACCCCTCAAGAATCCCAAAGAATTTGGGGTTGGCTCCAGGGAGGGACAATGCCCTGTTAAATCCACCTGTGGACAAGCAGCCAGCTCTGGAACAAGACCTCTGCCTCTCCCTCCATGGGCAAAGCAACATTTGGACATGAGGCAAGTCTGAAATTGCCTCCAGCCTCTTTAGGAAAGGTTAAAAAAAATTAAAAGCACCAAAAAAAAAAAAACCCTCTCCAGGGGCCAGCATTCCTGCTTGATGCCTGAGCATCAAATAAAGGAGGGCTGCAGGCCCTGACAGGCACGGAGCAGAGCTCAGGTCTGGGTTTCTGCACGGAGCTGAGGTTCTGGTGTCTGCAGAGCAGCTCAGCAGGACATTTCTGTCACAGCGGGGACAGAGCAGTGGGGACAGGCTCAGGGAAGGTGGGATGGGGACCCTGAGAGCCCCCGGGCAGGCGGCTCCGAGGGAGGGAACTGGGCAGGGCTGGGCTGGGGGCTGCAGGGAGAGCTTGGGGAAGGGCTGGGGGCTGGAGGGAGAGCTTGGGGAAGGGCTGGGGGCTGCAGGGAGAGCTCAGGGCAGGGCTGGGGGCTGCAGAGAGAGCTTGGGGAAGGGCTGGGGGCTGCAGAGAGAGCTTGGGGAAGGGCTGGGGGCTGCAGGGAGAGCTTGGGGAAGGGCTGGGGGCTGCAGGGAGAGCTCAGGGCAGGGCTGGGGGCTGCAGAGAGAGCTTGGGGAAGGGCTGGGGGCTGCAGAGAGAGCTTGGGGAAGGGCTGGGGGCTGCAGGGAGAGCTCAGGGCAGGGCAGGGGGGCTGGAGGGAGAGCTTGGGGAAGGGCTGGGGGCTGCAGGGAGAGCTCAGGGCAGGGCTGGGGGCTGCAGAGAGAGCTTGGGGAAGGGCTGGGGGCTGCAGGGAGAGCTCAGGGCAGGGCTGGGGGCTGCAGAGAGAGCTCAGGGCAGGGCTGGGGGCTGCAGGGAGAGGTCGGGGCTTCAAAGAGCAGCGGGCACAGTGAGAGGGACCCCAGGCAGCACCAGCCCTGGGCAGGGCAGGAACACTTGGGGTGTGCCCAGGGCCAGCCACTGAACCAAACACTGACCAACCACTGACCAATCAGTGACCAACCAGTGACCAACCACTGACCAACCAGTGACCAATCAGTGACCAGCCAGTGACCAACCACTGACCAACCACTGACCAACCACTGACCAACCAGTGAACCAACCAGTGACCAGCCACCGACCAACCAGTGACCAATCACTGACCAGCCACTGACCAACCAGTGACGAACCACTGACCAACCAGTGACCAACCAGTGACCAGCCAGTGGTCAACCAGCGACCAACTGGTTACCCGTGATCAACCAGTGACCAATCAGTGACCAACCAATTACCTACCAGCGACAAATCTGTGACGAATCAGTGACCAATACTGACCAACCACTGACCAAATGGTGACCAGTCAGTGATCAACCAGTGACCAACCAGTGACCAACCAGTGCCCAGCCAGTGATCAACCAGTGACCAACCAGAGACCAACCAATGACCAACCAGTGACCAGCCGCCGACCAACCAGTGACCAACCAGTGACCAGCCACCGACCAACCAGTGACCAAGCAGTGACCAAGCAGTGCCCAGCCAGTGACCAAGCAGTGCCCAGCCAGTGACCAAGCAGTGAGCAGCCAGTGACCAACCAGTGACCAACCAGTGACCAACCAATGACCAACCAATGACCAACCAGTGACCAACCAGTGACCAAGCAGTGCCCAGCCAGTGACCAATCAGTGACCAACCAGTGACCAACCAGTGGCAGGGTGGGAAGATGAGGAGCAGAGAGCAGAGGTGCCCGTGGGCTGGTGTGAAAGTGCAGGAGGCTCCTGGCTCTCCTCCGAGCTCTGCAAGCTCAGTCCCTCTCTCCTCACCGGGGAGGCTCCGAGCCGTGGGCAGGATGTGGTTCCTCACCTCTGTCAGCGCCCCAGGGCTCGGAAACCCTGCACAAAGCACAGCTTGAGGGTGGCTCAGATTCCCCCAGGAGCACTCAGATTTCCCCAGGAGAGCTCCAGCCCCTCGGGATCTCCACCCAGGAGCTTCCCTGGTGGAAACCTGCCGCAGGCTCCATGTGCTGCTCCATCTCCCGCAGCGGGGGCGCGGGGCTGAGCTCCAGGAGGGGATGCTGCAAGAATGGTGCTCCCACACCCCAAACCAGCCCGACCTGGGCTGCCTGCGAGGTGCTGAATCATCCCTGGGGCTGCAGGAAACCCCAGAGCCCTCCTGAGCTGCTCACCCCACACCCACGGGGGCAGCGCCTGGGGAACCCGAGCGGTTGGGTGACTGCGGAGGAGCTCACTGAAATGACAGCCTTGGCTCTCCAAGAGCTTTGTAGGATTTTCCTCTCCGAGCCTTTTGAGCTCATCCACAGACAAGGAGAGCTGCAAATATGGCCCTGCTCTGGTGGCACAGGGAGGATGCTTGGGAAGATGAGCAGAACGCTGATCTCGCACCCAAAAAGAAAGAAATGTCCAACATGAGCAGGCTGGTCTCCTGGAAGGTGTCCAGCCCTTTAAGTCCCTTGAGCCCAAACCATTCTGTGGGCCTATAATGCCTTTATTTTTCATGGGGTTTTGGTCCCTTTTGGGTTTGGTTTTTATTTTCTCTCCTAAAAGTCAGTTTGGAAGATCCCATTCTTTCCCCCAGCAGATGTGTCAGCCTTACACCCACACCTGGAGTTTAAGGAAAGGGCTCAAAACTGTAAAATGGATCCCCCAAAATGCATTAAATGAAAAAGGGTCATGGCACAAGATGTTGTTTGTTTGTCCAGGGGCAGAATAACCCATGGAGCCCCTGCTGGTCTCAGCTTTTGCCTTGTGAGCTGTGCAGGAGCCTCCTTAAGCTCCTCAAAGTGACCATCAGGGATGAACCAAAGTGAAATCAGCCCAGAATTTATCCTGGGAACTCCTCTCAGCCCCAGACTAAGAGATAATACTGGTTTTATCTGGATAACACTGATGATCCTATTTATGGGGCACTGCAGACAGGGAATTTCAGCCAAACAACTCTGCTGCAGATTTCAGTCAAAAACTCTGCTGGATTTTTGAAATCAGCATTTCAAGGAACATGAAAAGATTGGTGGTTCAAAAAGTGCTGCCACAACCCCACAGAGTCCTCAGAGATGCTCAGACACTGAGCCCAGGATCCAGCACAGGGCCTGACTAAGCCTGACCTGCTAAACCCAGGCTGCAGAACCCCCCAGGCATTTCTGCATCTGGCTCAGGACTCATCCTTAAGCTTCAATTTCTCACATGAAAACAGAAAATAGTCTTGATTTAAAGGCTGCAAACAGTGGCAGAAGCAGCAGCTCTCAGTGAGAATGTTCCAGTGATCGATTCCTGCTCTGCTAAGGTTCTGTTCCCTTTTTTCCAAGTCTTTTTTTGTCTGGCTTCACTGCCCAGACCTCTAAAATTCAATCCCAGATGTTTTAATTGTTGGTTTTGCTGTTTGAGGAGAAATAGCCCAACTCCCAAAGCCAAGGACAGATCTCTGTGGGCCCTCCCTAAACCCAGCAATTCTTGTGGTAATTCACCTACAATTGCTGCTGGAGATCTGCTTGGGGTAAGAGAAACACATCCTGCCTTTCAGGCCTCGCACAAACCAAAGCATGGGGAATTCCTGGAAACCTGCTCCTTTTCAGTCAGATTTCTCTGCATCTCACACAAAGCCTCGGGCTGCAGCTGGGGCTGTGGTGTGCACAGGCCAACTGTGACACTCCAGAATGGGTTTGGATGAGCAGCAAGGGTCAGAAGCCAGAAACCAGCACAATTTTCTCTGGTCATGGAGAGCCCACAGTGCTGAAGGTCAAACAAACAAACAAAAAAAACATAATAATACAAAGAAATATTTCTATTCTTTGCAGAGCATTTGATATTCCTGTAGCCACGGCTGGCTGGCTGCCAATGGCAAAATTTGTATTTTTTATTCTGGAGCACAAAGATTTTTAGAATTATGTTCTTAGATAGTGGATTATCAATTCCAGCTCCTGGACTGGGCATCCCTGGAGCTCTGGCAGCCTCGGGGCCGTGCCCATTCCCTGGGCAGCCTGGGCAGTGCCAGCAGCCTCTGGGGGAAGAACCTTGCCCTGATCTCCAGCCTGAGCTGCCCTGGCCCAGCTCCAGCCGTGCCCTGGCTGCTGTCCCTGTCCCAGAGCAGGGATGGGAGCTGCCCCTCGGGAGGAGCTGCAGATCCCTGAGCTCTGCCCTCAGCGTGCCCTGCTCCAGCTGCACACACCAAGAGCCCTCAGCTGCTCCTCAGACCCTTGTCCCACCTTTGGACACTTTCTAAACACCTTCAGATCCTTCTTACACCCCAGAAGTTCCCCCAGCACTGGCAAGAGGCCACCCCAGCCCAGAACAGAGCAGGACAATCCCTCCCTTGAGCAGGCCTGGCTCTGGGATCACCCCACACAAAGCCCAGCCCCAGAGCACCCCCAGCCCCACTGGGAGCTCCCCAGGGACACTCAGTGGCCATGGACAGCAGAGATCTGCTGGAGGGAGGATGGGCTGTGGGAGAGAGAAAGAAAACTGCCCATGGACAGCAGAGAACTGCCCAGCTCTAACAGGTGGGGGTAGAATAAAATACAAACCCAGGCACATCTTCCAACCCAAGACACTTCCCTGCTGCATCTCCCCCGGCTGTTTCCCATCCCTGGAAGAGCTGCTGGGATTTCCACCCAGGGTGGGAGGCTGGGGAGGTGGGCTGCACAAAGGGCAGCCCTGGTCTGGTTCCCTGCAGCTCTGCAGGGCTGGGCCAGCATTGGGGAAGTTTGGGGGGAGCAGGGCTGGTGGCGGCTCCATCTGCCCAGCAGAGATCACATGCGGCATTCACATTTTCTGGAAAAATCCCTTCGCCCAGGATTCTTCTTCTGGGAAGCTGAGAAGCCTCAGAGAAAAGGAAAACAATTCTTATCTCATTTGCTTCTCCTGTGTTGTGCTGGTGTGGAATGTGTTTGGAGATTGTTCACCCACAGGTGATTGTTCCATTGCATTCTGCTGGGAGTTGTTTTCACTCTTTGGCCAATCAGGGCCAAACTGTGTCAGGGCTCTGAACAGAGTCACGAGTTTTCATTACTATCTTTTTAGCCTTCTGTCTGTATCCTTTCTGTATCCTTTAGTATAGTTTAGTATTGCATTCTTTAATATAATACAGATCATAAAATAATAAATCAGCCTTCTGAGAACATGGAGTCAGATTCATCATTCCTTCCTCCATCTGGGAACCCCACAAATCCAATAATCAATCATTGAATGCAATATTCAATCAACGAATAATTGAGTTATTAATATATTCAATATTCAGTTGAATATAGTATTCAATATTAAATTATTAAATATGAGCTGTTATTGTTATATTCAATATTCAGTTGAAGATTGAATATATTCATTCTTCAGTTGAATACTGAATATATTTAATACTCAATTATTCATTGAAAATTGAACTATTGAATCATAGAATCAAAGAATTATAGACTCAGAATCATAGAATCACAGAATTACAGAATCATGGAATTATGGAATCATGGAATCATTGAGTCATGGAATAACTGAATTATTGAATCATAGAATTATTGAGTCATAGAATCACATAATTATAGAAACACGGAATCACTGAAATATTCAATCATTAAATAATTGATTTATTATTATATTCAATATTTGATTGAATATAGTATTCAATATTCAATTATTAAATATGAGCTGTTATTATTATATCCAATATTCAATAGAATATTGAATATACTTCATATTGAATTAATCATTGAATATTGAATTATTGAATCACAGAATTACAGAATCATAGACTCACAGAATCACGGGATCCCTGAATTACTGAATCATTGAATTATTGATTTTGGGAGGCCCTCAGAGCCAGAGCAGACCCCAGGAGCAGCTCAGAGGAGCCTCCCTCGAAGCCCATGGGTCACACAAAGGCTCTGCTGAGCTGCAGGAGCAGGATGAGCTCCCAGCACAATGCTCAATGAGAGCCTTTCTCCCGGCAGGCTGTTTATTCCCATTTATTCCCATTTATTCCTGCTCTCACCGCAGGAAAGCTCCTCTCCCAGGAGAATGGGGTGATTATGTGGGATTAAGGCTGTGCCAGCGGGGCTTCCCCCGTCCCGTCCCCAGGGCACAAATGTCACCATTGATGTCCCCAGGTCCTGCCGGGCTCAATGAGCTCGTTCATTATTGCAGCACCAGGTGACAACAACGAGGCTTTCCCCGGTTCTCCACAGGCTGCAGCCTCCTGCCTGCTCTGCAAGGGTATGGAATCGTGGAAATATGGAATCACGGAATCACTGAATCATTGAAACAAAGAATCATAGAATCATGGAATCACGGAATCACTGAATCACTGAATCACTGAATCGTTGAATCATGAAATCATGGAATCACGGAATCACTGAATCGTTGAATCAAAGAATCACGGAATAATGGAATCATGGAATCACAGAATCACTGAATCATTGAATCAAAGAATCACAGAATCATGGAATCACGGAATCATTGAATCAAAGAATCACTGAATCATGGAATCACGGAATCATGGAATCACGGAATCACTGAATCATGGAATCAAAGAATCATGGAATAATGGAATCATGGAATCACTGAATCATTGAATCAAAGAATCACGGAATAATGGAATCATGGAATCACAGAATCACTGAATCATTCAATCATAGAATCATGGAATCATGGAATCATAGAAGCACAGAATCATGGAATCATGGAATCACTGAATCATTCAATCATAGAAGCACAGAATCATGGAATCATGAAATCGTAGAATCATGGAATCACTGAATTATTCAATCATTGAATCATAGAATTACTGAAGTGTTGAATCATGGAATCATGGAATTGTAGAATCATGGAATCACTGAATTATTCAATCATTGAATCAAGAATTATTGAATTATAGAATCACAGAACTGTAGACTCATGGAATCATGGAATCATTGAGTCATGGAATCACTGAATTATTCAATCATTGAATCACAGAATCACAGAATTGTAGAATCATGGAATCATGGAAGCACTGAATTATTGAATCCAAGAATCCCACAATCCTGGAATGGTTTGAGGTGCAAGGAACCTTCAGTCCCACCCCATCCCACCCCTGCCATGGCAAGGACACCTCCCACTGCCCCAGGTGCTCCAGCCCTGTCCAGCCTGGCCTGGGACACCTCCAGAGATGGGGATGGTCTCCTTCCCTTCCCTCCCCACCAGGTAATGCAAGGAATAAACTCATCCAAAAGGCTCTGTAGCTCTGGGCAGATCTCCTCCACACTTGGAGGGGTTTTATTTCCCTGGGGTGTTTCATTTTCACTCTGTCATTTCCTTAATGAAGATGAATGAAGGAAACAGCATTTTAAAGAGCCTGACCCCTTGCAAACAAAACCAATTCCTGTGTGCTCAGCCTCAGCCTCAGCCTCTGGCACCCTTTTGCCTTGGTAACAATTCTCTTTTTTTTTTTTTCCTGCTGTTTTTGCTGCCTTTGAGGCAGCAATTCCTGAAAAGCACAGCAAATCAGCTCTGAATTGGAAAAATGAGGAGAAGGAGAAGGAGAAGGAGAAGGAGAAGGAGAAGGAGAAGGAGAAGGAGAAAAGGAGAAGGAGAAGTCCTGAGAGTGCTGTCACCTCCTGAAAGTCATTTTCAGCCCAGGAGGGGAGGAGGTGGCAGCATCCAGACCAACACCCAAAGCTCTGACACCCCAAGGATCCTGCCACAGGTTTGTGAGCATCACCACAAGACTTTCCAGCCCTTTGATGGTTTTCCTGTTGTTCTGTGTTGAGTTTTAACTTTTTTTTTGCCAGGGTTGGGATTAAATGTGTGAGATGGTGTTTCTCATTTGGACCCAGATGTTTGCTAGTTCTTATCTCTGTCACAGTCCCACAAACCCTGAGTTCTGCAGCACTTCACTCTGACACACTGAAAATGGAGCCCATTTCTCTCTGCAAGGCCTTTAAAGGATAAACTGTCCAATTAAGAAATGACACCTTAATTGTTTTCACTTTTAACCCAATAACCAACCACCCATGGCCCTCAATGGGGACTTTTTATCCAAATATACAAAACCACCCAAACCCGTGGAGAAGGGGAAGGGGAAGGGGAAGGGGAAGGGGAAGGGGAAGGAGAAGGAGAAGGAGAAGGAGAAGGAGAAGGAGAAGGAGAAGGAGAAGGAGAAGGAGAAGGAGAAGGAGAAGGAGAAGGAGAAGGAGAAGGAGAAGGAGAAGGAGAAGGAGAAGGAGAAGGAGAAGGAGAAGGAGAAGGAGGAGAAGGAGGAGAAGGAGAAGGAGAAGGAGAAGGAGAAGGAGAAGGAGAAGGAGAAGGAGAAGGAGAAGGAGAAGGAGAAGGAGAAGGAGAAGGAGAAGGAGAAGGAGAAGGAGAAGGAGAAGGAGAAGGAGAAGGAGAAGGAGAAGGAGAAGGAGAAGGAGAAGGAGAAGGAGGAGGAGGAGGAGAAGGAGAAGGAGAAGGAGGAGGAGGAGGAGAAGGAAAAGGAGAAGGAGAAGGAGAAGGAGAAGGAGAAGGAGAAGGAGAAGGAGAAGGAGAAGGAGAAGGAGAAGGAGAAGGAGAAGGAGAAGGAGAAGGAGAAGGAGAAGGAGAAGGAGAAGGAGAAGGAGAAGGAGAAGGAGAAGGAGAAGGAGAAGGAGAAGGAGAAGGAGAAGGAGAAGGAGAAGGAGAAGGCTCCACCCCAAACCTCCATCTTGCCCCATATCTATTACTACAGTCTAAACCCCAAACTCTGAGTTCCCCACCCTGTGATATCACACCCTTCTATTCAAGCCCCACCCCCACAATCCCAGTTCTGTCATTCCATTCTGGAAGCTTCTCCACGGCCTCAGGTCAGTGCAGTGTTCCCTGGGGGTCAGGGCCTGGCAGCACAGAAGGTCTGGAATTCTCAATAACCAATGTTCCAACAGCTCTGCACTGAGGTGGGCACATCTCCACAGTGCCAGGGCTTGTGGCCATCCCTGGTGTGCTCAGGGTGGGGTTTTGGGGTGTCCTGGCTGGGGACAGGAGTTGGGCTGGGTGGTCCTGGGGGTCCCTCCCTGCTCAGGACGTGCTGTGGTTGTCTGAGCTGGAGCACTCAGCGTGGCAGTGCTGCCTCACTCTGCGCTGCCTCCTCGTGAAGAACAAAAACTCTGCCCCAAATCTGCCCCTCAGCAGCTTCAGGAGAAGAGAAAAACCTCATGGGCAACTTCAGAGTTTGGTACAACCTCCCCTGGACACTGACTGGGCCACAGCTCGGGCTCAGCTTCTGGTTCCCTTTGCCCAGGGCACCAGTGAGGGCACAGGGCAGCTTCCTTTGGGCAGGTAAGGGCACAGGGCAGGTTCCCCAGGTGAGGGCACAGGGCAGGTTCCTTTGGGCAGGTTCCCCCTGGCCCAGCCTGAGGCCGTTCCCTCTGCTCCTGTCCCTGTTCCCTGGAGCACAGCCCGACCCCCCGGCTGTCCCCTCCTGCCAGGAGCTGTGCAGAGCCACAAGGGCCCCCTGAGCCTCCTTTGCTCCGGGCTGAGCCCCTCCCCAGCTCCCTCAGGAATTCTCCAGCCCCTTCCCAGCTCCCTCAGGGATTCTCCAGCCCCTTCCCAGCTCCCTCAGGAATTCTCCAGCCCCTTCCCAGCTCCCTCAGGAATTCTCCAGCCCCTTCCCAGCTCCCTCAGGAATTCTCCAGCCCCTTCCCAGCTCCCTCAGGAATTCTCCAGCCTCTTCCCAGCTCCATTCCCAGCCCTGGACACTCTCCAGCCCCTCCAGGTCCTGTCTGCAGTGAGTGGCCCAGGACTGTTCAGGGCTCAGGGGAAATTAGGTGACAGTGTGGGAAGGCTGAGTCATCTCCTGCTCCTTAGATAGTCATGAAATGCCTTCCTCCACCTCTGGTTCTTCTTCCCCATAGCTCTGAGCACACACAAGTTTTATATCTCCCCTTGAATTCCCAGAGGAATTCCTCATTCCTTCCCTCAGCCATTATCTCTGATTAGATGTGACATCCAGAGCTCTGTGGGTCAGTGTCCCCTCACTGAACGTGCTCTGCCACCTCCCACACACCTCCAGGAGAAAAAGCTTGTCCAGAGTTTAATGTGACACTTCAGCCTTAGGGGAAAAGCAAAAAAAAAAAACCGTGGAGAAAATCCAAAAATTCCTCCTGGCTGCCAGGCCTGGGTTACAATCAGCAAATCACCTCGGCTGTTTCACCTCAGGGTAAAACTTGGAAAGCTCAGTTCCTTTCTATGAATCACCCTCAGCAAACAGCCCCAATTAAGAGATAAAACATTGCTACCACAACAGCAGCTTGGGCAGGCATTTATTTTTAGAAGCTGCTTAAAATAGTGCGTGGTACCTTGTTGAACACCATCCCCTGTGTGCTGGTGGGGGTGATGTCAGAGCAGTGAGACACTCCTGAGGGACACACACTTCACACCCTCCCCAGGGCTCCTGCACAGCACCAAGCTGAGAGAAAACACTGGAAAAAACAGGCAAGGAAGCCCAAAATTGGTCTTAACACCTCCCTGTGAGTGTAGTAAGATGCCAGGGTTTGGAGAGAGGGGTGTAAAGGGATGAGTCAAAGCAGATTTTGGAAGTGACAACATTTCCTACTAAAAAGTGAGCAGAAAAGGCTCTTTGTGACTTTGGGGCAGGGTTTTGGGTCCTGAGAGGCAACCCTGGGGTTGAAACAGGCTCTGGTGCAAAGTCTTGATTTGAGAGGCCACTGGCAAGGAGATGCCACTGTCCCCGTGGGACCAGCAGGGATCTGGGGACAACTTCTGACCTGGCACTGCCAGCACAACCCTCTGCACCTGGGGAGTGGTGGCAAAGCAAAGTCACAGATCTCAGAATGCCCTGAGCTGAAAGGGCCCTAAAGGATGATCCAACCCAGCCCCTGCCCTGCCCAGACCCCCCAACACCCCCACCCTGGCCATCCCTGCAGCGCTGCCCAAATTTCTCCCCCATCCTTCATCTCCCCCATCCCTCACTCTCCCAGAATCATGGAATGAGCTGAGCTGGAAGGGACCCACAGGGATGATCAATCCCAAATCCAAAGCCTGCCCAGAGCCCCCCCAAGCCCAGCCTGGGCATCCCTGGAGCTCTGGCAGCCTCGGGGCCGTGCCCATTCCCTGGGCAGCCTGGGCAGTGCCAGCAGCCTCTGGGGGAAGAACCTTGCCCTGATCTCCAGCCTGAGCTGCCCTGGCCCAGCTCCAGCCGTGGATGAGGACGGGGCTGAATCCCAGCAAGGTCAGATGTGAAGGATACAAAACATCAGAGCTTGGTGGCACTGCTGAAACCAAGTATGACAAAAAAATAGCTGAATCAAAACCTGAAGCCCCCCTGTGTCCCACTGGGGAGGCCCCACTTTGAGTGCTAAGACCTGTCCTGGTCCTTGGTGACAAGGACATGGAGGGGCTGGAGAGAGTCCAGGGAAGGGAACAGAGCTGGGAAGGGGCTGGAGAATTCCTGAGGGAGCTGGGAAGGGGCTGGAGAATTCCTGAGGGAGCTGGGAAGGGGCTGGAGAATTCCTGAGGGAGCTGGGAAGGGGCTGGAGAATTCCTGAGGGAGCTGGGAAGGGGCTGGAGAATTCCTGAGGGAGCTGGGAAGGGGCTGGAGAATCCCTGAGGGAGCTGGGAAGGGGCTGGAGAATTCCTGAGGGAGCTGGGAAGGGGCTGGAGAATTCCTGAGGGAGCTGGGAAGGGGCTGGAGATACCCTGAGGGAGCTGGGAAGGGGCTGGAGAATTCCTGAGGGAGCTGGGAAGGGGCTGGAGAATCCCTGAGGGAGCTGGGAAGGGGCTCAGCCTGGAGCAAAGGAGGCTCAGGGGGCCCTTGTGGCTCTGCACAGCTCCTGGCAGGAGGGGACAGCCGGGGGGTCGGGCTGTGCTCCAGGGAACAGGGACAGGAGCAGAGGGAACGGCCTCAGGCTGGGCCAGGGCAGGCTCAGGGTGGGCACAGCAGGAATTTCCCCATGGAAAGGGGGCTCAGGCCTTGGCACTGCCCAGGGAGGGTTGGAGTGCCCATCCCTGGGGGTGCTCAGATAATGAGGGGATGTTCCTCCCAACATGGTTCAGTGGGTGTGGTGGGATTCAGCCAAAGTTTGAATTCGATGATTTGGAGGAGTTTTCCAACATCTGGGATCCTGTTACCATGGAAACCAAAGGGCAAAGAGCAGCCTGTGAGTTGGGAAGGTGACAAGGACCAGGCTCTGCCAGCACCCCTGGCCCTCAACCCCAGCCCTTGCCTGGGCAAAGCCCCCTGCTCTTTCAGCCTGGCCAAACCCAAAGCCACTTCCATGATCTGACTGAAGCTCTGCAAGGAACTAAATCCAAAATGGGAGTGGAGGGGCTGGGGCTGATGGAAAATTCCCTCCTGTGGCAGCTCCTGCTGCGCAGCCCTCGCTCTGCACAGATCCATCTGGGCAGGGTGAGTGCAGGGATTTGTCTGGTGAGAATCCCAGCAGCTTTTCCAGGGATGGGAAACAGCCAGGGGAAGATGCAGCAGAGAAGTGTCTTGGGTTGGAAGATGTGCCTGGGGGTGTGTATTTTATTCTACCCCCACCTGTCAGAGCTGGGCAGTTCTCTGCTGTCCATGGGCAGTTTTCTTTCTCTCTCCCACAGCCCATCCTCCCTCCAGCAGATCTCTGCTGTCCATGGCCACTGAGTGTCCCTGCAGGGCTGATCCAATTCCATCATCCCATGGGGAGATGCTGCGCCCAGGGCAGGAGCCAAGCATTCCTACCTGGATACAATCTGAGCCTGGAGCAGCACAGCAGCCTTTGCCCCCTGCATTCCCAGAGGAGCAGCTTTCTCCTGCCCTGCATTCCCAGAGGGAGAGCAGGCCCATCTCCAGCAGCCCTGCAGCTGCAGAGGAAAACTCCCCCCTTGTGCAGGATCCTGCTGCAGCAGAGCCACAGCTGGCACTGCAGGAGGGCTGAGCCCCCCTGGGATGGGGCTGTGCCCCCAGCCTGACCCACAGCGTGCCAGGGCTGCTCTCACTCTGCCTGGCCTTTGCTTGCACTATTGCATTGGTATTTTAATTTTCCTGTTAAAAAACTGTTATTCCAATTCCCATATCTTTGCCTGAGATCCCCTTAATTTCAAAATTGCAATAATTCAGAGGGAGGGGGTTTGCATTTTCCATTTCAGGGGAGGCTCCTGCCTTCCTCAGCAGACACCTGGCTGTTCAAACCAAGAGAAGAACTGAGGAGAAAAGTCAGGGACATAAACAAGTGAGCAAAGAGGCAGCTCTGGGTGAGGCACACGGCTGGAAAATTACAGGAGGGTTGGGACAGAGGGGGAAAAGCCTCCTGTGGGATGGGGCAGCAGAGCAGGAGCAGAACCAGGCTGCTGCCAGAGGGGAGATTTGGTACAATTCTCAAAAAAAAAACAACCCCAAAAAACCACTTTTGAAGACACCCAGGGAGAGCTGGGTCACCTCCACATGGGAATGGGGACAGGAGATGGATTTCCTGACAATGAAAGATGCAAGAGAAGATGGAGAATTAATGGCTCCAAATGCTGGGTGCAGCATAATTCTCCCTAAAAGCCCAACCAGGCAGAGATTTTTACACTGCCCAGGTGAAAGAACTCGAAATTATCACTAAAACTCACAGAGGTTTTCAACAAGACTCCTTAGATCTGTTTTTATTCCACACAAATAAAAGCCCAGCGGCCAAATTAATCCTAATTAACTTGATTAGGTTTATTGCAGGGCTAAGAATCATTCACTGGTACCACAAGGGGTTTTTTCCCCTCTCTCCAAACAGAATTCCCTTTGTGCACCTGCTTTTAACACCACCCTGATGAGAGCACATCCCAATATAATTCCATTATGGCTGGGAGAGGTTTCATCCATCCACTGAAATTCAGGGAATAAATACCAAACCATGCACATTATGTACTCTCTGCAGGGATATTTCAAGCTTTTCCCCTCAAAGTAAATCAGTTTTATGTCATTAAAGCCCTTGAAAATATCAAGCTGCAAGGCTTTGCTCCCAGAACTTCGTTTCCTCTCAATTTCTTGTGACTTTGGGGAAGGCAGGTCACAGAAATTGGCATTTCCCGCTCGAGCTCAGCCCTGCAGCCCAACTCTGGTGCCTCAGTTTCCCTCAAATATGGGCATGGCATTTCAGAGGGGCTAAAAATCCTAACCCACGATCATTTCTAGGAAGTCTGAGCTGAAAACCAAGCAGAGATTTTTTTTTGTTTGTTTGTTTAAATTTAAACTTCCAGAACCAGTGGATGGCTCAGAGAAAGCCTAAACCCAAGAATGCTCTGACAAACAGAAGAGCAAAGCCCGGATTTAGACTCCTCCTGAGGGAAAAACAAGAAATTAATTCACTTTATTTGCACATGATCACCTTTGGGGCCCTGGATTTGTTTTCATTTCTTATTTGCTAAGCCCTGACAGTCACAGGGACACCAGCAGTGGCTGCCCACTGGATTTTGTCCCTGGGGGCAGCCTGTGGCTCTGCCCCTTTACATTATAAATATAAATATAAATATAAATATAAATATAAATATAAATATAAATATAAATATAAATATAAATATAAATATAAATATAAATATAAATATAAATATAAATATAAATATAAATCCAGAGCTGCTTTAAATGCACAAAACAAACCCAGTTTGCATTTCTGCCCTCGGGGTCTGGGCCCCAAACTCTCCTTGAGGAACCAGAGGTGCCAAAGGCAGCTCTGGGGCAGGTGGGGAGAGAAGGAAAAGCCAAAACTGCCCAAATCCACGGGGAAAAGCTGAATTGCTGATCCTCTAGGAATGGTTTGGGTTGGAAGGGGAATGAAACCCACCCAGTTCCAACCCAGGGATGTGTTCAGGCTGCTCCAGCTGCTCTGGGAATTCCATCCCAGCCCCTCCCCACCCTCCCAAGGAACAATTCCTAATTCCCAAAACCCAACCAAACCCCAAATCATACTTTCTTCCCTTTCCCACTCCGAACCCTGCACAGAACCAGCCTTGCTCAGGCCCTGACACCACAAATAATCTGATTTTTCATTACAAGCTGGTGAAATCCCCTCTTTGGAGACACAAATCCCACCCACCCAGGGAACAATTAATAATTCCCAAAATCCAACCAACCCCCACATTACAGTTTCTTTCCTTTCCCTGCACAGAACCAGACCCTGACACCACAAATAATCTGATTTTTCATTACAGACGTTCCAAGCTGATGGGATCCCCTCTTTGGGACACAAATCCTACCCTCTCAGGGAACAATTCCTAATTTCCAAAACCCAACCAATCCCTACATCACAGTTTCTTCCCTTTCCCCATCCAAACCCTGCACAGAACCAGGCCCTGACACCACAAATAATCTGATTTTTCATTATAAACATTCCAATCCCCTCTTTGGGGACACAAATCCCACCCTCTCAGGGAACAATTCCTAATTTCCAAAATCCAAACAAACCCCACATCACACTCCAAACCCTTTCCCACTCCAAACCCTGCACAGAACCAGGCCCTGACACCACAAATAATCTGTTTTTTCATTACAAATATTCCAATTCCCTCTTTGGGGACACAAATCCCACCAGCCTCAGGAGCTGTGCTCCGTTTTGGACCTTCTGAACCTTTTTCAAAGAAAATGAAGCATTTCCAGAGTGCCCCCAGGATATCCTGACATGGGAGGGACCCACCAGGATCATCAAATCCAATTCCACAATGCCCAAGGGAAAATGGGAGCTCCAGCACAGGTTGGTACCTTTAAAATGCATTTGGAGGATGGAAAATAAGATTTTTCTTACTAAAATTGCTGCAGATACCAGGCTGGGACAGGCTGCAGGTGCTTCAGAGCCAGGATTAGGAGTCGAAATGGTCTTGATAAATTGTAGAAATGGTCTGGAAGAAACAAGAAAAAAAGAAAAAGACACTTCAGGAATGATGGGGAATTGGTGAGGCAGGAATAATCAATGGCATGGTCACCAGGGAGATAAATACAGGCTGGAAAGTGGGGTTTGGGAAATCTCAGGATTTCCAGGAGCTGAACATGAAATAGTGCAATAAAATAAACCCCAACATTTGCTGTGATGCAGAGACAAAATGTCCAACAAATAAACAAAGGGGACTTTCCATCTTTTTGGCCCCACTGAGGTGCTGGTGTTGGACATTTCAGGGAAATCACAGCTAAATTCCCAAGGAGAATGATCTGAGATGGATGGAGAGAGCACAGAGTGGAAATCCAGAGTGCAAAATCAAATTTATGTCATCAGTTTGGCTGGAAATTTCAGTGAAATCACAGATAAATTCCCAAGGAGAATGATCTGAGATGGATGGAGAGAGCAAAGACCGGAAATTCAAAAAGGAAAACCAGATTTTTGACCTCATTACGGTTGGAAGGCCCCCCCAGGACCATCCAGCCCAACCCCAAACCAGCACCACCATGGCCACCACCAAGCCATGTCCCCAAGTGTCACACCCAGGTGTTTGTTGGACATTTCCAGGGATGAGGACTCACATTGCCAGCGTGGGGATTCATTTGGAGTGACAGGGAGGTATCAGCCTGGCCTTCAAACCCCCCCAAGGGACACAACACAAGGAATAAAAATCACCTGTAGGGTTTGTCAGGGGGGTCACTGTTGGGGAAGGTGAAACAGGAAAACCTGATCAATATGATTGCCTGGCAAAAGATTTTGAGAGTATGGAAACTAGAAGTGAGATTGAAATGAAAGCAGCTCTGAGACCCCTCAGTTACTGAACACCTGGAAAACAATGGCATGGCCAGCTGAAGGCGATCCCCTTTGGATCAGACAATGCCCTCTGCTTGCAGGCAGCTCCAAGGGGCAGAGCAGACCCTGCTGGCTTGGCAGAAGGGGCCAGAGAGGAGTTTTTAGGGTTTAAAATGGAACACAGCATGGCAATGTAATGATTCTTATAGGCTGAATGTAAATGCTGTAGGATTTGTATCTTGGGCTACATTGGTGAGTGAGAATTAGAATATTCAGCACAGAAGATTCATGGGATTGTAAGGGGAACCTCACTTTCTCATCCTCTTTCCCACTCTCTTTACTTCTCTTGGCCCTGCTCTGGGCTGTGGCTGGCAGCTCCCAGCAGGGCCCTGCACCCAGGCTGCTCCAGATTGCAAGGCAGGATGTGCTCTATGGTGTTCTATCACCACCTGCATGGCAGCTGTCTCCTGTTCAGGGGGCAGTTTTCCTTATCTCTCCCACACCCACTCCTCCCCTGGGGAGACCCCTGCTGATAACAGGGATGGAATGTCCCTGCATGGCTGATAAGAGCTCCAGCATCCCACTGGGAGCTGTGAGCCCAGAGGGAGGAGCCAAGCATTCCTACCCGGATAGAATCTGGAGATTCTGGAACACCAGCACGGCTTCTGCACTGCATTCCCAGAGGAGCAGCAGCTGCCTCTGCCCCTGGATCTCCAGAGGATTCTGCACCTTTCTCCAGGATCCCTGCTCCAGCAGAACCACCCCTGGCACTGCAGGAGGGCTGAGCCACAATTCCAATGGCCCTGCTGCAGCACCCTGACCCACAGGGTGTCAGGCTGTGCTCTGGCTCTGGCAGGGTTGGTTTAGTTCACTGCATTCTTTATTTTATCCTTTTGTTTTCTTCCCTAATAAAGAATTGTTATTCCTGCTCCCAATTTTTTTGCCTGAGAGCCCCTTAATTTAAAATTCACAGCAATTCAGAGGGGTGGGAGGGTTTGTATTCTCCATTTCAGGTGAGGTTCCTGCCTTCCTCAGCAGACACCTGGCTTTCCCAACAGCGACCCAGGCCTTTTGCAATAACCCACAAGTTCCAAGCCCTGGCTTCCCAGATCTCTGGTCTCTGTCCCTCCCCACCATCCCACCCCCATCTCTCCCACAGTCACAGCCCTAAATCGCACCAGGGAGCCCAGGCTGGACCCCAGCAGGAGTTCCCTGAGTGGGAACTGAAGGAATTCAAGGGCTCTCCAACACCTGGATCAGGGAATTTCAGGCACAGCCCACCAGGAGGTGGCTTTACCTTGGACTCCCAATTTTCTTTCTTTCCAAAGGTAGAAAAACCCCTCAGGAAGCAACTCAGTGGCTCAATTACACAAGTTAATTAAGCAAATTAACAGCTCCTCCAGCACATCACCCACACAGGCAGAGGGATCTGTCTGCACAGAGGAAAGAAGTCAAATTCCATCAATTTTGTGGAGAAGAAACAGAGATTGAAGAGACCAAGACGTGCCAGCATCACCCAGAGGGCCAGGATCAGTGGAGAGGGAACCCAGACAGTGGAATAATCCCAAAATGACCCTTTTAATTAGAGAAAAACTTAAAACACTCAACTCAAACATCTGCAGGTGCCCTGCACGTGACAGGATCTCACAGCAGTTTTATTTTTGCACCAATCTGCCTTCCCCCAGAGCAGGCAAACCCTTCCCTTGCCGGTGGAAGGCTCAGCAGGGCTGCTCTGATTCCTCAGAGCAATCAGGCTGGGGGCTCCTGAGTGCCTGCCAGGATTTTCAGCATTTCCATAAAAAATAGATCCAGAGAGGGCTCTGCTCCCCCAGAGGCTCCCTGGGCTGGCAGAGGGGCCCCATCTCCATCTGGGGACAATTTAAGCTGGGTTTGTCACCAACAAAATCCTCCTTGGGCACAGCTGGGAGCAGCAGGATCTGGGATTTCCCCAGGGATCTCAAGAGGGCAAAAGGAACCTCCCAGCATCGCCCTGGGCACAGAGGAGCTGCCCCTGGAGCCCTGGCAGTGCCCAGGGCCAGGCTGGACACTGGGAGCACAGGGGACAGGGGAAGGTGTCCCTGCCATGGCAGGGGTGGCACTGGGTGGGATTAAAGGTCCCCTGCAGCCCTAATTCCATAATTCTGTGATTCCCCACCTATGGTTGGAGTTTTGCTCACTTCCAGGGATGGAGCAGCTCTGGGAATTCCATCCCAGCCCCTCCCCACCCTTCCAGGGAAGAACTCCTTCCCAAAATCCAACCAAACCCCAAATCACAGCTCCTTCCCTGTCACACTCCAAACCCTGCACAGAGCCAGGCCCTGACACCACAAATAATCTGATTTTTCATTACAAACGTTCCAAGCTGATGGGATCCCCTCTTTGGAGACACAAATCCCACCCTCCCAGGGAACAATTAATAAATCCCCAAATCCAACCAACCCCACATTACAGTTTCTTTCCTTTCCCTCTCCCTGCACAGAACCAGGCCCTGACACCACAAATAATCTGATTTTTCATTACTAACATTCCAAGCTGATGGGATCCCCTCTGTGGGACACAAATCCCACCCTCCCAAGGAACAATTAATAAATCCCAAAATCCAACCAACCCCCACATCACACTTTCTTCCCTTTCTCACTCCAAACCCTGCACAGAACCAGGCCCTGATACCACAAATAATCTGATTTTTCATTACAAACATTCCAATCCCCTCTGTGGGACACAAATCCCACCAGCCACAGGTGCTGTGCTCCAGTTTGGACCTTCTGGACCTTTTGCAAGGAAAATGAAGCATTTCCAGAGTGCCCCCAGGATTTGCTGTTTGGGCTCCTTTGCCCCCAGAGCCCCGTGACCTCACCAGGCCTCCCCAGCCACAGCAGGATCTGGAATATCAATGGTTATCCAGGAAAAATATTGATAATATTTTCTGAAAATATTGTTATTTTCCTGGAAATCTGGAGGGGAATCAGGACTGGGCTGGCCTGCCCACCAGGAGCAGGGAGGGGAGGGAGGTTTGGGGTTGGAATCTGTGGACAGAGCACTGGAGATGCCAAAAACTCCTCAGGGCAACCCCAGCCCCGTGGGGAGGAGGATTTCCTTCCCCTGCTGCCCAGGATGGAAATGGGAAGGGAAATGGGAAGGGAAGGGAAGGGAAGGGAAGGGAAGGGAAGGGAAGGGAAGGGAAGGGAAGGGAAGGGAAGGGAAGGGAAGGGAAATGGGAAATGGGAAATGGGAAATGGGAAATGGGAAATGGGAAATGAAATGGAAAATGGGAAATGAAATGGGAAATGGGAAATGGGACATGGGAAATGGGAAATGGGACATGGAAAAGAAGGGAAGGGAAATGGGAAATAGGAAATAGGGAAGGGAAATGGGAAATGGGAAAGGGAAATGGGAAGGAATGGGAAATGGGAAATGGGAAATGGGAAATGGGAAATGGGAAATGGGAAATGGGAAAGGGAAATGGGAAATAGGAAAGGAAAGGGAAGGGAAATGGGAAATGGGAAATGGGAAATGGGACATGGGGAAGGGAAATGGGAAATGGGAAATGGGGAAGGGAAATAATGGGAAATGGGAAATGGGGAAGGGAAATAATGGGAAATGGGAAATGGGAAATGGGAAATGGAAAATGGGAAAGGGAAAATCCTGAACCATTCCATGATTCCATGATCACCAAGCCCTCGCTGCCACCTGGCTGTGGAGAACCTGGGAGAGCTCAGTGCCAGAAGAGGTTTTAATCACAAGGAAATTCTGATTTTAACAGCAAAATTAAAAAAAAATTAAAAAATAAAAAATCAGGATTCCACTTGAGAAGATAAAAAATCAGGATTCCACTTGAGAAGCACAGAGTGACAGCTGCCCTGGCTGCAGCAGGAATTTCTGCCCCATCCCTCCCTGGCTGCTGGGGCTTCCCCAGCCACAAACACCAATGGAAATGACTGCTGGCCCTGCTGATGGACAAACAGCCCAGCATTTCCTTCTGCATTTCTCGGACCAGTGAAGCTCCAGCCTGGTTCAGGAGTATCCTGAGAAGCCACAGCCACGCTCCTGCTGCTCAGCTCCAGCTTAACTGGGAGGCATCGGCCCCTCCTGGCCATGGAACAAAGAATTTTAGGTTAAAAGGGAAAAAAAAATAACAAAAAAGGAGCAGTGCACGCACTGGAGACGAAGCATAAACCTCTTTTATCAGGGCAGATTCCACCTCCAGGCTGGAGTTAAAAATTCATATCCCAGCCACAGATAAAAATTGCCAAACATTCCCCTGGGGCAGGGCAGGGTGGCAGCTCCTGGGAGCTCCTCCAGCCGTTCTGGGGCTGGTGGCACTGCCAGAACCAATGTCCAGCCTGGCCTGGAACTTGGCAAAGGGGGGATGAGGATCCCCTGGCAGTCAGGACATCCCTGGAGGTGCCAATTTCATGGATCCCACACCACACAATCCCAGAATTGTTTGGGCTTTTAAAGGAAAGGACTTTAAAACTCCTCCTGTTCCATGGGCAGGGACACCTTCCCTGGTGGCTCCAGTGTCCAGCCTGGCCTGGCACAGTCCCAGGGATGCAGGGGCAGCCCCAGCTGCTGCTGTCCCCTGCAGGGAGGTGACAGCTGGGGCTGTGTGCCAGCCTCCAGCCCGGGTCTGACACAGACAGCGCCTTGTGCCGCCCTTCCCTCACAAACCTGCCAGGACCCTCAGCCCTGCCCCGGCCCCGAGGGACCTCGGGAGGCTCTGCAGCCTGGCAGGGCCCGAGGGGCAGATCTGGGGCAGAATCCAGAGCGATTCCCCGTTCCCAGGGGCCCAGCCCTGATCCCAGAGCAGCACAAAGGGCTGGGGTGGCTTTTCCCTGCTCCTCCCGCAGCACCTTCAGCTCCAGCTGGGAGCTCAGCTGTGCTCTGGGCTCCACCACGGACACCGGGCTCCCTGGAGCCTCCAGCTGCCTTTGGGACACTGGGAGATGCCAGCAGGACCCAGCTGGGAGCTCCCTCCCCCTCCATCCCCTGCAGGTGTCCTGGGATCTCTCTGCTCTTCCCCTCCTGGCTGGAGCCGCCCCAGGGCTCTCCTGGAGCTGGGCTGGCCGAGTGTGCCCCAGCTGGGGCTCAGCACCTGCATCCCCACATCCCCAGCCCCACAGCAGCGCTGGAACCCCCAAACCTGCCAGGCCCTCCCTGCCTGCCCCTCCTCTGGGGCTGCAGGAGCCTTTGGGGATCCTGAGCTGCCCGGAGCCCTGGGGAGGAGCCCCAGGTGGGAACACCTGAGCAGGAATGTCTGCCCCTGCCCTGGGCCAGGCTTTGGGCTGTGCTCACCCTGCCAGCCACGGTGCTGCCCTTCTCCCTGGGTGTTTAACCCTTCCAGAGCCGTGGGGCATGGCTGGGGAGCCCTCAGAGCACAGCTCCAGCCCGGGAATGTGGGAACCACCGGGAATGCTGGCCTGGGAAGGGGCAGGGACAAAAAGAACCAAGAGAGGGTCCCCAGGAGGAGAGGCTGGGGCTGGGCCTTCTGCTCCTCCTTTCTTGGGGGATAAAAGCTTCCAAAGCCATTTGGAGGAGAAATCTGGGTTTGGGGCTGAGAGCAGCACGGCCTGGAGCTGGGGGTGGCTCTGGGCAGGGCAGCAGCTCTGGATCTCCATCTCCCAGCACCAGAGGAGGCCAAATAAATGAGCAGCTCAAACCATCCAAGCTCCTGAGAGCTAAAACTGGGCCCAGCCGAGCTGAAATCCTCAGCAGGGAACAGCACTGAGGAGCTGAATCTCTGCAGCGGCCATTCACCCACTGAGATGGGGAAAAAATCCCCAAAGTGCCCCATTTCTGTGTGATTTCCCCTGCTGACAGGAAGGAGCTGCAAAGGGCCATGGCTGCTGAGCTTAATTGCACCCAGTGCTCCTGAGGGTGAGGGGAGAGAGCCAAAACCAAAGAAAGTGAGTGTATTGTGGTGCAGCAGGAGCAGCATCCTCAAAGCTTTGCTCCCCGCAGCACCAAGGGTGAGATCAGAATTTTTTTTTTTTTTTTTCTCAGTAATGCTTTTTGCTCATTTCCTGCCCGGCCTCTCGTGCTCTGAGCAAGGAATGAGGATGAGTTAACATCCAGATGAGGATCACACCCAAGCAGAACTGTGCTGTCATCTTCCAGGGAATTAAAGCAAGGCCCTGTCATGACCCCAGTCTGGATCAGCCTCTCCTCCTGGGGACCCTCTCTTGGTTCTTTTTGTCCTGTCCCTTCCCAGGCCAGCATTCCCGGTGGTTCCCGGGCTGGAGCTGTGCTCTGAGGGCTCCCCAGCCGTGCCCCAAGGCCCTGGAAGGGTTAAACACCCAGGGAGAAGGGCAGCACCGTGGCTGGCAGGGTGAGCACAGCCCAAAGCCTGGCCCAGGGCAGGGGCAGACATTCCTGCTCAGGTGTTCCCACCTGGGGCTCCTCCCCAGGGCTCCGGGCAGCTCAGGATCCCCAAAGGCTCCTGCAGCCCCAGAGGAGGGGCAGGCAGGGAGGGCCTGGCAGGTTTGGGGGTTCCAGCGCTGCTGTGGGGCTGGGGATGTGGGGATGCAGGTGCTGAGCCCCAGCTGGGGCACACTCGGCCAGCCCAGCCCCAGGAGAGCCCTGGGGCGGCTCCAGCCAGGAGGGGAAGAGCAGAGAGATCCCAGGACACCTGCAGGGGATGGAGGGGGAGGGAGCTCCCAGCTGGGTCCTGCTGGCATCTCCCAGTGTCCCAAAGGCAGCTGGAGGCTCCAGGGAGCCCAGTGTCCGTGGTGGAGCCCAGAGCACAGCTGAGCTCCCAGCTGGAGCTGAAGGTGCTGCGGGAGGAGCAGGGAAAAGCCACCCCAGCCCTTTGTGCTGCTCTGGGATCAGGGCTGGGCCCCTGGGAACGGGGAATCGCTCTGGATTCTGCCCCAGATCTGCCCCTCGGGCCCTGCCAGGCTGCAGAGCCTCCCGAGGTCCCTCGGGGCCGGGGCAGGGCTGAGGGTCCTGGCAGGTTTGTGAGGGAAGGGCGGCACAAGGCGCTGTCTGTGTCAGACCTGGCTGGAGGCTGGCACACAGCCCCAGCTGTCACCTCCCTGCAGGGGACAGCAGCAGCTGGGGCTGCCCCTGCATCCCTGGGGCTGTGCCAGGCCAGGCTGGACACTGGAGCCACCAGGGAAGGTGTCCCTGCCCATGGAACAGGATGAGTTTTAAAGTCCCTTCCTTTAAAAGGCCAAACAATTCTGGGATTCTGTGACGTGGGATCCATGAAATTGGCACCTCCAGGGATGTCCTGACTGCCAGGGGATCCTCATCCCCCCTTTGCCAAGTTCTGAGAGCACAATCCAAACAGGAGGCCCTCGAAATAAATCCTCACTTGAGCACCTCAGTGCTTCTGTTCCTTCATTCCCCCACAGCCACGCCGAGAGAGCACCAAAACCAAGGGGAAAATTACTCCTGGGGCCCACTCCTGCTCTAATTTAACCAAAAAATATTTATTTAATGTATTATATTATAATATCATATTTATTTTCTGTTGTCCAGGCTGAGCCCTGCCTTCAGAAATGGCTCAGAGCAGCGAGGAGAGTCACAGGCAGGGGAAGCGCTTCGAGGGTTTGGCACTTGTGCAGAGGAAAAGTTCTGTGCTGCTCTGAAGGAAGTGGAGAGAGGCTGTGAACTGAGATTGAACCAGCAGCTCTTGAGGATGCAATCAGCCAGACAGAAAAGGGAAAAAAAACCAAAAAGCCAGCACCAAAATGTCTTTGCAGAACATTGGCCATTAGCTCCATCTGTGAGCAGAAAATGGCACCGAGGCAGAGTCCAGCAGGAAATCAGGAGCTCAGAGCTGTGCCCTGGCCACTCATTAAGGAAGAAAAATTCTTTGCTTCATCTTCCCCAGTGGTGAAAAATGAGAAATTTTCACTCTGCAGGCCTCAAGATGGGAATATCCAGGCTCCTGCCAAGAGCTCACGGCCAGGAAGGGCCCAGCAGGTTCAGACCCCCCCCCCAGGGGCACAGGGACAGGGGACACTGCCCTGCTCTGTGCTGGGACACTGTGCCAGACTGGGACTTTGGGGAGTTAAGGCTTTGTGAGCTGGATAAACACAGGGGAGGTGTGGAACTGCTGAAAGGAGTCAGGGCTGGAGAGCTGGGGGGGCTCCAGGGAGAGCTCAGAGCCCTGGCAGGGCCTGAAGGGGCTCCAGGAGAGCTGCAGAGGGACTGGGGACAAGGATGGAGGGACAGGAGCCAGGGAATGGCTGCCACTGCCAGAGGGCAGGGCTGGATGGGATCTTGGGAATTGGGAATTGTTCCCTGGCAGGGTGGGCAGGGGCTGGGCTGGAATTGCCAGAGCAGCTGTGGCTGCCCCTGGAGCCCTGGCAGTGCCCAAGGCCAGGCTGGACATTGGGGCTGGAGCACCTGGCACAGGGGGAGGTGTCCCTGGGCTGGAAGGAGCTGGCATTGAAGATCCCTTCCCACCCAAACCACTCTGGCATTCAGATTCCTGAATCCAGGATGAGAACCAGGAGCAAAGCCCATTGCAGCAAATGGATCAAGGCAAGGAAATAATGATTTGCTGGAAGGTTCCAGGTGCCCCAGGGCTATTTCCCACAGGGGGTTTGTAGCCTGGCAAGGCCTGGTTGGAGAGGTTTGGGCTCTCCCAGGGTGCCCAGAGCAGCTGGGGCTGCCCCTGGAGCCCTGGCAGTGCCCAGGGCCAGGCTGGAGCACCTGGGACAGTGGGAGGTGTCCCTGGGGGGGGCTCTGAATGGGATTTAAGGTCTCATCCCCATCCCAAACCATCCCATGGCTCTGTGACAAAGCCTCTCCAAGCAGCTCAGCCCCCATGGCTGAATCCCTCAGCATTCCCCTCTCCCTGGTAGAGCAGCTCCCACATTTTGGCCATTTCTGTCCCACCACTCCTTTCCTCCCTTTCTTCATCCTCCTCATCTGGAGCATCTCCTTGAACAATTCAAATTTTTAACCCCACTCCCGCCACCAGCTCCCTCTGTATGAAGCTCAGCCGAGTTGTTTTGGTTTTTTTTTTTTTGGTTTGGGTTTTTTTTTCCCCCTTATCAGAGAGATTCAAAAAGCCCAAAGCATCGAATTCTCCTGCATGCACAGAGGCTGTGCTGCACTGCTGCTGGATGACACCAAAGAACCACAAGTGCAGAGCCCCAGGGAGGCCAGGGCTGATGCAAACGGAAAACAAGGCAGCCAGAGGAAGTCGTTCTGCCGGGCTTGGTTCTTGCAGGGGCTTTTTGGGGTGGCTTCTTTCCATAGAAAGTTTCCACTGCAGTTTTTGAAATGAAACCTGGGTGTATTTTTGCCCTCAGAGCTGTGAGGTTGAACAGCAGGAGAGGCAGAGAAACAGCACAGGGAGGGTGGAGCAGAGTGAGAACGCAAGGGATGGCCCAAAACCATCCCTGGGGCATTTTCTGGAAGGAAAACCTGGAGAAAAGTCAAGATATAATGCAGGAAAGCCACTGGAGAGGTTTTAGTGGGGATAGACAGAAAGAGAGTCAGAGCTGCACAGGCAGAATTGCTTGGTGGGATTGAGGAAAGGGGATGAACAGCAGGGAAAGTGGAGGGAAAAACAGAAAAAGTGGAATTAACACCAGGAAAAGTGGAGGGAAAAACAGAAAAAGTGTAGGGAACACCAGAGAAAGTGGGATAAATACCAGGAAAAGTGGAATTAACAAAAGGAAAAGTGGGATGAGCATCAGAAAAAGGGAATTAACACCAGGAAAGGTGGGATGAGAACCAGGAAAAGTGCAGGGGAAAATAGAAAAAGTGGAATTAACACCAGGAAAAGTGGAATGAATACCAGGGAAAGTGCAGGAAACACCAGGAAAAGTGGGAGGAACACCAAGAAAAGTGGAATAAACACCAGAAACACCAGGAGAAGTGGGATGAACACCAGGAAAAGTGGAGGGAAAAAAATTGGGGGTATTTCCAAGGGATTTGGGGACTCCTCCAAGGGACTTGGGGATGCTCCAGGAATTCTGGGGATGCTCCAGGGGATTTAGGGATGTGTTGCCACCTTCCTCTCCTCCTGCTCCTCAGCACTTTGTAGCAAAGCAGCAGCACCAAGCCAGGACATAAAATCCCCTTGCTACAGCAGATTCCCAGCCCTCCCTGGAACCCTCCAAAGGGCTTAAATAAAAAATTTAAAAATAAATAAATAAATATTTAAAAAAAAAAAAGAAATATTAAGAAAAAAGTTAGGTTTAAAAAAGGTGTTAAATTTAAAAAGGGCTTAAATAAAAAAGGGGTTAATTTAAAAAAAGAGGTTAAATAAAAAAGGGGTTAAGTACAGAAAGGGGTTAAATTAAAAAGGGGGTAAATAAAAAATGGGTTAAATTTAAAAAAGGGATTAAATTAAAAAGGGGTTAAATTTTAAAAGGAGGTAAATAAAAAGAAGGGGTTGAATTTTTAAAAGGGGGTTAAATAAAAAAGGGGTTCAATAAAAAAAAGGGTTAAATAAAAAAGGGGTTAAATAAAAAAGGAGTTAAATAAAAAAGGGGTTAAATAAAAAAGGAGTTAAATAAAAAAGGGGTTTAACTTTTAAAAGTGGTTAAATTAAAAAATGTGTTAAATTAAAAAGGGGGTTTAAATTTTTTAAAAAAGGGTTATATAAAAAGGGGGTTAAATAAAATATAGGGTTAAATAAAAAAATAAAAGCGGTTAAATTTAAAAAAGAGGGGTCAAATAACGCGGCGAGCACGAGGTTCTGCTGGAAAAATGACTCACAGGAAGGATGGCAACAAAGCGGAGCCATAAAATATTCAGGAGCTCGGGCTGCAGAGCGAGCCGGGCTGAGCGGGGCCGGCCCGGGGCAGCCCCGCGGCTCCTGCGCCGCAAATCCCGGCCCCGGTTTAATTCAAATTTCATCACCATTGCCAGCAGCTCCGGGCTGGGCAAGAGCAGCGGAGCCGTGGGCAGAGAGGGACGGGGCTGGGAGGGAGGAGGGGAAATGTGGGGTGGGCTGGGGTGGGATGGGCAGCGAGGGGGCTCCGGGATCATCCCCGGCACCTGGGGGCTCCTCGGACTCCTAATGGGCCACAGAATATCAGAATTGATGATCATAAATGATAACATTGCAGAATGGTTTGGGATGAAGGGAGACTAAAGTCATCCCAGTCCACCCCCAGGGACACCTCCCACTGTGCCAGGTGCTCCAGCCTGGCCCTGGGCACTGCCAGGGCTCCAGGGGCAGCCCCAGCTGCTCTGGGCACCCTGGGAGAGCCCAAACCTCTCCAACCAGGCCTTGCCAGGCTACAAACCCCCTGTGGGAAATAGCCCTGGGGCACCTGGAACCTTCCAGCAAATCATTATTTCCTTTCCTGGATCCATTTGCTGCAATGGGCTTTGCTCCTGGTTCTCATCCTGGATTCAGGAATCTGAATGCCAGAGTGGTTTGGGTGGGAAGGGATCTTCAATGCCAGCTCCTTCCAGCCCAGGGACACCTCCCCCTGTGCCAGGTGCTCCAGCCCCAATGTCCAGCCTGGCCTTGGGCACTGCCAGGGATCCAGGGGCAGCCACAGCTGCTCTGGCAATTCCAGCCCAGCCCCTGCCCACCCTGCCAGGGAACAATTCCCAATTCCCAAGATCCCATCCAGCCCTGCCCTCTGGCACTGGCAGCCATTCCCTGGCTCCTGTCCCTCCATCCTTGTCCCCAGTCCCTCTGCAGCTCTCCTGGAGCCCCTTCAGGCCCTGCCAGGGCTCTGAGCTCTCCCTGGAGCCTTCTCCTCTCCACCTCTCCCAGGCTGTCCCTTGAGGAGCAGAGCACCCAAGAACTGGACTCAAGTGTTCCCCTGGCCACTTTCACTCCAAAAAGCCCCAAATTCATCATTTCATTTCCCCTGGCAGAGACACTTCAGGTGCAATCCCAACCCTGCAGGAGGATCTGGACACCCACTGGAGAAAATTTAATGATCTGTGTTGGGTTTGCTGAAATGATGAATGACCCTTCCTGCTCCCAGCTTGGGCCTGGGAAGCACCAGGATGCTCCAGGGACAGGCCCTGGTGCCTGCAGAGGTGGAGCAGAGTCCCCCAGAGCTGCTCTGAGCACTCCTCCCTGCCCAGATCCTGCAGAGCTCCAGCTGGAAGCTGGACAGGAGCACAAAATCATCTTTTCCCCTGCCCTGTACCATTTTTTCTTTTTCTTTTTTTTTTTTCCTGGTGCCTTCTATAAAACCAAGTGTAAAAACAACCATGAGTGTGAGAGACTCAGCAGCTCTGGGGCTTGCACACGAATTCCATCCATCCCAGAGGTTCTGGAAGTGATCAGAGGTCCCCTAAGTGCCCCTGGCTGCAAGGGAAGAAGAAAATCCCACAAATATCTCCGAGGTGTCTCTTTCTGGGTCACAGCAATCCTGAACCCATGAGCCAAACCACACAGGCAGGGAAGGAAACAGCCACATCCACAAAAACTAATGCTGGATCACTCCAGATTATCCTAAATGCCAGTGCCCTGCTGCCAGGCCACCCCTAATCCTTAAAAAAAATAGGAAGGAAAGCTGAAAAACAAGAGCAAACATCCTCAGTTTCTGCTTTTAGGGAAACTCCCTGCAGGGAGTCCTGGAGCAGAAGGCCCAAGGAAAGCAGAATTTTCTTGCTGGGCTACAAATGAGCTGAGATGCTGAGGAGAAGAATCCAACACATCCCTGGCCACAGCTGGAGGGAAAAGAGGGCCTGGAGGGATTCACAGCATCCTCTGTGCTACTCAGAGCTCTGGGGAGAGCAGCAATTTGGGCTGAAAGCTGAGGAAAGCAGGAGGAGCCCGGGGCAGAGGAGGTGCCTGGAGCCTCGGGGGTTAAGGCAGGCACAGCCCCAGCAGAGCTCCAAAGCCCCGTCCTGAGGGGGCCCAGGAGGCCTCAGCCCGAACAGCTCCTGGAGCAGGCAGAGACAGGGATGGAGATGGATGGATGGATGGATGGATGGATGGAGGGATGGATGATGGATGGATGGATGGATGGATGATGGATGGATGGATGGATGGATGGATGGATGGATGGATGGATGGATGATGGATGGATGATGGATGGATGGATGGATGGATGATGGATGGATGGATGGATGGATGGATGGATGGATGGATGGATGGGGGATGGATGGGGGATGGATGGATGGATGGATGGATGGATGGATGGATGGATGATGGATGGATGGATGGATGGATGGATGGATGGATGGATGATGGATGGATGATGGATGGATGGATGGATGGATGATGGATGGATGGATGGATGGATGGATGGATGGATGGGGGATGGATGGGGGATGGATGGATGGATGGATGGATGGATGGATGGATGGATGGATGATGGATGGATGGATGGATGGATGGATGGATGGATGGATGGATGGGGGATGGATGGATGGATGGATGGATGGATGGATGGATAGATGATGATGGATGGATGGATGGATGGACGGATGATGGATGGACGGATGGATGGATGGATGGATGGATGGATGGATGGACGGATGATGGATGGATAGATGGATGGATGGATTGATGGATGGATGGATGGATGGATGGATGGATGGATGATGGATGGATGGATGATGGATGGATGATGGATGGATGGATGGATGGATGGATGGATGGATGGATGGATGGATGGATGGATGGATGATGGATGATGGATGGATGATGGATGGATGATGGATGGATGGATGGATGATGGATGGATGGATGGATGGATGGATGGATGGATGGATGGATGGATGGATGGATGATGGATGATGGATGGATGATGGATGGATGATGGATGGATGGATGGATGATGGATGGATGGATGGATGGATGGATGGAGAATGAAGAGCTGGATAAATGTATCAGTGCTGAGCTCATCAGACTGGGGCAATGTGGCCGTGGCTCTCCGGGCCAGTGGAGCGGGCTCTACTCCAGGGGATGAGGGGGAATCCTGCCCTGGGTGCCACACCCCTCCTTCAGTGGCCATCAATGCCCTGGGTGCCACATCCCTCCATAGCCATCAGTCACCTGGGTGCCACATCCCTCCATGGCCACAAACCACGTGGGGGCCACATCCCTCCCTCCATGGCCATCAGTGCCTTGGGTGTCACATCCCTCCAAGGCCATCAATGCCCTGGGTGTCACATCCCTCCAAGGCCATCAATGCCCTGGGTGCCACATCCCTCCATGGCCATCAATGCCCTGGGTGTCACATCCCTCAGTGGCCATCAATGCCCTGGGTGCCACATCCCTCCATGGTCACAATGCCCTGGGTGCCACATCCCTCCCTCCATGGTCATCAGTCACCTGGGTGCCACATCCCCCTCTCCAAGGCCATCAATGCCCTGGGTGTCACATCCCTCTATGGCCATCAATGCCCTGGGTGTCACATCCCTCAGTGGCCATCAATGCCCTGGGTGCCACATCCCTCCCTCCATGGTCATCAGTCACCTGGGTGCCACATCCCCCTCTCCAAGGCCATCAATGCCCTGGGTGTCACATCGCTCCATGGCCATCGATGCCCTGGGTGTCACATCCCTCTCTCCACTCCCATAAATGCCCTGGGTCCCACATCCCTCAGTGGCCACCAATGCCCTGGGTGCCACATCCCTCTCTCCACTCTCATCAATGCCCTGGGTGTCACATCCCTCTCTCCACTCTCATCAATGCCCTGGGTGCCACATCCCTCCATGGTCACAATGCCCTAGGTGCCACATCCCTCCCTCAGTGGCCATCAATGCCCTGGGTGCCACATCCCTCCCTCAGTGGCCATCAATGCCCTGGGTGCCACATCCCCCTCTCCAAGGCCATCAATGCCCCGGGTGCCACATCCCTCCATGGTCACAATTCCCTGGGTGCCACATCCCTCCATGGTCACAATGCCCTGGGCGTCACATCCCCCTCTCCATGGCCATCGATGCCCTGGGTGCCACATCCCTCCATGGCCATTAATGCCCCGGGTGCCACATCCCTCCATGGCCATCAATGCCCTGGGTGCCACATCCCTCCATGGCCATCAATGCCCCGGGTGCCACATCCCTCCATGGCCATCAATGCCCTGGGTGCCACATCCCTCCATGGTCACAATGGCCTGGGTGCCACATCCCCCAGTGGCCATCAATTCCCCAGGATGTCACATCCCTCTCTCCACTCCCATCAATGCCCTGGGTGTCACATCCCTCCATGGCCATCGATGCCCTGGGTGCCACATCCCTCCATGGCCATCAATGCCCTGGGTGTCACATCCCCCTCTCCAAGGCCATCAGTGCCCTGGGTGCCACATCCCTCCATGGCCATCGATGCCCTGGGTGCCACATCCCTCCATGGTCACAAACCCCCCCCGAGGAGTGGCACAGCCTGAGCAGTGTTAAACAAACTGAGAGTCCCCAGAGAGCCCAAAATAAAGTGAGAGGTGACTCGGAGTCACTCATGAGGGTAATTATTGAAGGTAATTATTAAAATTAAATGATGAAGGTAATTATTGAAATGCAAACCATGAAATACCTGCAGACAAAGAGCAGCTTTTCCTCCTTCCAGTTCAGCCTGTCAGTGACAAAGAGCCCTCTAAAGTGTCACAAATAAAGCACCCAGCAAGGGCTCCAAACCCTGCTGGGGTGACCCTTTCCCTCCCTGTGTGCCAGGGGAGCCCCAGAGCTGGGAGCACGGGGACTGTGGGGCTTCCAGCCAGGGATGTGGGGGCTGATCCTCAGTCAGGGAACAACAATGAACGTGAATTAAATTATCTCACACTGCAGAGCTCTGGAGCAGCCTGCCAGCTCATCTGGGAGCTGGGAACTGCTGGGATCCAGTGATCCACAGCTCATCTGGGAGCAGGATGGGATCCAGTGATCCACAGCTCACCTGGGAACTGGGAACTGCTGGGATCCAGTGATCCACAACCCCTCAGGGAGCAGGAGAACCAATGGGGTCCAGTGATCCACAACTCCCAACCCCTCAGTGAGCAGAACTGCTGGGATCCAGTGATCCACAGCTCACCTGGGAGCAGGATGGGGTCCAGTGATCCACAGCTCACCTGGGAAACCCATGGGATCCAGAGATCCACAGCTTGTCTGGGAGCTGGGAAACCCACGGGATCCAGTGATCCACAAC
Source organism: Fringilla coelebs (assembly GCF_963513975.1). Classification (NCBI taxonomy): domain Eukaryota; kingdom Metazoa; phylum Chordata; class Aves; order Passeriformes; family Fringillidae; genus Fringilla; species Fringilla coelebs. Next base: position 1,642,689 of record NC_140054.1, on the reverse strand, counting down.
CCCTCAGTGAGCAGGAGATCCAATGGGATCCAGAGATCCACAGCTCATCTGGGAGCTGGGAACTGCTGGAATCCAGTGATCCACCACCCCTCAGTGAGCAGGAGAACCAATTGGGTCCAGTGATCCACAGCTTGCCTGGGAGCAGGATGGGATCCAGTGATCCACAACCTCTCAGTGAGCAGGAGATCCAGTGGGATCCAGAGATCCACAGCTCATCTGGGAGCAGGATGGGATCCAGTGATCCACAGCTCACCTGGGAGCTGGGAACTGCTGGGATCCAGTGATCCACAGCTCATCTGGGAAACTCATGGGATCCAGAGATCCACAGCTCGTCTGGGAGCAGGATGGGATCCAGTGATCCACAACCCCTCCGTGACCAGGAGAACCAATGGGGTCCAGACATCCACAGCTCATCTGGGAGCAGGATGGGATCCACAGCTCATCTGGGATGTGGGAACTGATGGGATCCAGTGATCCACAGCTCTTCTGGGATCTGGGAACTGATGGCATCCAGTGATCCACAGCTCATCTGGGAAACCCATGGGATCCTGTGATCCACAACCCCTCAGTGAGCAGGAGAACCAATGGGATCCAGTGATCCACAGCTCCCAACCCCTCAGTGGGCAGAACCCATTGGATCCAGCGCTCCACAACCCCTCAGAGGGCAGAACTGATGGGATCCAGTGATCCACAGCTCATCTGGGAGCTGGGAAATCCATAGGATCCAGTGATCCACAGCTCATCTGGGAGCTGGGAAATCCATAGGATCCAGTGATCCACAGCTCATCTGGGAAACTCATGGGATCCAGCGCTCCACAACCCCTCAGTGAGCAGAACCAATGGGATCCAGCACTCCACAGCTCCCAGCAGCAGCAGTGGCCCTGTCCAGCCTCAGGGCTGGGGCAGATCAGCAGCAATGACCCCCCCCCCCCAGTGGAGGAAGCCCAGCCAGAGCAGAAATTTGGGGTTGATTTTCCACTCCTGGTGAAATGGAGCAGCCCAGGCTGCAGCTTGGTGAGGGTTAATAAGGAGCACGTGCTCAGGTGGGACCTCTCTGCTCTGTGCTGTGCCTACAAGATGGGTTTGGTGCTCTCTGGAGAGAACCTTCCCCAATTTCTGAGCAGGTTTTGACCCCATCTGTGCAGAAATTCCACAGTTTCTGTCAGGAATACCTGACATGGCCGAGCAGAGCCAGGTGCACCCTGAGAGCAGCTCCAGGGGCTCTGACCCACATCCCCACAGGGATGCTCCCCTTGGGGACAGCACAGCCCGTGGTGGTGCCACCTCCCAGCTCTGATGGCTGCAGACAGGAGCACAGAGCCTTTACTGGAGCTGGGGCCACTCTCCAGCCCCACAGGCAGCAGAGCAGGGCCTGAATTCAGCCCAGGAGCCCAAAACAGCTCCAGCCCAGGGAGACTGCAAAGCAACCAACTCACCTGGCACTGTCCCTGCACCTCCCTACAGCCCTCACACCTGAAAAATGCATCCGAAAACCTGCAAAATGCATCCTGAAAGCTGCAAAATGCATCCCAAAAACTGCAAAATGCATCCTAAAAGCTGCAAAATGCATCCTAAACCTGCAAAATGCATCCTAAATCAGCAAAATGCATCCTAAACCTGCAAAATGCATCCCAAGACTTGCAAAATGCATCCCAAAACCTGCAAAATTCATCCCCAATCAGCAAAATGCACCCTAAAGCAGCAAAATTCGTTCTAAAACTACAAAATGCATCCTAAACCAGTAAAATGCATCCCAAAACCTGGAAAATGCATCCCAAAACCTGAAAAATGCATCCCAAGACTTGCAAAATGCATCCCAAGACTTGCAAAATGCCTCCTGAAACCTGCAAAATATATCCCCAATCAGCAAAATGCACCCTAAACCAGCAAAATTCATTCGAAAACTACAAAATGCATCCTAAACCAGTAGAATGCATCTCAAATCCAGTAAAATGCATCCCAAAACCTGGAAAATGCATCCCAAAACTTGAAAAATGCACTCTAAAGCAGCAAAATGCATCCTAAAAGCTGCAAAATTCATCCTAAACCCACAAAATGCATCCCAAAATCTGCATAGTGCATCCCAAATCTGACCCCGCAGGGTTCTGCTCCAGCACAATCCCAGCCCTGCCTCGGGGTGAGGAGAACCTCTGCAGTTTTTGGCAGCTCTGCTTTCAGCCCTGCTGCTGCTCCTGGCCCTGAAGCAGCCCAGCCCCATCCACAGCAGCTTCCCCCAGGCACTGAGCCCTTGGGGTTCAGAACCACAGCACCCCAAATCCAGCCTCAGCCACGGGAGGCCACCTCAGGCCACTCCAGCAGAGCCACCGTGGCTCAGCTGTGGGACCATCAAGGGACTCCCAGATCCACCCCCCACCACAAATCCCATTCCTCCAACAACCCTTCTGTCCCTTCCAACTTTTTTTCCCCCCTCTTTAAAACAAAAGCTGATTTATTTTCATTTTCTTTCCCCCCCCTGAAGCAGAGTCCCAACACCAACCCCCCTTTCCCAGCATTTCCCTTCTCTGCCGTTTCCCTTCAGCTGTTCCTCGCCTCCATGGGAAACAGAGCCAGCAAAACCCTCCTGGAAACGCTGTTCCCAATTAAATCCAGCCCTTATGAAACCACTATCGCAGCCACTTGCTGCAGATATTTCTCCTAGAAGAGCTTGCAGCGTTTCCTTGATGAACCCCCAAGCATAACAGTTTCCACAGCGATTACAGAGCAGGCAGCCGAGCCAGAAATAACACAGAGAAATGGAAAACATCCCCTGCTCTGCCTCTCTCACACAGCCAGGGGGAGGAGAGGCTGCCCCAGCGCTGGGGACGGGGACAAACCCAGCCCTGAGCAGCGTTTGATGGACACGGAGCCAAATCTGCATTTTCGGAGTCAATTCTGCTGCGGTGCAAGGAGGAGTGAGCCGTGCCCACGGCCCGAAGCAGCTGGATGTGTAAAATATAAAATATTCAGGATGTTTTATCCACCTGAGCCTCAGGTGGTCTGTCCTGCCTTGGGAAAGGTGATTTGAGCTGTGGGGCAGCAGCAGGAAGGGGAAGTGCCAGGTCTGGGGGCTCCCCTGAGCCACCCCTGAATGGATTTGGGGATTTGGGGTCTGTGCTGGGCAGAGCTGCAGGTGCCCCCCCTGTGGAGCTGGGGGTGCATTCCCAGGACATTCCTGTGCTCCCATTCCATCCCCACCCTGCTGTGCCTCTGACTTCCCCCCTTGACTGACAGAACTCTGGTTTTGTTCCAGCAAACACCTCTCAAAGGTGTTTCCTGCCCCGAGAGCCCTCCCCAGTCCAAACTCTTCACTCTCAAGGAAAGAACAAACTCAGCACTTTTTGTTTTTCAATAAAACTTAAACTTTTAAAACCCTCCTCCATCCCTCTTGTCCCCATGTCCTTCCAGAACCCTCCTGAGCTTTGCAAGAGCCCAACACAATCATCTGTGTGACAAAGGACCACGATTATCACCTGGATGGGAATCAGGGATTATTAAAGCACACCACCCAAACTGCTGCTCCTTTTGCTCCCAATGGACAAAAATGGGCTCAAAAATCAGGATTTTTGGTGGGAGGTTTTGTGCATGACACAAAAACAGCTCCTTCCCAATTCCTGCCCAATATCCCATCCATCTTCTCCGGCAGTGGAACTTTCCCTGTGTCACGTTAAGCAGCTCCAGCCCAGGGTGACTGCAAAGCAACCAACTCACCTGGCACTTCCCCTGCACCTCCCTACAGCCCTCACACCTGAAAAATGCACCCTAAACCTGCAAAATGCATCCCAAAATCTGCAAAATGCATCCTAAAAGCTGTGAAATGCATCCTAAACCTGCAAAATGCATCACAAATCCAGCAAAATTCATCCTAAACCTGCAAAATGCATCCCAAAACCTGAAAAATTCATCCGAAAATCTGCAAAATGCATCCTAAAACCTGCAAAATGTATCCTAATCCTGCAAAATGCACCTTAAACCTGCAAAATGCACCCTAAACCTGCAAAATGGATCCCAAAATCTGCAAAATGCACCCTAAACCTGCAAAATGCACCCTAAAATCTGCAAAATGCATCCCAAACCCAGCAAAATGCATCCTAAACCTGCAAAATGCATCCTAAAACCTGCAAAATGCATCCCAAAATCTGCAAAATGCACCCTTAACCTGCAAAATGTATCCTAATCCTGCAAAATGCATCCTAAACCTGCAGAATTCATCCCAAAACCTGCAAAATGCATCACAAATCCAGCAAAATTCATCCTAAACCAGCAAAATTCATCCCCAAACCTGCAGAATTCATCCCCAAACCTGCAAAATGATCCCAAACCAGCCTATTGCATCCCAAACCAGCCTATTGCATCCCAAACCTGTAAAATTCATCCCAAAACTAGCAAAATGCATCCCAAATCAGCAAAATGCATTCTATCCAGCAAAATGCATCCCAAAAGCTGCAAAATTCATCCCAAATCCTGCAAAATGAATCCTAAATGAGCAAAATGCATCCCAAACCCCTGAAAAAAGCACCCTAAACCTGCCTAATGCATTCTAAATCAGTAAAATGCATCCCAAACCAGCCTAATGCATCCTGAACCTTCAAAATGCATCCCAAAAACTGCAAAATGCATCCAAAACCAGCAAAATGCATCCTAAAAGCTGCAAAATGCAGCCTGAAATCAGCAAAATGCACCCTAAATCAGTAAAATTCATCCCAAACCTGCACAACTCAACACATGACCTGTAAAATGCACCCTAAAACCTTCAAAATGCATCCCAAAAGCTGCAAAATGCATCTTAAATCAGCAAAATTCATCCCAAAACAACAAAATTCATCCCAAAACATGCAAAATTCATCCCAAAACATGCAAAATTCATTCTATCCAGCAAAATGCATCCCAAAATCTGCAAATTCATCCCAAATCCTGCAAAATGCATCCGAAACCGGTAAAATCCATCCCAAAACCTGCAAAATTCAACCCATGACCTGCAAAAATGGACCCTAAAACCTTCAAAATGCATCCAAAAGCTGCAAAATGCCTCCTAAATCAGCAAAATGAACCCTCAAAGCTGCAAAATGAATCCAAAATCAGCAAAATTCATTCTATCCAGTAAAATGCATCCCCAAAGCTCCAAAATGCATCCTAGACGGGCAAAATGCATCCCAAAAATCTGCAAAATGCATCCTGAAACCTGCACAATGATAATAAATAATTACATATAATAAATTAAATTTATATCAAAGAAATAATAATATATAATTAATAATTAATAATAAATAAACCAATACATAAATAAATAATAATTAATAATAAATGATAATGCCTAATAAATAAATAATAATAAAAGCTGCAGGGTTCTGCTCCAGCACAATCCCAGCCCTGCCTTGGGGTGAGGAGAACCTCTGCAGTTTTTGGCAGCTCTGCTTTCAGCCCTGCTGCTGCTCCTGCCCCTGAACCAGCCCAGCCCCATCCACAGCAGCTTCCCACAGGCACTGAGCCCTTGGAAATGAAACATTTCCAAACTTTTGGAATGGGGCAGGATGGCACCGAGCAGGGCAGGGGGATCCTCAGGCACTGGGGGTGCTGCAAAGGTGAGGGCTGAGGAGCCAGCCTGGGTTCAGAAAAATCCTCAATGATCTTTGGGTCTCTTTTACCCCTTTCAGTCGTTTTTGGGGTGGCTGCTGAGCCCTCTGGGATGCCCCAGCCCTGAGTGGTGAACACAGCTGGGAATCTTTAATTAATGAGGCTGAGCCAGGCTGGGGGGGCCCAGCCTGGAGAGGAGAAGGCTCCAGGGAGAGCTCAGAGCCCTGGCAGGGCCTGAAGGGGCTCCAGGAGAGCTGCAGAGGGACTGGGGACAAGGATGGAGGGACAGGAGCCAGGGAATGGCTGCCAGTGCCAGAGGGCAGGGCTGGATGGGATCTTGGGAATTGGGAATTGTTCCCTGGCAGGGTGGGCAGGGGCTGGGCTGGAATTGCCAGAGCAGCTGGGGCTGCCCCTGGATCCCTGGCAGTGCCCAAGGCCAGGCTGGACATTGGGGCTGGAGCACCTGGCACAGGGGGAGGTGTCCCTGGGCTGGAAGGAGCTGGCATTGAAGATCCCTTCCCACCCAAACCACTCTGGCATTCAGATTCCTGAATCCAGGATGAGAACCAGGAGCAAAGCCCATTGCAGCAAATGGATCAAGGCAAGGAAATAATGATTTGCTGGAAGGTTCCAGGTGCCCCAGGGCTATTTCCCACAGGGGGTTTGTAGCCTGGCAAGGCCTGGTTGGAGAGGTTTGGGCTCTCCCAGGGTGCCCAGAGCAGCTGGGGCTGCCCCTGGAGCCCTGGCAGTGCCCAGGGCCAGGCTGGAGCACCTGGGACAGTGGGAGGGGTCCCTGTGCCAGGTGGAGGAGCTGGGATTGAAGATCCCTTCTCACCCAAACTATTCCATGATTCCAGGACTCTGGAGCCAGGCTGGAGAGCTGGGGGGGCTCCAGGGAGAGCTCAGAGCCCTAGCAGGGCATGAAGGAGTTCCAGGAGAGCTGCAGAGGGACTGGGGACAAGGATGGAGGGACAGGAGCCAGGGAATGGCTGCCAGTGCCAGAGGGCAGGGCTGGATGGGATCTTGGGAATTGGGAATTGTTCCCTGGCAGGGTGGGCAGGGGCTGGGCTGGAATTGCCAGAGCAGCTGTGGCTGCCCCTGGAGCCCTGGCAGTGCCCAGGGCCAGGTTTGGGACAGAGGAAGGTGTCCCTGGGGCAGTGGGAGCATTCCCTATCCATTGGGATCTTCCCTTCCCAGCTAAACCAGTTTGGGATTCTGTGACAGGTCCCAGTTATTTGCTGTCACTCCCTGTGCACGAAGCACTTCCACCACCATTTACTGGGAATACCATTTAAAATAGCAGCCATTTATTTTTATTTAGTGTTTTTCACCCTGCTGGAAAAAAAAAAAAAAAAAACAACAAAAACCTCTGTGGTCTTTTGCAAACTGCTGTGGGGGGAGTGTGGCAACACTCCTGGGAGGGAGGGAGAATATTTTTAACCCCATTTTACAGAAGTGGGAACTGAGGCATGCACTTTTCCACGGGAGGAGATTGGCCCCAAACCCTTTTGAATCCTTGCAGGACGATTTCCAGCAGAGATCCTCGGTGCCAGAAGAAGCACACACTTATTCCAGGCTACAGTGGTCACTCTGTTGTGCCCCAGCCAATTTTCTCACGTAAACAGAGCGGTGGAAGAGCGGTTTCTCAAGAGTGGTTTCTCTTCAGGTTTTGTTAATTTTAGCCTGAGAAAAGTCATGAAGGAAATACCTCAGCGCCACGGGCAAGATGGTGGGAGGTAATTGAACACCCAGCTCCGCTTTCCTTCCAGCTCAGAGCAGCCTCACGTTTGCTGGAGGCATCTCCAGCTCTATTTTTGCCCCTGGTTCCAGGCTGACCTTGCCCTGCACCGTTTTGTTCCACAGACAAACACTCCCCAACCCTCCAGGGCCAAGGCATCCTCCTCTCAAACGCAGCCCAGACCTCCTCTTCCTCTCCAACACACGGCAGATTTTCAGTGGGTTCTCAAAAACACCCCCAAAAATCTCTGTCCTGCCCCTCCTCCCAGCTCACACCAGCCAGGAGGCCAAGAGGCCTCAAATCTGAGTCATTTGCTGCACAAAGAATGAAAGAATCATTAAAGAATCACTGAACTCAGAGTGCCTGAAGGGTCCCAGGGGTGTTGATCAGATTTACAGCCCTGGGACAAAAGGGACAAGTCCAATTTCCAGCCCAGCTCCTGATTTACAGGTGATGGGACCATTCCAGGGCTTTCCAAAAGCATCCATGGGAATCCATCTGCGTGGACTTCAGGAATATTTCTTATTTTAAATTCCTCCTCGACTCATTTCAGCCCCATCTTTTCCTATAACTTTAATTCATATCACTATCACTTTAATTTATAAATTTATAAATTTATAAATTTATTTTAATTCATAAATTTATTTAATTTATCATTTTATTCAGTAAATGTACAAATATTTATATAATATATATATATTTATTCAGTAAGTCTACAAATATTTATATATAATATATAAAAATTTATTCTGTAAATAAATAAATATTTATATATTGTATATAAATTTATTCAGTAAATGTCCCCAAAAAGGGAACAAACCCCCAAAACCTTGACTCAAGGGAACACAGGAAGCCTGTGGGCAGCATTTGAAGAGTCAGCAATGCCTCATGGAAAGCTCTGAGGCACATCCCTGGCAGTGCCAAAGCCTCAGCTCAGTCCTGGGGTCACTCCGTGTATCCCTTGGGATCCAGCAGGATCTCTAAAAATGCATCCCATCCTTCCTATCCCACCCTTTTCCCCAGGAATCTCCCATTGCTTGAGGCAGGAGGAACCAGGCACAAATCCAGGCACAAATCCAGGGCTCAGGGGGTTCTTCCTGAACCCCTTGTAAGCTCCTAAAACCCCTCAGAGTTTCCCAATTTCCACTGCAAATCCTTCACAGCCTAAGTGACAACCACTCCATCACCTGCAGCAGGTGGATCCCGCTCCAAATCCAGCAAAATGCATCCTAAACCTGCAAAATGCATCCTAAAGCAGCAAAAAGCATCCAAAACCTGCAAAATGCATCCCAAAACCTGTAAAATGCATATAAAAACCTGCAAAGTGCACCCTAAACCAGCAAAAAGCATCCCAAAACCTGCAAAATGCATCCCAAAAGCTGCAAAATGCACCCAAACCAGCAAAACTCATCCTAAACCAGCAAAATGCATCCTAAACCAGCAAAAACCACCCTAAACCAGCAAAATGCATCCCAAACCAGCAAAATGCACCCTAAACCAGCAAAATGCATCCCAAAATCTGCAAAATGCATCCTAAAACTGTAAAATGCATCCCAAAACCTGCAAAATGCACCCTAAACCTGCAAAACTCATCCTAAACCAGCAAAATTCATCCCAAAACCTGCAAAATGCATCCCAAAACCAGCAAAACCCACCCTAAACCAGCAAAAGGATCCCAAAACCAGCAAAATGCATCCTAAACCAGCAAAATGCATCCTAAAGCACCAAAAGCAGAGAATCACTTTTATTTGCAGAAGTTAATTTACACCAAGGAAACTCGTAGCTGGCTCACCAGGCTCATTCCCAAAATTTGTCCTTAACTCGATGGATGTACTTCAGCAAAACGCAGCTTTTGCTGCCAGGTAAATAAATCCCAGGCTGAGGGTGAAGGAGGCCTGTCCTGCGAGTCCTGGGGCAGGAATCCCTTCCTAATTCCCCTGGAGATGACAATAAACAGTCACAGAGCTGCTTAATGTGGCTCTGGGGTGAGGGAACCCTTCAGGAGAAAGGGTTCAGACCCTTCAGAGCTGTCCCAGACTGCAAGGCAAGGTGTGTTCTATCACCATCTGTATGGCAGCTGTCTCCTGTTCAGGGGGCAGTTTTCCTTATCTCTTCCACAACTGGGGAGACACCTGCTGATAACAGGGATTGAATGTCCCTGCATGGCTGATAAGAGCTCCAGCATCCCCCTGGGAGCTGTGAGCCCAGAGGGAGGAGCCAAGCATTCCTACCCGGATAGAATCTGGAGATTCTGGAACACCAGCACGGCTTCTGCACTGCATTCCCAGAGGAGCAGCAGCTGCCTCTGCCCCTGGATCTCCAGAGGATTCTGCACCTTTCTCCAGGATCCCTGCTCCAGCAGAACCACCCCTGGCCCTGCAGGAGGGCTGAGCCACAATTCCAATGGCCCTGCTGCAGCACCCTGACCCACAGGGTGTCAGGCTGTGCTCTGGCTCTGGCACTGTTGGTTTGGTTCACTGCATTCTTTATTTTATCCTTTTATTTTCTTCCCAGTTAAAGAACTCTTATTTCCTGCTCCCATATTTTTTTGCCTGAGAGCCCCTGAATTTAAAACCTACAGCAATTTGGAGGGAGGGGTTTGCATTTTCCATTTCAGAGGAGGCTCCTGCCTTCCTCAGCAGACACCTGGCTGTTCAAACCAAGACAAGAACCCTTGGGCAAGGCCAAGTTGGGGTTCATTCCCTGCATTCAGGGAATCACTGAAATCCCTTCAGCCCAAGCTTGCTGGGAAAAGGGCCAGGCTCAGTTTTATGAGATTCTCCTGGGGTTTCCCCTCAGAACTGCAGCACCCAGAGAGGGATCAGCAAAGCCCGGAATGTCTGGGTGCATCCGATTTGAGAGAGAGCCAAATGCCAGGTCTGAATTCAGCTGGATCCTGCTGCTTCCTGACAGAACTCTGCCTGAAATCTGCAGGATTCCTGGAGAACCAGAGCAAAGGAACTGAAACCCCAAGGTTGATAACACTCCAACAAGCAGGTCACCCTCCAAAGTCCAGGAATGATGGATGGGCTGAAAGACAATTTAGGATCTGGAGACCCTGGAGCTGCTGAAGCTGAAAACCTCATTAGCACAAGGAAGGGATTAATGAGGTTTCCCCCAAAGCTGAAGTCGCTCTGCTCTGATTTTGGGCCCAAAATACTCCTAAAAATCACCTGGGATGGTGCCTCCCTTCAAGGCAGTGAGCAGCAAGTAGCCCTTGCTTACAGCAAGTCCATTTTGGGAAGGTAGGAAAACCTGATCTCATGTTTTCCCCTCACTTATCCCAGCTCCAAAGTTGCCAAGCACTTCCCAGAAGGAAGGAAAGCGTCCCCAAACTGCAATTTTTCCATCCAACTGGAAACAAACAACAACAATTAAAAAAAAAAAATTGGTTACAAAAATACCACCGAGGTCTCGAATGGGTTGGTTCCTGTTCCTCTGCGGGAAGAGGCTGCTCAGGTTTCCTCTGTAAACACCCGGGGATGGCTGTGCCCATCCCTGCCGCCTCTGCGGGGCTCATTCCTCACCTGCTGCACCTGCAGGCCCTGCTCACCTCCTCGCAAAGCTCCACCAAGTGGGAAATGCACAAAATCCAGCTCTGCAGGGGCTTCTGACAGCCTGGGCTTGGCTCGGGGCTTTGCAGAGAAAATGAGGCAGCGTGGAGACCGAAGGTGATTGATGGCCACATCCACTCTCCCCAAATGTTTCCTGAGCGCCTGAACCCCCCCAGCCCCCTCGGCACGGACACACAAAGCGCCCTTTGATGCTCGTTAGGAGCTTCACCTGCTGCAGTCTCATAATTAGAGCCGGGCAGGATGAAAATCGCCTTTATTTGGGATTCCTGCCCCGATTGCAGGGAGCGGGATCGCAGCGGAGTGTCCTGGGAAAGCCCAATTTCTGGAATTCCAGCCAGGGCACAGCGGGAGCACAAATAACCTCCGTCCTCTTGCAAGGTGGTCTCAGCTCAGCGAGGAGCGGCCCCGGATTAACGAGCCAGAGGTGGGAAGGGAGAGCTCAGCGAATGGAACAGGCAGGCTGGAAAACAGAATAAACATTTCCCTGCATCCCAAGCAGCCCCGCAGATCCCAGCAGAGCCATAAAACCCCCTAACAAGCAGCCTTTCTAAAGGCACGGACAATGAATGGTGCTGAATGTATATTTGAAATAAATCGCTCTCCTTCCCAGAGGGTAATTTTCCTTTTTCCCTCCGTTTGACCCTCCCCTTGCCAAGAAACCCAAGGCTTTGAGGCGCTCTAGAGGCTGCTGAGGCACTTTCGGCGCTCAACACGTGCGGCCAGAAGTTCTGACAGCAGAGCTGGAGGCAGCAGGAGCCCGGGCGAGCGGGGGGGCCGCAGGAAGGCGGAGGAAAATCAGCTTTGCTGAGGCAGGAGCAGCTGGACGCGGCCCTGGGGCTGTGCCAGTGACGCGCGGGGAGTTCCCAGGAGCCCCTCATGACCGGGCTGCCACCCAATGCCCAGGATGGCCGCGGTGATTTCCCTCCAGGACACAGTGCCCCGCTCCCCCGGCTTCCCGGGAAAGCTCCCAGAGCAGCGCTGCCCCGGCCCCGCAGCCCGGGGGAGGTTTCTCAACAGCGCTTCTGTTGTTCGCTTCAGGAGAAATGTTATTTTCGGGAGCGCCGCTGCCGGGACTCACCCGCGGCTCCCCGGAGTGGTTCCCCACATCCGATCACGCTGCCCCGAACACTGAGCCATTCTCCTGAGCCGTGTTTTCCAAGAGAGAACTCCAAACATTTGGGACTTCGCTGCCTCCCCAGCCCAGCCCAGCCCGGCTGGGAGCGCGGCTCTGCCCGGGCAGCAAAACTCTGCTCTGCCCCCCTGTCCCGCACCTGGGCAGCCCCTGGGCAGGGCAGGGGGCACAAAAACCTTCTGAGGGTGCCTTGATCCCGAGCTCAAAGCGCGGGGAAGGAGCTGCACCGCGCTGTTGGAAGGGAGCAGGGCCAGCACAGGGAAGGGAGAAGTGCCCGTGGTGGATGAGGATGGAAATGTCACTCACGGAGAGTGAATCCCCTTCCTTCGGGCTGCCCGAACTGCCCCAGGCTCCTCGGAGCATTTCAGGGAGGCTGCACCGCACTTGTGCCCCAGAGGACACAGCCCCAGCCTGCTGCAGCAGTTTGCTGCCAGCACACTCATTAATTAATCACTCAGTAACTCCTGCAAGTTTGGTTTTTTTTTTTTTTTTTCTCTGATGCACAGTTCACACAGGCCCTCTACAGATTTGGGGTTTTCCTTCCTTAGCAAGGACTGCAGAGAAACCTTCACCAGCCCCAGGGCAAACCTCGGGGGCAGAATTCCCGGGAATCAGCTCAGAACAGCCCAGCTCAACCCCCCCTGTCCCGCCCCAGGGTCTCTGCACCCTCCCCTGAAGGGATGAACGAAATTTCCTATTTCCAGCACCCTGCAGCTAAGAACGGCACGGCAGAAGGGGGTGAGGAGGACAATGTGACATTTTGGAGCCTTTTGACACCAGAGAGCCGAGTGAGAATCGCAGCATCCCACCGACCCCACCTGCTCTGGCTGAGGAAACGCGCTCTGCTGCCATCGGGAACGTTTTCCCACAAGAATCCACCGGAAAAGTCCCCGAAGCACCGGGATTGTGAGAAAAACACGAGTTCCCCACGAGCACAAACACCTTCCTGGAGGGTCACTGACGCCAAATAACCCGGGAGAGGCGGGAGTCGGGACAGAGGGACCAGCAGGACGGCCAGACAGCCAAGGTGAAACCTGGCTCCGTGCCCTGACAGGAACAATCCTTCAGCGCCGGGGAAACTCAAAGCCTGGGAGCTGCAGGTGATCCCCGGGCAGCGGAGCAGGGCTTGGATTGTATTGCTCACACCATAAATCACCGTGTCAGCTGCCCCAGCCGCTTCCACCAGCCAGCCTGGAGCTGGCTGAAAGTGCCAGACCCTCTCAGCACGGCCGGGGAGCTCAGGAACGAGGAGGGGGAGAAGCAAACCACGCACAACGCCTTTTTCCGGAATAACAATGCCCGCATTTGCATAGAGCGGCTCAGCCCGGGAGGCACCGATCGCACCTCTGGGCGCATCAAAGGCGTTATTAATTTCCATCGAGGAGAATTTAAGGAGCTTAACTCGTTAGCGCTCATTTACTCAGCCTCAATGCATTTTTTAAAGCTGCCTCATTTTTCTGCTGATGAGCAGGTGCTAATCAAGGAACGCTTAAAAGGGATAAAACTCCCGGGGACAGCGGGTCCAGCCCCTGCCTTGGGGACATCCAACATCCTGCTTGGCAGGAGCTCCGCAGGGGTTTCGCTGGCACGGCTCCTGTCGCATCACGTGTGGCCCCAGAACAACCCCTCGGCTCCCCGCTCGCTTTCCTGTGCGAGTGATAAGGAGGAAATCCGTCCCAGACAGGCAGACAGCTCAGCCCAGCGCTCAGCTCAGCCCCAGCGCTCGGCTCCTCATTAGGGCCGGCCGCCAATTAAGAGCCCGAGCTTGTGGCGGTGCCAGCGCAGCCCCCGGAGGTGCTGGCGGCCGCTCAAGAGCCGCAACCCCCTCGGGGTGTCCAACAACGCGCTGCGCCCAGGAGGGAAAAAATAATTAAAATCACCGACACCCCGCTCCTGGCTGCCCAGCGCGGTGACCTCAGCGGCGGGTGCCCTTGTGCCACCGGTGCCGCCGAGCCCCGGCGTGCCCTGGCGGCGCTGGGCACGGCTGGCACGCGATGGAGCAGCGGCAGAGCCGCTCTGCGGGCTCGCCCCCGACACGCAGCGAGCCGGGCCCGGGGGACGCGCTCGGCGTTACCTGCACTCGCCCCCCGCGCGGCAGCCGCGGCTCTCCCATGGCTCTGCCGGCGCCAGGCTGGACCCCGCGGCTCCAGGGGGATCTTCTGCCGCGCTGCAATAGAAAAGGTTGGTTTAAAGCTCCTTATTTGGGCAGTGATGTCAAGGGAAGTCGCTCGGGCAGCGCCTCCCCCTTTTTCCATTCACTCCACATTGTTTCCTGTTGTCAAGCGGCGGCTGGGGCTCCGCGCGGCCGCGGGATCCTCCGGCCACGGGATCCTCTGGATAGAGGGATCCTCTGGATACAGGGATCCTCCGGCCATGGGATCCTCTGGATAGAGGGATCCTCTGGATACAGGGATCCTCTGCCCATGGGATCCTCTGGATAGAGGGATCCTCTGGATAGAGGGATCCTCTGGACACAGGATCCTCTGACCATGGGATCTCCTGAATACAGGGATCCTCTGGACACGGGATCCTCTGGATACAGGGATCCTCTGCCCATGGGATACTCCGGCCACGGCATCCTCTGGACACAGGGATCCTCTGGACACGGGATCCTTTAGACACAGGATGCTCTGGACACAGAGATCTCTGACTGTGGGATCCTCTGGATGCAGGGATCCTCTGACCAAAGCATCCTCCAGCCATGGGATCCTCTGGCCACGCGATCCTCTGGCCACAGAGATCCTCCAGACCTGGGGATCCTCCAGTCCTGGGGATCCTCCAGTCCTGGGGATATTCCAGCTCCAGGGATCCAATCGTTCTGGGGATCCTCCCGTCCCAGGGATCCTCAAGTCCCGGGGGTCCTCCGGTCCTGGGGATCCTCCAGTCCTAGGGGACCCTGGGGCACCTCTCAGTTCTGGGGGTCCTCCAGCAGCGGGATCCTCCGGCCAGGGGGACCCTGCAGCTCTGGGGACCCCCGAGCCCCGGGAATCCTCCATCCCCGGGGATGCTCGGGCCGCTGCCCCGCCCGGGGCCGGACACTGGAGCGGCTCCGAGCTGCCCTTCCCATCGCCCAAGCCGCGATTCCCACCCCTCCTTGCCTGCAGGGGCCGGGGGGGGCCGGGGGGTCCCGGCGGCCGAGGCAGCGCTGCGGGCCCGGCGCTGAGCGCGGCTCGCCCGCCGCCTCCCTCCCCCCTCCCCTTTCCTTCTCCATCCCTCCCGCCGCCTTCCTCCCCCACATCCTCCTCCTCCTCGTCCTTCCCCATCTGCCCCGGCTCCCGGCGGCACTCCCGCACTGGCGCTGCCCGCGGCGGCCGCCCCCGGTTGTGCATGGCGAGGGAGCCCCTCCGCTCCTCTCCGCTCCCCTCCGCTCCTCTCCGCTCCTCTCCGCTCCCCTCCGCTCCTCTCCGCTCCTCTCCGCTCCCCTCCCGGCAGCCGGAGCCCTTCCCTCGGGGTGCGGCACGGGAGCGGGGCAGCCCCACCCGGGGGCACCGGGAATCTCTCCCGGAGCATCCCCGCGGCTGCGGGAGGGACGGCGGGGACACTGGGGACAGCCCGGACACTGGGGACAGCCAGGGACAGCAGGGACACTGTGGACAGCCGAGACAGCCCAGTCCCGCCAGGGTTTCCATGCAGGGAGCTCTGGGTTCCTCACGCCCCACACACGGAGCTGCCCAACACCCCCCGTGCCTGATGGATCCCTACATCACAGCCCAGGCTTGGATTTGAATGGGTTTTGTGTTGGTTTTTGGTTGGTTGG
The DNA here is from genome assembly GCF_963513975.1 of Fringilla coelebs. NCBI lineage: Eukaryota > Metazoa > Chordata > Aves > Passeriformes > Fringillidae > Fringilla > Fringilla coelebs. The sequence goes on along the minus strand of NC_140054.1, from coordinate 1,626,916 downwards.
TTTGGGTTATTTCTGTGTTTGGAGTTTGGAGGATTTTTGATATTTATCGCTTTATGCTTTGAGAGTTATCACTTTTTTTCCTTGGATTTTTGGCATATGGAGTTGGGTGACAAGAGAGCTGCAGAGGGACTGGGGACAAGGATGGAGGGACAGGAGCCAGGGAATGGCTGCCAGTGCCAGAGGGCAGGGCTGGATGGGATCTTGGGAATTGGGAATTGTTCCCTGGCAGGGTGGGCAGGGGCTGGGCTGGAATTGCCAGAGCAGCTCTGGCTGCCCCTGGATCCCTGGCAGTGCCCAAGGCCAGGCTGGACATTGGGGCTGGAGCACCTGGCACAGGGGGAGGTGTCCCTGGGCTGGAAGGAGCTGGCATTGAAGATCCCTTCCCACCCAAACCACTCTGGCATTCAGATTCCTGAATCCAGGATGAGAACCAGGAGCAAAGCCCATTGCAGCAAATGGATCCAGGAAAGGAAATAATGATTTGCTGGAAGGTTCCAGGTGCCCCAGGGCTATTTCCCACAGGGGGTTTGTAGCCTGGCAAGGCCTGGTTGGAGAGGTTTGGGCTCTCCCAGGGTGCCCAGAGCAGCTGGGGCTGCCCCTGGAGCCCTGGCAGTGCCCAGGGCCAGGCTGGAGCACCTGGGACAGGGGGAGGTGTCCCTGGGGGTGGCAGTGGGTGGGATTTCAGGTCCCTTCTCACCCAAACCATTCCAGGATTCTGTGATCACTCCCAGACAAAGGGGAAGCCAAAGCCCTTGGGATAAAAAGGGCACACAAAGGGATTCCCTGGCGATTCCCACACAGGATCCCAGCTCAGCCCAAGCTGAGCTCTGGGGACAGAGCCAGACACCCCTGGGCGCTCCAGGCAGCTGGGAAGAGGCAGCCTGGGGTTTTTTTAGGAGTAAGCAGAAGCACAGCCCTGCAGCCAGGCTGTGTTTACATTTAAATGACATCTGCTTACTCAGCACAACGCTTCTGTTCTGCTGCCTGTGGTCACTGAAGCTCTGCTGGACCTGGGGAAAATGAGAGCTCTGGGCAGGATTGTTTGGCTCAGCCCCTCAGGAGGTGTTTGATAACTGCCTGCTGCTCCCTGGGCTCTACCTGCTCCAATATTCCCTGGCACACCCCAGCTCCCCTGCACTGCTACACCAAAAATGTTTGAAAAGAGGAAAAAAAAATCACCCCCAGCCCACTGGCTGTATTCCCATCTAACTCCAGCTCAATAAAGTCAGGGTTAAGTCTAAAAAAGCTGGAGTGAAGTCTCTGATGGAAAGGATGACAGCAGTGGAGGAACTCACAGGATGTGCTTTTTGGGGTGGGCACCCCCAGAGCTGTCCCTTTGCTCCTCAATGTTACTTTGCAGGAGAATGAATAAATCTATCAAAACACCAGCCTGGCTTGTCTGAAACCACCCCCAGAGCCAGCACCCCCCAAACTGCCCCCCCAAACTGCTCTGGGTGCTGAACCCAAGGAAATGCCCCATTTCCTACCAGCACCTGATTTCCTCACTAGCTCCAGTTTCACACCCAGTTCCAGCTGCTCTCCTTCCTGCCAGAAAGGAGAATCAGAGCCTGGGATGAAGAGGTTTAATTTGTTTCATTTTGCTGCTCCCTGTCCCTGGTTGGTTGGTTTGGATTATTTCTGTGTTTGGAGGATTTTTGATATTTATTTCTTTATGCTGGGACAGCTATTGCTTTTTTCCTTGGATTTTTGGGGTCTGGAGTGGGCCCACAAGAGAGCTGGAGAGGGACTGGGGACAAGGATGGAGGGACAGGAGCCAGGGATCTTGGGAATTGGGAATTCCTGGCTGGGCTGGAATTGCCAGAGCAGCTGTGGCTGCCCCTGGATCCCTGGCAGTGCCCAAGGCCAGGCTGGAGCCTGAGTCACCACGGTGTAACAACGGTGTCACCAGGGTGTCACCACGGTGTGCTCAAGGTCTTTAGGGAATCCCAAGGCTGCAGCCAGACTCTGGATCCCCCCCAGAGCCCTCAGGACTCTCAGCCTCCCACACCTCTCCTATAAACACTGGAATTGGGGCTGTTTCCTCCTCCAGGGAGGTTCCCATGGGAGCTGCTCAGCCCCAGTGCTGGGATCAGGGCACAGCTGGAGCTCTGCACTCCCAGCTCTGCTGAGACAGGAGCAACCCAGCCCAGGCTGCACCAGGAGAGGATTAATTTGGATATCAGGGAAAACTGATTTCCTGCCAGGATGGTCAAGCACTGGCATGCCCTGTCCACTGGAGTCACCTGGAAGTGCTCAGGAAAGGTGTGGATGTGGCACTTGGGGACAGGGGTCAGTGGTGGGCCTGCAGAGCTGGGTTAGTGGTTGATTTGATCATTTTGGAGTTGTTTTCCAACCTTAATGACTCCAGGATGGGCCAGGAGCAGCCCAAGCTTTGTCACCTGGAGGCCACAAAACCTGGACTGAGCAGGAGGCCTTGGAATAGAAGGGACTGGGAAGGAGAGGAAACCCAGATTCTTCATCAGAGGGGGCTCAGATATTTGGGTGGATGTGGAATCAGTGAGATACAGCTGGAGAGAAGCACAAGGAGCCCAGACCAGGAGCAGGAGCAGCCACCACAGAAATGTCCCCAAGGCAGTGACACCTCTGGGGTTGTGTAAGAGCCCCCAGGGCCCTCAGCAGCTCCCCAGGCTGGGATTTCAGCAGCCCAGGCACACAGATCAGCTCCTCCTGACACATCCACGCTCTTCCTTCCTTTTTTTCTTTATCTTTTGGCAGATGGAGATGAGCTGAGAAGGGGCTGGGAGGAGCTCTTGTGAAAATGTCACTCTGCTGTGTGGAAGGAGCCCAGGGAGAGGCTGCAGCACCTCTGCTCCCATCAGCTGCCTCTCCTGGGGACACACAGTGCCAGGAATTCACAGAAGTCACAGAATCATGGACTGTTTGGGCTGGAAGGACCTTAAAGTCCATCCAGAGCCACCCCAGGGACACCTCCCACTGTGCCAGGTGCTCCAGCCGGGCCCTGGGCACTGCCAGGGCTCCAGGGGCAGCCCCAGCTGCTCTGGGCACCCTGGGAGAGCCCAAACCTCTCCAACCAGGCCTTGCCAGGCTACAAACCCCCTGTGGGAAATAGCCCTGGGGCACCTGGAACCTTCCAGCAAATCATTATTTCCTTTCCTGGATCCATTTGCTGCAATGGGCTTTGCTCCTGGTTCTCATCCTGGATTCAGGAATCTGAATGCCAGAGTGGTTTGGGTGGGAAGGGATCTTCAATGCCAGCTCCTTCCAGCCCAGGGACACCTCCCCCTGTGCCAGGTGCTCCAGCCCCAATGTCCAGCCTGGCCTTGGGCACTGCCAGGGATCCAGGGGCAGCCACAGCTGCTCTGGCAATTCCTGTCCAGCCCCTGCCCACCCTGCCAGGGAACAATTCCCAATTCCCAAGATCCCATCCAGCCCTGCCTTTCACCTTAAAGCCATTCCCTGGCTCCTGTCACTCCAAACCCTGGTAGAAAGGAAAAATAAAAAGCAACAAAATTCCCAGCAAAGTGCAAATGTTGTGTTCAAGAGCTTCACTTTAACTCAGGGAGGGGCTGGGATGGAATTCTCACAAAGAGCCAGACCCGAGCACATCGAAGATTTTGAGGTATAAAACCACTGTAGATTTTTTAAGATTTATTTTTCCCCAGGGCCCTTCACCCTGCCCATGACACCCTCAGTGCCCCGGGGCTGATCTCTGTGCCTGACACCCTGGAAGGTGTTTTTGGGTGATTTTCCCTTCAGCAGCACAAATGGCCTTTCAGGGCAATGCACACAAAGGTGTTTGCCTGGTGCTGGTGGCTTCTCTGGGGCAGAAAATTGTGGTTTTGCCTAAATTGGAAAATGAAGGCCCAGGTTCTCTGGAGACTCCTGCTCCTGCTGCAGGGGCAGGAAAACACGGGGTGAAGCTCAGGCCACGCTGACTTTTGTGGAAATCCTTTGTTAGGAACTGTTTAGCCAGGAAAGGGACTGTCCTGAGGTGCAGGGGGGTTAAACAACCACATCTCCCTGCTCACCCCGAGCTCAGAGCCTTTTCCTCCCCACCCCTCACCTCAGGCTGGGCAGAAATTACCCAGTGCCTGAAAAGGCCTCTGTCACACTGTCCCCACCTCTCCTGGTGGTTTTTTTTTGAGTTTCTCATTTTTCCACCCTTTCTGCTGCACAGCAACTCCTTGGAGCGCCCTGCACACCTCCAGCTGCTCCCAGCCCATTCCTCTCCTCCTAAAATCCATTTACAGAGCCTGAAAATGCTGCCAGGACTTGCAGCTTTTCCATCCACGGGGCTGCAGAGCTGCTCTTGGGGTAACCTGGTGTGCAGGGAGGTTCCCAGCACAGAGCTGGGAATGCAGTGTGGGAGCTGGGAAGTTTCCTCTCAGTTCTCCCACGGATTTCCTGTGCAGCCCTCGAGGAGTCACTGCACCTTCCTGGGTCAGAGTCTTCCCAGCCGAGGAAAATGTCTGGGGATGCACAAATCCCGTGGGACTGGGAAGGCTGGGAGAGCTGGGGGGGCTCCCCTGGAGAGGAGAAGGCTCCAGGGAGAGCTCAGAGCCCTGGCAGGGCCTGAAGGGGCTCCAGGAGAGCTGCAGAGGGACTGGGGACAAGGATGGAGGGACAGGAGCCAGGGAATGGCTGCCAGTGCCAGAGGGCAGGGCTGGATGGGATCTTGGGAATTGGGAATTGTTCCCTGGCAGGGTGGGCAGGGGCTGGGCTGGAATTGCCAGAGCAGCTGTGGCTGCCCCTGGATCCCTGGCAGTGCCCAAGGCCAGGCTGGACATTGGGGCTGGAGCACCTGGCACAGGGGGAGGTGTCCCTGGGCTGGAAGGAGCTGGCATTGAAGATCCCTTCCCACCCAAACCACTCTGGCATTCAGATTCCTGAATCCAGGATGAGAACCAGGAGCAAAGCCCATTGCAGCAAATGGATCCAGGAAAGGAAATCATGATTTGCTGGAAGGTTCCAGGTGCCCCAGGGCTATTTCCCACAGGGGGTTTGTAGCCTGGCAAGGCCTGGTTGGAGAGGTTTGGGCTCTCCCAGGGTGCCCAGAGCAGCTGGGGCTGCCCCTGGAGCCCTGGCAGTGCCCAGGGCCAGGCTGGAGCACCTGGGACAGGGGGAGGTGTCCCTGCCATGGCAGGGGTGGCTCTGGGTGGGATTTAGGTTCCTTCCAACCCAAACCATTCCATGAAGATTTTTTCATTTTAAAGCCCCGCAGCCCAAGTCTGAGCGTTGCCACTCCCGGCTGAAGAGGGGACAGGGAATGTTCTTTCCATGTCACCCCTCCCCTTGGGAAATCTGGAGCAGAAGAAACCTGTGAACCCACCCCCACATTTCAGATAAATTTAACCTTTTCCAGCCCAAGCTGTCAATCTCTGAGTGGGAAATGAGATCCTTCAGGAGTTCCAGGCAGCCCCTGAGCTCCCCCTGCTCCTGGAAATCCCTCCCGGCCCTTTCCTGAGCTGGGCTCATCTGGAATAGTCCAGCCCCAGAAGCCCAAGCCCCTTTTCAGCCATCCATCAGCAATTAGGCAGACAAAGGGTAATTAACACCCCTAATTAAGGGCAGTGCTCGTTTGGCAGCCCAGGAGCCTCCATCCCTCAGACAGTGCAGGATTTCTGCATCCCGCTTCCCACATCTGCAAAATCCCATAACTCCAAAGCTCCCTGTGCTCATTAAACATCTCAAACCCAGCAGGGAGAGTTTTCAATGATCCCAAAAAATCTCTGCAAAGTTGGGTTCATATTCCAAGGCTCCCATGGAAGACACATGGCCTGGGAAGTGGCAGGCACGAGGAATCATTATGCTAATTTTAGCCAGAGCATCTGCTCGATGTTAAATCTGAAACTCCGTCTCGGAGAAATCATTTAATTAATTAATTTTTTTTTTTTTTTTACCCCTTCAGAATTGACATTTGTCAAACAATATGTTGGGAGCTGAGGCTGCAGCCAAGTCTGAGCAATCCCAGAGGGTGAGAGCTCGGGATGGGAGAGCCAGGCTGGCTGTGCCCCCTGCCTCGGGGTGTCCTGCCAGGTCCTGACAGGGGACAGGGGCACCCAGATCCTGACAGGGGACAGGGGCACCCAGGTCCTGCCAGGGCACAGGGCCACCCAGGTCCTGACAGAGCCACCCAGGTCCTGCCAGGGGACAGAGGCACCCAGGTCCTGCCAGGGGACAGGGGCACCCAGATCCTGACAGGGGACAGGGGCACCCAGGTCCTGCCAGGGGACAGGGGCACCCAGGTCCTGACAGGGTCACCTAGCTCCTGACAGGGGACAGGGCCACCCAGGTCCTGACAGGGGACAGGGCCACCCAGGTCCTGACAGGGTCACCCAGCTCCTGACAGGGGACAGGGCCACCCAGCTCCTGACAGGACCACCCAGCTCTTGACAGGGCACAGGGCCACCCAGGTCCTGACAGGGCACAGGGCCATCCAGGTCCTGAGAGGGGACAGGGTCACCCAGCTCCTGCCAGGGTCACCCAGCTCCTGACAGGGGACAGGGCTACTGAGGTCCTGACAGGGGACAGGGTCACCCAGGTCCTGACAGGGGACAGGGTCACCCAGGGCCTGACAGGGAACCGGGTCACTCAGGTCCTGCCAGGGCCACCCAGCCCTGCCAGGGCACAGAGCCACCCAAGTCCTGACAGGGGACAGAGCCACCCAGGTCCTGCAAGGGGACAGGGTCACCCAGCCCTGCCAGGGTCACCCCGGTCCTTCCAGAGGACAGGATCACTCAGGTCCTGACAGGGGACAGGATCACCCAGGTCCTGACAGGGTCATCCAGGTCCTGCCCAGGTCACTCAGGTCCTGCCTTGTTCCTCCTGCCTGGTTCACTTGGCTCCTGCCCAGGGTCACCCAACCCTGCCAGGGTCACCCAGGTCCTGCCAGAGTCACCCAGGTCCTGCCCAGGGTCACCCAGCCCTGCCAGGGTCACCCAGGTCCCTGCCTGTCTCCTAGGATGCCCAGCATGGAGCAGGCTCAGCTGGAATCTGGGAATTCACCTGTGGGTGAGCAGCCCCAGGTGATGTTTGATGTTTTCTCACTGCTGCAGTCAGCTCTTACCGGGCTTTAAGCAGCCTCTTATCCTATTATTAGTGGGTTTATAAAGCTGAGCGGCTTCCCAGCCCTAATCCAGTTTGGGAAATCCCAGGGAGCAGGAGAGAGCACCTGCAGGGCCCTCAGCTTGGGCTGTCTCTGTGCCAGCCCAGTTTGCACCAGGGAAGGGACACAAACACCTTCCAGCACATTCCATCTTCTACTTCTCCTTTCCTTCTCCTTTCCTTCTCCTTTCCTTCTCCTTTCCTTCTCCTTTCCTTCTCCTTTCCTTCTCCTTTCCTTCTCCTTTCCTTCTCCTTTCCTTCTCCTTTCCTTCTCCTTTCCTTCTCCTTTCCTTCTCCTTTCCTTTCCTTTCCTTTCCTTTCCTTTCCTTTCCTTGAAATTTCCTTGAAATTTCCTTGAAATTTCCTTTCCTTGAAATTTCCTTGAAATTTCCTTTCCTTGAAATTTCCTTTCCTTGAAATTTCCTTTCCTTGAAATTTCCTTGAAATTTCCTTTCCTTGAAATTTCCTTTCCTTGAAATTTCCTTGAAATTTCCTTTCCTTTCCTTTCCTTTCCTTTCCTTTCCTTTCCTTTCCTTGAAATTTCCTTTCCTTTCCTTGAAATTTCCTTTCCTTTCCTTTCCTTGAAATTTCCTTGAAATTTCCTTGAAATTTCCTTTCCTTGAAATTTCCTTGAAATTTCCTTGAAATTTCCTTTCCTTGAAATTTCCTTTCCTTTCCTTGAAATTTCCTTTCCTTTCCTTGAAATTTCCTTTCCTTGAAATTTCCTTTCCTTTCCTTGAAATTTCCTTTCCTTTCCTTTCCTTGAAATTTCCTTTCCTTTCCTTGAAATTTCCTTTCCTTTCCTTTCCTTGAAATTTCCTTTCCTTTCCTTGAAATTTCCTTTCCTTTCCTTTCCTTGAAATTTCCTTTCCTTTCCGTTCCTTGAAATTTCCTTTCCTTGAAATTTCCTTTCCTTTCCTTGAAATTTCCTTGAAATTTCCTCCCCTTCCCCTTCCCTCTCCTCACACCAGGATTTTTCCATTGCCCCAGCTGAACTGACAGCTCCGTTTATTATTTTTATATATTTTTAAATATTTTCAGTATTCCCCTCTGGCCGCCCAGACCACTGGGCTGACTCCCCCCGTCTCATCCAGGTGGACACAGACAAACAGGAAATTTTCCCAACAATTTGCCCATTCATTCCCAGGGAGTGACTCCCAGCTGGAATTTGGCCCTGGATTCTTTTAAATGGGGCACTTCATGGTGCACAAGGAGGAAAATACCAAATGACACGAGAAGTGTTGGATAAATCATCAGAAATCATCGCAGGATTCATCCCAAAATTCAGCCTGGCTGGGATGGGTGAGCACAAGGCTTGGATGGGGCTGGGAATTCTGGCTCTTAATTCCTCAAGGGCCAAAGCATTGATGGATTCCCTAAAACCGCCTCAAAACTCCCAAAATATGCAAAAAGAAAACTTAAAACTGCCTGAAATCACCCTAAAACTGCCTCAAAACACCCTCAAACTGCCTAAAAACACCCCAAAACTCCCTAAAAACACTAAAAAACACACTCAAACTGCCTAGAACCACCCCAAAACTGCCAAAAACCACAAAAAATATAAAAACTGCCGAAAACACCTTAAAATTGCCCTAAAACTGCCTGAAATTGCCCTAAAACTGCCTCAAAACACCCCAAAACTGCCTAAAACATTAAAAACACCCCAAAGCTGCCTAAAAACACTAAAAACATCCAAAAACTGCCTCAAAACACCCCAAAACTGCCATAAACCACTAAAAACATGCTAAAACTGTCTCAAAACACCCTAAAAGTGCCATAAAACAGCCTAAAGCCCCCTGAAAACAGCCTGAAACTGCCTTTAAAAATGTCCTAAAACTACCTAAAAACACCCTAACACTGCCTCAAAACCAGTGCAGAACTGCCTCAAAACACCTCAAAACTGCCTAAAAACACTAAAAATGCCCTCAAATTGCCTAAACCACCCCAAAACTGCCTAAAAACCCCCTAAAGCCCCCTGAAAACAGCTTGAAACTGACTTAAAAATGCCCTAAAACCACCCTAACACTGCCTCAAAAACAGTCCAAAACTGCTTCAAAACACCCTAAAACTGCCTTAAAACAACCTAAAGCCGCCTGAAAAACCCTAAAACTGCCTCAAAACACCCTGAAACTGCCTTAAACATCCTTAAACTGCCTCAAAACACCCTAAAATTGCCAAAAAACACCAGAAAAGGGGGGGAAATGCATCATTCAGGCAACGACCATAATTTTATAGTTGAGTCATTTATGGTTTTGTTTTTCTTTCATTTACAAAGTGAGGATTTCAGGTCTTTGATGTGTCAGAAAATGCACCCAGCACAGCCTCTCTGAATCTGTGGGGTTTATTTCAGGCTGGGAAGGTGCAGCCACCGGATAATTATGGGACAAAACCAGTTCCTGCAGCAAGCTGGGCCTAAGCAAACTAAGCTGGCTCGGAAATTCTTGGCCCAAAGTCCAAAATTCAGTAAAAGCTTTAAAATAAAGTAAGAAAAATAGAATTATTGACCGTGGTGGTGGTGCTGGGGATGGGTTGGAGTTGACCTTGGAGGGCTTTTCCAACCTCAAGGACTGGAAATTCCAGCCTGGAGGAGATGTTGGACTTGACCTTGGAGGGCTTTTCAGCCTTAAAGATTGGAAATTCCAAGCTGAAGGAGGACATGGTTGGACTTGACCTTGGAGTGATTTTCCAGCCTTAAAGATTAGAAATTCCAGCCTGGACATGATGGTTGAAGTTGATCTTGGAGAGCTTTTCCAATCTGGACGAGGAAATGGTTGGACTTGTCCTTCAAGGGCTTTTCCAGCCTTAAAGGTTGGAAATTCCAACCTGAAGGAAAGGATGGTTGGACTTGACCTTGGAGGGCTTTTCCAACCTTTAAGTCTGGAAATTCCAACCTGGAGAAGATGGTTGGATTTGGATCTTGGAGAGCTTTTCCAATCTGGACAAGGAAATGGTTGGACTTGACCTTGGAGGGTTTTTCCAACCTTAAAGATTAGAAATTCAAGCCTGAAGGACATGGTTGGACTTGACCTTGGAGGGCTTTTCCAACCTTTAAGTCTGGAAATTCCAACCTGGAGAAGATGGTTGGACTTGACCTTTGAGGGCTTTTCCAACCTCAAGGACTGGAAATTCCAACCTGAAGAAGATCATTGAAGTTGATCTCAGAGAGCTTTTCCAATCTGGACAAGGAAATGGTTGGACTTGTCCTTCGAGTGCTTTTCCAACCTTAAAGATTGGAAATTCCAACCTGAAGGAGGAGATGGTTGGACTTGACCTTGGAGGGCTTTTCCAACCTTTAAGTCTGGAAATTCCAACCTGGAGGAGATGTTGGACTTGACCTTGGAGGGTTTTTCCAGCCTCTATGCTGGAAATTCCAACCTGGAGAAGATGGTTGGATTTGGATCTTGGAGAGCTTTTCCAGTCTGGACGAGGAAATGGTTGGACTTGTCCTTCAAGGGCTTTTCCAGCCTTAAAGACTGGAAATTCCAACCAGAAGGAGGAGATGGTGGGACTCGACCTTGGAGGGTTTTTTCAGCCTCTAAGCTGGAAACTCCAACCTGGAGAAGATGGTTGGATTTGGATCTTGGAGAGCTTTTCCAGTCTGGACAAGGAAATGGTTGGACTTGTCCTTCAAGGGCTTTTCCAGCCTTAAAGATTGGAAATTCCAAGCTGAAGGAGGATATGGTTGGAGTTGACCTTGGAGTGATTTTCCAGCCTTACAGATTAGAAATTCCAGCCTGGAGATGATGGTTGAAGTTGATCTTGGAGAGCTTTTCCAATCTGGACGAGGACATGGTTGGATTTGTCCTTCAAGGGCTTTTCCAACCTTAAAGACTGGAAATTCCAACCTGAAGGAGGAGATGGTTAAACATGACCTTGGAGGGCTTTTCCAACCTTTAAGCCTGGAAATTCCAACCTGGAGAAGATGGTTGGATTTGGATCTTGGAGAGCTTTTCCAACCTGGAGAAGGAAATGGTTGGACTTGACTTTGGAGGGTTTTTCCAACCTTAAAGATTAGAAATTCAAGCCTGAAGGACATGGTTGGACTTGACCTTGGAGGGCTTTTCCAACCTTTAAGCCTGGACATTCCAAGCTGGAGGAGATGTTGGACTTGACCTTGGAGGGTTTTTTCAGCCTCTAAGCTGGAAACTCCAACCTGGAGAAGATGGTTGGATTTGGATCTTGGAGAGCTTTTCCAGTCTGGATGAGGAAATGGTTGGACTTGTCCTTCAAGGGCTTTTCCAGCCTTAAAGGTTGGAAATTCCAAGCTGAAGGAGGAGATGGTGGGACTCGACCTTGGAGGGCTTTTCCAACCTCAAGGACTGGAAATTCCAACCTGAAGAAGATCATTGAAGTTGATCTCAGAAAGCTTTTCCAATGTGGATGAGGAAATGGTTGGACTTGTCCTTCGAGTGCTTTTCCAACCTTAAAGATTGGAAATTCCAACCTGAAGGAGGAGATGGTTGGACTTGACCTTGGAGGGCTTTTCCAACCTTTAAGTCTGGAAATTCCAACCTGGAGGAGATGTTGGACTTGACCTTGGAGGGTTTTTCCAGCCTCTATGCTGGAAATTCCAACCTGGAGAAGATGGTTGGATTTGGATCTTGGAGAGCTTTTCCAGTCTGGACGAGGAAAGGGTTGGACTTGACTTTGGAGGGTTTTTCCAACCTTAAAGATTAGAAATTCAAGCCTGAAGGACATGGTTGGACTTGACCTTGGAGGGCTTTTCCAACCTTTAAGCCTGGACATTCCAACCTGGAGGAGATGGTTGGACTTGACCTTGGAGAGCTTTTCCAACCTTTAAGTCTGGAAATTCCAACCTGGAGGAGATGGTTGGACTTGACCTTGGAGGGTTTTTTCAGCCTCTAAGCTGGAAACTCCAACCTGGAGAAGATGGTTGGATTTGGATCTTGGAGAGCTTTTCCAGTCTGGATGAGGAAATGGTTGGACTTGTCCTTCAAGGGCTTTTCCAGCCTTAAAGACTGGAAATTCCAACCAGAAGGAGGAGATGGTGGGACTTGACCTTGGAGGGCTTTTCCAACCTCAAGGACTGGAAATTCCAACCTGAAGAAGATCATTGAAGTTGATCTCAGAAAGCTTTTCCAATGTGGACGGGGAAATGGTTGGACTTGTCCTTCAAGGGTTTTTCCAACCTTAAAGACTGGAAATTCCAAGCTGAAGGAGGAGATGGTTGGACTTGGTCTTGGAGGGCTTTTCCAACCTTTAAGTCTGGAAATTCCAGCCTGGAGGAGAAGGTTGGACTTGACCTTGGAGAGATTTTCCAACCTTTAAGTCTGGAAATTTCAACCTGGAGGAGGAGATGGTGGGACTTGTCCTTCAAGGGATTTTCCAGCCTTAAAGGTTGGAAATTCCAACCTGAAGAAGATGGTTGGCCTTGATCTCAGAGAGCTTTTCCAATCTGGACGAAGAAAAGGTTGGACTTGACCTTGGAGGTCTTTTCCAACCTCAAGGACTGGAAATTCCAACCTGGAGGAGGAGATGGTTGGACTTGACCTTGGAGGGATTTTCCAGTCTGGACTAGGAAAAAGTTGGACACGACCTTGGAGGGCTTTTCCAGCCTTTAAGGTTGGAAATTCCAGCCTAAAGGAGGAGATGGTTGGACTTGACCTTGGAGGGCTTTTCCAACCTTTAAGTCTGGAAATTCCAACCTGGAGAAGATGGTTGGACTTGACCTTGGAGAGATTTCCCAGCCTTTAAGCCTGGAAATTCCAGCCTGGAGGAGGAGATGGTTGGACTTGGTCTCGGAGAGCTTTTCCAGCCAGAAGGATTGGAAATTCCAGCTTTAAGGATTTGGAATTCTGAGAAGGGGGAAGTGACAGAGCAGGGACAGCAGAGTGGGACAGCAGAGTGTGGCACCAGCTCCCATCCCCCACCTGCCACTGGCTCTCCAAACTCCAGGAACCCTCGGAGCCTCCCGGAATTCCTCCTCCCGGCCCGGAATCCCGCCAGCTGCCCCATGGCACAGAGGAATCCTTTGAAATCCAGGGCAAAGAGGGGCTGGGGGGGCTCAGGCCCTGCACACCTCCTCCCAGCCTGCTGTTCTTGGCAGCCCAGGCCGAGTTGTTCCCAATGAAAATACCCCAGAGCCTGTCCCGTGCTTCCCGGCTGGAACCGATCCCACCCGCGCTCCTCCAAGAGAATTCCTTCACGCCTCCTTTTGTGCAGGAAGCTCTGGAGTGGATTCACTTCAGTGCAAGATCCTCATCTCAAGGAGGTGAATCACGGCCAGGAACGGGGATTTTTCACTCTGCTGGCTCCAAAGGGAAAGTGAGTGAATTCCCAGCTGGAGAAGGAGGAATCACAGAATCACAGATTCCCAGAATTCCCAGAATCACTGGGTTGGAAGAGACCTTCCAGACCATCGAGTCCAGCCCAGCCCCAACAGCTCAGCTCACTCCTGGCACCCAGTGCCACATCCAGGCTTTGTTAAACACCCCCAGGGATGGTGACTGCACCACCTCCCTGGGCAGAACATTCCAGAACTTTATCACTCTTTCTGTAAAAATCCTTTTCCTGCTATCCAACCTGTATTTCCCTTGGGGCAGCTCGAGGCTGTGTGCTCTGGGTCTGTCAGCTCCTGGAGACAGAGCCCAGCCTCAGCTGAGAGGGATCCCAGCCCTGTGTTTGTAACAGAACGTGAGGGAATTATTATTATTATTATTATTATTATTATTATTATTATTATTATTATTATTATTATTATTATTATTATTATTATTATTGTCATCACACCCCTGGAAGCATCACCTGGCCACCCTCACCTCCAGGAATGTCACCTGGCCACCCTCACAGGGGTTTTATTTTTATTATTTATATATATATATATACATATATAAAAATAAATATATATAAGATAAATATATATAGAATAAATATATATGCACAACTCTGGTTGCACATCATTCACTAAGGAATGCCACGGGAAAAAAAAAAAAAGATCCCAAACATTTTAGACAAGGAAACACATCAAAAATTCCTTCCAAACACGATGTGATAACTTAGAAATTTAGGAGACAGAGGCTTCAGGCCACAGACAAAAATAAATTCAAATAAACACATTGAAGGGGAGGTATCAAGACCCTCCTCGTGCTCTGAGCCAAGGCATTGCAGCAAACCCTAAACAGGCAGGAAATCCTAAACCCAGCACTGGGGCTGGTTTTAGGATTTAGAGCAGAGATTAGCCCGGAGTGGCCAGAGTGGTTCTGGCACAGCCTGCAGCCCAGGAGGGGCAGCAGGGCAGGCCAGGACAGGGCTCCTGCAGCAGCTGAATGTCACCAGTGTCACCCCAACCCCAAAACTGCTGCCACAGAGGGCCTGGGACACTTGGGGCTCTCTGGCAGCCAGGAACTGGCTGGAATGGCCAAGGAACCAACACCAACAGCTCAGCACGGCTGGAGTGCCTCCAGGGGAAGTTTAGCTTAAATTTAAGCTTAAGTAGCCCTGCAGAGCTGATCTGCCCCACCTGCTGCCCCCAGAACAGCCCAAGCACTGGGCAGGACAGTTCTGACTGGGAAAAGAGCTGCCAGACCCCCTTCCAAACTGAGCTTTGACAATCCCAAAGTTACCAGTCCCCAAGGAAGATCCCAGCTCTCCCAACCCCATTGCTGATCAAGTTCTAGTCTGGTTTTCCTGCAAACAACACAATCTTGCATCTCGTTAGGGGCTAAAGGAGTTCTCACAGCCCCCCAGCAGAGCCCCCAGTAAACTTCCTCAGCATGAAAAGAGATTTTTTTCTGGTTTTTATTTTTTTGTGTGCACTCAGGGTCACTGAAGCTACTGGAAGAATCTGAATTGGCCATTTGGGGGTCAATTCCTGAAAAACAGAACGTGGCAACAGCCTAGGAAGTGGGGATGGAGAGTTCTGGGGACCCTGAGAACGGCACTGAGAGTGCAGAAAAAGGAGGCACAGCCTCCAGTGTGGGATCCCCTGGAGTCCAGTACACACCAGTACACACCAGTCTGATGGAAGCCAGTCTGTGCCCCACTGGGATTTTAGGATGGAAATTCTGCTCTGGTGCCTCTGTCCCACCCATTGCAGCCAAGAGCTCTGGGACAATGACCCAAAAATTCCTTCTTTGGTGTCTTGGGTTGGAAGATGTGGCTGGGGCTGTGTGTTCTGTCTGCAGTCTGTCAGAGCTGGGCAGTTCTCTGCTGTCCATGGGCAGTTTTCTTTCTCTCTCCCACAGCCCATCCTCCCTCCAGCAGATCTCTGCTGTCCATGGCCACTGAGTGTCCCTGCAGGGCTGATCCAATTCCATCATCCCATGGGGAGATGCTGCGCCCAGGGCAGGAGCCAAGCATTCCTACCTGGATACAATCTGAGCCTGGAGCAGCACAGCAGCCTTTGCCCCCTGCATTCCCAGAGGAGCAGCTTTCTCCTGCCCTGCATTCCCAGAGGGAGAGCAGGCCCATCTCCAGCAGCCCTGCAGCTGCAGAGGAAAACTCCCCCCTTGTGCAGGATCCTGCTGCAGCAGAGCCACAGCTGGCACTGCAGGAGGGCTGAGCCCCCCTGGGATGGGGCTGTGCCCCCAGCCTGACCCACAGCGTGCCAGGGCTGCTCTCACTCTGCCTGGCCTTTGCTTGCACCATTGCATTGGTATTTTTCATTTCCTAGTAAAGAACTGTTATTCCAATTCCCATATCTCTGCCTGAGAGCCCCTTCATTTCAAATCTATAACAATTCAGAGGGAGGGGGTTTGCATTTTCCATTTCAAGGGAGGCTCCTGCCTTCCTCAGCAGACACCTGGCTGTTCAAACCAAGACACTTGGTCCCCCCTCCAGGAGATCCCAACCCAAAATATCCTCCCCAAAGCTGGATTGTGCCACCAGCCTGGAAGTTCTGAGCTTCCTCCCCTAACTCTGCTCAGATGTTCCAAAGATTTGCTTGGATTTTTTTTTTCCTTTTAGATATATATATTATTATTTCACACTTTCAACTCAGCACAGAAAGCTCCTCAAATTTTCCTTCACAGGCTGAAATCTCTGTAATTACAGGCTGCAGTCAGGCAGTGGCTGCTGGAGCTCCCTGCCCTGCCAGCAGAGCAGGTCAATTATGAGCTCTGAACCCACATTACCAGGAGGGGAAGCTGGGTTGAATTCTGCTCAATTAGTGCTGGAACTGTCTTGGAAGAGAAAGGTGAATTGAGCTAATGGAGCTCTGCAGAGACCTCCCCATCAGCGCTGCAGAGGCTGGAATTTAATTTCTGATATGGCAGCAATTAATGATGTTTTGGCACCCAGTCCACTTCCAACCTGCAGGTGACATTCCCGCGGTTCCTCTCTGCTCCCTGCTCACCTCCAGCTCAGGGGCTGGTTTCAAAGCCATGGGGAGGGTGCTGGGGCACAGAGGGAACTTTCAGGATGTTCTTCCCCCCTTTCCAGGGCTGAGGCTCAGGGCAGAGTGTGGAATTACAGAGGGGCAGAGTGTGGAATTATGGAAGGGCTCATTGGGCTGCTGCTATTCCCAGAGTGAAGATCATCCCTCAGGTTCTCTAAGGCGGCTCTCAGACACCCCAGAAACCTGGAACCCCCTGAGCCAAGGGTTTCTTTAGGAATCCTTTACCACTGCTCCCCTTCTGAGCATGGATTTCTGGAAGCAGCAAAAACACCAAGGGGAAGATTTGAAAGAGGTTAAAATTTTTCTTTTCCCCAGCTGGTGAAGGTGCAAATCTCACCCAGAGGCCACCTGGGTGGGAGGGCAGAGCCAGGCACTCCCAGGGGTCCAGCTCAGGGTATTCAGTGATTCCACAATCCCAGGAGTGTGATCACACCAGGGGGAATTGCCCTGTTTGGGTTTGGCCCCCAGGATGGCAGAACCCAGTGGGGAGCAGCAGCACAGCCTGGAGAGGAGAAGGCTCCAGGGAGAGCTCAGAGCCCTGGCAGGGCCTGAAGGGGCTCCAGGAGAGCTGCAGAGGGACTGGGGACAAGGATGGAGGGACAGGAGCCAGGGAATGGCTGCCAGTGCCAGAGGGCAGGGCTGGATGGGATCTTGGGAATTGGGAATTGTTCCCTGGCAGGGTGGGCAGGGGCTGGGCTGGAATTACCAGAGCAGCTGTGGCTGCCCCTGGATCCCTGGCAGTGCCCAAGGCCAGGCTGGACATTGGGGCTGGAGCACCTGGCACAGGGGGAGGTGTCCCTGGGCTGGAAGGAGCTGGCATTGAAGATCCCTTCCCACCCAAACCACTCTGGCATTCAGATTCCTGAATCCAGGATGAGAACCAGGAGCAAAGCCCATTGCAGCAAATGGATGCAGGAAAGGAAATAATGATTTGCTGGAAGGTTCCAGGTGCCCCAGGGCTATTTCCCACAGGGGGTTTGTAGCCTGGCAAGGCCTGGTTGGAGAGGTTTGGGCTCTCCCAGGGTGCCCAGAGCAGCTGGGGCTGCCCCTGGAGCCCTGGCAGTGCCCAGGGCCAGGCTGGAGCACCTGGCACAGGGGGAGGTGTCCCTGCCATGGCAGGGGTGTCCCTGGGTGGGAATTTAGGATCCACCCAAGCCCTGCTGTCAATCGGTGCCTCTGTGCTGGCAGCGCTGCAGCCACGGCCGGGTCACGGCAGCTCCCGAGTGCCGCAGGGAGGGAAAAGGAACCCGGGGGCAAAGCTGTGCCTGCCCACCCAGCGCCGCACCAGGCTCGCCCCATTTCCCTCCCCCTGCATTTCCTGGGGTCACCCCAGCCCAGAGCAGGGACTGGGATGCTCTGAGCTCGCTGCAGTCAGTTTTATTGCCTGCTCCTCCTCCAGCCGTCCTTAGGGCTGTCAGGAGCAGCCCCAGCCCCATCCCGGGCTGTTTGCAGACAAACCCCGCTCCAAAACCACCCCGGGCTGCAGGAATTGACACCTTTGGGGGTTTTTTTCATGCTGAACGGTGACCTGAAATGGCCCAGAAGTGCCTCAGCTGAGCCGGGGTTTATCTGAGCAGCTCCTTAATCCCCCCCTCCCCCGAAGCTCGGCTCTGCCAACACCTCCCTGGGCACAGAACAGGTGCGAATCAGAGGAGAATCGCCAGCAGAACAGGAAAACACAAAAAAACTCAGCCTTGCCAGGCAAGGCAGGGTTCGACTTGCACATGTAGGGCTGTTCCTGAAGCAGCCTGGCTGTTTCATCCCTCTCCCAGAACACAGCCGTGTCTCGTTTTATTAATAAAAGACGTGGCTGTCTCTCTTTTTTTTTCTTTTTTTTTTTTTTTTTTTTTTGAAAACGTTATTAAAATCCACGGCGAGATTTTCATTGGCAATGAATTCCAGGGCTTAATTATGCACTGTGTTGACAGGCTGGGTGTTTTTACATGTCTGAGAGAGGCCACGTGCTCCCACACTCTCTGAGCAGATTAAATAACCAGACAAACGTATCCTTTACACCTTTTTATGGGATTGATGGGATTTTGGGGAGTTGGACACCATGAGGACCTTCAGAGGGACCTTCAGATCTCTGGATTTGGAGCCTCTCTGGGCTATCAAACATCTTGCCTCTGAAATTTGGCAATTTTTAAGGATTTGGTGATTTTTAAGGATTTCTAACCAGCAGGAGGTTGGAATGAGATGGTTTTTAAGGTCCCTCTGACCCAAACCATCCTGTGATTCTATAACTCATCAAGACGTGGAGATAAAGAAATGCCACTCTGATTTATAGAAATCTCTCACATCCATCTCAATAAATGCCAAGATTTGTTGTTCCCCACTCATGCCAGCAATGCTTCCAGCAGAGTTTTCCAGGGAAAAACTGATTTTCAGCACTGTTAGTCCAGACAAACCCTTCCCTGTGGCTGCAGGGCCAGCCCAGCAAGAAGGTGAAAAATGTCCCTGCTCCCAGAGGCCACTGTCCCACCAGAGCTCCCAGCCACATTGCCCCGGGGTGTGAGCAGGGTTCACCCTGGGCAGGGGCTCTGCCCTCCCAAAGGAACCCCCAGGACAGGTTTTGTGTCTCTTTCAACCTCGAGTTGTGTTTTCTCATCGAGCTGTGGCTGCCCCTGGATCCCTGGCAGAGCCCAAGGCCAGGCTGGACATTGGGGCTGGAGCACCTGGGACAGTGGGAGGTGTCCCTGCCATGGCAGGGGTGGCTCTGGGTGGGATTTTAGGGTCCCTCCCAACCCAAATGATTCCTGGATTCCCCATCCCACAACACGAGAGACAGATCCAACAGTGATGAATCACAGAACCACAGAATTAATTAATTTGGAAAAGATCTCCAGGATCATCAAATCTGTGCCTGGTCTTGTCCCCAGCCCAGAGCTCTGAGTGCCACCCCCAGGGATTCCTGGGGTACCCCCAGGGATTCCTGGGGTACCCCCAGGGATGGGCACTCCAACCCTCCCTGGGCAGCCCCTGCCAAGCCCTGACCACCCTTTCCATGCAGAACTTTTCCCCCAATATGCAAAAATGGGATTTTAAGAACGTTCAGGGCTCCTTTTCTGTTCTGTGTGTGGGGTTTGGAGCTGTGGGGGAACAGGGAATATTCCCTGCCAGAAGGGGCTGGGGTAGGGACACCTCTGCTGCTGGGGTTGCACTGGATGGATATTCCCTGCTGGGAAAAGCCTTTGGGATTCTGGTGTTCAGGATCCCAGAGATGAGGTGGGAAAAGAGCTCCAAGGACATCGAGTCCCAGCTGATCCCCACCTTGTCCCCAGCCCAGAGCTCTGAGTGCCACCTCCAGGGATTCCTTGGGCACCCCCAGGGATGGGCACTGCAACCCTCCCTGGGCAGTGCCAAGGCCTGAGCCCCCTTTCCATGGGGAAATTCCTGCTGTGCCCACCCTGAGCCTGCCCTGGCCCAGCCTGAGGCCGTTCCCTCTGCTCCTGTCCCTGTTCCCTGGAGCACAGCCCGACCCCCCGGCTGTCCCCTCCTGCCAGGAGCTGTGCAGAGCCACAAGGGCCCCCTGAGCCTCCTTTGCTCCAGGCTCAGCCCCTGCCCAGCTCCCTCAGGAATTCTCCAGCCCCTGCCCAGCTCCCTCAGGAATTCTCCAGCCCCTTCCCAGCTCCATTCCCTGCCCTGGACTCGCCCCAGCCCCTCCAGGCCCTTCCATGAAGATTGAATTTGTCACAGATTTCAGATTCTCTGTTGACTCCACCTGCACATCCCTGGCTCCACAGGAGCCTCCTGCTTTCAATATTCCCAGTGCAGAGTGTGGATTTTTATTTTCTGTACCCAGAACAAACCCAAAAATGAACCTGCCCCACCTGACTGCTACAAAATGCTGTTTATTCTGCTCCATAATTTTGCTTCTGTGGTATAATGATAATGATGATAATAATAATAAGAGAAGAAACAAGAAAACAACCAGGAAAAATTAAAGCCATTTCGTTTATCTGCATCAACATGAAATGGCAAATGAGGCTGTTAAAACTCTGGAGTTTAAAAGTTGCTGCATCTTCCAGGATTAAATCAGGACTGGTCACATGGGTTTGAATCAAAAAAAAAAATTAAAAATCTGCCTGGCTGCTTGGCTGGGAGAAGCTGATTTCTGTTCCTATAAACAACAGTAGCATGGAGAATAAACAAATAATATTCTAATTGCTTCTATGGCTGCAGAACGGAGCACAGGGCTGGATTGTAACTCAAAACAACAACGAGTTCTGGAGATAAATCTTGGTAAAAGTGAAATGTTTCAAGAGCTGAGTGCTCCCTGTTACTAACATTGACATCACATCCTCTTCCTGATTTTTTCCTCATTTTCCCTGGGCGATGCCCATGTTGCTTTAACACCTCAAGGCAAACCCACCCCCTGAAATTTCTCTTTACAACGGTGGCTCACATTTCCTGAGGATGCCCCACTGCTCAGAGGGAATTTTAACAGCTCTGCTGCTCCTTTTCTTCAAGACTCAAATACTGAAATGCATTTCAAATCCCTGTGCCAGCCCTGGGCCTAAATTCCCCCAGTCCTGGATTGGCCATCTGGGGCTGGGTTTGAAAAACCTGGATTTAAAGCCTCTCTGGAATATCAAACCCTTGGGGCTTGGAACTTGATGATTTTTAAAGTTTTCCAAACCTCTCTGAGATATCAAACCCTTGAGGTTTGGAATTTGATGATTTTTAAAGTTTTCCAAACCTCTCTGAGATATCAAACCCTTGGAGTTTGGAGCTTGATGATTTTTAAGGTTTTCCAAACCTTTCTGAGATATCAAACCCTTGGGGCTTGGAGTTTGATGATTTTTAAGGTTTTCCAAACATCTCTGGTCCATCAAACTCCTGGGGTTTGGAATTTGGTGTTCTGTAAGGATTTCCAGCCATTGGGAGGTTGGAATGAGATGGTTTTTCATCACAAACCATCCTGTGACTCTATAACTCATCAATATAAGGAGAGGTGGAAACCTTTTCCTCCAAACCTGACCATCTGTGGATGCTCCTCTGCACATTTTAATTCGTTTTTTTCCTAAAATTCTCAAAGAATAATAGAGCCCTTGACCAAACCATGGGCAGACAGAGAATTGCCTTGTCCACGTGCACCTGGAAACGCTTTGCAGAGCAGCCTGGAAAAAATTCCAAGAGAAGAACAAGATATCCCAAAACACAAAGTGTTCGTGAGCGGGCTGTGGAGAAAGGGCTGTTGTTGGCTTTCCCAGTGGATTTTCCCAGTCCATGGCAGTGTGTTTAAGGGATCATGGATGTGTTTGTGTTTGTGGCTGGGGCTGTGTGTTCTGTCTGCAGTCTGTCAGAGCTGGGCAGGTCTCTGCTGTCCATGGGCAGTTTTCTTTCTCTCTCCCACAGCCCATCCTCCCTCCAGCAGATCTCTGCTGTCCATGGCCACTGAGTGTCCCTGCAGGGCTGATCCAATTCCATCATCCCATGGGGAGATGCTGCGCCCAGGGCAGGAGCCAAGCATTCCTACCTGGATACAATCTGAGCCTGGAGCAGCACAGCAGCCTTTGCCCCCTGCATTCCCAGAGGAGCAGCTTTCTCCTGCCCTGCATTCCCAGAGGGAGAGCAGGCCCATCTCCAGCAGCCCTGCAGCTGCAGAGGAAAACTCCCCCCTTGTGCAGGATCCTGCTGCAGCAGAGCCACAGCTGGCACTGCAGGAGGGCTGAGCCCCCCTGGGATGGGGCTGTGCCCCCAGCCTGACCCACAGCGTGCCAGGGCTGCTCTCACTCTGCCTGGCCTTTGCTTGCACCATTGCATTGGTATTTTTCATTTCCTAGTAAAGAACTGTTATTCCTGCTCCCATATCTTTGCCTGAGAGCCCCTTCATTTTAAAATCATAATAACTCTGAGGGAGGGGGTTTGCATTTTCCATTCCTCCTGCTTTCCTCAGCAGACACCTGGTTGTTCAAACCAGACAGGATGAAAGACAATAAAATATGAAAGATGACATTTGGAAAAGCAGCTTCCCCTTCCCTGCTGGATCTGCTTGGGGATCTTTTGGGATTGCTTTTGTTCTTTTGGGATCTGGGCCTTATGGAGCACATCAACACTTCCCAAAGGAAGAAATGCTCCAGCCTGAATACCCCAAATACTTCTTGTGTGGAAACTGGAAGGTGGAAATATCCCAGTGGCAGCTCAGGAAATCCTGGAGGATTTTGAGCTGAAATCCTTCCCTGTGAGGGGCTGGAATTCCCAGAGCAGCTGTGGCTGCCCCTGGATCCTTGGGAGTGCCCAAGGCCAGGTTGGAGAACTCTGGGACAGCCCCTGCCCATGGAATGGGATGGGATTTAAGGCCCCTTCCAACCCAAACCATTCCAGGACTCCATGAACAACTTTTGCCATAGAATTGCATCCAAAATCCCAACCAAACCCCTGCTGCCTTCCCTGATGGAACTCCCCAGGAAAACAGGGATCTGATCTTGGCTTGGTTAGGCTTGGAGGCCCTTCCCTGGCTCGGGGCCAGGAACTCTGGGGCTGCAAATGCCAACGGATATTTTGGGATTACTCTGTGGAACTGCTAAGCCAAGCTGCTGTAATATCTATCCCTGGTTTAATTCTGAAGTCAGGGGTTCCCAAATGAAAGGAGAGCCTTTCATTACTAAAAGTGGGAATTTGGGAATGCCCAGCAGGAGGTCCAGGCTGGACACAGAGCCAGAAGGATTTCACACAGGATCTCCTCAGCTCTGAAGAACAAAATCTTTTGGAATTTTTCAGAATTAATGCTCATTTCAACTGAAAATCCCCTGGGACAGCTTCGCTTCCCAAGCAGCTCAGTGAGGCACGGAGGAGCATCTTGGGAGAAATTCTAAAAATAACCCCTCTGGTTGCCACAGCAAAGAACCCAAACATGCCCAAAAATATTTCAGTGCAAACAGAACCTGGAGTTCACTTTTTTCTGCCTCCTTTCCCAGCACCACGGCCTGCCACGGTTTGGTTACAGGAGCTGAGAATTCAAATTCAACATCTTTTCTCCTCACTGGGCTCCATCCATGTCTCACACACAGTTTGAGCCTCGTTTCCTTGCAGCTGCCCAGAGTTTCAGCCCAATCAAACAGGAATTTCATAACCCTGAATGCAAAAAACACCAACAACTCCCTCATTTTATCTCAGTGACCTCAGAGCCTGGGCACCCTCCAGGCCACTGAGAGAAGGGATTTTAGGAGCTGCTCTCTGCTTTTCACAACCCTCCCCAGCCCCAGTACGTTCACAGATACCAACCAAGGCTCTGGATTCCCGGTGGAGAAGTGTCCTGGGTTAGAAATGAGAGATTTAGCTGGGGCTGTGTGTTCTGTCTGCAGTCTGTCAGAGCTGGGCAGTTCTCTGCTGTCCATGGGCAGTTTTCTTTCTCTCTGCCACAGCCCATCCTCCCTCCAGCAGATCTCTGCTGTCCATGGCCACTGAGTGTCCCTGCAGGGCTGATCCAATTCCATCATCCCATGGGGAGATGCTGCGCCCAGGGCAGGAGCCAAGCATTCCTACCTGGATACAATCTGAGCCTGGAGCAGCACAGCAGCCTTTGCCCCCTGCATTCCCAGAGGAGCAGCTTTCTCCTGCCCTGCATTCCCAGAGGGAGAGCAGGCCCATCTCCAGCAGCCCTGCAGCTGCAGAGGAAAACTCCCCCCTTGTGCAGGATCCTGCTGCAGCAGAGCCACAGCTGGCACTGCAGGAGGGCTGAGCCCCCATGGGATGGGGCTGTGCCCCCAGCCTGACCCACAGCGTGCCAGGGCTGCTCTCACTCTGCCTGGCCTTTGCTTGCACCATTGCATTGGTATTTTTCATTTCCTAGTAAAGAACTGTTATTGTAATTCCCATATCTTTGCCTGAGAGCCCCTTAATTTCAAATTTATAATAATTCAGAGGGAGGAGTTTGCATTTTGCATTTCAAGGGAGGCTCCTCAGCAGACACCTGGCTGTTCAAACCAGACAAGAAGGAATTAAAGAATTACTCACTGCCAGGGGAAGCTCAGTGAGCAGTTCCTGAGGGGCAGCTGAAATTCCTCCCTATGAGGGTGAAATTTCAATTGAAGATTGATGTGGAGTGATGAGTCCAACTTTCCCTCCTGAATATCAGGGGAGAGCTGCAGCATCTTTGCTGTCCACCTCCACCTCAGGGCCACGTGAAACTCAGATTTTCCAGGAATTGCAGCTTCTCCAGAGATGCTGCTCCCTTCTAGGCCAACCCCAGCTGCCACCTGTGAATCCCCACCTGGAATTTGCAGTTCAGCTCCACCAGCCAAGTCCCAAACCCCCTTTTTTTGGTCCTCTCCAGCTCCTGCCAAGCCAAACCCATCAAAATCCAGATGTCTCCAGGTGAGGATTGATTCGGGTTTGGCAGCCCCTGGAGCCCCGAGGTGAAGTTTTGGAACATCCTAACAGATGTAGATTCAGGGTTTCTAAGCTTTCAAATCACTCCCCCATTTCTTGCTTTGGGAACACACCAACAGCTCTGGAGTTAGGGACTCAGCTCTGAACTTTCTCCATTGTTCCCCCATTTCTTGCTTTGGAATTATCCTAGCAGCTCTGGGATTAGGGACTCAGCTCTGAATTTTTCCCATTGCTCCCCCATTCCTTGCTTTAGGAACATCCTGACAGCTCTGGGATTAGGGTCCCTTCAGGGTTTTCCCCACTGTTCTCCCATTTCTCACTTTGGGAACAGCCCAGGTGCTGTGGGTTTGACGACTCTCAAAGTCTCCCCCATTTTTCATTTTGGGAAGATCCCCACAGCTGTGGGATGAGGTGCTCATCCGAGTTTTCCCCATTGGTGCCCCATTTCTCACGTTGGGAATTCATCAACAGCTGTGGGATCAGGGACTCTGAGAAAGAGTTCCCCCATTTCTCGTTTTGGGAACACACCAAGAGCTGTGGGATTTGGGACCCAGTTCTGAGTTTTCCCCATTTTTCCCCCATTTCTCACACTGAAGGAAAAGGAAGGCTGGAGATGAACAGGGCCTCCTTCAGCCAGAGCCCAGGGAATCCCAGGATCACCAAGGCTGGGCATGACCAGGGCCAGCCATCAACCCAGTGCCACCAAACCGTGTCCCCCAGTGCCACATCCACGGGAGGAATTCTGTGGGGGTGGAAAGGTGGAGGTCAGGGCAGAGGGGAAGGTCACAGGGGAAGGTCAGAGCAGCTCAAGGTCAGAAGTGAAGCTCAGAGCTGCCACACCCAGATCCTGGACCTCCAGCACCTCCCTGCTGGAAGAGGTCACATCCCCACCTATTCATTTTCATTGCTCTCTTACCAGTGAGAAATCCCAGTGATCCCAAATCCCAACGATGCCAAATCCCAACAATCCCAAATCCCAACGATGCCAAATCCCAACGATCCCAAATCCCAATGATTCCAAATCCTAACGATTCCAAATCCCAATGATCCCAAATCCAAATGATCCCAATTCCCAATGATGCCAAATCCCAACGATCCCAAATCCCAATGATGCCAAATCCCAACGATCCCAAATCCCAATGATGCCAAATCCATATGATCCAAAATCTCAACGATCCCAAATCTGAACAATACCAAATCCCAACAATGCCAAATCCCAACGATCCCAAATCCCAACGCCCCACAGACTCCAAGTGGCAGGAGCCACCAACCTGCTCTAAAAAAATTGTGTATTCTGGGCAAAACTCTGTCCAAAAAGTGCATGGGAGAAACCCCCCAGGTTTCACCAATCATCGCCCAAAGGCTCCAAAATCCAGAGACGGCCACGAGGAAATTTTCAGAGCTCTCCCAGGGAGCTCAGGCCAGTCCAGGAAAAACAGGGTAAGAAATGATGGCAGGTTTTCATGTGCCACCTGCACACACTGCACACACCAACAGCGCCCTAAATATAAACACACAGCCCTTTCCTGGCTGCTGAAGGAACAACCCTGGCTTGTTCTCCCAGCGAGCCAGAGCTGCAGCTGCTGGAGGATCAGACACGTTCAGGACGGGACCTTCGCTGCCCCTCGTCCCCCCCTTGCTTTTTACAGTGTTTGTAGGTTTATGAATAAGGCATTGATGGTGCCCAAACCTCAGATATCCACCTTGGAGGGAGAGCTAAAATTAGCACGGAGTTTATTCCCTGAGCTGTCAGGAGGGAAGAGAGCTGGTGTGGGATGCTGGAGATCCAGCAGGCAAAACAGCATTCCCAATAAAACCAGGGCTGTGCTGCAGCCCTTGTGAGGGCTGATGGGTTTGCACGCACCCCACTTATCCAAAAAATTCGTTTTTCCTGGAAATCCCAGCAGGGTTAAGCTGTGCCAGCACATCCAAGCAGAGAGGAAGAGCTCTGGGAGCAGAGGAAGAGCTGAGGTGCAACATGTGAGCAGTGACTTCAGTTTCCATCCCAGCGGACCCCAAATCGGTTTGAAGGCAGCAAATACAGAGCTGATGTCCCTTATCTTGGGGAAATAGGCAGGGCTGGATAGAGCATGACATTTTGCCAGCAAAGAAATGGGGGAAAAGGAAAAGAAACTTCATTTTCACTTCAAATGGGATCAGGGAATTCATGGCCAGAAGTGCCCAGCTTGCAGGAAAGAGGGAGGGGTCAGTAAAATCCCAGAGACTGGGTAAGGAGAGCAGAACCTCCCTGGCTGGAGTGAAACCAGGTGAGTGAGGGTGTGTGCGGCTGGAGCAGGGCACGCTGAGGGCAGAGCTCAGGGATCTGCAGCTCCTCCCGAGGGGCAGCTCCCATCTCTGCTCTGGGACAGGGACAGCAGCCAGGGCACGGCTGGAGCTGGGCCAGGGCAGCTCAGGCTGAGATCAGGGCAAGGTTCTTCCCCCAGAGGCTGCTGGCACTGCCCAGGCTGCCCAGGGAATGGGCACGGCCCCGAGGCTGCCAGAGCTCCAGGGATGCCCAGGCTGGGCTTGGGGGGGCTCTGGGCAGGCTTTGGATTTGGGATTGATCATCCCTGTGGGTCCCTTCCAGCTCAGCTCATTCCATGATTCTGGGAGAGTGAGGGATGGGGGAGATGAAGGATGGGGGAGAAATTTGGGCAGCGCTGCAGGGATGGCCAGGGTGGGGGTGCTGGGGGGTCTGGGGTTGGACTGGATGATCCCTGTGTGGCAGATGAGCAGTGCCATGGTGACTCTCACTGTTAAAGGGCAAATATCCTGTAGATATGTCAGGAGAAGTTTTATAGATTTACAGTTGTGTTTTACCCCCTTGTGTTGTTATCAGGGGTGCCCTGGGTTTGGGACATTTGGGAGGGTCACTTGTTACCATGGCAACAGCTGCCCCCCAGTCCAGGTGTCAGGCAGTGATCCCCACCCCTGGGCAGGGAAGGAGGAGTGGATGGACAGAACTTTGGGGGCCAAAGGGTTAAAAGGGGAAACCTCCATGGTGTGGGTGAGCACATGGTGGGGAAAATGTTACTGGTGCTGGGATATTTTCTCTATTCAGTCTTCTGTTGTATTTTTGATAAGGTTTTAATAAACCTTTTAAATTTTTGACTGTGAGGATCATTTCTCACAGCTGTGGGTCCCTTCCCACTCTGGATATTCTGTGATCTTGCTCTGGGATTCTCTAATCCATCACCTGCACTTACCTGTGGATAACCCGAGCACCCCTCAGCACCAAAGGCCACCAGGGCTGGAGGCACCCGTGTGGCACAGCCCCTCCTTCCCCTTCCCAACCTTTGCTTACATTTCATCTCCCCAACTCTGCTCCCAAAATTTAATAACATGTAATCCCGGCCCGTGGTGAGTTCATTAATTGGATGGCGCCGGGAGCGGCGGTGCCGATCGCTGCTCCCCGGGTGCCGAGGGCAGGGCGAGGCTGCAGCCGCCCCGGAGGGGCAGCCCGGACCCGCAGGGCTGGCTCGGCTCACACCAAGGGCTTCATTTCAGGTTTTTTTCCCTCTGATTTCCCCTCTAGAAGAACTCCTGTGGGTGTAATCGGTGATCTCCTGGTGTCAGCCCTGCTCCCCTCCCAGCTCTCAGCAGCAGAGTGGGAAACCCCTGGAAATTCAGGTTTTATCACCAAAATCAATGACCTGGGATCATCCAATCCATGTGCTCCAGCTACAGCTTTTTGCCCCCTCCCTGTTTTTCCCTCCTCAAATCCTTCTCAGTAAAGGATTTTTTAAAATTCCCCTTGCAAAGAAACCACTGAACTATTTTTGGTTGGGTTTTTTTTTTTTTTTTTCCCCACCAGGAACAAGCTGTGTGAATTCGAGAGAAACGGGGCTATTTTGACAGGCCAGAAGCTTTCATTCCCTTCACTGATCTGCCTTCCCTGCGAGCTGATCTCCAAGGCGAGCTGACACCGAGCATCCCCGGAGCATCCCCGGAGCATCCCCGCCCTGCCAGCCCCTCCAGCTGGCCCTGCTCATCTCCACCGCTCCGGGAAGGGCTGGCCCAGTGCTCGGTGGCCTCGGTGACACCCCGGAGCAGGCGGGGACCACAGCACGGGGGATGTTTCCCCTTTTCCCTGCCCGCTGCGCAGCATCTCCGCGCTCGGGGAATGAATTCTGCTCTCACCGGCTCTGTCTGGGCGCGCAGTTGTTTACAAACACGCTAAACCCCATTGAAACCCCATTAAAACCCCATTAAAACCCCATTGAAACCCCATTGTGTCGCGCTCCAGCTGCCCGAGGAGGTTTTTTTTACTCAGCTCCTGGCCCCGCACCAAAATTGGGAATGACAGATTGCCAGAAAGGACGGCGCGGGGGGAGGGCCAGGCGACAC
The DNA here is from genome assembly GCF_963513975.1 of Fringilla coelebs. NCBI lineage: Eukaryota > Metazoa > Chordata > Aves > Passeriformes > Fringillidae > Fringilla > Fringilla coelebs. The sequence continues at coordinate 1,597,794 of NC_140054.1, read as the reverse complement.
AGCAGATGAATTTATCGGGTTTATTGTGGGTTTATTGTCCCTCTGCCGCCGGGAATGGAGGGCAGGAGCCAGGCCGGGCTGAGGGGACACTGCAAGGAACACCCGGGAAGGGAAAGGTCGGGGGATAATCGGCTTTAAGCGCTGGAGGAGGCGGCTCTGAGCTGTCACTGGGGCTCCCGGGGAGCACAACCTGTCCCCTGCAATTAGTGCTCACCCTGATCACCCCAAGCCCTGCCTAAACCAGCTGTGCCTCTGCAGGACCAGCAGCAGCAGCAGCTCCCCCAGTTTCCCATTCTATGCCACCACATTTTACCTGGGAAAACACCCCCCAGCCTGGCTGCAGCCAGGGAATGGCCATCCCTGAGCACAAAGCCCCAAACAATCCCATTTCCCATCCCAGGCCAGTGCCCAGCTGGCTCACATCAGCCAAGTGATTCTCAGTCCTTAAAATCCACCCAGCCAGACCTGGAATGGAGTCCCTAAAATGTCCTGGGGCAGATCAGGCCCTGCCCAGCAGCACCAGCTCCCCAAGAGCCCCATGAGCAGCGATTCATTGCCACAAACTGCCCCCCAAGCTGGGCAGGCAGCATCCCCCAGGAAGGCAAAACTTCAGCTGCAAATGGAGAGGTTGGATGAAGTTTGCCAGGGGAAAAGGCAGAGCTGCAGGGGAGGGGGGATTTGGGAACTGCTGGTTGTGTCTGGGGGGAGAGACCCAGCAGCAGCTTCTGTTTCTCAGTATTTGGCATTTTCAGCTGCTGGGTGAAGAGCCAGGAGGAAAATCACAGCAGCAGGAGCTGCCAGCTGCATCCTCACCCTGCACACCACGGCTGCTGGGGCCAGAAAATCCCCTGGATGGGATCACCTACAAACCAAACCAGAGCCCTCTGTCAGCAGAAACAAAGGGGAAAAGCAAATCTGGACCAGTCCTTACCCCTCAAAACATCTTTTAATGCTCAGTCACCAATGCCTGCTCTAGGAACTGCAACCCCTGGGGCTGTGTCACCTCAGAGGGGCACAAAACCCACAGGAACCCCACAGGAACCCCACAAAATGCAAAGAAACCATCACAAAACCGGGCTTGGGCTTGAACCCAAATCCCTGAGGGCACAAGGAGAGCAATCCCCACACCCCAAAGCCCTGAACCCCACAGAAAGCAAAGAACCCATCACAAAACCAGGCCTGGGCTTGACCCCAAAGCCCTGAGGGCACAGGATCTGTGATCCCCACACCCCAAAGCCCTGAGGGCAGAAGGTCTGGGATCCCCACAGCTCCAAAGCCCTTAGGGCATGGGATCTGTGATCCCCACACCCCAAAAGCCCTGAACCCCACAGAAAGCAAAGAAACCATCACAAAACCAGGTCTGGGCTCGACTCCAAAGCTCAGGGCACAGGATCTGTAATCCCCACACCCCAAAGCCCTGAGGGCAGAGGGAGTGTTATCCCCACACTCCCAAATCCCTGAACCCCAAAAAAGCAAAGAAACCATCACAAAACTAGGCCTGGGCTTGACCCCAAAGCCCTGAGGGCAGAAGGTCTGGGATCCCCACAGCTCCAAAGCCCTTAGGGCATGGGATCTGTGATCCCCACACCCCCAGAGCCCTGAACCCCACAGAAAGCAAAGAACCCATCACAAAACCAGGCTTGGGCTCGACCCCAAAGCCCTGAGGGCATGAGGAGGGCAATCCCCACACCCCAAATCCCTGAGGGCATGGGGTCTGTGGTCCCACACCCCCAAAGCCTTGGGAGCATGGGATCTGTGATCCCCACACCCCAGAGCCCTGAACCCCACAGAAAGCAAAGAAACCATCACAAAACCAGGTCTGGGCTTGACCCCAAAGCCCTGGGAGCACAGGATCTGTGATCCCCACACCCCAAAGCCCTGAGAGCAGAGGTCTGGGACCCACACCCCACAAAAAACAGAGAACAGACCCTGAACACCACAAAAAGCAGAGAACCCGTCACAAAACTGGGCCTGGGCTTGATCCTAAAGCCCTGGGGGCACAGGGAGTGTTATCCCCACACCCCAAAGCCCTGAACCCCACAGAAAGCAAAGAACCCATCACAAAACCAGGCCTGGGCTTGACCCCAAAGCTCTGAGAGGACAGGATCTGTGATCCTCACACCCCAAAGCCCTGAGGACACAGGGAATGTTATCCCCACACCCCCAAATCCCTGAACCCCACAGAAAGCAAAGAAACCATCACAAAACCAGGTCTGGGCTTGACCCCAAAGCCCTGGGAGCACAGGATCTGTGATGCCCACACCCCAAAACCCTGAGGGCACAGAGTTTGTGGTCCCCACACCCCCAAAACCCCTGGAGCAGGCCCTGGGGCCATGGCTGAGCTCTTACCTGTGGGAAAGCTGCTACAGGTGCATCCTCTGAGAGGTGGAGGAGACTCAGGTGTTCATAGGAAAAGGGTGCCTGGAGTGGGAGAGAAGAGACATTTGTGAGATGAGGCAGCTTGGGATGGGGGTCACTGTAGCACAGACACTCACAGCCTCTCCAAAAATCAGGAAGTTTATTCCTCATTCCAAAATCAGGGATTTTATTCCTCATTCCCAAATCAGGGAGTTTATTCCTCATTCCCAAATCAGGGAGTTTATTCCTTGCTCCCATCCACACTTCAGGGATTTTCCCTGCTCGCCCTTTCCCTCCTTATCTCAACCCTTCTGTCACCATTTTGGCTTTATCTTTCTCTTTTAGGCATTTTTTTTTTCCTTGTGCTCTCCTCTTCTCTTCAGCAAGCAAATCATTTTGGAGGAGCAGAACTGCAGAGTTTTCTTTGCACGTGGAATGATCCATTTCCAGAGACAAAAAGACCAGGCACAGGAGCCTGGCTGGTGATGGGGTTTCTGCTTCTCCTAAAATCAGACCCAGAGTGCAAATTCAGCCCCATCCTGAGTAATTCAGAACTGGGAGTGCAAATTCAGCCCCATCCTGAGTAATTCAGAACTGGGAGTGCAAATTCAGCCCCATCCTGAGTAATTCAGAGCTGGGATTGCAAATTCAGCCCCATCCTGAGTAATTCAGGGCTGAGAGTGCAAATTCAGCCCCATCCTGAATAATTCAGGGCTGGGAGTGCAAATTCAGCCCCATCCTGAGTAACTGAGAGCTGGGAGTGCAAATTCAGCCCCATCCTGAGTAATTCAGGGGTGGGAGTGCAAATTCAGCCCCATCCTGAATAATTCAGGGCTGGGAGTGCAAATTCTGCCCCATCCTGAATAATTCAGAGCTGGGAGTGCAAATTCAGCCCCATCCTGAGTAATTCAGAGCAGGGAAATAAAGCTGAGCTCTGCCCTGGGCTCAGGCACAGTCAAGGATGGTTCATCCACTCCCAGCCTCAGTGGGGCTAAACTTTAATAGAAAAGTAAATGGGAAAGGTTATGGGGAGGTAGCCAGGAGAAATAATGTTCAGAAGGCTGGGGCTGGCTAAACAAACTTCCCAGAGAATCCCAGAAACGTGGAATCCCAAAATGGTTTGGGAGGGAAGAGACCTTAAATCCCAGCCAGTGCCACCCTGCCATGGCAGGGACACCTGCCACTGTCCCAGGTGCTCCAGCCCCAATGTCCAGCCTGGATTTGAACAGTGCCAGGGTGAGCCAGAAGCTGTCCTGGATGCAGGGAAAAGGGCAGGATGAGGAGGCTGCCACAGGGCACCGTCCATGAAGGTGCTTCCAGCCCCAGGAATGGTGACACCAGGGGTGGGGACACTGCAGAGGTGACAGAGGTGGCATCTCTGTGGTGGCCTGGAGCATCCTCAGTGGCTGACTGGGACTGGGAATGAGCAGGAGGAGGCACTGCAGAACTTCATCCACACCCACATCCCCATCCAGGGTTACTCCTGTTGCCTCTTCCAATTAATATTTCTCGTTACACAGCAGGAAATAACTCCAGGCAGGTCAGACTGTGAGGATTTAATGGAACCAACAGTTTCAGGCAGGAACTCTTCCCAACATCTCCCCCACCATCCCTTCTGCTGCCAGTGATTAAATCACATCATTTCAAAGCTGCAGCTTTATCTGTGGCTTCTCCTGAAAGCATTTGGGCACTCACAGAGCTCTGAGGAAATACAGAATTCTCCACACAATTGCAAAAGCTCCTGTGCACAAACAAACGCTGCATGTGAGCACTGAGAGTGCCTGAAATCACTGGGACACAAACTGAAGGCACAGGTGAATTTAGACCACCCCACCCAGCAATGCTGCACTGAGGAAAAAAACATTCCTGGGTTAAATTTGGAGCTGTGCTAAGACAAAATGCAGGTTTTGTTTAACAAGGGGGAAAGCCCAAGGAAGGGCTACAAAAGCATTTCCCAGCCTGTGGGTAAGTGTTGGCTCTAGCACCAGGACACAGCAGCACACACAGGACTCAGTCAGTCCCCGGGGTGACAAACAAACAGTCCAGGCCCTGGGAACACTCCTCGGGGGCTTTGCTGTCCGTGTGTCCAGCTGAGCTCACCTGGGCTCTTGCAGAGATCACAGAGCCCCAGCTCAGGTCCCAGCCATGCTCTGCTCCTGCCCCACGCACTCCCAAACCTCCCAAACCTCTCACTCCGCACACACATCCCCAGGCAGGGAATTCAGACACTCCAGGTGCCCCCTGTGCCTGTCACCTTCCAGGAGGGACACAAGGACACAGCTCTGCCTCCCCCAGCCACGGCCAGGCCCTGCTGCCACAGGGCTGTGCAAACATCTGCCAGCTCTGGCTGAGGCAGGGAATTCCCTCTGCAGTTACCCCTGCACAGCCCCCAGCCCGTGCTTCTGCTCTTTCCTTCCTCCTGTCCCTTTCCTTCCCTCCGAGGGGCAGCAGGGGGACACTGGGTGACTCCACTCACCTCCATCCCTCTCCCCATCTCTTCTCCCCCTTGGCAGCACCCGAATTTAAAAGTGCTGAGCCTGGCACAGATTCCCAGAGCGGCTGTGGCTGCCCCGGGATCCCTGGAGGTGTCCAAGGCCAGGCTGGAGCCACCTGGGGCAGTGGGAGGTGGGATGGGATAAACTTTAAACTTTAAACTCGCTGTCAGGCCCCGGGGGCTCTGGACCAGTGTCCCCAGAGCGCCGAGCTCCATCCAAACTGGTTTTGCTGCCCCTCCTCCCGCAGGGGAGCTGGAAGCAGCGCTGGGGCAGCTGCGGTGATGCCTCGCTCTGCCGCTTCCCTCTTCCCAGTCCTTCCATCTCCCGGCCCCTCCTTTCCCCCAGTGGGACTGCCCTGCTCCTCAGGGCTGCCAACCCTGCCCCAAATCCGAGCTTTTCTGCCCCAAATCCTGCACACAGCCGCCGATCCCTGCCCCACCCTGCTGGCGGCCGGCAGGGATCCCTCTGCGTGCCCGGGGCCGGAGCTGCAGGCGCGGGGAAGGAGGGCACGGACAGGCTGGCTCGGGCACAGCCCTGCTCTGCTTTACCTCCTCTCTCCTTGGGAAACATTTGGAGGGAGCCAGGCGGGACGCGCACACATTCCAGCTCCAGAAATAGCTCGGCTCTGCAGAGCTCCAGAGCTCCCCGTGAGCTCCGCAGCCTCTCCCTGCCCGGGGAGCAGCCCCAGGGAGGGAGAGAAAATCCCCGGAGCGGGGATGGATCTGTGTGGGAAGGGGATCGCCTGTCCCGGGATGGATCCCTGAGGGAAAGGGATCGCCTGTCGCAGGATGGATCCCTGAGGAAACAGGAAAGGGATCTCCTATCCTGGGATGGATCCCTGAGGGAAAGGGATCTCCCATCCCGGGATGGATCCCTGTGGGAAGGGGATCTCCTGTCCCAGGATGGATCCCTGCAGGAAAGGGATCGCCTGTCCCAGGATGGATCCCTTGAGGAAAGGGATCTCCTATCCTAGGATGGATCCCTGAGGAAACAGGAAAGGGATCTCCTATCCTAGGATGGATCCCTGAGGGAAAGGGATCTCCTACCTGGGATGGATCCCTCCAGGAAAGGGATCTCCTGTCCCGGGATGGATCCCTGAGGGAAAGGGATCTCCTATCCTGGGATGGATCCCTGCAGGAAAGGGATCTCCTGTCCCAGGATGGATCCCTGAGGGAAAGGGATCTCCTATCCTGGGATGGATCCCTGCAGGAAAGGGATCTCCTACCTGGGGTGGATCCCTGTGGGAAAGGGATCTCCTATCCTGGGATGAATCCCCGAGGGAAAGGGATCCCCTATCCCGGGATGGATCCCTGCGGGAAGGGCTCCTGCATCCCGGGAGGAACAAGGGTTTGCCCTGGAAGCCACTCTGAGCCAAACCCGGTGGTTTCTGGTGCTCCAGCCAATCCCTAACGCCTAGAGTAAATGTCATTGATGGAGGGAGTGGGATTCAGGCTGGAGATCATGGAATTGTGGTGCAGCTGGGTGGGAAGGGATCTTAAACCCCACCCAGTGCCACCCCTGCCCTGGCAGGGACACCTCCCCCTGTGCCAGGTGCTCCAGCCCCAATGTCCAGCCTGGCCTTGGGCACTGCCAGGGATCCAGGGGCAGCCACAGCTGCTCTGGCAATTCCAGCCCAGCCCCTGCCCACCCTGCCAGGGAACAATTCCCAATTCCCAAGATCCCATCCAGCCCTGCCCTCTGGCACTGGCAGCCATTCCCTGGCTCCTGTCCCTCCAGCCTTGTCCCCAGTCCCTCTGCAGCTCTCCTGGAGCCCCTTCAGGCCCTGCCAGGGCTCTGAGCTCTCCCTGGAGCCTTCTCCTCTCCAGGGGAGCCCCCCCAGCTCTCCCAGCCTGGCTCCAGAGGGGCTCCAGCCCTGCAGCAGCTCCGTGGATCCTCTGGGCTCTCTCCAGCAGCTCCAGGTGCTGCTGAGGTTGGAATTCTGAGCTCTGCAGGTGGGGAATCACCTGAGTGGGGCAGAGGGGCAGAATCCCCCTTTCCCTGCTGCTCACGCTGGGGCTCAGCCCAGGCTGGGGGTGGCACCTCCTGTCCCAGCCCTGTCCCAGCCCTGTCCCAGCCCTGTCCCTTTCCTGCCTGGCACCTCCAGCTGTAGCCAGGGTCAGGCTGGGTCAGAGGCTGCCGAGGGCAGAATCTCCATCCCTGATTTGTCACCTGCAGCTGCTGCTGGCACCGGGGGCTCTGCTGGCAGTGTCACTGCGCTGGGCTGGGGACACCAAACCCAGCATTTCCAGCTTTCCCCGTGCTTCCAACACAGCACTGAGCCTGTGGGACTCTCTTTTCCCATCTCTTTTCCCATCATTAATCCACATTTTTTGCCCATCATTCCTGATTTAAAGCTTTGTTTTGGTTTTTTTGTTTTTTTGAGGGGTGGAAGGATGACAAACAGAGCCCAGGATCCTTTAAAACACCAGCACAGCACTGAACCCTTTCTCACTCTCTTTTCCCACTTTTCCCAACATTCATCCACACTTTTTGCCCATCATTTTTGATTTAAGGCTCTGGTTTTTTGGAGGTGGGGAGAGCGCCGAGGCAGCCCTTTCCCTCCTGGATTGCAGCCCCACGGAGGTGCTGTGGATGCTGGCAAACAGAGCCCAGGATCCATAAAAACTCCGGGCTGGTTGTTATGGCAACCCCTGCACGTGTGTCTGTGTGTGCCTGGCAAGCAGCCTCCAGCCCGGGTTGTCACGGGCAACACGAGCCTGGTGACATCCCCGGCCTGCCTGGTGGCACCTGGAGGCAGCAGGGCTGTCCTGAGATGTCCCTGAGCCCGGCTCAGGGGGATTTTCTCTCTCCTGGCTGCACCTTTCAGCCCCTGAGCACAGCTTGTGGCTCCATCCCAAACAGATGGCAGCAAGGAAGGGCCAAAGATCATCTGAGCCCCTCGGTGCCAGGGCTGAGCCCGCCCTGCTGCTGGCAGAGTGTCTGAGTTCAGCTGGGTGTGTGTTCTGTTTGCAGTCTGTCAGAGCTGGGCAGTTCTCTGCTGTCCATGGGCAGTTTTCTTTCTCTCCCCCACAGCCCATCCTCCCTCCAGCAGATCTCTGCTGTCCATGGCCACTGAGTGTCCCTGCAGGGCTGATCCAATTCCATCATCCCATGGGGAGATGCTGCGCCCAGGGCAGGAGCCAAGCATTCCTACCTGGATACAATCTGAGCCTGGAGCAGCACAGCAGCCTTTGCCCCCTGCATTCCCAGAGGAGCAGCTTTCTCCTGCCCTGCATTCCCAGAGGGAGAGCAGGCCCATCTCCAGCAGCCCTGCAGCTGCAGAGGAAAACTCCCCCCTTGTGCAGGATCCTGCTGCAGCAGAGCCACAGCTGGCACTGCAGGAGGGCTGAGCCCCCCTGGGATGGGGCTGTGCCCCCAGCCTGACCCACAGCGTGCCAGGGCTGCTCTCACTCTGCCTGGCCTTTGCTTGCACTATTGCATTGGTATTTTTCATTTCCTAGTAAAGAACTCTTATTCCTGCTCCCATATCTCTGCCTGAGAGCCCCTTCATTTCAGAATTTATAATAATTCAGAGGGAGGGGGTTTGCATTTTCCATTTAAAGGAAGTCTCCTGCCCTCCTCAGCAGACACCTGGCTGTTCAAACCAGGACACAGAGCCCTGCCCAGCCTCCCCAGATGGCCCAGGCACGAGATCAGAGCTGGGGATGGAGGTGTCCATCAGAGGGTTTGGGGTGCCAGGCTCTGGGATGCAGCACAAGCAGCACCAGGCACCATCCCAGAGCAGGGTTTTGAGCTGTGGGACTGTCTGAAAAGTTTGGCTTGGAATTATATAAAAAATCTCAACTTGGTGATGCTGCAAAGACCAGCCCTCACTTTGCTCCAGCTCTGTCAATGCTCCCATTGAAATCTCCAGCAGAAAAATGGAAAAATAGGAAAAAAAAAAAAGAAAAAAGAGGGAAAGAAAAAAGGGAAGGAGCAATTTCAGATTCAACTGCAGAAATAAAAGCAGGCAGAATCCCAGGAAAGCAGCAATGAGGTCACCTAAAACTGCTCAGAGCAACTTTTGGGGTGCTGGGCTCGCCCCAGGCTGCTCTGGAACCCTGGACCAGAGAATGAACGAGCAGAATCATCTCCTTCATCCCCCCTCGTGGGTTTTTGGCCAAATTTCTCAGGGTGATGCTGTGGAAGCTCCTCTGCATGGGAACATAACCCCAAAACTCTTCCTCTGCCCATTTAGGGTCAGGGTTCCTGCTAAAAGGTTTGCTCCAACCCCATGTTCAGCTATCAGCAGTGTGGGATTCTGGATTCAGGAAACACTGATCTCTTTGGAGAAGTTAAAGAGAAAAAGCTGCATGCTTCATTTAAGTCCAAAAAAAGAAAAAAGGAAAAAAAAAAAAAAAGAGGGAAAAAAAAAAGTGTGAGGGAATAAAAACCTGCAGATAATTGACGGCTGGAAACGCCAGATTGAAAAGAAATTTCTGGGGAGTTGTGTTTTGCTAATGAGGCAGGTGGTGGGAAGCAGAAATCAGCCTGAGAATGACAAAAGCCAACGCCCAGAGAGGAGCAGGGACCCCGAGGTGGGGCAGCCCCCAGGACAGGAGCGGGTCCTTGCCTGGGGTGGAGCTGATTTCCCCTTCCCTTCCCCCTGCAGCCCAGATTTCCAACAGCCCTTCCCTCAGCAGATTCCTTCTGGAAAAGCTGATTTTTGTTCATTTTCTCTCCAGGACTTCCCCACTCAGTGTCCCTGGGCACAGCAGCAGCAGCTCCTGGCCCTGTGTCCCTGAAGAGCCCAGGGATGCCCAGCAGGGCACAAAACCCTCTGGAATTCCCTTTTCCAGTGGGAATTTCCTCTGCATGGCCACAGACAGCAAACACAACCCAAGGGCAGCGTGGCCCTGCCATTCCTGCTGTCCCCAGTGTGTCCCAGCTGGAATAATGCTCACACCAGTGCCACCCCTGCCATGGCAGGGACACCTCCCCCTGTCCCAGGTGCTCCAGCCTGGCCCTGGGCACTGCCAGGGCTCCAGGGGCAGCCCCAGCTGCTCTGGGCACCCTGGGAGAGCCCAAACCTCTCCAACCAGGCCTTGCCAGGCTACAAACCCCCTGTGGGAAACAGCCCTGGGGCACCTGGAACCTTCCAGCAAATCATTATTTCCTTTCCTGGATCCATTTGCTGCAATGGGCTTTGCTCCTGGTTCTCATCCTGGATTCAGGAATCTGAATGCCAGAGTGGTTTGGGTGGGAAGGGATCTTCAATGCCAGCTCCTTCCAGCCCAGGGACACCTCCCCCTGTGCCAGGTGCTCCAGCCCCAATGTCCAGCCTGGCCTTGGGCACTGCCAGGGATCCAGGGGCAGCCACAGCTGCTCTGGCAATTCCAGCCCAGCCCCTGCCCACCCTGCCAGGGAACAATTCCCAATTCCCAAGATCCCATCCAGCCCTGCCCTCTGGCACTGGCAGCCAGAGGAATAATGCTCACACCCTTTGGCACCACAGCTCAATTAAAGCCAATAATTTGATTATTTCTAATACTCCGTGTGTTAATTCCTGATGCAAAGCAAATAACGAACTTTTATTGGGAGATTCAGCTCCATGTCCAGGAAAACACCCCTGGGATCCCCCCTGATCCCCTAAATCCTCTCACCAGCCTCTGAGGTGCTGCCTGAGCACCCCTGGAAAGGCAGGAATTTGTAGGGAATGCCTGAAATACCCCTGCAGTGCTGGGGGAGCCACCTGGATTTCTGGAGAAACCCCTCGGGACAGACAGACAGACAGACAGACAGTGGGGAAGGGGCTGCTCCAGGGACAGGGATGCTCCAAACCCCCCTCAGTTTGTTGGGAACGAGGTGAAAGAAGCAAAACACCAGAGGAGGAAAACAGCTCCAATTTCCTGCTGTTCTGAAGGCTGATTAAATCATAAATATTGCCAAATAAACCCAAAGCTCAACAGGAGCAGGAGCCCAGACTGTAAATCAGCATCCCAAAAAATATAAATCAGCACCCCAAAACCACAGAGGAGCACCTTGAAACCACACAGGAGCGTCCAAAAATATAAATCAGCACCCTGAAATCCCAGAGGAGCACCCAAAATTTATCAATCAGCACCCCAAAACCACACATGAGCACCCAAAACACAGAAATCAGCACCCCAAAACCACACAGGATCACCCCAAAAACCAGAAGCATGAAACCATACAGGAGCACCCCAAACAATATAAACCAGCACCCCAAGATCACACAGGAGCATCCAAGAAATATATAAATCAGCACCCCAAAAAACCCACAGGAGCACCCAAAAAATATATAAATCAAGTCCCCAGGAGCACCCCAAAAATGTATAAATCAGCACTGCAAAACCACACAGGAGCACCCAAAAAAATAGAAATCAGCACCCCAAAATCGCACAGGAACACCCAAAATACAAAAATCAGCACCCTGAAATGACAGAGGAGCACCCAAAATATATCCATCAGCACCCCAAAATCGCACAGGAGCACCCAAAAAATAGAAATCAAGTCCCCAGGAGCACCCCAAAATATATAAATTAGCACTGCAAAATCACACAGGAGCACCCCAAAAATGTAAATCAGCACCCCAAAACCACACAGGATCACCCCAAAAACCAGAAGCATGAAACCACACAGGAGCACCCCAAACAATATAAACCAGCACCCCAAAATCACATAGGAGCACTTAAAATATAAATCAGCATCCCAAAAAAGCCCACAGGAGCACCCTAAAATATATAAATCAAGTCCTCAGGAGCACCCCAAAAAGTATAAATCAGCACCCTGAAATCTCACAGGAGCACACAAAAAATATAAACCAGCACCCCAAAATCACATAGGAGCACCTAAAAATATAAATCAGCACCCGAAAACCACACAGGAGCACCCAAAAATATATAAATCAAGTCCCCAGGAGCACCCCAAAATACATAAATTAGCACTGCAAAATCACACAGGAGCACCCCAAATCAGCACCCTGAAATCACATAAGAGCACCTAAAAGTATAAATCAGCACCCCAAAAAGCACACAGGAGAACCCAAAATATATAAATCAAGTCCCCAGGAGCACCCCAAAAATGTATAAATGAACACCCCAAAACCACACAGGAGTATGCAAAAAATAGAAATCAGCACCCTGAAATCACAGAGGAACATCCAAAATATATCCATCAGCACCCCAAAATCGCAGAGGAGCACCCAAAAAATAGAAATCAAGTCCCCAGGAGCACCCTAAAATATATAAATTAGCACTGCAAAATCACACAGGAGCACCCCAAAAATGTAAATCAGCAGCCCAAAACCACACAGGATCACCCAAAACACAGAAATCAGCACCCCAAAATCATAAAGGATCAACCCAAAAATATAAACCAGCACCCCAAAATCACATAGGAGCACCTAAAAATATAAATCAGCACCCCAAAAAGCACACAGGAGCACCCCAAAATACATAAATCAGCACCCTGAAATGACAGAGGAACACCCAAACTATATCAATCATCACCCCAAAATCGCACAGGAGCACCCAAAAAATATAAATCAGCACCCTGAAATCACAGAGGAGCACCCAAAAAATATAAATCAAGTCTCCAGGAGCACCCCAAAAATGTATCAATCAGCACTGCAAAATCGCACAGGAGCACCCCAAAATACATAAATCAGCACCCCAAAATATAAATCAGCACTCCAAAACCTCACAGGAGCACCCTAAATATGTAAATCAGCAATCTGAAACCACACAGGAGCACCCAAAATATATCAATCAGCACCCCAAAATCGCACAGGAGCACCCAAAATACATAAATCAGCACCCCAAAATATAAATCAGCGCCCCAAAACCTCACAGGAGCACCCTAAATATATAAATCAGCAGCGTGAAACCACACAGGAGCACTCAAAAAATACAAATCAACGTCCCAGGAGCACCCAAAATTTTTAAATCAGCACCCCAAGATCACACAGGAGCACCCAAAATTTATCAATCAGCACCCCAAAAGCACCCAGCTCCCATTAGGAGCCAGGCTGCTCCAGGCCCAGCTGAGAGGGGAATTTGGGTGATCTGGGGGTGCCCAGGAGATGAGAGCACCCCAAAGGAGCCCCTGGAGAGGTGTTTGCACACCCAGAGCCTCCTCCAGACGGGGCACCTGCCAGCAGCTCCGCCAAAATTCAGCGCTGGGACCCCTGAGCCGCCACCCTGCGGGCGTGGGGACACCTTGGGATCCTCACCCCGCACAAACCTGCTGGAAAAGGGGATTTTATCTCCCTCAGGGACACCTTGGGATCCTCTCCATGCACAAACCTGCTGGAAAAGGGGATTTTTGTCCCCTTCAGAGGCACCTTGGGATCCTCACCATGCACAAACCTGCCCCAGTGAAGATTTTGTCCCCCCTCAGGGACACCTTGGGAGCCTTTCCACATTCAAACCTGCTGTAAAAGTTGATTTTTGTCCCTTTCAGAGACACCTTGGGATCCTCTCCATGCACAGCCCTGCCCCAAAGCAGATTTTGTCCCCCCTCAGGGACACTTAGGGAGCCTTTCCACATTCCAACTTGCTGTAAAATTGGATTTTGTCCCCCCTCAGGGACACCTTGGGATCCTCTCCATGCACAGCCCTGCCCCAGTGCAGATTTTGTCCCCCCTCAGGGACACTTTGGAAGCCTCACCATGCACAAACCTGCTGGAAAAGTTGATTTTTGTCCCCTTCAGAGGCACCTTGGGATCCTCTCCATCCACAGCCCTGCCCCAAAGCAGATTTTGTCACCTCTAAGGGACACCTTGGGAGCCTCACCATGCACAAACCTGCTGGAAAAGTTGATTTTTGTCCCCTTCAGAGACACCTTGGGATCCTCTCCATGCACAGCCCTGCCCCAGTGCAGATTTTGTCCCCTTCAGAGACACTTTGGCAGCCTCTCCACACTCAAACCTGCTGGAAAAGTGGATTTTGTCCCCCCTCAGGGACAACTTGGGATCCTCTCCATGCACAAACCTGCCCCAGTGAAGATTTTGTCCCCCCTCAGGGACACTTTGGGAGCCTTTCCACACTCAAACCTGCTGGAAAAGTTGATTTTTGTCCCCTTCAGGGACACCTTGGGAGCCTCTCCACACTCAAACCTGCTGTAAAATTGGATTTTGACCCCTCTCAGGGACACCTTGGGATTCTCTCCATGCACAGCCCTGCCCCAATGCAGATTTTGTCCCCTTCAGAGACACCTTGGGAGCCTTTCCACATTCAAACCTGCTGGAAAAGTTGATTTTTGTCCCCTTCAGAGGCACCTTGGGATCCTCTCCATCCACAGCCCTGCCCCAAAGCAGATTTTATCCCCCCTTGGGAGCCTTTCCATATTCAAACCTGCTGTAAAATTGGATTTTTGTCCCCTTCAGAGACACCTTGGGATCCTCTCCACCCTCAAACCTGCTGTAAAATTGGATTTTGTCCCCTCTCAGGGACACCTTGGGATCTTCTCCATCCACAGCCCTGCTCCAGTGCAGATTTTGTTCCCCCTCGGGGACATCCCTGCTGGGTCAGGAATGCAGACCTCAGGTGCTCAGCGCTGCCTGGCCCAGCAGCAAAGGGGTTAATTCGAATTGATGAGGGAATCCAAATACCTGAATGCTGCCAGCAGCATCTCAAAGGATCAACAAGCCCAAAATGCCAGGAGGAGCCTCCCTCTGGCCCCAGGGAAATGGGATTTTTCAGGAGGGAAATGGGATTTTTCAGGAGGGAAATGGGATTTTTCAGGAGGGAAATGGGATTTTTCAGGAGCAGAGCCACATCTGGGGACAGCCCCATCCAGAGCCCGTTTGGATTTTGCTGCAGCCTCAAAAATAACCCAGGGGAAGAGCCCAGCTCCCATCCAGCTCTGAGGAGCTCTTCCAGCTCCTCCCTGTGCCAAGAGCTTTGCAGAGCCCCAGGTTGGGTTATTCCCTGGGAGGATGCGCTGGGAAAACTCCCGGGGTCACAGGATCCCGCTGCTGCCCAAATCCAGGTTAATCCAATCACTCCAAAATCCAGAAAAACCTAAAATTACCATTTCCCATCTTTTGAGGCTAAATTAGAGTTTAGGGAGTAGAAGCGGGGTGGAAGCCCAGTTTTCCTGTTAAAGTGGGAAAAAAGATGTCACCAAATACTCTGGCAGGTGACATTGGAGCATCTGGGATTTGGTGACAAAAATCAAAGGAATGAGAGGGAAAAAACTCCCTAAAGGCTGATCCTGATGGGCTTTCTCCTTTGCCCTGGCAAAATGTAAATAAATGTCAAACTTTCAGAGCGATGAACTAAATTATCATCTCTAAACAATTCCAGTGGTTTCCAAGCCCACTCGTTGCTTCTTGGGGATGATATCACTGCCATGAAGTCAGGGATGAATGGGAATGTTACTCATGGAAAACACAGCTCGTTCATCACTTTATTTTAGACACTTAAATCAGCAAGGATCAGCTCAGTCCGACTGCAATAATAATTTTAGCAGCGGAGTCAGAAAAGCAAATGCAAAATCAATGCCTCACCCCAAGTAAAAATTCCCCTGCAGAACCCTCTCAGCTCTGCACTCCAGCTGGAAATTTGTCATGGCAGAAGTCCTGGCTCTGGGGAAGGGGATCTTTCCATCTCCTGTGAAAACTGAGTCACGCACACCTGAAAATCCTCACCTGCTCTTGGGGCTCCGGGCTCTGCTCCCTCCGGCTCCCCTACACCTGGGCTGGGGACCCCATCTCAGGGAGGCACCAGGGTGGTGCCCTGCTTCCCAAAAATGCAAAAATGAGTCTGTGTGGCTGAGCTGAGAGCCCTTTTCACTGGGAAAAAAAAAATAAAATTCCTTTATGGAAAAAAAAAATAAAATTGCTATCCCTAGAAGTGTGTATGGGCAGGCTGGAGGGGCTCGGAGCAGCCTGGGATCAGGGAAGGTGTCCCTGCCCATGTGGGATGGGATTTAAGGTCCCTCCCAGCCCAAACTATTCTGGGATTCCCTGAAAGAAGGAGAAAATGCCCCAGCCCCTTAAGAAGGGACACCAGGAACACCGTCCACGTGCTCCTGGAGCAGCCTGGGATCAGGGAAGGTGTCCCTGCCCATGGCAGGGGTGGGATGGGATTTAAGGTCCCTCCCAGCCCAAACCATTCTAGGATTCTCTGAAAGAAGGAGAAAATGCCCCAGCCCCTTAAGAAGGGACACCAGGAACAACATCCACGTGCTCCTGGAGCAGCCCTGGGAGTGCCAGGATTTCCAGCGGCTCCAGAATTGAGCAACGTCTCCCATTGATCTGGAGAGGGAGGCAAATAAAAGCCAGGATTTGGACAAATAAGGTGAGGGGAAATTGCACAAGGTCCTGGCACAGCTCCAGGGGCTCCAGGGCTCGGGTTAGGGCTGGAAATGTCCCCAGGGCAGAGCTGGGGGCGCCAGGGCCGGGGCTGGCCCAGCTCCTGCCGGACTCCCGGGTTCCCTCAGGGCTGCGGGAATGAGATGGTGCAGCTAATTACAAACTGGGGTCTGGAGCCCCAGGACATGTGCCAGGAAACATGGAACCGTGGAGTCATGGAAACATGGAAACGTGGAAACATGGAAACATGGGAACATGGAACCATGGAGTCATGGAAACGTGGAAACGTGGAAACATGGAAATATGGAGTCATGGAAACATGGAAACGTGGAAACATGGAACAATGGAGTCATGGAAGCATGGAGTCATGGAAACATGGAAATATGGAACTATGGAGTCATGGAAATATGGAATCATGGTGTCATGGAACCATCGAAACATGGAAATATGGAACCATGGAGTCATGGAAACATGAAGTCATGGAACCATAGAATCATGGAACCATGGAAACATGGAGTCATGGAATCATGGAATAATGTAATCCTGGAACCATGGAGTCATGGAGTCATGGAACTATGGAACCATGGAACTATGGAGTCATGGAATCATGGAACCATAGAGTCATGGAATCATGAAGTCATGGAACCATAGAATCATGGAACCATGGAAACATGAAACCATGGAATCATGGACTCCTGGAACGATGGAACCACAGACTCGTGGAATCATGGAACAATGGAATCGTGGAATCGTGGAATTGCAGAATCCTGGAATCATGCAATCATGGAACCACGGAATCGTGGAACCATGGAACCATGGGATCATGGCATCACTGAGGTTGGGATGAACGTGCCAGACCTTTGGGTCCAGCCATCAGCCCAGCCCCACCACCGTGGTCACCACCGAGCCATGACCTCAAGTGCCTCATCCATGGTTTTTTCAACACTACAGGGATGGTGATTCCACCATCAAAGGTTGGATCACCATTTCCATGAAGAAATTTTTCTTAAAATCCAACCTAAACTTCTTCTGGTACAACCTGAGGCCGTTCCCTCTGCTCCTGTCCCTGTTCCCTGGAGCACAGCCCGACCCCCCGGCTGTCCCCTCCTGCCAGGAGCTGTGCAGAGCCACAAGGGCCCCCTGAGCCTCCTTTGCTCCAGGCTGAGCCCCTGCCCAGCTCCCTCAGGGATTCTCCAGCCCCTGCCCAGCTCCCTCAGGAATTCTCCAGCCCCTTCCCAGCTCCCTCAGGGATTCTCCAGCCCCTTCCCAGCTCCCTCAGGAATTCTCCAGCCCCTTCCCAGCTCCCTCAGGAATTCTCCAGTCCCTTCCCAGCTCCCTCAGGGATTCTCCAGCCCCTGCCCAGCTCCCTCAGCCCCTCCTGGAGCTCCAGACCCTTTTCCCAGCTCCATTCCCTGCCCTGGACTCACTCCAGCCCCTCCATGTCCCTGTCACGAGGGGACAGCTCACTGCCACCCCAGCAGCAGGGCAGGAGCATCCCCAGGGATTAACGGGAATGTTCCTGGTGCTGCCGCCAACACAACTCTGCCTCATTTGCTTTTCCTAAAAATCATGGGAAGGAAGAGATGAGTTTTAATTAAAGGAGGTTTATTTGCAATGCTGAGGAGTGCCAAGATCGTGGCTGGCCCCACGACCCTGATTTATCCCGTTATGTTCAAAAATTGGGATTTGCATCCATGTAAATGTTCTTTTCCTTTCTTTTTATGTAATTTTTCCATCTCGTTCTGCTCCTGGGTGAACAAGCCAAGAAACTCAGGCCAGTGATATCAGCAAGGTCGACCCATTATCTACAGTACCTTAATGTAACTTTAATTTTGTTTCCATGCAATTGCCCCCAAATTGCCAGATAATCGAGTTCAACTGGGAATATTCCTCCTCCTCAGAGCACTGCATTGTCCTTAAAAGCACCAAACCCAGGAATTCATGCCTGGCAGAGGGGGGATGGACAGTCCTCAGATAAATTCAGGATTTTAACCCTTCCACTGCACAGACTGAGCACTGCATTAAAATCTGCTGTGTCCACTAATTATAAACCCCAGCAATTAACTGCCCAGAGCTCAGGTTTTGCCCACAGCCCCTTGTATTTCCCACTCCCAGCTTGGATGGTGCCACGTGGCTCCATCCCAACACAATTTCGATTCCTTGGGTGCCAACATTTGCAGAATTTCTCTGTCTGCGGCTTCAAAGTCACATCTGATGGCCCTCAGCAGCTGTAAGGCTGAATTCAGAGCACTTTTCACTGCGTTTTTATGGGAAAAATTAATTTTTTTTATCCCTGGAAGTGTTCAAGGCCTGGTTGGACAGGGCTTGGAGCAACCTGGGATGGTGGGAGGTGTCCCTGACCATGTCAGGGAGTTGGGATGGGATTTATGGTCCCTCCTGACCCAAACCATTTTGGGAGTCTCTGAAAGGAGGAGAAAAGCAGTGGCACAAAGTGCTGCCCATCCTTCAGTGCCTTCCATTCAAGGTGGTAAATGAAAAACAACTTTTTAAACCTGGGCAAGGAAACCTCAGTGAGGGCAAAGAACTGATAAGAACAGGGATGGGTTCATCTCCGATTTTATATTAATTTTTATCATCATTTCTAAATTATCATTTTTTTATTCCTTGGAAATAGTCAATGTGGGCTATAAATGTCCACACAGAAAATGCTGAGTCATAAAATATTTGGGTGTTTTCACCAAGGATTCTGCCGTGTTTTACACACCCTAAAATCCCCTCCTCACCTCTCCTGCCTCAATTCTCATCTCGCTGAGCTCAGGACTCAAAACCCTGGAATCTCAGTTCACCCCAGCCATGATTTTCCTTATCTTGATGTTGGGCTCACCCTTTTCACACCCATCCAAATCCTCCAACTGCTTCCACCACCAGGCAAAACCCAAATTCCTCTGCAGAGACCCCCAGGGCAGGGGAGGGAGCAGTCCCTGCCCCGGGGGTGCTGCCGGTGGGAGTTTTATCGCTGGTGTTTCTCCCCCTTTCCTGAGTTTAAACTCGGTTTTAACTCCTTTGGAGTGCCAGGAATGAGTGGCACTGCCTGGGGAAGGCCTGAGCAAAGAGAAGCTCTAAATAAACCTGTCAGGGAGATGCTGAAGAGCCCAATCCATCACCCCAATCAGCACCCAGCACACCCAAACCTCTTCATCCCCCCTCCTTCCCCCTCTCAGTGTTTGCCAAGGCCCAGTGTCTGTAAAGCTGGATAGGCAATATTCCTTTTTCTTTATAAATAATGGCAATGGCCCTCCTCAGTGTAAGCCCGGGCTCCTTTTCATGGAAAACAAGGAAAAGAGGAGGAGAAAAGAAGAGGCAGCCTGCCAGGGATCCGAGTGCTTCAGGAGCTGACAAAAGACAAGAGAATTTGGGCTGGCTTTCTTTTTTTTTTTTCTTTTTTTTTTTTCTTTTTTTTTTTATAATAATAATTAAAAAGCAGCTTTGCAGTGCTGAATTCACAAGTTGTTATGGGAACTGGCAGCACAGATGATGCCCCAAAGGAGCACTGAGCGGCGTCTGTGGGATCTGGAGGGATAAAAACGTCCCACAAATGTCTGTACCAGGCAGGATTTCACCTGAATTATGCTCTAAAACAGCCCTGGCAGTGCCCAGGGTGTGCCAGCACCCAGCTGTGGCCCGGGCACCTCATCACACCCAAAATGTGCAGCCGTGGTGCCCCAGGGCAGCTCTGGATGCAGAGTTTGACTCCCTGAGACCGAAATCCCCTGCCCCGTGTCAGATCTCACCTTCCTGTGCTCTCAAGATGAATTTCCCTTCACCCCAGCCATGGATTTCCCTGTCTTGGTGTCAGGATCAGCCTCTCCACTCCCACCCAGAGCCTCCAGCTGCTTCCATCAGCAGCAAAACCCAAATTCCTCTGAGAGAGCCCCAGGGCAGGGGTGGGAGCGGCCCCAGCCCAGGGAGAGGATCCCTCTCTCGTGTTGGTTTATTTTTGACAATACATTCATTTATCTGGGACCTCTGGGCTGGGAAATGACCTGGCTCAGAGCTGGGCAAGGGAAGGAGGAGGAGTTTGGGATGCTGGAAGTGAGGAGAAGGTTTTTATCTCTTTGGGAAGCACCTGAGGCTGTCACCTCTGTACAAATGACACCACTCACTCCTTCCCAGCCCCTTTTTTGTGGAAGGAGGGGATGTGAGGGTTGGAGAAGGACTGGCTCCTTCTGCCCCGAATCCTTCTGTTCACAGCTGTTTGCACCGCAGGGCTGGACAAGGTTTTGCAGCTCTGCACAGGCACAGGAATGCTGGAAGTGCTCAAAAGCCTTTCCAGGAATGGAGACAGCAAAATCCTCTGGGGTGTTCTCAGAATGGAAAAGTTCAATTTATGAACACCTTGGTGCCTCTGAGGGGCTGGAGCGAGTCCAGGGCAGGGAATGGGGCTGGGAAGGGGCTGGAGCCCCAGGAGTGGCTGAGGGAGCTGGGAAGGGGCTGGAGAATTCCTGAGGGAGCTGGGAAGGGGCTGGAGAATTCCTGAGGGAGCTGGGAAGGGGCTGGAGAATTCCTGAGGAGCTGGGAAGGGGCTGGAGAATTCCTGAGGGAGCTGGGCAGGGGCTGGAGAATTCCTGAGGGAGCTGGGCAGGGGCTCAGCCTGGAGCAAAGGAGGCTCAGGGGGCCCTTGTGGCTCTGCACAGCTCCTGGCAGGAGGGGACAGCCGGGGGGTCGGGCTGTGCTCCAGGGAACAGGGACAGGAGCAGAGGGAATGGCCTCAGGCTGGGCCAGGGCAGGCTCAGGGTGGGCACAGCAGGAATTTCCCCATGGAAAGGGGGCTCAGGCCTTGGCACTGCCCAGGGAGGGTTGCAGTGCCCATCCCTGGGGGTGCCCAAGGAATCCCTGGAGGTGGCACTCAGAGCTCTGGGCTGGGGACAAGGTGGGGATCAGCTGGGACTCGATGTCCTTGGAGCTCTTTTCCCACCTCATCTCTGGGATCCTGAACACCAGAATCCCAAAGGCTTTTCCCAGCAGGGAATATCCATCCAGTGCAACCCCCAGCAGCAGAGGTGTCCCTACCCCAGCCCCTTCTGGCAGGGAATATTCCCTGTTCCCCCACAGCTCCAAACCCCACACACAGAACAGAAAAGGAGCCCTGAACGTCCTTAAAATGCCATTTTTGCATATTGGGGGAAAATTTCTGCATGGAAAGGGTGGTCAGGGCTTGGCAGGGGCTGCCCAGGGAGGGTTGGAGTGCCCATCCCTGGAGAGTCAAAAACCTGTGGATGTGGCACCCTGACTTGAGAACAGGATTTAGCTGGGGTTCAGCTGAAGGTTGGATTGGAAATTTCTCCCAACCTCAGTAATTCCATATTTTCAATTTTAAAGGGGATTTACACCCTGGTGGCACAGAAGAGCTCGTACTCCATGGGTCAGAGCCTAGAAGAGCTCATACTCCGTGGGTCAGACCTAAACCTTGGCTTTACCCATAAATATTGGATTTATGGGCAAGGCATAAATGCAGCCACAATTGGAATTTCAGCCATTACTTGGAGACAAGAGTCTCCACCTCAGGGGGCGTTTGTAGAACACAGAACCTGCTCCAGGCCAGGTCAGGGATATTCTCCAGAGACCCTCAGTGGCTCAGTCACAGCACCACAGACTGTGACACCCTGGGGACAGCCAGGTGTGGGACAGAGCACGGACACCCCAGAGGCTTCCAGAGGCTTCCAGGGCACTGGTGACACATCCATGGATAGAAAACACAGCTGGGAAGAGGCAGATCCCAGGGACAACACTGAGATCACACCAAGCTTTTAAACAGCAAGGGGGGAAATGCTCCTGGAGCCCAGCACAGCCCAGAGCCATCCCCATCCTCTGTGAGATTTCTGGAAAAACCCTCACAAAGGGCTGAGAGAGGAGCAGGGCCCAGTCCCACAGCCCTGGAGCTGAGGTTGTGATGGCCCTGAGGTGGGAAGGTGGCAACAAGCTCAGCTCAGCTCTGGGAGGGCTGGGGATTGTGGTTTGGGGATCAGATCACACCCTGTGTGTCCCCTGGAGCTGCTGCTCACAGAATTCCCAGAATTCCCAGAATCACTGGGTTGGAAGAGACCTTCCAGACCATTGAGTCCAACCCAGCCCCAACAGCTCAACCCAACCCTGGCACCCAGTGCCACATCCAGGCTTTGTTAAACACCCCCAGGGATGGTGACTGCACCACCTCCCTGGGCAGAACATTCCAGAACTTTATCACCCTTTCCATGGAAAACTTTTTCCTGATATCCAACCTACACTGGGAAGGAAATCCAGGAAAACTCCACAGGCACCTCCTGCCCTTCCTTCCAGCCCCTCCTTCGCTGAGCTGCCCAGGCCAATTCTCAGCTGGCAGCGCTCTCATCTCCCAGCCCAGCCGGGGTGTCCTCACCCCTGAGCTGGGCAGGGGCACACCAGAGGGGAGCTACAACCCCAACCCACCTTTATGGTGCCCACCTGCATCACCCACAACCCCCTCACCATTTAAATTCAGGTTCTAAATCAACTTGGGGCTTTGCCTTCGGTCCCACCAGTGCCTGTGCCTTCCCTCCTCCTGCCCATCCCATCCCATCCCATCCATCCATCCCATCCCATCCCATCCCATCTCATCCCATCCCATCCCATCCCATCCCATCCCATCCCATCCCATCCCATCCCATCCCATCCCATCCCATCCATCCCATCCCATCCCATCCATCCCATCCCATCCCATCCCATCCCATCCCATCCCATCCCATCCCATCCCATCCCATCCCATCCCATCCCATCCATCCCATCCCATCCCATCCCATCCCATCCCATCCCATCCCATCCCATCCCTGTGCTATTTTCCCAGCTGTTTTATCTTTCCAGCTGTTTCATTTTCCTGCTGTTCCATTTTTCCAGCTGTCCTTTTGGCCTGTGCCAGGAGAGGGCTCTGGGTCTCCCTCCCCTCTGTAACCTCCAGCACTCCAAAAATTACAGGTCTATCCAACGAGCACCAAAAGAAACATTTCCTGCACCAAAATCCTTGCAGAAGCCCCTTGACTCAGACAGAAGATTGAAAACTCATTTGTGATATTTTTTTTCCTGCCCTAAAAGACTTTTCCTGGAGTTTGGGAGAAGGAGAGAATCCAGGGTTTGACCACGGGAGCTGCAGTTTGCATTTACCTCCTGATTTTCTGGACTCTCCTGCCAAGTGTCTGTGTGCTCTTCCAGAGGCAATAAAACCTGGACCTGTCCTGCTCTGCAGAACCACTTCAGGGCCTGAGGAGCTCTGTCCTCAATCCCAGATCCATTCCCAGTGAGCAGGAATGTTCTCAGCGTTTGCTGGGTTTCCTCTTTGCCCAAGCCACCAAACCCTGCTCCACCTCCAGCCAGCAGCAGATCCAGCTCCCTCCCAGAGTCCCAGAATTGTGAGCAGACATCATTTTATGTTCTGAATATATGCCAAAAAAAAAAATTTTTTTTTTCTTTTTTAATTTAAGAAAATAACATTTGTGGAGAAGGAAAGCTAATAGATTAAAGATGCTCCACAAACTATCCAGTTTTATAGGGAAATTGATTTAATCAATAAAAAAAAATCCCCATAGAATGACTTCTTCAGTTTCTACAGGATCCTCTGGAAATTTTTGATTACTTTTATTGGAAGGTTTCTCACATGAATTCCATTAAAGGGAATAACATGGAATTGGCACAATGTAAGATGCCAAGTTAAGTATTCCTTTAGTGTCTGTCTCAGGTTCTGGGCTGTGTGTTCTGTTTGCAGTCTGTCAGAGCTGGGCAGTTCTCTGCTGTCCATGGGCAGTTTTCTTTCCCTCTGCCACAGCCCATCCTCCCTCCAGCAGATCTCTGCTGTCCATGGCCACTGAGTGTCCCTGCAGGGCTGATCCAATTCCATCATCCCATGGGGAGATGCTGCGCCCAGGGCAGGAGCCAAGCATTCCTACCTGGATACAATCTGAGCCTGGAGCAGCACAGCAGCCTTTGCCCCCTGCATTCCCAGAGGAGCAGCTTTCTCCTGCCCTGCATTCCCAGAGGGAGAGCAGGCCCATCTCCAGCAGCCCTGCAGCTGCAGAGGAAAACTCCCCCCTTGTGCAGGATCCTGCTGCAGCAGAGCCACAGCTGGCACTGCAGGAGGGCTGAGCCCCCCTGGGATGGGGCTGTGCCCCCAGCCTGACCCACAGCGTGCCAGGGCTGCTCTCACTCTGCCTGGCCTTTGCTTGCACCATTGCATTGGTATTTTTAATTTCCTAGTAAAGAACTGTTATTCCTGCTCCCATATCTCTGCCTGAGAGCCCCTTCATTTCAAATTTATAACACTTCAGAGAGAGAAGGTTTGCATTTTGCATTTCAAGGAAGTCTCCTGCCATCCTCAGCAGACACCTGTCTCAAGCCAAGACACTACCTCTGGAAATTGGATATTTAAACACAGTTTTGTATTATTATATCAAACAATGTATTATCATTTGTATATATGAACTGAATTATTATTTGTAGAATATTAATTATATGTATTACTTTATATGAGTTATTATTTTTATATATGAATCTTTTACGAATCAATGTCTCACACCCTATCAGAAAAAAATCTGAGATAACTCCAGCACGCTGCCCAGTGTTCTGACTTGAGCCAATCTTCCTGCCAGTGGGTTTTTATTTCATTTTTTTTCTGGTGAAATGATGCAAAAAGGGGACGCATAGATTGGTTTGGATCTGCATTAACCACCAGTTAAATGTTTTTCAACCTTTTAGTTTTACTGCACAATGTTCTTATACTTCTAACACTAATTACTCATATTTTTACTTTATGTAGTCTTACTACAATATATCTTTCACAGTTCTAACTTTGTAAAATACTTAGCCTTTTTATAAAACTTTAGTTTATAACTTGTTTCTAGTTAAATCTCTCTCTCAACATTATCTCTATTTTTTACCTTTCTTAAGTCAATATACTTTATTTCAAAGTTTACATACAAATATATGCAGTATATGCAAATAATAATCCATAGTTTTGTATTATTATATGAAACAATGTATTATTATTTTCATATATGAATTATTATTTGTATACATGAATTATTTGTATTATTTATATGAGTTATCATTTTATATATGAATCTTTTACAAATCAATGTCTCACACCCTATCAGAAAAAAATCTGAGATAACTCCAGCACACTGCCCAGTGTTCTGACTTAAGCCAATCTTCCTGCCAGTGGGTTTTTATTTCATTTTTTTCTGGTGAAACGATGCAAAAAGGGGATGCATAGATTGGTTTGGATCTGCATTAACCACCAGTTAAATGTTTTTCTACCTTTTAGTTTTTACTGCACAATGTTGTTTATACTTCTAACACTAATTACTTATATTTTCACTTTATGTAGTCTTACTACAATATATCTTTCAGTTCTCACTTTGTAAAATAGTCTTTTTATAAAACTATAGTTTATAACTTGTTTCTAGTTAAATCTCTCTCTCAACATTATCTCTATTTTTTACCTTTCTTAAGTCAATATACTTTATTTCAGAGTTTACATACAAATATATGCAGTATATGCAAATAGTAATCCATAGTTTTGTATTATTATATGAAACAATGTATTATTATTTGTATATATGAATTATTGTTTGTATACATTAATTATTTGTATTATTTATATGAGTTATCATTTATATATATGAATCTTTTACAAATCAATGTCTCACACCCTATCAGAAAAAAATCTGAGATAACTCCAGCATGCTGCCCAGTGTTCTGACTGGAGCCAATCTTCCTGCCAGTGGGTTTTTATTTCATTTTTTTCTGGTGAAATGATGCCGAAAGGGACGCACAGATTGGTTTGGATCTGCATTAACCATCAGTTAGTTTTTCAACCTTTTAGTTTTACTACACAATGTTGTTTATACTTCTAACACTAATTACTTATATTTTCACTTTATGTAGTCTTACTACAATATATCTTTCAGTTCTCACTTTTTAAAATACTTAGCCTTTTTTTAAAACTATAGTTTATAACTTGTTTCTAGTTCAATCTCTCTCTCAACATTATCTCTATTTTTTACCTTTCTTAAGTCAATATACTTTATTTCAGAGTTTACATACAAATATATGCAATATATGCAAATAATAATCCATAGTTTTGTATTATTATATTTATAACAATGTGTTGTTATTTCTATATATGAATTGAATTATTATTTGTATATATGAATTATATGTATTATTTTATATGAGTTATCATTTGTATATATGCATCTTTTACAAATCAATGTCTCACACCCTATCAGAAAAAAATCTGAGATAACTCCAGCACGCTGCCCAGTGTTCTGACTTGAGCCAATCTTCATGCCAGTGGGTTTTTATTTCATTTTTTCTGGTGAAATGATGCAAAAGGGATGCACAGATTGGTTTGGATCTGCATTAACCACCAATTAAATCTCTCCAGAACACCAGGTCACAGGAGGGAAGGGTGAAAGGAGCACCCAGGCCGGTTCCCTTTTCCAACCTCATTATTTTTGGGTGGATTCCCTCCCTTTCCTGCAAGGATTGGGGCAGCAGATTATCCCAGAGGAGCAGAGCTTTTTCCTTTTCTCTTTCTTTGATCCTGGCTCTGCAGCGAGGAGGCCACGAGCGATTTCCATGGCAGAGGAGAGCAGGGATTCAGAATTATTCCACAGAAAACAGCACCAGTGGCTGGAAA
Organism: Fringilla coelebs; assembly: GCF_963513975.1. Lineage (NCBI taxonomy): Eukaryota > Metazoa > Chordata > Aves > Passeriformes > Fringillidae > Fringilla > Fringilla coelebs. The sequence goes on along the minus strand of NC_140054.1, from coordinate 1,570,994 downwards.
AGTAGGAAAAAACCTCAGGAGGGGCCAGGGCAGATCCAAGTTTGGGCTGCAGCCCCCAGGAGGATCCTGCTCAAAGCAGGGAAGGGGAGAAAAGTGAGGTTTTGTTGGGTTTTAAGCCAGGTTTAAACTCTTTCCTCATAGACTGGGCACATTTGAGCTCTGCTGCACCTGGATCTGCTCTGGGAATGAACTCCCAGGGTGGGAATTGAGGCTGCTGGGCTCTGGCTGTGCAAAGTGCACCTGCAAATCGAATTTTTGGGGATAAAAATGAGAGGAATTTGTTTGTGTGCACATCTGGGTGCTCCACGTGCAGGTTCCAAGGAGGGATTTCCCTGCTCGGAGCATTCTCAGGAGGGAAGGGGGAGTAGCTGCTGCAGGCACGTGCTCCTGGTGATTAAATGGCCATTAAATGTGTTATTAAATAAATATTTAATTGATTTATTTCCTGTGCTGGAGCTTCTCAGTCATTTCTAAGCTTTTCTCACACAGGCTGCAATACCCAGGGCTAGATGTGGCCCCAAAAAAAAACCTGAAAAAAACCCAAAATTGCCCTGGCTGGGACTTGGGGGTTAAAATTCCCTTTGGCTGAATTCTCTGCTGCCTCTCTGTGCCACCAAGTGCTGCAATTCCAGCAGCAGCTCCAAACCCAAGGTCCCAAATCTCACACCACCACTCAACCCCTAGGCTCTGGAAGCGACTGGGAGGCAGAGAGGATAAAAATTCCAGATTTTTGGGATTGGATGTGTGGAGTTTGGGGCTGAATAAGAGCAGCTGTTGGAAAAGCTGGAGGAAAGCAGGAAACAGGAGGGAGCAGTGAGCCTGTGACAGCTCCCAGGGCTCCTCCTGGAACCAGATGTTCCTTTCCTGGCTCAGAGAAAGGAATGACAGCCCTGGGAGGTGAAGGAATGGGGGAAATGCCCACAGGATCCCTCCTTGCAGGGGTCTCTGCCTGTCCCAACCCATCCCTGGGGGCTGGAGGACGCAGAAAAGATTTACAAAAAAATTAAAAACAGCAACAACAAATTAATCCAGGGAAAGCAGGCAGTGCCCAGCCTCAAAGAGTTAAATCCCAAGGGGCAGCTTCCCCCCAGCTGTCCCCAAAATCAGCTGGTTTTGTCCTCTTGCTTTCTTCATTTTCCCTTTCCTGGAGGAGGCTGATTTAGGGGAGAGCCTGGGGATCCAGGAGGGCAGGACAGCCAGGAGTCCACGGGGGGTTCGTGGAGCGAGGATTCCGAATTATTCCACAGAAACCAGCAGGAAAAAACCCCAGAAGGGCAAGAGTAGAGGCAAGTTTGGGCTGCAGCCCCAGGAAAACCCTGCTCAGAGCAGGACATGGGAGGTTTTGTCGGGGTTTAGGCCAGGTTTAAACTTTGCCACCTCAGGGGTTTCAGCCCAGCAGGGGGGAAGGCAGGGAGAGGAATTTGGGGGGAATTTGCACAGCAGGAGAGGAGCACAGACGCATCACCCTCGGGAAATGCTGCTCAGCTCTGAGCAGCGAGTGGGTTTTGCTCCACCGAGCCCTGTCCCCGCTCCTGTGCCGATCCCTGCAGGCAGGGGACAACACCTGGCACCTGCCGGGGACACCGGGAAGGCGCGGGGAGGGAGCCGGGGCACGGCAGGATCCCCGGGGATGGGCGGGAATGATCCAACAGCGATTCGATCATTTCCTGCAGCAATCCCACGGCTCCAGGCGCTTTATTCACCGATGGAACCGAGCAAAAGCGGAGGGAGCTGTGAGATGATGATGATGATGATGATGATGATGATGATGATGATGATGATGATGACATTTATTAAATTAACCCCAGCCCAGATCCTGCTCCCTTTAACAGCACCTGAGTCACCCTAATTCACTGGGGGAGCATTTCCTCCCCCTTGATTTGTGCTGAATTCCCGGTTTTTTTCCTAGAAGAAAACACCAGGAAAGCTCAGCTGGGTGGCAGGGGCTGAGGAAGGCAGCGCTGCTCAGCAGCCACCCACATGCTCTCCTCATTCATCGGCGCACAAAGCCGGCTCTTTGTCTGCCTCCTGCCATTCATCCCGGTGAGACATCGCTCCCAGGAATCGCTCCCAGGAATCGCTGCCCGCCCGGCCCGGGGAGGAGAACACAGAAAAAGGGACCAAACCCACCGGAATAGCGCCATTGTCACAGAGAGCTCCTTAAAAACAACCAAAAAGTGTATATGGCAATATATAGGTGTGTGTGTGTATATAAAATGTATAAATGTATAAATATATATAACATTTATACCCATCAGACTCAGCGCCACTGCCACACATAGCTGCTTTAAAAAACAATTTAAAAGTATATATGGCAAAATATATATGTGTGTGTGTATAAAATGTATACATGTATATATATGTATAATATTTAAACCCATCAGACCAACCCATCAGACTCTGTGCCACTGCCACACACAGCTGCTTTAAAAAACAATTAAAAAGTATATATGGCAATATATAGATGTGAATATATATAAAATATAAATTTGTGTAATATTTATACCCGTCAGACCAACCCATCAGACTCAGCGCCACTGCCACTTACAGCTGCTTTAAAAAACAACCAAAAAGTATATATGGCAATATGTATATAAAATGTATACATGTATAAATATGTGTAATATTTATACTCATCAGACCAAACCCATCAGACTCAGTGCCACTGCCACTCACAGCTGCTTTAAAAAACAATAAAAAAGTGTATATGGCAATATATAGATGTGTGTGTATATAAAATGTATACATGTATAAATATATATAATATTTGTACCCATCAGACCAAACCCATCAGACTCAGCACCACTGCCACTCACAGCTGCTTTAAAAAACAACCAAAAAGTATTTATGGTAATAGATATATAAAATGTATACATGTATAAATATGTATAATATTTGTACCCATCAGATCAAACCCATCAGACTCAGCGCCACTGTCACACACAGCTTCTTAAAAAAAATAAACAACAAAATCAATGTATAAATGGCAATATATATATGTGTATATATAATGTATATGTGTTCATGTATAAATGTGTATATTTACACCAGACTTAGAGCCATTGTCATAGACAGCCCCTAAAAAAACCAAAAAACCCCACAATGTATAGATGGCAATATATATATGTGCATATATAATGTATATGTGTGTCTTCATGTAGAAATATATATAATGTATAATATGTAAATGTATAAATATGTATAATGTAGAAAGATATTTAATGTATATATGGCAATATATATGTGTGTGTATATATAATATAGATGTGTATACATGTATAAATATATATAATGTATAATATGTATAAAGTATATAATATATATACACTGAATATATTATATATATATATTATATATCATGAATAAATAATATATCATGAATAATATATAATGAATAAATTGATAGAATGTATATCTGGCCAATGTGTATATGGCAATATATACATGTGTGTGTATATATATAATGTATGTGTGTATTCATGTATAAATATGTATAATGTATTAATATGTATAGTGTATAATATATGTAACTTATGACTGGATATAATGTATATCTGGCCAATGTATATCTGGCAATATATGTGTGTGTATATATATAGAGAGAGAGAGAGACAGATAGGTATAGATAAAAATATATATGTATACACGTATAAATAGATATAATGTATAATATCGAAATGTACAAATCTCTATAATGTATAAATAGATATGATGTATATATGGTCAATGTATATGTGGCAATATGTGTGTGTGTGTATATATATACACACATAGATATAAATAAAAAATATATATGTATACAGGTATAAATACATATAATGCATAATATCTAAATGTACAAATATATATAATGTATAAATAGATATCATGTATATATGGCCAATATATATGTGGCAATATATGTGTGTGTGTATATATATATATACGCAGATAGATATAGATTAAAAAATAGATAGGTATACATGTATAAATACATATAATGCATAATATCTAAAAGTACAAATAGATATCATGTATAAATAGATATAATGTATATATGGCCAATGTATATGTGGCAATATATGTGTGTATATATATATACAGACAGATAGATCTAGATTTAAAAATATATGTATACATGTATAAATACATATAATGCATAATATATAAATGTACAAATAGATATAATGTACAAATAGATATAATGTATATGTGGCAATATATATGTGTGTGTGTATATATATACACACAGATAGATAATAGATTATATATATATATATATATATATGTGTGTGTGTGTGTGTATAAATACAGATAATGTATAATATCTAAATGTACAGATATACATAATGTATAAATAGATATAATGTATATCTGGCCAATGTATATGTGGCAATATATGTGTGTGCATATATATATATACAGATGGATAGATATAGATTAAAAAATATATGTGTATACATGTATAAATACAAATCATGCATAATATCTAAAAGTACAAATAGATATAATGTATAAATAGATATAATGTATATATGGCCAATGTATATGTGGCAATATGTGTGTGTGTGTGTATAGATAGATAGATAGATAGATAGATAGATATAGATATAAAATATATATGTATACATGTATAAATACATATAATGCATAGTATCTAAACGTACAGCTATACATAATGTATAAACATATATCATGTACATATGGCCGATGCATACACGGCAGCGATCCGGCCTGACCGCCCTCCCTGTGCAGCCCGGAGTCAATTTTGGCCCCGAACGGGGCAGTGGAGCCCCAAATTCCGCAGGAACGGCGCTCGGGGGTTAACCCCTGCCTCGCCGAACGCTCGGCTCCCCCAGCTCCGCTCCGCGGCGCCGAAGGGGTTAACCCCGGGCCGCTGCTTCAGTTGGCTCCGCAATTGGCCTGGGGCCGCTTCCCCCGGGAGATCCTTGCGGGATGGATCCCAGGCTATGCCAGGAGGGTTTTCCTGCCGGGCCGTGCCGGAGGAAGCGCTCCGGGAGCGGAGAAGGGCTGAGCTGCACCGGGATCGGAGATCGCAAATATCAAATATCGAATTATCGAATTATCGAATTATCGCCCGGGCCGAGCCTGTGCGCCGCGACCTGCGCCCCGGGGACACGGCGGGACTCCCGGAAAATCACCAGGGGTGGGAAAACTCTGGGAAATCACAGTGGGGGGAAACTCCGGAAAATCACAGGGATGGGAAAACTCCGGGAAATCACAGGGGTGGGAAAACTCCGGGAAATCACAGGGATGGGAAAACTCCTTATAAATCACCAGGGGTGGGAAAGCTCCCTGAAAATCACAGTGGGGGGAAAACTTCCTGAAAATCACAGGGGGGGAAACTCCCTGAAAATCACAGGGGTGGAAAAACTCCTCAAAATCACCAGGGATGGCAAAACTCTCGGAAAATTGCCAGGGACGGGAAAACTTCCTGAAAATCACAGTGGGGGGAAACCTCCCTGAGAATAACCAGGGGATGGGAAAACTCCCGGAAAATCACAGGGATGGGAAAACTCCCTGAAAATCACAGGGATGGGAAAACTCCTCAAAATCACCAGGGATGGGAAAATTCCTTAAAATCACAGGGGATGGGAAAACTTCCTGAAAATCACAGTGGGGGGAAAGCTCCCTGAAAATCACAGGGATGGGAAAACTCCTGAAAATCACAGGGGTGAGAAAACTCCCTGAAAATCACAGGGGAGGGGAAAACTCCCTGAAAATCACAAAGAATGGGAAAACTCCCTGAAAATCACAAAGAATGGGAAAACTCCCTGAAAATCACAGGGGTGGGAAAATTTCCCTGAAAATCAACAGAGGGTGGGAAAACTTCCTGAAAATTACCAGGGATGGGAAAAGTCCCTGAAAATCACAGTGGGGGAAACCTCCCTGAGAATAACCAGGGGATGGGAAAACTCCCTGAAAATCTCCAGGGATGGGAAAACTCCTTAAAAATTACCAGGGATGGGAAAATTCCTTATAAATAACAAGGGATGGAAAAGCTCCCTAAAAATCACAAGAGATGGGAAAACTCCCTGAAAAATCACAAAGGATGGGAAAACTCCTCAAAATCACCAAGGACGGGAAAGCTCCCTAAAAATCACAGGGGATGGGAAAAGTCCCTAAAAATCGCAAGGGAAAACTTTTTTAGGGAAACTTTTTTAGGGAAAACTCCCTTAAAACGCCACAGATTGGGCAAATGAAGGGAAAAAAAGGAAAATAAAAATCAGTGCCTAATTCTCTGTGGTGGTGTATCGCTCAGCAAAGACAAAATCCAGGTCCCCATCACTTCTATATTCACTTTTTGTGTATTTTTTCTGGTGTATTTTTAATTTTTTACATCTGTCTGAGCAGCTGAGATAAATCTCCCACCTATCTCTAAAAATTAACCCTTTAAATTTGCATCACTCCACGGGAAATCAGCCCAAATCTACACCAGGCCAGGACGAAAAATCCCATTCTGTGTTTTGCTTTTTGGCCGACACTTTTTGGAATAACAACAAAACCAACAAAAACACGATGTGAAAAAGAAAGAAATGAATAAATAAATAAATAGAGAAATAAAGAAATAAAATATCCTGGAGGTTGAAGTGAGACAGAAATGCCTCTGCACGACCTGAAGGGGATCTGCTCGAGCACGTGCTCCTGTGCTGAGCAAATTCCTCACAAAAATCCCTTTTTTTTGGCCCAAAATTCCCTTGAGCTCTGATTTAGCCCCTGGGCATGGAGGGGGGATGCTCTGAGCAGTGAAAATGCCTTGCAGCCACGTTTGTGCAGCAGAATTTTTGAGATATTGTTATTAATATTCCAGATAATTGCTTTTATAAATCTCTGCTGGTTGATATCACTGTGAACTGGGCTGGGAACACACCCACAGATAAATAATCCATAAATACACATTCCCTTTGTCACCTGGCACTAAATATTCTTGTTCTTACATATGTGAATGGAGATATGACCTGAAGTGGCACAAGTGACATCACACAAGTGGCAGCTCAGCTCAGCCTGACACAAAATGTGCTGGAACCCAAGGAAAAATGGGGAATTTCTGTCCCTGTGCACGTGGCTGGCTTGTATTTATTGTGTTTATTGTATTTATTGCTATTTGTTGTATTGATTATTCTTATTGTGTTAATTGTGCTTATTGTATTTATTGTATTTACTGTATTTATTGCTATTGTTGTATTTCTTCTGTTAATTGTGTTTATTGCAATTTTTTGCTATTTAGAGTATTTATTCTATGTATTGTGTTTATTTTATTATATTTGGGGCTGGGTTTGTGATATGAGGCAGGAATTTTGATCTGGTCAATCCATGGGGTGGGGCTGAACTTCAGAGCCCCTTTTTTAGATTTTCTGCTGTTTCTCACTCTGATTATTCCCTAAGCAGCATCTCCAGAACCAACAACTCAGGAGCAGCCCAAAGCCAGAGAGAAATCCCCCTGTCCCTGCCCCTAAAACAGAGAGATATCCATTTCCCTGCCCTGAAAACAGAAACCCCCCTGTCCCTGCCCCAAAGCCACAGAGAAATCCCCTTTTCCTGTCCCAAAAACACAGAAACCCCCTTTTCCTACCCCCAAAAAATAAACACTCCTTCCCTGCCCCAAAGATAGAAACTCCCTTTTCCTACCCCAAAGCCAAACACCCATTTCCCTGCCCCAAAAACAACACCCCAAAAGAGAAACCCCCTTTCCCTGCTCCAAAACAGGAACACCCCTATCCCTGCCCCAAAGACAGAACCAGAAACCCCCAATCCTGCCCCAAAATCAGAAACATCCATTTCCCACCCCCAAAAACAGAAACACTCCTTTCCTGCCCCAAAGCCAGAGAGAAACCTCCTTTTCCTGCCCCAAAACCAGAAACCCCCCTTTCCATACCCCAAAACCAGAAACCCCCTTTTTCTTCTCCCCAAGCCAGAGAAACATCCCTTTCCTGCCCCAAAAACAGAAATAGTCCTTTTCCTGCCCCAAAACCAGAAATACCCCTTTTCCTGCCCCAAAACCAGAGAAACTCCCTTTTCCTGCCCCCAAAACAGAACCCTCCTTTCCCTGCCCCACAACCAGAATCCTCCTTTCCCTGCCCCAAAAATTGAGAGGAACGCCCCTTTTCCTGTCCCAAAACCAGAAACACTCCTTTCCTCCCCAAAACCAGAAACCCCCTTTCCTGCCCCCAAAACAGAAACAGCCCTTCCTGCCCCAAAACCAGAAACATCCATTTCCCACCCCCAAAACAGTAACTCCCCTTTCCTGCCCCAAAGCCAGAGAGAAACTCCCTTTTCCTGCCCCAAAATCAGAAACCCCCCTTTCCATACCCCGAAACCAGAAACCCCCTTTTTCTTCTCCCCAAGCCAGAGAAACATCCCTTTCCTGCCCCAAAAACAGAAACACTCCTTTCTCTGCCCCAAAAGCAGAAACATCCCTTTCCTGTCCCAAATTGCCAGCTGCTCTGGCAATTCCAGCCCAGCCCCTGCCCACCCTGCCAGGGAGGGATTTCAGCTCCTCTAGAGCGGAGCTTTGACAAGTTTCCATCAGTTGCCTGTTTTAAATTTGCTTTTTCAGCCTTTAAGGCTTTGTCTCTCTTCCTTTGTTGCAGCAAAACCTCAATAGGAAACTTGGGTTGGCTTCTCTTCACCACTTGTTGCCTAATTTATCCTACAAAACCACCTTTTTTTGTCCCCCCTTCTTTGTGAAAACCCACTTCATCTTTCTTCAGAGGTAAATCTTGAACTTTTTTTAGCCAGAGCCTCAGCCACCAAGAAACACTTCAAGCTGGTGCTCAGGATAATGATCCCAGGCAGAGCAGAGCCACAATTCTCAAATGCCTGAAAATATCAATTATTATTTTCCATCCTGATTTTCCCCAAGCACTGCCTTTGTTTGCTCCCTTCAGGGATGTCCAGAACTTGATGCTGAGTCGTCCAAGTTTCCCCTGCGCTGTTTAAATCCTCCTGAGCCACCCCAAACCCTCCCCACCCGCAGCACAAACAAACTGAAATCAAACACTGCCCAAAGGGAATTTCAGTTTCTCCTCCATCATCCAAGCTTGCAGCTTTAAAAATCAGCTCCAAATCTGAGAGTTTCTCCCCTCGCAGATTTTTTTGGAAGCTGCTCCAATCCCCAGCCTGACTTTGCCACCTCGTTTGATTCCTTTAAAAAACTTAAAAGCAGAGCCCAGCAGGGTCCCTGCACCGGGGGATTTGGCAGCTCCCTCATCCCGGGTTTTGGGTGGAATTCAGCTCTGGAATTCTCTCCCTGTCCCCTCTCATCTCCTGCAGGGCCCTATCCCAGTTTTGGGGGGATAATTCCATAAATTTGGGTTGGTGTTGGAAGCCCAGCTCCCTTCCCATACCCCCCAGAGCCTTGGCTGCTTTTGCTCCACCCCTGGTTAATTATTGCTCCACCTCTCACTAATTATCGCTCTGTCCCTCACTAATTAGTGCTCTGCCCCTGATTAATTTCTCTCCAAGCTGGGCTTTTGTTCAAACACTTCCCCTCCTGACGGGTGGCTGAGCAAAGGTGCCTCCCCTTTCCTCTTGACCTGGAGGAGCCCCGGAAATCTGAATAAAACCAAGCCCTGCTGAAATTCAGAGGGGTTTTCCCTGCAGATCTCGTGATTCTGTGCACATTTCTTACAACCTCAGGTATTTAAAGTCAGTTCCTGGCTCAGGTGATCCATGAAACAGCAGCAGAACAAACAACAGGGGGGTTGGGGTTTTTAAACAGCCCTGAAATCAAGGTTTTTATTGGGAGTTCCTTCCTAATAATGCTCCAAAAGAGGGATATTGTGCTTCTGCCTCAATGCCAGATTTATAAGGAATAATTTTATTTAGAGGTAGAAGGTGAACGTGGGTTGATGGTTGGAGTTGTGGATCTTAGAAGTCTTTTCCAACCTTGGTATTTCTGGTTTTATCCCTCTCAAAAAGCGTCCTCAGCAAGCTGAGCCCCCAGAGGCTCACATTAAATATCAGAATTGGGGTTTTTCCTGTAGGATTGGAAGGAACTGCCCAGGGAGGTGGTGGAGTCCTCATCCCTGGAAATGTTCCAGAAAGATCTGGATGTGACACTTGGGAAAGTGGTTTGGGGTGATTTGGGGGTGATTTTAGGGTGATTTGGGGGTGATTTTAGGGTGATTTTGGGGTGATTTTAGGGTGATTTTGAGATGATTTTAGGGTGATTTTGGGGTGATTTTAGGGTGATTTTGAAATGGTTTTAGGGTGATTTTGGGATGATTTGGGGGTGATTTTGGGATGATTTTAGGGTGATTTTGGGATGATTTTGGGGTGATTTTGGGGTGAATTTAGGGTGATTTTGGGGTGAATTTAGGGTGAATTGGGGGTGATTTTAGAGTGATTTTGGGGTGATTTTGGGATGATTTTAGGATGATTTTGGGGTGATTTTAGGGTGATTTTAGGGCGATTTTGGGATTATTTTAGGGTGATTTTAGGGAGATTTAAAGATGATTTTAGGGTGATTTTGGGATGATTTTGGGGTGATTTTAGGGTGGTGCTGGTGATGGTTGAACATCAGGATCCGATCCCTCCCCACCCGTGGCCTGGTGAGGTCAGGATTATCTCTGCACGCACCGGAGTTCATTTGATGGAAATGATCATGGAATCCTAAAAAAATCCTTCTAAAGTTGGAAAAGACCTCCAAGATCCCCAAATCCACCCCCAGGTTTACCCTGCACCACAAAAGAGAGGAATTATTCCCTGAAATCCACCTGCACTGAGGCAGAACCACAACATCCCTGCTTTGAAGCTGGACTGGAGCATCTCGGAGGTCTTGGATGGTTCTGGAATTTCCTGACCATCGCCTGTGGGAGAGACATCCCTGCTGCTTTCCCTGAGCAATTCCTGGAAAAAAAAAAAACCACCAGCAATTCCTGGAGGGAATGAGGAGGAAAAGCTGATTCAGAGAACAGCTGGATGATTTCATCCAGAGCATCCCAAACCTGCTCCCAGCTCCTGCCACCGCCCTGGAGATGTGGGAAAACAGAATTCCAAGAATTCCAAGGGTTCTGCACACACAGGAGAGGCACCAAGGTTCAAGCTGAGATATTTTTGCTGCCTCGAGGTTTGGCACCTTCTGCAGAGGAGCAGCAGTGTCAGAATCACACGGTTTTTACAATCCACAGACATTTTCTGCAAATGAGGTCATTTCCATGGCAGGGAGATGTTTGTTCCCAGAAAATGTCCCAGGCTGAGCCAGGGAGAAGGGAAGAGATCATTCCAGCCCTGATTTGCTCCATCAGCTTGGGAGGGGGGCGAGGGGAATCCTTCCCAATCCCTGCTGGGAAGGAGGATCCCTCACTTCTGGGCATGGAAAACTCACCCTGAACCTTTGGGTTCAGGGCAGAGGGTCCCACAGCAAAGCAAAATCCTAAAGCACCATCATTTCATCCATAAATCATCATTTCCCTGGATTTGGGGAAATCCACCCAAAATGCTCCTGGGAAATGCAAACAGATCAAAGGAACAGAGCAAAGCGGCACCCACAGGAACCTCCACAGCACAAAACCCTGGAAGCCCCAAGATTCACCAGGTTGGAATTTTGAGGGTTTTCCCACCAAATCCCCTTCACTCCATGAAGATCCATTCCCTCCAGGACAGAGCTTTCTGCTCTGGGGGAAATGGATCCATCAGAAAAAATTTCTGGAATGGTCCTGAGGCTGGAAAAGGCTGGAAAAGGCTGGAAAAGGCCTCCAAGATCACCCAAGCTCCAATCCCAGGGGTCCTGGGGAAAAGGGTCTTGCAGATCCACGGGAAGCTGCAAGACTTCACCAGGCTGGAATTTTGGGGGTTTTCCCATCAAATCCCCTTCACTCCACGGAGGTAAAGCCATGTAAAAACCCAAATCCCACGATTTTTGTGTCGCACGGCCCGGTGGAGCCTCCTGTTGTGGGAATGATGGATCCATCCAAAAGAATTTCTGCAGCAGAGGGACCTCTCCTCTCCACCCTCTGCTGCCACCCTGCAGGACCTTGATGTCCCCCTTGTCCAGGAAAAGCAAGTTGTTATTCCCAAACCCCTAATTCCCAGTTATTCCCACTCTGGCTGCCCAGAATTGACAGAATCACAGAATTCCCAGAGTCACTGGGTTGGAAGAGACCTTCAAGCTCATCAAGTCCAACCCAGCCCCAACAGCTCAGCTCAACCCTGGCACCCAGTGCAACATCCAGGCTTTGTTAAACACCCCCAGGGATGGTGACTGCACCACCTCCCCGGGCAGAACATTCCAGAACTTTATCACCTTTCTATAAAAATCCTTCTCCCTGCTATCCAGCCTGTATTTCCCTTGGTGCAGCTCAGGCTGTGTGCTCTGGGTCTGTCAGTCCCTGCAGACAGAGCCCAGCCCCAGCTGAGCACAGGCACCTTCCAGGAGCTGCAGAGTGATGAGGGCAGCCCTGAGTGTCCGTCTGTCCAGGCTGAGCACCCCCAGCTCCCTCAGGGGCTCCTCTCAGGGTTTGTGTCCCCAGCCCCTCAAGGACCCCCCTCACTGTGACCCCCCAGCCTCAGCACGGGGCTGATAACCACAACAAAAGGCACAAAACCCGACTGAAACCCCAAAACAAAGCAGCAGAAAGGTTCTGGGAGCAATCCATCACCAGCCCTGGGCAGCATCCACAAACACCAGGGAGAAAAACAAGGGGATAAATCACAGGGAGAAATCACAGCTGGGAATGTTATCTGCAGGAACACTGCACCTGCTCAGCCAGAGCCATTCCACGGGGTGAATTCTCTTGGAAAAGCCTCCCTGTTTCATGGGATAATCTTGTGACAGCACCTGGCACCTGCTTTGGGGCAGTTCTCACAGGTGCTTGTTTGGGAAAAACCCAAATCTCTCCTCTTTTTGCACCCCAGCAAGCTCCAGCTCTTCCCAGCTGTGCATCCACAGGCACAAGGACACTGGGACAGGGAAGGGGTCCCAAAATCCAGTGATGCCACTGGGATGGGCACAAGACACTGCTGTGCCCCCCTTGGGAGGGATGCTGGAGCAGCATCCCCTAAAAAATCCCTTTTTTAGCTCTTCCTGCCATGGAAATTTCATTTGCAGCCAGCCAGGGCCTACCCAAGTGATTTACAGAATATTTTATGGCATATTTTACAGAATATTTTACAGAATATTTTACAGAATATTTTACAGAATATTTTACAGAATATTTTACAGAATGTTGGAAGGGTCCCACACGGATTGTCAGCTCTCAAGTGAACGACCCAGGCAGAGATTAAATGCCCAATTTTGGCACTTCCAGCATTGAGCTCTGCCCAGCTGAGCTCAGCCCAGCAGGAAAATCCCAGCCTGGCGCATCCCAAACCCAGGTGCCACCTCAGCTGGAGTTTGTCCCCTCCCCTCCAGGAGCCAGGCCAGCCCTGGGGACCCTGCAGGGCACGGACACAGCACAGCAGGACCCTGATCTGGCAGCATTTCCCTTCCCTTGGAAAACCCAAACCCACAGAAATCCCAAACCCACAGAAATCCCAAACCCACAGAAATCCCAAACCCACAGAAATCCCAAACCCGCAGAAATCCCAAACCCGCAGAAAACGCACCCAAACCCACCCGAGAGCATCCAGGCTCCAACTGGAAATGGAAGAGTTTCTAATGGAGAATTTGATAGGAAATGGAAATTCAGTGATTAAAGCTCACTTCTCCCAGCGTGGTTTAACCCCTTTTTGTCCTCCAGCCTACAGGAGGCAAACTTCACCAACTTCTCAAGGACCTACAGGAAATTTTTGCCTCCCGTGCTGGCCTTGCTCGCCCTGCCAAAGCCAAACAAAGCTGTCCTTGTCACCTGCCCTCGCTTTCAGCACCCCCAGCTCCCGTTTCAGGAAGGACCCGGAGCTGAGGTGCCGAGAGCGGCGGGGCAGAGGAAGCCGGCCCCGCTATATTTAGAATTTTTTGCCGCCCCCGAGGGCGGGTGCTCTGCCCACGCCTTTCATCACGAGTGGGTGCTCGGCTAAATTTGCCTCCTGGCAGAAGGGCTTGACTCGAGCTCGACACAGAAAACCCCACCAGGATGTGGTGAGGAGAGGGGAAGTTCACGGGGTGCAGGCGCTAACTGACATCATTTGGAGGCCCAGCTGAAACTCAGATGATTTTTGGGGTTTTTTCCTCTGTGTGCAAGATACTCATTTGAATAACATTAAAAAAAAAAAAAAAGAGAAAAAGGAAGAAGAGAGTGGCATTCTTCAGAAAACAGAAGTGCAGTGGCAGCTCTGGGGTAGCTGTGGTGTTTATTGAGCAAAGAATTCCTCCTGCACAGCCCAGTGCTTGTGCTGGGGGAGGAAAATCCCTGTGTGCCCAGCCTGGCACGGAGCTGAGGGGATGGCCCAGCTCAGCTGAGCCAGCCTGGCCACCCAGGGGACCCCAGAGTCCCCTCCTGTCCCCCGTGGCCAGGCTGGGAAACACCAGAAGGACTCTGCTGGTCCCGAGGAGGGACACGGGAGAGGCGCCTGTGCTGATGTCCCCAGGAGCTCTGGGGACAGCAGGAGCTGCCTGGATGGGGTTGGTTTGATCTCTCATTGAATCTCCTGAGCTGAAGGAACCCAGAGGATCATCCAGTCCAATCCTGGCCCTGCCCAGACCCCCCAAAAACCCCACTCTGGGCATCCTGAGCTGGAATATCCCCAGGGATCATTGATCTGCTCCTGGATCCCCCAGCACCCCCACCCTGGCCATCCCTGCAGCGCTGCCCAAATTTCTCCCCCATCCTTCATCTCCCCCATCCCTCACTCTCCCAGAATCATGGAATGAGCTGAGCTGGAAGGGACCCACAGGGATGATCAATCCCAAATCCAAAGCCTGCCCAGAGCCCCCCCAAGCCCAGCCTGGGCATCCCTGGAGCTCTGGCAGCCTCGGGGCCGTGCCCATTCCCTGGGCAGCCTGGGCAGTGCCAGCAGCCTCTGGGGGAAGAACCTTGCCCTGATCTCCAGCCTGAGCTGCCCTGGCCCAGCTCCAGCCATGCCCTGGCTGCTGTCCCTGTCCCAGAGCAGGGATGGGAGCTGCCCCTCGGGAGGAGCTGCAGACCCCTGAGCTCTGCACACACCAAGAGCCCTCAGCTGCTCCTCCTGTGGCCCCTCCTGACCCTTCACCCTCTCCATGTCCCACCTTTGCACTCTCCAAAATCTTTGAGGCACCCAGAAGTGCCCCCAGCACTGGGAGGTGAGGCTGCACCAGCCTCGAGCAGAGCAGGACAATCCCTCCTCTCCTTCCCCTTTTCCTGTTTTTCTCTTCCTTCTCCTTCTCCCAGTGACCCTCTGGCCTGCAGCCGATCTCCACGTGGAGCTGGAGGCTCCCAGGGGATTCCTGAACCCCTGAAGGGACCCACAGCCAGCCAGGCTGGATCCTCTCCTGGTTTGATCCCACAGTGGGAGCTCAGAGCGGTGCCAAGGAGCTGAACCTGAGGAACAACTTCCCGAGGCCCTCCCGTGGAGAAAGAGCAGCTCCTAAGTGACCCCAGAGTCATCTGGGTGGTGCATAAAAATATCTGCCAGTGACAGAGGGGGGGAAGGTCCTGGGAGAGGGGAGAGCAGGAGAAAATCCCCAAATTTCAATACTGTCATACACAGCAGAGACCCCCAAGGGAAGAGCACCCCATTCCATCCCTGAGTGGCTGGAGCAGGGATGAGGTGGATACAGAGGCTTGGCAGAGAAAGGGTTAATTAAAAACTGGGATGCGTCCCTGGGGTAGTTTGGGGGATCCCCCAAATAAAATAAAATAAAATAAAATAAAATAAAATACAATACAATACAATAAAATACAATACAATAAAATACAATACAATACATACAATACAATAAAATACAATAAAATAAAATAAAATAAAATAAAATAAAATAAAATAAAATAAAATAAAATAAAATAAAATAAAATAAAATAAAATAAAATAAAATCATACTAATTCCCGTTCCTAATGTCTGAAATAAATCCCAGCACTTTGCAGTCCCACCTTTGCCACTGCCAGGACGAGGGTGGATCCAGCAGGGCGCTGGAGCTGCTGCTCTGCAGCCCCCCAAAGGACCAATGATCCAAGCAGGACCCACACATTCCCAAAAAGCAGCTGAAGTGACCCCCCCTGAGTGCTGTCATCACTCAGGAGAGATCATAAAATTATAACCTTGGCTCAACTTCTAACATTTATTTCATGAGTTGATAATTCCATCATTTTCTCATCCCAGTTTTCTGTCCCTGTATGGCCACAGAGAACAATTCCACTTGGAAAACCGGCCAGAGAAAATTGTGCAGCCTCAGATACACAAAATTAAGAAGCCCTGGAAGTCACAGTGCCTTGGTTTTGTTCATAATTGGATTAAAATCAATGAGATCAGCAGAACTTGTTCATTTTCTGCTTTTGCTTTCGTTTGATCTCAGCCTTCCCGGATCTCTCAGGATGCCAGGAGGGGAGATCACAGATCACAGCTCTCAGGCTTTCCAGCCTCGGTCCTACAAGGCCAGGGAGACAGCTCTGGACAGGAAAAGCATCCCTGGTGCTCTGTGCCTCATCTGTCCTCAGCTCCATCCCCAGGACCCCCACGCTGGCACCTGGAGCTGCCCCTCAGAGCTGATTCTCAGGTTCCCCCAGGAGCCTTCATCCCAGACAGGGAATTTGTCGGTTCTTGGCTTCTTTTCCCTGCCTCTGTTAAGGTCAGGATTGAAGGCACTTGAGCCATTGCACGCTCAGGCTTCCATGTTTATTATTTCTTATCTATTTTACAAGTGGTGAGCTCTACAGCATCCTATAACAAGCTGCAAAATGTCCAACTGTCTCTTGCTATGAGGCCTTCGAAGGATACACTGTCCAATTAAGAAATGACAACTAAATTGTTTTCACTTTTAACCCAATAACCAACCACCCATGGCCCTCAATGGGGACTTTTTATCCAAATATGCAAAACCACCCAAACCCGTGGAGGAGGAGGAGGAGGAGGAGGAGGAGAAGGAGAAGGAGAAGGAGAAGGAGAAGGAGAAGGAGAAGGAGAAGGAGAAGGAGAAGGAGAAGGAGAAGGAGAAGGAGAAGGAGAAGGAGAAGGAGAAGGAGAAGGAGAAGGAGAAGGAGAAGGAGAAGGAGAAGGAGAAGGAGAAGGAGAAGGAGAAGGAGAAGGAGAAGGAGAAGACAACAAAGAAGACAAAGAAGACGAAGAAGGAGAAAGAGAAGAAAGAGTAGAAAGAGAAGAAAGAGAAGAAAGAGAAGAAAGAGAAGAAAGAGAAGAAAGAGAAGAAAGAGAAGAAAGAGAAGAAAGAGAAGAAAGAGAAGAAAGAGAAGAAAGAGAAGGAGGACCAGCCTCCACCCCAAAACCTCCATCTTGCCCCATATCTATTCCTACATTCTAAACCCCAAGCTCTGAATTTCCCACCCTGTGATATCACACCCTTCTATTCAAACCCCACTCCCACAATCCCAGTTCTGTCATTCCATTCTGGAAGCTTCTCCACGGCCTCAGGTTAAATACAGTATTTTTTGGTGGGTCTGTGCCCTTCAGCACAGAAAGTTTAAAATTCTCAGCCCAGGGTTCCAGCAGGAATTCTGGCTCATTTTCCCCCTATTTTCCAAAGGCATTTTCCCCATATCCATGCCCTGCAAAGTGTCCCCAGCTTTTGTCCTTGACAAAATCCCATCCTGACACCCAATCCTGCGCTGCTGGCCCGGCACTTCCATCCCTCCCCTTCCACCTCCTCCCTCTCCAGGGCACCAAACTCATCTCTGCTTTCAAGGCCACCCCCAAGCCGAGCTGTCCCTGCTGGGTTTGCTGTTCCAAGGTCAAATCCCTGTCTTCAGGCATGGATGTGAGGAAATCTCCACTGGAAGCAGCAGTGCTACCAAGGATCCCTGGATTTGGATCTCCTTCTGCTTGGTGAAATCTGAATTTTCAAAGGTGGAGTTGAGGATGGGCCATGAGTTCAAAGCAGAGGGAAAAGAGATGGCACAGATGTGGTGCCATCAGTTGTTGATAAATGAAATATCTTTTTCGATAGATTTTGCTCCTGGGCAGGTTTAAAAACTCAGTTTTATCTCAGAATAAAATAAATTTATCTCAGAATAAATTAATTTAAGATTTAAGGAAATTTTCAGTACCCACCACCCTCTGGAGAGATTTGGAGGTGGAAATTAGGGAGAACAGCCACAGATTTCCAATGGAAAGCTTCACAAAGCTTCTACAACTCTGCAAATCATCTTCTTCACAATCAACACCTTTCCCTGTGAAGAAGGGACAGGAAAAAAACATTTTCTGTCCTTCCATGAGGTCCTTGAGGCCTTTGGGAAGTGTCTGTGCTGTATTTTCCCCCTCTTTGCCAGGATGGGGTACAGGGAATATTCCCTGCTCCTCACCTGCCTTGGGAGGAGAAGTTCCACAGGGATACAGAATCCAACCCCAGAATTTTAAGGCCAAATCAGATGCGAGCAGCGAAGTCATTTGAGCGTTTCAGATTTACCTGGAAGGCATCACCCCCTCTGCATTTTAATTAGCAGCCCTTCATCAAGCTTCACCTCAAAGCACCTGCAAATCCAAGGGCTGGAGGTGCGGAAATATTCGCTGAGGAGCAGCCAGGAGGGCTGGGAGGGGCAGGAACGGAGATAAATCCTGGCATGGTCCCAAAATTCTGGGCTGGCAGCGCTGCTGGGCGGGGTGCAGGGGTGGGATTGGGGTGCAGGGGATGGATTGGGGTGCAGTGGATTGGGGTGCAGTGGGTTGGATTGGGGTGCAGGGGCTGGATTGGGGTGCAGTGGATTGGGGTGCAGTGGGTTGGATTGGGGTGCAGTGGGTTGGATTGGGGTGCAGTGGGTTGGATTGAGGTGCAGGGGCTGGATTGGGATGCAGGGCCTGGATTATGGGGCAGGGGTTGGATTGGGGTGCCAGGGTTGGATTGGGGTGCAGGGGCTGGATTGGGGTGCAGGGGCTGGATTGGGGTGCAGGGGCTGGATTGGGGTGCCAGGGTTGGGATGCAGGGGCTGGATTGGGGTGCAGTGGGTTGGGGTGCAGGGGCTGGATTGGGGTGCAGGGGCTGGATTGGGGTGCAGGGGCTGGATTGGGGTGCAGGGGCTGGATTGGGGTGTAGAGGCTGGATTGGGGTGCAGGGGTTGGAGTTTTTGGCTCCCCTCAAACCTCTCCAGACTCGGGGCTTTCCAGCCAGCCAGCAAAAAGCTCCAGGGCTGCATTGCTGCATCATCCCAAAAAAACCACCAGGATACAGGTGGAAAGGAAGATTTCCAGGGCATCCATTTGGCAGATAAGCATCAGGCTGTGCCTCATCCAACCTTTTTCCCATTTTCCTGCAGTGCTAAATTGGAGTCCCAGCTCCCAGAAGGAGCAGGCTGGGAAGGCTTGGAGCACTCTACCCTCTAAATAAACACTGAGGTGTTTTATGGCAGGGATGGGGTGGGATGGGATTTAAGGTCCCTTCCAAAACCAGCCCAAAAATGACACAAATCCTGATTTTCAGGAGCTAAAAACCACCAGGATTTGAAGCGAGAAAAGAGTTTCATTCCCCCTTGACCAGATTTTCATTGAGCCAAATTCTGCCTTTCTGCACCCAAAACAAGCCACAAAGCCAAAAAAGGCACGAATCTGTGCCCAAAAAAGGCACAAATCCTGATTTTCCAAAAGCCAAAAGCCAGTAGCACTTGGAAGAAGAAAAGAGTTTCAATCTTTCTTGACCACATTTTTGTACCAGTGAAAATCTCTCTGATTCCAATTTTGCCTTTCTGCACCCAAACCAAGAAGCCACAAAATCAGCCCAAGAGCAAAGACACAAATCCTCATTTCTAGAGGACAAAACCACCAGGATTTGAAGGGGGAAGAGAATTTCCATCTCTCCTGACCAGATTTTTGTACCAGTGAAAAATTCTCTGAGCCTAGTTCTGCCCTTCAGCACCCAAAATAAGGAGTCACAAAACCTGCCCAGGAGTAAGGGCAAATATCCTGATTTTCAGAGCACAAAAACCACCAGGATTTGAAGGGAGAAAAGAATTACAATCTTTCTTGAGAAGATTTTTTTTCACTCTCAGCCAAATTCTGCTTTTCTGCACCCAAACCAAGCCACAAAACCTTCCCCAAAAAGGCACAAATCCTGATTTTCAGGAGCCAAAACCCACCAGGATTTGAAGGGAGGAGTTTCAACCTTTCTGGAGCAGCATTTTATAACTCTGAGCCAAATTCTGGCTTTCTGCACCCAAACCAAAGCAGAAAACCAGCCCAAGGGCAAAGCCACAAACCCTGATTTTTAGAGGACAAAATCACCAGGTTTTGAAGGGAGGAGTTTCAACCTTTCTTGAGCACATTTTTATAACAGTGAAAAATCCTCTGAGCCAAATTCTGCCTTTCTGCACCCAAACTAAGAAGTTACAAAACCTGTCTGAGAGTAAAGGCCCAAATTCTGAATTTTAGAGGACAAAATCTCTTGGATTTTAAAGGAGAAGAGTTTCAACCTTTCTTGAGCACATTTTTATAGCAATGAAAAATTCTATGAGCCAAATTCTGCCTTCCTGCACCCAAACCAAAGCAGAAAACCAGCCCAAGAGTAAAGGCCCAAATTCTGATTTTTAGAGGACAAAAGCACCAGGATTTGAAATGAGAAAAGAGTTTCAACCTTTCTTGAGCACCTTTTTATAACAGTGAAAAATCCTCTGAGCCAAATTCTGCCTTTCTGCACTCAAACCAAGCCCCAAATCCAGCCCAAAAAAAGACACAAACCCTGATTTTCAGAAGCCAAAGCCCAGGATTTGAAGGTTCTGAGTGTTCGGGGTAAACCAGGGACCCCCAGCCCAGGGTGGCCTCAGCAGATTCATGGAGCTGTGGGAGCACATCCCAATGAAACTTCCTGGAGCTGAACTTTTTCACTCAAAGTCTCCTGGAGGTTCCCAATATCTGACAAATGTCAAAGTGCTGTTTCCATAAAGTTCTTTAAAGTGGATTTAAGGACTGTTCCAGATTGCAAGGCAAGACGTATTCTATTGCCATCTGTTTGGCAGTTGTCTGGTGTCAAGTGGGCAATTCTCCTTATCTCTCTTCCTGAGTGATCATAATCACTCCTCCCTCAGCAGGGAACATCTGCTGATAAGGGGCTATTGAATGTCACCACATGACTGATAAGAACTATAACATCCCATTGTGAGATGCTCCGCCCAGAGGGAGGAGCCAAGCATTCCTACCCAGATATAATCTGGAGATTCTGACACACCAGCACGGCTCTGCTCCACTGGACTCCCCAGAGGAACAGCAGCTGCTTCTACTTCCAGGGATCTGCGGAGGAAGAATTCACCCCTTTCCTACAGGACTGCCCTGCTCCAACAGAACCATGCCTGACACTCCAGGAGGACTGCAGCCCCTTTTCCAACTGGACTGCCACCAACACCCTGACCCACAGGGTGTCAGGTTGTGTTCTGACTCTGTCAGTGTTGTTCTGGTGTATTGCATTGGTTTATTTTATCCTTTTATTTTTATCCCTTCCCTATTAAAGAACTGTTATTTCCTGCTCCCATATTTTTGCCTGAGAGCCCCTTAATTTAAAATTCACAGCAATTCGGAGGGGTGGGGAGGGTTTGCATTCTCCATTTCAGGGGAGGCTCCTGTCTCCTTTAGCAGGCACCTGGCTTTCCAAACCGAGACAAAGGTTCTGATCAGATCCAGCTCCTTCCCCAGCAGGTTAACAGGGAGAGGGAAAATGAAGAAATGTGGGAGAGCTGCTCCTGGAACAATCCCTGTCTCTCAGTGTCTGAGCTCCAAGGAAGCCCTTTGGGCTATAAATAAAATGTAATGGGATCAACAGAGGCAAAGCCAGATTTAAAAGTCAAAACAGGTAGAGCACAATTCCCACAAGGCTGGGGAAAAAGAAAAAAATCCATCATCCCAAAATCCACCAGCTGGGAACAGAAAAACAGCATGAAAATGTAATTAATGTTTATTAAAAGTGGTTTAGAGGAGCTGAGGGGATGTGCACCCAGAGGAATTCCCTGGAATTTTAAGCATCCATTCAGGCTTGGTTTTAGCTTTTTGGGAGAATTTTGTCCTGGTTTTGAAAGATTTTAACGTGTGGAGCAAGGAGGGATCAGGGATTGTGGAAGGAAAGCAAATTGATGTTCAAGAGACAAGTTCTTCACAGAGGGTCCAAAACTCTTCAAAAACTCATGCAGGGAGGGGCTTAAAATAAATTAAAAGAGATGAAATACGGAATATTGCATCCCTGGAAATGTCCAAGGCCAGGTTGGATGGGGCTTGGAGCAACCTGGGCTGGTGGAAAATGTCCCTGTCCATGGCAGGGGTGGGGTGAGATAATGAAGGATTTTAGGTCTCTCCCAAGCCAAACCATTCCACGATTCCGTAAAGAAAAGAAGCCAGCAGAAATATTCCCTGTCCCAGAAGGAGAAACTCCATGAAAAATTTCCATTATTTTGTTAAACTCTGGATTAAAGGATGCACCACAAAGCACAGATAAAGCACGGAAATAAAACCCTAAATAAGAAATAAATCCCTCAAGCATCAAAAATCACTTTCCAACAGCATTGGGAAAGGGCTAATTGGGAAAGGGTTAATTAAGCCATGGGCGGGTCCAGCCTCTGACACTCCCACCCACACTGAGTGTCAAAATATTTCATTTTTAACAGCAAGTAGCAAAATATTTCATTATTAATACTGAGTATCAAAAGATTTCATTTTGAACACCAAATATGAGAATATTTCATTATTAACACCAAATATAAAAATGTTTCATTATTAACACCAAGTATCAAAAGATTTCATTATTATTATACAATATTTCATTATTCCTTTCTTGAAGTAGCTGGGGGGTTGGAATGTGGGACACCAAAGCTTTGGGCTCAGGGGCCTGCTGGCATCATTCCAGGCCTGGAAAATTTCTGGGAATTCTTTTGGGGGATGCTGAGATCTCTCAGCCAGGGCTCTTCTCTCATCCAACCTGCCCAAGCAATTCCAACCCCCCCAGGTCTGTTCCCTGATTAGTGCCAAGCTGATAAGAGCTAATTCCAATCAAGGAATTAGGATGGGATCCAGGGTAGTCCCTCATTACCTAAAGTGCAGCGTGGGAGGGGTTTAGGGCGAAAGTCAGGGGAAAAAAATCCAAACTTCCCCCATTAAACACAAAATTCAGGCACAGGGATCTCTGGAAAAGTTCTCCAGGAAGGGCAGCTCATTCCCACACGGAGTTAGGTAGGAAATCTCACCAGAAAACCAGGAGGAAATGGGTTTAAACCAGCAAAAATTGAATATTTATTGGCAGGGTGGGAAGGACCTGCTGGAGTGGAGGGAGAGACTGGGATCAGAGGGAATTTGTAGGGAAAGAAGCAAAATGAAGATGCAGGAATGTCCCCATCGTCCCCAACCCCAGGAGCTGATGAGGCTGGAGAGGAAAATCCCCCAGGCAGCAGAGCTTCTCTTGGAGCTGGGAAAGAGCAGCTCCTCCAAGGGCTGCTCCCAGGAAAACGGAGAAAAATCAGGATTGATGAATTTCCATGGAAATATCCCAACCTCCAGCACTCCCCTTTAACTTCACCCCTGGTTTTACTCCCGTAAAAGCAACAGCAGAGTGGCAAAAAATGGGAAAACAAAGAGTTTTTCTTGCCCTAATTACAAAAAATTTGTAATTATTTCCTTAGAAATTGATTTTTTTTCCAGTAAGAAATTGCAATTCTTTCACTAAGAGTAAAATATCATAATTCTTTCCCAAATTACAAAAGCTTGTGATTATTTCCTTAAAAATTGTCATTTCTTTCCAGTAAGAAATCGTATTTTTTTCCCTAACAGTAAAAAAAATTGTAATTATTTCCCTAAGAGTAAAATATTGTAATTCTTTCCCAAATTATAAAAAAATTGTAATTCTTTCCCTAAAAATTGTAATTTCTTTCTAGTAAGAAATTGTAAGTTTTTCCCTAAGAGTAAAAAATGGTAATTATTTCCTTTAAAATTGTCTTTCTTGTCTGGAATTTTCTTTCCAGTAAGAAATTGTAATTCTTGCCAGTGAGAAATTGTAATTCTTTCCCTAAGAGTAAAATATCATAATTCTTTCCCAAATTACAAAAAATTGTGATTATTTCCTTAAAAATTGTCATGTCTTTCCAGTAAGAAACTGTAATTTTTTCCCTAAGAGCAAAATATTGTAATTCTTTCCCAAATTACAAAAAAATTGTAATTCTTTCCCTAAAAATTGTAATTTCTTTCTAGTAAGAAATTGTAATTCTTTCCAGTGAGAAATTGTAATTCTTTCCCTTAGAGTAAAATATCATAATTCTTTCCCAAATTACAAAAAATTGTGATTATTTCCTTAAAAATTGTCATTTCTTTCTAGTAAGAAATTACAATTCTTTCCAGTGAGAAATTGTAATTCTTTCCAGTGAGAAATTATAATTCTTTCTAGTAAGAAATTGTAATTCTTTCCCTAAGAGTAAAAAAAATTTAATTCTTCCCCTAAGAGTAAATAAATGTAATTTTTTTCCCTCTCCTAAGGGCGGGGAGGTGATTTTCCAAGCGAATCCCGTGGTGGATCTGGGTCCAAGGGGATCTTTTTTCCCTGCCCAGATGGAGCTGAGCCCCAGGGAGCAGCTGGGGCTGCCAGATGGATGCCAGGGCCGTGCTGGGAGCGTGAGACGGGCACAGGAAAACCTCAGGCTCCAAATGCCCGGAGCTGGAGCCCTGCCTGAACCCCCAGGACAGCGATTCCCGATGGGAAAAATGCAGGGAAAAAACACCAGCAGCACCTGGGCTCTACACGGGGTGAGGAATGGTGAGAACGGCAAAAAAAAATGAGGAAAAAATGGACATTTCTAAGGGTTTTCAGTTTAAAAGGAGTTTGCATCCACAGAGTGAAAAATCCAGGGGAAAATGACCCAAAAATGGACATTTCAAATGGTTTTCAGTTTAAGAGGAGGAGTTTGCAGGCACAGAGTGGAAAATCCAATGACCAGCCCCAAGAAATGATCACAAATTGACGTTTCAAGTGGTTTTCAGTTTAAAAGGAGGATTTTGCATCCATAGAGTGAGAAATCCAGGGAAAAATGACCCAAAAATGGACATTTCAAATGGTTTTCAGTTTAAGAGAAGGAGTTTGCAGGCATAGAGTGAGAAATCCAAGGACTAGCCCCAAAAAATTAACACAAATGGACATTTCAAGTGGCTTTCAGTTTAAGAGATGGAGTTTGCATCCATAGAGTGAGAAATCCAGGGAGCACCCTTGAAAAATGACCAAAAAATGACCAAAAATGGACATTTCAAGTGGTTTTCAGGATTTTGCATCCATAGAGTGAGAAATCCAAGGAGCACCCTTGAAAAATGACCGAAAAATGACTAAAAAAAGGACATTTCGAGTGGTTTTCAGTTTAAAAGGAGGATTTTGCACCCATAGAGTGAGAAATCCAGGGTAAAATGACCCAAAAATGGACATTTCAAATGGTTTTCAGTTTAAGAGGAGGAGTTTGCAAGCATGGAATGAAAAATCCAAGGACCAGCCCCAAGAAATGACCACAAATTGACATTTCAAGTGGTTTTCAGTTTAAAAGAAGGATTTTGCATCCATAGAGTGAGAAATCCAGGGAGCACCCTTGAAAAATGACCAAAAAATGACCAAAAATGGACATTTCAAGTGGTTTTCAGGATTTTGCATCCATAGAGTGAGAAATCCAAGGAGCATCCTTGAAAAATGACCAAAAAAATGGACTTTTCAAAGGGTTTCAGTTTAAAAGGAGGAGTTTGCATCCAGGTATTCCAAGATTCTGCTGGGCAGCCCTAATTCCTGGTGGATAAATAACAGCAGCAGCCCCTGAGTTGGATGTGGAATGAGGAATTGTGAAAATAGCAAAAAAGGAGCAAAAAAAAAGGACATTTCAAAGGGTTTTCAGTTTAAAAGGAGTTTGCATCCATAGAGTGGGAAATTCAGGGACCAGCCCCCAAAAAAGACCAAAAAATGGATTTTTCCAAGGGTTTTCACATTTAAAAGTAGATGTTTGCATCCACAGAGTGAAGAATTGTGAGAACAGGAAAAAAATGACCAAAAATGGACTTTTCAAAGGGTTTTCCCTTCAAAAGGAGGTGTTTTCTTCCAGATATTCCAAGATTCTGCTGGACAGCTCTAATTCCTGATGGATAAATAACAGCAGCAGCCCCTGAGTTAGATACTGAATGAGGAATTAGGAAAACAGAAAAAAACTAAGCAAAAAATGGACTTTTCAAAGGGTTTTCACACTTTGAAGTGTTTGCATCCACTGAGTGAGGAATTCTGAGAGCAGCCCCAAAAAATGATCAAAAAATGGATATTTCAAAGGTTTTCTGTTTAAAAGGAGGAGTTTGCATCCAGGTATTCCAAGATTCTGCTGGGCAGCCCTAATTCCTGGTGGATAAATAACAGCAGCAGCACCTGAGTTGGATGTGGAGTGAGGAATTGTGAAAATAGCAAAAAAGGAGCAAAAAAAAAAAAGGACATTTCTAAAGGTTTTCAGTTTAAATGAGTTTGCATGCATAGAGTGAGAAATCCAAAGACCAGCCCTGAAAAAATGACCCAAAATGGACTTTTCAAAGGGTTTTCACAATTAAAAGCAGCAGATTGCTGTTCCAAGGTGTTCCAGGACATCCCTAATTCAAACTTTCAAGATTTTGAGTCCTCAAGAAAAATCTCTGGTAAAAAATTCCTTGATTTTTTCCCCAAAATTCTGCCACATCTGGGTCCTCCAAAATAGAACCCCAATGAGTGAATTATTGCAGGATCATTCCACATCCCTGTGGAATTTCCTTGTGCAGGGAATATGGAGACAGGGCTGGAAGAAACCTCTCCCAAATCCCTGGAAAACGACCCTAAAAACACAAGTCCAGCATCCCAAGAAACATCCCAAAACCCTCCTGGTTTTATCCAACTGCACTTGGAATTGAATCAAATTTCTCCCCTCACATTCCTGCCCTGGTGGGAAGCAAAATAAATCAAGAAATAGATCAAACCAGAATTATTTATTTTTCTATTATTCCGCTGTATTTGAATTTCGCAGCTCAGCAGAGCTGGGGATGGATTAAAAAAAAAAAGAGGGGGAAGCTCCATTTCAGTGGTGCCACTGGAAATCAACCAAACCCAAATCCTCCAGGCCAGATCCAAAGAAAACTTTGGACTTTGAGCCATCCCAAAGTTCTCCAAACAGACAGACAATTTGGGGATGAAATGGAGATGCCTCTTGGCCTGCTGGTTTAAAAACAGGGGAAAAATCCCAAATAAAACCCTCCTGCTCCTAAACCTCGGGATGAGGTCTGGGAAGGGCTGCAGGGTCCTTTTCCCTGCTGGGGTTGGTGCCTTCAGCCCTTTTGGGGTGATGATGGATGGAAAATGCAGATTTTCCAGTGCTGGAAAATGAGTTTCAACCCAGGACATTCAATAAAGTCTTTTTATCCTACAAAATTTAGAGAGAAAAGGCCACACATTTGGGATTAATTTGGATTTTTTAATGTCTTTTGGATTTTCTGTTTAATTTTGGGGTTTGGGTTTTCTTTTTTGTTGTTTTTCTTTTTTTTTTTTTTCATTTCCTATCAAGGTTTTAAATTGGAATTCTCTGAAATCAGATTTTCCTTGTCCCCTTTTCCCCACTGCTGTAGCCTGCTCCCACTGGGAGTGCCGAGGGATGAAATCCCAGAGGGAACAGGTGGGAGGAGCCTGGTTTTAGATGGAATTCCCCCTCTTATTTTTGTGTTTGTTATGGGGTTTTTTTTAATATTTAAAGGCTAGAAAATACCCCTTTGGAATTAGTGAGTTGGAAAAGTTGTTGCTGTACAGATATATATATATATATATATATATATATACACTTATATAGAGATGATAATGATTCTTTTTTATTAGAAATTGTTTTTAAGTTTTATATTAACTTAGTTGGAGAATTTATGGATTAAAGATTGATTGGAGCAGGAGGAGTAAGGGAGCAGGGAATGTCCTCATCAGCCTGGGATGTCCTCATCCCTTTCCTGGGATTTGCACGGCGCAGGGAGAGAGGGAATGCCTCACTCAGTATTTCCTTCCCGTTTTCTCCTGTACAAAGAGGGATTTGTGGATGGATCCCAGAACCCCAGGATGGATCCAGCTGGAAGTGACCACTGGGGTCACCTGGATTGTTGGAAAAGACACCAGATTTTAATTTTTTGTATAACTTTAGTCAGGGGTTTTGTCCACCTTGGAATTAAAGTTTCTTTTCAGGGACTGTTCCACCACTCGAGGCCTGATTCAGCAAACTGGGGGGAGCAGAGAAAATACCCAAAAGATAATGAGCATTAATGAGCAGTAACAACCATTAATGATATTAATGACCATTAACAACCATTAATGGTCATTAACGACCATCAGCTCCAAACACCAACCCCAGCATGGTCAGACACTCCTGCTCTGGGAAAAGAGAGATAAGAGAATGAAGAATGAGAACCTAATGAGCACCTAATTAGCACTGAAGGGATCAATAATGAATAGGAAACCAAATACTACGAACTTGGGACCAAAAATGAGCATGGAACCAATGAATTTCTCCTTTGGTCCTGGCCTGTGTTCACCTTTTCCCAGGGATAGAGGAATTGAAGTTTCTTCTCAGGGACTGTTCTACCACTCCAGGCCTGATGAGCTGAACATCTCAAGAGACTGGCACAGAAAATACCCCAAAGATAACGAGCATTAACAAGCACTAAGAGAACCAAGAACGAGAACCTAATTACCATCCATAAATTGGGATCAATAACCAATACTAAGAACTGCATAACTCAGGACCAATGGCATTGAACCAATGAATTTCTCCTTCAGTCCTGGCCTGTGTCCACCTTTGCCCATGGGGAAAGGAATTGAAGTTTCTTTTCAGGGTCTGTTCCACCACTCCAGGCCTGATGAGCTGAACATCTCAAGAGACTGGGGGTAGCACAGAAAATACCCATAAGATTATGAGCATTAATGAGTCTTAACGAGCATTAACAAGCACTAACAATTAATGGTCAATAACAACCATTAGTGACCATTAACGACCACGAATGACTAATAATAACAATTAATGGTCATTAACAACCATTGATGACCATTAACAACCATCAGCTCCAAACACCACCCCTGGCATGGTCAGACACTCCTGCTCTAGGAAACAACCAATAAGAGAACCAAGAATGAGAACCTAATTAACACCCATAAATTGGGATCAATAATCAATAGTAAGAACTGCATAACTCATGACCAATGGCATTGAACCAATGAATTTCTCCTTCGGTCCTGGCCTGTGTCCACCTTTGCCCAGGGATAAAGGAATTGAAGTTTCTTTTCAGGGACTGTTCCACTACTTCAGGCCTGAGCTGAACATCTCAACAGACTGGCACAGAAAATACCCAAAAGAAAATGAGCATTAATGAGCCTTAATGAGCATTAACCAGCACTAACAACAATAAACGGTCAATAACAAACATTAGTGATCATTAACCACCACTGATGACCACAAATGACTAATAATAACAATTAATGGTCATTAACAACCATTGATGACCATTAACAACCATCAGCTCCAAACACCAACCCCAGCATGGTCAGACACTCCTGCTCTGGGAAACAACCAATAAGAGAACCAAGAATGAGAACCTAATTAACACCCATAAATTGGGATCAATAATCAATAGTAAGAACTGCATAACTCAGGACCAATGAATTTCTCCTTTAGTCCTGGCCTGTGTCCACCTTTGCCCAGGGATAAAGGAATTGAAGTTTCTTTTCAGGGACTGTTCCACCACTCCAGGCCTGAGCTGAACATCTCAAGAGACTGGCACAGAAAATACCCAAAAGATAACGAGCATTAATGGTCACTAACGAGCATTAATGACAATTAATGGTCATTAACAGCCATTAATGACCATTAACAACCATTGATGACTATTAATGACCAATAATAACAATTAATGGCCATTAACAACCATTAATGACCATTGATGACCATTAACAACCACCAGCTCCAAAAACCACCCCTGGCATGGTCAGAGATTCCTGCTCTGGGAAAAGATCAATAAGGAAACAAAGAACAAGAACCTAATTAACATCCATTAATTGGGATTTATAATCAATACTAAGAACTGCATAGCTCGGGACCAATGGCATTGAGCTAATGAATTTCTCTGGGTTTTGACTGGATAAAATATTGGGTATCTAGAAGCTACCATGGTATCCTTTTGAATTTCTTATGGTTTTAAATCTTGAAACTTAAATTTATTTGTACCATCCCCTCTCAGCAAGCAGAGCCCCTTTTTTATAGATTTTTGAACTTCAAATCAGGCTTTCCACAAGAGGAAAGCAGATTTTACCTGAGGAACCCCGAGTCACAAGTTCCCTGGAAAAAAATTCCTTATTTTTTTCAGAAGGAGCAGCCAAAGAAAGCTGAGTGAGGTCTGAGTGCCTGATCAAACAGAACACAAACAAAGGGAAAGGAAAAAAAAGGAAAAGGAAAACACAGGGCTGGCCCAGAGCCTGTGTTACACACAGGGAGGGCACATTCAGGCATCAGAATTCCCAGGAAATCATAATCATCCACTGGAAACCCTCCTGGTTTTCCTCTCCCAGACACAGGCTGGGATTTCAGCCTCCAGAGAAGCCTTTGAGCAGCCCCAGGGGTGCTGGGAGACAAAAATCATCTTGATAAACAGCTGGGAGACAAAAATCATCCCAAAAACCAGCTGGGAATCGTGGCAGGGAAGGAGCCAATGGAGCTGGGGAGGACCTGATTTCCCTGGGATAAACAGGAATATCAAAAGTGCAGCACAGGACCTTGCTCAGCCCTGGGGGATCCAGGAGGCAGCAGAAATGTCTGTCAGGCTTGGGGCAGCAGCAAAACCTGCCCAGTGCTCCAGAAAGGTGGGAAAGGAGCAAAATCCACAGGGAAAAACATCAGGAAGAGGATTTGTGTTATCATTCCCTGTGGGGTCAGGGGAGCTTCGCTCTGAGCAGCAGCACAGGGACTGTGGTGCTCTGGGAACACTTCCAGGAGGGACAAATCCCAGGCTGAGATTGGATAATTGAGTCCAGGATCCCAAATCCAGGCTGGAAGGGGCAGGATGGGCTGGTTCCTGTCATCCCTGAGGAATTGGGGAAGGATAAAGGGGAGCCCACGAGCAGCAGTACAGGGACTGTGGTGCCTCAGGAGCACTTCCAGGAGGGACAAATCCCAGGTTGAGATTGGATAATTCAGTCCAGGATCCCAATCCAGGCTGGAAGGGCTGGTTCCTGGTGTCCCTGAGGAATTGCTGTTTGGGGAAGGACAAAGGGGAGCCCACAAGCAGCAGCACAAGGGGCTGTGGTGCTCTGGGAACACTTCCAGGAGGGAGAAATCCCAGGGTGGGATTGAATAATTCAGTCCAGGATCCCAAATCCAGGCTGGAAGGGGCAGGGTGGGCTGGTTCCTGGTGTCCCTGAGGAATTGCTGTTTCAGGAAGGACAAAGGGGAGCCCACAAACAGCAGCACAAGGGCTGTGCTGCCTCAGGAGCACTTCCAGGAGGGACAAATCCCAGGCTGGGATTGAATAATTCAATCCAGGATCCAAATCCAGGCTGGAAGGGGCAGGGTGGGCTGGTTCCTGTCATCCCTGAGGAATTGGGGAAGGACAAAGGGGAGCCCACAAGCAGCAGCACAAGGGCTGTGGTGCTCTGGGAACACTTCCAGTAGGGACAAATCCCAGGCTGAGATTGGATAATTCAATCCAGGATCCAAATCCAGGCTGGAAGGGGCAGGGTGGGCTGGTTCCTGTCATCCCTGAGGAATTGCTGTTTGGGGAAGGATAAAGGGGAGCACACGAGCAGCAGCACAAGGACTGTGCTGCCTCAGGAGCACTTCCAGGAGGGACAAATCCCAGCCTGAGATTGAATAATTCAATCCAGGATCCCAATCCAGGCTGGAAGGGCTGGTTCCTGGCATCCCTGAGGAATTGCTGTTTGGGGAAGGACAAAGGGGAGCAGATGGGCAGCAGCAACAGCCACCAGGCCTGGGGAGAGCAGCTCTGAGGAGGCCATCTGTGCTCCAGCATCCCAAAAAACCCTCCCAGCCCTCCTGACGCCTCGGGAGGAGCACAGGAAAAGCAGGAGAGGGAGGCTCCAGCCAGAGGGTCCACTGGAAATCAATCTCTGAGGAAAAGAGGGATTTTCTGCTGAAGAAAAACTGCTCAGGTCAGTCCCACCCCACCCAGTGCTTGGGATGGGAACAGGGATGGGAGGAAAACTGGGAGCAGGGAGGAGCCTCTGGGGGTTGATTGGGACAGGCAAACCAAGACATTCCTGACGGTGTTTGCAGGGTTAATTAACAAAGATTAAGATAAAGATAAAAGATAAAGATAAAGATAAAAGATAAAGAGGAACATCTTCCCAGCAGGGCAGGGGTTTTCCAGCCAGGAAGAACATTTAGTGGGAAGAGGTGGATGTGACACAAGGAGATTGGGATCTCCAGGGCTCGGAGGTCACCCCTGCCCACCCCACGCCTTGGGAGATGAGTCTGAGGCTGCAGAGAGCCTGGAGCAATCCCACAAATTCCAGCATTCCCACAATTCCCAGCATTGCCTGCATTCCTTTCACACCTTCCTGAGGTATTTCTGCCCTGGAATTCACTGGGGCCTGATTCCCAACAAACCTGGGCACTGGGGCTTGGAGCACCTGCCCTGAGCCCCTTCCCTCGGAGGGAGGAAGAGATCCTCTTCCTCTGGGACCAGGGAAATTCCCTTCAGGAATGCCCAGGAAATGCCTCCAACAGTGGGATTGCAGTGGTTGGAGCCCTTCCTCCCTCCAAGGGAAGGGCTCCTCTTCCTCAGGGATCCAGGGAAGCTCAGCCCTGCCCTTGAGGGATGCCCAAGGGATGCTCCCAAAAATGGGAATTCAGCATTTGAACCACACACAGATCTCTTCATTTCCCCTGGCACACCTGGAGAAGGAGGTCTGGAAGTTCCTGAGGATGGGCAGGAATTTCTGGACCACCCACAGGGATGAAAGGGAAAGACTCCTGAAAATAATCCCTGATTGAACAACAAATATCTTCATCTGTGATTCAGCAGCGTGTGCATGTTGGGGAAGTGAGGAAAGAGCAGCAGAGATCCTGGTGGAGGAGAAATTCTGGAGTCTGATCTATCCTACTCCTGTGATTACAGATGAACTCAATTAACTGAACCTAAAAAAGCCAATTTAAGCTCCTCTTAGATTAAAAAAAAAAAAAAAAAGAAAAAAAGAGAAAAATTTCTGACAGAGAACCTGGAAATAACGACAGAAAAGCAAAATGTGTGGTTGCAACTAAATTAGATATTGAACAACCCACCGAGTTCACATCTCCTGGCTTCCCACAGAAATGGGAGAAATGGAATGGGAGAGGTTGTGGGGATTTCCTTGTGTGACCAAGGAACCTCTTCATCCATGGGCAAAATCTGGCCTTTGTCAATATCTGGGATTTTTTTCCTTGTTCTCTCCCGTTTGGATGTGGAATTCTGTTTGCTGCAGGAATTTGGAGAGCAGCAGGTGGGGTTTGCTGCTCTCTCTTTGGGGTGGATTTGCTTGACCCCAAATGCCTCAAACCCAAAGTTGTCCCCGTTCCCAGGTGGAGGAAAGGAGAGGGATCTTTTCCTGCTGGGATGGCTGTTGGGACAGATGGGCTGGGTCACCCTCCAGCAGCTCCTGATTTCCTGGGAGGCCTGGACAGGTGCCCAACCTTTAGACCATGAAATGAGGGAAAATTAATTCCTTTCTCATGTGGAAAAAAACCAAACCCCAAATGTGAAGATGTCTAAACTTTAAACTGTTAAACCCTGCAGATTTCCCCTCTCCAAGGCATCCCCTGTTTTCCAGCACCTTTTTCTTTGGGAAAATTTTATCAGGGAGGCAGAGGATGAATGTTCATGCTCCTCATTCCCAAAATCCAGGCTGCTTTTGGGACACCACAATCCCTGTTTTTCTGTTCTCCTCCTGCTTTCTCTTTCATGTGGATTTGCAGGAGTACCAGGAGCAGTGGGAAAACCTTTGGGATTATTGGAATTGCCACCTTTGCTCTACTAATCCTGACAATTAAAACCATGTCTAAGGCAATTCTCTGGAATTTTCCTAGGAGAAAACATTAAAAAAAATATTTTCCCACCTGGAAGAGCATCCAACCTGGCCACATTTACATTTCAGGTACCTGGGGCAGAGAAGAAAATCTTGGAATTATTGGAATTGCCTCCTTTGCTCTCCTAATGTCTCTCCTGATAACAAAACCCCATCTCTAAGCCACTTATTGGACATTTTCCTAGGGAAAAATAAGTACCCAAAATGTATTTTTTCCCAACTGGAGGAGCATCCCACCCAGGCCACATTTGCACTTCAGGTACAGGGAGGAGAGGAGAAAACCTTGGGATTATTTGAATTCCTTCCATTGCTCTACTAGCCCTGACAATTAAGATAATCTCCAAGCCACTTATCCAACATATTACTAGGGAAAAAAGACAAAAAAATGTCCTTTTTCCCACCTGGAAGTGGGAAATATCCAAGAGATATTGCAAAGCCCTTGCCAATATTCCAGGAAAAAGAGAACAATTTGGGGAAGGGAGCACCCAGCCCCTTCCCCATCTCATTAAAAATTTTACTTTATACACTTCTTTTTCTCACAGGCTGAAGGAACATCTCCCTAAAGACTTCCCAAGGCATCTGAGGGTTTTTGGGAATGCTCCTGCTCCATGTCCTGCTCCATGTCCTGCTCCATGTCCTGCTCCATGTCCTGCTCTGCTCCAGGAGCCTTTCCCAGTGACAGTGACACCGAGCCACCACCCGCCAGCACCACAGGAGCATCCCCACATTCCCTGCTCCCTGCTCACACCCTCTGGAATGTTTGGTCCCCAAAACAGGAAGGGAGGACTGAGATCCTTCCCAAACACACACACACCAAGGAAAGGGGAAAACCAAACTGTTCCTCAGATGGAAATTTTCCTTTCTCTGCTGGTTTGTTTTTTTCAAGTCTCCACGTTGGAGCTCTGGAGGTTTTTTTTTTTTGCAGTTTCTGAGTGTTTGTTAAACAAGGAAAAATTCTCTTCCCTAAGGCTTGGCTTATTCCAGAGAATGTGGGAAAAGCACTTCCTTGGAGAGCAGCACTTTGTGCAGGGAAATTAAACTGGAGCAGGCGCTAAATCCTGGCGAGTCTCACCAGCGTTTGTTGCGTCTTTTCCTGCAAAATTTTCCTTTCCCAGCATCCCTGAGCAGGAATTCTCAGCTCCTGGGGCAGAGGGAAGCTCGAGGAGCTGGAATTTCCTGTATCCCCATCCCCAGGAGGGCACAAAGCTCCTCCAAGGAGTCGATTCCCAGTGGCGGAGCCGCGAGGGAGCGTGGAAAGCTGGAATTGCTCCGCAGCCCAAAGGGCCCGAGCAGCCAGACTGGGAGGCACTGGGAACAATGGGGGGCACTGGGAGCCTGGAGCACGCGTGGGGTGTGGGGTGAGGAGGGGAGGGGAGGGTTGTGCCTTCTGTGCAGCTCCAGGAATTCCTTATCCCACGGATTTTGCATTCTGATTTTCCTCGCGGCTTAAGGCGGCTCGGAGCGAACAGCGGAATTCAGAATTCCACCTAAAATCAATTGGGAAGCGAAATAAAGGGTTCTGGCTCAGGGGGTGATGGAAGTGGGGAAGGGGACAAGGAATGAGCCTGGCAGCCACAGGGAGGAAGCACAGGACACCCCCCGCTGCCCTTCCTGTTTGGATTTGAATTCACGGATCGGGAATGAACGGCGCTGCCTTTCCGAGCCCCATCGAGTCCAACATCACTGACACTCCCTCATCCCTCTCACAGCTCCTGAGTTTGCTTAGAATTATTATTAGAATTGGCTTAGAGATGGTTTTAATTGCCAGGGTTAGTAGAGCAAAGGTGGCAATTCCAATAATCCCAAGGGTTTTCCCACTGCTCCTGGTACTCCTGCAAATCCTCATGAAAGAGAAAGCAGGAGGAGAAAAGAAAAACAGGGATTGTGATGTCCCAAAAGCAGCCTGGATTTTGGGAATGAGGAGCATGAACATTCATCCTCTGCCTCCCTGATAAAGTCTTCCCAAAGAAAAAGGTGCTGGAAAACAGGGGATGCCTTGGAGAGGGGAAATCTGCAGGGATTAATAGCAATTTAAACTTTAGACAACTTCACATTTGGGGTTTGGTTTTTTTCCTGTATTTCCAAGGGAAATACAGGCTGGATAGCAGGAAAAGGATTTTTACAGAAAGGTGATAAAGTTCTGGATTGTTCTGCCCAGGGAGGTGGTGCAGTCACCATCCCTGGGGGGGTTTAACAAAGCCTGGATGTGGCTCTGGGGGCCAGGGTTGAGCTGTTGGGGCTGGGTTGGACTCAATGAGCTTGGAGGTTTCTTCCAACCCAGTGACTCTGGGAATTCTGTGAAATTTGGAATTCTGTGAATTCTGTGAATTTTGGACTCTCCAGGAGCACAATCAAATACTAAAATCCAACGCCATGAGCAAGATGAAATTCCCTTTAAATTCCTGCTTGGACTCTCCACAGGGAAACAGCAACTTTTATTGGACTTCCGTGGCACAATTCCAGCCGTGTTCCAGAATCTTCTGAAGCACTGTGGGAATGGTGGCTTGGCTGGGGCTCAGAGAAACTCGGTGGTTTCTTCATCCATTTCCACCTGGCCTGGTGGAAATGTCCCTGCCTGTAGCAGGGGGTTGGACATCACCAGGGATGAGCTTTGAGTCCTTTCCAACCCCAAACCGTCCCGGGATTTGGGAATTGTGCCATGAGGAGGCCCCGAGCGCGGATGGACGACGTTCCCTCCCCTTCTCCACATTCCAACCCCACCTTCCAGCGGGATAATTTCAGATTTTGATCAAACCCCGTCCCTGTGGATGAGCAGGGAGCTCCCCTGGCCCTGCACACCCTGGCTGGGGAGGAAGGGGAGCAGATCCTCCCGCAGAAATCCTCGGAATGGGAATTTTCCCTTGAGGAGCCGGGGGCGCTGCGAGGTTTCCATTCCAGCCAGAAAACAGCAATTAAACCCTGACCCCACAATTACAGCAGGGCTGTTTTCAACCACCCAACCCACAATTAGCCAGCCTCAAACCCCTTCCAAAACATCCCCTTTTCCCAGGAAAACAACCCAGGCACGTTCTGTTGCTATCCCGGGTCGGTCATTCCAGGCATTGCTCAATATTTAGGCCGGGCCCTGTTGTGTGAGCTGTTCTGGGTTAATTTTCCCTTCCCCTGGGTATTTTTGGGATTTTGGGGGGTTTTGTTACGGCGCTGCCAGCCTGGCCAGGCACGGATCGAGGTGAGGAGCTGTGAGAAATGAATGAACCTGAAATACTCGAGAAAAATATGAAAAATATCCCAAATTAATCCCAATTGCAGTGAGGACCTGTGTGAGAAATAAATGAACCCAAAATGCTCGAGAAAAATATGAAAAAATATCCCAAATTAATCCCAATTGCAGTGAGGAGCTGTGTGAGAAATGAATGAACCCGAAAAACTCGAGAAAAATATGAAAAAAAATCCCAAATTAATCCCAATTGCAGTGAGGACCTGTGTGAGAAATGAATGAACCCGAAAAACTCGAGAAAAATATGAAAAAAAATCCCAAATTAATCCCAATTGCAGTGAGGACCTGTGTGAAATGAATGAACCCAAAATGCTCGAGAAAAATATGAAAAATATCCCAAATTAATCCCAATTGCAGTGAGGAGCTGTGTGAGAAATGAATGAACCTGAAATACTTGAGAAACATATTAACTCTGAAAAATCCAGTGTAGCAAAAAAAACCAGTGTAGTAAAAAAAATCCAGTGTAGTAAAACCCACAAAGAGTCATTTTAAATAATTTGGTTTAAAGCATTTACAACGTGGTGCAGCAAAAGCTGATAGACCAAGAAACACTTGAAGGGTATTTTAATGAAGAAATAGTTAACTTCTGACTGTAATAATGTAAATTATAACATCTGTTTTCTCTCACCCTTTACTAGAAGACTGAAAATAATAGAAAAGTTTTTAAAACACCTCTCAGTTACCCCATCTCTGGGGCAGAAAAGGGTTTAATCTGACAAGGAACCACCCAGGAAAAGGAATCTGGGAAATGAATCTGGGAATAAAAGGAACTCTCCAGCATCACCAGCTTGGGTAAAGCCATTTATTTTGGAGGCTTGAAGTCAAATTTTGCCCCTCCTGTGGGAACCCACAGAGCCCAGAGCAGCTGCTGGGAGGAGAGAATTATTTTTGGCTCAAATCTGCTTTTTTCCCCCCAAAATTCAGCCAGAAAAAGAGTGTTTGAGGCATCAGGGAATTGTGTCCCCTCAAAGTCGCTCCTAGGCCCCAAAATGGGTTGAAAAGCTGCATTTTTGCAAAGCCAAGCGCACAAACACCTGGTCACAATTCCCAGCCATCCCCCAGGATTTGCAGGAGGATTTGGTGGCACTGGAGGTTTTTTTCCAACATTAATAATTCCATGTTTTTTTAATTACTCCACAGTTTTAACCTGACAAACCCAGAGCCCTGCAGAGACCAGGGAACTTCAAACCCTTCTGGCTTTTTCCATCCAGGAACGATTTTAAAAACTCAGGGAGGGTCACAGGAAGGAGGGGAGGATGCAGGGATTTGGGATTTTACACATTTCCCAAAATAAAGCCAATTAACACCCCTGGGCTGCACAACTGCCCCCCAGATTGGCTGAAATGCAGAATCCCTCAGCCAAAGGCATCATTCCTCCTAAAAAATATCCCAAATTAACCCCACTTGGCTGCATAGCTGTCATCAAACCCCAGAATTTCAAAATTCCCTCATCCTGGAGCTGCACAGAATTCCCTCCCTGGATTTCTTTCTCTTCCTCACAAAAGTTGATATTTTACATAAAAATTTATGTTTTTTAAAATAGGAAATCTCTCATTGCTTCAGAACCAGGAGCATCTCACCTGTTCCTGGAATTACACAGAATTCCCTCATGGATTTCTGTTCCTTGATTAGGAAAGTCGATATTTTATCCAGATAAAAAAGATATTTATCCAGATTTTTTTTTTAATAAGATATCTCTCTTTGCTTCAGAACCAGGAGCATCCCACCTGTTCCTGGAATTACACAAAATTCCCTCATGGATTTCTGTTCCTTGATTAAGAAAGTTGATATTTTATCCAGATAAAAAAGATATTTATCCAGATAATTATAATATTTTTAAGAAGAAATCTCTGATTGATGCAGAGTTGGGAGAACATCTCACCTGTCTTTTGAATTACACAAAATTCCCTCATCCTGGAGGTACACAGAATTCCCTCCCTGGATTTCTTTTCCTTCCTCACAAAAGCTGATATTTTACACAAATATTTATGATTTTTAAAGAAGAAATCTCTCTTTGCTTCAGAACCAGGATGAAGAATCTCACTTGTGCTCATTTGTCCTTGGAATGACACAAAATTCCCTCATCTTTGATTTCTATTCCTCAGTTAGGAAAGTTGATATTTTATCCAGATATTTATATTTTTTCAAGATATTTATTATTTTTTAATAAGAAATCTCTCTTTGCTGCAGAACCTGTCCTGTGCCCACCTGTCCTTGGAATTACAGGAAATTCCCTCACCCTGGATCTGCTCCTTGGGAATTCCCCCCCAATTTGGAGATCAGCAGAATTCCTGGGATTCCCTCAGTTAAAGGAAGGATCAACCTCGGGTATTTTTTATTTTTATTTTTATATTATTTTAATTTTAATCCCTGGGCAAAATCAGGGAGCAAACGGTGTTTGGGGTGACTGGGAGGGATTTGATCTCCCTGCTCTGCCTGAGTCCTGTCAGACACCTCAGAAAATCCAGAGAAATTGGAGTGAGAATTCAGCCTGAGTGGGTGTGAAAGAACAATAATAATAATAATAAAATTAAATTTGTAAAAATCGAGTAATAAAAATAATAATTGCAATAATAATTGTAAAAATAATGGAATAATAATATTATTGTAAAGTAATAATAATAATTGTAAAATATTATAACATTTTACATTGTGTTTTTACACCCACTCAACTTGAGTGGGTGTAAAAATACAATAATAATAATAGTAATAATAATTGTAAAAATAATTGAATAATAACTGTAATATAATTATAATAATTGTAAAATATAATACTAATTCACCTCGAGTGGGTATAAAAATACAATATTAATAATTCAATCTGTACAAATTGAATAACAATAATAGTAATAGTAATAGTAATAATATAATAATAATAGTAAAATAATCATAATAGTTGTAATATATAATGATAATAATTCAACTTGAGTGGGTATAAAAATACAATATTATTAATTCAATCTGTACAAATTGAATAACAATATTAGTAATAATAATAATAAAATTAATAATAATAATAGTAAAAATAATTGAAGAATAGTTTAATAATATAATAATAGTAAAATAACCATCCTAATTGAAAAGTGGGGGAGAAGAAAAGGAAAAAGGGGAGGGAAAAAGGAGAGGAAAAGGGAAGGGGGGAAAGGAGGAAAAAGGGAGGGGAAAGGGAAGGAAAAGGGAGAGGAAAAAGGAGGAAAAAAGGGAGGGGGAAAGGGAGGAAAAGAGGAGGAAGAGGGGAGGAAAAGGGAGGGAAAGGGAGGAGAAAAGGGAGAGCAAAATGGAGGAAAAAAGAGAGGAAAATGGGAGGAAAATGAGAGGGGAGAGAAAGGGAAAAGGGGAGGGAAAGCGGAGGAAGAGGGAAAGAAAAGTGGGGAGTAGGAAGTGAAAAAGGATAAAAAAGGGAGGGAAAAGGGAGGGGAATAAGGAGGGAAGGCTCCACTCTGAGCTGGCTGGGCTGGAGCCCCTCTGGAGCCAGGCTGGGAGAGCTGGGGGGGCTCCAGGGAGAGCTCAGAGCCCTGGCAGGGCCTGAAGGGGCTCCAGGAGAGCTGCAGAGGGACTGGGGACAAGGATGGAGGGACAGGAGCCAGGGAATGGCTGCCAGTGCCAGAGGGCAGGGCTGGATGGGATCTTGGGAATTGGGAATTGTTCCCTGGCAGGGTGGGCAGGGGCTGGGCTGGAATTGCCAGAGCAGCTGTGGCTGCCCCTGGATCCCTGGCAGTGCCCAAGGCCAGGCTGGACATTGGGGCTGGAGCACCTGGCACAGGGGGAGGTGTCCCTGCCAGGGCAGGGGTGGCTCTGGGTGGGATTTCAGGTCTCTCCCATCCCAAACCATTCCAGGATTCCTGGATATTTGGATCACTCCTTGCCTGTTTCACCCTTCACATCACCAGCTGAAATTCCTTCCCCAACACAAATCAGGGAGGAAGGAATTCCTGGCACGTTCTCCATGAAAAGGGCTCTCACTTGGACTCCTCCTTCCTGTGACCACGACACCAAAAATGTCCAAAATGACCCCAAATCCCACTGCCCATCTTTGGGCACCTCAAACCAGACCCAGCTCCAGTCACTGACCTCCCACAAGAGTTTTAAGCTTCATTTATTGAACAAATTCATTTTAAAACTTCATTTATTGAATAAACGTATCAATTTATTTATTCAGCTGAAGTTCCTCTAAGGAATTTATACCAGAGTTTGTTTTTCCTGCACTTTTTGCTGTTTTCTTTCACCATTTTTTGATGTAAATAAATCCCCCCCCCACACACAACTTTTCCCTCAGGTTACAGCCTAAAGACACTGCAGGAGGGGGAAATAAAACAGTGGGAAAATAAAAGTGAAAATCTTAAGTTGGACAGGGAAAAAAATCAACTTTGTGCTCCTGGGGAATCCCAGGCAGGTGTCAGAAATCCAAAGGGAAGATTGACACAGAACCCCCCCAAAATGATGATAAAAGCACAAATTCAGGGCCCACAGCTTGAAGGGGGGGTCCCAGCAGAGCTTTGCTCTTTGTAGGGTTTCCTTCACGTTTGTGGGGTGACCCAGCCTCCCAAACTCGGCATTTTTGGGGGTTATTTTTGGGATTTCTCCCCTCCTCACTCCCTGTTTGCAGTGCTGGGTTTTCCCAGTGGTTTTATCTTCCCTTCCTGAGTTTTGGCTCATCCCCTTCCCGGATTTAATTTGGTTTTAATGACAATTCCCAAGCCAAGGAGAGGCAGCAGCTGCTCTGCTTGGCCCTGGACAGACAGCACGGGCCTGGGACAGGACAAACGGACAAGGAGGGACCAAAAGGAACCTGAGCAGACAAAAAGGGACCAGAAGAGACCAAAAAGGACCTGAACAGACAAAAAGGGACCAGAAGGGACCAAAAAGGGATGCAAAGAGACCAAAATGGGCCAGAAGAGATCAAAAGGAACCTGAGCAGACAAAAAGGGACCAGAACTCACCAAAAAGGACCTGAACAGGCCAAAAGGGGCCAGAAGAGACCAAAAGGAGCAGAACTCACCAAAAAGGACCTGAACAGACAAAAAGGGACCAGAAGAGACCAAAAAGGGACCAGAAGAGAACAAAAAGGGAACAGAAGAAACCAAAATGGGCCAGAAGAGACAAAAAGGAACCTGAGCAGACCAAAAAGGACCTGAACAGTCCAAAAGGGGCCAGAAGAGACCCAAAGGGATCAGAAGAGACCAAAAGGAGCCTGACCAGACCAAAAAAGGATCTGAAAAGATCAAAAGGGCCAAGAAGAAACCAAAAAGGACCAAAACAGTCCAAAAGGGGCCAGAACAGACCAAAAGGAACCTGAGCAGACCAAAAAAGGTCTGAGGAGACCAAAAGGGGCCAGAAGAGACAAAAAAGGACCTGAACACACCAAAAGGGACCAGAAGAAACCAAAAAGGGACCAGAAGGGACCAAAAGGCACCAGAACACGCCAAAAAAGACCTGAACACACCAAAAAGAACCAAAACAGCCCAAAAGGGACCAGAGGAGACCAAAAGGGATCTAAAGAGACCAAATTGTGCCAGAAGAGACAAAAAGGGGCCTGACCAGACCAAAAGGGGCCAGAATGGAACAAAAAGGGATCCAAAGAGGTCAAAAGGAACTTGACCAGGTCAAAAAGGACCTGAACAGCCCGAAAGGGGCCAGAAGAGACCCAAAGGGGCCTGAGCAGACCAAAGGAACCTGAGCAGAGCAAAAGGAACCAGAAGAAACCAAAAGGGATCTGAACAGACCAAAAAGGGACCAGAAGAAACCAAAAGGGAACAGAAGAGACCAAAAGGAACCTGAGCAGACCAAAAAGGACCTGAAAAGATCAAAAGGGACCAGAAGAGACCAAAAAGGACCAAAACAGTCCAAAAGGGACCAGAGGAGACCAAAAGAGATCCAAAGAGACCAAAAGGGGCAAGGACAACCAAAAAGGACCTGAGCAGACAAAAAGGGGCCAGAAGAGACAAAAAAGGGACCAAAAAAGCCCAAAAGGGACCTGACCAAACCAAAAAGGATCTGAGGAGACCAAAATGGGCCAGAAGAGACAAAAAAGCATCTGAAAAGGCCAAAAGGGACCTGAAGACACCAAAAAGGACAAGAAGAGAGCAAGAAGAGAGCAGAGGAGACCAAAAAGGGTCCAAAGAGACCAAAAGGGACTAAAATACTCCAAAAGGCACCTGCCCAGACCAAAAGAGTCCAAAATGAACCTGCCCAGACTTTGTTTTTGCCTTTGGGGCGTGAAACCTCCCTGCAGCTGCTGCTGCTGCTGGCAGAACCTTTCTGGGGGCTCAGGGTAAATTGATTTATCTGCTGAGCACTTCCAGGGCTGCAGAATTACTCAGGTGCCAACCCTGGAGCTCAGAACTCGGGTGCAGGATTAAAGCAGAGGATTGGCTCGAAAATTCTGATTTTTCAGGCTGCTTTGGGGTGGAAAGGACCTTTAAAATCCATCTCCTTCCACCCCTTCCCCTATCCCAGGCTGCTCCAAGCCCCATCCAACCTAGCCTTGAAGGAGATTTTTAAAATCCTTTAAAAAGATTTTTTTTTTAGCCTTTAAAATCCTTTCTCTTTCATTTGTGTTGCTTGTTTAATTATTAATGTTTAAGCAGAAGCTTC
Organism: Fringilla coelebs; assembly: GCF_963513975.1. Taxonomy (NCBI): domain Eukaryota; kingdom Metazoa; phylum Chordata; class Aves; order Passeriformes; family Fringillidae; genus Fringilla; species Fringilla coelebs. The sequence continues at coordinate 1,527,113 of NC_140054.1, read as the reverse complement.
CACCCACTTTATCAATGAGAAGTGAGAATCCAGCTGGAAGCAGGACACAATCCCACCACATGCTGCTCTGGGTTTTTATATTTTAGGGTGCTGAAAGAACATTTTTAAACCTCCTCCTCTCACCAAACAGCTCTTCAATTTGTTTAATAATTGTGCTGCTGAAAGACATTTTAAAAAAAACAACAAACCCAGCAAATCTATGGTGAAACAAAGCAAGGAAACCACAAAAATGCTGAATTTCTGAGCTGGACTCTTTGCAGGACGTGGTTCATGTCAATTACCAAATAAAAGAAAATCACATGGTGATACAGAATGAAATTAAAGAAAATAAAATTTTAAAAAAAATCCTTAATGGCAGCTCAGCATCTTCAGAAGGAATCAGGGCTTAAAAGGGGTTTGGGATCAATCCTGGCAAAGGGGGAATAAATTCCTGTGTGGAGGGGAAGGGTCTGAGGGGCTGGGAGGGAAATCAAGAGAAATGTGAGAGGAAAACTCCTGGAGACACCAGGGAATAGTCCAGCCCCAGCTGGTTGCTGTTTTTCCTGAAGATGTCCATGGGTAAAAAGTGATTTTCATGCCCAGAGTGGGGGGATATTCCTTATCCCAAAGGATGGAAATCTCATTTATCTCCCCAAAATCCCAGCTGCCATCCCCAGCCTGGCAGGAAGGCAACGATCACAGAGCGGGGACACTCCTGGTGCTGGAATTAAACGGAACCTGAGCAGATCAAAAAGGGGCAGAACTCACCAGAAAGGACCTGAACGGGCAAAGAGGGGACAGAAGAGACCCAAAGGGATCCAAAGAGACCAAAAAGGGACCAGAAGAGAACAAAAGGAACCTGAGCAGACCAAAAAGGACCTGAACAGACAAAAAGGGACCTAAAAAGACCAAAAGGGATCCAGAGAGACCAAAAAGGGACCAGAAGAGAACAAAAGGAACCTGAGCAGGCCAAAAAGGGACCAGAAGAGACCAACAGGGGCCTGACCAGACCAAAGGAACCTGAGCAGACCAAAAAGGACCTGAATTGTCCAAAAGGGGCCAGAAAAGACCAAAAGGAGCAGAATTCACCAAAAAGGACCTGAACAGACAAAAAGGGACCTGAAAAGACCCAAAGGGATCCAAAGAGACCAAAAAGGGGCCAGAAGAGAACAAAAGGAACTTGACCAGGCCAAAAAAGACCAGAACAGTCCAAAAGGGACCAGAAGGGACCAAAGGGGGCCTGATCAGACCAAAGGAACCTGAGAACACCAAAAGGGACCAGAAGAGACCAAAAGGAACCTGAGCAGACCAAAAAGGACCTGAACAGTCCAAAAGGGGCCAGAAAAGACCAAAAGGAAAGGACCAAAAGGATGAAAATCTCATTTATCTCACCAAAATCCCAGGTGCCATCCCCACCCTGGTGGGAAGGCAAAGATCACAGTGTGGAGTCACTCCTGGTGCTGGAATCAAATGGAACCTGAGCAGACCAAAAGGGACCAGAAGAGACCAAAAGGAGCTTGACTAGATCAAAAAGGACCTGAACAGTCCAAAATGGGCCTGAAGAGACCCAAAGGGATCCAAAGATTCCAAAAGGAACCAGAAGAGACCAAAGGGGGCCTGAGCAGACCGAAGGAACCTGAGCAGAGCAAAAGGAACCAGAAAAAAAAAAAGGGATCAGAACTGACCAAAAAGGGACCAGAAAAGACCAAAAGGAAAGGACCAAAAGGATGAAAATCTCATTTATCTCACCAAAATCCCAGCTGCCATCCCCAGCCTGGCAGGAAGGCAAAGATGACAGTGTGGAGTCACTCCTGGTGCTGGAATCAAATGGGGTCACACCAAAAACCCATCAGATTTTAGCAAAGGGAAAATCCTCCATTCCCTGGGAAATTCACAGGGGTGAGAGTTCCAGCCACAGCCCCAGGCAGGAAATCATCCTTCAACACACCAAGGAAACCCTGAATTCCTGATGTGGGAAATGGATTTGGAGAGAGTTTTTAGGGTTTGATAGAAGGTTTATATAGGATGTAGCTGTGTGTAAAATTTTGGGATAAGAAATGTTGAGTTGGAAATGTTATAGGATGGGATGGACATTATTGAGAGAGGAATGGAGTCAGAATAAAAGTTTTAAAAGATGGTTTTGAAAATAAGACTGGATACTGGAGAAATGGAAAAGGAGAGGGAAGGGAAGAATAGAGAAAAAGGAAGGAAGGAAGGAAGGAAGGAAGGAAGGAAGGAAGGAAGGAAGGAAGGAAGGAAGGAAGGAAGGAAGGAAGGAAGGAAGGAAGGAAGGAAGGAAGGAAGGAAGGAAGGAAGGAAGGAAGGAAGGAAGGAAGGAAGGAAGGAAGGAAGGAAGGAAGGAAGGAAGGAAGGAAGGAAGGAAGGAAGGAAGGAAGGAAGGAAGGAAGGAAGGAAGGAAGGAAGGAAGGAAGGAAGGAAGGAAGGAAGGAAGGAAGGAAGGAAGGAAGGAAGGAAGGAAGGAAGGAAGGAAGGAAGGAAGGAAGGAAGGAAGGAAGGAAGGAAGGAAGGAAGGAAGGAAGGAAGGAAGGAAGGAAGGAAGGAAGGAAGGAAGGAAGGAAGGAAGGAAGGAAGGAAGGAAGGAAGGAAGGAAGGAAGGAAGGAAGGAAAAGGACTCGATGACCTCAGGGGATGTTTCCACCCTTCAGGACTCTGTGATCCCAGGCTGGAGTTCAGCTCATTTATAAATAACATTATTTTTAATCAGTACCTAAAATTAGCAGCATCATCAGAAGTTTGGATCCTCTGACACAGCAGTTCCAGGCCTTGCACAAAAAGAGCTCCACGAGAGGCTGGGCAGCTGCTAACATCCCAATTAATCTGAAATCCCAATTAATCTGAAATCCCAATTATTACAATGATACCAAATGGTTCTAAAGTCCCAGGGATTAAAATCCCTGTGGGATTTCAGGGAGCAGGAACAGCAGCAGGGGGACCACACTGGGAATGGTCCAGAGCTGAGGGGGGAGTCACAGAGTCCACAGGGAGGGGAGCAGGAAAAGAGGGGAAAAAGAGGGGAAAAAGGAGGGAAAAAAGAGGGGGAAAAGAGGAAAAAAAGAGGAAAAAAGAGGAAGAAAAAGAGGAAAAAAAGAGGGGGAAAAGAGGAAAAAAAAAGAGGAAAAAAGAGAAAAAAAAGAGGAAAAAAAAAGAGAGGGAAAGAGGGAAAAGAGAGGGAAAACAAGAGGGGAAAAATAGGGGAAAAATATGGAAAATATGAGGGGAAATAAAAGGGAAAAAAAGAGGGAAAATATGAGGGGAAAGAGGAAAAAAGAGGGAGGAAAGAAGAGGGGAAAAGAGGGAAAAGAGAGGGGAAAAAAGGAGGAAAGAAGAGCGGAAAGAAGGCAGAAAAAAGATGAAAAAAAGGGAAAAATGAGGGGAAAAGGGGGGAAAGGAGGGAAAAAGAGGGAAAAGAAAGGGAATAAAGGGGGAAAAGGGGGGTGAAGAGGGGGAAAAAGAGGGAAAAGAGAGGGGAAAAGAGGGGAAAGAAGAGGGAAAAGAAGGAGGAAAAAAGAGGAAAAAAGGGAAAAAAGAGGAAAAAAAAGGGAGGAAGATGGGAAAAAGGAGGGGGAAAAGGAGGGAAAAAAGAAGGAAAAGAAGGGGAATAAAGGGGGGGGAAGGGGGGAAGAGGGGGAAAAAGAGGAAAAAGAGGGAAAAGCGGGAAAAGAAGATGGAAGAGAAGGAGGGAAAAAAGAGGGGGAAAAGGGGAGGAAGAGGGGAAAGAAGAGGGAAAAAAGAGGGGAAAAGAGGGAAAAAAAGAAGGGGAAAGGGGGGGAAGGGAAAGAGGGAAAAGAAGGGGGGAAATAGATGGAAAAGAAGAGGGAAATCAGTGTCACCCTGGCGCTGGTGACAGGGGGGAGCTGTCACCTCCCCCTGCAGTGACACTGGGTTTGTTATTCCCACCCTGGTTCCTCTGGTGACATTGAGTGGCTTTTTTGCTGTTTTTTGTTGGGTTTTTTTTAATCATTTGGATTTCTCACTCTTTGTGCAACGCTCTCCAGGAATTCAGAGTGATCTGCAGGAAGGGCCAGGCAGGCTGGGATAAATTATTCATGGAAGGGGGGATTCACAGGTAGGAGACAGTGATGGGAAACGTGTAAATATAGAAATAAAAAAAGTAAAAAATTAAATATATCAAAATGTTGGAAGGTATAAAAAATTATTTTTAAATTAAAAATGCATATACAAAAGAAATAGAGAAATATATAAAAAATATAAATATATAGAAATGTAAAATAGCTTAAAAATAGGAATAAATGTAGATATAGAGATACAAATATAGAGATAAATATTGATGATATGGGTATAGATATAGATATAGATAAATATATAGATATAGATAAAGATAAATATATAAAGATAGATAAAGATAAATATATAAAGATAGAGAAATAGAAATAGAAATAGAAATAGAAATAGAAATAGAAATAGAAATAGAAATAGAAATAGAAATAGATATAGAAATAGATATAGATATAGATAAAGATATGGGTATAGATAAAGATATGGGTATAGATAAAGATATAGATATATATAGATAAAGAGATAAATGAATATAAATATAAATATAAATATAAATATAAATATAAATATAAATATAAATATAAATATAAATATAAATATAAATATAAATATAAATATAAATATAAATATAAATATAAATATAAATATAAATATAAATATAAATATAGGAACCATTTCCCATCTATCTAGTGCAGAGGTTGCTGTATAAACACAAGAGACACTTCCAAAAAAACCAATTAAATTCCTCTACAGAAAAAGGCAATTCCTTTCTAGAGAAAGAAGGAAAAGGAACCCCTCAAACTCTTCTAGGAATAATAAATAATACATAAATCATATAAATAAATCTCCAGGAATTCAGCACCAGTGTGCCCCTGACAATTCCATTTATCCACGTGCATCCTGAGCTCATTCCAGTTCCCTTTGGTTGCTCCCAGAACATTCCAAGCTGGGAAGGAGCCCCTGAGGAACATCGAGCCCAACCCCAGGCCCCAAAAATCCCCATTGAGAGGAGAAATCCCCTCCTTGAGCCAGCTGGGAGTGCAGCCCTGTCCCTTGGAGAGGGATCCCCTGGGTGGGCTGTGATGGGATCTCCCCAAACCCTCCCTGGTCCTGGTGAGCTCCCAGCACACTCTGGAACCCCATGGAGATTTGTGGGGTTTTCCCCCTTTGTGCCACCCCTGCTTTTCCCCATAAAACCCCAGATTCTGCCCTGTTCAGGGGAGCTGCCATCCCTGGCCTCCTCTGCAGGCTGCTGGAATAAAGGAACTCTGTGGAACTGCTCCACGGTGCTCCTGTCTCTCTGTCCCTGCATGGCCTGGGGACACCTGCAAGGCTGAGCTGGAATCCCTGAGAGCTGGAATCCCTGAGAGCTGGAATCACTGGGAGATGGAATCACTGAGAGATGGAATCACTGAGAGATGGAATCACTGAGAGCTGGAATAACTGAGAGCTGGAATCACTGAGAGCTGGAATCACTGAGAGATGGAATCACTGAGAGCTGGAATAACTGAGAGCTGGAATAACTGAGAGCTGGAATCACTGAGGGCTGGAATCACTGAGAGATGGAATCACTGAGGGCTGGAATCACTGATCAGAGCTGGAATCACTGAGAGCTGGAATCCCTGAGAGATGGAATCACTGAGAGATGGAATCACTGGGAGATGGAATCACTGAGAGATGGAATCACTGAGAGCTGGAATCACTGAGAGATGGAATCACTGAGAGATGGAATCACTGAGAGATGGAATCACTGCAAGAGCTGGAATCACTGCTCAGAGCTGGAATCACTGAGAGATGGAATCACTGGGAGCTGGAATCACTGAGAGATGGAATCACTGAGAGCTGGAATCACTGAGAGCTGGAATCACTGAGAGATGGAATCACTGAGAGATGGAATCACTGAGAGATGGAATCACTGGGAGCTGGAATCACTGAGAGCTGGAATCACTGAGGGCTGGAATCACTGAGGGCTGGAATCACTGAGAGATGGAATCACTGAGAGATGGAATCACTGAGAGATGGAATCACTGCAAGAGCTGGAATCACTGCTCAGAGCTGGAATCACTGAGAGCTGGAATCACTGAGAGATGGAATCACTGAGAGATGGAATCACTGAGAGCTGGAATCACTGAGGGCTGGAATCACTGAGAGATGGAATCACTGATCAGAGCTGGAATCACTGAGAGCTGGAATCACTGAGAGATGGAATCACTGAGAGCTGGAATCGCTGAGAGATGGAATCACTGAGAGCTGAATTTACTGAGAGATGGAATCACTGAGAGATGGAATCACTGAGAGATGGAATCACTGAGAGATGGAATCACTGGGAGCTGGAATCACTGAGAGATGGAATCCCTGAGAGATGGAATCCCTGAGAGATGGAATCACTGAGAGATGGAATCACTGGGAGCTGGAATCACTGAGAGATGGAATCCCTGAGAGATGGAATCCCTGAGAGATGGAATCACTGAGAGATGGAATCACTGAGAGATGGAATCATTGCTAGAGCTGGAATCACTGAGAGATGGAATCACTGAGGGCTGGAATCACTGAGAGCTGGAATCACTGAGGGCTGGAATCCCTGCTCAGAGCTGGAATCCCTGCTCAGAGCTGGAATCCCTGCTCAGAGCTTCAATCCCTGCTCTTGGCTGGAATCCCTGCTCAGAGCTGGAATCCCTGCTCAGAGCTGGAATCCCTGCTCAAAGCTGCAATCCTTGCTCAGATCTGGGATCCCTGCTCAGATCTGGGATCTCTGCTCAGATCTGGAATCATTTCTCAGATCTGCAATCCCTGCTCAGATCTGGGATCCCTGCTCAGATCTGGGATCCCTGCTCAGATCTGGGATCCCTGCTCAGAGCTGAGCTGGTGCCACTTGCTGAGGTTCCCCTGTGGCTGAAGGACTGCCTGAGACCCCCAGAATGTTCTCTGCTGTGGGACCCCTCCCTGGGCAGGTGGAGCCACCAGCCCCTGCCCAGCCCCTCTGCCCCCTCCATGCACAGCCCAGAGCCAAACCCAGCTGGAGCCCCTGTCCTGCTGCCCCAGCACAGGGACCCACCGGGAATAAACTGAATCAATTAGATATCAAATCACTTGATACATTTATTTTATAAATGAAGTTCTCAATGCTTAAAACTCCTCTGGGAGGTCAGTGACTGGAGCTGGGTCTGTTTTGAGGTGCCCAAAGATGGGCAGTGGGATTTGGGGTCATTTGGGACATTTTTGGTGTCATGGTCAGAGGAAGGAGGAGTCCAAGTGAGAGCCCTTTTCATGGAGAACGTGCCAGGAATTCCTTCCTCCCTGATTTGTGTTGGGGAAGGAATTTCAGCTGGTGATGTGAAGGGTGAAACAGGCAAGGAGTGATCCAAATATCCAGGAATCCTGGAATGGTTTGGGATGGGAGGGACCTGAAATCCCACCCAGAGCCACCCCTGCCCTGGCAGGGACACCTCCCCCTGTGCCAGGTGCTCCAGCCTGGCCCTGGGCACTGCCAGGGCTCCAGGGGCAGCCCCAGCTGCTCTGGGCACCCTGGGAGAGCCCAAACCTCTCCAACCAGGCCTTGCCAGGCTACAAACCCCCTGTGGGAAATAGCCCTGGGGCACCTGGAACCTTCCAGCAAATCATTATTTCCTTTCCTGGATCCATTTGCTGCAATGGGCTTTGCTCCTGGTTCTCATCCTGGATTCAGGAATCTGAATGCCAGAGTGGTTTGGGTGGGAAGGGATCTTCAATGCCAGCTCCTTCCAGCCCAGGGACACCTCCCCCTGTGCCAGGTGCTCCAGCCCCAATGTCCAGCCTGGCCTTGGGCACTGCCAGGGATCCAGGGGCAGCCACAGCTGCTCTGGCAATTCCAGCCCAGCCCCTGCCCACCCTGCCAGGGAACAATTCCCAATTCCCAGGATCCCATCCAGCCCTGCCCTCTGGCACTGGCAGCCATTCCCTGGCTCCTGTCCCTCCATCCTTGTCCCCAGTCCCTCTGCAGCTCTCCTGGAGCCCCTTCAGGCCCTGCCAGGGCTCTGAGCTCTCCCTGGAGCCTTCTCCTCTCCAGGGGAGCCCCCCCAGCTCTCCCAGCCTGGCTCCAGAACCATGGAATGGTTTGGGAAGGGCTCTAAAGACCACCCAGTCCCACCCAGTGTCACTTTCCACTATCCCAGGCTGCTCCAATCCCCCTCCAGCCTGGCCATGGAACAATCTCAGGGCACACAAAGGAGGATTTGGGAAAAAATTCAGCAACCCTGATTCCTAAGCTCCAATTTTTTTCCCTTCAGTATTGAAATATTGGTCAATATTTTGGTTTGGCTGAGGGTTTTATTCCATGTTGCAACACCAAGCTGGGCTTCCAGTAAGTGAGGAAATCTCTGAGTCAGAGCCTGGGCAGGAGCAGCAGAACCTGAGCCCAGCGGCCACTCCAGGGCTGGGGCTGCTCCAGTTGGGCTGAGCTCACTCAGGGCTTTGGGGCAGCACTCACAGCTCCCTCTGGGGCTGAATTCACCAGGCCTGGCTGGCCCAGAGGAAAATCTCCAAGCAAATCCTTCCTCCTTATGCTGGGAATGATGCTGGGTGTAGGACAAGGAGCTCTGAGCTGGATCAAACCCCAGTGCTGGGGACTAAACCTGGTTTTAAAGGGATTTTCAGGCACCCAGAGGAAAATCTCCAAGCAAATCCTTCCTCCCCCAGCTGGGAATGACACTGGGTGCAGAACAAGGAGCTCTGAGCTGTGCCAAACCTGGTTTTAAGGGCATTTTCAGGCACTCAGGAAAGAAAAATCACCAAGCAAATCCTTCCTTCCTCAGATGGGAATGACACTGGGTAGAACAAGGAGCTCTGAGCTGGACCAAACCCCAGTGCTGGGGACTAAACCTGGTTTTAAAGGGATTTTCAGGCACTCAGGGGAAAATCTCCAAGCAAATCCTTCTCTCTTATGCTGGGAATGACACTGGGTGCAGAACAAGGAGCTCTGAGCTGGACCAAACCCCAGGGCTGGGGACTAAACCTGGTTTTAAGGGGATTTTCAGGCACCCACAGGAAAATCTCCAAGCAAATCCTTCCTCCTTATGCTGGAAGTGACACTGGGTGTAGGACAAGGAGCTCTGAGCTGTGCCAAACCTGGTTTTAAGGGCATTTTCAGGCACTCAGGAAAGAAAAATCTCCAAGCAAATCCTTCCTCCCCCAGCTGGGAATGACACTGGGTGTAGGACAAGGAGCTCTGAGCTGGATCAAACCTGGTTTTAAGGGCATTTTCAGGCACCCAGAGGAAAATCACCAAGCAAATCCTTCCTCCTTGTGCTGGGGATGATGCTGGGTGTAGGACAAGGAGCTCTGAGCTGGACCAAACCCCAGGGCTGGGGACTAAACCTGGTTTTAAGGGGATTTTCAGGCACTCATGGCACCCAGAGGAAAATCACCAAGCAAATCCTTCCTCCTCCAGCTGGGAATGACACTGGGTGTAGGACAAGGAGCTCTGAGCTGGATCAAACCCCAGTGCTGGGGACTAAACCTGGTTTTAAAGGGATTTCCAGGCACTCAGGCAGGATGCAGGGACACACCTGTGGCACCTGGTCCTGCTGCTCAGCCCGGGCTGCTGAGCTCCAGGAGCATCCTGCTGCTCCCACAGCTCTCCAGGACAATCCCAAAGGCTCCAGTGTGGGGTTTGCTGCAGGTTCAGGGCAAACCCACAGAGTCCTGGGAGCTTTCCTCACCATGGATCTGTCCCTGGGTCCTTCATGTGTGCCCAGAGCTCTGGGACTGCCTAAAAATCCCCTAAAAGCCAGATTTAGTCACCAGTGCTGGTGACATCCCAAATCTCCTTGCTCTACACCCATTCACCAGGTGAAAAATAAAGATTTCAGCCAAAAGCAAAGTAAAAATTCAGAATAAAAGGAATTATTCCCTAGGCTGAGTGCAAGTGCTTCCTCTCAACCCCAATAATCCCCTTTAAACTGAGGGGGGTTTGTGCTGGAAAAGGCCAGCTCCAAATGGAAAACCAACAGGAGAAATAAATCCCCATCCCTGAAGGAATAATGAGCACAAATCCAACAACAATCCTCATTAATTACAGCCAGCACAGCCTCCCCAGAACGACAGGCAGATGGAGAAACAACAACAACGAGGGAAGAACAGCGGGAAAAATTGTCAAACACTCGGGTGGAAAAGGAGGAAAAGGATCCAGGGCTGGTTTAAGGCAGGGATGGATCGGGATGAGGGGAGGGAGCTCAGCTCCAGCTCAGGCACCGGGCAGGAAACAAAGAGCTCCCAGCTCTGAAAGGAACCGTTCCTGTTTCAATTCACAGCCTGAATTAACACACAGCAATTAACGAGCCCGCTGGTTAATTATGCAGGGAACGAGGCGCAGGTGGGAGAGCTTGTGGGGCGGGAAACAACCTGGAATGGTAAAAAAACCGGAAAAGCAACACCTGGAAAAGCAACACCTTCCTCTTGGAGAGCTTGTGGGGTGGGAAACAACCTGGAATGGTAAAAAACCCGAAAAAGCAACACCTGGGGATGCTCAGAGGGGACACAAAATGTGTCCCCGTGTCCCCCCTTGGACACACAAAGCCCCCAACGGTGGGACACAAGCAGGATGGGCTTCTCCTGGTTTTTTTTTCCCCAGAAATCACGGAGTTGTGGCTTTTGGCAGGTCCCCTCTGGAAGGGAACAACCCCAGCGCCTTCCCCAGGAGGTGACAGCTCGTGGTCACCGCTGCGAGCCAGGGCTGTCCTTCCCAGAGCAGGGAATGAGAAATTATCCCTCCTCTCCGGGCTGAAACCCAGGATTGGAGCTTTCCCCAGCCTGGTTTGTCCCTTTGGATCAACTTCAGGAGGAAAGAAATCTTCAAACAGCTTTTCAATCTCTCAGCCTGCGCCGCGAGGAGGATCCGGCTGGGGAGGAAGCGCAGCCGCATCCCGCAGCACGGGACAGCCCCGGCGGGCTGGGAGCGGCTGGGACAGCTGGAAAACAGAGGGAAGAAGGATGGATGGACAGCCCTGGGCCAGCTCTCCTGCTGGGAGGGAATTTGGGAGATCCGATTTCACCCCACACTGCCCCGGGCCGGATTGAACAGCGTGAGGGGATGAAGAGAGAATGGGAAAAGTGAGCAGGAGGTCAGGTCCACGGCCAGGAAAAACTGGGAAATCGGGAGAAACTTGGAGAATGCCGAAGTCTTCAGACAGACAGAGCTGCCAGCTCCGAGCTCTGAACCCCTGCAGGGTTCATTCACCCCTTCCTGCCTCTTATTTTCATCTCTGGGAGCAGCAGAGGGAGAAAACCTGAGCCCTTCTGCAGCCTGCTTCTGCCAGAGCGTCAGGATTCCAATTCCAAGAGAGGGAAAAATGGGGACAAAACAGCTCCTTCCCTCTTTCCTCTTTTCCTCTTTCCTCCCTCCTTTTCTCTTTCCTCCCTCCTTTTCTCTTTCCTCCCTCCTTTTCTCTTTCCTCCCTCCTTTTCTCTTTCCTCCTCCTTTTCTCTTCCTTTCCTCCTTTCCTCTTCCTTTCCTCCTTTCCTCTTCCTTTCCTCCTTTTCTCTTCCTTTCCTCCTTTTCTCTTCCTTTCCTCCTTTTCTCTTCCTTTCCTCCTTTTCTCTTCCTTTCCTCCTTTTCTCTTTCCTCCCTCCTTTTCTCTTTCCTCCCTCCTTTTCTTTCCTCCCTCCTTTTCTCTTCCTTTCCCCCTTTTCTCTTCCTTTCCTCCTTTTCTCTTTCTTTCCTCCTCCTTTTCTCTTTCTTTCCTCCTCCTTTTCTCTTTCTTTCCTCCCTCCTTTTCTCTTTCCTCCCTCCTTTTCTCTTTCCTTCCTCCTTTTCTCTTTCCTTCCTCCTTTGCTCTTTCCTTCCTCCTTTTCTCTTTCTTTCCTCCTTTTCTCTTTCTTTCCTCCTTTTCTCTTTCTTTCCTCCTTTTCTCTTTCCTTTCCTCCTTTTCTCTTTCTTTCCTCCCTCCTTTTCTCTTTCTTTCCTCCTTCCTCCTTTTCTCTTTCTTTCCTCCTTCCTCCTTTTCTCTTTCTTTCCTCCTTTCCTCCTTTTCTCTTTCCTCCTTTCCTCCTTTTCTCTTTCCTCCTTTCCCCTTTCTTTTCCTCTTTCTTTTCCCTTCCCACCACCCCAGTGGCCCCAGGGGACAGGAGCCCAGCCAGGCCCTGCCCTGCCCTGCAGGAATGTGCCGTTTCCCTTGGCTCAGCTCCTGTTTTCCCGAGGAGATCCAGCCTAATCCCCACGGGATCAACCACCAGGCTCGGGATTCCTCCCTCGGAGCAACCCAGAGGAACAAAATCTGTTCTGCTCCTCATTAGCCAGCAGTTAATTAGACAAATAAAGGCAAATTAATATCTCAGTGCCATCTTCCCTTTTTTTTTGTCTCTCTCCCACCCCTCTACTCATCCTCCTCTCACCCCCAGCCCAGTTTCCCCAAAAGGAGAGGAAAAATGACATTTTTGCATTTTCACATTTAATAATTGTTTCTAGCAAAGCCTCGTGGCCAGCTCTACATTCCTGACTCCCTGAATTGCTCCCTACAGGTAACTCCAATTATTTTAATTTCAGCTTTCATTTTATTTTTTTATTTAACTTCATTTTCCATTGCTCCTAACCATGAAATATTTGGGAAAACAGCACAAAAAGCTGTTATTAATCTCTGCCAGAAATCCCCAAATTTTGCATAAATTTACTCTGGGCTTGCAAGAAGAGATTCTGTGATGAGCAGAGAAGAAATTCATCCTCTCTCTGTTCCCACCTGGAGAACAGAAAACAGCACCTTTTCTTTTTTTTTTTTTGCTTCAAAACCTTTAATTTGAGCCTTTAATTTAAAATTTAAACCTTTAGTTGAAACAGTTGCTGCATTTGAGGTGCTGGTGCTTCTGAAATAAACCAAAAGGAGCCACTCCACATTAAAAAAAAGTGGAAACAAAAGGGGCAAAATGGGGGTCAGAGCAGAATTTCCATGGAAAAATCCAACAGCATTTAGGGCAGGATTGTCAGGGAAAAGTCAGGATAAATTCACTCCAGGGTAAATTCAGGACTGAAGGAGAGCAGCCCTTAAAGCAAACAGCCCCAAAGCTTTCAAAATTGAAAGAAACAGATTTAATTGACATTTTAACGTTTAATGGTGAAATAAATAATTTTAATCCATTCAAAAGAAATAAATTCTAAATAAACTGTTGTTAGTAAGGTCTTTAATCACTGCTGGAGGTGCAAAGAGCCAAAATTCTCCTGTGGATCCAACTCCAATATTCCAGGAGATCCCATTCCCAGGGTTGGAAATTAATCAAGTTTTAAAAATTTTTGACTTTTTTTAGTCAGGCATTTGTCTTTGCCCAGGGGGGAGGGAATTAAAGATCCTCCCCAAAGGATTTGTTCACCAGGGGAGGCCTGATGAGTTTAACTCCTGACAGAATCTCTTCTTGCAAGCCCAGAGTAAATTTATCCAAAATTTAGGAACTCCTGGCAGAGGTTAACTGCAGCTCTTTGTGCTTTTTCCCCAAATACATCCTGGTCAGGAGCAACCCAAAATTCAATTCAATTAAAAATAAAATGAAAGCTTAAATTGTCAATGATCCATAGGAATGCAAACACTGGGAATTGGGTGATTTGGGATCGATGGCGTTGATCCAATGCATTTCTCTGGGTTTTTCATGGATAAATCTGGGAGAAGTCCCCTGTGGGATGGGATGATTTTCCCTGCACAGCCCAGCAAAGCAAGGATGAAATGATTTCTGGCCAGAGCAAAGCAATGCCTCAAGTCCCTAACACTGAAAATGCCCTTGGAGAGTTTTTTGGTTTTCCCAGTTTTGGTGACAACCAAGGTGTGACTTTGTGGCTTTTCCCAGTGAAAGATGTCCCAGAGGATTCCAGTCCCCTCCCATCCCATTCTCCAATTCCATGATGACATCAATAATTACAGAAAAAAAAAATCAGGGAGAGACCCAGTGTCTCCCTTCCCTTCCCTTCCCTTCCCTTCCCTTCCCTTCCCTTCCCTTCCCTTCCCTTCCCTTCCCTTCCCTTCCCTTCCCTTCCCTTCCCTTCCCTTCCCTTCCCTTCCCTTCCCTTCCCTTCCCTTCCCTTCCCTTCCCCGGGCACCTGGAAATTCCAGGGGCCTTTTCCAAGCCTGGAAGAGCACAAAGCTCAGGAAGGGCTGGGTGTGCCCCAGGAATCCACCCCGAATTCAGAGCGATGGGATCCACCCCAAATTCCAGGTCTGGAATTCAAAGGGGCAGAATCCATCCCGAAATTCAATTCTGGAATTGAGAGGAATGGAATCCATCCTGAATTCCAGTTCTGGAATTCAGAGCGATGGAATCCATCCTTAATTCCAGTTTTGGAACTCAAAGCGATGGAATCCATCCTGAATTCCAATTCTGGAATTCAAAGGGGCAGAATCCATCCTGAATTTCAGTTCTGGAATTCAGAGGGATGGAATCCATCCCAAATTTCAATTCTGGAATTGAGAGGAATGGAATCCATCCTGAATTTCAGTTCTAGAATTCAGAGGGATGGAATCCATCCTTAATTCCAGTTTTGGAACTCAAAGCGATGGAATCCATCCTGAATTCCACTTCTGGAATTCAAAGGGGCAGAATCCTTCCCTAATTTCAATTCTGGAATTGAGAGGAATGGAATCCATCCCAAATTTCAGTTCTGGAATTCAAAGGAATGGAATCCATCCGGAATTTCAGTTCTGGGATTCAAAGGGATAAAATCCATTCTAAATTCCAATTCTGGAATTCAAAGGGGCAGAATCCTTCCCAAATTTCAGTTCTGGAATTCAGAGGAATGGAATCCATCCTGAATTTCAGTTCTGGAATTGAGAGGAATGGAATCCATCCCAAATTCCAGCTCTGGAATTCAGAGGGATGGAATCCATCCTTAATTCCAGTTTTGGAACTCAAAGCGATGGAATCCGTCCCGAATTCCAATTCTGGAATTCAAAGCATTGGAATCCATCCCAAATTTCAGTTCTGGAACTCAAAAGAATGGAATCCATCCTGAATTCCAATTCTGGAATTCAAAGGGGCAGAAGCCATCCCGAATTTCAGTTCTGGAATTGAGAGGAATGGAATCCATCCTAAATTTAAATTCTGGAATTCAAATGGATGGAATCCATCCTGAATTCCACTTCTGGAATTCAAAGGGGCAGAATCCTTCCCTAATTTCAATTCTGGAATTCAGAGGAATGGAATCCATCCCAAATTTCAGTTCTGGAATTGAGAGGAATGGAATCCATCCCGAATTTCAGTTCTGGAATTGAGAGGAATGGAATCCATCCCAAATTTCAGTTCTGGAATTCAAAAGGGCAGAATCCATCCTGAATTTCAGTTCTGGAATTGAGAGGAATGGAATCCATCCTAAATTTAAATTCTGCAATTCAAATGGATGGAATCCATCCTGAATTCCACTTCTGGAATTCAAAGGGGCAGAATCCTTCCCTAATTTCAGTTCTGGAATTGAGAGGGATGGAATCCAACCCAAATTTCAGTTCTGGAATTGAGAGGAATGGAATCCATCCCGAATTTCAGTTCTGGAATTGAGAGGAATGGAATCCATCCTGAATTTTAGCTCTGGAATTCAGAGGAATGGAATCCATCCTAAATTTCAACTCTGGAATTCAAAGGGGCAGAAGCCTTCCCAAATTTCAGTTCTGGAATTGAGAGGAATGGAATCCATCCTAAATTTAAATTCTGGAATTCAAATGGATGGAATCTGCTGCTTCACAGCCACTGCAGTCCTGCTCTGGGGACAGGGCTGGCCTGTGACAATTCCCACTTTGGCTGCTCAGGAGCCCGGGAAGAGGAGCTGGAGCACCCCAGGAAATCCTCCAGGCCAGAACACAGCACCTAGCCCTCACAAAGCACTAATTACACAAAGCACTAATTAACCCCAGCCTCCCCCGAATATTCCAACGCCTCCCTCCCCAACCAGCCTGACTCAGCCAAAATTCCCAGGGCTGGGGATAATTCTGAGGTAATTCTGAGGCACTCGGGAGAGGGAGGAGAAGAAATTTGACACCCTGGGGTTATTCGGGCATCCAAGGCTGAAGGTCACAGGAAAGGGATATTTTGGGGTTTTGGGGGTTTATTTCAGCACTCAGACCACAGGAACACCAACTGAAAGATGTCAGGTGAAAGGAGGAAGAAATAAAAATACACATTTTGTCTGCCAGCAGCCTGAGCTGTGGGAGGAGCAGTTTGGGGGGATTTGGTGAAAGGAGAATTTTGTTTTTAACAATGAGGGTGGTCAAAGGCTGGCATGGGATGCCCCAAACTGGGAATATCCAAGGAAGAGTTTTTTACTGTGAGGGGGGTCAGATACTGGCACAGGGTGCCCAGAGAAGCTGTGGCTGCCCCATCTCTGGGGAAATTCAAGGGCAGTTGGGTGAGGCTCTGGGAGCCTGGTTAGGGGGTTCAGGGGGGTGGGGAAGGTGTCCCTGCTCGTTCAGGGGTTGGACTCCACGGCCCTTAAAAGGTCCCTTCGAGCTCCAGCTCTTGGTGATTCCCTCCAAGTGACCTCCAGTGGAGTTTTGGTGGAAAAAAATGGATGAATTCTAAACACACCCTTTTCTCTCCCTTTTTCTCTCCCTTTTTCTCTCCCTTTTTCTTTCCCTTTTTCTCTTCCTTTTTCTTTCCCTTTTCCTTTCCTTTTTCCTCTCCCCTTTTCTCTCCCTTTTTCCTTTCCCCATTTTCCTTTCCCTTTTCTCTCCCCTTTTCTCTCCCCCTTTTCTCTCCCCATTTTCCTTTCCCTTTTCCCTTCCCCTTTTCCTCCCCTTTTTCCTTTCCCCTTTTCCTTTCTTTCCCCTTTTTCCTTTCCCCTTTTTCCATTCCCCTTTTCCTCCCCTTTTTCCTTTCTCTTTCCCCTTTCCCTTTCCCCTTTTTCCTTTCCCCTTTTCCTCCCCTTTTTCCTTTCCCCTTCCCTTTCCCCTTTTTCCTTTCCCCTTTTCCTCCCCTTTTTCCTTTCCCCTTTTCTCCCTTTTTCCTTTTCCCCTTTCCTTTTTCCTTTCCCTTTTTCCTTTCCCCTTTTCCTCTCCCCTTTCCCCTTTTTCCTTCCCTTCCCTGGGGCTTTTCTTGGCACAGAGGGTTCTTGAGGGGTATAAACAGAGGGACAAACCCAAACCTGACCCTAAACCCCTCCCAGGACCCCCTGCCCTGTCCTTCCTCCCTCTCCTCTCCCCCAGCCCACCCCGGGGTTGTTTTCCTCTCCTCACGCCGTAATTGAGGGGATGCTGAGGCTTTAAACAGAGCAGAGGAATTATAAATTCCGAGATCAGAAGGAAAGGAGGCAGGGAAAAAAAGCAGGCTCCGGTTTTCTCCCTCCTCGTGTCAGGTGAGATGAGTCATTCCTGCCACAAGACATCCAAAGGAGTCTTTTAAGGATGCAGAAGAAACGGAACACATGGATGAAAGGCTGTTAAGAGCAGAGGGTTGCAATTAAAAATGTTTCTGTATCACAACCACGGAGCTCTGCTGAAACCACGGGGGATTTTCAGCCTCTCTCACAAATCTAAAATTCTATTTTAGGGATAGAATTGAGCTCCTAAACCGGCAAAACTACCTGGGAAAGCGGCGCAAAACAGTCGGATCCCCGAGCCAGATGGAGCCGCTTTGCCCCTGATCAATCATTGTCTGGTTTTATCCTCAAATGACCTCCAGGAAAAAAATTAAAAAAAAAAAAATCCTGCTGGAAAGCGAGCAGGAATCTCGTGCTCAGCCCTCGGCGTTCGCATCCTTCCCCCGGCTCGGGCTTTTTGGAAGGAGCCGCGAACGTTTCCAATGGCAACGGCGAAATGTCCCATCAGAGTCAGCTGTTGATTGTTCTCCCCAGCGCCGAGCTGACAGGATGGTGATGATTGCAGGAATTAAAATCCCCTTCTTTCCCTGATTTCCATCCCTGCTCCCCACGGGACCCTGCGGTGACCATCTGGGCAGGGGCTCCAGATCTCTCTCTCTTTTTTTCTTTTTTAAAAAAAGCTTTTTGTTTGTTTTCCAGCCAGGATGGGGTTTGATTTCAGCCCTCCTGCTCCTGCTTGGAGCTCATTTCCCACCACCAGCCCGAGTCCGTGTCTCTCCCAAAATGCCAAAAATAGGAAATAGTGCTGGAAACAGGGGTTGGATGTGGAACACAACCAGGGATGTTCCGAAAAATTCCTGCCTGAAAGGATTCTGCTCCAAGCCAGGGGCTCATCCCACAAACATTCCTGGGTGGAAATGGGGGAAATCAGGAACAGGGACAGGAGCAGAGGGAACGGCCTCAGGCTGGGCCAGGGCAGGCTCAGGGTGGGCACAGCAGGAATTTCCCCATGGAAAGGGGGCTCAGGCCTTGGCACTGCCCAGGGAGGGTTGCAGTGCCCATCCCTGGGGGTGCCCCAGGAATCCCTGGAGGTGGCACTCAGAGCTCTGGGCTGGGGACAAGGTGGGGATCAGCTGGGACTGGATGTCCTTGGAGCTCTTTTCCCACCTCATCTCTGGCATCCTGAACACCAGAATCCCAAAGGCTTTTCCCAGCAGGGAATATCCATGCAGTGCAACCCCCAGCAGCAGAGGTGTCCCTACCCCAGCCCCTTCTGGCAGGGAATATTCCCTGTTCCCCCACAGCTCCAAACCCCTCACACCAACCACAGAAAAGGAGCTCTGAACGTCCTAAAATCCCATTTTTGCATTTTGGGGGAAAAGTTCTGCATGGAAAGGGTGGTCAGGGCTTGGCAGGGGCTGCCCAGGGAGGGTTGCAGTGCCCATCCCTGGGGGTGCCCAAGGAATCCCTGGAGGTGGCACTCAGAGCTCTGAGCTGGGGACAAGGTGGGGATCAGGCACAGACTGGACTTGGTGACCTTGGAGCTCTTTTCCAGCCTCAGTGACCCCAGAATTTGATTTATTTATTTATATGTATGGACTATTTCATACATTTATACAGGTATTTTACAGTATAGATACATTATATACTCATACTTTTAAAATATGTATTATCACTTATAGATTTAATGTTATTTATAGGAGTATGCTTTCAAAAATAAGATATTAATGATATATATTGTATATTATAGAATACAATAAAATACACTATATCATATAGTATATTTTAACATTTATTGTATAATAATATACTAATATAGGCTATATAGTATAATAATATACTATAAAATATATTACACATAATACATGCATAATTATAAAATATAACATTTTATAAATGTGCATATATATGTATAAATGTACACATATATTATTAAAATGTTATTTAAAGATACTATTTTATATGAATGTATATTAAATAGATACATTTCTAGTATATTGTGTAATTTAAAACATACTATATAAGTATATATTTATATAGGATATTATATAGGATATATGATATAGGATATATAATATAGGATATAGTATATATATTAATTTATAGCATAAATATAGAATTATATCTATAAAATACTCCTATAGGTGTATGTTTCATATCTGATCTACTGCATGAACTGCAAACCAAAATCCAATTTTGTAACTCCCAACCCGAATTCTCCTCTAGATCCCCTTCCCTGGCCAAGCCAATCCCTCATTTTTCCCTTCCAACAGCCCTGAAGTGACTCTGGAGCCTCCAGGCTTTGTTAATTCCTGGAATTGCAGATCTGAGAACGACCCAAAGCCCCTTCCCTTCCCTTCCCTTCCCTTCCCTTCCCTTCCCTTCCCTTCCCTTCCCTTCCCTTCCCTTCCCTTCCCTTCCCTTCCCTTCCCTTCCCTTCCCTTCCCTTCCCTTCCCTTCCCTTCCCTTCCCTTCCCTTCCCTTCCCTTCCCTTCCCTTCCCTTCCCTTCCCTTCCCTTCCCTTCCCTTCCCTTCCCTTCCCTTCCCTTCCCTTCCCTTCCCTTCCCTTCCCTTCCCTTCCCTTCCCTTCCCTTCCCTTCCCTTCCCTTCCCTTCCCTTCCCTTCCCTTCCCTTCCCTGACCTCATTTTTGTGCTCACACCCCAAAATCCACCAACCCCATGGACTGAGCCATTCCTGACCCCAAGGAAAAACCTCCTCCTGCCCTGACTGGCTGGGAAAAAGGGAAAAAAGAAAGAATCCAAGGAGAAAAGGATTTATTGTGAGAGGAAGGGTGGATTTGTCTTTCCAAACCAGCTGTGGGTCTGCTGGTGGATAAATCCAGCACTGGGAGAGAAAAGAAACAAAGGGAAGGATTCCATTGATTGATGAATGGAAAAAGAGATTTGCTTTTACAAATAAACTGTAGGTTGGCTGGTAAATGAAACTGGACATTGAAAGATGAAAGACACAAGGGGGAAAAACCCTAAATGCCATAGGAATTGAAAATTAAAAGGGAGGGTTGTACATTAGAGGGGAATCTTTGGGATCAGGTGTTCTGGGAAGTCTGAACCTCTCAGGTACCTCAGAAATGGGGAAAGAGAGAAGGGAAATGCAGCTGGGAAATTGGGATAAAAAGGAGGCTGCGTCCCCCAAAAACTGGAGAGACCCCAGGGGATGCCCCATGGGCTCTGCCTTGATTGGAATAAAGTAAAAGGGCTCCCCTGTCTCCTTTTGGGACAGAAACCTCTGCTGTCTGTGGGTTCATTTTCCTGACAATTTCCATCAAGGATCTCCTGCAGAGCAGCTCTGGGAGCTCATGGAGCGGCGCTGGAAGGAAATGCTTGGGTGGGATTTCCTTGGGGAGGCTGAACACGCCACAGAACAGCACAGCTGATCCTTTGGGGGAATTTCTGCATCCCTCAGACCTCCAAACCCAGCAGCTCAGTGCTCTGCACAACCCCAGGCCTTCCCAGGCTCAGGGAAAGAAAATTCCAGAAGATTTTCCAGTGAGCATCGCTTTGGCAGGGATATGAATATTTTTGTCTCGCTTGCCACCTCCAGATTCAACCAGTGGGCCTGAGAAAACCCAATCCAGCTCATTTCTCCTTAATTATTATTTTAATTTTTAAAAGCAAGCCCACATCCCAGTGGTTGCTGAGCCCAGAAATTTTGGTATGACCTGGCAGAATTTTGTTTCCAGACACAAAAAAAGAGGAGCAGCGGGGTCACAGAGCCACTGAGCCACTTCATCAGCCCCTGGTGACCTGCTGGGGGTGAGCTGATGATGTTTTGGGTGAATTAATTTTCTTTCAGGGAAAGAGTTAATCCTTTTTTCTTTGCCAAGGAGAGATGGCCACCTCAGGATTCAAGCAGTGGGCCTGAGGAAACCCAATCCAATTCATTTTTTAAATTGTTATTTTAATTTTTAAAAGGCAAGCCCATTTCCCAGCGATTGCTGAGCTCAAAAATCTCAGTATGACCTGGCAGAATTTTATTTCCAGACACAAAAAAAAAGGAGCAGCGGGGTCACAGAGCCACTGAGCCACTTCATCAGCCCTCGGTGACCTGCTGGAGGTGAGCTGATGATGTTTGGGCTGAATTAATTTGCTTCCAGCAAGGAGTTAATCCTTTTTCCTTTGCCGAGGGGAGAGAGCCGCTCTTGTTTTCAGAGCACTCAGGATAATCCCCAGGCTTCCCCCGGGTTATCGCGGCACAAAAGCGACAAGCGGCGCTCAGGGATGAAGTGGCCGCGGGAATTTCTGCTTTTCAAGGGTTTCAAGTGTTGGAGTTGCCACAAATCGGGGCTGGGAAGAGCCCGGATCAGAGCCCGCAGCCGCGGGTGGGTGAGCAGCGGTGCCTGCCTTACACAAGGGGATTAAACTCGAGATTAAGGCTCGGATTCTCCCAAATCACTTCTGCTTTTGAATGGCCCCGGTGGTGATCGGGTGGGATTGGGAGGGCTGGGAAATCAGCCCTTCTCCCGGGTGATTCCAGGCGAGAGCAGGAATTACAGCGCTCCAAAAGAAAAGCCATTTTTCGGCTGTTAGTCCTGCTCGTGAGATGCCTCCCCTCCCTGCCTAATTAGGCCAATTAGCGGGAAAATGCGCTCCGGAGCTGTGCTGCGGTGTCTGGGAAACGCCTGAGCAGCGCTAAGGGAGCTCCCATTACTGCCACCAACCCTGCTCCATGAGGGATCCCATCCCTGATCCCATCCCTGATCCCACCCCTGATCCATCCCTGACCCATCCCTGATCCCATCCTGTTCCATCGGGGATCCCATCCCTGCTCCCATCCCTGATCCCATCCTGCTCCATCTGGGATCCCACCCCTGATCCCATCCCTGATCCCATCCTGATCCCATCCTGCTCCATGAGGGATCCCATCCCTGATCCATCCCTGATCCCATCCTGCTCCATCTGGGATCCTATCCCTGATCCCATCCCTGATCCCATCCCTGATCCCATCCTGCTCCCATCCTGATCCCATCCTTCTCCATGAGGGATCCCATCCCTGATCCATCCCTGACCCATCCTGATCCCATCCTGCTCCATCGGGGATCCCATCCCTGCTCCCGTCCTGATCCCATCCTGCTTCACTCCATGAGGGATCCCATCCCTGATCCCATCCTGCTTCACTCCATGAGGGATCCCATCCCTGATCCCATCCCGATCCCAACCTGCTTCACTCCATGAGGGATCCCATCCCTGATCCCATCCTGCTTCACTCCATGAGGGATCCCATCCCTGATCCCATCCCTGATCCCATCCCTGATCCCATCCTGTTCCATCTGGGATCCCATCCCTGATCCCAACCCTGATCCCATCCTGCTCCATCTGGGATCCCAACCCTGCTCCATCCCTGATCCCAAATCTGCTCCCATCCTGATCCCATCCTGCTCCATCTGGGATCCCAACCCTGCTCCATCCCTGATCCCAAATCTGCTCCATCTGGGATCCCACCCCTGATCCCATCCCTGATCCCATCCTGATCCCATCCTGCTCCATGAGGGATCCCATCCCTGATCCATCCCTGATCCCATCCTGCTCCATCTGGGATCCTATCCCTGATCCCATCCCTGATCCCATCCCTGATCCCATCCTGCTCCCATCCTGATCCCATCCTTCTCCATGAGGGATCCCATCCCTGATCCATCCCTGACCCATCCTGATCCCATCCTGCTCCATCGGGGATCCCATCCCTGCTCCCGTCCTGATCCCATCCTGCTTCACTCCATGAGGGATCCCATCCCTGATCCCATCCTGCTTCACTCCATGAGGGATCCCATCCCTGATCCCATCCCGATCCCAACCTGCTTCACTCCATGAGGGATCCCATCCCTGATCCCATCCTGCTTCACTCCATGAGGGATCCCATCCCTGATCCCATCCCTGATCCCATCCTGCTCCATGAGGGATCCCATCCCTGATCCCACCCCTGATCTCATCCTGCTCCATCTGGGATCCCAATCCTACTCCCATCCTGCTCCCATCCTGAACCCATCCTGTTCCATCTGGGATCCCAATCCTGCTCCCATCCTGCTCCCATCCCTGATCCCATCCCTGATCCCATCCCTGATCCCATCCCTGCTCCCATCCTGATCCCATCCTGCTCCATCTGGGATCCCACCCCTGAACCCATCCCGTTCCATCTGGGATCCCAATCCTGCTCCCATCCTGCTCCATGAGGGATCCCATCCTTGATCCCATCCCTGATCCCATCCCTGATCCCAGAGTGCCCAGCTGGGGAGGTTCAGGACAGGTTTCCAAGAAAAACCCTTTTCCCAGCCTGGGGATCTGTTCCTGATGCAAACTCTACCCCAGAGCACAGATCTGCTTTTCCAGCAGGAGCAGGGATGGGATGGGATGGGATGGGATGGGATGGGATGGGATGGGATGGGATGGGATGGGATGGGATGGGATGGGATGGGATGGGATGGGATGGGATGGGATGTGCACACAGGGCTCTGCTCCTACTGGTGCACAGGGACACCCCGAACATTCCAGGTCCCGCTGGTGTCCCCAAAGCCAGGCCTTGGCACTGTCACCCATCCCAGGCAGTGGCAGGGCTGCTCTCAGCCATACCAGCTGCACAGCAATTCCCAGAGCAGCAGCAGCAGAGACTTGCTTGGGTTTAATCACAGCTTTCAGGTGATTTCAGCCCCGAATTTAGGATTTGTTTTAATCACACATCCCCCATCCCTAGGGATCGGGACAGGGCTGTGACAGGGGTTGGGACAGGGCTGGGACAGGGATTGGGACAGGGCTGTGACAGGGGTTGGGACAGGGCTGGGACAGGGATTGGGACAGGGCTGTGACAGGGATGGGGACAGGGATCAGGACAGGGCTGGGACAGGGATCAGGACAGGGCTGTGACAGGGATTGGGACAGGGCTGGGACAGGGATCAGGACAGGGCTGTGACAGGGATCAGGACAGGGCTGTGACAGGAATAGGGACAGGGATTGGGACAGGGCTGGGACAGGAATCCGGGCAGGGCTGTGACAGGAATGCCCAGAGCTGGCCCTGCTGCCCCTGGAGCACAGAGGCTCCTTTTCAGCCCAGGGTCTGAAAGAAGCCGGGGGCTGAGCCCAGCCCACGCTCTCAGTTCACTGTGAGTTCACTGCTGCAGCCCCATGGTGTCACCCAGCACCGAGAGCATTCTCAAGAGACCCATGTGGATTTCAGACACAGCCCCCAAACCAGAGGATCTGAACTCAGAACCCCCCCAGGACAGGACATTTCACCCCCTGAGCTGAGCCCCTACAGACCCTGTACAAGGGGCAGTGGAAGCTCTGTCCCCCCAGAGCAGCCTCTCCACCCAGCCCCACTGGGGTTTGTCACCGCACCTGGGGGTTTGTCCCTCTGGGCTGTCCCACCCCTCTGTCCCTGTCTGACCCACAGGGTCACACTGGGATAATTGGGAATGGTGGGGGTGCAATTCCATCATATCCCATCTCCTCAGGGGCTTGAGTAAAGTGAGAGCTGGGGGGGCTCCCCTGGAGAGGAGAAGGCTCCAGGCAGAGCTCAGAGCCCTGGCAGGGCCTGAAGGGGCTCCAGGAGAGCTGCAGAGGGACTGGGGACAAGGATGGAGGGACAGGAGCCAGGGAATGGCTGCCAGTGCCAGAGGGCAGGGCTGGATGGGATCTTGGGAATTGGGAATTGTTCCCTGGCAGGGTGGGCAGGGGCTGGGCTGGAATTGCCAGAGCAGCTGTGGCTGCCCCTGGATCCCTGGCAGTGCCCAAGGCCAGGCTGGACATTGGGGCTGGAGCACCTGGCACAGTGGGAGGTGTCCCTGGGGTAGGACTGGATGAGTTTTGAGGTCCTTTCCCACCCAAACCATTCCCTAATTCCATGACTCTACGCAAGGTGGACGCAGACACCTGGGTGTGCTCAGGAACGAGGAATTCCATCCCCAGCACTCTCCTGCCAGCGTTCAGAGCAAGATGCAGAACGGGGTAACTCCTCCCTCCTGATTCCCTCCAGCCAGGGCTAAAATCCCACAGGATCTCCCTGAGCGGGACACAGCAGAGTGATCCCAGCAGCAGGGACCAGATCCCAGTGGCAGGGATCCCATACCAGGGCAGGGATCACATCCCAGTGACAGGGACCAGATCCAGTGACCAGGATCCCATTCCAGCAGCAGGGATCCGATCCCAGTGACACTGACCACATCCCAGTGACAGGGATCACATCCCAGTGACAGGGATCACATCCCATGACAGGGATCACATCCCAGTGACACTGACCAGATCCCAGTCACAGGGATCACATCCCAGTGACAGGGATCACATCCCATGACAGGGATCACATCCCAGTGACACGGAGCAGATCCCAGTCACAGGGATCACATCCCAGTGACACGGAGCAGATCCCAGTCACAGGGATCATATCCCAGTGAC
Organism: Fringilla coelebs; assembly: GCF_963513975.1. Taxonomy (NCBI): domain Eukaryota; kingdom Metazoa; phylum Chordata; class Aves; order Passeriformes; family Fringillidae; genus Fringilla; species Fringilla coelebs. The sequence goes on along the minus strand of NC_140054.1, from coordinate 1,501,447 downwards.
ACTGACCAGATCCCAGTCACAGGGATCACATCCCAGCAGTGCCACTCCGAGCTGCTCTCCCTGGATTGATCTGAAAGCTGCAAACTCAGCGTTTCCCCAGAGTATCCCAACACTGCTTCCCTTAAAGGCCCCATTCCACTCCTGGAGCTCTGGGAAAGTTTCACTTTTCTGTAACAGCCCCAAGAAAACTTGCCCCTAAATCCTCAAAACCCACAAGACAAAAGACCAGTGAGTAAATAAATAATTACCCCAAAATCTCAAAATACTTCCTGCTTAAAACCTTGCAGCTTCCAAACCTTTTCCATGAGTCTGGGACTTTGTTTCATTTTTTTCCTTGATTTTTTTCCCTCCTCATCCTAAGCCTGCCAGTTGTTTGGAAACAAGGATTAGATGTTGGGAAGGGGGTGTTGGGAGGGGAGGGAACGCTGCTGACACAACCCGGAGTGAGAAGCAGTGATTCAGAAATCCGAGGCACATGAATATGGTAATTCCCAACCGGGGGAATTCTTCCTCCTGCATCCTCCGGGTGCCAAGAAGGCTCCAACATCCCCCGGGGGCTGAGCAGCCACAACAAGGCTGGGGTGGATTTGGGGAGAGGAAAGAAGGAGAAGGAGAAGGAGAAGGAGAAGGAGAAGGAGAAGGAGAAGGAGAAGGAGAAGGAGAAGGAGAAGGAGAAGGAGAAGGAGAAGGAGAAGGAGAAGGAGAAGGAGAAGGAGAAGGAGAAGGAGAAGGAGAAGGAGAAGGAGAAAAGAAGAAGGAGAAAAAGGAGAAGAAGAAGAAGAAGAAGAAGAAGAAGAAGAGGAGGAAGAAGAAGAAGAAGAGAAGAAGAAGCAGAAGAAGCAGAAGAAGAAGAAGAGGAGGAAGAAGAGGAAGAAGAAGCAGAAGAGGAAGCAGAAGAAGAAAAGGAGAAGAAGAAGAAGAAAAAGAGAAGAAGAAGAAGAAGAGGAAGAAGAAGCAGAAGAGGAAGAAGAGGAAGAAGAAAAGGAAGAAGAAGCAGAAGAAGAAGCAGAAGAAGAAAAGGAGAAGAAGAAGAAGAAAAAGAGAAGAAGAAGAAGAAGAGGAAGAAGAAGCAGAAGAAGAAGCAGAAGAAGAAAAGGAGAAGAAGAAGAAGAAAAAGAGAAGAAGAAGAAGAAGAGGAAGAAGAAGCAGAAGAAGAAGCAGAAGAAGAAAAGGAGAAGAAGAAGAAGAAAAAGAGAAGAAGAAGAAGAAGAAGAAGAGGAAGAAGAAAAAGAAAAAGAAAAAGAAAAAGAAAAAGAAAAAGAAGAAGAAGAAGAAGAAGAAGAAGAAGAAGAAGAAGAAGAAGAAGAAGAAGAAGAAGAAGGAGCTGCCCCAAAAGGCTGAAGGACCTCCGGCAGCAGCGCCTGCCCCGGCAGGATCCCGGTCCCATTCCCGAGGAGGGAGGAGCGCTGGGAATTCGGGAATTCCCCTCCTGCTGCTGCCGGCAGGGACGGGCTGGGAATGCTGGAACCTCCTGGGAAATTAGGGAGTCAGTTCTGGGGGTGCTGGGGGGTCAGAGCTTAAAAACCTCTTTATTTAACCAAACCCCCCCAAAGCTCTGAGCTCTCCAGGATTCCTTGCTCAGCTCCCATGGATCCATCATTCCCATTTCCAGCGCTGTGACCCCTCTCCTGTCCATTCTCCAGGACATGTCCCCACTCCTGCCTTTCCTGATGCCTCCCAAACCCCTTCTCTTTCCCAGCAACAACACTGCTTTTCCCCAAAATACAACAAATTCCAGAAAAACAGCCCCGTGCTTCCCAGCATCGCCACTGAAATGATCCAAAGGTGCATTAAACAAATATTCCCTGTCCTCTAATGTCCATTAGGTTTTTTGGCATTACCACATCAATCAAAGGATTCTCTTTATTACAGCTTATTCTTCACTTTAAAAAAATATGATGCTGCATTTTTGAAGATGATTTTTTTTTTCCACTGGGGAAAAAAAAAAAGCTAAATTCCAGGGAGGTGGGGTAAAAAATATCCCTATTCCCATTATCCTGGAGCTGCAGCTCCAGGGTCACATCCTTGAAAAGAACACTAGGAAAATCATTGGTGTCCAAGGCCAGGTTGGAGGGAACAACCTGGAACAGTGAAAAGTGGCCCTGCCCATCCACAAAAAGGGATTTTAATCCCAATGCAACCATTCCATGATTCTGTGATCTCTCCTTCTCTTGGGATTCTGGATCACCAAAGAATTTGTGGCAGAAAATCTGCAATTCTGATAATTTCAAATGGGACGAAGGCCCTGAACTGCTGACCAAGGAATGCCACTCCTAGCTGGGGGTGTGGTGCCCTATTTGTTCTTTTTCTTGCACCTGAATCGTTGATTTCTTAACTTTTTCTTGGTGTTGTTTCCATTTCCTTTAGTCTGTTTTCAAAGCCCTACAACCAACATCAGTAACAAGGAAAATCTAGGAAAACAATATTAAAAAATCAAAAAACCTCACAGAATACCTTTTCAAGCTGGGTCAGGTCTCAGAAGTTCAGTTTTATATTATTTATCTTTCTTAATGATTTCTCATTAGATCTGCTTTTCAGAGGTCCTCACACCTACAAGAACATTTCTATTTTCTTTTCTATTTCTTTAAACACTGCCATTTAAATCAGACAAGAGTTTGGGGTTTGTCTTTATGTCAGTTTGAGATTTCCAGGTTAAAAAAAAAAAATCTTCAGGGACTTTTTAACCTGCTGAACATCCCTCTGTTCCAGTGGGATGGGGGAAGAGTGGGGATGAATAAATTCAGGGAACTGATGATTCCCCACCTGTGAGAACCACATCAGTTTGGGCAACCAAGAATTTCCTACAACAGAGACTTCAATATCAAAACTCCTCCTTTTCTCCCCTGAGCTGAGCTCCACAAACTCGATGCTGAGCCAGGAACCAAGTGGTTGTCATTGGAAGGGTGACTGTCACCTCCCTGCCACCGCGGCTTGGCCCCGTGCCCGCCTCGTTGGAGGCTTTGCTAAAAATGAAGCCCCAAGGGGCAGAGCTGAGCTGCCAAAAGGCAGAGCCTGGAGCAGGGGGGACAGAGGGACAGAACCACCCGGCTCTGGGGCTGGGGGAGGGGGGACTGTGTCTCAGGAGCAGGGGGGGGTTGGTGTCACCTCGATGTCACCTCAATGTCACCTTGGTGCCACCTGTCCTGACCATGGGGATGGGAACAGGAACAGAGAGCTGGGGCTGAGCTGGGGCTGAGCAGCGCAAAAGGAGCTTGAAAGGAGCAGGGGTGGGGTTGGTGTCACCCCAATGTCACCTGTCCTGCTCATGGGGACAGGCAGAGGAAGAGAGAGCTGGGGCTGAGCTGGGGATGAGTAATGCCGAAAGAACTTGAAAGGAGCAGGGGTGGGGTTGGTGTCACATTGTGTCACCCCAATGTCACCTGTTCTGCCCATGGGGACAGGAACAGGAAGCTGGGGCTGAGCAACACAAGGAGCTTGAAAGGAGCAGGAGATGGGGTTGATGTCCCCTTGTGTCACCTCGTGTCACCTCGATGTCACCGGTCCTGCCCATGGGGACAGGAACAGGAAGCTGTCCTCCTGAGCAATGCAGAAGGAGCTTGAAAGGAGCAGGGGTGGGGTCGGTGTCATCTCGGTGTCACTGTCCTACCCATGGGGACAAGGACGGGAAGAGGGAGCTGGAGCTGAGCAGTGCAAAAGGAGCTTGAAAGGAGCAGGGGAATGGGGTTGGTGTCACCTCGATGTCACCTTGGTGCCACCTGTCCTGACCATGGGGATGGGAACAGGAATAGAGAGCTGGGGCTGAGCTGGGGCTGAGCAGCGCAAAAGGAGCTTGAAAGGAGCAGGGGATGGGGTTGGTGTCACCCCAATGTCACCTGTCCTGCCCATGGGGACAGGAAGAGGAAGAGAGAGCTGGGGCTGAGCTGGGGATGAGTAATGCTGAAAGTATTTGAAAGGAGCAGGGGTGGGGTTGGTGTCACCTCGGTGTCACTGTCCTGCACATGGGGACAGGGACAGGAAGCTGGGGCTGAGCAACACAAGGAGCTTGAAAGGAGCAGGAGATGGGGTTGGTGTCACCTTGTGTCACCCCAATGTCACCTGTCCCACCCATGGGGACAGGAACAGGAAGCTGGGGCTGAGCAATGCAGAAGGAGCTTGAAAGGAACAGGGGTGGAGTTGGTGTCACCTTGTGTCACTCTCCAGACCATGGGGACAAGGACAGGAAGAGAGAGCTGGGGCTGAGCAGTGCAAGAGGAGCTTGAAAGGAGCAGGGGTGGGGTTGGTGTCACATTGTGTCACCCCGATGTCACCTGTCCTGCCCATGGGGACAGGAAGAGGAAGAGAGAGCTGGGGCTGAGCAGTGCAAAAGGAGCTTGAAAGGATCAGGGGATGGGGTTGGTGTCACCTTGATGTCACCTTGGTGCCACCTGTCTTGATCATGGGGATGGGAACAGGAACAGAGAGCTGGGGCTGAGCAGCACAAAAGGAGCTTGAAAGGAGCAGGGGATGGGGTTGGTGTCACCCCAATGTCACCTGTCCTGCCCATGGGGACAGGAAGAGGAAGAGAGAGCTGGGGCTGAACTGGGGATGAGTAATGCTGAAAGTACTTGAAAGGAGCAGGGGTGCAGTCGGTGTCACCTTGGTGTCACTGTCCTACCCATGGGGACAGGGACAGGAACAGGGAGCTGGGGCTGAGCTGGGGCTGAGCAGTGCAGAAGGAGCTTGAAAGGAGCAGGAGATGGGGTTGGTGTCACCTTGATGTCACCTTGGTGTCACTGAAGGAGCTTGAAAGGAGCAGGGGTGGGGTTGGTGTGACCTCGATGTCACCTGTCCTGCCCATGGGGACAGGAAGAAGAAGAGAGAGCTGGGGCTGAGCTGGGGATGAGTAATGCCGAAAGAACTTGAAAGGAGCAGGGGTGGGGTTGGTGTGACTTTGATGTCACCTGTCCTGGCCATGGGGACAGGGACAGGAACAGGGAGCTGGGGCTGAGCTGGGGCTGAGCAACACAGAATGAATTTGAAAGGAGCAGGGAATGAGGTTGGTGTCACTTCATTGTCACCTTGTGTCACCTGTCCTGACCATGGGGACAGGAACAGGGAGCTGGGATTGAGCAATGCAGAAGGAGCTTGAAAGGAGCAGGAGATGGGGTTGGTGTCACCTTGTGTCACCTGTCCTGCCCATGGGGACAGGGACGGGGAGCTGGGGCTGAGCAGAACAGAATGGGGTTGGTGTCACTTTGGTGTCACCTGTCCTGGCCATGGGGACAGGGACAGGGAGCTGGGGCTGAGCTGGGGCTGAGCAGTGCAGAAAGAGCTTGAAAGGAGCAGGGGATGGGGATGGGGTTGGGGTTGGTGTCACCTTGTGTCACCTGTCCTGGTCATGGGGACAGGGAGCTGGGGCTGAGCAATGCCGAAGGAATTTGAAAAGAGCAGGGGATGGGGTTGGTGTCACCTTGGGATAAATAACTTGTCCCAGGAGCAGGGGCAGGGACCATCCCCATCCTGCTCACCCCAGGCTGATCTCCTGAGAGCTGGCAATGAGCAGCACAGAAGGAATGTGCCAGGATTTTCCTCTGGAGGCAGAAATACCCTTGAATGCAGCCCTGGCAGCCCTCTGGAAGCGCCGGGGAGCGGCGGCTCCTGCCAAAGGCAGAGCAGCAGGGGCAGCTTTCCATCATCCCCACTCAGCCCCCAGCAGCACCATCTGCACCTCTCCTGCTGCTGCTGCTCCTCTCCACGCCGGCAGCTGCAAATCCAGGCAGGAATTCTGGGAGCTGCAGAGCCTCCTCCTCACCTGCAGGAGAGCCTGGCAGCGGGCACCACGCCGCGAGCAGGGGGAAGTGTGGACAAATTAATTACCTGCCTGAGGCGAGCTGATATTCCCCTTAACTAGGTCAAATAAACTCCAGCAAATCCTCTGCCTCGCTCTCTCCTTTAAAAAAAATAAAAAAAAAATAGGGAGCTGCAGGTTTAATGAGCTGAGATTCCACCCAGGAATGGCTCTGCAGTCTGGGGCTGCATAAAAGGAGAGGGGAAGGGCACAGTGCTGAGCTCCTTGGTGTCCAGGACGAGCCCTCAGTGCCCCCAGCTGCAGGGAACAGCTCGGCCCTGGGTGCTTTAGGAACAAGACCTTGGGATTTTCACCTTTCAGCCACGGGTGGTGCAGTGCCCCAGGCAGCTCTGCTGTTCTGTGATCCAGGGGAATGTCCCAGCTGGAACCTGAAGGCAGATTCTGCTGCCTCCATCCCCTGTCACTGCTGGTGATTCTTTAGGATTTTAACTTTTGTATTTTTCAGATCCTGCACTGCATTAGTGCATAATTCCAAACTCCATATAACTCCATAATGTCAGTTACTGTCCTCACACGTGATCAGATAAAACAATTCCTCCAGGCCTGAGAACCAAGGACACCCTACAGCCTCAGGCCCCCAAAAGTACAAACAAAAGTGAATTGTGGGGAGCAAACTGGGGGTAAATGATTTCATTAATTGAAGCTGTAATAGGAGAATCAACCCCTGATATGTGAATGGACCAAACTGATAATTGTCTGAAAAATTCGTGCCCACTGTCCATCGTGGGTGCAGGAAAACTCCCCCCTTGTGCAGGATCCTGCTGCAGCAGAGCCACAGCTGGCACTGCAGGAGGGCTGAGCCCCCCTGGGATGGGGCTGTGCCCCCAGCCTGACCCACAGCGTGCCAGGGCTGCTCTCACTCTGCCTGGCCTTTGCTTGCACTATTGCATTGGTAGTTTTAATTTCCCTAGTAAAGAACTGTTATTCCTGCTCCCATATCTTTGCCTGAGAGCCCCTTAATTTCAAAATTATAATTCAAAAGGAGGGGGTTTGCATTTTGCATTTCAAGGGAGGTTTCTGCCCTCCTCAGCAGACACCTGGCTGTTCAAACCACAACACAGGGACACCTCCCCCTGTCCCAGGTGCTCCAGCCTGGCCCTGGGCACTGCCAGGGCTCCAGGGGCAGCCCCAGCTGCTCTGGGCACCCTGGGAGAGCCCAAACCTCTCCAACCAGGCCTTGGTATAAACCCCCTGCATTTTCCAGTGGGAAATAGCACTGGGGGGACCTGGAACCATCCAGGAAATCATTCTGGAAAATCAGCAAACCACAGAGTAGAGGTTTCATTCACCCATGGGATTTTCAGCAGGAACCAGACGAGGCAAGGCCGCTGTGCCTGGAGTCTGACTCATTTTTTCCAGGTCCCTGCCAACACACCCCACTCATCTGCTCACAGATTTCCCACCAGGAATCCACAAATCTTTTCTAATTACTATGGATTCAAACTCCCTGGGTTCTGCTTCCAGGTTCTGCCCCAAAGCTGGAATGCTCCATCCTGGCACAGCGCAAAACCAGCACAAACACACCTGGGACGTGCTGGATTTGTGTTAAATATCAAGCAAATATCAAAAGTCAAACCAGCTCAAGGCCTTGCTGAGGGTTTTCCATCATCCCAGTAAAAAGAATCAGTGCAACTCTCCGTGTTTGGGGGGATTCTGCATCAAAAGGTGAAAATTGCTGTTTTCTTGGTTTATTGTTTGTAGCCCAGGGGGATCTCAAACAAACCCTGCTCCACCCACTTGGATTTACTGCAAAAACCATCCATGGAATCACCAATGTTGGAAAGAACTCCAAGAACATCAAGTCCAACCTTTGATAAATCCCACCACGCCACTAAACCACATCTCCAAGTGCCAGCCCTGCCTGGATTGGGAACATTTCCAGGGATGGTGAACACCCCAATGCCTTGAGTAAAGAAATTTTCCTTTTATCCACCCTGACCCTCCCCTGGTGCAACTCGAGGCCATTTCCTCTTGTTCCACCTGCAGCTGCCCTGGAGAAGACAATGCCCAGAGTTTAAATGTTTTCATCAGGGATTTCTCTGGAGCACTTGGAAATTTGGAGCCCATGGAGTGGGAACTCTCTCAGCTCCCAGAAACACAGAACATTGCCCCAAGGAGCAGGAAATGGAGGTGCCCAGGGGTTGTTGGCACTTCTCCAACACTTGCAGGGCTTGTCTGAGCCTCTGACCCCAGCAGGAGCGTGGGGAGGTGTCCTAGGGTGAGGTTATGATGCTTGTACCCCCATTTGTGTCCTGTTTATGCTGGATATTGTGTTCTGTGCCTTCAAGACTGGCTCTGAAGAGTGAAAGTTTTGTTTTGTTTTGTTTTGTTTTGTTTGGTTTGGTTTGGTTTGGTTTGGTTTGGTTTGGTTTTGTTTTGTTATCAGCTGCTCCCCCGTGGCTGGCGGGACACACAGACGGGGCAGTGCACAGTGCAGCTTTGGCTTTTGGCTTTGCTCCTGCTTTGCTCCTGCTTTGCTCCTGCTCATCAGTCAGTTTAGCTAACCAGCCTGAATTTTTCCCTGGACTGTTTTTCCTTTCCCTTTTTTGGAACCCCTCGAGCCTGCTCCGGGCTGGGCCCTGGGCACACCCAGAGTTTGCACCTTGTGGCTGCAGCAGCTGTCCCAGCACTGAGGGACTGATACCAGAGCGACCACCCCAGAGAGACTTTCTGGATTTGTCACCTTTGTCAGAGCAGTGACAGAGTGCTGTCACCTGGTATTGTTCATTTTGTGTGCTGGGGGTGCTGTGCCTGTTCAATAAACAGGTTCTTTCCACTTCTCTCCCAGGAATCCTTCCTGAACTGGGCTGTGTGGGTTTGCTTTCTGGAGGGGCCCCTTTGGAGGTTTTCTCCCAAATTTGCCCTGAACCAGGACAGGAGGGAATGGGAATTTTTCCAGCACATTTGGGAAAGGAGAAGGAGCAGCAAGGAAGGAAAGCTGGTGGGTGTGTCACAAAGGGTGGGGACGCCCCAGCTCCACCTCAGAGCAGGGATTTGGGCACTCCAGCAGAGTCAGCATCAACAAGTGCTTGGAATGGCTCTGGTGGCCGAAACAAATCCCCTCCAAACCCAGCCCTGCTCCCCAGCAGCGAACAGCAGCCTCCACTGCAGTAGCTCGTGTCATTTGGGGTCAGTGGGATAATATTTGGGGTTGAACCACAGACTTTTGTCCTCCTGAACAATCAATTCCATGGTTTTGAGCACCACAGGAATTCCTGATTTACTCCCAGACCCTCCAAACAATCCCTGGAAAACTGCTGGCCCTTCAAGCCTCAAATCGAGGCACAGCTGAACACATTAAACCAGCTTTCTTTTTTCCTTTTTAAAGCAGTTAAAGACTTTTAAAGCAAATAAAATAAATCCTCTCCCAATCCCAAAAACCTCATCTGACCTTTGCTAGCCGTTCCCAAAGTCAGCTCACCTTCAGCTGTACCATTTGTTTGAAAATTAGATAAGAATTCAAATGGGATTTTATAAAAAAATTTCCTTTTTGCACTGATCTCCAGGCCCCACCAGTGGAAAATGCTGCGTTGTGCAGGGAAGGAAAGAAATGCCTTTGGAATGAACAGCTGCACTTCAGATTTCTGTTTAATTGAAAAACAGCTGGGCTGAGAAGTGGCAGCTCCTCAAGAGCTGATAAGTGCATTTCCCACTAATCTACAGAGTGCTCCATCAGGGCAACCATACAGATAGAGACAGATAGATAAAATTATGTATTTTATATATTTTACATGTTTATAATGTAATAAAAATTATATTTTTAATATATACAGATTTCTTTATCTTTATATATTATATATATAATATATTATATATTATATGCATTATATATACAATATACTTATATATAAAATATATATTATATAATATAATATATATAAAATATTATATAATATCAAATTGCAGGTATTAGATTTTCAAAATGCCAAATTCCAAGATGGAATATATATATATATATTTATTTATTTATATAATATATATAACATATAAACATTATATATATATATATATATATTCTATAAAATATTATAGAATATAAAATTGTGGGTATTAGCTTTTCAAAATGCCAAATTCCAAGATGGAATATTTATTTATTTATTTATTTATTTATTTATTTATATTATATATATATATAATATATATATTCTATAAAATATTATATAATATCAAATTGCAGGTATTAGCTTTTCAAAATGCCAAATTCCAATATGGAAGATTTATTTATTTATTTATTTATTTATTTATTTATTTAATATATATAAAAATATAAATATAATATATAATATATAAAATATTATATAATATCAAACTGCGGGTATTAGCTTTGCAAAATGCCAAATCCCAATATAGAATATTCCATATTTGCCATAATCCAAGGAAGAACTTGTCCCCACAAAGGGTTCTCAGTTGGGCATCTAAATAATTCTTTAAATAAACTGAATTATAATTAAATCTACCCAGCTCCCATCCAGCCTGGGCAGGCTCCTGGATCCTACAGGGCAGCACAGAATTCTCTCTCTGCTCCTGAAACCTGGGCATCGTCCAATAAAGCAAATCTCATTTTGGGGGGATGGAAATGCAATAAAATCCTGCAGGGGCTGCACCTCCAGCTACACAGACAGCAGGGAAAGGGGGATCCTCCCCTCTGCCCCACTCAGGTGAGTCCCCACCTGCAGAGCTCAGAATTCCAACCTCAGCAGCACCTGGAGCTGCTGGAGAGAGCCCAGAGGAACCCACGGAGCTGCTGCAGCTCCTGAGATGGAACTCCCAAATCTGACCAAAACCAAACAAAAATAACCCCCAAAAACACCTCCCCCCCAAAAAAACCAATCAAGCAGCTGGGAAATTGGGATAAAAAGGAGGCTGCGTCCTCCAAAAACTGGAGAGACCCCAGGGGATGCCCCATGGGCTCTGCCTTGACTGCTTGGTGCCCTGAGCATGGGGCTTTTCCTCAGCCCTTGGAACGTGAGAGGAATGGGGGATTTGTCTTTCCAAACCAGCTGTGGCTCTGCTGGTGGAGAAAACCAGCACTGGGAGAGAAAAGAAACAATGGGAAGGATTCCACTGATTGATGAATGGAAAAAGAGATTTGCTTTTACAAATAAACTGTAGGTTGGCTGAGAAATGAAACTGGATATTGAAAGTGAAAAGAGACAATGGGGAAAAACCCTAAATTCTGTAAGAATTAAAAATTCAAAGGGAGGGTTGTACATCAGAGGGGAATCTTTGGGATCAGGTGTTCTGGGAAGTCTGAACCTCTCAGGTACCACAGAAATGGGAAAGAGAGAAGGGAAATGCAGCTGGGAAATTGGGATAAAAAGGAAGGCTGCGTCCCCCAAAAACTGGAGAGACCCCAGGGGATGCCCCATGGGCTCTGCCTTGATTGGGATAAAGTAAAAGGGCTCCTCTGTCTCCTTTTGGGACATAAACCTCTGCTGTTTGTGGGTTCATTTTCCTGACAAAAGCATCTCCACTGCTGAGCTATAGCTCCACTCCTGAGATTGAGCTTCCAGATCTGACCAAAACCAAACTAAAATGATCCCCCAAAACACCTCCCCCCAAAAAAAAAACCAAATTCAAGCAGAGCAAATTGAGCTGACACAGCATCCCAAGTCCCACAGGGAAGGAATCCAATTTTCCCTTTGGAATTCCTGCTCCCAGCGGTGCATCCTGGCTTCAAATCCCATCATCCAGGGCCAGGGTGCCTCTGGCACCTCAGTTCCACATCTGCTTTCCCTTCCTGGCCTTCAGCCTCTGCTCCCTCTGCACCTTTGATGCAGCATCTGGAGAGGGTTAAGGACAATTTACGTCCTCTGGGTGCGTTCCAGATGGAGCAGGAGGAGCCAAGGGCAAGGAGGGGATTGGGATCCGAAAATCCAAACCCCAAACTCTGCTCCCAGCTGTGAGCCAGGGCACGGGGCACCTTTTCCCTGTGCCTTTTCCATGCAGGTGCCACATCAGGGGCTGTGCATGAGGGGGACCTCAAATGCTCTGGGATAATTCCAGGCCAAGCCAAAATGGGGGGTTTTAGCTCTTTTCCTACTAATATCAGAGAAGGTTCTTCCCCCAGAGGGTGCTGGCACTGCCCAGGGAATGGGGGAGGCTGCCAGGGCTCCAGGGATGCCAGGGTGAGGTTGATGTGGGGGTCTGGGCAGGCTTTGGATTTGGGATTGATCATCCCTGTGGGTCCTGTTATGAGTTAAATAAAAGGGTCTCCCATTTTTTTGAAAGGTTGCAGAGTTACAAGTTGAGCTGGTTGTGGCAGAGGAGAGTTCTTTGTCAGCTGCACGTCAAAATCACCTGTTTAGAGTCGGTGTTAACCCCCTACTATTGAGAATTCCCCTTTCTGTCAGCACCACCCTGCCTGGGCCAGGAGGATGGATAGCCCTTCTGGGACAGTGACAGGAGGGGACATGGAGTTGGCACACAAATGACCTCGGAGCCAGCGTGCCACGGGAAAGCCACCCCAATGAACCCACCAGAACGGCCCCTAAAACAACGAGCCAACCCAGAATTGAGAGATGGAGGCGATGTCTGGACGTGAGGAACAAAGTCAGAGCCTGCTGAGATGCTGAGATCTTTTCTTGCCCCTCTCTTTAGACAAGGAGGACTTTGGCTGGAGGCAGGACACGGAATTCCAACTCCAAAGTGAGCAGGAGCTATCCCTGCTGCTCTCCTGAAAAAGGAATCCTCAGCTCTGCCCACAGACAAATGGACAGAGCTGCCCTTTTCTCCTCCTCTGTGCCCCTCCTGGTGACCATCACTACCCCACCTGAGCTGATCATTTTTAATCAAGACATTAAAAAGGAGAAACATCTCCTGCCCTGTTTATTTCAGCTCCCTTCCCTCTCAGCACATTCCACAATTCCACACTGAGGCGTCTCCTACTCAAAATATCATCCCCCAAACTTTCAGTTTGCTTCTGTTTTCCCAGTGCTTTCCCAGCTCCTAATTTTTATGTTAGAGGCACCCTAATTGATCAGCTCATCTGTAATTAATCAATTCACCTGTAATCTATCATTTCACCTATCATTTATCAATTCACCTGTAATTTATCAGCTCACCTGTAATTGATTAGCATATCTGTAATTTATCAGTTCCTCTGTAATTGATCAATTTACCTGTAACTGATCAGCTCATCTGTAATTGATCAATTCATCTGTAATTGATCAATTCACCTGTAATTTATCAGCTCACCTGTAATTAATTAGCATATCTGTCATTTATCAGTTCCTCTGTAATTGATCAATTTGCCTGTAACTGATCAGCATATCTGTAATTGATCAATTCACCTGTAATCTAACATTTATCAATTCACCTATAATTTATCAGCTCACCTGTAATTAATTAGCATATCTGTAATTTATCAGTTCCTCTGTAATTGATCAATTTACCTGTAACTGATCAGCACATCTGTAATTGATCAATTCATCTGTAATTGATCAATTCACCTGTAATCTATCATTTCACCTATCATTTATCAATTCATCTGTAATTTATCAGCTCACCTGTAATTGATCAGCATATCTGTAATTGATCAATTCACCTGTAATCTAACATTTATCAATTCACCTATAATTTATCAGCTCACCTGTAATTAATTAGCATATCTGTAATTTATCAGTTCCTCTGTAATTGATCAATTTACCTGTAACTGATCAGCACATCTGTAATTGATCAATTCATCTGTAATTGATCAATTCACCTGTAATCTATCATTTCACCTATCATTTATCAATTCACCTGTAATTTATCAGCTCACCTGTAATTAATTAGCATACCTGTAATTTATCAGTTCCTCTGTAATTGATCAATTTACCTGTAACTGATCAGCATATCTGTAATTGATCAGCTCACCAATAATTCATCAATTCACCTAATTTACCAACACATCTGTAATTTATCAATTAATCTGTAATTAATCAGCTCACCTGTGCTTGATCAGCATATCTGTAATTTATCAGTTCACCTGTAGTTTATCAATTCATCTGTAATTGATCAACCCACCTGTGCTTGATCAGCATATCTGTAATTTATTAATTAATCTGTAATTGATCAGCTCACCTGTAATCTATCAACTCACTTGTAATTGTAATCAATTGTAATTGTAATCAATTCACCTATAATTTATCATTTCACTTATAATTGATCAATTTTACTGTAATTTCTCAATTCACATGTAATTGATTAGTTCACCTGTAATTGATCATCTCATCTGTAACTATCAATTAATCTGTAATTTATCAATTAATCTGCAATTGCTCTGCTCACCTCTAATTTATCATTTCACCTACAATTTATCAATTCACCAGTAATTGATCAATTAATCTGTAATTGATCAGCTCACCTTTACTTGATCAGCACGTCTCTAATTTACCAGTTCACCTGTAGTTTATCAATTCATCTCTAATTGATCAGCTCACCTGTAATCTATAATTTCACTTATAATTGATCAATTCATCTGTAATTTTTCAATGCAGCTGTAATTGATTAGTTCATCTATAGTCTGTCAGCTCACCTGTAATTGATCAATTCACCTGTAATTGATCAGCTCACCTGCAATCTATCATTTCACCAATAATTTTTAATTTCCCCTGTAGTTGATCAATTAATCTGTAATTGATCAGCTCACCTCTAATTTATCATTTCGCCTCTAATTTATCAATTCACCTGTAATTGATCAGCTCACCTGTAATCTGTCATTTCACCAATAATTTTTAATTTCACCTGTAATTGATCAATTAATCTGTAATTGATCAGCTCACCTCTAATTTATCATTTCACCTGTAACTGATCAACTCACCTGTAATTGATCAATTCACCTGTTATTGATCAGCTCACCTGTAATCTGTCACTTCACCAATAATTTTTAATTTCACCTGTCATTGATCAATTAATCTGTAATTTATCACCTCACCTGCCACTGATCAATTCCCTCAGCTCACCTTCCACTTCAACCCCCCCAGCAGAGGTTTGGCCTCACATTTACCACAAGATAGGAGAAAAAAAAGGGGAAACCCAGAGAAATGAACCCAGTGAGCAGCTGGAACTACCCAGATCCATTTTGGGGCTGTTTTGGGGCTGTTTTGGAGCCATTTTGGGGCCGTTTTCTGGCCGTTTTGGGGCCATTTTGAGGCTGTTGTGGGGCCGTTTTGGGGCCATTTTGGGGCCGTTTTGGGGCTGTTTTGGGTCCATTTTCTGGCCGTTTTGGGGTCGTTTGGGGGCCATTTTGGGGCTGTTTTGGGGCCGTTTTGGGGCCATTTTGGGGCTGTTTTGGGGCCGTTTTGGGGCTGTTTTGGGTCCATTTTCTGGCCGTTTTGGGGTCGTTTGGGGGCCATTTTGGGGCTGTTTTGTGGCTGTTTTGGGGCTGTTTTGGGGCTGTTTTGTGGCTGTTTTGGGACCGTTTTGGGGCCGTTTTGGGGCCATTTTGGGGCCATTTTGGGCCGTTTTGGGGCCATTTTGGGGCCGTTTTGGGACTGTGTAGTGGCCGTTTTGGGGCCATTTTGGGGCCGTTTTGGGGCTGTTTTGGGGCCATTTTGGGGCCATTTTGGGGCCATTTTGGGGCCCTTTTAGGCCATTTTGGGGCCATTTTGGGGCCGTTTTGGGGCCATTTTGGGGCCATTTTGGGGCCATTTTGGGGCCCTTTTAGGCCATTTTGGGGCCATTTTGGGGCCGTTTTGGGGCCGTTTTGGGGCCATTTTGGGACCGTTTTGGGGCCGTTTTGGGGCCATTTTGGGGCCATTTTGGGCCGTTTTGGGGCCATTTTGGGGCCGTTTTGGGGCCCTTTTGGGGCTGTTTTGGGGCCGTTTTGGGGGCCATTTTGGGGCCATTTTGGGGCCATTTTGGGGCCATTTTGGGGCTGTTTTGGGGGCATTTTGGGGCCATTTTGGGCCGTTTTGGGGCCGTTTTGGGGCTGTTTTGGGGCCATTTTGGGGCTGTTTTGGGGCCATTTTGGGGCCGTTTTCTGGCCGTTTTGGGGCCGTTTTCTGGCCATTTTGGGGCCGTTTTCTGGCCATTTTGGGGCTGTTTTGTGGCTGTTTTGGGGCCATTTTGGGGCCATTTTGGGGCCGTTTTCTGGCCGTTTTGGGGCCGTTTTGGGGCTGTTTGGGCCCCTGGAGGTGTTTAATTACTGGTGGATAATTGCTGTCCCCCCAAGGCCACACCTGCCCTGCCCAGGTTGTCCCTGGGGTGTGTCAGGATCAGCCTCTCCCCATCACTCAGCATTGTGCTAATCAGCTCCTGACAGGCCACAAATAACCCCTGAGCTGCTCCCAGGGCGGTTTTACCCGGATTAAAAACCCATCCAAGCTCCTGGGCAATTACAGAGCCCGGGATGGGGATTTGGGAGCTTTTCCACCATTTCCTTCCCCTGGAGCTGGGATCCCCATCCCTGGAAATGTCCACAAACACAGGGATGATCCCAGAGGGTTTTTCCAACTTTAACAATTCCACGATTCCCTGTGGGAACATCAGGATTTGGGGGGGCTCCCCTGAACCCCCAGCTGGGTCAGCTCAAGGACCCTCCCCATCCCAGCCCTGCTGGGATCTGCTCCTGCTCCAGGGGGATCCAAACACCCCCGGGGTTTGCAGGGAGCAGCCCCAGCTGCCCGAGGCTTTTGGGAAGTTTGGGAAGCTGGACAGGGAAGGGTTTCCTAATTCCTGATCATTTGTGGTAGCACAGTGGAAACGTTGGAATTTTGGCCTTGGAAATCAGCAGAATGGTCAAATCCCAGGTTTGGGTTGGGAGGGCAGGGCAGGGGGAGGGCAGGGCAGTGTGAGAGGGAGATGGATGCATTTCATCCCAAAATCCTGTATTTTTCCCAGAATCCCTGCATTTCATCCAAAATCCCTGCATGTCATCCCAAATTCCTGCATTTCATCCAAAATCCCTGCTTGTCATCACAAATTCCTGCATTTCATCCAAAATCCCTTCATTTCGTTCCAAAATCCCTTCATTTCATCCCAAAATCCTGCATTTTGTCACAAAATCCCCGCATTTCCTCCCAAAACCATCGAGTTCAATCCCTAAGTCCCTGTGTTTCATCAGGAAATTCCCCATTTCACCCCAAAATCACTACACTTCATCCCCAAGTTGTTGCATTCCATCCCAAAAATCATTGGTTTATGCCAAAATCACCATGATCCAGCTCAAAATTGTTGCATTTCGCCACAAAATCAGTGAATTCCCCCTGGAGATCCCAGCATTTCATCACAAAATCAGTGTTCCATCACATAATCACTGCATTTCATCCCAAATCCGCTGTGTTCCATCCCAAAATGATTTTGTGTCATCCCCAAAACATTGCATTTATTCACAAAATCACCACATTGACTCAAAAAATCACATTTCATCCCAAAATCCGAGCATTGCATCAGGAAATCACAGTGTTCCATCCCAAAATCCCTGCATTTCATCACAAACCCACTGTGTTCCATCCCAAAATCAATGTGATCCATCCCAAAATGCCTTTGTGTCATCCCCAAATCATTGCATTTACTCACAAAATCACCACATTGACTCAAAAAGTCACATTTCATCCCCAAAAATCTCTGCATTTCATCAAGAAATCAGTGTTCCATCACAAAATCACTGAATTTCATCTCAAATTCAATGTTCCACCCCAAAATCAATATGATCCATCCCAAAATCACTGCATTTCATCCCAAAATCCCTGCATTTCATCCCAAACTCACTGCATTTCATCCCAAATTCACTGTTCCACCCCAAAATCACTGTGATCCATCCCAAAATCCCCAAATCACCGCATTTGCTCACAAAATCACCACATTTCATCCCCAAATCCCTGCATTTCACCAGGAAATCACTGTCCCATCAGAAAACCACTGTAATTCATCCCAAAATCACAGCATTTCATCCCAAAATCACTGCATTTGATCCCAAAATCTCTGCATTTCATCCCAAAGTCACTGCATTTCATCCCAACTTCACTGTTCCACCCCAAAATCACTGTGTTCCATCCCAAAATGCCTTTGTGTCATCCCCAAACCACTGCATTTGCTCACAAAATCACCACCTTTACTCAAAAAATCACATTTCATCCCCAAATCCCTGCATTTCATCAAGAAATCACTGTGTTCCATCCCAAAATCACTGCATTTGATCCCAAAATCACAGCATTTCATCCCAAAACCTCTGCATTCCACCCCAAAATCACTGTTCCACCCCATAATCACTGTGTTCCATCCCAAAATGACTTTGTGTCATCCCCAAATCATTGCATTTACTCACAAAATCACCACATTGACTCAAAAAATCACATTTCATCACAGAATCACTGTGTTCCATCCCAAAATCACTGCATTTCATCCCAAAATTATTGAATTTCATCCCAAATTCAATGTTCCAACCCAAAATCACTCTGATCCATCACACAATCACTGCATTTCACCCAAATTCAGTGTTCCATCCCAAAATCGCTGCATTTCATCACAAAATCACCACTTTTACTCAAAAAAAATCACATTTCACCCCAAAATCCCTGCATTTCATCAGGAAATCACTGAGTTCCATCACAAAATCACTGCATTTCATCACAAAATTATTGAATTTCACCCCAAATTCACTGTTCCATGCCAAAATCTCTGTGATCCATCACACAACCACTGCATTTCACCCAAACTCAGTGTTCCATCCCAAAATCGCTGCATTTCATCACAAATCCACTGTGTTCCATCCCCAATTTAATGTGATCCATCCCCAAATGACTTTGTGTCATCCCCAAATCACTGCATTTACTCACAAAATCACCACATTGATTCAAAAAATCACATTTCATCACAGAATCACTGTGATCCATCCCAAAATCACTGCATTTCACCCAAACTCAGTGTTCCATCCCAAAATCGCTGCGTTTCATCACGAAATCACCACTTTTACTCAAAAAAAATCACATTTCACCCCAAAATCCCTGCATTTCATCAGGAAATCACCGTGTTCCATCACAGAATCACTGTGATCCATCCCAAAATGCCTTTGTGTCATCCCCAAATCGTTGCATTTACTCACAAAATCACCGCATTGACTCAAAAAATCACATTTCATCCCAAAATCCCTGCATTTCATCAAGAAATCACTGTGTTCTATCACAAAATCACTGAATTTCACCCCAAATTCACTGTTCCATGCCAAAATCACTGTGATCCATCACACAATCACTGCATTTCACCCAAACTCAGTGTTCCATCCCAAAATCACTGCATTTCACCCAAACTCAGTGTTCCATCCCAAAATCACCACATTTCATCATAAAATCACCACGTTTACTCAAAAAAAAATCCCATTTCATCCCCAAATCCCTGCATTTCATCAGGAAATCACTGTGTTCCATCACAGAATCACTGCGTTCCATCCCAAAATTATTGAATTTCATCGCAAATTAATTCACGGTTCCACCCCAAAATCACTGTGATCCATCCCAAAATCACTGAATTTCACCCAAACTCAGTGTTCCATCCCAAAATCGCCGCATTTCATCACAAAATCACCATGTTTCCTCAAAAAAAATCCCATTTCATCCCCAAATCCCTGCATTTCACCAGGAAATCGCCGTGTTCCATCCCCAAATCCTCTCGTTTCATCCCCCAAACCCCCGAGTTTCACCCCCACGTCCCATCCCAACCATCCCCATGCCGACCACCCTGTGTCCAAGGGACATCAAATCCCATTTCTATCCAAACCAAACTCCTTTTTTAGGGATTCTTGCCCGTTTTTCCCTCCCTTCCCAGGAGAGCAGCCCTGCCAGCTGTGCCCACTCCATGTGCCACCTCCTTTTCCATCTTCTTTCCATCCTCTCCCCCATTCCAGCCCCACAAGCACCCCAAAATCCCTGCTGGCACCACGGAGATGAACCCAGATCCCACAAACATTCCCAAATCTGCCTGAAAATCCCTCTTTCCCTGGAAAATGTGAATTCCCAGCCAGCCTGAGCTCCCCTCACACCACACCAGCCAACATTTGCTGCTCTTCTCTTTCCTTTTTTACCCTTTTTTTCTGTTTTATTAATTTTGAAACCTTGGCATTCTTCTTGTCCCTTTTTAAAATTTATTATTTTTAACTCTGAGCCTCTTTTTTCCCCCTTTTTTTTTTTTCTTGAAACCTTGGGATTCTTCTTGTCCCTTTTTAAATTTATTTTTTTTTAACTCTGAGTCTCTTTCCCTCCCCCTTTTTTTTTTCTTGAAACCTTGGGATTCTTCCTTTCATTTTTTTTTTTAACTCTGAGACTCTTCTCCCTCACACTTTTTCTTTTTTAACCTTAGGATTCTTCCTTTCCTTTTTTTTCTTTAATTCTGGGACTCTTTTTCCCCCCTTTTTTTTGAAACCTTGGGTTTCTTCCTTTACTTTCCTTTTTTTTTTCTTTTTTCTTTTTTTTTTTTTAACTCTGGGACTCTTTTTTCCCCCTTTTTTTTTTTGGAACCCTGGGATTCTTCAAAGGGAATTTTCCCCCCCTTTGGACACCTGCTGGGTTGAAAGGCTCGGGAAGCCTCTTTAATTCAAACAAGGCCCTGCTGCAAACAGAACCACTTGAAAGGAAAAGCACTCAGGAAATATTAATCCCAAAAAAAAAGAGGTGGGATCCATGTGTGCTCCTTTGAAAAGTTCTCCTGTCTGGGAGCTCCGACCTCGCCAGACCCCAGGATGGGTCACAGCCCAGCTCTGGGGGGGCACTGCTTCATTTTTATTCCTTTTTAAATATTTTCACCGTGGTTTAAACTCTAAAAACCACTCACCACCCAGATTTGTCTGTCCTCTTGGACAAACTGATTGCACAGCCTGGAAATAGGCCAGGATGTGTTTAATCAGCTGGAGTTACAGAGATTTTTGAACAATCTGGATGGTTTTTGCAAGATCTAAAGCCAATTTTGTGTGGAAAAGGATGCAGGACCAGCCTGGTGCTGTTGAAGATACTGGAGGGACACAAGAATTTATAAAAAGCTCCTCAGAAATATTTGTTTCTAAATTAAGTCTCTAAACCTAAGTGAAAAATATCCACCTCAAAACATGGATGCAGCTGTTTGGGCTCATCTGGAAGAGTTTTGAGGTAAAAATGCCAAATCCTGGGGAAATCTGGGATTAGGGCAAGGGCAGAGCCAGAGCCTTGGGATCACAGTTATTTGAGATCACAATTATTTGGGATCACAATTATTTGGAATCACAATTATTTTGAAGCAGAATTACTTGGGATCACAGTTATTTGGGAGCACAACTATTCGGGATCACAATTATTTGGGATCACAGTTATTTGGTAAAACAATTACTTGGGATCACAGTTATTTGGGTGCACAACTATTTAGGATCACAATTATTTGAGATCACAATTATTTGGAATCACAATTATTTGGGAGCACAGTTATTGGTATAACAATTATTTGGTATAACAATTATTTGGGATCACAGTTATTTGGGATCATGGTTCATTTCCATGACTAAAATCCCCCCCCAGATCTCCTCCACGGCTCTTTTACTGAGCAGGTCAGGCACCATTTGGGGTCTTGGCTGGAAAAACAGTGATTTTCCCCCCAAAATTCAGTGTTTTGGAGAGGCTGGGATGTCTCCAGAGCGAGTGGAGCTGGTGGCACCCAAGGAGGTGACAGAGCCTGGCTGTGTGAGGAGAACTGGGGGAGCAGGAGGATGAGGGGGAAGCAATGAAAATTCCATCATCCACCATTCCCTTCTGGACTCCAAACACTGCTCCAGCCAACGAGGATTCCAGATCATGGAATTGTTCCCTGGCAGGGGCTGGGCTGGAATTGCCAGAGCAGCTGTGGCTGCCCCTGGATCCCTGGCAGTGCCCAAGGCCAGGCTGGACATTGGGGCTGGAGCACCTGGCACAGTGGGAGGTGTCCCTGCCATGGCAGGGGGGGAATGGGATGGGTTAAAGTTTAACTCCATGGCTTTGTGTCCCTCTGGGATTTGACAGTGGAGCTGGCAGTGATGTCCCCTGGCAGGGTGTCCTGGACTGCAAGGCAAATTGTATCTATCACCATCTGCATGGCAGCTGTCTCCTGTTCAGGGGCAGTTTTCCTTATCTCTTCCACACCCACTCCTCCCTCGGGAGGGCACACCTGCTGATAACAGGGATGGAATGTCCCTGCATGGCTGATAAGAGCTCCAGCATCCCACTGGGAGCTGTGAGCCCAGAGGGAGGAGCCAAGCATTCCTACCCGGATAGAATCTGGAGATTCTGGAACACCAGCACGGCTTCTGCACTGCATTCCCAGAGGAGCAGCAGCTGCCTCTGCCCCTGGATCTCCAGAGGATTCTGCACCTTTCTCCAGGATCCCTGCTCCAGCAGAACCACCCCTGGCCCTGCAGGAGGGCTGAGCCACAATTCCAATGGCCCTGCTGCAGCACCCTGACCCACAGGGTGTCAGGCTGTGCTCTGGCTCTGGCAGGGTTGGTTTGGTTCACTGCATTCTTTATTTTATCCTTTTATTTTCTTCCCTAATAAAGAACTGTTATTTCCTCCTCCCACATTATTTTTTGCCTGAGAGCCCCTTAATTTCAAATTTATAGCAATTTAGAGGGAGGGGTTTACATTTTGCATTTCAGGGGAGGCTCCTGCCTTCCTTTGCAGAGACCCGTCTTCCAAACCAAGACACAGGGTGACACACAGGACACCCCCAGACTCTCTCTTGCCCCTGGAGCTTTTTCCCCCATCCTGCTTTGCTTGAAGCCAGCGAGAACCTCCAGATTCCTGACTTCCAAGGACACACCTGCCTGGAATGAACTCAGAGAGGCCTTTTTCCCACTGGAATCCACTCCTGATATGATTTTTTGTTTTTATGTTAGGGGCACTGCTGGGAATTCCTGGTATTTGAGCAGGCAGGGAGAGCCTGGATCCAGCAAAGGACAAATCCCCTCCAACCCTCTCCTCCCCTCCCAGCCCCACCTGTCGGACTCAGAGCCAGCTGCTCCTGGGGCTGGGAATTCTGCAGGATTTGTGACTTTTTCCTGCTGGAGAATTTGGGATAAGCAGCAGCCAAATGGCTGCTCTCGGGAGGGCAGCCTCAGCACAGCTCGTGGCTTTTCACCTTTTCCCCATCTGCCGCCGGGCAAGGTGGAAAAAGGAAAAAGTTTTTCCTTTCCAGCCTCCAAATCTGCCTGGAAAAGGAAAAGTGAGCAGTCACAGCCTGGCAATCCCTAAAGGCTGCAGGTGTCAATGATGTCCAGGTTTTTGGTTTTTATTCCTTAAGGAAAAAAATGTGGAAATACTGAAAATCATCACATTTTCTTTTTGTCCATAAAGACATTTAAAACTTCTCCCAGCAGCTGACACAGAAAACCTCAAACCAGGTAATTTGAACTCTTGGAAAATCAGGGAATAAACTGATTTAGAGGGACCCACAAGGATCATTCAGTCCAATCCTGGCCCTGCTGCAGATGAGGAAGGAGAAGTTTCTGTTCCTGCACCCTGCAGGGTGAAGAACACAGGCAAAGAATATCAATCTTAAATTCAGAAACCATTGAAAAAGATAAAAAAGTCCTTGTAGAGACACCCTAACAACCGCCCCCACCATATTTGAGTCAAATTGTTCCAAGCTAATTAAAACATCAGGGTTGCAGCATCACTGAAGTTTTTAAAGGGAAAAAATGCCTTTAAATTACTCACAGGATCCAAAAAACCATTACTGTGTGGTCATTTCTCTCCTCAGGGCAGCCTTAACACTGCACTATTTCATTAACAGCTCGAAATTGATCAACCTGTAATTTTGAGACAAGGCACAGGATTTCAGGGCATTACAACAGCAAAGAATTTCAATTTTATTCATGGCTGCTGCACCTCTGAATCCACCCTGGCTGCTCCCATCTCTTATCTGGTGCTGCATTGGTTAATCTGAACTAAAACTGCAACTCTTAAACCAGGGAAAAGAAAAGTTTTGCTGTTGGATGGTGTCTGAGGCTGGGGCTGTGTGTTCTGTTTGCAGTCTGTCAGAGCTGGGCAGTTCTCTGCTGTCCATGGGCAGTTTTCTTTCTCTCTCCCACAGCCCATCCTCCCTCCAGCAGATCTCTGCTGTCCATGGCCACTGAGTGTCCCTGCAGGGCTGATCCAATTCCATCATCCCATGGGGAGATGCTGCGCCCAGGGCAGGAGCCAAGCATTCCTACCTGGATACAATCTGAGCCTGGAGCAGCACAGCAGCCTTTGCCCCCTGCATTCCCAGAGGAGCAGCTTTCTCCTGCCCTGCATTCCCAGAGGGAGAGCAGGCCCATCTCCAGCAGCCCTGCAGCTGCAGAGGAAAACTCCCCCCTTGTGCAGGATCCTGCTGCAGCAGAGCCACAGCTGGCACTGCAGGAGGGCTGAGCCCCCCTGGGATGGGGCTGTGCCCCCAGCCTGACCCACAGCGTGCCAGGGCTGCTCTCACTCTGCCTGGCCTTTGCTTGCACTATTGCATTGCTATTTTTCATTTCCTAGTAAAGAACTGTTATTCCTATTCCCATATCTTTGCCTGAGAGCCCCTTCATTTCAAATTTATAATAATTCCATGGGAGGGGGTTTGCATTTTCCATTTCAGGGGAGGCTCCTGCCTTCCTCAGCAGACACCTGGCTGTTCAAACCAGGACAGATTTGATGGGAGAACACTCACAGAGGGCTCCTCATGCTCTGCCTGCAGTTCCAGGCTGCACTAAAAGGACAAAGTGACACTTCAGGGACAATTTTCACGGAGCAAAGCTGTCCAGAAAGACAGAAATGCCTTTATAAAACCAGAGGAATCAGCTTCTCCCCCAGCTTTTCCTTTTCAAGGTGTTCAACTTTTCACCAGATGCTAAAAATAAACCCGCAGCAGGAAAAAATAAATCAGTCATAAAACAAAATCAAAATAAATCACTGTAAGGAAGATGAAAAGAGCACTGAGTCAGCACAGGATCCTGAGGATATTCCCTGATCTGAGGCGGGGGAGCAGGAATTCCTGACAAAAACAGGCTGGGTCCTGCAATTCCTCACTCCTCAGGTAACGTCACCTGCAGGTCCTGGTGCCAAACCCGGGATTAGCTTGAGCTTGTTGCAGCAATCCCCCCTCCCAAAAAGAGTCAGAGCATAAACTCCAGGTATTTACTGCATTTGTTCTTTAAATGATGCCTTTGATCTCTGCCCTGATAACGAGGGAGGAATGGAGGCTGGCCCGGAGCACAGAAAATCAGGAGTTGTGTGTGTTTGGCATCCCTAAATCCCTGATATTGAACAGAGAAGGGATTCTTCCGGCTGGGAGAGAAGAAAGGACAGGCTCCAGCATCCAGCTCATGGGCCAGCATTCCCAAATTCTCTAAGTGCTGCATCTTCTCTCATTTTTCCAAAAAAAAAACCCAAAAAAAACAAAAACCAATCCTTGAACAATTTAAATTTATTTCTAATTTACAATTATTTTAAAAATGCGACTGGTGAAAAAGTGAAGGAGCTGAGCAAAGCCTTTGACTTAAGCAGGACTTAAAGGGAGCAGATGAAAAAGAGGCAGAGAAACTTTTTCCGTGGGCAGAGAGTGACAGGACAAGGGGGATGGTTTTAAATTAAAGAGGAGGGATTCAGATGAGATATTGGGAAGGAATGATGGGATGTTGGAAATGGAAAATCCCATTCCATTCCCTGGCAGGGTGGGGAGGGGCTGGGCTGGAATTGCCAGAGCAGCTGTGGCTGCCCCTGGATCCCTGGCAGTGCCCAAGGCCAGGCTGGACATTGGGGCTGGGACAGTGGGAGGTGTCCCTGGGGGTGGCACTGGATGGGATTTCAGGTCCTTCCAACCCAAATTATTCCATTATTCCATGATCCCATCATTCCTGCACCAGTGGCAAGGAGGGCACAGAGGGGACAATCCCTGCCGAGACCCCAGGATGGAACAGGAGCATTTCCAAGGTTTCCTGCAGGAGCCACAAGGATTTGGCCCATCCAGAGGCTCCTGGATGTCAGAGCTCAGAGCAGAGGCTGGAAGGGATCTCAACATTATTCCTGAGGCAAACAAGGAAATTCAGCACCAAATCCCACATTTAATGATTGACTCTGCACATTCCCTTCTCCCACTGCCCCAGGGCCTCCGTGGCTGGCACAGGGAAAGTTTGCACCTCTCCTGGGTTTGGCAAAGTTTGGGGGTGAGCAAAGAACTGACCAGAGCTCCCAGAGCAGCAGCCCCCATTCCACCCACCCAGGAGGGAATTCCCAGTGAGGAAATTCCAAATATAAAATAAATAAATGGCCACACGCCATCAGGTAGCAGCTCCTGGTCTGTGTTTAATGATTTCTGACAGGCCCAGCTCGGTCCTTGCAGCCAGAGCTGAGGAGGCAAAGCCCACACAGCTCTCAGCTGAAATTCAGGAACAAATGTGCTGAGAAAACTCCAGGATTAAGATCCTGATTAAAGACATCCCCATGGAAAAGCAGCAGCCTTCTCCAAACACACTCCCAGGGGCTGTGGGGACTCCGTGCCCCAGGAGCCTCCCCCTGCAGTCCCCGCTCGGGGCTCCCAGCGGCTCTGAAGTCATCAATAATTGTTTGTGTTTCGTGTCGTTTTGAGGATTTTTACGGCGGATTTGGCAAATCCCAGATCCAGCTCTGTCATTATCCGTTCCCTGGGAGCTCCAAGGCGGGGCTGGCCCTCATTAGGCCGAGGTGATGGGCCCTTAATCTCCACTGGGTGAGGAAATTGCTCCGCTCTCCTCTCTGTAATCGCTGCTCGTCACATTTATCCTCATTAGAATTCATCTCCCTGACCCGGGAATCCGGAATTTTGTCCAACAGCAGAGATTCCCCAGGGCTTCTCCTCCCATCCCAGCCTCCCTTCCATGAGATTCCTCAGGGCTTCTCCTCCATCCCAGCCTCCCTTCCCTGAGATTCCCAGGGCTTCTCTTCCCATCCCAGCCTCCCTTCCCTGAGATTCCTCAGGGCTTCTCCTCCATCCCAGCCTCCCTTCCCTGAGATTCCCAGGGCTTCTCCTCCATCCCAGCCTTCCTTCCTTGAGATTCCCAGGGTTTCCCCTCCCATCCCAGCCTCCCTTCCCTGATATTCCCAGGGTTTCTCCTCCATCCCAGCCTCCCTTCCCTGAGATTCCCAGGGTTTCTCCTCCATCCCAGCCTCCCTTCCCTGAGATTCCCAGGGTTTCTCCTCCATCCCAGCCTCCCTTCCCTGAGATTCCCAGGGTTTCTTCTCCCATCCCAGCCTCCCTTCCCTGATATTCCCAGGGTTTCTCCTCCATCCCAGCCTCCCTTCCCTGAGATTCCCAGGGTTTCTCCTCCATCCCAGCCTCCCTTCCCTGAGATTCCCAGGGTTTCTCCTCCATCCCAGCCTCCCTTCCCTGAGATTCCCAGGGTTTCTTCTCCCATCCCAGCCTCCCTTCCTATTGTAAACAAGGGTGCCCCAACAAAGGGAAGAAAATTATGCATCTGACTCCATGTTCTCAGAAGGCTAATTTATTACTTTATTATACTATATTATATTAAAGAATACTATACTACATTAAAGAATACAAAAAAGATGCTTACAGAAGGCTAAAAAGATAATAATGAAAACTTGTGACTCTTTCCAGAGTCCCAACACAGCTTGGCCCCAATTGGCCAATGAGTCAAGACAACTCACGCTGGAGTCCAATTTAAAAATTCACCTTTAAAAGGTGATTTAAAGCAACCACCTTCAGGTAAACAATCTCCAAACACATTCCAGATGAGCACAACACAGGAGAAGCAAATCAGATTAAAATTGTTTTCCTTTTCTCTGAGGCCTCTCTCGCTGCCTTTCAGTTTCCCAGGAGAAAAACCCCGGGCAAAGGAATTCTTTCAGAAAATGAGAATGCCACACCTTCCCCTCATTCCCAGCGGTCCTCCTCCCATCCCCAGCCTCCTTCCCGGTGTCCTGGCTGATTATCTCCTCAGGGAATCCCTCAAACTCAAGATAACAAAGATGCTCAACCCACAGCTGGGTTGAGTTTTTTGGGGCTCCTCTCCCAGATTTTGCTCATCCCTAATTCCCCATGAGCCTCTCTCTGCTCCCCTTTCCTGGGAATTCCTCCATGTGCCAGCACCAAACACTTCCAGGGATTTCTGAGAAATCTGCTGGAGAATCAGCTGTGTCCCTGAGCACTGAGGATGAGCCGGGTTTATTTCATTGTTAATTACGCCATTAATTAATACCCTGGGGGATGTCACCGAGACTTTTCACCTGAGCAGGGCTGGCCTTTGGCTGGCTCTGCAGAAGGGCTTAAAAAACCCACTGGAGAGATAATAAAAGTGAAAAATCCAAGTTTTGTCCTGGCAGCTGGATGGCCAAACCCAAATTTTAGGAGATAATGAAGATTCTGTGAAATGCAGCAGTGGGAGGGGCAGGTGACAGAGGGATTCTCACACTGGAATTCAGGAAGGGCAGCATCCCCCGTGCTTCCCATCCGAGCTGGAATGCAGGGAATCTCAGCTTACACGGATGTCTGGCAGCCCTAAAGCTCGTGGAACACCGTGGGAGCTGGCCCGGAGCCCGAGCTGCTGCTCTGATGTCACACCCGGTCACGGGGCAGCGATGTCCCCTCGGTGACACTCCTGCCTCCCTCCAGCTGCATCCAAATCCAAGCTCCGCCCAGGAGGAGGCTCCCAGGCTTTTACAACACCTGTGAGGAGCCATTTAAGGGTCTGCTGGAAATGACACAACTTCTAAAATGATATTTTAACCCGTTTTAGTCAGGGGTTTGCTCGTCTTCACCCTGGGGGAAGGCAATTGAATTTTTAATTTTATTTTTTTTTAAAGGTTCTGATCATCAGGCGAGTCCTGATAAGCTGAACATCAAATCCTGGAATCAGGGAGGCCCTTTTCCCTCAGCAACCAAGATTCCAGCAGGCACTGAAAGGGAAATGTGCCCCTGCTCAAGGTCCTGGCTGGTGGCTGCAGCTGGAAAAACGCCAGGGAGGGATTTCCTGGAGGTTCACAGCCCCAGATGTGCAGAGCTGGGGAAGCATTAGGATACCCAGCTAGGATAAGGATGCCCAGATAGAGTTTGGATATCTAGATAGGATAAAGATATCCAGATAGGGTATGGATAAGGATATCCAAATAGGATAGGGATACCCAGATAGGATAAGGATATCCAGATAGGATAAGGACATCCAGATAGGGTATGGATATCCAGATAGGGTATGGATATCCAGATAGTGTATGGATATCCAGATAGTGTATGGATATCCTGATAGGATAAGGATATCCAGATAGGGTATGGACACCCAGATAGGGTATGGATAAGGATATCCATCTAGGATAAGGATATCCAAATAGGATAAGGATATCCAGATAGGATAAGGATATCCAGATAGGATAAGGACATCCAGATAGGGTATGGATATCCTGATAGGGGATGGATAAGAATATCCAGATTGGATAAGGATACCCAGATAGGCTATGGATATCCAGATAGTGTATGGATATCCAAATAGGATAAGGATACCCAGATAGGGTTTGGATAAGGATATCCAGATAGCATTAGGATATCCACATAGGATAAGGATAAGGATAAGGATATCCAGATAGGGTTTGGATAAGGATATCCAGATAGCATTAGGATATCCACATAGGATAAGGACATCCAGATGGAGTATGGATATTCAGATAGGATAAGGACATCCATATAGGATAAGGATACTCAGATACGGTATGGATAAGGATATCCACATAGGATGAGGATAAGGATATCCAGATAGGATAAAGATATCCAGACAGGGTATGGATATTCAGATTGTGTATGGATATCCTGATAGGATAAGGATATCTAGATAGGGTATGGATAAGGAGACCCAGGTAGGATAAGGACATCCAGACAGGATTAGGATTTCCAGATAGGATATGGATATCCTGATAGGATAAGGATATCCAGTTAGAGTATGGATATTCAGATAGGATAAGGACATCCATGGATATCCAGATAGGACCAGGATATCCAGACAGGATATCCAGATATCCAGACAGGGTATGGATAAGGATATTTAGATAGGATAAAGATATCCAGACAGGGTATGGATATTCAGATAGTGTATGGATATCCAGGTGGGATAAGGATAGCCAGATAGGGTATGGATAGGGATATCCAGATAGCATTAGGATATCCAGATAGCATTAGGATATCCAGATAGGATAAGGACATCCAGATAGCATTAGGATATCCACATAGGATAAGGACATCCAGATAGGATAAGGATACCCAGAGAGGGTATGGATAAGGATATCCAGATAGGGTATGAATAGGGTATGAATAAGGATTCCCAAATAGGGTATGGATAAGGATACCCAGATAAGATAAGGATAGCCAGACTGGATATGGACAAGGATACCCAGATAAGATAAGGATAGCCAGACTGGATATGGATAAGGTTATTCATATAGGAAAAGGATATTCAGATAGGATAAGGATCCCCAAATATGGTATGGATAAGGATATCCAGGTAAGATAAGGATAGCCAGACTGGATATAGATAAGGATATTCAGATAAGATAAGGATAACCAGACTGGGTATGGATAAGGATATCCAGGTAAGATAAGGATAACCAGACTGGGTATGGATAAGGATATCCAGATAAGGATAGCCAGACTGGATATCTGGATAAGGCTATTCATATAGGAAAAGGATACTCAGATAGGATAAGGATCCCCAGGTAGGGTATGGGTAAGGATATCCAGGTAAGATAAGGATGTTCAGACAGGACAAGGATATCCAGACTGGGTATGGATAAGGATACCAAGATAGGATAAGGATGTACAGATAGGATAAGGATAGCCAGACAAGGGAAGGACAGACAGACAGGCACAGACAGAAAGGAGCTGGTCCCACATGTGAAGGGGTAAATGAGAGCCACATGCCCTCAGCCAGGGATGAGCCTCCCACTTCCCAGGAAAACACGGATTGCAAACAGCTCTGGCCTGTGCTCCCCCAGTGCCAGCTCTAGTTCCTCAGGGGTTATCCCAAAATAAGAGCAGGATTTGTGCACAAGCCAGGGTGTGAAAGGACCTGCTGACGGGTCAGCCAGGCAGGGAAAATGGGAATTAGGGCTGCAGGTCCCAGCAATCCTACAGCAATTGTGGGGAAACGGCACCTGAGCCCAACAGGGCCGGAGGGGAATTCTGCTCAGCGAGGGGAGGCACATCCCAGGAGTGCTGGGAGCCAGGGAAAACACCTGGTGTGAAAGGAGAGTCTGGGACAGCCACACCTGGGACACACCTGGGACACACCTGGTGTGAAAGGAGAGTCTGGGACAGCCACACCTGGGACACACCTGGGACACACCTGGTGTGAAAGGAGAGTCTGGGACAGCCACACCTGGGACACACCTGGGACACACCTGGGACACACCTGGTGTGAAAGGAGAGTCTGGGACAGCCACACCTGGGACACACCTGGGACAGCCACACCTGGTGTGAAAGGAGAGTCTGGGACAGCCACACCTGGGACAGCCACACCTGGGACACACCTGGTGTGAAAGGAGAGTCTGGGACAGCCACACCTGGGACACACCTGGGACACACCTGGTGTGAAAGGAGAGTCTGGGACAGCCACACCTGGGACACACCTGGGACACACCTGGTGTGAAAGGAGAGTCTGGGACAGCCATGCCTGGGACACACCTGGGACAGAGCAACAACTGGGGCAGCCACACCTGCCACAGCCACACCTGTGACAGAGCCAGCTGTGACAGCCACACCAGTGACAGAGCCACAGCTGGGACAACCCCAGACCTGTGACAGCCCCACCTGAGCCAGGGCAGGCCCTCCAGCCAGGGAGGGGAGGAAAACCAAACCCCCAAAAAGCTCAGCCTGAACCAAGCACCCCCTGGCACAGCCCCTCCGCAGCAATGGGCACCTCTGGATTTTTATCCCATGGGAAATTTTTATCCCAGATTTTTATCCTGTGTTTTTATCCCATATTTTTATGTCAGATTTTAATCCTGTGTATTTATCCTACATTTTTGTCCCATATTTTCTCCCATGTTTTTATCCCCTGGGTCGGTTTTTGCCCTGGCAGAGCAGGAACAGTCCTGCCCACACCAAACCCCAAAGGCTCCATGCACAGCAGCCACTTTTGTCTTGCAAATCGCAGCTCAGGGCGCCAAAAAATCAAAATATGAATTATTTTTTTCAAAAGGAAAATTAAAAAAAAACCCTTCAGGGAAGAATTTTGGGGAGGCCTCACCCAGAAGAGGAGCTCGGTGCAATTTGGAGGGCAGAGCAAGAAATTAAATTTTTAAAAATATATTCAAATTTTAAAAATAATTAAGAAATTATAAAAATAACCAATACATTATATTAATATAAATATAAATAATATAACCATGAATATAAATATATATATATGTATAGGTATATAAATATAAAGTATAAAGTCCCCACCTGGTCTGAACACACCTTACAGCCACAACCACTTCTTCACCACCCCACATGAATCTCCCTCTTAATAACCAATATCTCTAAAAACTTTTTGGATGTTCCAGCAAGAAATTCAAAATTTTTGTGGTTTCCTTTCTTCTTGACTTCTACTTTGTGGATAAAAAGTGGTTTTTTAATTCTTTGTATAAATAAATATATATATATATGCATAATGCTGCTCAGTTAGGTCATCACCTCATGAGAAAAATGAGAAAAAAAATGGGATATAATGCAGAAAAACACTTGGAGACATTAAATAATCGAAAGAAAAGGCTTTGGTTTTTTTACTATTTAATTTTTTTAAGTGCTATTCTGCACTAGCAAACTCTGTCCCAAAAGGAAAGGCTGAGAGCTGGGTGTGGTACCAGGAATCCTGCAGAATTTTCAGGAATAAGCAGCAATATTTGGTGTTACAGGACATGGGAGGACGTCCCAGCAGGGATGGAAAAGCAGTAGGAGGTTACGAGAAAGACGCCCAGAAAATAAAAGTTTTAAAAGGAACATTTTAAATAAAAATCCACAGTTTAGAAGTTTTAAAAGGAGCACTTTTAATAAAAATCCTCGTTAAAAGCATATTTATGAGTATGGACGAAAATCCTTTTACTCAGAATTTGAGGTTTCCAGGGAACTCAGCTATTTTTTATTTTTACTGTTCTCTAGGAAATGTCCTGACCAAACCCACGGGATTTTGTTGCTGTTCCCCTTTTCCATCCCTCCTCACAATCCTGCTTTTTGTTTCCTTGTGACCCTTTCCTGTTTTGTTTCATTCTGCTGTTATTTTTTTTTTTCCTTTTTTACGCATTCTTGTTCCAGTTTTATTTTATGGGAGGAACTTTCCTGGGAGCTCTGCTGCAGCATCAGCGCTTTTCCATGAAAACTCTGGAGGAGAGCAGCAGGAGGAGGAGGAGGAGGAGGGATGGATCCTCCTGGGGTTGGTGTTCCCAGCTCCTCCAGCAGCTCCCTGGGACAGCCCAGGTGTGTCCTGGAGCAGCTCCACAGGTTTGGACATGGAGGAGAAGGAGTTTGGGGTGATGATGCCTCAGGTTTGGCTTTTCTATTTTTCAGATTCTGCTTTGGTGTGTGGGTCTGGGCTTCACATTATGGGATGGTGAGCTCTGTGCACAGAGCAGGGACACAAAACAATTCCTGCTCCAGCTGGGCACCAAGGACAAATGATCCAAATCTCAGCCCAGGAGCACAAACCCCGTGGGCTGGAGAGAGAAAAACAAGCAGGGTGGGACTGCAGGGGCTGAAGCTGTGTCAGGAAAATGAACCCACAAACAGCAGAGGTTTCTGTCCCAAAAGGAGACAGAGGAGCCCTTTTACTTTATTCCAATCAAGGCAGAGCCCATGGGGCATCCCCTGGGGTCTCTCCAGTTTTTGGGGGACGCAGCCTCCTTTTTATCCCAATTTCCCAGCTGCATTTCCCTTCTCTCTTTCCCCATTTCTGAGGTACTTGAGAGGTTCAGACTTCCCAGAACACCTGATCCCAAAGATTCCCCTCTAATGTACAACCCTCCCTTTTGATTGTTAATTCCTATGGAATTTAGGGTTTTCCCCATTGTTTCTTTCATCTCTCAATGTCCAATTTCATTTATCAGCAAACCTACAGTTTATTTGTAAAAGCAAATATTTTTTTCCATTCATCAATCAGTGGAATCCTTCCCATTGTTTCTTTTATTTCCCAGTGCTGGTTTTATCCACCAGCAGACCCACAGCTGGTTTGGAAAGACAAATCTGCCATTTCTCTCAGCTGTAATTGGACAATTAACTCCAATATGCAAATGGAGCAGAACTGATCAAAGTGACAGACCCTGTGACCAGTTTGTGCATTTTGGGGCCATTTTGGTTCATCCTGGGTGCAGCCCTGGCTGGGCTCTGGTGCTGCCCAAGGTGGATCCATGGAGGAGATCCTTTGGATCAATCCCTGCTTTATTCTTTAGCTCAGTCTGGTCTCTGTTCTGGGGCAGCCTTCCCAAGGTATCAGTGATCCTGGGGATGTTCTGCCTTCCCACTTCCCTGCTCCCTGTACAGGGTTAGCCCCACATCCCAAAGTCCCTTCCCAGCTTTCCAGGGAGTCTGAAGGAGCTCCAGAGCTGCTGAGCACCCAGGGGAATTCTGCATAGTACAAATCCCATCCCAGATTCCAGCAGCAGGAATTCTGCATGGTACAAATCCCATCCCAGATTCCAGCAGGAATTCCCAGGGGTACAAATCCCATCCCAGATTCCAGCAGCAATTCCCAGGGGTACAAATCCCATCCCAGATTCCAGCAGCAGGAATTCTGCATAGTACAAATCCCATCCCAGATTCCAGCAGCAGGAATTCTGCATGGTACAAATCCCATCCCAGATTCCAGCAGGAATTCCCAGGGGTACAAATCCCATCCCACATTCCAGCAGCAGGGAAGGGCCTGAGCTCCTTTTCCCAGCTGAGGAATTCCAAGGGGAAATTTTCCCTGATGGTTTTTCCTTTCAGCTTTGGTGGGTTTTATCTCCTGGAGAAAATATTCCATCAGCTCCCAGAAATTACCTCTGTGGGAACAACTCAGACCACCAGGTGAGTGAAACTCCTCTGATTTAATGCAGGAATAAACCAAACTCTTCAAATCTCTGAGCCTGAATTAATCCCGATTTTTCATCTCCAAAAAATGGGAGGATCAGATCCCACAGGGGCACTGGGGGGATGTGGAGTGAGGAGCAGACAGAAATCCCCTCAGTCTGGGCTCCTTCCCCAATTTATTCCCATTTTTAACCAGGTTTAATTAAGGCACCGCATTGAAGGTGGGATTTTCAAAGTATTAAAATTTATTTAGGAGAATTCAGACTGCACAGGGCAGCCCAGGTGATGAAAATCCTCACATGGTGGAACAAAATCCAACTTTTCCTGCAGATTTATCCCAAATAACCCAAAGGTCCAGGAATGACAGATGATCCTGGGCTGAGCACGAGGGCAGGGTCAAGGTCACAAATTCAGATTTTCCTGCCATGTTTGCATTCAAACTGTCAAACAAACATCCAAAATGTAAAAAGAAATCCCAAATTTCCCTGAATTTCTGTCTCCCAGCCTGGAGTGGCTGGGCAGAGTCACCCAGTGGTGACACCAAAATCACCCAAATCAAATAATCAACCAAATCTGGCCAAATTCCCCCCTAAAGCTGCAGATCTGTTTAAGGTATTTAAGATAATCTAAGTCTCTCTATTGGCACAAGCTGTTTAAAATGATCTCAGGCTTTAGCTGGGTTTAAGCTGCTTATGCAGCTTTAAGGGTTTTAAAAGGGTTTAGCCTGGGAAAAACCCATTTCCCAAAAAGCAGAGTGGGGTTGGTGGGTGGCAGCTTGGCTCTGCCACTTTGTGGGGTTTGGAACGGGGAAAAACATCCAGGAATCAAATATTTGACTAAAGTCAGAGTTAGTCAGGATCAAGATACAAATACCGAGCTTAGAGAGGATTTGGGCTGGCCTAAGTAGGAGAGGAGTGGCAGAACAGAGGCAAACCACCAAGAGCTCATTGAAAAAAAAGGAAGGAATCCCATTAAAAAATTGCTCAAAAACTTAACCCAGCAATTTCATCTTGTTAAGAAAAAGAAGGCAAAATTCCAGTACATAAACCCAAGAAATTCCAAATAAATCCCATCCTAGAGTCCAGCAGCAGGAATTCCCAGGGGTATAAATCCCATCCCAGATCCAGCAGGAATTCCCAGGGGTACAAATCCCATCCCAGATCCAGCAGGAATTCCCCTGAGGATAAATCCCATCCCAGATCCAGCAGGAATTCCCAGGGGTACAAATCCCATCCCAGATCCAGCAGGAATTCCCAGGGGTACAAATCCCATCCCAGAGTCCAGCAGGAATTCCCAGGGGTACAAATCCCATCCCAGAGTCCAGCAGGAATTTCCAGGGGTAGAAATCCCCAAAGAAATTCTGCTTTTCTCTTCTCCTTCCCAGTTTTTTTATCCCCAAAACACAGCATCATTCTCATCCATTTTTTTTAAGGATTCCAGCCCAAAGTGGGGATCTGAAATCCAAGGTGGAGCTGGAAAAACTCAAACCAGACCCCACTAATGACACAGGCACTGCTTGGAACAAAACCTCCCTGTTCCAGGGGATCCAGGATGGAATTCTCCCCACTCAGGCAGATTTTTTGCCAGGACTTTGCACAACCCCCCTGATGCTTCCAACTTCCCACCCTGCTGAGCTGCACAGTTCACAGACCCAAGAGAATTTTGATTTTTTTTTTTGGAGGGGGTCTTCCTGGCAGTTCCCCCCAAGACCCCAGGGCACATTTTCCCAGGATTTCTGTGCTCTGGGTCCTGCTGCAGCCCTGGGGGACTCAGAAAGGGGCATTTGTCATGGAATGTCAGATGTGACACTGGAAGGGAGGTTTGGAGTCCCCACCCTGTCCAAGGAACACCTGGATGTTGCTCTGGGCTGGTGGCAAGGTGGGGATTGATGGTCCTGGGGGGCTTTTCCAACCTCAGTGCTGCCAAAATTCCCTCTCAGGGAGCTGCCAGGGCTAAACCTGCTCCAGAGCTTGGGCTGAGCCCAAAGCTTTGATCCCACCCCTCCTGTGGGATGAGGACAAAGCAGGGGCAGAGTCAGCACCCTGGGGAGCCTGAATTCCATCCTGAAACCCTGGGAAATCAGGGAAATGCTCCTGGCTGTGGGTGCACCTTTTATCAGCAGTGCCCACACCACATTTCGTTCATTTCAGCTCCTCAGAACACTGAAATTTTCAGCTTTCCAGGGGAGGGGATGGTCCCATCCCTCCCTCCATGGTTTCCATCCCCCAACGCTGCAATATCAGGGAAACTGAGGGCTCCTGGCTCAGGGTTCACCTTTTATCGATACATTTAACTCCCTTCAGCCCTCAGAACACTGAAATTCCCAGTTTTCCTGGGAAGGGACATCTCTCCTTAAAATTCCATCCCTCCCTCCCTAAAACTCCATTCCTTTCTCCCTGAATTTCCATCCCTCCCTCCCTGAATTCCCATCCCAAAACACTGGGGAATCAGGGAAACGCTCCTGGCTGAGGGCAACACCTTTTCCCAACACATTTAATTCTCTTTAACCCTTGGAACACTGAAATTCCCAGTTTCCCTGGGTTGGGGACGGTCCCATCCCTCCCTCCCTAAATTCCATCCTTCCTTCTCTCAATTCCCACCCCAAAACACTGGAAAATCAAGGAAACGCTCCTGTTTGAGGATTCTCCTTTTCCCAACATATTTAATTCCTTTTAGCTCTTAAAGCTCCATAATTTCCAGTTTCCCTGGGAAGGGATGGTCTCATCACTCCCTCCCTAATTCCATTCCTTTCTCCCAGAATTTTCTTCCCTCCCTTCCTGAATTCCCATCTCAAAACACTGAAAAATCAGGGAAAGTATTCTGGCTGAGGGTTCACCTTTTACCAACTCATTTAATTCCCTTTAGTCCTTAAAGCACCATAATTTCCAGTTTCCCTGGGTTGGGGACGGTCCCATCCCTCCCTCCCTAAATTCCATCCTTCCTTCTCTCAATTCCCACCCCAAAACACTGGAAAATCAAGGAAACGCTCCTGTTTGAGGATTCTCCTTTTCCCAACATATTTAATTCCTTTTAGCTCTTAAAGCTCCATAATTTCCAGTTTCCCTGGGAAGGGATAGTCCCATCCCTCCCTCCCTGAATTCCCATCCCAAAACACTGGGAAATCAAGGAAACACTCCTGGCTGAGGGCAACACCTTTTCCCAACACATTTAATTCTCTTTAGCCCTTGGAACACTGAAATTCCCAGTTTCCCTGGGGAGGGAATGGTGCCATCCCTCCCTCCCTGAATTCCATCCCTCCTTCTCTGAATTCCCACCCCAAAACACTGGAAAATCAAGGAAACGCTCCTGTTTGAGGGTTCTCCTTTTCCCAACATATTTAATTCCTTTTAGCTCTTAAAGCTCCATAATTTCCAGTTTCCCTGGGAAGGGTTAGTCCCATCCCTCCCTCCCTGAATTCCCACCCCAACACACTAAAAAATCAAGGAAACACTCCTGGATGAAGGCAACACCTTTTCCCAACACATTTAATCCCCTTTACCCCTTGGAGCGATGAAATTCCCAGTTTCCCTGGGTTGGGGACGGTCCCATCCCTCCCTCCCTAAATTCCATCCCTCCTTCCCTGAATTCCCACCCCAAAACACTGGAAAATCAAGGAAACACTCCTGGATGAGGCTTCTCCTTTTCCCTGACATATTTAATTCCTTTTAGCTCTTAAAGCTCCATAATTTCCAGTTTACCTGGGAAGGGTTAGTCCCATCCCTCCCTCCCTTAATTCCATCCCTCCTTCTCTGAATTCCCACCCCAAAACACTGGAAAATCAAGGAAACACTCCTGGATGAAGGCAACACCTTTTCCCAACACATTTAATCCCCTTTACCCCTCGAAGCGCTGAAATTCCCAGTTTCCCTGGGTTGGGGACGGTCCCATCCCTCCCTCCCTCCCACCCTGCAGCAAACGGATGCAAACTGGGACAAAGAACCTTTTTTTCCCCTTTTTTTTTGGGCTCTCAGCGCAGCCCAGCCCCGCTCCGCTCTCATTTACACAAAGATAAAGGCAGCGCATCTGGCCGTGTGGCAGAAGTCTTTAATTACACGCCGGAGCTTATCTTAAATATCTATTTATTGCCACGAGATTGCAGCTTCGCCCATCAACAGCCCGCAGACAAAGGGAGGTTGTGATTGCACATTCACCCTCCAGCTCTTATTCCCACTCTGGAATGCTTCACTTTGCAACTTTCTGGGATATTCGCATCCTCTCCCCCCTCCTCCACCTTTGCTCCGCCACTGCCGAGTTGGGTTTAGGGTTTTTCAGCCGGGAAAGTTGGTCCATAATGAAGATTTGGATGGGTTTTTATGTTAAAATGCACTTTGGAGCTGGGTGTGGGCTCCTGCAGACAGCTCAAGGCCTTGAGTGGCTTTATCCAGTGGCAAAATCCAAATGGATTGGGGAAAAAAATTAATAAATATGGATAGAAATAGCAACAGGAGCAACAGGAACCTGGGATGGGCAGGGAGTTGGGAAATCACCCTTGGAATTCTCAGTTTTGTTCAGAACTGGCTGCTCAGGGATGGGTTCAGGCCTTAAAATGCACCCAAATCCCAAAATAAAGCTGGGATAACGATGGATAGGTGCTAATTGTAGCTTCCTTGTGTTCCTTCTGATCAAGATATTATCCAAAAATCTGGAAAATCATCCCAAGGGATAAAATCCCACCAGGAGCAGCACTGGGAAGTGCTCAGCCCAGGGATGGATGGGCCCAGGAAGGCCCAAGCTCCCAAAATTCCTGCATCCCAAAATTCCTACATCCCAAAACTCCTACATCCCAAAATTCCTGTATCCCAAAATATCCTACATCCCAAAATTCCTGCATCCCAAAATTCCTACATCCCAAAATTCCTGTATTCCAAAATTCCTGCAGCCCAAAATTCCTGCATCCCAAAATTTCTACATCCCAAAATTCCTACATCCCAAAATTTTTGTATTCCAAAATTCCTGCATCCCAAAATTTCTACATCCCAAAATTCCTGTATCCCAGAATTCCTGTATTCCAAAATTCCTACATCCCAAAATTCCTGCATCCCAAAAATTCCTGCATCCCAAAATTCTTGTATTCCAAAATTCCTGCATCCCAACATTCCTACATCCCAAAATTCCTACATCCCAGAATTCCCGTATCTCAGAATTCCTGTGGCAAAAGGAATATCAGCCCTGCCTCCCTTTCCTGGAATTTTTGTGCAGTTTTATCCCAATTTGCTGCATTCCTGCACCCTGCAGGGGCTGAATTCCAGCTGGATTTGATATTTTGGGAATTCAGGCACTTCCTGGCAGCTCCCCAGGTGAGTTTTCCAGGACTCCTTTGAATTCTGGGGTTATTCCCATTATCCCAAAAGCCTGTTCTTGATATCCTCCATCCTTGGGATGTTGGAATTGGGGCATGAAATTACCAGAGGAGGGAAAGGAGCTGTTCCTGCAGCCCCCCATGGCACCAGACCCCACAGAAATGGCATTTGCAGCTCTGGGCTCACACAAACCCCACAGAAACCCCACAGAAACCCCACACAAGTGGCATTTTCAACTCTGGTCCCACACAAACCCCACAGAAACGGCATTTCCTGTTCTAGTCCCACATAAATCCCATACAAATGGGATTTATTTTATTCCTTGTTCTGGTGCCATGTAAACCCCACTCAAACCCCACAAAAACCCCACAAAAACCCCACACAAACCCCTCAGAACTGGCACTTGTAGCCCTGGTGCCATACAAATCCCACATAAATCCCACATAAACCCCACACAAGTGGGATTTGGGGCCTTGGTGCCACACAAACCCCACACAAACCCCATACAAACACCATACAAACACCATACAAACCCCTCAGAACTGGCACTTGTGGCCCTGGTGCCTTACAAATCCCACACAAACCCCACATAAATGGCATTTGGGGCATTGGTGCCACACAAACCCCACACAAATGGCCTTTGCAGCTCTGGTCCCACTCCAACCCCACTGAAACCCCACACAACCCCACACAATTGGCATTTCCTGTTCTGATCCCACTCCAACCCCACTCAAACCTCACAGAACCCCACACAAACCCCACACAACTGACATTTCCTACTCCGGTCCCACACATACCCCACAGAAGTGGCATTTGCAGGCCTGGTCCCACACAAACCCCACAAAACCCCACAGAAACCCCACAGAAATCCCACACAAATGGCATTTACAGCCTTGGTCCCTCTCAAATCCCACACAACCCCACACAATTGGCATTTCCTGTTCTGATCCCACTCCAACCCCACACAAACCCCACAGAACCCCACACAAACCCCACACAAACCTACACAAACCCCACACAAATGGTATTTCCTGTTCTAGTCCCACACAAATGGCATTTGTACCTCTGGTCCCACTCCAACCCCACAGAACCACACAGAAATCCCACACAAATGGCATTTGCAGCCCCAGTCCCACTCAAACCCCACAGAACCCCGCACAATTTGCATTTCCTGTTCTGATCCCACTCCAACCCCACTCAAACCCCACAAAAACCCCACACAAACCCACACAAACCTACACAAACCCCACACAAATGGTATTTCCTGTTCTAGTCCCACACAAATGACATTTGCACCTCTGGTCCCACTCCAACCCCACACAAACCCCACAGAAATCCCACAGAATTGGCGTTTGCAGCTCTGGTCCCACTCAAACCCCACTCAAACCCCACAGAACCCCACACTAACCCCACACAAATGGCATTTCCTGTTCTGATCCCACTCAAACCCCACACAAACCCCACAGAAATCCCACACAAATGGCATTTGCAGGCCTGATCCCACACAAATCCCACACAAACCCCACACAAACCCAACACAAACCCCACACAAACCCAACACAAACCCCACACAAACCCCTCACAAGTGGCATTTGGGGCCTTGGTGTCACACAAACCCCACACAAATGGAATTCCCTGTTCTAGTCCCATATAAATCCCACATAAATCCCACACAAAGGGCATTTGCACCTCTGGTCCCACTCAAACCCCACACAAACCCCACACAAACCCCACACAAGTGCCATTTGGGGCCTTGGTGCCACACAAACTGCACACAAACGAAATTTCCTGTTCTAGTCCCACATAACCCCACACAAACCCCACATAAATCCCACAAAAATGGCATTTGCAGCTCTGGTCCCACTCAAACCCCACACAAACCCCACACAAATGGCAATTCTTGTCCTGATCCCACACAAACCCCACAGAAATACCACAGAACTGGCATTTGCAGCTCTGGTCCCACACAAACCCCACAGAAATGGCATTTCCTGTTCTGATCCCACTCAAACCCCACAGAAACCCCACAGAAATCCCACAGAAATCCCACACAATTGGCATTTGCAGCCCTGATCCCACTCAAACCCCACACAAACCCCACAGAAATCCCACACAAACCCCACACAAACCCCACACAATTCACATTTCCTGCCAGGGAGGATCAGCCCAGGGACATTTTTCCCCCACAACAAACCCAAACCCAACCCCAAGGTTCCTTCTCCTCCTGCCCCAAAGACACAAACCCCGTGGAATCGTGTCCCTGATTCCCTTTAGGGATAGGGGAACAAAAACAATTCCCCTTCTGCAATTCAGGAACAAAACTTCCAAATTTTTTTAGGACTTTTGCCTCCAGCTCCTCCTGACGCCCCAAAGCCAAATTAAATCCCACTAATGATGGATCCAGCTTAATGAGGAGTGAAATAATTTCATTTTTACCCCCGCTGAGAAGCACCTTTTGCTCTCACCATCAACCTAAACAGGTTCAACATCCCAAAAATCCCAATTTATTTGGCTAAAACAGCAATAATTTTATAATTACCTGATTTGTTTATTAAAATCTGCAGGTTTTGCTCTCCTGACCCCCCCATGCCCCTCCTCTAACCCATAAATATTTCCCTTCCTTCCCCTTCCAACTACCAGATTTTTATTCCCTGCATAGAATTCCTCTCCAATTAATTAATCCAAGTTATAATCAATCAAATATCACCATGTGGGTTTGGGGACATTCCTGCTACGCTGGAGAATTCCTTCCTTATCCCAAACTCCCTGCAGCAAGGAGGTTTTTGGGATTTTTTTTTTTTTCAGGCAAAATCTGACCAAACTGCTTTGGAACCCTTCAAAACAAAACCAGTTGTTTGTCTCGGCAATTTGCACTCTCCCATGAAATTCCCTCTGATGCCAGAAGTACAGGAAACAAAAAAAAATAAATAAAAATTCAAAATATGAGCCCAAGCTACCAAAATTGGGGTGAAATGAATATCCCTGCAAATGCAGGGACTCTGAACAGCAACACAGAGGCAGGGAAAGGACAGAGAGATGATGATAAATCCATTTTTGTGGATTAGAACACAAAGGGGAATTGGCTGGGGAGGACTGGAAATGCTGGAATGTTTGGGGGGATGGATGGGGGTTACAGGGATGGGGATGGTGCAGCTGAGCCCTTCCCAAAAACCTGCTCTTCCACACATAAAATTCCACCTAAAATCCAATTTTGGTTGTTTCAAACCTCCTGTAACTTTCGTTTGGGTTGGACTAGATAGTCCTGAAGGTCTCTCCCAACCTGGTCAATCTGTAAATTCTGTGGATTCTCCAATCCATGCAGGAGCACCCATGGGATTATAAAATCTGCTTTAGCTCCCAAGGCAGCCAAAAAAGCAGCAGAGAAGTTGTGTTTGGGTCTGAGGTGCTTTTCCAAGGCCCCTGAGCTCATCCCTGACATCACCACGAGCTTTTCTCATCCCTCCCTTACTCAGTGCTCAGTTCTGGGCTCGCTGATCCCAGAGCATCCCTGCTTACATCAGGATTTGCTCCCTGCTGATTTGGGGTTGCTGCAGCCCCCACATCCCCAAACCCCATCCCCGAGGCAGCAGCAGCCCCGGAGCCTTCCCCCAGGGAGGCAGG
This sequence comes from Fringilla coelebs, assembly GCF_963513975.1. Classification (NCBI taxonomy): domain Eukaryota; kingdom Metazoa; phylum Chordata; class Aves; order Passeriformes; family Fringillidae; genus Fringilla; species Fringilla coelebs. Next base: position 1,457,761 of record NC_140054.1, on the reverse strand, counting down.
AGATGATCCAGCATCTCCTCCCCTGGATTTTATTGTCTCAGCTCCTTCCCGAGGCCCCTCAGGGAGAGAAGATTGTGCAGCACTGAAATCTGGGCTGCTCCAGGGGTGGAAAATGCACTGGAAAGGCTGAAATCCCTTGGGATCCTCCTGTGGGATCCTCCTGTGGGATCCTCCTGTGGGATCCTCCTGTGGCAGGAGGTGCTCCAGCCATCCACAGGCATCTCCTCCACCAGATTTTATTGTCCCAGCTCCTTCCCAAGCTGGCAGCTGTGAGAAGCAGATTGTGCAGCACTGAAATCTGAGCTGCTCCAGGGGTGGAAAATGCCCTGGAAAGGCTGAAATCCCATGGGATCCTCCTGTGGGATCCTCCTGTGGGATCCTCCTGTGGGATCCTCCTGTGGCAGGAGGTGCTCCAGCCATCCACGGGCATCTCCTCCACCAGATTTTATTGTCCCAGCTCCTTCCCAAGCTGGTATCTGTGAGAAGCAGATTGTGCAGTGCTGAAATCTGAGCTGCTCCAGGGGTGGAAAATCCACGGGAAGGGCTGTAAAGTCCCATGGGATCCTCCTGTGGGATCCTCCTCTGGCAGGAGAGGGTCCAGCCATCTATGGGCAGCTCCTCCACCAAACTTTATTGTCCCAGCTCCTTCCCAAGGTGCCACAGAGAAGCCAGGGAGGGACAGATTGTGCAGCACTGAAATCTGGGCTGCCTCAGGACTGGGAATTCCACTGGAATCCCACGGGATCCTCCAGTGGGATCCTCCTGTCCCAGCTGCAGGGAGTGGGGTCAGCGCCTCGTGGGACACAGAGCACATCCAGGCTGGGAGCAGCTCCGGGGGACCATCCCAGCAGCAATTCCCAGAGCTCCCTGGGGATTCCAGCAGCACCCCAGAGCCCCCCAGGAGCCCAGACTGCCCCAGCCTGCTTAAATGATCCCATTATTCCATTCCAGGTGTGACATGCCCCCTAAAATATCCCAAATCCCCCTGAGCACCCACAGCCCTGGGCCTTCTCAAACCCCTTTTGCCTCCACAGCAAAATGTGCTTCCCCTGCAGCATTTTCCAGAGCCTGCCCAGCAAATAATGATCTAAAACCAAAAAACAACCCCAAAACCCCAGCCAGGGCTGCTGTCTGCAGTTGGGGCTTAGAGTCAGAACTTATTATTTGTATTTTCAATCTGTCAGGGACTCCCACTGAGAGCTCGGCCAGGAGGCTCCCCCTCCTCCCTCCTCCCTGTTTCCCACACAGGAGGAAAAGTAAAGATGCAGAAAGGTTAAAAAGGAACAAAAAAGGCCATGCTGGTCCCCCCCCCTTCCACAGCAGCAAGAGCAAATCCCTGACTTAGGGAGCTGCAACGTTTCCATTCTTGGCATGAAAAAGTTTCAGAGCTTTTTAAAGGACTAAAGGGAGAGATGTGGCCTGTGGATCCTGAGAGCCCTGCTGCAGGAAGGGCAGGAATGTGGGGAGAATGAGTAAATATGGGTCAGGAACAGGGGTAAAAATGGGTAAATGTGGGTCAGAAAAATGGGTAAAAGTGGGTAAATATGGGTCAGGAATATGGGTAAATATGGGTCAGGAATAGGGGTAAAAGTGGGTAAATATGGGCCAGGAATAGGGGTAAAAGTGGGTAAATATGGGTCAGGAATAGGGGTAAAAATGGGTAAATATGGGTCAGGAATATGGGTAAATATGGGTCAGGAATAGGGGTAAATATGGGTCAGGAATAGGGGTAAAAGTGGGTAAATATGGGTCAGGAACAGGGGTAAAAGTGGGTAAATATGGGTCAGGAATATGGGTAAATATGGGTCAGGAATATGGGTAAAAGTGGGTAAATATGGGTCAGGAGTATGGCTAAATATGGGTCAGGAATACGGGTAAAAGTGGGTAAATATGGGTCAGGAATAGGGGTAAATATGGGTCAGGAATAGGGGTAAAAGTGGGTAAATATGGGTCAGGAATAGGGGTAAAAGTGGGTAAATATGGGTCAGGAATAGGGGTAAAAGTGGGTAAATATGGGTCAGAAAAATGGGTAAAAATGGGTAAATATGGGTCAGGAATATGGGTAAATATGGGTCAGGAATATGGGCAAAAATGGGTAAATATGGGTCAAGAGTATGGGTAAATATGAGTCAGGAATATGGGTAAAAATGGCTCAGAAATATGGGTAAATATTGGCCAAATATGGTAAAAATGGGTAAATATGTGTCAAGAGTATGGGTAAAAATGGGTTCAAAATATGAGCCAAGAATATGCAGGAATATGGGTAAAAATGGGTAAATATGGGTCAAGACTATGGGCAAACATGGGTCCAAACATGACTAAATATGGGTAGCAAGCCCCAGCCCTTTAGGATACTTTGGAAGATCCTCAGCAGGCACCACCATGCGCCTTTAAACAGGGAAATAAATCAGGGGGCTGGGCTCACCATTCCAATGCTATCCCACATTATTCCCGTGCTATCCCACATTATTCCCATGTTACCCCACATTATTCCCATGCTATCCCACATTATTCCCGTGTTATCCCATATTATTCCCATGTTACCCCACATTATTCCCATGCTATCCCATGTTATTCCCATATTACCTCACATTATTCCCGTGCCATTCCCATTCCATTCTATTCCCAAGCCATCCCATTATTCCTGTGCTATCCCACATTATTCCCATGCTATCCCTTGTTATTCCCATGCTATCCCAGATTATTCCTGTGTTATCCCAAATTATTCCCATCCTATTTTATGTTATCCCCACCCTATGCCACATTATTCCCATCCTATCCCACATTATTCCTGTGCTATCCCACATTATTCTCATCCTGTCCCATGTTATTCCCATGTTATCCTATATTATTCCCATCTTATCCCATGCAATTCCCAGTTTATCCCACATTATTCCTGTGCTATCCCATGTTATTCCCATCCTATCCCATATTATTCCCATGCTATCCCACATTATTCCCATGGTATCCCACGTTATTCCTGTGCTATTCCACATTACTCCCATCCTATCCCATGTTATCTCCATCCTATCCCACATTATTCCCATTTTATCCCACATTATTCCTGTGCGATCCCACATTATTCCCATGGTATCCCACATTATTCCCATGCTATCCCATGTTGTTCCTATGCTATCCCATGTTGTTTCCATGCTATCCCATGTTGTTCCCATGTTATCCCACATTGTTCCCATGCCATCCCATATTATTCCCATGTTATCCCATATTATTCCCATCCTATCCCCTGTTATTCCAGTGTTATCCCACGTTATTCCAGTGTTATCTCACATTATTCCCATGTTATCCCATGTTGTTCCTATGCTATTCCATGTTGTTCCCATGTTATCCCATGTTGTTTCCATCCTATCCCACGTTATTCCAGTGTTATCCCACGTTATTCCAGTGTTATCCCACATTATTCCCATGCCATCCCACATTACTCCTGTGCTATCCCACATTTTCCATCTGCGTGAACCGAGCCAGCAGCAGAGATTGAGTGGAAATTGAAAAAAATGTGTTTTTAACCCCAAAGTAATGCGGAGTGGTTTGTGCTCCCAGCAGCAGGGACAGACAGATCCCCCGCTGCCGGCCCTGTCAGACATGTGGGGTGTAGGGGAGTTCCTGTTCTCCTGCTCATCCCTCCCCCACCAGCTCCACATCTGCAGAGAAAATCCTGGGAATTCTATCCAGGTGGAAATCCAGGACTAGAGTGCTCCTGAGGAGGAGCAGGAGGAGGGGGAGGCCGTTCAGCGCTCTGACCCCTGCTCCTCCAGGGCTCCATAAAACCCTTTGGCCCATCAGCCCCTCTGAATTCCCAGGAAATCTCCCCATTCCCATGGAACTGCCATTCCCAGGAACAGCCAAGATGCTGGAGAGGCCTTTGGAGGCCCAGGCTTGGTGTGCTGGGCGTGTTTACAGGAGTTTTACGACTCTTTCAAGGAAAATAACGACCAGAAGCTTTCCCAGTGCCAGATGAGCTGGGCTGCAGTGCCTGGGACAAAAGCAGTTTTATTTCTTTTTCTCAGTGGGGGTGGAATTACAAAAGTCATGGGGACGCAGGGCCACAAAGTCCCACTGGTCCTCAGGTGTCACAGAGCCCTCAGAGCAGCTCCTGGCAGGGCTCAGGTGCCACCACCTGTGCTGAGAAGCACCCTGGGACAAAACCAGCTTCATGTCCCTTTCTCAGGAGGGGTCAAATCATAAAAATCATAAAGATGCAGGGCCACCGAGTCGCATTCAGTGTCACAGAGGCCTCAGAGCAGGTCCTGGCAGGGCCCAGGTGCCACCAGCTGTGCTGAGAGCTCTGGGACAAACCCCACTGTGTCCTGCTCCAGTGGCTGGACCAGGTTTGGGTTGTGCACGAAAATGTTCATGGCCCCAGGGGCAGCACAGAAACCAAAACTCCACATAGGAGATGCTTTAATAGGGAAACACCAACTTCCATAGGGGAAACTCCAGCTTCCATAGGGGAAACACCAATTTCCATGGGGGAAACACCAATTTCCATGGGGGAAACACCAGCTTCCATAGGAAAAATACCAAGGTCCATAGGGAAAACGCCACCTTCCATAGGGGAGATGCCAACTTCCATAGGAGAAACACCACCTTCTACAGGGGAAATACCAAATTCCATAGGGGAGATGCCAACTTCCATGGGGAAACAGCACTTTCCATAAGGGAAATATCAGTATCCATAGGGGAAACTCCACCTTCCATAGGGAAAACATCTCCATAGTGAAAACACCGCCTTCCATAGGGGAAATACCAAGGTCTATAGGAGAAATACCAATGTCCATAGGGAAAACACCAACTTTCGTAGGGGAGATGCCAACTTCCACAGGGAAAACACCACTTTCCATAGGGGAAGTACCAACTTCTGTAGGGGAAACACCACCTTCCATAGGGGAAATACTAAATTTCCTAGGGAAAACACTAATGTCCATAAGGGAAATACCAATGTCCATAGGGAAAATACCAACGTCCATAGGGGAAATACCAACATCCATAGGGGAAACGCCAACATCCATAGGGGAAATACTAAATTTCATAGGGAAAACACCAACTTCCATAGGGGAAACATCACCTTCCATAGGGAAAACACCAATGTCCATAAGGGAAATACCAACGTCTGTAGGGGAAATGCCAACTTCCATAGGGGAAACGCCAACTTCTGTAGGGAAAACACCACCTTCCATAGGGGAAACCCCAAGGTCCATAGGGGAAACACCAAAGTCATAGGGAAAACATCTCCATAAGGAAATACCAACTCCAATAGAGAAACTTACATAGAGAAAACACCAACATCCATAGGGGAAACACCAACCTCCATAGGGGAAATACAAACTTCTATAGGGAAAACACCAATGTCCACAGAGGAAATACAAACTTCCGTAGGCTAAATGCCACCTTCCATAAGGAAGACATCTCCATAGGGAAAAAACCACCTTCCATAGGAAGAACACCTTCCATCCTCCCCCCTGAGGCACCACTCACTCGGGCTTTCTTCTCATCCCAAAGGTTTCCCTGAGCACAGCAGGCGCTGGGCGTGGGGAGGAGCAGCACACGGCACTGCCGGGACAGATCCGAGAGCTCCGGCTGAGCCACAGCGGGAGGGAATAAAGCCAGACCCCCCCATGTTCTAGTACAGCTCAGAGGATTTGCAACCTCCAAAAGAAAAATTTTTAAAAAGTAGCATTGGGCAAACTCTGTTACTGGCACGGCGAGAAGTGAATCCTGCCGGAGCAGCAGCTGCCTCGGCACATGGAACACGAGGCTTTGGGAAAAATCCATGTTCTCACATCCCAAAGCCCGAGGCTGGGGCTTTCCAGCAGCTATCAGCACCTGAATTTGTCTCCTAGAGCAGCAGGGCAGGGGACACGAGGTGCTGCTGGCCCTCACCCAGCCCAACCCAGGAGCAGAGGAATATTCCCATCCTGCTGCCTCCAGAACACATTTTAATCCTATTTTCCTGCACACACACCCCATATCAAATTCTTAATTAAAAATCATCTGCTTTTGGAATGGGGGAGGGATGGACAGACCAGGCTGCACATTGAGTTTTGGGTACTTTTCGTCTGTCACACCAGACATTCCCAAGTTCTCTCTGGAGGAAGCTTTAAGGGGCTGTTTATATAAAATAAATATTTTGTTTCGTGCTGCCCACCCTTAGCTCGCATAACTCATCAGGGGAAACTTTTCTTGCAGATCCTTTCCTGAATGCTCAGGCAAAACCCCTGCAAATATCCTGCGTGCACAGCCAGAACAGAAATCTGTAACACTTAAACACGCCGAAATATAAACACAAACTTCCAGACAAAGGGCTAATCCCTGCCCTCGGAGGCTCCCACAGCCAGAGGAGCTGGATCATCCCGAGGAGGGCTGGATTTGGCCCTTGGAGAGGCCACTGCAGTCCCTGCTGCAAGCCCGGGCTTGGGAACACGGCGCAAAACCCGGCCAGAGCCGCGGGCAGGTACCGCAAGGGGCTGCGGATGCCTCCACCTGCCTCCGACACCGGGAAAGCTCGGGCTTCCCAAAGGACAAACCTCGCAGGCTGATCCCCGAATGCCACAGCCAAATAAAACCGAGCAGGAGGAGGAAAAAACCCCAAGCGCAGCGCTTTGTGCAGGGATCCAGCCACCAGCAGGGACCTGGCTGCTGAAACGAGCCTCGGAATCTTATTTGATTTGTTTAATTTGGGTATTTCTCTCCGCGCTGGAGCATCGGGGAGCAGCCGCAGGCAGCGGCGAGGAAAGGGATGGAAGCGGCGCAGGCCCCGGGCTCCGGCTCCGGCGGGGCCCCGGCAGGACGCGGCTGTCCCCGGAGCAACACGTCCCCGAGCCCGTGTCCCTCCGCACGCCCCTGGCCGGCTGGCACGTCCCTGTCACACCCCGCGATCGCCTCCCACCGCCCCCAGCGCTGCCTCCCACCAGCCAGCGCCAATTCATCGCCTCCTCCTCCTCCTCCTCCTCCTCCTCCTCCCCGCACGGTGGGAGAAAATGAAGTTGCTGTCAAGCGACGATAAATTCATGCGACAGCCAGGGCTAATTAAGCGGCAAAGTAGCTGCGAGCGTGGCGGGGCCGCGGCTCCGGGCTGGGCTCGGTGACAGCGCCGGGCTCGGGGCGCTCACCCAGCGCCGAGGTGGCCGCGGCCACCCCCGGTGGGGACGCGGGGACGCGGGCTGGGGACGCCAAGCTGGCACCTTTGGGGAGAAATATGGAATCTGGCCGGCCGGCTGGGCACCCGCAGCCAGCCAGGGAGGGAAGGAAGGAAGGAAGGGCGAGGAAAAAATCCCAAAGATCCACGCAGAGAACAACAGCAAAAAAATAGCGACAAAAGCCCCCGTGCCTACCTTTGCCGGGGGCCAGCGGGCAGATCCCGGAGCCGTGGGGTCGGTGGCTGTTCCCTTCTTTATGAAATGTTCGGCTCAGCCGGTGCTATTTGCATTCTTTCATTAGCACCTGTTTCAAGTAAGGAAGGAGAAAGCTCATTGCGAGATCAGCTTCCTCTCCGAATAAATTATTAAAAAATTAAAAAAAAAAAATAGACAGATGCACGCTGCCAAATAATAATAACGCTAATAAAAATCAAAAAAATACCACATGGATATTAAAGCCCAAAGTAGGCAGTTTAATAATGGGAGGTCTTGCAGGTTGTGAGCATGCTCCAGCCGGAACAAATCCTTCCTCTGTTATTCCTCTGAATAAAAATAAACCACGATCAAGAAACCCAAACGGAAGCTTCCTCCTAGAATCCCTGCTGCTGAAAAATATGTAATAAATTCAGCCCGAAGACGCAGACTCTAATCAGCAGCTGTTTTCTGGATCCAAAGCCAGCCAAAGCCTCTCTTGTCTTTTCCCACTATGAGTCGAGGCCTTTTTGAAAAGGGTTTTAACCTTTTAAAGACACAGCGCACCAATTATCACTTCTGGAGGACTGTCACTCACGGCGCAGAGAAATTAATAAAGCGACAGAGGTGGCACAGTCGGAGCACGGGGAGGTGTGGTTTGCCCTCCCGGGGTTGCCTCGGGAATATTATTGTATGATTATTATTTTTAATCGGACCCCCTCCCCTTCGGGGAAATAATAATAATAATAAAGTGCCAACTCGCCAGCCGCTCCGGAATAAATGCAAAGTCATTATAAAAAAGAGCAGCTGCTGGATGCCATTCCCGGAGTTCTGCCGTGGCTCCTTAGTGCGGTTAAATTTGTTGCGAGTGAATTTTTCGGGATTAACAGCTTCCAGCCCGGCCGGAGCTGGGAGAGGGTTAACGCCAGGCACAGAGCAGCTCTGTCAAGTGCTTCCCATCAAACTGAGGACCAGGCTGCGAAGTTTGAACCGAGCACTTCTGGCACAGCAGCACCGCGTCCTTCCAGGGCTGGCATTCCGGGTTTTTACCAAACCCGATCGAACTCCCCCCAAAAAAGTTCAGCCCTCCGCTAAGCAGCGCCGGTGGCCCCGTGTGTGGCACAGCTCGCCGGGGACAGCGCCGAGCCATCAGCTCTGGGGAGGGACAGGACAGATCCCCCCCAAGCTGCGCGTCCCCAGGCCCCAGGGCAGCGTCCCCCGGCCGTGGTGCCACCGTGCCCGGCCCACCTGGGTGGCGGTGGCATCCTCCTGGTCAGCGCTCGGGGCCATCCCCGGGGTGCTGCGGCTCCTCCGGCCGCGCTCGCCTCCGGCCGGGCTGTGCGCAGCCCCCGGCATGCGAGCCGGCGGCTCTCCCGCCCTCTCCCCCTCCTCCTCCTCCTCCTCCTCCTCCTCCTGAAAATCATCATATTTCATGTGTGGCTGCTCCAGCCCCGCCAATTGGCTGGGCACCGGCGGGCGGAAATGTCAGCGGCAGCCCAGCATCGCTGCCCGCCCGCGGCCGCCCCGAGCCCCCCGGGACCACCGGGTCCAGGCGGATGCGAGCACGGCCGGGGCCGCGGGGCCGGCCCTGCCAGCGCGGGGAGAAGGGATTTGGGCGCTCGCCGAGGGTTCTCTGCCCCTCCGGCTCGGCTCCGGAGGGATGGAGCCGGCAGCAGCCTGACCTTGAGCCGCGCGGGTGCGGTGGCTGCCGGCGAGGAGCGCTTTCCTGCGGCCGGGGGGGATCCGGCACATCTGCCCCGCTCCGGGAGCCGCTGCCCGGGCACTGCGCGGTGCCGGGGCTGCTCGGAGGGGTGAGCACTGAGAAACGGAGCATTCCTGGCGTTTCCACCCATTTTCAAGGCATTTATTTGCAGCTTGCTCCTTACTTCCAGAGCTTTCTAACAAGATCAGTATCAGTATTTTCTTTATCTTTTCAATAGCTGGGATTTGGAAATAGGGGCTTGCCTGAAGCTCCCCTGGAAGCGTCCAAGGCCAGGTTGGACGGGGATTGGAGCATCCTGGGACAGTGGAAGGTGTCCCTGCCCAAGGGATGGAACAGGATGGGGCTTTAAGATCCCTCCCAACCCAAACTAGTCTGGAATTCTGTGATTCCACCCCCAGCTCAAGTGGGAAGACAGCCCAAGACTTCTCCTCATCTGATCATTTTCCTTCTCCGAGCAGGTGAGGAAAAAGAAAATAAATCCAAAAATCCTTTGGAAGCGAAGCAATGGAATGGCAGAATGGAATATTCCAGAGGAAAACCTGCAGACATCTACCTGCCCTGCAAACACCTGCACATGGAAGGGGAACACATCCAGGGACAATGGAAAATGTTCTCCTGAGGAACAAGGGAGCCACCTCTGCCTGCTGGGCTCTCCAGGAGTGCGAGGAACAGGGGGAGCACAACAGCCAAAAGCCAACTTTTATTTCCTGGCTGCTTACACAAGGATAAAAAAAAAAAAAATTGCCTTGTCACAGAAACTAAAGAGGATTTGAGCACGGCATTTGTGGCACAAATCAGCTTAGGGAACCTGAAGTTCTCTGCTGATTGGGGGAAAACTCCGTGGGAAATGGGCAACAGATTGGATGGAGGACTGGAAGCTCCAAAGCTTCCTTATGTGGCCATGGGAGAGGCCAAACTTCATCAGCAGGAGGATCATCCTGCAAGGGGAGCTTGGTGGTCACCACTGCCACCATCTCCAGTGCCCCCCAGGTCCAGGCAGTGCTGTGGCACAGCAGAGCCCATCACCACTGTGTGTCACTGTAGGCATTGAAACCAGAGTGGAGAAATGAGGGAATCGGGCTGCTGAGCAAAAACAGCCCCACTGAGCAAAAAACAGCCCCACTGAGCAAAAAACAGCCCCAATGAGAAAAAAACAACCTCACTGAGCAAAAAACAGCCCCACTGAGCAAAAAACAGCCCCACTGAGCAAAAAACAACCTCACTGAGCAAAAAACAGCCCCACCGACCAAAAAACAACCTCACTGACCAAAAAACAACCTCACCAAGCAAAAAACAACCTCACTGAGCAAAAAACAACCTCACTGAGGAAAAAACAACTCCAATGTGAAAAAAACAACCTCACCAAGCAAAAAACAGCCCCACTGAGCAAAAAACAACCTCACTGACCAAAAAACAACCTCACCAAGCAAAAAACAATCTCACTGAGCAAAAAACAGCCCCACTGAGCAAAAAACAACCCCAATGAGAAAAAAACAACCTCACTGAGAAAAAAACAGCCCCACAGAGCAAAAAAACAACCTCACAGAGCAAAAAACAACCTCACCAAGCAAAAAACAACCCCACTGACCAAAAACAACCCCACTGACCAAAAAGCAACCCCTCTGACCAAAAAACAACCTCACTGACCATAAAACAACCTCACCGAGCAAAAAACAACCCCAATGTGAAAAAAACAACCTCACCAAGCAAATAACAACCCCACTGAGGAAAAACCAACCCCACTGACCAAAAACAATCTCACTGAGTAAAATCAACCTCACTGACCACAAAACAACCCCAATGAGCAAAAAATACCCCAATGAGCCAAAAACAACCCCACTGAGCAATAAACAACCCCACTGAGGAAAAAACCAACCTCACTGACCAAAAAGCAACCCTACTGACCAAAAAACAACCCCAATGAGCAAAAAAAATCCCCACTGAGCAAAAAAATACCCCCACTGAGCTCTTCACGTTGCTCCTCCTCTCCCAAATTCCAAGAGGAGTTCCAAAACCAAACATTCCATCATCAACCCCGAGGTGCAAGGTGCCAGGCACCATCCAGGAGAACCTGGGGCGACTGGTGGAGGTATTGGGGTGCCTTCACCACACTGGCATCAGGATCCCACCAATGGCACCCATGGGAGCCCAGATCCCCAGGTGCCACCAGGCCGTGCCACCCAGGCCTTGGTGGCCTTCGTGAGCCTCAGCCCACAGCCACAAGTGACAAAAAGAGCTGTGGGAGTTTGTGGAAGTGTCACAAGGTGGCATCTAAACCTCTGAATGGCTGCTGGGAAAAGCAGAGTGACCACCAGCCCATAACTGGGCAGCCAGAGTGACCATCACCTCATAGCTGGGTGACCAGAGTGACCATCACATGTAACTGGGCAGTAAGAGTCGCCATCACTCCATAACTGGGCAGTGAGAGTGACCATCAGCCCATAGCTGGACAGAGTGACCATCACTCCATAGCTGGGCAGTCAGAGTGACCATCACCTCATAGCGGGGCAACCAGAGTGACCATCACCTCACAGATGGTCAACTAGAGTGACCATCACCTGTAACTGGGCAGCCAGAGTGACCATCACCTGTAACTGGGCAGCCAGAGTGACCATCACCTGTAACTGGGCAGCCAGAGTGACCATCACTCCATAGCTGGGCAGCCAGAGTGACCATCACCCCACAGACAGTCAACCATAGTGACCATCAGCCCATAGCTGGGCAGAGTGACCATCACTCCATAACTGGGCAATCAGAGTGACCATCACCTCACAGATGGTCAACCAGAGTGACCATCAGCCCATAACTGGGCAGAGTGACCATCACTCCATAACTGGGCTACCAGAGTGACCATCACCTCACAGATGGTCAACTATAGTGACCATCACCTGTAACTGGGCAGTCAGAGTGACCATCACTCCATAGCTGGGCAGTCAGAGAGACCATCAGCCCATAGCTGGACAGAGTGACCATCACTCTATAACTGGGCAGCCAGAGTGACCATCACCTGTAACTGGGCAGTCAGAGTGACCATCACCTGTAACTGGGCAGCCAGAGTGACCATCACCTGTAACTGGGCAGCCAGAGTGACCATCACCTGTAACTGGGCAGTCAGAGTGACCATCACCTGTAACTGGGCAGCCAGAGTGACCATCACTCTATAACTGGACAGTCAGAGTGACCATCACCTGTAACTGGGCAGCCAGAGTGACCATCACCTGTAACTGGGCAGTCAGAGTGACCATCACTCTATAACTGGGCAGTCAGAGTGACCATCAGCCCATAACTGGGCAGTCAGAGTGACCATCACCTGTAACTGGGCAGTCAGAGTGACCATCACCTGTGACTGGGCAGTCAGAGTGACCATCACCTGTAACTGTGCAGTGAGAGTGACCATCACCTGTAACTGGGCAGCCAGAGTGACCATCACTCCTCAGCCAGGCAGCTGGAGCCGGTGTGAGCAGGACAGACGATCTCCAGCCCCCTGCCCAAATAAAATCCACCCCAGTGCCCAGAACCAATCCCAGGAGATTTCCTTTGGGAAAATGGACAATGAGAGGGGTGGCTCTGCAGCCTCCAGCTCTTGTCCCCAGTCAGGAGCTCCTCCAGGGTCCTGATTTGGGGACTTTGTCCCTCCTAACTGAGCCAACCCAGATCTCGTTCATCCCCTGTGAAAATTCAGAGGCAAGGCCCAAAATGGGGGGGAGCTCACAGAGCTGAGCTCTGCCACGTCTGCTCTGCGTTCTTCTCTCCCATCACCGCCCTGTCCTGCTCTACCAAAGGGATGGATGGGAGCTGTTGAACAATTCCTCTCCTTCCTGAGGATCCTTGAAGCTTCCCTCTGACCCCACACTATTTTTAGGAGTTTCTTTCTGAAAAAAAAAAGTAGAAGTTGAGGCAAAGCCACAAGAACCTGATTCACCCCTGGAAAGAGAAATTAATAAATTAATCCCAAAACCAAGCAGCTAATTAGGGTTTAGTCCTTTTCCACACTTTCCCTGGACAGCTCAGCCTGGTCCAGTTTGTTTGAAGGAAGCCCAGTCCAACAAGGGGAAATAAAAATCACTGAGCAATCAGAGCCCACGTGGCACCAAGCTCTCTTTTTTGGTACAATTCTCTGTCCTTTTCCTTTTTCCTGCTATTCCTTCTGGGGCTAGGCACTCTCTGTGACAGCAAACTGCATCCCAGACATGTGCCTGGGATTCCCATTCCATCATCTGCCCTGATTTTAAGATGCAGATCCCTAAGCTCATCTGCACACCCTAATGAACATTTATTAACTGATTGAAGAAGAGCAAACCTCTGCAAATATTTGCATTATTGCTTCTGTGTTCCCAAGTTGCCATCTGATAGCAAAGGATGGGTAAATCACAACAAATTCAAGGTTCAGATTAGAAAACTGGGAGTTTAGGAGAGTTTTTCCTGTTGAATCTTCCCTGACCCACAGCCTTTTCAGATCAGACGCATTTTTGACCAAAAAGTGATCTAAAACCCCACAAACTGCCTTGATGAGATAAAGGATGTCCCAGCAGAGCAAGGACAGCCAGAAAAGCTTTGTTGCAGTAATGTTTGTAAAGCTTTGTTGCAAACATTGCACTGCAACATTTGGCCCCTCTGATCTGTCCCCTGGTGACACTCAGGGACAGAGCACTAAGTCCCCAACCTCCCTGTGGCCGTGGCTGCTGGGATTATTTATTGATACTGCATCTCCAGGGTGATCATTGATCCCTGATCTCCAGGGTGATCATTGATCCTGCATTTGCAGGGTGATCATTGATCCCTGATCTTCAGGGTGATCATTGATCCCTCATCTTCAGAGTGATCATTGATCCCTGATCTCCAGGATGATCATTGATCCCTGATCTCCAGGGTGATCATTGATCCTTCATCTCCTGGGTGTTCATTGATCCCTGATCTCCAGGATGATCATTAATCCCTCATCTCCAGAGCGATCACTGATCCTTCATCCCAGGATGATCATTGATCCCTGATCTCCAGGATGATCATTGATCCCTCATCCCAGGGTAATCACTGATCCCTGATCTCCAGAGTGATCATTGATCACTCATCTCTAGAGTGATCATGGATCCCTCATCTCCAGGGTGATCACTGATCCTTCATCCCAGGGTGATCATTGATCCTGTATCTCCAGGGTGTTCATTGATCCTGCATCTCCAGGATGATCACTGATCCTTTATCCCAGGGTGATCACTGATCCCCCATCTCCAGGGTGTTCATTGATCCCTGATCTCCAGGGTGATCACTGATCCCCCATCTCCAGGGTGATCATTGATCCCTGATCTCCAGGGTGATCACTGATCCCTCATCCCAGGATGATCATTGATCCCTGGTCTCCAGGGTGATCATTGATCCTTGATCTCCAGGTTGATCACCAATCCCCCATCTCCGCTGTCTCCCCTCTGACCTTGCTGCTGCTGGGGCAGGTTCTGGGGTTCTCCAGCTCTCCCAGTGGCACCAGGGGTTTGGGGGGTCCCAGCAGGCAGGAGAGGAGAGAGGAGAGAAAGGAATCATTCCCAGGGAGGAGAGGAAGGAATCATTTGAGGGAGGAGAGGAAGGAATGATTCCCAAGGAGAAGAGGAAGGAATCCTTCCCAGAGAGGAGAAGGAATCATTTGAGGGGGGAGAGGAAGGAATCAATCCCAGGAATGATTTTTCAAGGTCTGACACCAATATTTGAAGTTTGATGGATCCCATCACAATTGCACTCCAGTCCCAGCCCCAGGATGGGCCTTGCTCATGGCTTGGGTTCCCCTCCCTTTATCCAAGCCCTTGTTCTCAGCCAGGCTCTCTAATTCCTGCATTTTCCCCCTGCTGCATCCCCATTAAACCAACCACAGACACCAACCTCAAACCATTCCGAGCAGGAAGCGGCGTAATCTGCCGTGCATTAAAGGTCTAAAAAAACCCTGCCTAATGTTCCAGGAGTCTCAAGCTGTTAAGCCACTGCTTAACTCCGGTAATTCACCAGGAAGCCTCTCCCGTGGCACAGCCACCGAGTTGTTTTCGTTTTCTAATAACGAGCACGTGACCCGGGCATTTAATGAGTTCCCGAAATAACCCGACCGAAAGGCAAAATCTGAGAGGTTTGGCTGCCCAGGGAGGGGGAAAAGAATCATAATTAAAATAGTGAATGGGCAGAAGAATGAACTAAAGGCCGGGGATGGGTATAAAATCATTTAGGTGGAGCAGGGAGGGAGCTGCTTTCCATTCTCCAGAGGGGTTCAGTGTGACAGGAGCCAGCCAGCCCTGCAGGAGGTACCTGGGGCTCTCCAGCTCTCTTTCCACTTCTCATCAGGAATTCTGAACCTTCCTCTTGCATTCAACCCAGTGAGGATTTAAAAGAAGGGCCAGGAAAATCACTGCCCTTAGTACTGATGTCTCATTGTGTTATTCTGGAACTGTCTCTTCACAAGGTGCAAGTGGAGGGATCAGAATTCCTTAAATGGTGTGGAGGGAGAAGGAGAGAAGGAAAAGAGTCTGCAGGGTCTGTGAACTCCCTGCTGCAGGGAAGATGGATAATCCACGGTCCCACTTCCCACTTCTCATCAGGAATTCTGATCCCTCATCTTGGATTGGACTCAGTGAGGATTTAAGGGAAGGACCAGGAAAATCAGACTTTGGGAGCACTTTCTCCTCTCTGAACATCAAAGCACATCCCAGATGTTACTGAGGCCTCGTTGTGTTGTTCCAGAATTGTACAAAAAGTGCAAGTGGAGGGATGGGGGGGATAAATGGTGTGGGGAGAGAAGGAAAAGAGTCTGCAGGGTCTGTGAACTCCATGCTGCAGGGAGGATGGATAGCCACAGATCCATACCCCAGCTGGGTCTGGAATTACCACTGATCCCAAAGAACCATCACCAAGGTGGACCCAGTTTTAAAATTCTGGAAAAGCTTTAAACAGCTTGGAGGTTCATTTTAAATCCAAGCAGGGGTGTGAGTTTATCTTCTGTCCATGCTCCTCCCTGTCCAGCCTCCCATGCCCCACTGCAGGGAAAACAGCAAAGCCCTGGGACAGAAACTTCCTTTGGAGCAAGAGGGACCCAGGGAGTGCCAGAACTGCTCTGGGGGTGGGGATGGGAATTCCAGCTGGACACATTCCTGACACAGCAGCAAGGAGGGGCTGCACAGGACTGGGATCGGGATTGTGTCTCGGTTTGAACAGCCAGGTGTCTGCTGAGGAAGGCAGGAGCCTCCCCTGAAATGGAAAATGAAACCCCCCTCCCACTGAATTATTATAAATTTGAAATGAAGGGGCTCTCAGGCAAATATATGGGAATTGGAATAACAGTTCTTTACTAGGGAAATTAAAAATAGCAATGCAATAGTGCAAGCAAAGGCCAGGCAGAGTGAGAGCAGCCCTGGCACGCTGTGGGTCAGGCTGGGGGCACAGCCCCATCCCAGGGGGGCTCAGCCCTCCTGCAGTGCCAGCTGTGGCTCTGCTGCAGCAGGATCCTGCACAAGGGGGGAGTTTTCCTCTGCAGCTGCAGGGCTGCTGGAGATGGGCCTGCTCTCCCTCTGGGAATGCAGGGCAGGAGAAAGCTGCTCCTCTGGGAATGCAGGGGGCAAAGGCTGCTGTGCTGCTCCAGGCTCAGATTGTATCCAGGTAGGAATGCTTGGCTCCTGCCCTGGGCGCAGCATCTCCCCATGGGATGATGGAATTGGATCAGCCCTGCAGGGACACTCAGTGGCCATGGACAGCAGAGATCTGCTGGAGGGAGGATGGGCTGTGGGAGAGAGAAAGAAAACTGCCCATGGACAGCAGAGAACTGCCCAGCTCTGACAGGTGAGGACAGAACACACAGCCCCAGGTAAATCTTGCGTTTCTAACCTAAAACAGATTGTCACCAAGTTTGGGAAGAGGATCCTCAGCAGGTTGAAAATCTGGGACACAGAACATCTCCCCACACCCTGGCCTTGGGCCCTTGCAGAGCAGCCCAGGAGTGACCTCAGGCCATGCCAGGAGTGACCTCTGGCCCTGCCCAGGTCCTGGTCCCATCGGGGTTTGGGTGCATCCAGGTGCCTCCACCAGGAAGGACACTTGGACATTTTGGAGCGCCCCAGGAACCCCAAATGCACAAGTTTGCGGGGTGGGGCAGCCCGAGCTGCAGGTCAGGATCCCACCTTGAGGATGATCCCTGGCTCAAGATTTGTTGATCCCAACCCAGGCTGGGCCTGCAGGGAGGAGGAAACGAGCTCAGCCAGGAGCCTGGCAGCTGCAGGCAGGAGCTCCAAGAATGGTTGAATAAACACTGAGCTGGGAGATTTGACCTGAAATATTGATTATTTACACCAAAAAAATCCATTTGACATTCCGTGGACCAAACCCTGGGACAATTCCACGGAGGCTTCAGTGCCCACAGCACCTCCAGAGCTGAACTGGGACCAGTGCAGGCACTGGGCCCCATCTCCACCCCACTGATGGATTTGGGATCAACATCTGATCCCAGGACACCCTCCCTGCACAGCCAGGCCTGCCTTAGAACTTCCCCAAAAATCATTTCCATATTGAAGTATTTCTGCACATTTCAGTCATTGGGGTTTGGGGAATTTTTAGAGCTTTTTGGTTGGTTGGTTGGTTGTATTTTATTTGGGTTTTTTTTTAATGGTAGAAGAGCTAAGAAAACTTGTGATTATTCTTTTTTTAGCTTAAAACCTGCCTGAATATTTCATTTCAAATCAGGCTCGGGGAAAGTAAATTACATTTTGGCCAAAGGCCAAGTCCTGAATTTCTAATTAATTGAATCAAAGTTTTTCATGGTGGAACCCTTGATAATTCCTATAAACAATTTCCCTGGAAAGGCAGTCAGGGAGAGCCCTGCACCAAATCAGACAGAAATGAGCAGGGAGTTCAAAGGATTTGTTCTCATTAACCCTGGAGAAAATGAGTTCAGCCAGGAGCTGAGTGGCAGCTGCAGGTAGGAGCTCCAAAAATGGATTTTAAAAGGTTGAATAAACACTGAGCTGGGAGGTTTTGGCCCAAAATATTGATTATTTACACCAAAAATATGCATTTGATATTGATATCAAGCAGTGACCAGCACACAGGGGAATTCAAGCATGGAAGAATTTGGATCTCTATTAAACCAACTGATTAAAACTGAAATTAATAGCCCAGCTTGTGTAAAACCAGGCCTATTTTTATCAGTCTCAGTGAAAGACGTGGCCAGTCCTTAGGAATTCCTTTAATTCCTTGGGGTGGGATAAAAAACCCCCACATCTCAGGAACACACCAAGAACTGACATTTAAAATAAATAACAGAAATTCTTATTATTCCTGATTTTATCAGGGAATATCTATTTGATTCCCAGCTAAACAGCTCCTGTGGAAGCAGAAATCAGGGAAATTAATGGAAATATCAATTCCAGAAATAATGAATTGATTAAAGAGCTCAGGAGCACCACATTCAGGGGACTTGGAGGTCCCTGAGGGGGAGAAATTCTCTGCCCTGGAAAGGTCCCACTGCTCCTCCTGTTCCCAAAAAATATCCCAGGGCACCCATTCCATCGAATTTTGGGGCAGATTTTGTTCTGCAGGATCCTCCAGCTGGAATCTGTCCCAGTGGTGCTGTTCTAACAAAAAATACTCTGTTTTCTTAAACAGCTTGGAGGTTCATTTTAAATCCTAGCAGGGGTGTGAGTTTATCTTCTGTCCATGCTGTATTCCCCTTTTCCTCATCAAGGGGGGATCCTCGGAGTTTCCTGGCAGGGAAAGCCTCTCCCAGGAATGCTGGCAGAGCACAATTCCCAATTCCTGAAGGGTGGGGTGGAGAATGAGCCCCAAGAGGGGCCTGGGGTGCACAGGGAGAGCAGGAAATTGGAATTTAGAGCCTCCCCAGTTGCCCTCAGGCACTCCCAGTCCCAGGTGCCTCATGCCAATAATGAATTATTTAAATTTATCGATGAAATTAAGAATAAAAGCAGAAAACGGTGAAATGCACCTTTGGTTCAAGGGAAAATCTCTTATTATAATAAAATAAACCTCTGTTTAGATAAGCTCAAGGATGGGAACAGAGAGGATGAATTTCTTTATTATTGGTGTAAAATCAGCAGGAATTGGCATTTTGGAAAAAGAGGAGGTGGTGCAAAATGATGCAGGAAAGCTCCAGACTAAGTGGATTAAATCTCTCTCAGAAGATGGGAGAAATAAGCAGAGAAAAAGCAAAGAAAAGCAAAAATAAAGGATCCCAAAGGAAGTTAAAAGGGACGAGTCTCCTTTAAAGAAAGAGAAAAATAAAGGATCCAAAAGTAAGCTGGATCTCAAGGATTGGGGAACAGCGTAATAAAAATAACAAAGCCAAACTGAATTATAGGCTGCACAGAAAATTATGAAAACTAGTAGGGAAAAGGAAAAGGGAAATAAGGAAAAGGGAAAGGAAAAAGAAAAGGAAAAGGAAAAGGAAAAGGAAAAGGAAAAGGAAAAGGAAAAGGAAAAGGGAAAAGGGAAAAGGGAAAAGGAAAAGGGAAAAGGAAAAGGAAAAGGAAAAGGAAAAGGAAAAAAGGAAAAGGAAAAGGAAAAAAGGAAAAGGGAAAAGGCTTTAGAAACAGCATTGGGAGTAGAGAGCTAAAGTCAGTGCTTCTTAAACCTATCCAGGAGAATGATGGATTTAAAAATCCCTAAAAATCGTGAACAAAACAAAAAAAAATTCCAAGATTTTGTCAGGAATGAACACCCACCTCAGCACGGGGAGCAACTGGGCTGTGAAAGCCAAACTCAAGCCAAGCCTAACCAAAACCCAGAGCTGGGTTTGACCAGCTAGGACAGCCTAACTGCTCCTGAGCCCAGTTTTTCCTCAGGGAAGGACTCAGGGAACGGATTCAGGGTGAGAGGAAAAGTCTGGGAGCAGATTTGGCACAGACCCTTGTCCTGCGTGGCCAGAGATAAACACGGGCCCTGCTGTGTTTGGTTTAGCAGGAACAGAACAGCACAACTGTGAAATACCCCAGGTGAGACCTCACAGCTTCCTTTCCTGATAACATCCTGCTGGATCAAGAAAATATCCCAGTAAAATTCCAGTGTCCAGCATCCCAGGATGGATCTTTGCAGGCTGTAGAGCTGGTGAAAGACGTGGCCAGTCCTTAGGAACTCCTTTAACTCCTTGGGATGGGATGACAAAACCCCACATCTCTGGTACACACCAGAACTGACTTTAGACATTCAGGTCCCTTTGTTGCCCCAGGGTTGGCAGTTCCTGGGCTCCCACCCAGAGCTCAACCTCTGCCCCCCAAACTCCTCAACACTTGGTTTGGAAAGCCAGGTGTCTGCTGAGGAAGGCAGGAGCCTCCCCTGAAATGCAAAATGCAAACCCCCTCCCTCTGAATTGCTATAAATTTTAAATTAAGGGGCTCTCAGGCAAAAAATAATGAGGGAGCAGGAATAACAGTTCTTTACTAGGGAAGAAAATTAAAGGATAAAATAAAGAATGCAGTGAACCAAACCAACAGTGCCAGAGCCAGAGCACAGCCTGACACCCTGTGGGTCAGGGTGCTGCAGCAGGGCCATTGGAATTGTGGCTCAGCCCTCCTGCAGTGCCAGGGGTGGTTCTGCTGGAGCAGGGATCCTGGAGAAGGTGCAGAATCCTCTGGAGATCCAGGGGCAGAGGCAGCTGCTGCTCCTCTGGGAATGCAGTGCAGAAGCCGTGCTGGTGTTCCAGAATCTCCAGATTCTATCCGGGTAGGAATGCTTGGCTCCTCCCTCTGGGCTCACAGCTCCCAGTGGGATGCTGGAGCTCTTATCAGCCATGCAGGGACATTCAATCCCTGTTATCAGCAGGTGTCTGCCAGGGGGGAGGAGTGGGTGTGGAAGAGATAAGGAAAAAACCGCCCCCTGAAGAGGAGACAACTGCCATGCAGATGGGAATAGAATACACCTTGCCTTGCAATCTGGAACAAACACTTCCTTTGAATTCTGAGCTCTGTATCTTCTCCAGCAAATTCCAGGGAAAAATCCCCAGGAGATGGAGATTCCTTTTGGACCTCACTCTTTCTCAGCCGTTCTTTCACAGCACAGCAGCAGCAGGGATTCTGTGGAGGATCTCTGAGCTGGGTTTAAAATTAAAACAAGCATTGATCCTGCACTCCAGAGTGATGCCTCAGGTTTAGCTTTTCTGTTTTTCAGGTTCTGTGCTGCTTTAGTGTGTGGGTCTGGGTTCACATTATGGGATGCTGAGCTCTCTGCACAGAGCAGGGAGACAAAACAATTCCTGCTCCAGCTGGGCACCAAGGACAAATGACCCAAATCTCAGCCCAGGAGCACAAACCCCGTGGGCTGGAGAGAGAAAAACAAGCAGGGTGGGACTGCAGGGGCTGGGGCTGGGATGGGACAATGAACTGCAAGGTGCAAATGGAGCAGAACTGATCAAAGTGACAGACCCCGTGCCCGGCCGGGCATTTTGGGGCCATTTTGGTTCATCTGGGGTGCAGCCCTGGCTGGGCTCTGGTGCTGCCCAAGGTGCATCCATGGAGGACATCCTTTGAGTAAATCCCTGCTTTATTCTTTAGCTCAGTCTGGTCTCTGTTCTGGATCAGCCTTCTCATCCCATCCCTGGAGGTGTCCCAGGCCAGGCTAGACCTTGGGGCTGGGGGCACCTGGGACAGTGGGAGGTGTCCCTGCCATGGGTGGGATTTCCAACACAAACCATTCTGATTCTGTGATTCCAACAGGATTTCTGAAATAGTTCATTAACATACAATTAATTTGCATTATTTAGTCCTCAGAATCAGCAGAGGAGCCACAGATGGGCCTCACAATAAAACAACCCCTCATAATCAATACCCCTGAATAAAAATAAAGAGGATTAAACAGGATGTTCCCATCTCCCAGTGCCTCCACACCTTTCCTTTCCCAGCTCTGACAATGTTTTGTTTTCCCCTTGAATCGCACAAACTTCTCCAGAGGATTCGTTCTCCAGCAGGAAAACCAAACTGTCCCTGGTGACCTCCTGCAAAAAGGGAAAAACGCCTCAGGGCAGGGTTTTTCCTGGGTTGTTTTTGTTATTTAAAGAAAAACTTTTAACTGTTCAATAAATCGGACAAGGGGAGGGGGTGAGTGCAGCCGTTTGTCAATAAATTCACACAAGGACAAGGAAACGTGGCAAAGGAAGGCAGGGCTTTCACAGGCACCTCAGGAATTTTATCCAGGGAAATTGGATCCAGAAATAGGAAAAATAGGGTTGGAAATAAAGGGGGTTTCTACAAGGAAAAACAGCCAGAAGTGGGCAAAAGATGAGCTGGTAGGATGGGCCCAAAACTCCCATTATACCAGGATGGTCAAAAGATTCACATGATACCAGGATCCAAATCTTTCCTGGGGCCCTGCCCCAGCTGTTTGTGGTCTTCATTCAGGCGCCATCCTCCCCTTCCCAGCTCAAACCATTTCCCTGGAATTCCTCTGCTGGGAAATTTAAAACACGAACAGTGTGAAACTCTCAGGAGGGTTTGGATGGATTGTGGGGAAAGGTGGTCTGCAGCCAGAGCTCCCAGCAGGGAACCGTTTAATATCTCAGGGAGCCACATTTTCACATGAATAAAATGATATTGTAATAAATAATATATAATAAATATATTAAATAGTTCACATATCTATGAATATATAATAGATATAAATATACAATAATAAAAATACTATATAAATATATTATAATGAAATACTGTATATATTAATAATATAAATACAATCATAATATTATAATATATAATAAAATAATGTAATGATATAATATAATGTAATGATATAATATAATGTAATGTAATGTAATGTAATATAATGTAATGTAATGTAATATAATGTAATGTAATAGAATATGAATATAATATAATATAATATAATATAATATAATATAATATAATATAATATAATATAATATAATATAATATAATATACATATGCATATAATATACATATGCATATAATATTCATATAATATAATATACATATGCATATAATATACATATAATATAATATACATATGCATATAATATACATATAATATACTATATTTCTACAAAATATTTAATATATCAATAAAATAATATTGAAGACTGAATAAAGTAGTATTGAAGATTCACATCCAAACATTGCCCCAACCAGGTTTAAACACCAAGCCAAGGAAATTCTGGGATGTCCAAGGATCCCCAAGGCTGCCAGAGCTCCAGGAGTGTTTGGACACCGCCCCCAGGGTGGGATTGTTGGGGTCCAGGAGCTGGACTGGATCATCCTGTGGGTCTCTCCCGCTCAGGATATCCCCTAAATCTGGAATAAAAAAGTTTTAAACCCACTAAACTCACCCGAGCTCAGTGAGGAGCAAAATCCCTCACCGAGGCACTTCAAAGCCTGACCCCGCTCCAGAGGGTCTGGAAGTTCCCCCTGCACATTCCCACAGTAAAATATTCATTTTTCCCTTCTGCTCCTCTGAGTTTCATCCTTTGAAGGGCTCTGCCAGTGCTTTGCTGCTCTCCAAACACCAAATTGGGAAGTTTTAATTAGCAGCTCTGCTCCCTGAGTGCCCAAACTGGGATTGATGCTCTGGATTCTCCATGGAAAGGCAGGAAAAACATTGGGAATGAGGAGGAACTGCAGACCTGGCAGCCTTGCCTGATGGGCAGGGCTGAAGAGGTTTATTTATTTAAATATTTCTTTATTTAAATATTTGTTTATTTTACATATTTATTTATTTAAATTTATTTAAATTTTTATTAATATTTTTTACAATAATTGAATTTAAATTCCTCCTAACGCTGAAGTTAATTGAATCTCTTTAAACCCTGTGTGTTGTCACACGTTGGAGGAGCTCAGCTCACTGCAGCTCTGAGTAAAAATAGCAATTCCTGGCTCTGGGAATAGCTGGAGGCAGCAGCTGATCCCTGTCACCTGCCCGGGCTGTCCCAGCACCAGCGTGTCCTTCCAGCAGCGGGGACAGCAGCAGCTCCAGCTGGGGATGGGGAAAACGAGCCAAAAAATGCAGAGAAACCACCCAAAAATGCAGGGAAATGGTGCAGAAATGCAGGAAAGGGAGCTTTAAAAGGTGCAGGAAAAGGAGCCAAAAATGCAGGAAAATTACCCCTAAAAACATGCAGGAAAATGACACAAAGATATGCAGGAGGACAAGCCAAAAATGCAGGAAAACAACCCAAAAAAGATGCAGGAAAACAATTCAAAAATGCACGAAAATTACCCCTAAAAACATGCAGGGAAATGACCCAAAAAGATGCAGGGAAACAATCATGAAGAGATGAAGGAAACCACCCAAAAAATGCAGGGAAATGGCCCAAAAGTGCAGGGAAATGACCCAAAAAGATGCAGGTAAATTACTCAAAAATGATGCAGGAAAATGACCAAAAAATGCAGGAAAATGACCCAAAAATGCAGGAAAACCACCCAAAAGAGATACAGGGAAAGAACCCGAAAGGGTGCAGGAAAATGACCCAAAAAACCCACAGGAAAATGATCAAAAAAAATATGAAGGAAAACCACCCAAAAAAGATGCAGGAAAAGGACCTGAAAAGATGCAGGGAAACAACCCCAAAAGATGCAGGAAAATGACTCCAAAAATCCAGGGAATGACCCAAAAATGCAGAACAACCCAAAAATGCAGGGAAACAAATTTTAAAAAATGCAGGAAAATGATCCCTAAAAATATGCAGGAGAATCAGAAAAAAAATGCAGGAAAATGATGCAAAAAATATGCAGGGAAATGACCCAAAAATATGCAGGAAAATAATGCAGGAAAACTACTCAAAAAATATGCAGGAAAATGACCACTAAAAAGATGCAGAAAAAAGCCCAAAAATGCATGAAAATTACCTCTAAAAAGATGAAGGAAAATGACCCAAAAATGCAGGAAAATTACTCAAAAATGTCAGAAAATGATCCAAAAAGAGGCAGTAAAATGAGCCAAAAATGCAGGAAAACAACCCAAAGATGCAGGAAAACGACTCAAAAATGCAGATAACAACCGCAAATATATGCAGGAAAACGATCCCCCAAAGAGATGCAGGAAAATGACCTCAAAATGCAGGGAAATGACCCAAAAATGTGGGAAAAGCCGGGTTTGGGATCGCGTTGCTCGACTCTTCCTCACCCTTGGAAGTGTCCAAAGTGGAAAAATCCGTGAAAAATCGGGTTCAAGTGAGCGCTGCAAAGTCCTCCCGGCGTTTTTTACCAGGGGCAAGACCCAAAACTTTCTCCTGGTGGGTGTTGGAATGAAATGAGGAAAAAAATCCTTAAAAGATGAAAGATTTGTGCTTCTCCCCACAGCTGAAATCTGCATTTTAGGGGGTGTCACCTACCACAGGGAAAACCAAGGAGCAGTGGAATTTATCTTTATTTTTATTTTTTTTTTTATTTTATTTTTATTTTTATTTTTATTTTTATTCCTATTCCTATTCCTATTCCTATTCCTATTTTTATTCCTATTTTTATTCCTATTTTTATTCCTATTTTTATTCCTATTTTTATTCCTATTTGTATTATATTCATATTTAAATTTTTATTTAAATTTGCATTTCTTATTCTTATTCTTATTCTTATTCTTAGCTAAATTTGCATTCCAAATTGTATTTGTATTTATTTTTGTTTTTATTTATATTTTTATTTTTTATTTTTATTTTAATTCTTATTCTTATATAAATTTTTATTCAAATTTTTATTTTTATTTATTTTTATTTTATTTGTATGTTTGGTTTTTTTAATTTTTATTTTTATTTTTGTTTTTGTTTTTATTTTATCCTTATCCTTATCCCATTTTTATTTTTATTTTTATTTTTATTTTTATTTTTATTTTTATTTTTATTTTTATTTTTATTTTTATTTTTATTTTATTTTTAATTTTAATTTTTATTCTTATTTTTTTTATATATATTTCAAAAGAAATGTCAGCTATTTCCCAGCCTTTCCTATTTTTTGCAGATAAATCAGCTCTGGTGGCACAGGGTGGGAAGGCACCTGGACACGCACAGACCCCATTTGAAATTTAAACCAGAATGGAACCAAAACTGGGGCTTTTACTGGAAATAAGAGGGAAAAATCACCTTCCATGAGACATTCCAAAGGCTGGAATTTCAAAAATCACCTTCCAAAAACTTTTCATCCTCTGGCAGTTGGGAGTGGGAGGTTGGACCCAGATCCCAAAAGGGTTTGAGCGCTCTGGGGAGGTTTTTGTGCTCTGCAGGAAGAGACCAGAACCTCGAAGGAGCCTGAGAGAGCAAAACTGCCAATATTGCAGTCACAGCTGTTCCAGGTAATTCCAAATTACTAATAACTTATATAATATTATTAATTTTATTAAAGGCAGAGCTGGGGGAGCTCCCCAGAGCTCAGAGCCCTGGCAGGGCCCGAAGGGGCTCCAGGAGAGCTGCAGAGGGACTGGGGACAAGGATGGAGGGACAGGAGCCAGGGAATGGCTGCCAGTGCCAGAGGGCAGGGCTGGATGGGATCTTGGGAATTGGGAATTGTTCCCTGGCAGGGTGGGCAGGGGCTGGGCTGGAATTGCCAGAGCAGCTGTGGCTGCCCCTGGATCCCTGGCAGTGCCCAAGGCCAGGCTGGACATTGGGGCTGGAGCACCTGGGATGGAATGGAATGGAATGGAATGGAATGAGATTGAATGGGATAGAATGGAATGGAATGGGATGGGATGGGATGGGATGGGATGGGATGGGATGGGATGGGATGGGATGGGATGGGATGGGATGGGATGGGATGGGATGGGATGGGATGGGATGGGATGGGATGGAATGGGATAGAATGGAATGGAATGGGATGGAATGGGATGGAATGGAATGGAATGGAATGGAATGGGATGGAATGGGATGGAATGGAATGGAATGGAATGGAATGGAATGGGATGGAATGGAATGGAATGGAA
Source organism: Fringilla coelebs (assembly GCF_963513975.1). Lineage (NCBI taxonomy): Eukaryota > Metazoa > Chordata > Aves > Passeriformes > Fringillidae > Fringilla > Fringilla coelebs. Next base: position 1,430,814 of record NC_140054.1, on the reverse strand, counting down.
TGGAATGGAATGGAATGGAATGGAATGGAATGGAATGAGATTGAATGGGATAGAATGGAATGGAATGGGATGGAATGGGATGGAATGGGATGGCATGGGATGGGATGGGATGGGATGGGATGGGATGGGATGGGATGGGATGGGATGGGATGGGATGGGATGGGATGGAATAGAATGGGATGGGATGGAATGGGATGGAATGGAATGGAATAGAATGGGATGGAATGGAATGGAATGGAATGGAATGGAATGGAATGGAATGGAATGGAATGGAATGGAATAGAATGGGATGGAATGGAATGAGATAGAATGGGATAGAATGGAACGGAATGGAATGGGATGGAATGGGATAGAATGGAGTGGGATGGGATGGGATGGAATGGAATGGAATGGGATAGGATGAGATAGAATGGGATAGAATGGAACGGAATTGAACGGGATGGAACGGAATGGAATGGAATGGAATGGAATGGAATGGAATGGAATGGAATGGAATGGAATGGGATGGAATGGAATGGAATGGGATGGGATGAAATGGGATGGGATGGGATGGGATGGGATGGGATGGGATGGGATGGAATGGAATGAGTCTGAAATGTTCCCTGAGCCCTGCCTGGTTTTGCAGACAAGCCCCTTTCCAACACGTGGAAAGCAACCAAAGCCTCAGGAAAATCGACATTTTAGACACATGCAAACACCCCAGTCCTGCTCTCCCACCTTCCCTCCTCCTCCTGGGCCGGGAGAAGGGAAACACCCCGAAAAAGCAGCAGCTGGGTTTGTCTGGAGCAGGGAACAATGGGATTTGCAGGCAATTAAAATCCCAATTTGCTGTAAAACATCGCAGCCAGCCCTCACTGATTCCTGTCAGCAGCTGCAGAGGACAAGGCCGGGCCCGTTTCCCTTCCAGCCACTTCCCTCCCTGGGATCCTTGGCAGACACCGAGTGCAGAAGGAAAATCCTTCTCCAGCTCATCCAAAAGCAACAATTTGGGCTTTTTTTTTTTTTTTTTTAATAATTTGAATCACCAGCAGTGGTGGGAAAAACTGCCCCGAGCCCCAGGGCTTTGTGCTGATCCCACAGATCCCCCAGCACAGCCAGGCATGCATCTGCTCCAAAATTACCCATTGGAATTGCTCAAAAAATCCCATTTTTCAGCAGTTTTGCACATCCAGGTCTCTGTGAATATATAGAATGTGCATGTGTGTATATTAATATATTATAAATTATATTTTTATATATTATTAATGATATACTTATATATTATTTCTGTGTAAATAGTTTGTGTACTAAATTTTTGTACTTATATATATTTATATATTTATACAATATATAACATATTTAATAATAAACATAAATATACAAATTTTTTTTATTTCTATTTATTTATATCTGTATCTGGGAGGGGTTCAGCAGGTTCACCTCGCATGCCCCACCCCAAACCAAGGAGTTATTTTGGGTGCCAAATTCCCTTCCCTTTCCTCAGCTCCCCAGGCTCCTCAGATTCCCATTTCCCAGGCTTTTTGTGGCACAGAGATTCCCATTTTTCACAGCCACAAGCTGGGATCAGTTGGGAATTTGTCACCTGGTCAAGGGACAGGATTGCAGCTCCCTAGGGGCTGTAAATTGATTTTTTTCTGGCAGGAGCAGAGCAGCCTCACTCTGTTTGATCTGAGTCCTCCTTTGGGGCAGTGGCAGCTTTGGAAGTGGTGGGAAAGGGATTTTTTGGGGAGAATCCTGGGGGATTCAAGGCTTTGTGTGCTAACCCTGGCAGGGGTGGCCCTGCAGCTCAGGGGACACGAGGGACAGAGGAGATGAATTCCCTGTGAGCCAGGGAAAGGCTTAAATCCCAATAGGATTATGGAATTATGGGACTTCCTGTAATGCTGGGCAGCAGATATGGGATCTGAAGGAGGCTTGGAACTGAATTTCCCACTGAATTCCCCCCCTCCCAACCTCCCTCCCCCTCCTCTCCATCACCAGAGGAACACTCAGGTGTGGCCTCAGGTTTTCCAGAGCCTCCTTTTTCCTCTGGGGATCCCTTGGCACACATGGGCAGCCCCAGAGTGGGAATGTCCTGGTTTGAACAGCCAGGTGTCTCCTGAGGAAGGCAGGAGCCTCCCCTGAAATGCAAAATGCAAACCCCCTCCCTCTGAGTTATTATAAATTTGAAATTAGAGGCTCTCAGGCAGAGATGTGGGAGTAGGAATAACAGTTCTTTACTAGGAAATTAAAAATACCAATGCAATAGTGCAAGCAAAGGCCAGGCAGAGTGAGAGCAGCCCTGGCACGCTGTGGGTCAGGCTGGGGGCACAGCCCCATCCCAGGGGGGCTCAGCCCTCCTGCAGTGCCAGCTGTGGCTCTGCTGCAGCAGGATCCTGCACAAGGGGGGAGTTTTCCTCTGCAGCTGCAGGGCTGCTGGAGATGGGCCTGCTCTCCCTCTGGGAATGCAGGGCAGGAGAAAGCTGCTCCTCTGGGAATGCAGGGGGCAAAGGCTGCTGTGCTGCTCCAGGCTCAGATTGTATCCAGGTAGGAATGCTTGGCTCCTGCCCTGGGCGCAGCATCTCCCCATGGGATGATGGAATTGGATCAGCCCTGCAGGGACACTCAGTGGCCATGGACAGCAGAGATCTGCTGGAGGGAGGATGGGCTGTGGGAGAGAGAAAGAAAACTGCCCATGGACAGCAGAGAACTGCCCAGCTCTGACAGACTGCAGACAGAACACACAGCCCCAGACACATCTTCCATCCCAGGACAGGGAGGAAGGGGATGGGATGAGAACATCCTGGTGCTCCTTAAATCCCCTTCTGCTCCTACCCTGCAGGTCAGGACAGCCTCAGGATCCTCCAGCAAAAGTTGCCCAAATCCCCAGGGATCTGATTCCCAGCTGCAGCTGGGGTGGTGCCAGGGAATATTAATGCAGATTCCAGGGGGTTTGGGGTTTTTTAGAGGCTGAGGCTGGTTTGGGGACAAAGCTCTTCTTCAGTGCCTTTTATTCTAATTTAAAGCCAGACTTCACCCATCTTCGTTTTCTGTTCAGCTCTGAGCATTTCATGGAATCCCAGAATCCCTGAGGCTGGAAAGGCCCTCTGAGATCAGATCCAACCTCTCCCCGTGTCCCCAAGTGCCACATCCAGGGCTTTGAAAACCCTCCAGGGATGGACCCTGTGCCAATCCTTGGGATGTTTTAAACAACTTTTGTGCATTTAAGCTGAGTTAAATGATGTCCCAAAGTCTGGGGCAGAAACCTGACCCTCAAATTCCAGAATTTGGGAAGGATTTCAGTCCTTCCCATGCAAGAAATCTCATTATATTGAAATCCTCCTTCCTGGTGTGCCAATAAACCCTCCTTAAACATTCATTTCCTGGAATCCCGGAATTCTGGAGGCTGGAAAAGCCCCTTGAGATCAGATCCAGCCATTCCCCGTGTCCCCAGGTGCCACATCCAGGGCTTTGAGACCCCTCCAGGGATGGACCCTGTGCCAATCCCCAGGATGCTTTATGGGACATTCATGGATTTAAACTGAGTTTAATGATGTCCCAAAGTCTGGGGGAGAAACCTGACCCTCAAATTCCAGAATTTGGGAAGGATTTCAGTCCTTCCCATGTCAGAATCCCTTTAACTGGAACCCCTCCTTCCTGGGGTGCTAATGAGCCTCCCTGAGACTCCTTCTTGGCCAAGGCTCCTTCCAGCTGAAGGTTTTCTGCCAAAGCAGCTCCTAATTTAGAACTGCTCTGTCTTAACTCGAATTTCTACTCAATTGACCTCCCAGGCTCCTTCCTCAGTCATTCCATGGAAAATATGCTCTGTGTGCAATTCCCAACTTGGCTCTTTTGGGGTTTATTTATTTATTTTGAACTTCTCAGCTCTTGCAGACTCCAGTCTGGAGCATGAAATTTATTCCTGGGCTGTTTTGTTTTTTTGGGTTTTTTTTTTTTTTCTGTCTATTACCCAGGGTGTCATCACTGCCAAACTTGCCCTACTCAAATATCACTCAGAGTTGGGATCAAAGTACAGGAAAAAAAGGAGGAAAAGCAGGAAAATGAAGCTGTTTGGCCTCCCACAGGTGCCCTGCAGTGACACCCAGCCCAAAAAAAAAAGAGAATTAAGTGGTTTTTGGTGGCTTTTAATGCAGATTTATTACAAATTAATTCATGATGCAATAAATTAATTACATTTTCAGCTCTGGCCTTGCCAAGGTGCCACAGAGCTGCAGCATCCCCCAGCTTCAGTCTTGAATAAAAAATAATAGAAATAATTATTAATTATTAATTACTAAATGCCCTTATCTCAAAAACGAAGAAGGGTCAAGCCTGGGGGATCTGTATGGGGATTTCTCCTGAATTCTCAGGATTTCTCTGGAATTTCTCAGGATTTCTCCATCCAAAGGATCTCAAAACTGGCTGAAAGAGAAACCCATGGGTGATCCATGGGAATTCCTCCTTGGGTTTGGGGTTCCCACCTTGGGATCCCCCTTTGGGTTTGGGGTTCCTTCCTTGGATCCCTCCTTGGGTTTGGGGTTCCCTCATTGAGATCCTTCCTTGGGTTTGGGGTTCCTTCACTGAGATCCCTTCTTGGGTTTGGGGTTCCCTCCTTGGATCCCCCTTTGGGTTTGGTGTTCCCTCCTTGGATCCCCCTTTGGGTTTGGGGTTCCCACCTTGGGATCCCTCCTTGGGTTTGGGATTCCCTCATTGAGATCCCTTCTTGGGTTTGGGGTTCCTTCCTTGGATCCCTTCTTGGGTTTGGGGTTCCCTCCTTGGATCCCCCTTTGGGTTTGGGGTTCCCTCCTTGGATCTCCCCTTGGGTTTGGGGTTCCCACCTTGGGATCCCTCCTTGAGTTTGGGATTCCCTCATTGAGATCCCTTCTTGGGTTTGGGGTTCCCACCTTGGATCTCCCCTTAGTTTTGGGGTTCCCTCCTTGGATCCCCCTTTGGGTTTGGGGTTCCTTCCTTGGATCCCTCCTTGGGTTTGGGGTTCCCTCCTTGGGATCCCCCTTTGGGTTTGGGGTTCCCTCCTTGGATCCCTTCTTGGGTTTGGGGTTCCCTCCTTGGATCCCCCTTTGGGTTTGGGGTTCCCTCCTTGGATCCCCCTTTGGGTTTGGGGTTCCCTCCTTGGGTCTCCCCCTAGGTTTGGGGTTCCCTCCTTGGATCCCTCCTTGGGCTTGGGGTTCCCTCATTGAGATCCCTTCTTGGGTTTGGGGTTCCCCCCTTTGGATCCCTCCTTGGGTTTGGGGTTCCCTCCTTGGATCTCCCCTTGGATTTGGGGTTCCCTCATTGAGATCCCTCCTTGGGTTTGGGGTTCCCTCCTTGGATCCCCCTTATTTCCTTTCTCAGGATCCCCCCCTTGGATTTGGTCTCTTTCTTCCTCTGAGGAAAAGCTGAGCTAAAACCAGGGCTGGAGTCCTGAAAAAGGGAATAAAAGCGTTCCCCAGCCTGCAGGAATGATGAATTCCTGATGTTTTTCAGGAACTCTGAGGGAAATTTCTCCCAGGAATCCCCACTCTGAGGTCCAACACCATCAGCCCTGGAATAACAAAGCTGTTGCAGATGTCTGAGTCCTCAGGATTTTTCAGAGTCTCCATCAGACTGCACCTCATTAAAATCCCATCTCTTTTAACCTGAATTGTGTCCAATTTCCCAAAATTCCAACCATTTTTGGACAGAAACTCCAGTATCTGCTGCTCAGGGCATTTTCCCTGCTCTCTTTTTGAGCACAAATCTGGGTTTTTTCCACAGAGAACCTCCAGGTGGGACACAAAATTTGGTGGTACCACTGGGAGATTTGAACATCAGCAAAGATCCTGTTCCAAACTGGACAGTTTGGAATTTCCCAGTCAGGAAATTTGGGACATCAACTGGAATTTTTTGGGCATTTGGAAGATGCTCAGCTGGGAGAACCCGACACAGCAGGATGGCCAATAGAGGGATTAACAGAAATAATAGAATTTAAAATGAACATAATTTTAAAATGCCTTAATTCCTTTTAAAATCCACGTGGAAACTGTTGGATTTTATGTGGTTTGTCAGTGTGTGGGGACAAATTGAGGTTTCCCAGCTGTTCCTGAGGAGAGGAATGAGGCCACAGGCATGGTTTGAACCTCATTCCCCAAATCCCACACCAGAACCTCCAGGAACAAGCCAGAACCAGCCCAGGGAGGTGCAGATCAGGCTCTACCTTCCACTCCTCAAAAAAACCCAGAAATTCCCCGTTTAGGAGAGAAATTTAATTAAAGTGTTCCATTTTTAATCTGGCTGTTTAAATACAGGAACGAGAGGCTGGGTTTTTATGGATGTCAGGAGCAACATCAGCTCCCCGTTCCCTGCAAACCACAGAGGAAGTGTTTTCATTTCCAACCTGCAGCGTTTCTCCTCAGCTGAAATAACCATTTTTTAGCCTCTTTGTGCTCCCAGAAGCCCAGAAATCTGCAGGGCTCCCAAATTTTAATTTACCAGGAGGTGTGAGAGAAGAAACACAGAATTCCCTCTTTTCCTGCTGCGTCCCTGAAAGAGGGAGCCTCTCCTCCAGGAATGGGGCCTTAATGATCCATCCTTTTTATATTAATGAACTTCAGGAATGTTTCTTTATGCTGGTTTTAATTTTCTTTTTTTTTTTTTTTTAATTGGATTGTTAAGCACCCTCAAGCACAAAGTCTGGGTGGTGGGAGGTTCTCTATCAATTCCTCCAATTAATTGGAGCAGCCAATTAAGAGTGGGAGGTATCCCTGCCCATGGAAGGGGTGGGATGGGATGGGGTTGAAAGTCTCTGCCAAGCTGAGCTGGGAAATCTTTGCTCATCATTAGCTGTTGGTCATGCTTTATCCTGTCATCAATTTAAGGTTTTTGGGGAAAAAAAAAAAAGATGGAATAATTACTGGACCTTGATTTGGTCAGCAGGGTTTGGAGACCTTCAGTACCATCCTCCCAGGAGCCAGGATTGACCTGGAATCAACCCAAATTCCCATTTCCACCAGGAAAGGAAATGTCCCCATGCCATGGAGGATTCTGGGGACTGCACTTATCCCTTCCACCAGCCTTATCTCCCTTCCAGCCCCAGATAAGGCCCAGGAGTTGTCCAGTCCCATTCCCCAGCACTTCCAACACTGAATTCCAGGTGTTCACAGCAGTCCCAACTCCTGCTGGATTATTTTTTCCTCTCTCTTCACCCCACTCATTATTCAAGTCTTAATTACACCCAGCAGTTCCTCACCACCAACCCAGCAATAACAGAGCCTCAGAAATCCCAGAAACTTGGATTTCCCTATAAAAATGGGAATACACAGTGTCCTGTCCTGCCTTGGGGTGATTCCAGGCCAGAGAAGGGGTGGGAAGCAGAGGGAAGGAGCTGCAGAAAAAGTCACTGCTGCCCTTCCACCGGGGGAAATCTCCATTTCATCTCCACTCCCAGCCAGGCAGGATGGAAGTGAGTTTCCTTCCAGTCCCACTGGAATATTTCCCCCTGTTGAGTCCTCTCAGGGTTGGGATTAAATGTGTGAGATGTTATTTCTCATTTGGACCCAGATGTTTGTTAGTTCTTATCTCTGTCACAGTCCCACAAACCCTGAGTTCTGCAGCACTTCACTCTGACACACTGAAAATGGAGCCCATCTCTCTCTGCAAGGCCTTTTAAGGATGAACTGTCCAATTAAGAAATGACACCTTAATTGTTTTCACTTTTAACCCAATAACCAACCACCCATGGCTGCAATGGGGACTTTTTATCCAAATATACAAAAACACCCAAACCCGTGGAGGAGAAAAGGAGGAGGAGGAGGAGGAGGAGGAGGAGAAGGAGAAGGAGAAGGAGAAGGAGAAGGAGAAGGAGAAGGAGAAGGAGAAGGAGAAGGAGAAGGAGAAGGAGAAGGAGAAGGAGAAGGAGAAGGAGAAGGAGAAGGAGAAGGAGAAGGAGAAGGAGAAGGAGAAGGAGAAGGAGAAGGAGAAGGAGAAGGAGAAGGAGAAGGAGAAGGAGAAGGAGAAGGAGAAGGAGAAGGAGAAGGAGAAGGAGAAGGAGAAGGAGCAGTCTCCACCCCAAAACCTCCATCTTGCCCCATATCCATTCCTACATTCTAAACCCCAAACTCTGAGTTTCCCACCCTGTGATATCACACACCTCTATTCAAGCCCCACCCCCACAATCCCAGTTCCATCATTCCATTCTGGAAGCTTCTCCACGGCCTCAGGTCAGTGCAGAGTTCTCTGGGGGTCAGTGCCTGGCAGCACAGAAAGTCTGGAATTCTCAGTGCCCGGGGTTCCAGCACCCCCTCCTCCCTGTGGCCAGGAATCCAGGGAATGCTCAGGGATGGGGGGTGGAAGGTGAGGATGCTGCAGGGTTATGAGGTGTGGCAGAACCAGCCCAGGGCTGTCCTGCCCGGGGCCTGGCTCAGCTCCAAGGGCTGCTGGCAGCTGGATTTGCTTTAATGGGAACAGCTTCCCTGCAGGGCATCCAGATTTCCCCAGAAAACAGGATCCCAGCATGGCCAGGAGCTCCTTTTCAAAGCGAGGAAATGTGGTTTTCCCTCCTTTGCTGTGCGAGACACAGGAAAAGGACTAAGCCTGGTTTTAATTTAACCCCTTCCAGAAAAACAGGGCTGCATCTTCGGGAAATCAGGAATATTTCACAGGAAAGAGAGGAACCAGCTGCAGCTGCTGCCAGCCACACAAAGGAACAGCAGGGAAGGTTTTCCTGGGAAAAGGGAGGCAAAGGGAAAAGGGGGAGGCAGAGCCAAGCCCAGCTCCCAGCTGGGCCGGGCTGGGCCGGAGCTGAGCTGTGCCCGGCGCTCCCGAGGGATGGATGGGGCAGAGGGAGACCCCAGTGGGCTGGAGGAATGGTCCTGGCCAAACTGGGAATTCTCTGCCCGTGGAATTGCAGGAGCTGAGGGGGCTGGAGGTCTGGTCCTGAAAAAAACGGGAATTTTCTGCCTGTGGCATCCCAGAACTTTGCTGTGAAATCTCCAAGCACCCACTGGATCAGGAGGGGGAGAAGTGGGGCTGGAAAGAAATGCTGGGATAACCCAGGAATTCCCAGGAATTCCAGGAGCATCTTCCATGATTCTGCACTCTCCAGGGGGGGACTGATCCTGCTCCCAGGAATTCCAGGATCATCTTCCATGATTCTGCACTCTCCTGATCCTGCTCCCAGGAATTCCAGGAGCATCCTCTGCAATCCTGCACTTTCTGGGATGGCCCATCCTGCTGCTCCCAGGAATTCCTGGAGCATCTCCCATGACCCTGCACTTTTTGGGAGAACCCATCCTGCTCCTCCCAGGAATTCCAGGAGCATCTTCCATGATTCTGCACTTTCTGGGATGACCCATCTTGCTCCCAGGAATTCCAGAACCATCTTCCATGATCCTGCACTTTCTGGGAGGATCTATCCTGCTCCCAGCAATTCCTGGGACATCTCCCACCGTGCAGCCTTTTCTGGGAGCTTCCACCCTGATTCCAGGAATTCCAAGAGCATCTCTGACCATCCAGGATTTTCTGGGAGGGCCCACTCTGCTCCCAGGAATTCCAGGAGCATCTCCCATGACCCTGCACTTTTTGGGAGGATCCATCCTGCTCCTCCCAGGAATTCCAGGAGCATCTCCCATGACCCTGCACTTTTTGGGAGGATCCATCCTGCTCCTCCCAGGAATTCCAGGAGCATCTCCCACCCCACCAGCTCCTGCTGCTGCCTGGAAAATCCCTTCAGGACTTTTTTTCCCTGAGGTTTTCCATATCTCCAGTGCAGATCTCACCTTCCCCACACCAGGAAAATCCAAATTTCACCAAGGGATTGGCACCAAGTTTGGGGGGGAGCTCTGGATCCCACAGGACTCATCCCCAAAATTCCAGGGAAGAGGAAGAGAGGGCCAGGGCTGAACCCCAGGAGGCTGAACCCCAGAAATCTGACCCAGAGATCAATTTCTGATGAAATTCCATGAAGGATTTAATAAAATTCCAGCTTTAAATTGCTCCTGAGTTATAAATATCTCCCCATGACAGATCCAAGTGCCTTCAATTATTTTCCCAAAACCTTGAGCTTTTACCAAAATATTTTCCCAAAAACTTGGGTTTTTTACCAAATTATTTTCAAAAAAAGTTTGGGTTTTTACCAAATTGTTTTCCCAAAAACTTGGGTTTTTACCAAATTATTTTCAAAAAAAACTTGGATTTTTACCAAATTGTTTTCCCAAAAATTTGGGTTTTTACCAAATTATTTTCCAAAAAACTTAGGGTTTTACCAAATTATTTTCTCAAAAAGTTTGGGTTTCTACCACACCACTCAAACACAGGAATCTCACCTGAAATGTGGGAAAAGCAGGAATAAAACCTCATTTCTGGCTGACAAAGGATTTCCAGCTTGGGTCTCTCCTCTGCTCCCAAAGCCTGGTCTCCTTGGAAGTGCAGGAATTAATTTCCTGGATAATGATCCCAAAAATTATCATTTTTGTTTATTTTTTCCTCTGTTTTTTGGGATTCTCGTGCTTTGTTAGCACAACCCCAGGATTTTGTGCCACAGAACTGAAACTTGGGCAGGAATTCCCTCCCCTGCCCTCCCTTTAATTTATCCCAAATTCAGAGCAGGAACTTGATTAACACCACGGTTCTGAGCAGAGCAAAATACCCTGAGAAACTTTCATTTCAAAAATTGATTTTTATCTCCTTCCTGATGCTTCTTAGCTGCTGGGGAGCCGAGTATAAATTAATTTACGCCTCATTTGGGAGTTTTTGCTGCCTAGAGAACACAAAATGCTCTCAAAGTGTTGTCAGTGAATATAAGCCAGATTCTCTGAGTCAGAAGTTCTATTTGAAGCCCAAATTTATTTATTTGTTGATTTTTTCTGCTTTTATTATTCTAAAAAAACACAGAAGGGCTTCCATTTGTTATTTCATCATTTTTGAGAATCTGTCTTCCCACTGAAATTGGAATTTGGTGCGATTTATATTTTAAAAAAACATTTTTTTTTGCTTGTCATTTCACAAAAAAAAATCAAATATGCTGTAAAGACACAAAGAGTGAATTATCCAAGCACATTTTGTGTATAAAACAGAGCACCTCCACCACGAGGTGCAGTAAATGGAGTTTGTAAGCTGAAACTCCGGTCCAACATCTGATTTTTCAGTACATTTATGTGCCTCGAGGTGCCTGCAAAGCTCCTCACAGGAGATTTAAAAATACCTCAGAAATTTAGATATCAAAGCAGCGTGGAAATGAGGAGTTAAGGTCCCAATTCCACAGGAATTTTCAAAGATTTTTAGGTGAAAAAATGGCTTTGAAGGTTTAAATCCGAGGTGGCGCAGTCTGTCCCTCCCCGCGCGCCTTTGATTCCGGCTGGAACAAACTCTCCTGGTGCTGGAATTCTTCTCCCTGTGCTCAGCTTTGCATGGAGAAATCCAAATAAAACAAACAAAAAAATGGACTCCCTAAATTTTCCCTTGAAAACGAGTCACAGAACGCTTGGAGAACAGGATTTGGGGAAAAAAAAAGGAAATAAGAGTTTTCGTCATTTATTGAGACAAAGATTGAATCAGAGCTATCCAAGTATCAGGGAATCATGGAATCATGGCTTGGGAAAGACCTTAAATTCCATTTATTCCACCTCAGGGGCACCTTCCACCATTCCAGAATGTTCCAGCCTGGCCTTGGGCACTGCCAGGGATCCAGGGGCAGCCACGGCTGCTCTGGGAATCCCATCCCTGCCCACCCTGCCCACCCTGCCCACCCTGCCAGGGAACAATTCCCAATTCCCAAGATCCCACCTATCCCTGCTCTCTCCTGGTTTAAATTCTGTGTATTCCAGCAGCGGGCCCAAGCTGCTGCCAGTGCTGCAGATAACTCTTATCCCTTAAAAAAACCCTTTTAAATCCTCAAACAGGTTCTCAGAGCCTCCCACTGCACTTCTTAAAAAAAAAATTATTCAAGGGCCGACTTGAAAGAGAATTCCAGAATTTCCAATTAAACAGCCGGCCCCCAGCAGTAATTTTTGCATTTAATTATTTCTATTTCAGTATTTTTAAGTCGCACTGAAAGCCCCAAATGTTTATGGGAAGTTTTGGGTTCCTTTTCCACACATCAGAAGCAGCTGCAGGGCTCCCAGCTTCACACACATCCTCCCTGGCCTCTGAGGGGAGCCCGGGGATTTCTTGGCTGCTCCCATTCCTGATGGGTGTCACAAGGATGGGAAAGGGGAAAAGCTGCTCAGGGAATGTCCTGGAATGGTTTGGGCAGGGTGGGGCTGGGAGAGACAATTCCAGCTGGGAAGAGAATCCTGGACATTGTGAGGCAGAGCCAAGAGGAACCTTCCAGAGGGGAAATCTGGGAGGAGGGAATCATCCTGAGCTGGGATTTACACCTCCTGGATGGGAAGAGAATCCTGGACATCCCAAGAGGCAGAGCCAAGAGAATCATCCCAAACCTGGGGTTTCTTCTCCCAGCCTGGGGATTCTTGGCTGTTCCTCTTCCCAATGGATGTGACAAGGATCCCATCCTAAAAAAGTTCCTAGGGGGGATGTCCAGGAATGATTCCGGCAGGTGAGGCTGGGAGAGGCAGCTCCACCCTTCCAGTCCTGCAGTAATTCCAGCTGGGAAGAGAATCCTGGACATCCCAAAAGGCAGAGCCAAGAGGAACCTTCCAGAGGGGAATGTGGGATGAGGGAATCATCCTGAGCTGGGATTTTCACCTTCTGGCTGGGAAGAGAATCCCAGACATCCCAAAGGGGCAGAGCCAAGAGAAACCTTCCCGAGAGGGATGTAGGAGGAGGGAATCATCCCCTGGCCTGGGGTTTCATCTCCTAGCCTGGGGATTTCTTGGCTGTTCCTCTTCCCAATGGATGTCACAAGGATGGGAGAGGGGAAAAGCTGCTCAGGGAATGTCCTGGAATGATTCGGACCGGGTGGGGCTGGGAGAGGCAATTGCAATGGTAATTCCAGCCGGGAAGAGAATCCTGGACATTGTGAGAGGCAGAGCCAAGAGGAACCTTCCAGAGGGGAAATTTGGGATGAGGGAATCATCCCCAGCTTGAGGTTTCAGCTCCCATGTGGGAAGAGAATCCAGGACATCCTAAAGAGCAGAGCCAAGAGGAACCTTCCAGAGGGGAAATGCAGAAATCAGGAATCTTCCCCTGGCCTGCGGTTTCATCTCCTGGAAATTTCTTGGCTGTTTCCCTTCCTGAAATGTCACAAGGATGGGAGACAGGAAGAGTTCCTAGGGGGGATGTCCAGGAATGATTCAGGCATGGTGAGGCTGGGAGAGGCAATTGCAGTGGTAATTCCAGCCAGGAAGAGAATCCTGGACATTGTGAGAGGCAGAGCCAAGAGGAACCTTCCAGAGGGGAAATTTGGGATGAGGGAATCATCCCCAGCCTGGGGTTTCACCTCCCAGCCCTGGAGCAGCAGCCCAGAGCCCCAAATTAGTGATTCCCCCCAGCCCTGCATCCATCACAGCCTCCTCCCAGCAAACTGAGCAGGAGTGGAGGGAATGAGCCTCCAGCTCTGGCTCTCAGCCAGACTTGCCACTTTTCCCCTAACGAGACAGGCAGTTGACTCGAAATTGGCATAAAAATACCCAGATTTGCATAAATCCCGGGGCAGGCCACGCTGGCTGGGCTCATTCCTTCCCTTCAGAAACCTCCTCCTCCTCCTGTGCTGAGCTGGGAATAAATCCCAGATAACCCCACATTCCAACGGGAGCTTCCACTTTCCACAAGGAGAACAAAGAGAGAGGAGGAAGGAGGAGGCCCCTGAGCTCCATATTTGGCCATTATTAACCAAAATCAAAAGGAGCAGCAGAAAATCTGACCCCAAACTGGTGCTGGGAGCCTGGAGACGGCTGGTGGGATGAGGTCGCACTCCTGGATTCCCAAATTTTTTGCTGGGAGCGCTCTGCAGGCTGCAGGACCTTGTGCACCAGCCTGGAAATTTGGTAGGGACAAAACAAGAAATTTGGTAGGGACAAAACAGGAACAGATGTCTCAGGAGAGGGAAGGGGAGGGGGAGGGATCTGTTCGGACTTGTGAGAGCAAAGAAAGCGAAGTTATGCAAATCACAAATCGCTGCTCCCTTCCAGACAAAAACTCCCTCCCGAGGTTTGGGCTGAGGGATGGAGGGAAACAAAGGGTTCCTGCGGATTTGGGGATCAACCTGGAGGGGAGGGCAGCAGCAGCTTTGGCTGGGGTCACAGGGGCACACCCCGCTCCTCTCATCCCAGCCAGGGCTCCCCCGGGATTTGGGCACGTCCTGGACAGGCCAGGACATCCAGAGAGGGATCCGAGTGTGGGGCAAGGAATGAACCTTCAGCTGAATCCTCAAGGTGAGCACTCCATAAACACAGCAAAGGGTTTTCCACAGCAAGGAAAACCCAGCGCCCTGGAAAACCCTAAACCCAGGAAAACCCAAAACCCAGGAAAAGCCAGCACTCAGAAAAAACAAACATCCAGGAAAACCCAACATCCAGGAAAACCCTAAACCCAGGAAAAGCCAGCACTCAGAAAAAACAAACATCCAGGAAAACCCAACATCCAGGAAAACCCTAAACCCAGGAAAACCCAGCACTGAGGAAAAACAAACATCCAGGAAAACCCCAACATCCAGGAAAACCTTAAACCCAGGAAAACCCAGCACGTAGGAAAACCAAACATGCAGGAAAACCCAACATCCAGGAAAACCTTAAACCCAGGAAAACCCCAAACCCAGGAAAGCCCAATTTACAGGAAAACACAACACCCAGGAAAACCAAATATCCAGAAAAACCCAACATCCAGGAAAACCCAGCACCCAGAAAACCCAACCAATGCCCAGGAACACACAGCACCCAGAAAAACCCAGCACTCAGGAAAACCAAATATCCAGGAAAACCCTACGCCCAGGAACACCCAACATCCAGGAAAACCCAACAGTCAGGAAAATTCCACATCCAGAAAAACCCAACACCCAGAAAAAAACAACACCCAGGAAAATCAAATATCCGGGAAAACCCAACACCCAGGAAAATGCAACATCCAGGAAACCCCAAAACCCAGGAAAATGCAACATCCAGGAAAACCCAAAACCCAGGAAACCCAAATATCCAGGAAAACCCAATAATCAGGCAACCCCAATGGCCAGGAACACCCAAAACCCAGGAACACCCAAAACCCAGGAACACCAAACATCCAGAAAACCCAAGAATCAGGAAACCCCAACATCCAGGAACACCCAACATGCAGGAAACCCAACGCCCAGGAACACCCAAATCCCAGGAAAACCAAATCCCAGGAAAACCCAACGCCCAGCAGGGCCTGGCTCGGGGCCAGATCCCTTCCTGGCATTCCCAGAAGTGTTTCCCTCTGGGAATGCCTTGTGGCTGTGCCAGGAATGCCCCAGATGTGCCAAAGGCTGAGCCCTGCCCTGTGCAAGGGACAGAGCAATTCCCGTGGGATTTTGAGCAAAGTGGGGCTTAAATGTCAGCCTAAAACCCTGAAGGGAAGGAACTGGAATATCCAGAGGGGTTTTTCCCACTCAGGAAAATCCTGAATTCGGCAGAGAAGCAGCAATTTCCATCCTGCCTTCACCACAGCAGGACATACATCCCCTGTCCCACCCCCGGATAAGCACAAAGACAATAAAAATTAAAGATATTTGATACTGGAATTAATGTGAAAATGTTTAGAGGTGCACGAAGACATAGGAAAAAAAGAGATTTAAGACTGGAATAAATGCAAAAATGTTTAGAGGTGCACAAATGCATTGAAAAAATAGATTCAATACTGGAATTAATGCATAAATGTTTTGATGTGCATAAAGACATTAAAAAATGAGAGTGAATACTGAAATAGATGTAAGGATGTTTAGATATGCACAAAGACATACAAAAAAAGATATATTTAATAGTGGAATTATGTAAAAATGTTTAGAGGTGCACAAAGACAGAAAAAAAAGAGATTTAATAGTGGAATTAATGCAAAAATGTGTACAGGTGCACAAAGACATAGGAAAAAAAAGATTTAACAGTGGAATTAATGCAAAAAATGTTTAGAGGCGCACAAAGACCTTTTAAACAAAGCTATTTAATTCTGGAATTAGTATTAAAAATAAAAATATCCTTTAAAGGATGAATATGAAAGGAACAGCCACTCCTGCCGCACAGGCGGGGCTGAGCACGGACCCTTCCCCGGGAGGCTCCGGGAATTCTGGCGCCGCTTCCCCGGAGTCATCCCAGGACACGCGGGACGCGCTGCGGCGGCGCAAGGGTTAAAGGATCCCTCCCGTTCCGCCGCCATCTGATGTGTGTGCGCACATTCCAAGCGCTAATTATGCCTCCCAAAGCCGCACAAAGCCCTGCACGATACTGCCGAGGACGCTGCCAGCACAGCTTATTCGGGATTTTTTTTATTTCCCCCCCCTTTTTTATTTTTTTTTAATTATTTTTTTTGTGCGTGTGAGGGTTAAAATAGAGAAGCGTTCAAAGCCCGCCCGGATATCTGCAGGCAGCGCTCCCAAACTGGTGGGAATCGGAATTTAGAGGAATTTTTCAGTGAGATTTGGGCAGGGAAATTTAAAATTTAACCAACCGTGGTCACCTGGAAAAGGAGATGGGTGAAGGGAAAGCCAAAAATCAGGAGAAAAAAAACAATTTGAAGGGATCAGAGGAAGGGTTTTGTGGGTGAACATCAAAATTTCTGCCAGTTAAGGGAAAAAAACAGAGAAAAATGGGACAACTGCTGCTCCTCCAACCTTTCCAGAATAAAATTCCAGATGTGGGGAAAGGGAAAATTTGGAGTGGAGGATGGAAAATAATGAGATGTTGAGTGAGGACAGGTGGGAGCAGCAGCTGAGGGAGGTGGCAGCGCAGAGAGAGGCTGGAAAAGGGAAATTCCCAGATGGATCTGCCCAAATTTCTGCATTTACCTGGAACTGCCCAAATTTCTGCACCCACCTGGATGTGCCCAAATTATTATATTTACCTGGATGTGCCCAAATTTCTGTTTTAACCTGGACATGCCCAAATTTCTGCATTTACCTGGAGGTGTCCAAATTTCTGTATTTACCTGGATGCACCCAAATTTTTGTATTTTCCTGGATTTGCCCAAATTTCTGCATTTACCCAGACATGCCCAATTGTTTTTTATTTACCTGGAACTGCCCAAATTTCTGCATTTACCTGGATGAGCCCAAATTTCTGTATTTATCTAGATATGCCCAAATTTCTGCATTTACCTGGAACTGCCCAAAATTTCTGTATTTTCCTGCCCAATTCCAGCAGCTCACAGAGCCAAATCCAGTGACCAAACCTGCTTTAATTATAACAATTTTGGATTTTTGGTTGGGTGTTTCTTTTTGTTTGGTTTTTTGGGGGTTTTTTGTTGATTTTTGTTTTGGTGGGTCATTGGGTTTTTGGGGTTTTTTTGTGGGGTTTTCTTGTGGTTTTTTGTTGTTTGTGTGTTTGAGGGGGTTTCTTGTTTTGTTTTTTTGAGTCTGTATTTTTATATTTATTCAAGGAATAAATATACCTGGATATCCAGGAGGAGAAGCTCAAAATCCCTGAGTTCCTTCTGGATTTTGCTGCCTGGAATTGCAGGAGTGGGAAGCCCAAGGCTCTGTCGTGCCCTGACTTGTGGTGGGATCACAGGGGCAGGGATGAGCTGAAAACAGAGTTAAAAACAGAGTTGAAATGTGGTTTATAAAAGGTGAAAACAGAGTAAAAACGTGGTTTGTAAGAGCTGAAAAGCAGAGTTAAATGTGGGTTTATAACAGGTGAAAAGCAGGGTTAAATATGGATTTGTAAGGTGAAAACAGAGTTAAAATATGGATTTTTAAGAGGTGAAAAGCAGAGTTAAATGTGGGTTTGTAAGAGGTGAAAGCAGAGTTAAAATATGGGATTACAACAGGTGAAAGCAGATTTAAAATATGGGTTTGTAAGAGGTGAAAAGCAGAGTTAAATGTGGATTTGTAAGAGGTGAAAGCAGAATTAAAATACGGATTTTTAAGAGCTGAAAAGGAGAGTTAAAATATGGGTTTATAAGGTGAAAAGTGGGTAAAAATGTGGATTTTTATCTCTGCCTGCTTTTTGAACAGCTGAACATTGTTAATTAGCAACATTTCCGATGCAAAGGAGGATTTTCCAATCCCAGGTGGAACCGACCCCAAACCAGGGGTGCGAACCCCGGGGAATTCTTTGTGCGCGGAGCAGGGAAAAGCAAAATTTGGGTGAAGAATGGGCAAATCCTGCCCCAAAAATCGTCCAAAAATCATCCCCAAAAGGTGGGAAAGGCCAGGAATGGGAAGCCAGCACGGCTGGGATCAGTAAGGGAATTTTTCCTGAATCCTGGGAGAAGAGGGCGACCCCAAAACTTCCTGCCTGGAAAAACAACGATGAAAATCCCTCCTGGGGCAACAGCAGCAAGGCTGGAAGGCAGAAATTCAGATTTTGGGATGATTTTGGGAGGATTTGCGATGATTTTGGGGTGATTTGGGATGATTTTGGGATGATTTTGGGATGAGGGAGAGAGAGGCAGAGAAATTTTCACTCAGAGCTCATTCACACTGTTCCTACAGACAGGAATAAAAATAATAAATCACTGTGATAATTATTGTTTTATGTTGTTTGGACAACCAAGGTTTCTCTATTTGTGTTCTGATATTGGTATAAATGTTCTGTTTATTAATATTACATATATTTAATATTGGTATGAGTGTTCAATTTAATATTGGTATAAATGTTCTATTTACTATTGGGTAAATGGTGTAAGTAAAAATTGATATAATTGGTGTAATTAATATTGGTGTCAATGGTGTAATTGGTATTAGTATAAATGATATATTTATTATTGGTGTCATTAAAATTGGTATAATTGGTGTAATTAATATTGGTGTCAATAGTGTAATTAATATTGGTATAAATGTTATATTTAATATTGGTGTAAATGTTGTATTTCATGGTATAATTAATATTGGTATAAAAGTTACATTTCATATTGGTGTGTTATATTTAATATTGATATAAATTATATATTTAATTTTGGTGTGTTATATTTAATATTGATATAAATGTTATGTTTCATATTGGTGTGTTATATTTAATATTGGTGTAAATGTATTTCATGTTGGGATAAATGATATCATTAATATTGTTAATAATAATTATATTATTAATAAATGTAATAGTAAATATTTGTGTATCTGTTAATTTGAATATTGGAACAAATATAATATTTAATACTGTGTAAGTGTTATAGTTAATATAGTAAATATTACAAAAGTAATATTTAATATTGAGATAGATGTTATATTTAATATTGGCATAAATGTTATATTTAATATTTGTGTGTCATATTTAATATTGGTGTAAATGCATTTCATGTTGGGATAAATGTTATAATTAATATTGGTAAAATGTTTTATTTAATATATGTGTAATTGTTATATTTAATATTGGTACAAATATAATATTTCATGTTGTGTAAATGGTACAATTAATATTGGTGTAAATGTTATATTCAATATTGGTATGTTGTAAATATAAATATAATGAAATAAATATAATAAATATAAATTATATAAATATATATAAAATTATATATAATATATAATATTATTAAATGTATAATATATAATATATAATACATTGTTTATATTATATTATATCATATTAATATTATATTATATTATATTATATTACATTACATTACATTACATTACATTATATTATAGAAATATTATAAAAAATAAAATAAAATAAAATAAAATAAAATAAAATAAAATAAAATAAAATAAAATAAAATAAAATAAAATAAAATAAAATAAAATAAAATAAAATAAAATAAAAAGGATTTGGGGTAGTTGTGCTGTCTGGAAGACCTGAAATGATCCGAATTCCCATTTTCCAGCCCTTCCCACCATGGGCCAGCCCCTGAAGTTCAGGATAATGGTTTTTTTTGTGGGGTGACCTCGGGATGATCCTCCCTACAAATGAGGATCCGACCAGCTCCTGGTCTGTGGGAGCTCAGGGCGTCCCTCTGTCTGTCCTGGACTGCCAGAACCCTGCTGGGGGCTCAGAGACCCTGGCACAGAGCCCCAGACCCCTGGGACTTTGGATATCACCCATGGAACAAATCACCAACCTTGTATGAGGATCTGCAAGGTACAAAGTCTAAGTAGAATGACAGTGAATTTATCACAGGGTGGAAAATAGATTTTGGGGTTTTTAGAGTGGGGTTCAGGGGACAAGATGGAGGGATCTGGGTGTGTCCAGCCTTTCTCCTTCTTCTTCTGGGCCTCCATCTTCTGCTGTGATGGTGGCACTTTTGGGTTGGTTTAGAGTAGAA